>NC_133467.1:38884212-40084212 GCF_048565385.1 Saimiri boliviensis | reverse complement strand
AGACCATAATTTTGATTAAACACAAAATGGGCAGTTAAACCTCTAAATAGTATACACTTTGGAGAAAACTGAAGCACATTTAATTATTTGGATAATTATTCCTGATTATTTAACTTACATATTTATAAGCATAAATAAAATGTACAAATGCAAATACTGCTTTTTTTTCCTTTTCTTTTTTTCTTTTTTCTTTTCTTTTTTTTTTTTTTTTTGGAGACAGAGTCTTACTCTGTCACCCAGAATGCAGTGCAGTGGCACAGTGTAACCTCAGCCTCCCAAGTAGCTGGGACCACAGGCACTGACCACCATGCCCAACTAATTTTTTTTTTTTTTGAGACGGAGTTTTTTGCTGTTGTTACCCAGATTGGAGTGCAATGGCACCATCTTGGCTCACCACAATGTTCGCCTCCTGGGTTCAAGCAATTCTCCTGCCTCAGCCTCCTGGGTAGCTGGGATTACAGGTACATGCCACCATACCCAGCTAATTTTTTGTATTTTTATTAGAGACGGGATTTCACCTTGTTGACCAGAATGGTCTCGATCTCTTGACCTCGTGATCCACCCGCCTTGGCCTCCCAAAGTGCTGGGATTATAGGCGTGAGCCACAGCGCCCAGCCCTAATTTTTTGTATTTTTTTTTTTTTTTTTTTTGTATAGACAGGGTTTCATCATGTTGCCTAGGCTGGTCTTGAACTTCTGGACTCAAACAATTGGCTTCGCCTCAGCCTTCCAAAGTGCTGGGACTACAGGAGTGAGCCACCCACCTGACCAATACTGCATTTTTTGACTTCCTGTTTTCTATCCTTTAGAGCACCGATTTCTTGGACCCCGTGAAAACAAATTTTTTTCAAGTTGAAAATTTTAAGTTAATGTGATCATTCGTATTTGAAGGATGTCATGATTTATTTATTTATTTATTTATTTTTTGAGACGGAGTTTCGCTCTTGTTACCCAGGCTGGAGTGCAATGGCGCGATCTCGGCTCACCACAACCTCCGCCTCCTGGGCTCAGGCAATTCTCCTGCCTCAGCCTCCTGAGTAGCTGGGATTACAGGCACACGCCACCATGCCCAGCTAATTTTTTGTATTTTTAGTAGAGACGGGGTTTCACCATGTTGACCAGGATGGTCTCGATCTCTTGACCTCGTGATCCACCCGCCTCGGCCTCCCAAAGTGCTGGGATTACAGGCTTGAGCCACCGTGCCCGGCTATGATTTATTTTTTTAATTTAATGTCTTTACTATTGAAAATACGTCTTCTTATGGTTTATTTATACCCTAAATTAAAAATAAGTAGGCACTCCATATTAGCTTCTGGATTTGCTGTCACTTGCCTACAACAAAACAAGTAACTCCAGGTTTAGACTGGATGGGTCACAAAGCAAGAGTTTGGACTTCATCCTTGGTTTCAGTCCTATTTTTAGAGGTATGGGGATACAAAAGAAGTTCTTAATTTGGAGACATTGAAAATGGCTTGTGTGGTTTTCTTCAGGAAGGAAGCAAGCTAACTTCAGGACCACCACAGTACCCTTTAACTATGTAATAATTATTTTGTTCAAAATGCGTATGTTCCGTATCTTATCACTCAGTGTATAAAATATCACTGCCACTGACATCAATGGAATTTTATGGGAAGTTGAAATGAGTTAGTAAGCTTTGTCAAGTACGCATTTTCTTCCTCCCTCAAAAAGTTATGCGTGCAAGTATAAATCATCAAAAGGATACAGATTCTTTCCATCTATTGCTTACAGTCTGTTGTCTAAAAAGGCACAAATTTCATGGACAAGTCTTTATCTCCGTCTTTCTTAAAAGAATGCAGACCATGGGAAAAACTTTTCTATACTCAGTCCACATTACAGATAAGGAAAATAAAAACCAAGTGACATGGGAGATTGGCGGTGAATTTTCCAATATCAGTAATTTACAGGATTTTCATTAGCATTGTTTCCATGTTTTCTGTAAGAGATGAATATTTAAATTGGTAAGAATGAAATTTGTGTATACCATTAGTTTTTCTTATTTGTATCCATTTAAATAGTCACATTTTGACTTTAATATATAACTTAAGACGTTTCATTCAAAACACATCTAAAAATTAGAAAATGCCTAAAGGGAAGCTTTATTTACTTGTTAGAAAAATTGAAACAAACAAACATATTCTTCACAGTTTCAGAGGTGACAAAAATCTCTTGCATTTCAGTGGCTTCCGATCTTCCTTAAGGGATTTGAAAATTGTATATAATGTTGCATAATCTTAAGCACATTAATGTTAAAGTGCTATTGGTCTATTTTAATTGAGTACTTCTTACAATATAAAGAATTTATTTGGTAATGCTGAATCTATTGACCTCACAAACACCGTCATTATTTTGGTGGAACTATTCATAAGCATTTATAGTTACTGATTTCTAGCAGTTGTTTCTTATATTCCTGATTTTACAATTCCCCAAAGTAAAGGTGCGAAAAACTAATATCTACCCTCTTTTTCGACAAATGCCGTGATAGAGGGGAGACCTGTGTGGTGTAAACACAGATGCAGACCTTTGCAAGTTGATGGTTTCAAGATTCCATGAAAACTTGAGAGTTTTTGCTTGAAATCCCCACGCTAGTTTGTTTTAGCCCTACGGGATAAAGAACCCAGGCAACTCGGCTCTTGCCTGCAGTTTCAGCGCGCGAGTTGGAGCTGGCAGAGTTCCATTGCCCAGGGTGCTGAGTCGGGGGCAGGGCAGAGGGACGCTCACAGGTCCCGTGGTCCTGCAGGCTGCGAGCCCCCAAGGCCGACCCTAGCTGGAACCTCAGGCCTCTCCCCAAAAACATCCCTAAAAGGCGTTCCCTTTATTCATTCATTCAACAAATATTTGTTCAATGTCATATGCCCTCTGTCTGGGGAAAACCAACTCAGGCCTCTGCGGCCCCAACACAGAGGCACTGTTCGCGCCTTATTAATGACCCAGTGAAGCCAGGACGACGCATCTCGACCACTGCCGCGCACATACCGCGCGTGGTTTATTCGATGCCGCCTCTCGGAGTCCCAGGTGGCCGGAAGCATTACGCCACCTCCCTTGCCCTCAGCTCTCGCTACCACGCAAGAAAGCGTTCATCGCAAAGAGTGACCATGGCCACGATCCGTCGTTCCTGCTTCCAAGCAAGCCTTGTGCCCGCTTCCTCATTTTGCGAGGTTCCACTCTCCGGGGCTTCGGGCTGCGGCTGGGCCTCCGGGACCAAAGGCCAGTCCGGGTCTGAGCGTCCCGGCCACAGGCATCTACAGGCGGGTGTAGACTAGCGCCCCCGCTGGGCCGGGCGCGGTGGCTCAAGCCTGTAATCCCAGCACTTTGGGAGGCCGAGGCGGGTGGATCACGAGGTCAAGAGATCGAGACCATCCTGGTCAACATGGTGAAACCCCGTCTCTACTAAAAATACAAAAAAAAAACTAGCTGGGCATGGTGGCGCGTGCCTGTAATCCCAGCTACTCAGGAGGCCGAGGCAGGAGAATTGCCTGAACCCAGGAGGCGGAGGTTGCGGTGAGCCGAGATTGCGCCATTGCACTCCAGCCTGGGTAACAAGAGCGAAACTCCGTCTCAAAAAAAGAAAAAAGAAAGAAAGAAAGAAAATAGCGCCCCCGCGTGGCGGCGGCCCAGGGCGTCTCAGCCGGATTTTTCCATCTCCTGGGTAGGCTCGGTCCCCCGTACACTCCAGCGGAACTACAACTCCCAGCACCGTGGCTGTCCGGACTCCCGGAAGCCGAAGCCCTGCAGGGAGGAAGCAGCTGAGACCCCGCCAACAAACCGGGGGGTTAATTTAGCCAGAAAAGGGGGCGGGAAGGGCTCTGGGGCACCTGTCAATTCGCCGCCATGAACGTGGTTTTTGCTGTGAAGCAGTACGTTTCCAAAATGATAGAGGACAGCGGGCCTGGTATGAAAGTACTTCTCATGGATAAAGAGACGGTGAGTTTGGTTTTGCTCAGCATTCGAGAAGGAACCCTCTCGACCTTACAAAGGCTGGTCGCGTTCCACTGTAGGATTTAGCATTTAATGTAAAGATATGAACATGAGGGTCAGTTTGTGTGGAACTGAAAAGTGGTATAAAGCTTGCACGGTGGATTTTCAGTCTAAATGGCTCCAGCCAACTGCCCAGAGACTACTTCTACCCGGAACAATTTATTGGAATTAGAATTTTTTGTCTAAAAGCCTCTGCCAAGAAATCATGAATATGTCAGAGCACTTGGAAGACTTTGGGATGGGCCCACTGTTGCCACTCAACATTGTGTTTTAAAATAAAGCTGTTGGAGCTCAAGCTGAAATGGCAGGTTATTTGCGGGCCACAGACCAGAAAACAAAACTCGTTAAGGTGATAGAAAAAATTATTTTTGGAAATGTATGGATTGTTCCTGTTCAAAGAGAGGATTTTTTTGTTTTGTTTTTAACCTTGAAGCTTTAGCTGACAGGATAGAGCGTATTTTTCATTCTTGTATGTTACCTACCTGTTTGGATGTTCAGTAAATGTTATTCCATATATTACTATTTAATTTATCCAGCTAAGTATTAATGAAAAAAGAGGCTAGATATGCCACTTGTTTTTATTATTCTAGACTAGCATACTTTTAGTTAATTCTTTGTTTTTACAGACTGGCATAGTGAGTATGGTATACACACAATCGGAGATTCTTCAGAAAGAAGTGTACCTCTTTGAACGCATTGATTCTCAAAATCGAGAGATCATGAAACACCTGAAGGCAATTTGTTTTCTTCGACCTACAAAGGTACTGCATAAACTGAGCTGCCATCTGCCCAGGCAGATGCAGAACACAAAGAAGGCAAAATAAATTTGTCTTATCATTATTTGTGGCATCATAATTATCCTGGATCATCAGTGTTATCACCTTCATTCTTCTCGTTTTGTTTCCGTATTTCAGTTGACCCCTTACAGCCAGTCCTTCCTTCAAGATATCTTTTAGGTTCACAGCTATTCCCATTGCCACTAATGAGCTACTCTCAACAGAGACCCACATTACTTTATTCCTGGGTTAACCTCTGTCTCTGTCGCATTGAACACCATCAACACTTCATTCTGTATACAGCTGTGAATGTCTTGAATCTTTACCACTTTATTCACATTTATGCTCAGGAACCTGTAATGACTTAATGTTACTTCCATGATTAAATCTTTATTTAGCCAGCAGTGAAAGCCCGTCTTTAGTTGATCTGCACATTTGTATCCAGCTTTCCTGTGTCCTAGATCTGTTCCTCCTCTATAGCCAGCTAGGCTGCCATTGGAATGAGCAATTCTATTTGCTCATTCCTGTTCCCTATTTGTTTTTTTTTCTTTCACTAATTAAAAGTTCTTTGGTCATTTGTCAGTTTTTGTCCATCATCGTCTAAATCTAGCTTGAGTCTCTCCTTTAAAAATCCTTTCCTATTTTTATCTTTTTTTTTTTTTTTTGAGACGGAGTTTTGCTCTTGTTACTCAGGCTGGAGTGCAATGGCGCGATCTCGGCTCACCGCAACCTCCGCCTCCTGGGTTCAGGCAATTCTCCTGCCTCAGTCTCCTGAGTAGCTGGGATTACAGGCACGCGCCACCATGCCCAGCTAATTTTTTGTATTTTTAGTAGAGACGGGGTTTCACCATGTTGACCAGGATGGTCTCGATCTCTCGACCTCGTGATCCACCCGCCTCGGCCTCCCAAAGTGCTGGGATTACAGGCTTGAGCCACCGCGCCCGGCTTAATCTTATTTTTTATACTTTCTTGATTCATATTCATGTTCTTCAACGCTAATGCATTTTATCATGCTTGTACATACGTACTTTCCGAAATGCAAATTTGATCATGACACTCCTGCTTGAAATTCTTGAATGACCTCTGATTGCTTTTAGGATAAGGGCAAAACTCCTTAACTGTAGGCTTCAAGGTACAGCATGGTCTAGTTTCTGCCATTTCTTTTTTTATTTTATTTATTTATTTATTTATTTATTTATTTATTTTGAGACGGAGTTTCGCTCTTGTTACCCAGGCTGGAGTGCAATGGCACGATCTCGGCTCACCGCAACCTCCGCCTCCTGGGCTCAGGCAATTCTCCTGCCTCAGCCTCCTGAGTAGCTGGGATTACAGGCACGCGCCACCACGCCCAGCTAATTTTTTGTATTTTTAGTAGAGACGGGGTTTCACCATGTTGACCAGGATGGTCTCGATCTCTCGACCTCGTGATCCACCCGCCTCGGCCTCCCAAAGTGCTGGGATTACAGGCTTGAGCCACCGCGCCTGGCCTAGTTTCTGCCATTTCTTAAGCTTCATTTCGAACCATTTCCCTTTTGAACTCTGCACCTTATCCTCTCAATCTTTCAATCCACAATTTTCCCCTTGTTTCGTCATCCTGCAGGACCTTTGCATGGGCTTCTTCCTCTGCCTTGAACTTCACTTCCTCAAGTAAAGCTTTCCTGGTTTTGCTGACCAGGTCAAACCTGCCTCTTATATGCACTTACAACACCATCTTTATCTCCCGATAGCTTGTCATGGTTTGAACTTTTACATGGTGTGTGTGATTACCAGCAGTAAGCTCCGTGAATACAGACATGGTATCTGTTTTTTCTCATCCTGTATTCCCAATGCCCACCACACAGTGGACACTCAATAAATAGTTGCTGAATTCATGAATAGATGCTATGTATAATAGTTTCCAACTGTTTCATATTTGTAGCACTTAGTTATGAAAATTTGGTTCAAGAGGGATCTTAGAGATCATCTTGTTGGTTACTTCTGAACTTTTTTTTTTTTTTTTTAGGCGGAGTTTGGCTCGTTACCCAGGCTGGAGTGCAATGGCGCGATCTCGGCTCACTGCAACCTCCGCCTCCTGGGTTCAGGCAATTCTCCTGCCTCAGTCTCCTGAGTAGCTGGGATTACAGGCACGCGCCACCACGCCCAGCTAATTTTTTTTTTTTTTTGTATTTTTAGTAGATACGGGGTTTCACCATGTTGACCAGGATGGTCTCGATCTCTCGACCTCGTGATCCACCCGCCTCAGCCTCCCAAAGTACTGGGATTACAGGCTCAAGCCACTGTGCCCGGCCTACTTCCTAACTTTTATTAGAGAAACTCTTTCACTGCTATGTACTGTCTCTCAAACTCTTAACAATTCTTCCTTTTTCTTTTTTTCATTTTATATATTCTCTTATCTTTTGCCTTTTTCCACATGTTCTGAACTTTTAGGAATCTTTTAATTCACTTTGTTATTTTTGCCTACCATATTGCAAAGAAGTAATTTTTGGTTTAAGAGATTTATTAAAATGTTTTGCTTTAAGATTATATTATAAAGTTAATTTGAGTGCATTTTTAAAATCTACAGTTTTTAAAACCTTTTTCCCATTAATAAGCAGTGTACATTGCTTATATTTTTAAAAATTCTGTAAATAAATGTGATTTTAAAAACAAATTACTGGCCGGGCACGGTGGCTCAAGCCTGTAATCCTAGCACTTTGGGAGGCCGAGGCGGGTGGATCACGAGGTCAAGAGATCGAGACCATCCTAGTCAACATGGTGAAACCCCGTCTCTACTAAAACCACAAAAAATTAGCTGGGCATGGTGGCGCGTGCCTGTAATCCCAGCTACTGAGGAGGCTGAGGCAGGAGAATTGCCTGAACCCAGGAGGCGGAGGTTGCGGTGAGCCGAGATCGCGCCATTGCACTCCAGCCTGGGTAACAAGAGCGAAACTCCGTCTCAAAAAAAAAAAAAAACAAAAAAACAAATTACTAAAAGAAATACATTTAGGGGACAATGTATATTGAAATTTAACCAGGTGTTATGTATCAAAAATCAATAAAACCTGCATTGTAATCTTATGTAGTTGTAATTCTTACATTTTGACCATATAAAAATCAACTTTTTTGTTTTTAACTTTCATACTTTAATTTTAAAATAATGTAATTATGGAAAAGGTCTTAGGCTATTACTTGCAAATACTTCACAAGCATTGCGGTTGTGCAGTCTTAGATCTGAATAAATTAAAAGCCAAAGTGACTATAATTAACTGTATTTTCTCTTGAATGTTGATTTTTTAAAGAATAGATACATTTTGATATTCTATATAAGAATTTTGATCAGGCCGGGCACAGTGGCTCACACCTGTAATCCTAGCAGTTTGGGAGGCCAAGGTGTGTGGATCACTTGAGGTCAGGAGTTTGAGACCAACCTGGCCGACATGGTGAAACATCTCAATTAAAAATACAAAAAATTAGCTGGGCATGGTGGTGCATGTCTTTAATCCTAGCTACTTGGGAGGCCGAGACAAGAAAATTGCTTGAACCCAGAAGGCAGAGGTTGCAGTGAGGTGAGATTGTGCCACTGCACTCCAACCTGGGCAACAGAGTGAGACTTCATCTCAAAAAAAAAAAAAAAAAAGAATTTTGATCAAATGAGTACAATTTATAGACAAGCAGCTTGATGTGAGTTTGCAGAAATAGAATTAATTTTATATTGTATTTCAACATCTGTGTCCTTTATATTCTTCATTTTAATTTGGCTAAAATAATGCAGCTGGTTAAAATTTAATATTATACACATACTGTTACATAATACATAATATAATTCCTGATCATTGTATTAATTTATCTCTTTTGTCTCCAGTCCTTACCCGCCAACATATACACATTTAACCTAGACTTTAATATGCAGTAGACCCAGTAAATAAATAAATCCATGGATGATGCTTATTACTTTCTTCCTTAAGCAACTCTCCTCATATTTTGTTTGCTTCTTCTTTATTTTCTAGGAGAATGTGGATTATATGATTCAGGAGCTTCGAAGACCCAAATACAGTATATATTTCATTTGTAAGTTTGTTAGTTCACTTTTTCAAACACATAACAACATCCCAGTTAGTATGTTTCATTGAGCCCTTTGTATCATCAATAATTTCATTGAATCTGTCACTGTTAAAGTCTAGTTTATTTAATGTCCTTCCAAAGTATTAAAAATCTTTTGACCTGACAGGTGCGGTGCCTCACACCTGTAATCCCAGCTCTTTCGGAGGCTGAGGCAGGCGGGTCACCTTAGGTCAGGAGTTCGAGACCAGCCTGACCAACATAGTGAAACCCTAGTCTCTACTAAAAATGCATAATTAGTCGGGCATGGTGATGCATGCCTGTAATCTCAGCTACTTGGGAGGTTTAGGCAGGAGAATCACTTGAAACTGGGAGGTGGAAGTTGCAGTGAGCCGAGATCCCGCCATTGCACTCCAGCCTGGGCAACAAGAGTAAAGCTCCGCCTCAAAAAAAAAAATCTTTTGACCAATATTCTGTTTCATTGGGCTAACTGTGATTTCCATTTATCTTTGATTGCTTAAATTTATTTATTTATTTATTTTATTTATTTATTTTTTGAGACGGAGTTTTGCTCTTGTCACCCAGGCTGGAGTGCAATGGCGCGATCTCGGCTCACCGCAACCTCTGCCTCCTGGGTTCAGGCAATTCTCCTGCCTCAGCTTCCTGAGTAGCTGGGATTACAGGCACGCGCCACCATGCCCAGCTCATTTTTTTGTATTTTTAGTAGAGACGGGGTTTCACCATGTTGACCAGGATGGTCTCGATCTCTTGACCTCGTGATCCACTCGCCTCGGCCTCCCAAAGTGCTGGGATTACAGGCGTGAGCCACCGCGCCCGGCTGATTGCTTAAATTTAAAATCTTACATTTTACTTTGCCTTTCAAGATGCTTTGTAAGTCAAAAGTTGTAAGTAGCCAAATTTCACATCTCATCCCTGCCAGGAAAAAGTATATACTTATCCCTGTTTTATACTTAGGAATTGAGGCATGGAAACCGATTTATTTTTTAAAGTGGGAAGGTAATACTTACTTGAGTTTGTTGGAAAAGCAGAGATTTACTTTACATACCAGATAAAAGCATTTCATTTCTCTTTGTTACTATATTTAATGCATTGAAAGTATAAATCATCAGGTAGTGATCTCTTAGGTCCACAACTTTCTTGGAGTGGGGGTTGGATAGGGGAGGTCTGGAAATAAACTAGGTTTGTGTTTTCTGTGCAATTTACATGGATTTTTTTTGATTCAATACATTCGGCTGTGGAAGTTACATCTATTTTCCTCTAGATGTCATTATTGATCTTTATATTAATAGTATTAATGTAGTCTATTTGGTAACATTTCCACCCCAAAGACTAGACTTAGCAGTAAGTAGGGCATTTGAGAAGTTTTAAAGCTTACTTAAAGGTATTAGAGTTTTAAAGTTTAGACTACAGTCTAAGACATATATACTTTCTTCAGTGTATACTTCTTTTTTTTTTTTTTTGAGACGGAGTTTCGCTCTTGTTACCCAGGCTGGAGTGCAATGGCGCGATCTCGGCTCACCGCAACCTCCGCCTCCTGGGCTCAGGCAATTCTCCTGCCTCAGCCTCCTGAGTAGCTGGGATTACAGGCATGTGCCACCATGCCCAGCTAATTTTTTGTGTTTTTTTTTTTTAGTAGAGACGGGGTTTCACCATGTTGACCAAGATGGTCTCAATCTCTCGACCTCGTGATCCACCCGCCTCGGCCTCCCAAAGTGCTGGGATTACAGGCTTGAGCCACCGCGCCCGGCCAAGTGTATACTTCTTAAATGGAATAATGATACAAAACATTGACATTTGTAAAAAGATTATATATATAAGAGCTCTCTCATATTTTATTTCATTCAGATCTGTGTAGGACTGAAAAGTTACATAAAACTTGCCCAGTGGGTTTTCAGTGCACAATGCCCCAAGAAGTAAAAAAAGGCAATTTTATTAATCTATGGCATCTTAATTTTTGTTGTTTTTGTCTGTTTGTTTTTGGCCAATAGTTGCAGGTTTTCTTTTTTCTTTTTTCTTTTCTTTTCTTTTCTTTTTTTTGAGACGGAGTTTCGCTCTTGTTACCCAGGCTGGAGTGCAATGGCATGATCTCGGCTCACCGCAACCTCCGCCTCCTGGGTTCAGGCAATTCTCCTGCCTCAGCCTCCTGAGTAGCTGGGATTACAGGCACGCGCCACCAAGCCCAGCTAATTTTTTATGTTTTTAGTAGAGACGGTGTTTCACCATGTTGACCAGGATGGTCTCGATCTCTTGACCTCATGATCCACCCACCTCGGCCTCCCAAAGTGCTGGGATTACAGGCTTGAGCCACCGCGCCCGGCTGTTTTCTTTTTTAAATTAAATTTTTTATTTTGAAGTAATTGTAGATTCATGTGAAGTTGTAAAAAATAATAGTAATACGGAGATCCCAGATACCCTTTACCCAGCTTCCCGCTCTGTAGTATCTTACATGACCATAGTACAATATCACAACCAAGACGTTAACACTGAAACAGTCAGGATACACAACATTTTCATCTCTATTAGGTTTCCTAATATTTCCCTTTTATTAGCTTATTTGCACTTCTCTCCCTCCCCAATCCCCTCATTAGCCCTGGTAACCACTAATATTTTCTCCATTTTATAATTTTTGTCATTCAAATAATGTTCTATAAATGAAATCATACAGTATATAAGCTTTTGGGACTGGCTTTTTTCACTCAGCACAATTCTCTGGAGAGTCATTCAGGTTGTTGTGTGATTTTGTTTTTGTTTTGAGAAGGAGTCTCACTTTGTCACCCAGGCTGGAATACAGTGTCACTATCTTAACTCACTGCAGCCTCCACCTCCTGTGTTTAAGCCATTCTCCCACCTCAGCCTCTGGGCTAGCTGGGATTACAGGTTCGTACCACCACACCTGGCTAATTTTTTTTTTTTTTTTTTTTTTTGAGACAGAGTTTCGCTCTTGTTACCCAGGCTGGAGTGCAATGATGTGATCTCGGCTCACCGCAGCCTCCGCCTCCTGGGTTCAGGCAATTCTCCTGCCTCAGCCTCCTGAGTAGCTGGGATTACAGGCACGCGCCACCATGCCCAGCTAATGTTTTGTATTTTTAGTAGAGACGGGGTTTCACCATGTTGACCAGGATGGTCTCGATCTCTTGACGTTGTGATCCACCTGCCTTGGCCTCCCAAAGTGCTGGGATTACAGGCTTGAGCCACCGTGCCCAGCCCTGATTTTTGTATTTTTTTTTTTTTTAGTAGAGATGGGGTTTCACCATGTTGGTTGGCCAGACTGGTCTCAAACTCCTGACCTCAGGTGATTCCCCCCGTTTTGGCCTCCCAAAGTGCTGGGATCACATGCCTGAGCCACCGCACCTGGCCTGTTGTGTGTATTAAGAGTTCATTCCTCCTTTGAGCTGGAGCTGCAAAAAAATTTTTTTCAATTTAAAAATAGGTCATTTCATTGTATTGCTGAGTAGTATTCCATGATATGAATGTACCACAGTTTGTTTAACTGTTCACCATTGAAGGACATGAGTTGTTTTCAGTTTTGACTATTACAAATGAAGCTGCTATAAACACCTGTATACAGATTTTTATGTGAATGTAAGTCTTCGTTCTGTGGGATAAATAACCCAGGAGTGCAACTGCTGAGTCATATGGTAATTGCATGTTTTGTGTATTAAGAAACTGCCATATGTTTTTCTGAGTGACTATACCATATCACATTTTCACTAGCAATGCATGGGTGAACCAACCAGTCTCTTTGCATCTTCGGGAGTATTTGATGTTGTCTCTATTTTTTATTTTAGGCATTTGCATAGGTGTGTAGTTATTCTGGTATTTTTAGTATGATCACAAGCTAGATCTCTGATATAGTTGTGTGTGGGTGTGTGTATATATACATACACATATACATGTATAAATCACATATATATATACATCTCCCCTGTACTGCCAAATAGACATATGTAATAATAGGATTACTCTTTTGCTGACTCTCTTGGCTGAAAACTGAATGGGTCATGAGGTAAAAGATTCCTTTTTCCTCTAAACAATTCCTTACAGCAGTTGACATTAATAATGGTTAATCTAGTATTTACTCTTCTGGTTCTAAAGATTGTTTGATTTGGACTGTAAATCTACGAAGCAGAAGAAAAAAATTTATTAACGTAATTGGCACCAAAGCCTATGAAAAGTAGAGTTCAGATTTCTTGGGTGGCATAATCAATTTCAGAATTTTATTTGATTGATGTAAACTAAAATGAATGTGTATGTAGTAATTTTATTCATTACTAACTTGCAGCACTAATATATATCAACTAATATATATCAACAAGCTAGCTTGTTAATCTTATTTTTTATACTTAAAATATTTTTATGTTACTAAATCTTTTGTGTAACAGGCCCCTCTATTTAAAAAAAAAACTTTGTTATGGAACTTTTATTTCTTAATTTTATTTATTTATTTATTTGAGACAGAGTCTCGCTCTGTTGCTTAGGCTGGAGTGCAGTGGCACGATCTCAGCTCACTGCAACCTCCATCTACTGGGTTCAAAAGATCCTCCTGCCTCAGCCTCCAAAGTAGCTTGGATTACAGGTGGGCACCACCACGCCTGGCTAATTTTTGTATATTTAGTAGAGACGAGGTTTCACCATGTTGTCCAGGCTGATCTCAAACTCCCGTCCTCAAGTGTGATCCACCTTCCTTGGCCTCCCAAAGTGCTGGGATTACAGGCGTGAGCCACCACACCCGTCCCAGAACTTTTAAAGACATACAAAAGTAGAATAGTATCATAAGTCCCAATGTACCTGTCAGCTGGTTTCAACAATTATTGAGCCTCACCCAATCTCATTTTAGCTATACTGTCACCTACTCCCCCAGATTTTGAGGCAAATCTAAGACATCATATAATTTTATCCATAAGTATTTCAGTATGCATCTCTAAAAAATAAGAACTCATTTTTTAAAAACCACAATTTTATTATTACATCTAGATAAAAATGAAAAAGAATTCTTTATTATTTCCTTTTTCTTTTCTTTCTTTTTTTTTTTTTTTGGAGACAGAGTCTCCTCTGTTACCCAGACAGAGTGCAGTGGCATGATCTCGGCTCACTGCAACCTCAGCTTCCCAGGTTCAAGTGATGTTACCCAGGCTGGTCTTGAACTCTTGGTACTATTTTCAAATAACCATTCAGCATTCAAATTTAAAACTTTTTTTTTTTCAGTTTTTTTGTTAATCGGGATCAAAGTAAGGTTCACACATTGCTGTTGGTTGATACGTTAAGTTTCTTAACCTTCCCCGTAGGTCCTCCGACCCCTGCCCCTGCTGCCCCATGCAATTTATTTATTGAAGAAACAAATTGTTAAGTTTTCCACAGCTTGGATCTTGCTGATTGCATCTCCATGGGATAGTTTAACATGTTCCTTGAAGTTTAAAATATTACTCTATCTTCTAGTTCTTGCAGTGGCTGATGCTCAATATGAGTCCATTCAATTGATTCATTAGGGGTTAGAAAAAATGATATTCTAATTGTCATTAGCATTTGTTTGTTGTTGTGCTGGAATATTTTCATAAAGAAAAATTTTCCCACATCTATTTGGTTACCTGGTAGTATAGTTTATATGTAAAAGAAGGATAAAAGTTTACTTCTTTCTCCTTATTTGCTATTTTCAATAAAATGACCTGGTTCCCTGGTATTCTCATTCTCCAGTGCCTCTGATGGTGGTCCTTTTAAAGTATATATATATGTATATATATATATATATATATATATATATATAGTTATGAATTTGTGGATTTAAATATATGTGTGCTACTCATTCCAATTTGAAGGTCACTTATTCATTAGGCTTTAACTAGCAGGCCCATTTACATATAATTGCAGCAGAAATGATCTCCTTTGAGTCAACCCCAACTCGTATGTCTGTTTCAGATTTCAGTAATGTGATCAGCAAGAGTGATGTGAAGTCATTGGCTGAAGCTGATGAACAGGAAGTCGTGGCTGAGGTTCAGGTAAACATATTGGTCCTGTGACACATCTCATATGTTGGCCCTTTTCAAATATTTGACTCTAAAAATAAAAAATAAGGAAAGGTCTGTCCCAGAAGACGTTTTATTGCGAACACTTGAATATGTTTATCACATAAGTGAGGAATGTTGTTTTCAGAGGCAGCAGATAAACTAGTTTTGAATTTTTCAGAAGGATGTGCTAGGTGATAAATGAATAAAAAGAATGACCTGTTTTAAATTATATTCTCTCTCATGAAAATATATTGGACAGCAAAGTCCTTTCTTATCTGAGTAGAACATTATATCTCATATTAGCAGTGTTTCATTTTTACTAATTGATAAGTGTGCATAGAGGGCTCCAGAAATATAATGTGTATATTTTTACAACTTTTATTTTTTGGATTTATTATTGCTACTGTTTTGTAATTATCTTAATTCTTCCACATTGACTGTTGTTACTCAGCTATTAATTGAACAGTTTTGTATCTCTTTAAACCTGTATTTCACCAAGTTTGGCTATATCATATTATATCACATATGAAAGTATTACTGCTTGATACAATTGAAGTTTATGGAATGACTATTCTTGGTGCTTTATTTGCAGGAATTTTACGGTGATTACATTGCTGTGAACCCACATTTATTTTCCCTCAATATTTTGGGTTGCTGCCAGGTATGGAAGGAAAGGTTTAATTTTTCAGTTGAGAGTTAATTCAGCCAATAGACTCATAAGAGAAAATTAAAATATTTTCTCTGAATATATGTTTTTAACAAAAAGGGTCGAAATTGGGATCCAGCCCAGCTATCAAGAACAACTCAAGGGCTTACAGCTCTCCTTTTATCTCTGAAGAAGTGTCCCATGATTCGTTATCAGCTCTCATCAGAGGCAGCAAAGAGACTTGCGGAGTGCGTTAAGGTATGGCATTACCTGTTCCTGGTTCCAAAACATAAAGGCCATTCATTTCTTTATCATATTTCAGAAACTAAAGGAATATTTTATTTACAACCAAGGAGATGATTATACGTTAGGTTTCCAGGCAAAGAGGTAGGTATATGTGATTTAAAACAAAAAGCAACAGTTAGAGCTAAGATTCTTAGGTGTCTTTTTGTTGTTGTTGTTTTATTTTTTGAGATGGAGTTTCACTCTTGTTGCCCAGGCTGGAGTGCAATGGCGAGATCTCGGCTCACCACAACCCCCACCTCCCAGATTTATTCGCTTCTCCTGCCTCAGCCTCCTGAGTAGCTGGGATTACAGGTGTGCGCCACCATGCCCGGCTAAATTTTTTTGTATTTTTAGTAGAGACAGGGTGTCTCCATGTTGGTCAGGCTGGTCTCAAACTCCCGACCTCAGGTGATTCACCCACCTCAGCCTCCCAAAGTGCTGCCACCGCACCCGGACAGATTCTTAGGTTTAACGCAAGAAACATTCACAGGCTATTTAACTATTTTTGGTGCAGTTAAACCACTTATAGGATTTCAAATCCTAATCTCTTAAATAGTATACTCTTAAATTTTGTGAGTATTATATTTTGAATCCTTTACATGGAAGATCTATGCGTTGCAAAGAACTATTGTTAAGTGTAGATTTTATTTATTAATTTCCTATTTATATCATCTCTATGTGTAACTAATTGGTTGTGCAAATCACTTCTCTTTTACTCACAGCAAGTGATAACTAAAGAATACGAACTGTTTGAATTCCGTCGGACAGAGGTTCCTCCATTGCTACTTATTTTAGATCGCTGTGATGATGCCATCACCCCATTGCTAAACCAGGTACAGAACCTTTTCTTGGCATGATAGAAGGATGATTTTAAGTGATACTCATCAAAATACAGATACAGAAAAAAACAGCATGATCCATTTATTTGCCTCCTTATTTTTAGCTATTCTTGGTTTTGCTTTGTATTTCCTGGTGTTCGGGTATCATGATTCTTCCATCCCCTGTCGTCGTTAACTCTTCTGCCTCATCCCCTGTCGTCATTAACTCTTCTGCCTCATCCCCTGTCGTCATTAACTCTTCTGCCTCATTCCTCCTGTACCTTGCTGCCAGTTCCCCCACCCCAATCAAGAAAACTTCTTAATTCTGTAGATTCGATTTTCCAGTGTTTCCTTCTGTCTGCTCATTTCCGTTCTTACTGCCATTGCTTTGATCTAAATCCTAATCTCTTACAAGAATATTGAAATCGTTATCTACTTGATTCCCTACTTTTTATTTCTTTTCACTCTAACTGTTCCATAAATACAATGTTATTAAATTACTTTTTCTAAAGCACAGCTCTATCTTGTTACTTAAAAACGTTCCTTGGTTCCCGTTTGCCTACTATGTTAAAAAGAAACTCCTGAACTTGCCATCCAAGAGCCTTCACAATGTGGGCTAAACCTCATAGAAAACCTGGAGCTCACCACTTCCGTAAATAATGCCACATGGTTTCCTGCCAGCATGCTTTTACTGTGACTGCTTTCCAAACTCCGGAATGATTGGAATACCTTCTCTTCCCATCTTCATCTATCAAAATACTACTCTTTTAAAACCACTCAGTCTGGCCGGGTGCAGTGGCTCATGCCTGTAATCCCAGCAATTTGGAAGGTCAAGGTGGCTGGATCACCTGAGATCAAGAGTTCAAGACCAGCCTGGCCAACATGGTGAAACCCTGTCTCTACTAAAAATACAAAAAAAAAAAGTAGCCAGGTCTGGTGGCACACACCTGTAGTCCCCAGCTACTTGGGAGGCTGAGGCAGGAGAATCATTTGAACCCAGGAGGCAAAGGTTACAGTAAGCTGATATCATGCCACCGCACTCCAGCCTGGGTGACAAAGTGAGACTCCGTCTCCATAAATAAGTACATAAATAAATTAATAAATAAAACAAAATGATTTATATGAATAATAGCAAATAATTTTTTAAAAGCCAGGTACAGTGGCTCACACCTATAATCCCAGTGCTCTGAGAGGCCAAGGAAGGTAGATCACCTGAGCTCAGGAGTTTGAGACCAGCCTCACCAACATGATGAAACCCTGTCTCTACTAAAAATGCAAAAAATTAGCCAGACATAATGATGGGAGCCTGTAATACCAGCTACTCAGGAGGCTGAAGCAGGAGAATCACTTGAACCTACTAGGTGGAGGTTGCAGTGAGCTGAGATCACACCACTGCCCTCCAGCCTGGGCAACAAGAGCAAAACTATGTCTCAAAAAAAGAGACACTCAAAAGCCATCTCCAGCATCACACCATTCTTCAGCTTCTCCTTGAAGCCTATATTCTTTCAGTCAGATATGTTCTTATCTCCTGAGAATCCTGTAGACCTTTGTGTCTCTCTCATGTCTCATGCTATACTTGCCATGTTGTAGCTTTGGTTGTTTACACCCTCTCTAAAGTTACATATTTTTTCAAGGCAAACTGTGTCTCACCAGTGTTTTTCTCCTGCAAGTATAAGAACAGTGCCTTGCACATAGCTGGTGCTTTATTAATAGTGACTTTGTATGTAGGTATGTGTGTATTTATTTATGTAGTGGGACAGAGTCTCTCTCTGTCACCCAGGCTGGTGCAATCTCAGCTCACTGCAACCTCCACCTCCCAGGTTCAAGCAATTCTTGTGCCCCAGCCTCCTGAGTAGATGGTATTACGGGCACACACTGCCACACCTGCTAATTTATGTATTAAATATTTTTAGGACAGATGGGGTTTCACCATATTGGCCATGCTGGTCTTGAATTCCTGACCTTAAGTGATCCACCCACCTTGGCCTCCCAAAGTGCTGGGATGATGGTAGTGAGCCACCGCACCCTGCTGTGACTTTGTATTTATAGAGAAAGGCACAGTCTATGTTTCAGTTACTTCCCCACCTATGCTAATGTTAATCCTAAGGGAAATCTGTGGAATGAAACTTCTCTGTAGTATAAAATAGCCCTGTATTCCTAAAATTCAAAGTACTATATGTTCACTGAAGAAATTTTTGATCATATCAAAAAGTAGAAAGAAAATTGCTTATTATTCTGTCTCCCAAAGAAAAGCAACTATTTATCCAGCAGATTTCACTGGATAAATAGTTGGACTTGTTTTGTGCCATGTACTGAACTAAGTACTAGAGATAAAAGGTAAAAGATACAATTTCTGCCCTCAAAGAGCTCGTGGTCCAATGATGAGAGAAATAAACATAATTTTAATTATAGAGTAAGTGCTAGAAGCATGCACAAGAAGTCATCCATAAAAGCATAAAACATTTTGTTGTACCTTTTTACAGAGTCTCGTTCTGTAGCCCAGGCTGGAGGTGCAGTAGTGTGATCTCAGCTCACTGCAACCTCTGCCTCCCAGGTCCCGGTTCAAGCAGTTCTCCTGCCTCAGCCTCCCAAGTAGCTGGGATTACATGCACATGCCACCATGCCCAGCTAATTTTTGCGTTTTTAGTGGAGACAGGGTTTCACCATGTCAGCCAGGCTGGTCTTGAACTCCTGACCTCGTGATCCACCTGCCTTGGCCTCCCAAAGTGCTGAGATTACAGGCATGAGCCACCGCACCTGGCCTTGCTGTACTTATTTTAAGTGCCTTACTAGAACTTGGTTTTTCAAGAATTCCTTTGAGAAATCTTTTAGGAAGTAAGCACCTTCTTTTATAACTTTCTAAATTATTTCTTAATACATCTAGTTTTCTTAAGATAAAATATGTATATAAATGTTTCTAGCATTTAGATTTTAGATGCAGAAGGAAATGCGCTAGAAAATACTTCATTTTGTCTAATAAATCTATGACTGAAAGTAATCTATTCTCCATAAATGGTGAAAAGGGAAAATTTGGAGATTTCTCATTTCCAGTTTTACCAAGTAAATTCACATTTTGTGAGACTAGAAACCAATCCTTCCTCACAACTCCCATTAGGTAAAAATATAAAATAAAATGGATTCAGAGGTAATTTTCTAAATATACCAATGTTTTGATCAACTCACAAGGTTTTTCTGATAATATTAGTGTTCCCAGGATAAATATAGTACCACTCAGATCTGCAAAAACACACTTCTCATGCTGCAGAAAACCACAGAAGCATACAGGAAATGGTACAGCTTGTAACTGCAGTACCAATATAGCTCTATCTGTGAAGCCAAAAATATACTCTTAATTCACAGGCAAAAATTGGAGCTAATGATAGCTCTAATTTGTTTTCTTTCTATCAAGAATATTAATCTTGCTGCCCTTCTTCCAAAAGTGTGAAATCTGAAAGTATTTTGACTTTTCCTCATTGTTTAACCAATTAAAATGACTGTCTTAATGCTTATGATAGCACAAAGTGTAAATAAAATTTAACTAGAGAATCTTCATGTAAATAAGACTAGTTACTAAGAATATTATCAATTTTTTATTGGTTTTTCTGAATATTTACAATTTCCATATTTTGTCAGTTACAATTTCTTTTTCATAATTCTTTATTTAGTGGACATATCAGGCCATGGTCCATGAACTGCTAGGCATAAACAACAATCGGATTGATCTTTCCAGAGTGCCGGGGATCAGTAAAGACTTAAGAGAAGTTGTCCTATCTGCTGAAAATGATGAGTTCTATGCTAATGTAGGTGGTTTAAATTTTTTTAAAATTGTCTTTAGTTGTTTTTATGTAAGAAGATAAGTATTGGCTTGTTAATATGGGGGCAGGCATGGGATTTCATGTGAAAGGATGATAGAGACCTCCTATGGATAAACTGTCTTTTGAGGGAAGGCAGAAGACTTGGATTCTGACCCTTTAGCAATATTTTTTTCATGGAGATCACATAGTTATTTACTTCTCTCCCCTCCAGTAGCTCTTTGTGAGAATAGTAGTGATTCATCACCAGTGTCCTGGCTAATGTCCAAATTTGGTAATTAAAATAGAATTTCCCTGCCCTTCAATTCTGTGTTCAGAATTCTTTTTCACTTCTTTTAAATTGTCTGAAAGTCAGACTAGTTGATGAACTGTGCTTCCAACTTTCCTCTTCACAGAATATGTACCTGAATTTTGCTGAGATTGGTAGCAATATAAAGAATCTCATGGAAGACTTTCAGAAGAAGAAACCGAAAGAACAGCAAAAACTAGAATCAATAGCAGACATGAAGGTAAATTGAACATGTACAGGAATGACTAACATGTGAGACTTTGGAACTATTCATGTAAGCAACACTTCTGGAATCTTCTGGGTCTAATTTCTACCTTGATTGATTTTATTTGGTTTGAGACTTATTTTCTGTAACGTCTTTTTATTAAACAATATAGTGGGCCGGGCGTGTGGCTCATGCCTGTAATCTAGGCACTTTGGAGGCCAAGGCAGGTGGATCACCTGAGGTTGGGAGTTCATGACCAGCCTGACCAACATGGTGAAACCCCGTCTTTAAAAAAAGAAAGAAAGAAAGAAAAAAAGTAAACCAATATCCTGAAAACTTCATGAAAAGCCATGTGATTCTTTCCATTCTTCAGTAATATCTGGACTATTTAAAGACTTAGTCTGCCACCACCATATATCAGTTCTTCTCTTCTTTTTTTTTTTTTCCTTTTTTTTTTTTGGTGGTGGGGACAGAGTTTTGCTCTTGTTGCCCAGGCTGGAGTGCAATGGTGCAATCTCGGCACACCGCAACCTCTGCTTCCCAGGTTCATGTGATTCTTCCTCCTCAGCCTCCCAAGTAGCTGGCATTACAGGGCATGTGCCACCATACTCAGCCAATTTTGTATTTTTAATAGAGATGGGATTTCTCCACGTTGGTCAGGCCGGTCTCAAACTCCCGACCTCAGGTGATCCTCCCGCCTGGGTTTCCCAAAGCTCTGGAATTATAGGCCTGAGCTACCACACCCAGCGTTCTTCTCTTCTTAAGTGTAACAAAACGCCGTGTGGCTGAGAGTTGTAGATGCTTTAATCTAGGCTGAAAAATAACCCCTCTTTCCACCCCCCCCATTCAATACATGCTTATTCTCAGTCAGAAAATAACAGAACCTCCCATTGATGTTTTTCCCATGGCAGGCCTTTGTTGAGAATTATCCACAGTTCAAGAAAATGTCTGGGACTGTTTCAAAGCATGTGACAGTGGTTGGAGAACTGTCTCGATTGGTCAGTGAGCGGAATCTGCTGGAGGTTTCAGAGGTTGAGCAAGAACTGGCCTGTCAAAATGACCATTCTAGTGCTCTCCAGGTCAGTCCAATTTGATGAGCACCTACTATGTGTAAGGCACTGTGCCAGGCAAAGCAAGAGATAAAAAGGCAAGTAATCCTTCTTCGCCAACATGGAATTTAGTCTAACAAGGAGCTGAGATGAGAACACAAATTAATATTATTTAAGATAGATCTATAATAAAAGCCACAAGAGAAGTGTAATGTGCAACTCCCAGGGGTTTAGTTAATTAGGATGAGGGCAGCCTAATCTACTACAAACAGCAGCAAACTAGAATCAGAAGATCAAGATTGGAGTGTTTAGTATACCACTTACAGGCTTTGTGATGTGGAGCTGTTGACTTAATCTCTGAGTCAGTTTCATTATTTGTAAAATAGGTATATTAATACTCATCTCACAGAGTGGTTAGGAAGACTTTAAAATGTATATTAAAATGTATTATCTAAGTTTTTTCATTATTGAAGATCTGCTTTTCATCCCACCAACATGTTAATGCCTGCTATATGTATATACTATTGCTGTGAGGATCTAGAAGTACAAAGAAGAGTAAGATACCACATTATAGTAGGGGAGAAAAAAATTTAAACCAGGAATTATAGTACCATGCCCTGTGTGCTATATACAGGTATTTACAAAGGAATATGGAAATACAGAGGAAGGACAACTGTTTTCCCCAAGGATGAGGCTTCTTAGAGCTTCTTAGGGAAAACTACATTAGAACCAAGTCTGGACAAATAAATACATAGGGGTGCATCGAGCAGGGAAAAGGAAGAAACATTCTCAGCAGAAAGAATACAGGCACGAAGATGTGAAGAAATAAATAAATATTGATAAATATATATTTTTCTCTATGTACAATATTTATATTTGAAATATACATATATTTATATGGGAACAGAGAATAGTTCAGTGTAGCTAGTACAGGGTACAAGATGAGTAGTCTTAGCCTAGAAAGGTTGACTGAAGCCAGGTTATAGCCATTGGAAGGCAGTTGAGCTTTAATCTTAAAATGATGGGGGGCTACCGGAGGATTTTAGAAGAATAGTGACATAATCACACTCTGGCCTCAAGAAATGTATAGTCTAGTTGAAGAGACAAAACTAAAGCACAATAAAAAAATTAGATGATGTTTCAAGATGATGTTTAATCAAGTCATTATTGTAATACTAACTATAACAGGTTTTGAGGTTACTGGGAACAGTTTCTTAGAGAAGACAAGATTAGGATGAACCACAAAGAATGAATAGAATTTGGGGGAGGCGTTCAGTCAGGAATAACAGCAAAAGCAAAGATGTAGAAGTATGCAGGAAGTAATAAACAGTTTGACCTGTAGAGAGTGGGTATGAAAGAGAATTAGATAAAATTGCATTGGTAAACAAAAACCAGTTTATGAGCTTTATAAAGAGGCTTGCAACAATTTATACCTGCTGAGATACACCAAGAGATCCAGTATAGGATCTTCTGTAGAAAGTTGAGGTAATGAAGGCAGTATTTTAGGAAATGTAACCTGGCAAGGATGCTTTAGAGGTGAAAAAAACAGGTCAGAGAGACTTGTAGACTTACAGTGATAGAAGTAAAAATGTACAGTAAGCAGCAGAACTGAAAAACATTTCAAAGGGAAATTTTAAATGACAGCCTGGATATAAAGATAGAATAAATCAGAGATAATTCCGTGTTTCCTGAGAAATAACAAAGTATGATATCACTGACAAGTAATTTAGGAATACGAGTCCTTTAGGAAATAATTATTTCTAAGCCACTTATAACAAGCACATTTCCCTGTTGATAGGACCCTGTATTCTAAAGCTTAGCTTCTTTCTTTCCCAGCTGCAATTCCACTTTATTCTATAAGATAATGCCAACCTGGTATATCAGAAACAACTCAGGCTTTGGAGCCAGACTGGCCTGGCTTATAGCCTATCTCTACTTACCAAAGTTTCTTTGGGAAAGTTGCTTAATTTGCCCAAACCTGAAGGATAATGATTTCAAACTTTCAGACTGTTATGATGATTCAGTGAGATATATCAGAGGCTTCACATATAATAGGTGCTTTGTAAATGCTGGTTCCCTTCCTCTAAGCATGATTTTTTTTTTATTTTTTTTTCTTTTTCTTTTTTTTTGGTACATAGTGCAGCCAAAAGAAAGAAGCCGACCTGTGGGTGCTCTAGTTATACCAAGGTCTTTACTGGGATTTATTGTTGTTGGGTTTTGCTTTTCTCAAATGTTTATCAAGATTTCTTCTGGGCTGGGCGCGGTGGCTCAAGCCTGTAATCCCAGCACTTTGGGAGGCCGAGGCGAGTGGATCACGAGGTCAAGAGATCGAGACCATCCTGGTCAACATGGTGAAACCCCGTCTCTACTAAAAAATACAAAAAATTAGCTGGGCATGGTGGTGCGTGCCTGTAATCCCAACTACTCGGGAGGCTGAGGCAGGAGAATTGCCTGAACCCAGGAGGCGGAGGTTGCGGTGAGCCGAGATCGCGCCATTGCACTCCAGCCTGGGCAACAAGAGCGAAACTCCGTCTCAAAAAAAAAAAAAAAAAATTTAAACTTTTACTTTTTATCATTTGATTTTCCCCTTGAAAATGGTAGAACCAGAGTTAATGATTAGCCAGTTTTACTGTCTTTATTTGTATCTCTCTACAGATGGAAAGCAATTAGAAAAAGTTATTGTAATAATTTGTCTGAAACTCTATTTTTTTGTTCACTTTAAAAGAAAAAGATACTCTAAAAATATAAATTATATGTGTGATTCACTTGTTACTTTTAAAACTTATCTTTTGAAGGTTTTCTTGTTTGGGGTATGAGGATTTTACAGTGAACATTGATTTGGACTCCCCTGTCATAAAGGACTTCTTTGGCAACATAACTTCAATAGTCTATAAAGGGAACTTTTGTTTGATAGTGAGTGGATGACACAGGCCTGACGTCTAGTGGGGTTATAGCATTCCTTGGCTTGACCTTAGATGCTAATAGATCATGAAGCAATGAAATGAGGCTTTTCAGTAGAGATGGGGTTTGCTTTATTGAATAGAAAGTATCATGACAAGAAAAAAGTTCACATATTGCTAAAAATTAACTTAAAAATTGCTGCCATTCTAACCGTCATTTTATAGGCTAATGAAAATTGCATGTAGAAAGAATTTCACTAGAACCAAAGTGAAATTGACTACCACTGAAACATATCCATATCCTCAGAAGAGATTTATTTGATTAATAATGAAGATTTGCCATACCATGAAGAAAAGCATCTTTAGAAAGTGAGCAGTTCCACTCGTACTGTCCGCCCCATGCCCTGTCCCCTATGCCCAGCCTGTGTTGTCATATTACAGCTTTTCATTCGGAGACAGGAACCAGTCTATTTTTTATTTTTTTCTGACCTTGTGTAAAGATCTCAAATTACCCTGTTAATGATACGTAATAAAGACTCAATAAATATTTATTAGAAAAATGAGGAGGAAGAGCTCTATTTGAAGCAGTATAGAGTAGTGGCTAAGAGCTTGGGCCTTTGATGTCTTGGGTTTGAAAATCATTCCTAGCCACTCTAAGCCTCAGTCTTTTTGTCTGTAAAGGGGGAAAAAATAACAGTACTTACCTCAAAATTGTTGTGAGGGTGCAATGAGCTAATACATGTAAAACACTATGGTACTTGGTACCGCTTTCAAGAAATAATAACTATCAACATTACAAGTATTATTATTTGATGGTACATTTAATTTTCTTAATGGCATCTAAGACATGTTTTTTAGTTCATTGATGGCCTTGTATCTCTCCCTGATTTCAGAAAAGTGTTTGTGTTTTATTTTTTTTAATTTTAATTTTTGCCACTCATTAAAATTATAAGAAAAGCGCTTGGGACACATTGAACTGATTGACAATTTTACTTTGATCAGTTAAATGTAAAAATGATCCCTTTTACTCTAAAACAACATTTAGCTAGTATTTTAGAAACAGTTTTGATCAGCAGAAGATCTACTGCAAAGCTAAATTTTGTGTTGACTAGTCATTAAGAAAAGGAATACTGACTCAGATGTATTTACCAGTCAGTAGAATTGGGCCTTGCCTGCTTTCTATCACTTTTCACAGATAAGCTTTTTATATTCCCACAACGCTGTTCTCTCAAACTGTTAGGCTCATTTTTATCAGATCAGCACGTTGAAGGCTTCTGCTAATTCCATCTTACTGTCCGAATCTGTTGGTTTATTTTGTTATTCATTGACTTTGCTACATGAATATGGTAGCAGGTAACAAAGAAGGGATCCCGTTCTTTAGGTTAGACTAAAACACACACAAAAAATGGAGACTATCTTTAATTACCAAGACCATCTGTAATAGCTTAAAATGTGTGCATGTCCTTATTATGTATCATTAACAGAATGATTTGAGATCTTTATGCAAGGTCAGGAAAAAAATAAAAACACTTTGTATCATAGTTTAAGATAGTCTGTATCATAGTTTAAAACGTGTATGTCATAATGATTTTTTCTGTCTGTGCTGCTTCATCATAGTGGTTTTTTTTTTTTTTTTTCCTATTATTTTTTTTTTTTTTTGAGACTGAGTTTCGCCCTTGTTACCCAGGCTGGAGTGCAATGGCGCGATCTAGGCTCACCGCAACCTCCGCCTCCTGGGTTCAGGCAATTCTCCTGCCTCAGCCTCCTGAGTAGCTGGGATTACAGGCATGCGCCACCATGCCCAGCTAATTTTTTGCACTTTTAGTAGAGACGGGGTTTCACCGTGTTGACCAGGATGGTCTCGATCTCTCGACCTCGTGATCCACCTGCCTCAGCCTCCCAAAGTGCTGGGATTACAGGCTTGAGCCACCGCGCCCGGCTGCTTTTCCTATTTCTTGATTAGACCCACACAAATGGTAGAGTTCAGCACAAGGTTTTTGAATCCTGTCTTCTTAAGTAGATGAGTTTTCTGTTTTGCTCTTTACTCAGTCATTGTTATAATGCGACAGTGTAGTTTTCTCTCTAATAGTCACAAGGCCGATGGAAAATACAATAAGAGAAACCAAAAACTTAATTATATAATTCAGTTATATTTCCAACAGATAAATACTACCATGTAGCATATACCTGGCTTGGTAATTAGAAGCCTCTCTGATTCTTTTTCCTCCTCTTCTCTGGTTAGTGCCCTGAAATCTCAATGTTATGTATGCCACTATCAACCAAGTTCATAAGTCAAGTAGCCATGAGGGAAATCCTTCAAACTGAAGTCAAAGGATAACATGGGATCAAAGCAGACAAAAAGGTCCTGCTTTTCCAAGGACTGATATAGCTGAAAGAAAAGAAAGAACTCAGCTTGTACCTACAAGTTCCTTTTCATGAGAGAATAGATACATCTAGCTAGAACATGGACCTGAGCCATGAGTTGGGTCCTAAGGGCTCAAAAGTAGGCAAAATAGTTCTCAAAGTAAGTTGGTCAGATCTGAGCCAAGTCCTCAATGAAGAACTAAGAGTCAAGCCAGGCAATCTAAATACCAGTACCAAGTCTCAAGGAATACAAGTGAATTTTTTATGATTGATGCATAATGATTGAACGGATTTATGGAATACAGTGTACTGTTTCAATACATGTATACATTGTGTAATGATCAAATCAGGATAATTAGCATATCCGTCACCTTAAACATTCGTCATTTCATTGCAATAAGAACATTTAAAAACCTCTCTTCTAGCTGTTTTGACAGAGATAACACATTACTGTTAACTCTATTCATCCTACTGTGCAGTAGAACACCGGAACGTGTTTCCGCTATCTGACTGTAGCTTCGTACCCATTAACCAATTTCTAACCTCCTGTCCTCTTGTAACTGCTGTTCTGCTCTCTACTTCTATGAGATTCCACATGTGAGTAAGATCATGCAGTATGTGTACTTCTGTGCTGGCTTATCTCACTTAATGTAAGTCCTCCAGGTTAATCTGTTTTGCCACAGATGACAGGATTTTTTTCTATTTCATGGCTGAATAGTAAATATTTCATTTTATATATACTGCATTTTATTTTATTTTCCCTTTCTTTCTTTCTTTTTCTTTTTTTTTTTTTTTTGGCAGGGTCTGGTTCTAATGCCCAGGCTGAAGTCCAGTGGTGCCATCTTGGCTCACTGCAACTTCTGCCTCCCAGACTCAAGCTATCCTCCCACCTCAGCCTCCCCAGTATCTGGGACTACAGGCATACACCACCATGGCTGGCTAATTTTTGTATTTTTGTAGAGATGGAGTTTCACCATGTTGCCCTGGCTGGTCCCCAGCTCCTGAGCTCAAGCTGTCCGCCTGCCTCAGCCTCCCTAAGTGCTAGGATTACAGACGTCAGCTGCCATGCCTGACCTAAATACTGCATTTTCTTGATCCATTCATCTGTTGATGGACATTTAGATTGACTTCACCTCTTTGCTATTTTGAATAGCGCTGCAGTAAACATAGGAGTGCAGATATCTCTTCAACATACTGATTTCGTTTCCTCTGGATATATACCAAGTAGTTGGATGGCTAAATCATATAGTAGTTTTATTTTAATTTTTTTAGGAACCTTCATACTGTTTTCCATAATGGCTGTAAATTCCCATAATTTACATTCCCACCAGTTGTGTGTAAGGGTTCCCATTTCTCCACATCATCACCAACACTTATTATCTCTAGTAAGAAACACCCAAGAGTCAAGATCCAAGTGAAGGTAACTAGAAAAGGGCAGACTGATTACGGCAATAGTCTTTGACTGTCATACCAGTTTTGTGAGTTTATAGTTACTTGGATTTCTCAGATTTGCTTAACAGTACAGAGATAGATTAGTCAGAAAAGGTGGTAAAAGAATGACTGCAAGGGCAGGAAATGAGACATTATGCCTTTTTTTTTTTTTTTTTTTTTTTTTTTTTTTTGAGACGGAGTTTTGCTCTTGTTACCCAGGCTGGAGTGCAATGGCGCGATCTCGGCTCACCGCAACCTCCGCCTCCTGGGCTCAGGCAATTCTCCTGCCTCAGCCTCCTGAGTAGCTGGGATTACAGGCATGTGCCACCATGCCCAGCTAATTTTTTGTATTTTTAGTAGAGACGGGGTTTCACCATGTTGACCAGGATGGTCTCGATCTCTTGACCTCGTGATCCACCCGCCTCAGCCTCCCAAAGTGCTGGGATTACAGGCATGAGCCACCGCGCCCGGCCTATTTATTTGTTTTTCTGAGACAGAGTCTCACTCTGTTGCCCAGGCTATAGTGCAATGGCACGATCTCAGCTCACTGTAACCTCCACCTCTTGAAGTTCTCCTGCCTCAGCCTCCTGAGTAGCTGAGACTACAGGCACCTGCTACCACACCCTGCTAATTTTTTGTATTTTTAGTAGAAACTGAGTTTCAACATGTTGGCCAGGCTGGTCTCGAACTCCTGACTTCAAGTGATACACGCCCCCCTCCGCCTCCCAAAGTGTTGGGATTACAGGTGTGAGCCACCGCGCCTGGCCCGAAATGGGATTTCTTAATGTTTTAAACTTATGCTGTTGATTGAGATACATAAATAATTGTACCTGAAATTTCTTCATATTATAGTAGAAAATAGTGGTACATTTGAACAGATAGTCTAAATGGGCTGTATTCCATGGCTGCTCTAGGAGAAAGATACCATGAAAGGAAAAAAAAAAAAAAAAAGAAAAATCGTTCGATTTTGGGATCGAAATCTACAGAAGAGAAGTTTCTCCCTTTTTGATCCCTTAAGGATGATGATAGTGAAATATTAATCCAAAAAATCAGCAATAGAAATCCCTCTCAGAGAACTCTGAACTTGAAAGCTACCTGGGAGATTTCCCATTATCATCATAGTCCCTAGTCAGCGTGAACAGAAGAGCTCTTAGACATTGGACATGGTTGTTGTGAAAAGAGATGATGTGTGTGAAAGCATCTTGTAAGTTGTAATCATATGGTTGATAGTTACGTAGTTACGTCCTCAGAATTCAGTGCCCTCCAAGGCTCTGCCAGCGTTTCGGCCTGATTTCTTCATCTGATTTCCATATTTATCTTGATATGCCACTGCTTTCAGTCTCTCACACTGGTTCCAATATTTAGTGATTCTTCAGGACCTTTGGCAAATGTCAAGTCCTTTATGAAGTCTTTCCTGATTTCTCAACAACCAGATATACTTTGTCTTCCCCTTTCTCTCCCCTTCCTCTGTTACACTAATTTCCAGCTTTTGCTTTTTGCTTTCTTTTGTTTTTTTCATACATATGTCTCTGTTACAACACCACATATTTGTTCCTGAAAAACCTCACATTCTATAAAAACATGCACTAAAAAAAGGGTTATGAGAATATAGGGTTATAAGCAGACCACTTAAAATCTGTGTAACTATAAAAAGAAATAAAAAATTCACATAATTTTGTTATCAAAGCCCTAATAAAAATAGTAACAGTTATAATAAAAATACTAGCATGGTAGAGACCAGCATTTGTACCTAGAAGTAGAGCCAGTCCATCCTCTGCAGCCTTTTTCCTGGGGCTCATGTTTTCTTCAAGTTATAAGGTCTTGAAAGTATTCACTTCTCATAAAGACTACTTTTTCAAAATTAAAAATACCGTATGGAGATAGCTTTCTTCATCAATCAGTGTTTGGTGGTTATTTTGTTTTGTTTCGCTTTTGTACACAGTGCAATATATTTGCATCCTTTTTATTTGCATTTGCCCTTCCCCCAGAGAGCTTAACACAGTCAAAAGTGCAGCATTTCTTGAAGCTATAAAACCAGATACTTCTGGAGAACACACTTCTGTAGGATTTTCATCTTTTTTTCTAAAGGTATTGTAAGGCTTCCCCTTTAACCATTAGAAAGCCTATCCATTCTGGAAAAATTACCTATGAACCAATACGCCTTCTGTGTTAAACTGATACAATTTCCATATTTAGCAATGTCACTGAACTAAAGTACATTCAAGAAACATGTTTATAGCAGAATAAATTATATTACTTTGATCATCCTTCACCCCATTGACCGTGAACTCACTGGAGACGGGAATTGTCTTTAATTTATCTGTGTTCCCACAACAGTACCTGACATACTGCCTTATGGGGACTCAAAAAGTATTTGTTGGCTTGAATTAAATTATTTGTTCTGCTGCATAATAAATATAAATCTGTACTATAGGGAAGGTACTGAATATGAGGATTAAAAAATGTAGACCTGGTTTCTCCTCGCTCCCTTTTCTGTTGGTACCCACCTCTTAAAATCATTAAGTACTCAATTTAGAGATTACATGTTGTTACATACTCATCTCTGTCGACCATGTTGAGACATATTCTGATGCTTCTTAGAGATTAAGCCCAGTCTGCGTAAAATTCTACCAGCTTGTCTCCATTTCACTGGTCAATCATTAATACTAAGAGAAAGCAGTAGTGTTTGCAAATTAACTAGTTGGTTTTGTTGTGCTATATTGATTGAAGTGGTGGAAATAGTAAGTGTTTCTTCTTTCAGCAAGGAAATTACAACTTCAGCTATTGGAAAAGAAAAGTGGAACTATCAGCTGGGCGCGGTGGCTCACGCCTGTAATCCCAGCACTTTGGGAGGCCGAGGCGGGTGGATCACGAGGTCAACAGATCGAGACCATCCTGGTCAACATGGTGAAACCCCGTCTCTACTAAAAATACAAAAAATTAGCTGGGCATGGTGGCGCATTCCTGTAATCCCAGCTACTCGGGAGGCTGAGGCAGGAGAATTGCCTGAACCCAGGAGGCGGAGGTTGCGGTGAGCCGAGATCGCGCCATTGCACTCCAGCCTGGGTAACAAGAGTGAAACTCCGTCTCAAAAAAAAAAAAAAAAGAAAAGTGGAACTATCCATTATTAAATTCATTTTTGTCCTAAAGCAATTACAATGGAAATATATTTCCTTATTTAGTTCTTACCTTGGACAAAAGGCATTTAACTTTCTATAGTTGAGACTATTGCTAAATATATGACTTATAATTGTCATAGTGGTAATCTCAGTCATCAACTCAGGTGTATCACTACCATTCAGGAATTATTAGATCTAAGGCATCGTACAACAGATCACTCAAGTGAGAGGGAGATAAATATAAGTTCTGTCTTTCTTCAGAATGTAAAAAGGCTTCTTCAGAACCCGAAAGTGACAGAGTTTGATGCTGCCCGCCTGGTGATGCTTTACGCTTTACATTATGAGCGACACAGCAGCAATAGCCTGCCAGGACTAATGATGGACCTCAGGAATAAAGGTGTTTCTGAGAAGTATCGAAAGGTAATCAGTTTCTGTATTAGCCCACCAAACAGGAATGAACTCTGTTATTATATTCTTAGCTCTAACAAATGATAAATCGTACTATTTTTATTTACAGAAATGTCTCATTCTGTCTTTTCACTTTTGTTTCCTTAATAAAATAAAATTATTTTCTTATGAAGTGAGCTTCCTGATCTCTAAGCAATCAAAATTTGCTTCTCTTTTTTAATAGCTCGTGTCTGCAGTTGTTGAATATGGTGGTAAAAGAGTCAGAGGAAGTGACCTCTTCAGCCCCAAAGATGCTGTGGCTATCACCAAACAGTTCCTCAAAGGACTGAAGGTATAGACACCTCTGTGCTCTCCTATGTGAGAACAGTTGAAGCCCCGGAGGCTGAGAGTGAAAGAATATGATTTTCAAAGTACCTTGAGGATTGCTGCTGATTTAGTACTGTGTCACTTAAATGAAATTAAAACTGACATCCTCTTGAAAACTTTTTCTCTTAGTGCTTTCTGTATTAGAGCAGTATCAGCATTGGACCAAATAGCTGAACAGGAAATAACTGAAGTATTTCCAGGAAATACTCAAGAAGAAAAAGACAAACAGTTCTGTTAATCACAATACATTACTCCATTTGTTTATAATTAAAGATTTGTTAGGTAGTTTCTTTTTGAAGGAAATTAAAAATGAAGCAAACATTTGATCTGTTAAAAAAAACTAGTTTTCTTGAAATACTCAAAAATTACTTCTAATCTGCTAGCCTTTCTTATGTTTCCTGAAGTTTTTCTGTTTTCCTGGGTGTTTCCAGTCTTTTTTTTTTTTTTTTTTTTAATATACATGATCCTTTTATTTGCTCTACCTTATCGTTCAACATTTTCACAAAAGAGTGAGAGGCAATGACGACACAATAAAGGATTTAAGCAATTCTTTTTTAAAAAAATTCCTTTACAATAACTAGCCCTAAATTACAGAGTATTTTTTATAAGATTAGAACATTTCTGGCTGATTAAAATAATTTTTTTTTTTTTTTTTTTGAGACGGAGTTTCGCTCTTCTTACCCAGGCTGGAGTGCAACGGCGCGATCTCGGCTCACCGCAACCTCCGCCTCCTGGGTTCAGGCAATTCTCCTGCCTCAGCCTCCTGAGTAGCTGGGATTACAGGCACATGCCACCATGCCCAGCTAATTTTTTGTATTTTTAGTAGAGACGGGGTTTCACCATGTTGACCAGGATGGTCTCGATCTCTTGACCTTGTGATCCACCCGCCTCAGCCTCCCAAAGTGCTGGGATTACAGGCTTGAGACACCACGCCCGGCCTGAAATAATTTTTAAGTTTTTCACAGTTCCTATTTAAATCTGTCCCATGAAATCTCTATTAAGTATATGTCCTTTTCTGATAATAAGTGTTATTGATTCTTATATTCCTAGTTTAATAAAAATGACATAAGAACCTTTCCCTCTGTTTTAGGGAGTAGAAAATGTATATACACAGCATCAACCTTTCCTACATGAAACCCTGGATCATCTCATCAAAGGAAAGCTTAAGGAAAACCTATATCCTTATCTGGGCCCCAGCACGCTCAGAGACAGGTAAGCTAACAAAGATATTAATAATAAAAGTCAGAAACACTAAGCAAATGAAAATTTAGAGTCATGTTAAGGACTAAAGCTGAGATAATAGCATTCTGCTCCTCCTTCCCCTGCTGTTTATCAGCTTTAAAATTCTTTTGGTTTTACATATATCAGCGATAGATATGGATTCCCCTGCTAAGTCTGAAACATTTATTTCTTTTGTACTAAAGAAACAGGTGTTCTGGAGAGCCTCAGATCCTCATCTTCTGTGTTTCAGTATCAGACCAGTTTACTTACGCCATTTAAGGTTGTGTTTGATGGCATCTGGCATTTGGTGTTACAAACATTAAACCCAAAAATAGGCTTGCTGCTTGATTGCCATCCAGAGCAGGTTGTTACTATTTTTGGTGAGGACTGGACTTTGCCAAATGTTGTCAGCACACAAACTGAGAGACCTAATTAATAAAGGCCATTTGTTACACAGGAAAAAAGGATTTTGAAAAGGCTTTCTTTTTGATTATTAACCAAAGGAAGCAATAAGTGTTATCTTAATCCGGTGGTTAGTTAATTTTTAATAAAAACAAAACTTGTCCAGAACAACTTACTTAGATGAACCTGAAATTTTAAATACTGTATACATAAATTCTACCTAGTTAAAAATTTTATATTTTTATATTTTTTTAGTTGGACACATGTTATCTAAAGGGGCTAACATATGAACCTGAATCCTATTTGATAGATTAATGTGAAAATTTTACTGTTGATGTAATTCTATTATTTCAGTTAATAAACATCTACGAGACTTGGAAGTATAGTTTTTTTTTTTTTTTTTTTTTTTTTTGTGACGGAGTTTCGCTCTTGTTACCCAGGCTGGAGTGCAATGGCATGATCTCGGCTCACTGCAACCTCCGCCGCCTGGGTTCAGGCAATTCTCCTGCCTCAGCCTCCTGAGTAGCTGGGATTACAGGCACGAGCCACCATGCCCAGCTAATTTTTTATATTTTTAGTAGAGACGGGGTTTCACCATGTTGACCAGGATGGTCTCGATCTCTCGACCTCGTGATCCACCCGCCTCGGCCTCCCAAAGTGCTGGGATTACAGGCTTGAGCCACCGCGCCCGGCTAAAGTATAGTGTTTTATAAATATAATGAGATTCTGAATGGGAAAATGTTTTAAGATACATAGATGACTCTTTTACATGGTAAAGTATATTTTTTCACTTTGTCCTTAAAAAAAAAAGTCTGTAATTTGGTACAGAACAGAAAAAATATCATCCTTTAAAAGCCCAAAGTTGAGAGGTAGAACATTTGGTGTTAAGTTCAGAGAGTACACTCATTCAGATAAAATGTTTAAGGAACTTGGCATAAGACTTAGAAATGTCAGCTGAGTGGGAAGAATGAAAACCAGCCCAAAGTTATGTACTTATCTGAGAGGGTTTTAACAAAAAACTGTATTCTCAAGCCTTCTAATTAATATGATAAGTAAAAACATTAATTTTATGAATTTCATGTAAGAATTACTGAACAAGAAGCTGGGTACGGTAGCTCATACCTGTAATCCCAGCACTTTGGGAGGCTGAGGCAGGCGGATCACCTGAGGTCAGGAATTCAAGACCAGCCTAACCAACACGGATCAACCCTATCTCTACTAAAAATACAAAAATTAGCCAGGCATGGTGGTACATGCCTATAATCCCAGCTACTCAGGAGGCCGAGGCAAGAGAATCGCTTGAACCCAGGAGGCAGAGGTTGCGCTGAGCTGAGATCAAGCCGTTGCACTCCAGCCTGAGCAAAAAGAGCGAAACTCTATCTCAAAAAGAAAAAAAAAAAAGAATTACTGAACGAGAAATTAGCTATTTATTGCCAAAGGGAACCATAGACCACCAGAAGAATATACTGTGTATGACCAGTACACAGCAGAAAACCTTTCTGATTTGCATAATTCATTCCCACACAAAGCCCAAAATTATATTCTTTGAACAAAATGCTCATTTATCAGTTGTCAACATCTGTTACTATTTGTCACTGTAACCTGTGTGCATATAATTAATAATTCAATTGCTTCATCCTTTTATACAACAGATATATTTTATACCACAGATAAATAGGGTAATGAGCTTCAAAGTAATTGCAGCAGTGGGGAGAACTATTTTAGATGCAGAGAGAACCTCTCTGAGAGGTGATATTTATGATGAGCTTTGAGTCATAAGAAAGCCAGGCACCAAACCAGGCACGGTGGCTCACACCTGTAATCCCAACACTTTGGGAGGCCAAGGTGGGCAGATCACTTGAGATCAGGAGTTCGAGACCAGCCTGGCCAACATGGTAAAACTCCATCTCTACTAAAAATACAAAAATTAGCCTGGTGTGGTGGCAGTCACCTGTAATCCCAGCTACTCAGGAGGCTGAGGCAGAAGAATCGTTAGAACCTAAGTTGCAGTGAGCCAAGATTGTGCCATTGCACACCAGCCTGGGTGACAGTGAGACTCTCATCTCAAAAAATAAATAAATAGCCGGGCACGGTGGCTTAAGCCTGTAATCCCAGCACTTTGGGAGGCCGAGGCGGGTAGATCACAAGGTCAAGAGACTGAGACCATCCTGGTCAACATGGTGAAACTCTGTCTCTACTAAAAATACAAAACATGAGCTGGGCATGGTGGTGCGTGCCTGTAATCCCAGCTACTCAGGAGGTTGAGGCAGGAGAATTGCCTGAACCCAGGAGGCGGAGGTTGCAGTGAGCCGAGATCGCGCCATTGCACTCCAGCCTGGGTAACAAGAGCGAAACTCTGTCTCAAAAAAATAATAATAAAATTAAATAAATAAATAAAGGATCAATCACATGATGATTAGGAGAAAAAAACATCCAAAGCAGAGGGAAATACCAGAGCAAAGGCCTTAAAGAAAGGGAGAATTTAGCAAGTTCATGGAACAGAAGGAAGCCCTGCTTGGCTGGAGCATAGTGAATAAGGAGGAAATACGAGGTTGAGATAGGCAGGGTTGGAACACATCAGGCCTCAAAGACCCTAGCAAAGAGATTTTTTTTAATATCATAGGAAGCCATTGGAGAGTTAAGCATATAAGTAACATGAACTTAATTGTGTTTTAAAAGATCATTTTGGTGAGAATGATTATTGAAGGCAAAAATAAAAGCAGAGAGCCTACTGAGGAGATGACTGCAGTAGTCCAGGTGAGAAATGCCAGTGGTTTGGGTAGGAGGCTGAGAGAGAAGCCAGAATCAATAGACTTCTTTAATGGCACGGATTTACGGAACAAGGGTAAGAGGGAAGTCAAGAATAACTCTCAGGCTTTGAGGAGAAGTAGAGTTTTGTTGTTCAGTTGGAGATGCCTATTAGTTAACAAGTAGAAATGTCACATATTCAGAGTTGGCAAAAATAATAGTAATATTAAAACTATGGAACTACATAGGATAACTTAAAAAGAAAGCATAGAAAAGAGAAAAGAAGAGAGCCCAGGACTAAGCATTGAGTAGAGAATAAGGAGTCAGCAGTGGAGACTGAGGAGGAAGCAGAAAGGTAGGAGAAAAACTAGCAAAGCATGGTGTCATCACGAACAAGTAATAAACTGTGTCCAAACTCTGAGAGGTAAAGAAGGTGAAGAAAGTACAGGATGCATCTGATTTGGCAACACGAAGGTCTTTGATGATATTCTTCCCTGGTTTCAGTGAGGTTGGAAGCCAAATTAGAGGGGTTAACAGGATATAAGATACAATAAAGACAGCAAATGTATATAACACTTTTTAAGAAATTTTGCATAAAGGAGGAAGAGAAATTGAGTGGTTAGAAGAGATTGTGGGCTCAAGAGAAAGAGATTCTAGAGAATATGTATAATCCAGTGAGACTTATCCAGTAAAGAAGAGGTTATAGGTAATGCAAAAGAGAAAGAGCTGAGGACGTGAAGTCCTTAAGGAATCCAGAGAATAGAGGGATTGCCCGTGATAGGCGCAGGGGTTCTTTCATTTTAACAGGAAAGAAAGCAGTATGTGTAGATACAATAGGTTTGCAGTGTTGATGGTGACAACATGGGGTCATCATGTCTGATTTTTCTCAGTAAAATATGGTGCCAACTTAGCTAACGTAAGGGGTATAAAGAAAAAAACATTGTGAAACTTTCATCTCATAGGCTAGGAATCAGGTTTATTAGGGAAATGTAAGTAGGAGTTCTAGGCAAGGTTGAATGCCTAGAGAGTTTTGTGGTCATTAATTTAAAATATAGCCAGTGAGCCTAGTTGTGTGGTTTTCCTCTGGAAACTTTGAGCTGCTCCAGATTAAATGTGGAAAAGGCAGATAGTTGGGTCCAACTAGGATTTGGGGAAATGGAAACCAGAGGAGAGTATTAGATCATGAGAAAGGTATTGGTGAATGAATTGGAGATTTGATGAGGCCAAAGGATGATTACAGAAGAGTATTAGTGTAGGTAAATTCAAAGTTGAGAGGTAGTTAGTGGAGAAAGATATTTTGAATTCAAGATTTCGTAGGGGGTACAGATACTCGTAATGAAAAAGTTTAGGTTGTAATCGTGGATGTGGGCGGTTGTAGTGAGTAGAAGAAAAGATGAGGATTGGTAAAGAGACCAGGATGTTAGATGAATAATCCACAGTGATGTTAAAGTCACTGAAAATTTTGAAAAGAGAAGGAGAAAAAGGAGGACAAGTAAGCCAGAGCTAAAGTCTTCAGGGAATAAAAGTGACCAGGAAAGGAGGTCAGGAGAAAACAGTGCGACTACATTATGAGCTTCTAAAACGGTGGAAATTTTGAAGGAAGAAGGCAAAGAAACGGTTACAAAACTACAGTGGGTATCACAGAAAATATCTATACCACCTCCTGGCCATGCCTAACAATAGGAGTACTGCAGAGGACTTGAAAACGCTTTTATTTACCAATTCCACTTCTAAAAGCTTACTCTATAGATATTCCTGTGCAAGTACACAAAGATACTGAAGCAAGGATATTCACTGAAGTAATAGCAAAAAACTAGGAACAAGCTAAATCTCTATCAATAGAGGGCTGGTTACCTAAATTACGATATAATACGTATTCTTTTTTTAATGACATAAGTCTTCATGGGTGTTATGCGAAACTTTCTAAGATACATTGGATAGAAAAGTAGGATATTATAACATTTCTTTTGCGTAAAAAAAAAACCCACCTGGGTGCGGTGGCTCATGCCTGTAATCTCAGCACTTTGGGAGGCTGAGGTGGGTGGATCACTTGAGGTCAGGAATTCGAGACCAGCCTGGCCAACATGGTGAAACCCTGTCTCTACTAAAAATACAAAAATTAGCCAGGCAGGGTGGCTCACATCTGTAGCCCCAGCTACTCAGAAGGCTGAGGCAGGAGAATTGCTTGAACTCAGAAGGTGGAGGTTTCAGTGAGCTGAGATTGTGCCATCACACTCCACCCTGGGCGACAGAGCAAGACTCCGTCTCAAAGACAAAACAAAACAAAACAAAAATGTATACATGTATATAAATATGTGCTTGAATATATAAACACATGTATATAATATATATAACATATTTTTACGAGCACATATATGTATAAATACAGTTAACTTTTTTTTTTTTTTTAAGACAGGGTCTGGCTCTGTCACCCAGACTGGAGAGCAGTGGCATGATCTCAGCTCACTACAGCCTCTACCTCTCAAGCCACCCACCTCAGCTTTCTGAGTAGCTGGGACTATGGGCATATGCCACAGTACCTAGCTAATTTTTGTATTTTCATAGAAACGAGGTTTTGCCATGTTGCTGGTCTCAAACTCCTGAGCTCAAGCAATCTGCCTGCCTCAGCCTCCCAAAGTGCTAGGATTACCAGCATGAGCCACCATGCCCTGCCTACAGTAACTGTTTCTGAAAGAATAATCAAGAACTTATTAATAGTTGTTACCTCTAGATACTGAGACAGCAATTAGTTATATACTTATCTATTCTTTCCATTAGTTATTGTATTAGGTATTGTAATCTTGAAATGAGTATTATGTTCTGTTAATCCTTGGGGTTTTCACAACATTTAACACAGTGATTTACAAATAGTAGTTGTTCAATAGATGTTTGATAAATTCTGTAGGCATCTCTTTTAGTTGATATGCCAATATTTATAGTTGGAAAATTTAAACCAGAGAATAAATTTAATTGATGCTATAGAAAATTTAGATTTTTGAAATTCATAAATAATTCTATAAAACATTCCGGCTCTGCATTGACTTGGCCACACTATCAGCGCTAGCCACTTTCTTGGCCCTGTATCATCATATTGACAAGCGTCCTTGATTATAGTGATATTTACTGTTATTTGTCTCATCATAATAGAAATTCTAGGTTTTATTGTTGTTGTAATAATAGAAAGTATCAAAGGAAATGTGGCAAGAACACAACTTTGCAAAACCAGAACACTGGCGGAAATTTTTTTAGCCCTTAGCTATTAAATTACTGTTTAAGCTCTTTGGCAGTATAGCTATATCCACAAATTGGATTTGATCATTCTGCAGATGGGATTCTTGCATATCCTATTTTTCAAGCTAATTTTTTTCCTCACTCTAGAATTGCCTCTTGTCTCTGATAAAGGCAAGCAACTTTTTCATTTGGTGAGGAAATGGAGCTATATGATCATGCATTCCAGAATCAGTCAGTTCAAAAAGGAAGTACTTTTCTTTTCTTTTCTTTTCTTTTTTTTTTTTTTTTTTGAGACGGAGTTTCGCTCTTGTTACCCAGGCTGGAGTGCAATGGCGCGATCTTGGCTCACTGCAACCTCCGCCTCCTGGGCTCAGGCAATTCTCCTGCCTCAGCCTCCTGAGTAGCTGGGATTACAGGCACGTGCCACCACGCCCAGTTAGTTTTTTGTATTTTTAGTAGAGACGGGGTTTCACCATGTTGACCAGGATGGTCTCGGTCTCTCAACCTCGTGATCCACCCGCCTCAGCCTCCCAAAGTGCTGGGATTACAGGCCTGAGCCACCGCGCCCGGCCTCAAAAAGGAAGTACTTTTCACTTTTACACAAATGTAATAGAATCTTGTTGCTACAACTTATTTTTTGTTTCTGTAAAGCAGCAGTCCTTTTTCATTGGCCTGTTTTCCTGTAGTAAATGCTAGTAAGAACTGTATCATTTGTAAGTATATTCAAAAATTACAATTTTAGCCATAAATATAATTCTCCACAAAATAGATAAAATGTTGCGTTTTGAAAGTTTGTGTTTCCGCCTAACTTAACAACATATAGAAATAATGTTAAAAGCTCTCAACAAATCTGGGCATTGTGGCTCATGCCTGTAATCCCAGTACTTTGGGAGGCCAAGGCAGGCAGATCACAAGGTCAAGAGTTCAAGACCAGCCTGGCCAACACAGTGAAACCCCATCTTTACTAAAAACATACAAAAATTAGCCAGGCATAGTGGTGGGCACCTGTAGTCTCAGCTACTCGGAAGGCTGGGGCAGGAGAATCACTTGAACCCAGGAGACAGAGGTTGTAGTAAGCCAAGATCACACCACTGTACTCCAGCCTGGGTGACAGAAGACTCTGTCAAAAACAAAAACAAAACGAAACAAAACAAAAAAAACACCTCTCAACAAACTTCGTATTGAAGTCTATGACAAACCAACAGCCAACATCATACTGAATGGGCAAAGCTAAAAGCATTCCCCTTGAAAACCGGCACAAGACAAGGATGCCCTCTCTTACTACTTCTGTTCAACAGAGTATTGGAAGTCCTAGCCACAGCAGTTAGGCAAGATAAATAAATGAAGAGCATCCAAATAGGAAGACAGGAAGTCAGACTACCTCTTTGCAGAAAACATGATTCTGTATCTAGAAAACCCCATAGTCTCAGCCCAAAAGCTCCTTCAGCTGATAAACAACTTCAGCATAGTTGCAGGATACAAAATCAGTGTACAAAAATCACTAGCATTCCTATACAGCAACAACAATCAAGCTGAAAGCCAAATCAGAAAGGCAATCCTATTCACAACTGCCACCAAAAAAATAAATTGCCTAGGAATACAGCTAACCAGGGAAGTGAAAGATCTCTACAGTGCGAATTACAAAACACTGTTCAAGGAAATCAGAGAAGCCACAACAAATGGAAAAGCATCCCATGCTCATGGATAGGAAGAGTCAATATCATTAAAATGACTGTACTACCCAAAGCAATTTACAGATTCAATGCTATTTCTATCTGACTACCAATGACATTCTTCACAGAACTAGAAAAAGATTATTTTATTTTATTTTTCTTTATTTCATTTTATTTATTTATTTTGTTTGTTTGTTTGTTTTTTTGAGGTGGAGTTTCACTCTTGTTACCCAGGCTGGAGTGCAATGGTGCGATCTCAGCTTACCACAACCTCTGCCTCTTGGGTTCAGGCAACTCTCCTGCCTCAGCCTCCTGAGTAGCTAGGATTATAGGCACGCGCCACCATGCCCAGCTAATGTTTTGTATTTTTAGTAGAGACGGGGTTTCACCATGTTGACCAGTATGGTCTCGATCTCTTGATCTCATGATCCACCCGCCTCGGCCTCACAAAGTGCTGGGATTACAGGTGTGAGCCACCGCTTCCGGCCCTATTTTATTTTATTTTATTTTATTTTTTGAGATGGAGTTTCGCTCTTGTTACCCAGGCTGGAGTGCAATGACGCGATCTCGGCTCACCGCAACCTCCACCTCCTGGGTTCAGGCAATTCTTCTGCCTCAGCCTCCTGAGTAGCTGGGATTACAGGCACGCACCACCATGCCCAGCTGAATTTTTTGTATTTTTAGTAGAGACGGGGTTTCAGCATGTTGACCAGAATGGTCTCGATCTCTTGACCTCGTGATCCACCCGCCTCGGCCTGCCAAAGTGCTGGGATTACAGGCTTGAGCCACCACGCCCGGCTATTTTATTTTTAATAGCCTATGGCACGTGGTATTCTCAGGTGGTCTCCCATCCAAGTACTAACCAGACCCGACCCTGCTTAGCTTCCGAGATCAGACAAGATCTCGGGTGTATTCAGAGTAGTATGGCTGTACAGAAAAAAATTATTTTAAAATTAATGTGGAACAAAAAAAAGAGCCCCAATAGCCAAGGCAATCCTAAGCAAAAAGAACAAAGCTGGGAGAATCACATTACCCAACTTCAAACTAACTACAAGGCTACAGTGACCAAAACAGCATGGTACGGGTACAAAAACAGGCACATAGTCTAATGGAATAGAATAGAGAGCCCAGAAATACGGCCACACATCTACAACCATCTGATCTTTGACAAGCAGTGGGGAAAAGACTCATTCAATAAATGATGCTGGGATAACTGGCTAGCCATAGGCAGAAGACTGAAGCTGGGCCCCTTCCTTACATCATATACAAAAATCAACTCAAGATGGATTAAAGACAAATGTAAAACCTAAAACTATAAAAACCCTGGAAGACAACTTAGGTAATACCATTCTGGACCTAGGAACAGGCAAAGATTTTATGACAAAGATGTCAAAAGCAATTACAACAAAAGCAAAAATTGACAAATGGGATCTAATTAAACTTAAAAGCTAGTGCACAGCAAAAGAAACTATCAACAGAGTAAACAGACAATCTACAGAATAGGAGAAAATATTTGCAAACTATACATCTGACAAAGGTCTAATATTCAGCATCTATAAAGAACTTAAACAAATTTACAAGAGAAAAACAACCCCATTAAAAAGTGGGAGGCTGAGGTAGGTAGATCACCTAAGTTCAGGAGTTCGAGAACATCCTGGCCATCATGGTAAAACCCCATGTCTACTAAAAATACCAAAACTTAGGAGTGGTGGTCGGCACCTATAATCCCAGCTACTCAGGAGGCTGAGGCACGAGAATCACTTGAACATGGGAGGTGGAGGTTGCAGTGAGCTAAGATCGTGCCATTATATGCTAGCCTAGGCAACAGGAACAAAATCCTGTCTTAAAAAAAAAAAAATGTGGCCAAAGGACATGAGCAAATACTTCTCAAAGAAGACATACATGCAGCCAACAAGCATATGGAAAAAAAAACTCAGTATCACTGATCATAAGAGAAATGCAAATCAAAACCACAGTGAGATGCCATCTCACACCAGTCAGAATGGCTATTATTAAAAAGTCAAAAAATAGGCTGGGTGTGGTGGCTTGCACCTGTTATCCCAGCACTTTGGGAGGCCAAGGCGGGTGGATCATGAGGTCAGAAGTTCGAGACCAGCCTGGCCAACATGGTGAAACCCCTTTTCTATTAAAAATACAAAAATTAGCTGAGCATGGTGGTGCATGCCTATAATCCCAGCTACCCAGGAGGCTGAGGCAGAAGAATTGCTTGATCCCAGGAGATGGAGGTTGCAGTAGGATGAGATTGTGCCATTGCACTCCAGCTCTGAGCAACAGAGCAAGACTCCATCTTGAGGGGGCAAAAAACGTCAAAAAATAACAGATCCTGGCGAGGTTGCAGAGAAAAGGGAACCCTTATACACTGTTGGTGGGAATGTAAATTAGTTCAACCGCTGTAGAAAGCAGTATGGCAATTCCTCAGATAGCTAAAAGCAGAACTACCATTTGACCCAGTAATCCCATTACTGGGTATATATCCAGAGGAATATAACTCATTTTACCATAAGATACATGTGGCTGGGTGTGGTGGCTCACACCTGTAATCCCAGCACTTTGGGAGGCCAAGGCAGGTGGATCACCTGAGGTCAGAAGTTTGAGACCAGCCTGGCCAACATGGTGAAACCTCATTTTTACTAAAAAATACAGAAATTAGCTGGGTGTGGTGATGGGAGCCTGTAATCCCAGCTACTCGGGAGGCTGAGGCAGGAAAATTGCTTGAATCCAGGAGGCAGAATGAGCCAAGGCCATGCCACTGCACTCCAGCCTGGGCAACAGAGTGAGACTCTGTCTCAAAAAAAAAAAAAAAAAAAAAAAAAAAAAAAAAAAACATAGTGAAACCTCATCTCTACTAAAAATACAAAATTAGTCTACATGTTGGTACACACCTACTTGGGAGGCTGAGGCAGGAGAACTGCTTAAACCCAGGAGGCACAGATTGTGGTGAGCCAAGATTGTGCCATTGCACTCTAGCCTGGGCAACAATCAAAACTCAATCTCAAAAAAAAAAAAAAAAAAAAAAAAGGACATGCACGTGAGTGTTCATTACAGCAGTGTTCACAATCTAAGACATGGAATCAACCTAAATGCCCACCAATGACAGACTGGATAAAGAAAATGTACTTACACACCGTGGAATATTAGGCAGCCATAAAAAAGAATGGGATTATGCCTTTTGTGAGAACATGGATGGATCTGGAGGCCATCACCCTTAGCAAACTAACATGAAAAGAGAAAACTAAATACTGCATGTTCTTACTTATAAGTGGGAGCTAAATGATAATAACTCAGGAACACAAGGAAACAGCAGACACTGGGGGCTACTTGAGCAAGGAGGTTGAAAGGAGGGAGGGGAACAGAAAAGGTAACTATTGGGTACTGAGCTTCATGACTGGGTGATGTAATAATATGTACGACAGACAAACCCCCATGACACATGTTTATGTAACAAACCTTCACATATACCCCCAAACCTAAGATAAAAATTTTAAAAAACAAATATTTCCAGAAATCCTATATGTTAATATTTTAATTTTTTAACAGAATAAGATATGATCCTTGGTTATCCTTGTATATCTCTATACAGCATGAGCTAGCTGCTGTTTTCTAATGTTTGCTGTCTGCGTTAATTAATGCTTTGGTTGCCATGGTGAATTACAGAGCACAGGAAGATGCACACAAAGAATTGAACTTGTGTATTCCACTTAGCTTCAACCATCACATGAAAAAGATTTGCTATAAGTTTTCCCATTGGCCTTCTCAGAGCATCTACTTTTAAAATTCACTGGGAAAGGAATGAAAAGGAAAAATGTCACTGGTATTTAAACATTTTTTTCATAGATGTTCTTCCTTCAGCCAGCTTCAATAAGTAGTAGGAGGCTCAGGAAAACATTTATTAATGTTTTCATAACCGAATGTGACATAGTCATCTTTGTGAGATATACAATTGAGCCAAACTCTAAGAGCCTATCCATGTATCTAGGTTTTGTCCTTACATTTATATAACCCGACACCCACAGTTTACCATCTATGACATTTTCTTTCCTCTCCAGTAGTACAAAAATATCCTGCCACCCTGAAATGATCAGACTGAAGGACAGTGTTCTCTTGCTATGCTAAAAGCCCACTTGAGTTTATTCCTTCCCAGTTCTTGCCTTTCTTTTCTATAAGAGACAGATATATTCTGCAGATAGGTGATGGTCAGAGGATAGCTATGGAGAAGCAACATCATTTTCCATGATGCTTTCATTTGTCTGCTCAACGGCTATTTAAATTGACTTATCAGATCAGGAGCTCAAAACAAAAGTGTTAACTGTCTGATTCTTCTCATTAGTCACCAAGGTGGTCACTGTACCCCTGCAAGGGAAAGTTTCTCTCTCTTCTTCTTAATAAAATATTCTATGCAATTCATTTATTCACTTAAGTAAATTTATTTGTTTGAATAATCCATTATGCAGTTTATCTTGAGTAAATATATATGTCATTTTCCTACATTTTTCTTTTTTTGGGGTGAATATAATGTCCTTTTATTGTTTCGGAACACTTTAACTGCCTCTTATCTTCTTGCTTTTTACATAGTCTGTAACTATCACCCAGACAGTTACGACACTGACCAGAAGCCAGAAGGCATTCTACCAATAGTTTGATCAATGTTGTAACTATCTAGGTAGTTTTTCAGTCCTCATCTCCCTTCCTGCCTCCCCTCTTTTGGAGTCCACATAGTCTCTTCTCTCCATCCTTACGTCCATGTGTACCTGCCATGTTAAACTCCCATGTATAAGTGAGAACATGCTGTATTTGATTTTTCTGCTTGAGAGTTATTTCACTTAGGATAATGGCCTCTTGCTTCATCCATGTTGCGGCAAAGGACATGATTTCATGCTTTTTTATGCCTGCTTAGTTTTCCATGGTGTAGATATACCACATTTTCTTTATCCACTCCACTGTTGGTAGATACTTAGGTTGGTTCCATGGCTTTGCTATTTGTATATAGTGCTGGGATAAACATAAGTGCACATGTCTTTTTCATATAATGATTTCCTTTCCTTTGGGTAGATACCCAGTAGTGGGATTTCTGGGTCAAATGGTAAGTTGTTTTTGTTTTTTCTTTTTTCTTTTTTGAGACACCATCTCATTCTCTTGCCCAGGCTGGATTGAGTGCAGTGGCACAGTCACAGCTCACTGCAGCCTTGACTCCCCAGGCTCAAGTAATCCTCCCATCTCAGTGCCCCCTCCCTGCCCCCTGCCTTGCTGAGTAGCTGAGACTACAGGTGCACACCACCACACCGGGCTAATTAAAAAAAATTTTTTTGTAGAGTCAAGGTCTTACAATGTTGCCCAGGTTGATCCCAAGCTCCTTGGCTCAAGCAATCCACCTGCCTTGGCCGCCCAAAGTGCTGGGATTATAGGCATAAGCCACCAGGCCCAGCCTTTTTGTTATTGTTGTTTTTAAGGAAGAAGTGGGGACATGAGCGAGGACATACCCTGTGCATTCACTGCCTTTCCTGTGGCTTATCACTAGTTCTTTTTGTAGTTCTAGCTCCATTATGAGTTTGGAGCTAGTTCTTTTTTTTTTTTTTTTTTTTTTTTTTTTCTTTTTTTTTGAGACGGAGTTTCGCTCTTGTTACCCAGACTGGAGTGCAATGGCACGATCTCGGCTCACCACAACCTCCGCCTCCTGGTCTCAGGCAATTCTCCTGCCTCAGCCTAAGTAGCTGGGATTACAGGCACGCGCCACCATGCCCAGCTAGTTTTATTGTATTTTTAGTACAGACGGGGTTTCACCATGTTGACCAGGATGGTCTCGATCTTTCGACCTCGTGATCCACCCGCCTCGGCCTCCCAAAGTGCTGGGATTACAGGCTTGAGCCACCGCGCCCGGCCTGGAGCTAGTTCTATTTGAGCTAGCTCCATAATGTTTTCCACAGAGGTTGAACTAATTTACATTCCCACCAACAGTATATGAGCCTTCCCTTTTCTCCACATCCGTGCCAACATCTGTTGTTTTTGACTTTTTAATAAACCAAAATAGTAAGAGCCATATATGACAAACCCAAGCTAACATCATACTGAATGGGGAAATGTTGGAAGCGTTTCCCCTTAAGAACTGGAACAAGAGAAGGATGTTCACTCTCACCACTTCTAATCAACATACTGAAAGTCCTAGCCAGAGCAATCAGGCAATAGAAAGAAATCTAAGACATCCAAATAGGAAAAGAATAAGTCAAATTATCTCTGTTCACTTTCAATAGGATTGTATACTTAGAAAACCCTAACGATCTCTCTAGAAGACTCCTAGACCTGATAAGTGACTTCATTAAAGTCTCAGGATACAAAATCAACATACAAAAATCAGTAACATTTTTATACACCAATAAAATTCAAGCTGAGCATCAAAGTAAGAGCTCAGTCCCACTTACAATAGCCACATACAAAAAATACTTAGGAATATATTTAACAAAGGAAGCGAAAGATCTCTACATGGAGAACTACGAAACACTGATGAAAGAAATCATAGTTGACACAAACAAATGGAAAAACATCCCATGCTCATTGATTGGAAGAATCAATATTGTTTTAAAAAATGATCCTATTACCCAACACAGTCTATAGATTCAACACAATTCCTATCAAGTTACCAACATCATTCTTCACAGAATTAGAAAAAAGAATTCTAAAGCTGATATGGAACCTAAAGAATCCATTCTTCACATTAGAAAAAAGAATCCTAAAGCTGATATGGAACCGAAGAAAGCCTAAATAGCCAAGGTGCTCCTAAGCAAAAAAAACAAATCCAGAGTCACGTTGCCTGACTTCAAATTATACTATTAGGCTATAGTAACTAAAACAGCATGGTACTGGTACAAAAACAGACACACAGATCAAAGGAACAGAATAAAGCAGCCAGGAAAAAAAACCACATACCTGCAACCAGCTGATCTTCAATAACATTGACAAAAATAACAATGGGGAAAGGACACCCCACTGGATAAATGATGCTGGGAAAACTGGCCAGCCATACGCAGAAAAATGAAATTGGACCCCTATCTCTTACCATATACAAAAATTAACTCAAGATGGATTTAAGATCTAAATGTAAAACCTAAAACTATAAAAATCCCAGATGAAAACCTAGGAAAAACTCGTCTGGATATTGGCCTAGGCAAAGAATTTATGACAAAGATCCTGAAAGCAAATGCAACAAAAACAAAAATAGACAAATAGGACTTAATTAAACTAAAAAGCTTCTGCACAGCAAAAGAAAGGATCAATAGAATCAACAGACAACCTACAAGTAACGCCTCTAACAAAGGTCTAAACCACATCCTACAAGGAATGCAATCAGAAAAAACAACCTCATTAAAAACTGGTCAAAGGACACAAACAGACATTTCTCAAAAGAATTCTAAGTGGCCAAAAACACTTAAAAAAAATACTCAACTTTACTGATCGTCAGAGAAATACAAATTAAAACCACACTAAAGTATCATCTTAACACCAGTCAGAAAGTCAGAATGCCACTACTCTGGTTTACCTTCCTACCTGCTCTTCTGAAGCCTTTGTTATTTACACGCTCTCTCTTTTTCTCTGACTCGCTAGCTGTCTCATTCTCTTCTCCCCATTCCTCCATTACTTTTTGCTTCTCTACTGATTTTCCACAGGCTATAATCATACTCCATTTTATTTTGTTAAACAAATAATAAATATAAAGCCTTTGGTCCTAGATTTTCCTCTAAGTTCTGCCCTCCCCTTCATAGCCAGGCTTCTTAGATAAAGAAGCCCACAGTCACCGTCCCGTTTCTCAACTCTTCAATCCACGTAGCCTGGCTCCTTACACCACTACAACACACTAAAACATTTCTTGCAGAATCACAGTAGTAAATCCAGGGGACTCTCGATCCCCACCTTATTTTCCCCACTGCTCCATTTCACACTATTAACCGTTCTTTTCTTCTTGAGACTCAACTGGCCCTCAACCTCTCTCTTCTGATTCTCCTCCTACCTTTCTGAAACTGTCCTTCTCGTTGCTAGCGCTAGCTACTCTTTTTACTTGTTTTGTAGTTGTTAGGGACTCAATAAAAAAATCTATTTTGGTTCTCTTCCCATTCTAGATGTTCTCCCTAGATAAAACTCATCTATTCCCATGGCTTCAGCTATCACATCCTCGTGGAAAGCCCTAGACCTGAATACGCAGATGTCTAGTGGGCATCTCCATTAGAATATTCCACAGTATCTAAAACATAACATGTTTTTGTCTTATTCTCATTAAGTGTCCTTTTTCTCAAACCGAAACCACTACACCTAGTTACTAAAACCAGAAAACAAAGTTATGGACTCCTTTACCCCTATCTGTCCTCCACATTCAGTCATTGACCAAATACTGAAGAATATGTATTTTTTTGTGACTGGATATCTAGCACCTCCTCTCCACCCTTTCTGGGATGTCTTTACTTCTAGCTTTCACCATATCTTCCCAGAAGTCTTACACTGGCCTTTTATTCTCCAGCTTTTTCTAACAGTGACACCCAATTCATTCTTGCACAGCTGCTAAAACTATCCTTCAAAAAAGAAGGAAATTTGGCTGGGCATGGTGCTTCACACCTGTAATCTCAGCACTTTGGGAGGCCAAGGTGGGCAGATCACATGAGGTCAGGAGTTTGAGACCCCTAGCCTGGCCAGTAGGGCAAAATCCCATCTTTACTAAAAATACAAAAAATAGCCAGGTATGGTGACGTGCGTCTGTAATTCCAGCTACTTGGGAGGCTGAGGCAGGAGAATCGCTTGAACCCAGGAGGTGGAGGTTGCAGTGAGCCAAGATTGCCACTACACTCCAGTCTGGGTGACAGAGCGGGACTCTGTCTCCAAAAAAAAAAAAAAAAAAAAAAAAAAAAAAAATGCAGATTTGATCATGGTAACCTGTGAAAACCTTTCATTGATTCCCCCATGGCCTGTGAGATTCGAGGTTTTCTGTGAGCTGGCTTCTGCTTACTTCTTCCTCTTTCTCTCACTATGTCCTCAACTTTACTTCTGTCCCAAAGGAAGAGTTAGAATGAGTCCAAAGTTTTTGGCCCAAGCAACTAGAAGGCTAAAGTGACTATCAGGTAAGATAGGGAAAACTGTAGGTAGAACAGGCTTAGGGAAGATTGGGGATTTGAATGTGTTGAATTGAGAAATTGATTAAATATCAAGTGGAAATGTCAAGTAGACAGATATGTAAGTGTGGAGTTTAGAAGAAAGGTCTGGGCTAGAGATGGAGATTTGGGAGCCATCAGCAGATAGATGTATTTACAACCAAAAAACTGGATGAGATTTTTTCGGAAGGAAACATACTGTTTCTGCGCGAACTAGTAAGGTAACCAGTTGCCAGTATGGCTGTTCACTTGAAATGTGGCTAGTGCTTCTGAGGAATTAAACATTTAATTTTGTTTTGATTAAATTTAAACAGCCATAAGTGGCAAGTGGTCACTATATTGAATGGAGCAGATGGAGGGAAGGAGTTTAGATGGAGAAGAAAGGAGGGCCAGTGGCTGGGCTCTGGGCATTCCACCATTAAGAGGTCATGGAGATGAAGTGGGAACATCAAAGGATACTGAAAAGTAGCAAGGGGAAAAAAAAAAACAAGTATGTAATTTTCTGGAGACCAAGTGAAAAAGGTATATCCAGAAGGAGCAAGTGATCAGCTTAGTCAGATGTTGCTGACAAGTCAAGTAAGATGAAACTTCTGCCTCAGATCATTAGGCATTAAGTTTCATAAGGAGCAAGTCACCTAGATCCCTCCCATGCACAGTTCACAGTAGGATTTGCACTCCTGCAAGAATCTAATGCCTCCACTGATCTGAGAGGAGGTGGAGCTCAGGCCCTAATACCCGCTGCTCACCTCCTGTTGTGCCCCTCTCCAGTTCCTAACAGACCGCAGACTGGTATTCGTCCTCAGCCTGGAACTGGGGACCCTTATCATAATTGACACTCTACCGTAACAACCTCTTCATCATTGGTAGGTTGTGTGACTGTTTATTTATTTTTTTTCTATAGATGGAGTCTGGCTCTGTCACCCAGGCTGGAGTGCAGTGGCATGATCTTGGCTCACTGCAACCTTCACCTCCTGGGTTCAAGTGATTCTCCTGCCTCAGCCTCCCAAGTAGCTGGGATTACAGGCACCTGCCACTACACCTAGATAATTTTTGTATTTTTAGTAAAGACAGAGTTTCACCATGTTGGCCAGGATGGTCTCGAACTCCTGACCTCAAGTGATCCACCCACCTTGGCCTCCCAAAGTACATACAGGCATGAGCCACCATACCCTCCCTTGTGTAACTTTTATCGGGGTATCTCTGCAATTTAGAGACTATCTGAACATTTAAAAATACCCGAAATAGCTGATTCTGTTTCAGTGAAGTCTCACAAGAACAAATACTCTCTCAGTTAATTCCTCAAGGTATTTTAGAAAGAGAGAGACAGACAAACAGGAAGGAAAGGTAGGGTTGGGTTTTTTGTGTGTGTGTGTGTGGTTTATGCAGAAGCATGTATACTCCTTGATTAAAGATGTTTCTGGTTAGTTTTGTGCAATAACATTCAAAATGAATGCTTCTGCTTGATGTAGTTTTAGTGTCCAATGAGTGATTTAACAAAATTACTTGCCTGGTAAGATAATTAATTTTATCTTCTTTTGATGGCATGAGAAAAGAAAAACAGGACAAACATTAATAGTTTTGAAAATAATTTGATCTCCGTCTTGGTAATATCTGCAGAAGGAGCTAATAAGGAGGAACATTCACTTTTTTTTTTTGAGGCGGAGTTTCACTCTTGTTACCCAGGCTGGAGTGCAATGGCGCGATCTCGGCTCACCGCAGCCTCCGCCTCCTGGGCTCAGGCAATTCTCCTGCCTCAGCCTCCTGAGTAGCCGGGATGACAGGCACACACCACCACGCCCAGCTAATTTTTTGTATTTTTAGTAGAGACGGGGTTTCACCATGTTGACCAGGATGGTCTCGATCTCTTGACCTCGTGATCCACCCGCCTCGGCCTCCCAAAGTGCTGGGATTACAGGCTTGAGCCACCGCGCCCTGCCCGGAACATTTACTTTTGTTATGAAGCCATTTTGATAAGGATTGAAACAGGAAACAGATTAAAACAACACAGTGCTACCCAAGGGAAGCTAGTGACTGAGCTGACGTGTTGACATGTCCGGCGTCTGCTACGCTCACGTTTGTTTGTTTGTTTGTTTCCATGCTTTCCTTTTCTTGGTTTATCCAAAGACTCAGAAAAAAATATTTTAAGAAAAGATGGAGTTCCTAGAAGCACCATTAATTTCTGTGTCTCATTCTTTTTTTACATTCAAAATTCTAAATGTTTCTAGTTCCCATGTTTTGGGGATATCCAAATATGCCAGTTCTTTCAAAAATGCTTTGAGGTCCTTGGACAGAGGCCATTATAATACCACTGTAGTATTTGACAAAGGGCCTATAAATGAAAGCAGATGTGTAGTATTAATACAAACATGAAATACTGCTGTATTGATACCATGTCACAGTGAGGCACTCCGTACCCTCTTGAATATAAAATAATATTTCTACATTTGGTTCCAGCAAACACTATTGTGCTATTCTGAAATCCACAGCACAGAAATTATAAGACATCCGCTCATAAACAGAAAGCAAATCACTATTCAGCATTTCCTGCTCTGTTTCCTGCCAATTTCAGATAATTAAAACTTTTTTTAAACCTTTTATTCTATTCTGCTTTAATTCTGCTTCCTCCACCAAAAAAAAAGGGGAAGATTTAGAAATTAAAACTCTGTGTATATAAGTCACAGTCCTTTTTTTTTTCTTCTCCTTTGATAATATCTCATTCTTCGTTATTGCAGACCTCAGGATATCATTGTGTTTGTAATTGGAGGAGCCACCTATGAAGAGGCTCTAACAGTTTATAACCTGAACCGCACCACTCCTGGAGTGAGGATTGTCCTGGGAGGCACCACAGTGCACAACACGAAAAGGTAAAGGAGAATATTCACTCTACAACTGTGTCCTCTTTCCCAGAGGATAAAGCTTACATTCCCTATATGCTGGAAAAATTTGGTCAGTACTAACCAAACTGCTGTAGACCGAAATGCTCTGGTGTTTGCAGCACCCAGAATAATTTAAGAGTTTTTGAGACAAAGGACCTATAGTACTTACGTTTGTTACATTCATAAATCTCTTTATTAGGTCAGAGACCTAGAAAGAAAGAACCATCTCACACTGTTAACAATTTGTATATCCTGTGTTCAAAAAAGGAGAAACCCTTGGACCTACTTAATAACCAGAGGCTTACACTTTGAAAATACTTAAACATAATGGTATTGAAGTCTGTGAGTTTTTCTCTTTTGTTGATTAACTTTATTCACTCAGTAAGTATTCAGTAAGAAGAATACAAAGATGAATAATCCAAAGATCTTACCTCAAGCCGTTGTCTATTAGGAAAGAACATTTAAAAATAAGAAAGTAAGTGCCTCGAGAGGCAGATAAAAGAGGCAAGAATTCTCAGAGTCACTAAGAGAAATAGAAGATAGTATATTAGCTGAGCCTTGGGTGAAAATGGGCATATGGAGTGAGAGTACATTCTAGGTAAGAGTTAACCACATGAACAAGTTATAAAAGCTGTAGGCAACATACATACACAAAGAACAGCAAATTGTGTGTGATAAAGTGAAAAGATGATTGAATGCCATAATTGTGGAAGGTCTTGAACACCAGACTTAGGAATTCCTACTTTTTTATATAGAAAATGGGGAATTATTGAAAGCAGTGATTACAAGAAAGTCACAGTGTTTTAGGAACATTAATTTCACAGCTAAAGGGTAGGTAGGAGAGGAAGAGACTGGAGAACTGTGACATGATTGTTGAATCTAAAGATTAGGGACCCTGAGAGATCCATATTGAGCCATGTATGCATAGATTATTGGGAGTCATTAAAAGTATTTGTATACTTTTTTATTTTGTGTTATTATTTGGTTTTTAATATAACTTTTCTCCTTTATTGTGGAAGTCATATATGCATATTCTGAATTTTTTTTTTTTTTTTTTTTTTTTTTTTTTTTTTTTTTGAGACGGAGTTTCGCTCTTGTTACCCAGGCTGGAGTGCAATGGCACGATCTCGGCTCACCACAACCTCCGCCTCCTGGGTTCAAGAAATTCTCCTGCCTCAGCCTCAGCCTCCTGAGTAGCTGGGATTACAGGCACGTGCCACCATGCCCAGCTAATGTTTTGTATTTTTAGTAGAGACGGGGTTTCACCATGTTCACCACGATGGTCTCGATCTCTCGACCTCGTGATTCACCCGCCTCGGCCTCCCAAAGTGCTGGGATTACAGGCTTGAGCCACCGCGCCCGGCCGCATATTCTGAATTTTTAATTCAGAAAGTACAAAGAGAAAAAAGCCTTCCACAATCTAACCACTGTTACATTTTAGTCAAAGCTTTTTTTCTAAGCCCGTATAGATGTTTATGTGAGTGTGTGGGCAGAAAGGGATCTCATCGTACTTCCTGTCTTTTAACTTACATTTTGCAGTCTGATGTAAACATTTTCTAGTGTTAAATATATAATCATTCATTAAACAAATATTTATTGGAGAGTATCATTTCTTGGGTTTGAATCCTGATTTCCCTCTTACTATTTTTGTGAACTTGGGCAAATTACTAACCTTTTTGTTAGTGTCCAGAACTCACTGGCCATTTATATATATATTTTTGTGAATTGTTAGTTCATGTTCTTTGCCCATTTCACAATTGGGGTATTCCTTTTATTTCTTAATAATTTTTAAAATTTTTTATGTGTATAAATAAAGTCATTAGCCTTTTGTCTATTATATATTTTACAAATCTTTTTCCATGTAGAAAAATATAATTATATTTTTGTTTTATACTATTCACAATGTTTTGTTGTATAAAAGTTTTGTTGCCAGGCATGGTGGCTCAAGCCTGTAATCCCAGCACTTTGGGAGGCTGAGGCGGGTGGATCACGAGGTCAAGAGATCGAGACCATACTGGTCAACATGGTGAAACCCCGTCTCTACAAAAAAATACAAAAAAAATTAGCTGGGCATGGTGGCGCGTGCCTGTAATACCAGCTACTCAGGAGGTTGAGGCAGGAGAATAGCCTGAACTCAGGAGGCGGAGTTGCGGTGAGCCGAGATCGCGCCATTGCACCCCAGCCTGGGTAATAAGAGCGAAACTCCGTCTCAAAAAAAAATAAATAAATAAAGTTTTGTTGTTATTATTTTAATTTTATATTGTCACAGCTACCAGTGATTTCTGCCTTTGGTGTCATGCCTAGAAAATTCTTTCCTACCCAAGATTATATAAATACTAATATGCATTTTAAAAATTATTTTTAGGATACATAGTTAACATTATATCTTTACAATCTATCAGAATTTTATTTTGGTGTAAACTGTTCTGTGGGGTTTCCTTTTATAACTTCTACAGAAATATTACAGTGAGGGGCTTATTTCTTCTTGACGCCAAATACATCATGTCTTTCCCAACACCATTTCTACAATTCTGCAGACACCAACTGGATATCTAACATTTCAATTCTAACAGTGTCTACCTAGAGCTAGCATCTCATCTCGAAGTTAAAAGAGTTTCATCCCACAAGACCACCCCCACTTCAAATGCCAGTCACAAGTCCCAGACCACCCATATTTCTGAGTGACTGGCTGTAAATCAGGGGTTCCCATGACCCCTTCCTCAGGTTTGATAATTCACTAAAACAGCTTACACAACTCAGGAAAATACTTCACTACATTTGCCAGTTACTATAAAGGATACAACTCAGGAACAGTCAAATGGAAGAGATGCATAGGGCCAGGTATAGGGGTGGGGTGTGGAGTCCCCACTTCAGGAACACCACCCCGACCCCAGCACTCCGATATGTTCACCAACCCAGAAACTCTTGGAACCCTATTGGGTAAGGGTTTTCATTATGGAGGTTTCATTATGTGGGCATGCTTGATTAAATCACTTGCCCCTAGCGATTGATTGAGGCTGCAGCTGTTTCCCCTGCCCTGGAGCTTCAGGGATGGGGCTGAAAATTCAAAGTTTCTTATTAAGGCTTGGCCTTTCAGGCCGCTAGCCCTCATCCTGAAGCTACCTAGAGGCCCACCAAGAGTTACCTCATTGAAACAAAAGACACTCCCATCACTCTCAGTACTTAGAAAATCCCTAGGGACTTAGGAACTCTGTGCCAAGAATGGGGACAAAGAGACCAAGTATCTCTCTATGATGCCACATACATGCACTTATACATTATGTACAGAAAAGTGTATACATGATAAACAGCACAGTAAAATATTGCAAAGTGAATTTATCTATGAAACGACCACTGAGTGTAATCAAGAAATAGCACGTTATCAGCACCCCCAGAAGTCTTGTGCCTCATGCTCCCTCGTCACAATTCCCTGCTAAGTATTCATTAGTATGACTTCTGTCACTGTAGGTTAGTTTTACCTGTTCTTAAAAGACTTTTTTTTTTTTTTTTTTTTGAGACGGAGTTTCACTCTTGTCACCCAGGCTGGAGTGCAATGGCGCGATCTCGGCTCACCGCAACCTCCGCCTCCTGGGTTCAGGCAATTCTCCTGCCTCAGCCTTCCGAGTAGCTGGGATTACAGGCGTACGCCACCATGCCCAGCTAGTTTTTGTATTTTTAGTAGAGACGGGGTTTCACCATGTTGACCAGGATGGTCTCAACCTCGTGACCTCGTGATCCACCCACCTCGGCCTCCCAAAGTGCTGGGATTATAGGCGTGAGCCACCGCGCCTGGCCTCTTAAAAGATATTTGTTGAACAAAAGAAGAAATAGGCCGGGTGCGGTGGCTCACACATGTAATATCAGCACTTTGGGAGGGCAAGGTCGGTGAATCATTTGAGGTCAGGAGTTCCACACCAGCCTGGCCAACACGGTGAAACCCCGTCTCTACTAAAAATACAACAATTAACTGGGCATGGTGGTGGGCACCTGTAGTCCCAGCTACTCGGGAAGCTGAGGCAGGAAAGTCGCTTGAACCTGGGAGGTGGAGGTTGTAGTGAGCTAAGATCACACCACAGCACTCCAGCCTAGGCAACAAACATCCTTTTAAATGAATATCTCACTTCTTTAGAAAGTTAGAGGAATTGCCCAGGGTCAGCACAAAAGGGAACCAAAATTAAGCTTGATAAGTATAAACTGATGCTCTGACTATCTAATAGGCATGTGCCAGTGTTATTAAACAAGAGCACTGTGTTTTAGTAGCCACGGAGGCTCACAAATAATACAAGAATCTTAAAATGTTTTAACTCTAATCACTTCCTCCCAATTTGTACACTATCATTGTCCAGTGTTTTGGTTTTACCTTTTTAAAATTCCCAAATTAATCATTATTTTCAATAGTTAATGTTTATTTATATTTACCGGCATATTCCCCCCCCCTTTTCCCCTCTGCTTTGTTTCTTTCTTCCTGGCTTTTCCTTCAATCCAATTTTCTTCTTACTAAAGAACATTCTTGCCTGAATCCCATGCCTGTCATCCCAGCACTTTAGGAGGCTGAGGTGGGCAGATCACTTGAGGTCAGGAATTCGAGACCAGCCTGGCCAACATGGTGAAATCGCATCTCTACTAAAAAATACAAAAATTTAGCCAGGCATGGTGGCACATACCTGTAATCCCAGCTTCTCAGGAGGCTGACACTAGAGAATCCCTTGAACCAGGGAGGTGGGGGTTGCAGTGAACCAAGATCGAGCCACTGCACTCCAGCCTGGGCAACAGAGAAAGACACCGTCTTTAAAATATATATATGGAGAGAGAGAGAGAGAGAGAGAGAGAGAGAGAGAGCGAGCAGATACTATATGCTAGGCACTGTCCTGGAAGTACTTTAAATATATTAACTCATTGACTCCTCACATGAAGTTTGTACTACTATTATCTCTACTCTGTATATGGAAACTGAGGTACAGAGAGATGAACTTACTCAAGTAAACATGACTAGTAAGAGATGGAGCCAATTTTGGAAGCCAGAACCCATGCCTTTAATCACTATGCATTTCCTTCCTGAGTATTACCTGAATGCCTGATACTGCATTATTCTCTAAATAATATTTAATAATTTAGGGTTCAAAAGGTCTTATTTATTACTTGATGGTAGCCATATAACATTTTGTCTTCTTGATCCAAATGAGTTCTTTCATGAATATTTATTGTTAATGTTATTGTTAATCATGATCTTTTAAATAGGCCTTAATTACTTTAGTAATAAAGGCCTATTTAAAAGATTATTAATTGACCCTTAAGTAATTCCTCTGAGAGTTAATATTTCTCACTGAGTAGCCCCATGGCCAGTGCCTAAGAATTGTATCATCATCCCTTTAATTCGAAATATCAGCAGATTAAAATAAAATGTATATCTCCATTTAAAAAATTAAGTCGGGGGCCAGGCACAGTGGCTCACCCCTGTAATCCCAGCACTTTGGGAGGTGAAGGCGGGCAGATCACCTGAGGTCAGGAGTTTGAGACCAGCCTGGCCAACATGGGGAAACCCTCTCTCTACTAAAAATACAAAAATTAGTTGGGTGTGGTGGTGGGCACCTGTAGTCCCAGCTATGTACTCAGGAGGCTAAGGCAGGAGAATCATTTAAACCCAGGAGGCGGAGGTTGCAGTGAGCTGAGATCACACCACTACACTCCAGCCTGGGGAACAAGAACAAGACTCCATCTCAAAAAAAAAAAAAAAAAGGACATAAGTAAATAAATAAAGTAATTAAAAATAAGTTGGGGGCTGTGCATGGTGGCTCAGGGCTGTAATCTCAGCACTTTGGGAACCTGAGGTGGGCAGATTGCTTGAACTCAGGAGTTTGAGACCAGCCTGGACAATGTGGTGAAACTCCATCTCTATCAAAAATACAAAAAAAATAGCCAGGTACAGTGGTGCCACCTGTGGTCTCAGGTACTTGGGAGGCTGAGGTGGGAGAATTGCTTGAGTCCGGGAGGTAGAGGCTATAGTGAGCCAAGATTGCATCACTGCACTCCACCCTGAGTGACAGAGCAAGACCCTGTCTCAAAATAAATACTATAATATAGAAAGATAGATTAGTAAAGATTTTTATATATGTCTTTGTAAGTTAGTCATATTACATACAAAAATGCATGTTTTGGATGTGATTGACTAATAGCTGGGCACAGTGGCTTATGCCTGTAATCCCAACACTTTGGGAGGCTGAGGCAGGTGGATCACGAGATCAGAAGATCAATACCAGCCTGGCCAAGATGGCGAAACCCCATCTCTACTAAAAATATAAAAATTAGCCAGGTGTGGTGGCATGAGCCTGTAATCCCACCTACTCAGGAGGCTCAGGTAGAGAATTGCTTGAACCCAGGAGACGAAAGTTGCAGTGAACCAAGATCACACCACTGTACTCCAGCCTGGGCAACAGAGCAAGACTGTCTCAAAAAAGAAAAAAAAAAGACTTACTTAACTAATTAATAGTGCTATTGGGAGACCAGCCTGGCCAACATGGTGAAATCTTGTCTCTACTAATAAATACAAAAATGAGTTGAGTATGGTGGCGTGCACCTGTCATCCTAGTTACTCAGGAGGCTGAGGCATGAGAATCACTTGAACCCAGGAGGCAGAAGTTGTAGTGAGCTGAGATGGCACTATTGCATTCCAGCCTGGGCGACAGGGCAAGACCCTGTCTCAAAAGAAAAAAAAAAAAAAAAAAAGGACTATGAATTTTTATTTTCTGTTAAAGAAAAAGTGGGGGGGCAGGTTCCTTAAATAATTAGTATCCAAGTTACTGACAAATCACCTTCTTTTTTTTTTTTTTTTTTTGAAGATGGAGTCTTGCTCTGTCGCTCAGGCTGGAGTGCAGTGGCGTGATCTTGGCTTACTGCAACCTCTGCCTCCCAGGTTCAAGCAAATTCTCCTGCCTCAGCCTCCAGAATAGCTGAGACTACAGGCACAGACCACCACACCTGGCTATTTTTTGTATTTTTGGTAGAGACGGGGTTTCACCATGTTGGCCAGGGTGGTTTTAAACCCCTGACCTCAAGTGATCCACCTGCCTTGGCCTCCCAAAATGCTGGGATTACAGGCGTAAGCCACCACACCCAGCCTCAACAAATCACCTTTTATGTAAAATAAAGAAGGTAAAGGTGTCCCTGCAAAGGCTTTGTGCTAGATTCTTCCACCTGTTGTCAGTGTTGGTATCTCTGTGTGACCTAATAGCATGCTAAGCAGTATCTTAGCATTAAAGATTCAGTAAAATTTTGGACAGAATTGCTCACTGGTTTCCTGATCAATGAAACTTGTATGAAAAGGGAGTTGCTATGGTAATCACTAAGTGGGAAAAAAAATTTAGTTGATTTTTGCAATACATAAATGATTTTTTTTTTTTTTTTTTTTTGAGACGGAGTTTCGCTCTTGTTACCCAGGCTGGAGTGCAATGGTGCGATCTCGGCTCACCGCAACCTCCGCCTCCTGGGTTCAGGCAATTCTCCTGCCTCAGCCTCCTGAGTAGCTGGGATTACAGGCACGCACCACCATGCCTAGCTAATTTTTTGTATTTTTAGTAGAGACGGGGTTTCACTGTGTTGACCAGGATGGTCTCGATCTCCTGACCTCATGATCCACCCGCCTCAGCCTCCCAGAATGCTGGGATTACAGGCTTGAGCCACTGCGCCCGGCTACATAAATGATTTTAATATCAAGTGTTTATAGTTTACTTTTATAAATATATATAGCCCCTAGCCAATAAATAAATAGTGAATTTATCAGTAAGAAGTTAATGGAAATTTCTATTTCCAAGGCCAGTTATTGTAATGGCTTAAGTCATTGAAAGCAATAGTTTCTGCTTTGAATGGAAAGGCTCAATTTTCATGATGAATGTAGGTTACCTTGGATATTACTAACATATTTTAGTAAGCTTACAACTCTTAATACATATTGAAATCATAGACTGTCAGTAATGAAAAGGCCAATGTTTTCTAAAAATCAGTTTATACCTGGATATAGTAGATAGTAGAGCTGCAGTGAACTAGCAATAAAGACCTTGATATGGAGGAGAAAACATTGAATAATTTGCTTCTGTGAATTATTAGGGTTTAATTTCATGGGGGTTTTATTGCATAATTTTCTCTGTAATATATGGGTTATTTCTAAGGGAACAGGCCAAAAGAATAAACGACAAAAATATAGCCTTGATCTCAAGAGCTCTGCAGCACAGAAGTAGCTTTTTGAGAGACTAGGGAGATTAGAAAATGGTACACATTTAGATTTGCTGTGATATATGCGCTCCTTTTATACTTGGAGTCATGTAAGTCATGGTATGGGTGGCTATGGCTTAAATGTCTTACATCCAAATCCATGGATTTGGATTGGTGCGTACCCCAATAAACAGGAAAGGATGATATATTGTCGCTGTGAGTGTGATGTACTAATAACACAGAAGCTACTACCCTTCCAGAATAGGAAATGCCTGTTGGGGGATATTTCTGGAATACAGGTCACTTGGTTTCCCTGTTATAACTCTAAAGTAAAATCTGAGATTACTGCAGATTTATTCTGCAGTCAAATGTCAGAACTACCACCTACTAGGTTTTTTTTTTTGTTTTTTTTTTTTTGTTTTTTTTTTTTTTTGTTTTTTTTTTTCCCACTTAATGTAATGGGTAGAAGGGTCAAAATTGATCTCCTGCATCCCAAAAAATAATAGGTACCTTTACCCATCAGGTAGCAATTTTAACAACCTTCAACCTGGTTTCTCAATATCTATTTCTAACATACATCAAGGTAACTTTTACTGTAAATGGAAACAAAATCTTAGTTGTAAATAAAACTTAAAAGTAAAGAATAGAAAGAAATTATTCCTTTCCTCCCTAGTGTATTTCCAAAAATGAACATAAGTTTTAGTGTGAGAATAAGGCCTTTGTATAAGTAAGCTCATCATCTTAAGCCAGAAGGTTCCTAAAGCTACAGATCCCTTAGATCCTAAAAGGAAATATACATTAGTTTATTCTGAAATTCAAGTTGCCATTCAAAGTTATTACTTTAAAGTGGCTCTTTCTTACGTACTTTATTTCTTTAAAACAATTCTTTTGCGATAATATTTTTTAGTGATTCAGGCACTGGTTGTAATGAAGCAGAGTTCTATATATGCAGGCTTTCTGTAGTTGTATGATTTGTTTCTATAGGGCCTGCTCTAATTAGCTGTAATTGTGATTATCTTTGTTTAGATTTAAACACCATCTAAAATAGAAGGCATGCATTTGCTGCTAAGACACCAAGGAACTTTGCAGAAGCTAATTATCTCCTTAGCAACATTCTTAATAAAATTGCCTTCTAAGTAAAGAGAAGGAGTCAATATTTCTTCTCTTTCATAGCCATATGAAATTTAATACGAATTTTGTATTACTTCCCTTTTTCATTTCATATATAATGAAATACACAGATATAAAATGTAGTAACCAATTACAGAGACTTCTTTAAAGGTATAACTATCATGCTTTTTTGAAGGCAGAGAACCTGCCCTGAAAAAGGATCTGACCTGAACACATGCTGTCCTAAGCAGTTAGTCTAGTGTGTCTCTGGGGTCTCTGCAGGTTCGCAGTGTACAGACTGTACAGTGTTCTCTCCTGTCTCAGTATTTGCCCTTCTTACGGAACTACTTTCCTTCCCCTCACTTTCCTCCTCTTCATTTGTCTCATTAGTCACATTAACCAAATATATATTCACTTGTTGGGGAGTGGGAATGTCAAATTTCAATTTCTAGGAATTAAATATGGCATGAGTCATTGCTATAGCATCACAGATATTTTTCATCCGCATCTATGTAGAGTAGTCACAAATTCTAGTTATGAGTTCCGTAATAGATAAATATTTATTGAACGTGTGAGAACAACATAAAGTCAATAGTTGGTTCAGTCAGCTATTTACTGAGCATTGGGATACCTCCTTGAATAAAACAAAGATCCTAACGCTTGTGAAGCTTTCATTTTAATGCAAGGGAAGACAGAAATAAACAACAAACTTAACAAATAAGTATATTTTATAGTAAATCAGTATGTAATAAATGCAATAGGGCGACAGGGAATGTGGAACTGGGTAAAGGGAAATTGATAGTGCTTGGGGACAGTTGCCGTAGGTTACACTACTCAGTATGGTGTCAGGAAAGGCCTCCTTAAGAAGAGATGTGTGTAGGCCAGGCATGGTGGCTCATGCCTATAATCCTAGCACTCTGGGAGGCCAAGGCAGGCAGATCACCTGAGGTCAAGAGTTCAAGGCGAGCCTGATCAATGTGACGAAACTCCATCTCTACTAAAAATACAAAAATTAGCCGGGCATGGTAGTGCACGCCTATAATCCCAGCTACATGGGAGGCTGGGGCAGGAGAATTGCCCGAACCCAGGATGCAGAGGTTGCAGTGTAAGGAAGAGATATGTGCAAAGACTTGAAGGAGGTGAAGGAGTAAGCCAAACAGATAGAGGGAGAAGGTACTCCAGGCACAGCCACAGCGGTGGCCTAAGAATCATGCAGTGCATTGGAGGAACCGCAAGGAGGCTGGTGAGTCTGAGTGGAGTGAGCAAGAGGAGAAGTAGAAAGAATTGCCGTCAGAAGCATCAATATATGGGGAACTGCTTTTCCCTATGAATTAGAGAGCACGTTTGGGTTGAGTTTTCAAAAATGTTTTTATTGAGATATAATTTACAGACTATACAAGTCACCCATTTAAGTATAAAATTCAGTGGTTTTTAGTATAGTCACAGATACATTCAACAGCTATCACAGCCAATTTTAGAACATTTTCATTGGCTGGGCACGATGGCTCATGCCTGTAATCCCAGCACTTTGGGAGGCTGAGGTGGGTGGATCACCTGAGGTCAGGAGTACGAGACCAGCCTGGCCAACATGGTGAAGCCCCATCTCTACTAAAAATACAAAAATTAGCTGGGCATGGTGGCACATGCCTGTGATCCCAGCTACTTGGGAGACTGAGGCAGGAGAATTGCCTGAACCCAGGAGGCGGAGGTTGCATCAAACCATTGCATTCCAGCCTGGGCAACAAGAGTGAAACTCCTCAAAAAAAACATTTTTATCATATGAAAAAATACCCCCCCCCTCCAGCCCTAAGAAACCACTAATCTACCTTCTGTCTCTATAAATGTCCCCATTCTGAGCATTGCATGTGAATGGAATCATATGATACGTATTCTTTTGTGACTGGCTTCTTTTACTCAGCATAATGTTTTCAAGCTTCCTCCATGTTGCAACATACATCAGTACTTTATCCTTTTTATGACTGAATAATATTTCACTGTACTCATGTACGTGTTTTATTTATTCATCCATTGACGGACATTTGTTCCCATCTTTTGGGTGTTATAAATAATGCTGCCACACACATTTATGTACAAGTTTTTGTGTGTGTTAATAGGGTTTTAAGCAGAGCCATAACACCTGACTTATGTTTTAGGAGGATCTTTCGAAGCTAATGTGAATTAAGAAAATTATCCACCAAAATGAACATTTGCTTATAAAAATGCAAATTTCTAGATGTAGTTAAACAAACTATACCCACTGTTTTATTCAACTGAGCCATTATCGTAGTTAGTTTTCCAAAGCACATGACCCTGCCTTGCAAATAAATGAGCATCTTGGTTTGGGTTTTGAGCTGGCCTGCCTTATCATTTCACAAGTCAATCAATATTAAAGAGTTCTAGTCCCTGCCAGAAGCAATTGACACCTTTAAGTTGGCTGTGTGAGCTGAGAGGCCAAGAACTCAATCCATATAGATGGAATTGTTATGCTAATAGGCAAAAAATCCCTGTCTCCATGGGATTCGAGATAGAAGTAGAGGGAAAACAGGCGGTGAGGTGAATTTATTAGCCAACAGTGCTGCCATTGCTTGAGCACTACCTGAGGTTTATTTAGTCTCCAGTACTTCTTTTTTTTTTTTTTTTTTTTTTTTTTTTTTTTTTGTATTTTTAGTAGAGACGGGGTTTCACCATGTTGACCAGGATGGTCTCGATCTCTTGACCTTGTGATCCACCCGCCTCGGCCTCCCAAAGTGCTGGGATTACAGGCTTGAGCCACCGCGCCCGGCCTAGTCTCCAGTACTTCTTAAAACTTTTGACAAGTAGAAAGACGTATCCTGCTAGAAGATGGCGTGAAATTAACAATTCTCTCATTGCCAGATTCCCTTTCAAGCCAATAATAATTACTGTATATAGTACATTCTTTGACATACTGCTAGATTCAACTAAGTCCTCATTAACTATAAACCTGCAAAATAATTAAAGATCCCATTTTCAATTATTTTCCCCGTAAGTAGCAAAGACAGATAGTTCTGGCACACAGATATAAGAAAATAGGCATTCCCTCGACCAAATAATTCATGCTCATTGTTAAAAGAAAATGAGGCCTGGCGCGGTGCCTCATGCCTATAATCCTAGCACTTTGGGAGGCCAAGGCGGATGGATCACGAAGTCAGAGGTTCGAGACCAGCCTGGCCAACATGGTGAAACCCCGTCTCTACTAAAAATACAAAAATTAGCCAGGTGTGGTGGCATGCACCTGTTTTCCCAGCTGCTCAGGAGGCTGACACAAGAGAATTGCTTGAACCTGGGAGGCAGAGGTTGCAGTGACCCAGGGTTGCGCTATTGCACTCCAGCCTGGGTGACAAAGCAAGATTCTATCTTGAAAAAAAAAAAAAAAAAGAAAATGAAATATAAAAGTAAAAATTATTCATAATACCACAACTCAAAACTAATCACTGTTAATACGTTGGCTTTTTAAATTTTTTTTTTTTTTTTTTTTTGAGACAGTCTCGCTTTGTCACCAAGCTGGAGTGCAGTGGCACAATCCTACCTCACTGCAACCTCCACCTCCCGGGTTCAAGTGATTCTCATGCCTCAGCCTCCCAAGTAGCTGGGACTACAAGCCTGCACTACCACACCTGGCTAATTTTTTTTTTCTTTTTATATTTTTAGTAGAGATGGTGTTTCACCATGTTGGCCAGGCAACAACTTTAACTCCTGGGCTCAAGTAATCCATACCCCTTGGCCTCTCAAAGTGTTGGGATTACAGGCATGCCACTGTGCCCCACCCCTTATACTGTTTTTTTAACCTAAAGGTTTTAGAGTTTTGTATATGTTTTTCTATACAGTTTTGTACCTTTTTTCTTTTAATCATATTGAGAACATTTTCCCATGTTACTAAAATGTCTTTAAAACAATCTCTTAATGGCTATATAATTTCATTTTTAAGGATGGGTCTTTATTTAAGTACTTTCTTTTTTTTTTTTTTTTTTGAGATGAAGTCTCACTTTGTCACCCAGGCTGGAATGCAGTGGCGCAATCTCAGCTCACTGCAACCTCCGCCTCCCAGGTTCAAGCAGTTCTCTCCCTCAGCCTCCCAAGTAGCTGGGATTACAGGCGCCCACCACCACGCCCTGCCAATTTTTTGTATTTTTAGTAGAAACAGGGTTTCATCATGTTGGCCAGGCTGGTGTTGAACTCCTGACCTCATGATCCACCCACTTCAGCCTCCCAAAGTGTTGGAATTATAGGCGTGAGCCACCGTGACAGGCCAAGTTTACATTTTTAATACAAATAATGCTGCAGTAAACATTTTACATACTGATAAACCTTTGTCCCCACCGAGATGGGGACAAAGATTTAAGTAAATGTACAGTGAGGCAGTCCGAAATATTGTCAGTAGAAGGATATATTGGTATAACTTTCTTGGAAAGGAATTTGCATTACCATTGGAAAGCAATACCATATTCTAAGGTATGGGATTAATTTCATGGCTTTTGTTCTTGGGTTTTGTTTTTTGATTTTTAAGAAGCTCTTGCTCAAGTGATGGAAATGTTCAATATCTTGATTGAGGACTTGATTATTCAATTGGATACATTTGGCAAACTCATCAAATCATATCCTTGAAGTGAATCTTATTGTCTACGAGTTATAGCTCAATAAAAAAAATTTAAATGTAGCTGAGTGGAGTGGCTCATGCTTATAATCCCAGCACTTTGGGAGGCTCAGTTGGGAGGATCACTGGAGTCCAGAAGTTCAAGACCAGCCTGGGAACATAGTGAGACTCCATCTCTTCAAAAAGGTTTAAAATTAGCCAGGCATGGTGGTGCACACCTGTAGTCCTAGCTCCAGGTAGGACAAAGCATTGTAGTACCAAACTGACATTTTCTCCTTCAAATGGTCAGAAAGATAAAAAAGTTACTTTAAAATGGAATTGTTTTCTCACTGCGTAATTCAGTGTTATTTAATGCAATGCCTCAGAACCACCTGATGTCAACTGCTTTTATGAGTCACACACTTTGAGGAACACTGGTCTATTGCAATTCCTAAAGCAAGGGGTATGATGATATTAAGAATAAAACTTATTTAGCACATACTATGTATTCTAATATTTTACACCTGTGTTGCCCAGTAAGGTAGTCTATAGCTGAACGTAGGTATTGAGCCTTTGAAATGTGGCTAATTTGAGGTGTGCTGCAAGTGTGAAACACTTACCAGATTTTAAAGACAGTACAACAAAATGTAAAATATCTCAGTAATTTTTTAAAGTTGATTACATGCTGAAAGACAACATTTTGGATATATGGGTTTAATAAAACATACTACTAAAATTAATTTTACCCGTTTCATTTTACTTTTTTAATGTGGCCAGGAGAACATTTGTGACTCGCACTGCTTTATCCATTTAATTTAGTTAATTCTCATAATGATGCAATGAAGCAGATTTTCTTTTTTTTTAAGCAGGGTCTCACTCTGTTGCCCAGGCTGGAGTGCCATGTCACAAACACAGCTCACTGTAACATTGATTTGAGTTCAAGTAATCCTACCACTTCAGCCTCCCAAGTAGCTGGGACTACAGGTGCTAATTTTTAAATTTTTTTTGTAGAGACAGGGTCTTGCTATATTGTCCAGACTGGTCTCAAACTCCTGGGCTCAAACAATCCTCCCACCTCAGCCTCCCAAATTGCTGGAATTACTGGCATGAGCCACCACACCCAGCCAAAGTAAATATTTTTATAATTGCCATCAACTTGCTTTTTTAGATGAGGAAATCAAGTTAGAGAGTGGTTAAGTACCTTGCCCAAAGTCATAAAGCTAATAAGTGGTAAAGATGGAATTAGGCACAGTCTGTTTTTAGTCTGCGCACCTCAGCACTCAGTTGAAATAATATTTTGGAAGATTTATCTAGCTATGATTTTTTAAAATCCTTTGTTTATAAATGTCACTTATAAGATAGGCAAAAAATGTTTTTATCAAATAGACAATATGTGAAACTTTCAGCCTACAAGAAATACTGTAAACCAAAGTTGGGGAAAAAAAAAATACAGAACTGAAGAAACATTTACTTTTGTTTTAAGACTTTTATCATTCAATGATGATTAAAAATGAGATTTGAGACAATGTTGCTCTTTGAATACAAATGATTAACTTGTCTAGGCATGGTGACTCACACATGTAATCCCACACCTTGGGAGGCCAGATTGGGCAGATCACTTGAGCTCAGGAGTTGGTGGGACCCTGTCTCTACCAAAAAATTAGTAGGTGGGCGTGGTGGTGTGTGCCTGTGGTCCCGGCTCCTCAGGAGGCTAAGGTGGGAGAATCGCTTGAGCCCAGGGGACAGAGGTTGCAGTGAGCCAATATTGTTCCACTGCACTCCAGCCTGGGTGACAGAGCAAGACCCATGTATTTAAAAATAATAATAATTAAAAAAATAACTTGATTAATTCGTGGAAGCTTTTTAAGTTTCTTAACTATCTGAAATGATACCTAAATGTTGATGATAATTTAACTTTGACATGGAGTAAGTGAAATTAATACTTTTGGTAGTGAATACAACTAACGGCCTAGAAAATAGTAGTTGGCTTCTTGAATTTCTGTACATAAATTTGAGGCTGATGGGGGCCAATTCATGTTATCAACAGGTACTTTATAGATTTCCACCTAAACAAGTAACACTAGAAACTTGGACCTTCTCCTGTAACCACCAGTAGGTTCGATCTCTGAATTATTTACAGAAAAATTAGGATACTGTGACAGAATTTGCATTTCAAAGGGGAGGGAACCCTGAGGGGACTTTTCTTCACTATGGACATTTCAGGATAAGTTTTGAAACTGTCCCAGAGAGATTGTCTTTCTTTCTTTCTTTCTTTTTTGAGACAGAGTCTCGCCCTGTCGCCCAGGCTGAAGTGCAGTGGCGGGATCTCGGCTCACTGCATCCTCTGCCTCCCGGGTTCAAGCAATTCTCCTACCTCAGCCTCCCAAGTAGCTGAGACCACAGGCACGTGCCACCATGCCTGGCTATTTTTTGTATTTTTAGTAGAGTCGGGGTTCCACTGTGTTAACCAGGGTGGTCTTGATCTCCTGACCTCGTGATCTGACTGCCTTGGCCTCCCAAAGTGCTGGGCTTACAGGAGTGAGCTACTGCGCCTGGCCAAGAGATCGTCTTTGGGTATTTATTTTCCTCCAATGACCAAAGGATTAGATATCATTGCAAGAGTCGTGATGGAGTATATAGTCTGTCACTGACAAGCATTTATTGAGTGCTGCTTATGTGTAACGCTCTGTGCACGGTGCTAGAAAGATGAAGACGTGTTCTGTATCTTTAAGGATCTCAATGTCTAATGGGAAAATAAACATATAAATGAACAACTCTAATAAGATGCCTTTTGTAAAGTTGAATTTAACCCGGGATTCAAATTTAGACACATCCCTTGATTCCAATTTATTTGTTCACTGTAACATGTATTTTTTAATTTACAAATAGGTTTTCATTTTTCCTCTGAATTGGGTGTAAAAAGGAAAGTAAATTATAAAAAGAAAAATGGCTTTTCATTACAAAATCAATACATAATTCTTGTAGGAAAAAAATGTTAATACAGCTAAGCAAAAAGATGGAAATAGCGCTACTGCCACTATAGGGAATGCTGTCGGCCTTTTAGGTCTTTCGCTGTGAATGTGTATACACATATTTTATTTTTATTTTTTATTTTTGAGACAGAGTCTCGTTCTGTCGCCCAGGCTGGAATGCAGTGGCACAATCTTAGCTCGCTGCAACCTCCATCTCCCGGGTTCAAGTGATTCTCCTGCCTCAGTCTCCCAAATAGCTGGGATTACAGGTGCCCACCACCATGCCTGGCTAATTTATATATATATATATATATATATATATATATATATATATATATATATATATATTTTTTTTTTTTTTTTTTTTTTTTTTTTTTAGTAGAGATGGGATTTCACCATGTTGACCAGGCTGGTCTCAAACCCCTGACCTCAAGTGATCCACCCGCCTCAACCTCCCGAAGTGCTGGAATTACAGGCGTGAGCCATCGCTCCTTTTTTTTTTTTTTTTTTTGAGATGGAGTTCCGCTCTTGTTACCCAGGCTGGAGTGCAATGGCGCGATCTGGGCTCACCGCAACCTCCACCTCCTGGGTTCAAGCAATTCTCCTGCCTCAGCCTCCTGAGTAGCTGGGATTACAGGCACACGCCACCATGCCCAGCTAATTTTTTGTATTTTTAGTAGAGACGGGGTTTCACCATGTTGACCGGGATGGTCTCGATCTCTCGACCTCGTGATCCACCCACCTCGGCCTCCCAAAGTGCTGGGATTACAGACTTGAGCCACCGCGCCCGGCCGTGCTCCTTTTTTTTTTTATGATAGATTATCTTGCTCTGTCACTGAGGCTGGTGTACAGTGGTGCAATCATAGCTCACTGTAACCTCAAACTCTTGGGCTCAAGCAATCCTCTCACCTCAGCCTCTTAAGTAGCTAGGACTGTGGGCCACCAAGCCTGGCTAATTTTTTAATTATGTATTTATTTTTTAGAGATGAAGTCTCACAATGTTGCCTAGGCTGGTATTGAACTCCTGGCCTCAAGAGATCCTGCGGCCTCGGCCTCCCAAAGTGCTGGAATTACAGGCGTGAGCCACTGTGCCTGATCCACATATATATCTATATATAATACACACACACACTTTTTTTTTTTTTTTTGAGAGACAGGGTCTTGCTCTGTCACCAGGCTGGAATGCAGTGACTCGATCTTGGCTCACTCCAACCTCCTCCTCCCAGGCTTAAGCGATCCTCCCACCTCATCCTCCCACGTAGCTGGGGACTACACGTTTACACCACTGTGCCCAATTAATTTTTGTATTTTTTGTAGAGATAGGATTTCACTATGTTTCCCAGCTGGTCTCAAACTCCTGGGCTCAAGTGATCTGCCTGCCTCAGCCTCCCAAAGTGCTGAGATTACAGACATAAGCCACCACACCAGGCCTAGCCCATATATATTTTTAAATAAAAGGAAACATACTGTACATGTGCTTTCAATGAAAATGCTTATCTATATTATTTTTAATAACTGAATTTATTGTTTGATTAATTCTCTATTGTTTGATTGTACCACAATTTAACCAATCCTTGTTATTTTGTTCATTCAACAAATACTTATTGAGCACATACTATATTCCAGGAGCTATCCTGAAACTGGAATATAGTGGTGAGGAAAACAAATATTGTTTGATATTGTTTGCAGTTTTTCACTCTTATAAACAGTACTGTAATAAACATCATTTTACATACATCTTTACACACTTGTCCAATTGTTGACTTGGGGTAATAATAATTGAATATATACTATATGCCAGCCAGTTGATTGACTTCGTTACCTATATTATCTCATTTAATCTTATGATCCAAGAATTCTTTGGATCATTATGATCCAAATTTTCAAATGAAGAAACAGGAACATAGAGAAAATTAAGTAATTTGTCTTCAGGAATATAGCAGGGAAATACAGAGCTGGAACTCAAGCTCAGATTTGTGTGATGCTAGATTCCATGTACTGCTGGTAATATTGGTTAGGCATCAGAGAGTGTAAACATTTTTTAAGATGCAAAATTACTTAACTACCGGCCAGAAACATTTTACTATACCTTTATAGTATATACACATAAGAATGTGTTTATACCTTCACACCATGCTCTTACCAATCCTGAGGTTAGCTGCTGCTGATTCTTAAAAATAAAATTTAGGTCCCGCACGGTGGCTCACACCTGTGATCCCAACACTTTGGGAGGCCAAGGCTGGTGGATCGCCTGAGGTCAGGAGTTCGAGACTAGCCTGGCTAACATGGTAAAACTCCGTCTCTACTAATTTGCTGGGAGTGGTGGTGGGTACCTGTAATTCCAGCTACTCGGGAGGCTGAGGCAGGAGAATCATCACTTGAACCTGGGAGGCAGAGGTTGCAGTGAGCTGAGATTGCACCACTGCACTCCAACCTGGGCAACAAGAGCAAAACTCCATCTCAAAAAAATAAAAATAAAATTTAAAAATTGTCAGCTAGGCACAGTAGCACATATCTATAATCCTGATGTTTTGAGAGGCCGAGGCAGGTGAATTGCTTGAGACCAGCAGTTTAAGGCCAGTCTGGGCAACAAAGCGAGACCCTGTCTCTACAAAAAAATTTTGTTTTTTTAGCCACACCTGGTGGCATGCATCAGCTACTTGGGAGACTGAGGTAGAAAGATCACTTGAGCCCAGGAGTTAAAAGTTACAGTGAGCTATGATCATGCCACTGCACTCTAGCCTGTGTGACAGAGCAAGACATTGTCTCAATAAGTAAATAAATAAAAATAAAAATTATCAGTGTGTATGGAGAAGGTTGGTAAAAAAGCAGTGTACTTCAACCCAGATGCAGCAAATGAAGGAAAAAGCAGATTAACAGTGTGAAGCCTAAACAAAAGACCAGTAAATAAATGAGAAAGAAGTGGAGGCAAGAGTCAGCTAGTTTCAAAGCAGCCTTCTGGTTCCAGATTCCAGGGTTTTATGAAGTAATGATCTTCTTACATTGATTCAGTGACAGATACCCCTGCCCCCTCAATGTTATATAATCATTTTTCTTTTGCTTAGGTTACTTTGAATGGGTTTCTGTTTCTTGCAGCCAGAATGTTGAGTTATGGGAAAATGTTCAAAAAGTTTGTAAGATATGCCTTTTTGTGTCACAGGGAAGATCCAATACGATTTGCATATTTGTTTCAGGACTTGTGTAAAACAATAAAAAGGTAAAAATGTAAGGAAAACCTCAAATATGCCTAACTCTGCGTAGTGAGACAAAAGTGATCCAGTTACCTCATAATTTCCAGTATTATCTCTATTTCTGTTTTTATGTTCAAAAATATTAAAATGTTTTACTAATTTTAAAGTGTCATCAATTTTATGCCACTGGAATCAAGTAATAAAGTGTCTAGTTGATTATATTCAACACAGCCCTGAGTTGCATTCCTCTGCCAGAACTGTACAGTATTGCCCTCCCCAAATGAAAGATGCACCCTTGAGGACATACGTTCTTTCAGTAGGATTATCATTAGAGCTTCTGAGTCTAAGTGGAACCTGTTACTTATAAATCACCTTTTTCTACCGTTTGGTCTTGTAAGAAGCAGTGTAACATAGCAATTAAGAGCATGGGCTTCGGCCGGGCGCGGTGGCTCAAGCCTGTAATCCCAGCACTTTGGGAGGCCGAGGCGGGTGGATCACGAGGTCAAGAGATCGAGACCATCCTGGTCAACATTGTGAAACCCCGTCTCTACTAAAAATACAAAACATTAGCTGGGCATGGTGGCGCGTGCCTGTAATCCCAGCTACTCGGGAGGCTGAGGCAGGAGAATTGCCTGAACCCAGGAGGCGGAGGTTGCGGTGAGCCGAGATCGCGCCATTGCACTCCAGCCTGGGTAACAAGAGCGAAACTCCGTCTCAAAAAAAAAAAAAAAAAAAGAGCATGGGCTTCAATGCCAGCCTACCTTGTTTAAATTCCAGTTTTGCTCTTGTATGATCTCAGGCAAATCATTTACCCTCTTTTGCCTCAGCTTTTTCAACTGTAAAATGGAGGGACTAATAGCTCCTTCATACCGTCCTTGTGATGATTAGATGATTAATATTTGTAAAATGCTTAGAGGTGATCCGGCAGAGGGTAAGCACTCAGTGGATGCTACCTGCTGCTGCTGTTATTACTGTTACATTTTGGGGAGATAAAGTAAAACAGACTTTGGGTATTCATCATCATCACCTCTGTCATCACCAGGACTTCCAAATAAGTTGTCTTTAAAACCTTTGCCATAATTCAAGGGCAGAATTATATATATTATTATCCCAAGTGGGAATATACTGAGGCCGTGATAAAATGTGCTATGAAGATAGTCCAGATGTCTGATGACTTTGTGGTCTGTGAGAAGAAAAAATTTTAGTGCTTCCATTTTCATTTGTGTTCACTTAAAATTTCTCCTTTGAGGCCCCCCCAGAGTCAGTACCTCTATAATTAAAAGACTTGCAAGCCAGGTGCAGTGGCTCACACCTGTAATCCCAGCACTTTGGGAGGCCAAAGTGGATGGATCACCTGAGGTCAGGAGTTCAAGACCAGCCTGGCCAACATGGTGAAACCCCATCTCTACTAAAAAAAAAAAAAATACAAAAATTAGCCAGGCATGGTGGTGGGTGCCTGTAATCCCAGCTATTCAGGAGGCTGAGGCAGGAGAATCGCTTGAACCCGGGAGGTGGAGATTTCAGTGAGCCAAGATTGTGCCGCTGCACTCCAGCCTGGGCGACAAAGCAAGACTCCATCTCAAAAAAAAAAAAAAAAAAAAAAGACTTGCAAAGAGTGTTCAGCATTCATGGTTAGCATTCATGGTTGCTATAGCTGGGTTATGCGGGGCTTCATTTCTTGCTTTTTCTTTTTTTTTTTTTTTTTTGAAACGGAGTCTTGAACTGTCGCCTGGGCTGGAGTGCAATGGTGAGATCTCGGCTCACTGCAACCTCCGCCTCCTGGGTTCATGACATTCTCCTGCCTCAGCCTCTCAAGTAGCTGGGATTACAGGTGCACACCACCACACCTGGCTAATTTTTTGTATTTTTACTTGAAACGGGGTTTCACTATGTTGGCCAGACAGGTCTCAAACTCCCAACCTTGTGATCCGCTCGCCTCTGCCTCTCAAAGTGCTGGGATTACAGGCGTGAGGCACCACACCCGGCCTGTTTCTTGCATTTTTTAATAGTGTTCACCATTCTGCCCCTGTAGTTGTGGTTGCTCTGACAAATCGATATGGGCTTGAGTGTTCCCACCCATCTGTAGCGCTTTTTATTCGCAGACGATAACCACCTTTCAGACCTCTACGTTCTCAGATGACGACCACCTTTCAGAGCTCTGAGTTCTGTCCTTGAGGAGTCCATTTTTTACCCTGTGGACTATGAGGCTAATTTTTTCCTTTCTCTTCCCGTGATATTCCAATGAATGACACAAACCATGCCAGATCCATGCAGAAACTCATTGTTTGCTTTTTTGCTGTTTCTTCTCAGTTTGAGAGGAAATAGTGCTAAGGTTCCTGCTTGTTTCTTTGTTTTGTTTTGCATCATAAATCAGGTGTCCAGTACTAAGGTGGGAATTGGGAAGGAAGAGCTACCTGTTTTAAATAGGCAGTTACATCGTTGGTAAGAAAGTGTCATAGGGTAAAGTAACAGTGGAATTGGTTAGAATCAGGGAAATATCTTATACTTTAATTGAATGTATTCCAAGGCTTGTTTTAGAAATGTATTTGAGGGCCGGGCGCGGTGGCTCAAGCCTGTAATCCCAGCACTTTGGGAGGCCGAGGCGGGTGGATCACGAGGTCGAGAGATCGAGACCATCCTGGTCAACATGGTGAAACCCCGTCTCTACTAAAAATACAAAAATTAGCTGGGCATGGTGGCACGTGCCTGTAATCCCAGCTACTCAGGAGGCTGAGGCAGGAGAATTGCCTGAGCCCAGGAGGCGGAGGTTGCGGTGAGCCAAGATCGTGCCATTGCACTCCAGCCTGGGTAACAAGAACGAAACTCCGTCTCAAAAAAAAAAAAAAAAGAAAATGTATTTGAGGAGATACTGATAGGTATCCCATTTTTAAAAGGGTTCGATAGCCACCTAAGTTTGGAAGACACTATCCTTCTCTTGAAAAGTCAAAACTCAAATTAGCATATTAAAGGTTCTGAGAAAATCTAGGGTAAAGAAACCCACTCCAGTTTTGTGTTTTCAATTGTATTTTAATATAATATTTGATAAAAACATATGTAGCATGTAAGTTAGAAAGCATAATATAATAAATATGCTTGAGCCTTTCACCTAGCTCAAGGACTAGAAAATTGCCAGTAACATAGATATATCCATGTGTTCCTCTCCAATTATATCCCTTATCTCTCTACTACAGGTAAATGCTACCCTAGATTTTGTGTCTAATTCCCTTGCTTTGGTGGAAGAAGATTGTGTTTTTAGCACTTATCTATGTATTTCTAAATAACGCATTGTTTAGTTTTGCTCGTTTTTGAGCTTTATAAAAATGGTATCATACTTTTTTCATTAACCATTGCTTCTAAGATTTATATATACCGTTGCATGCAACCTCAATCATTTTTCAGTGCTGTGTAGCATTCCATCATGTGAAGATAGCAGTTTACTTTTCCATTCACCTGTTCATAGACATGAGGCTTTTTGTTTTATTTTTTATCATAACTATTGCTCCTCTCATGGAGAAACAAGAAAATGTGAGCTAAGAATTTTAACAGAATATTATGGTTATATTCTTTGGAAGCAAGAAGAAGTATATTTATGGAGTGGCTGCTTTATGCAGCTTACTATTCAAGGTAGGAACTAAAATGCAAATATAAATAAAATGTTCCTATCTTCAAGGATCTTATGGTCCAGTGGAAGAGTCAAATTCTGTATTTTTCATAATTAGGATACGATTAGTCCCAAAGAATAATAGCACAAAATAAACTTGGCACATCTTTTGAAGGACCCAGTCTCTTATCATCTGAGGGATGCGTAGGGGTAGAATTAAATTATTTAACTGATAAGTACCTTAAAATATGTTTATGTCAAAATTTTAAAGGTCCTTTATGAAAAGTAATATGCAATTATTGTGCATTTTTATTTATTATTTTATTTTTTCGAGATGGAGCCTCTCTGTCACTCAGGCTAGAGTGCAGTGGCGCGATCTCAGCTCACTGCAACCTCCGCCTCTGGGGTTCTAGCAATTCTCCTGCCTCAGCTTCCTGGTAGCTACAGTTACAGGCACCCACCACCACACCAGTCTAATTTTTGTATTTTTAGTAGAGACGGGGTTTCACCACGTTGGTCAGGCTGGTCTTGAACTCCTGACCTTGTGATTTGCTCGCCTCGGCCTCCCAAAGTGCTGGGATTACAGTGCGAGCCACTGCGCCTGGCCTGTTTGTTTATTTTTTTTTTGTGACAGAGTCTTGCTCTTGTCGCCCAGGCTGGAGAGCAATGGCACAGTCTGGGCTCACTGCAACCTCCACCTCCCAGGTTCAAGCAATTCTCCTGCCTCAGCCTCCCGAATAGCTGGGATTACAGGCGTCCACCACAGCATCTGGCTAATTTTTGTTTTTTGTTTTCTTTTTAATAAAGATGAGGTTTCACCAGGTTAGCAAGGCTGGTCTCAAACTCCTGACCTCAGGTATTCCGTCCCCCTTGGCCTCCGCAAGTGCTAGGATTACAGGCGTGAGCCACTATGCCCGGCCAATTCTGCATTTTTAAAACAAAGTACTGGAACTCAAAAAAAGATGTAAACTGAACTATACCCTTAGGACTCATAAATTCATTTGCTTCTTTTTGTTTTTTGTTTGAAACTGAGTCTTACTCTGTTGCCCATGCTAGAGTGTAGTGGTGTGATCTCAGCTCACTGCAACCTCCGCCTCTGGGTTCAAGCGGTTCTGCCTCAGTCCCCCAGGTAGCTGGGATTACAGGCGCGTATCACCACACCTGCCTCATTTTGCTTTTTTAGTAGAAACAGGGTTTTACCATGTTGGCCAGGCTGGTTTCGAACCCCTGACCTCAGGTGATCTGTCCACCTCGGCCTCCCAATGTGCTGGGATTACAGAGTGAGCCACCTCGCCTAGCCCTGCTTCTTAGGTATAAAAATTTGAGGTCGGGCGTGGTGGCTCACGCCTTCTTTGGTATAAAATCCCAGCACTTTGGGAGGCCAAAGCCAGTGGATCACCTGAGGTCAGGAGTTCAAGACCAGCCTGGCCAACCTGGTGAAACCCCATTTCTACTAAAAATACAAAAATTAGCAGGGCATGGTGGTGTGCGCCTGTAGTCCTCAGCAAGAGGATTGCTTGAATTGGGGAGGTGGAGGTTGCATTGGGCCGAGATAGTGCCACTACACTCCAGCCTGGGCAAGAGAGCAAGACTCCATCTCAAAAAAAAAAAAAAAAAAAAATTGAGGCCAGGCATGTTTGGTTCACACCTGTAATCCCACCACTTTGGGAGGTCGAGGCAGATGGATCACCTGAGGTCAGGAGTTCAAGACCACCCTGGCCAACATGGTAAGACCCCATCTCTACTAAACATTCAAAAAATTAGGCGGGCATGGTGGTGGATGCCTATAATCCCAACTACTACAGAGGCTAAGGCAAGAGAATCACTTGAACTCAGGAGGCAGAGGTTGCAGCGAGCCAAGATCCCACCACTGCACTCCAGCCTGGATAATGAGAGCGAAACTCCGTCTAAAAAAAAAAAATTGGACTTCTGTCTCTCGTTCTCTCCCTTTGATTCTTTCTCTGTGTCTCTGACTCTCTCTCTTTCTCTCACTCTTTCTCTCTCTCTGACTCTCACTCTCTCTGACTCTCTCTGACTCTCTCTCTCTGACTCTCTGACTCTCTCTCTCTGACTCTCTCTCTCTCTCTCCCTTCCTTTGTTCCATGTCAGTCTTTCTCTAGGATTTCTCTCTCTCTCTCTCTCTGACTCTCTCTCTCTCTCTGTGACTGACTCTCTCACTCTCTCTCTCTCTGACTCTCTCTCTCACTCTCTCTGACTCTCTCTCTCTGACACTCTCTCTCTCTTCCTTCCTTTGTTCCATGTTAGTCTTTCTCTAGGATCTCTCTCTCTCTCTCTCTCTCTCTCTCTCTCTCTCTCAGAAGCTAAATAGAAAAAAAAATTGAAAAATGTTTATATACAGAAGTTAAATAAAATGTATCCTAAATATAAACAATTAATTCTGACAGAGTAACTAGGAAATGCCTCACAGAGGAGGTGGTGTTTGAACTTGGCATTAAAGGATAAGTAGGATTTCCGTAGGCAGAAAGAACAGTCAAGGCTGAGGAAAATCATGATTAAGGACAGGAACAAGATTTAAAAAAAAAAAAAGGTATACCACATTTGAGAACTAATGAGAAGTCGTTCATGAGTAATGTCTGTCAGCAGTGAGGGGCATGATGATCTCTGTGTATGACATTTCTGGTATTTTCAGATGTAGATTTGTTTGTCTGTTTTGAGACAGAGTCTCAACCTGTCACCCAGACTGGAGCAGTGGTGCCATCTTGGCTCACTGCAGCTTCCACTTCCAGGTTCGAGCAGTTCTCTACCCTGAGCCTCCCAAATAGCTGGGACCACAGGTGCACACCACCATGCCCAGCTAATTTTTGTATTTTTTTTGTAGAGATGGGGATTCGCCATGTTTCCCAGACTGATCTCGAGCTCCTGAGCTCAAAGTGATCTGCCCACCTTGGCCTCCCAAAGTGCTGGGATTACAGGCGTGAGCCACCACGCCCGGCCTCAGACATAGATGCTGAATGCCAACCTATTCCCTTGCTCCTGATAAAATTAGTGTTGGATATTTAGAAAAAGTTTAGCATACTAGGTGACATTTAAGCTGGGGTCTTAACTTTAAAAATATGTATCTGAATCGTGTTCATTCGGCAAACAGTTCAACACCTACTTTATACTAAGGATGAAGAAGGTAATACTCAAGATGTGCACTAACTAGTAAGACAAACCATTAGAAGACAATTCGAAGAGAGAAAACCCGCTGCCTTCTGTCTCATCACAGGAGATGAACGCTCCTAGCTGGGGCTAGCTCTTCCACTTGCGCACCAGAGCCCATCCGCCTCACCTGCACTGGGAAATCACTCCAAACTTGCTCCCCTTTCTTTCCCAAATCATTTTTTCCCACTGTGGGATCATTCATAGAAGCATAGAAATACTCTGCTATGCTGGGTGCTGTAGCTCACGCCTGTATTCCTAGCACTTTGGAAGGCTGAGGCAGGCAGACTTCCTGAGCTCAGAAGATTGAAACCAGCCTGGGCAACACGGTGAAACCCCATCTCCACTAAAATACAAAAAATTAGCCAGGCGTGGCAGCGTACACTGTAGTCCCAGCTACTCAGGAGGCCGAGGCAGGAGAATTGCTTGAACTCAGGAGGTGGAAGTTGCCGTGAGCCGAGGTCGCACCACTGCATTCCAGCCTGGGCAAAAGAGCAAGACTCCGTCTCCCTCCTCCAAAAAAAAAAATCAGTTTGAAATATCCTATGTTCCTCATCTTTAAAAGCATTCTCTTAACCCCCTTACTCTCTCTAGGCTCCATCTCATTTCTTTCTTCTTTTTCATAGGAAAATTCTCCAAGAGTTGTTTATACTCACTGTCTCTTAATTCATTCCCTCATATATTCTCTTAAACCCACATATTCTCCTAAACTACTGCATTCAGGCCTTCACTCTCATCACTCCAGAATCGCTCTTGTCATGGCCTCTAGGGACCTCTACATAGCTAAACATAGAGTCAACTTTCAGTCCTCATTTTGCTTGACCTATCAGCAGCGTCTGACACAGTTCCTTTTTTTTTTTTTTTAATAGAGATGATGTGTAGCTATGTGCCCAGGCTGGTCATTGTTACCGCTTAGCTTCCAGGAACTATACTGTCTTGGTCCTCCCAAATCACTGGCTGTTTCTTCTCTGTTTCCTTTGCTGGTTCTTCTATTTTTGGAATCCCTGGGACTGGGTCACCAACTCCCTCGGCCATCTCATTCAGCCTCATGGCTTTAAATTCTATGTCTCTACTGCTAACCCCCATATTTGTGTGTCTACCCAGAGTATCACTATTGGTATCAGGAAGCAGATCATCTTTGTTGCGAGGACCGTCCTTTGCGTTGTAGATGTTCAGCAACATCCCGTGCGGTCCCAGCAACACTCCACCAGTTATGACAAGGAGAAACATCTCCAGACTCTGCCAAGTGTCCCCTGAGATAATATCACACTCCTCGCCCCACTGAGAACCACTGTTTCTTGTCTGAACTTCTCCTCCTAACTCTGGACTTGTGTGTCCACTGTCTTTTTGACATCTCTACTTGAATGCCTAATAAATAGTCATACTTCATGTGATCAAAACCAAACTTCTGATCTTTCTCCCTCAATATAATCCCCGCTCCAACTTCCCACCTCAGTGGCACATCCATTCCTTTAGTTGCTTATGCAAAAAAAAAACCTTAACATTTTCTTGAATCTCCTCTTTCTCTCCCACCTACCTCCTGACTTAGCAGTAAACCCTGTGAGCCATACCTTCAGAATACACCCAGAATCGAATGCCCTTTCACTGCCACTGCTCTGGTCCATGCCGCCGTCACTTCCCGCTGGGATTACTGCAGCTGCTTTAATCTTGTGCCTCCATAGCTCCTTCTCAATATAGTATTAGAGCCATCCTGTGAAAATACGGGATTCAGGGCCTGTCACATCTTTTTGCAGAATCCGCCAGGTGTCTTTCATCTCACCCAAAGTAAAAACCAGAATTCTGACAATGGCATGCCAGGCCTTACGTGATCTCTCCTTATAGCCCTCTCTACCCCTTCTTTACCTCTCCAGTCTCACCTCTTACTATCCAGCACCTTCTTTACTTCACTCTAGCCACGCTAACCTCCTTTCTGTTCCTTAAACATACAGGGCTTTGATCCTTCTGCCCTTGCTCTTACCCACATACATGCTCTGTTGCCTCATTCAGGTCTTGACTTAAATGTCAGTGTCTCAGGGAGGCCTTCCTTGAGTACTAGTTTTTATTTTTGTTTTGGGGGGATTTTTTTGTGGTAGCATTTTATTCCCCTTCAAGGAAAGCTATTACCTAACACTGATGAACTCTCTCTCTCTCTTTTTTTTTTTTTTCTTTGAGACAGAATCTCATTCTGTCACCCAGGCTGGGGTGCAGTGGCATGATCATAGCTCACTGCAATCTCTAAATCCTGGGCTCAAGTTCAAATGATCCTTCCACCTCAGCTTCTTGAGGAGCTAGGACTACAGGTGTGCATCACCATGCTCGGCTAATTTGAAAAAAATTTTTGTAGAGGGTCTTGCTATGTTGCCCAGGCTGGTCTTGAACTCCTGGACTCAAGCAATAGGATTAAAAATATCATTCTGTTTTAGCCTACCAAAGTTCTGGGATTATAGGCATGAGCAGCCAGTCACTAGTTTTATTATATTTTATTTTTGTTGTCATTGTTGTTTTGAGACGAAGTCTTGCTTTGTTGCCCAGGCTGGAATGCAATGGCATGATCTCAGCTCACTGCAACCTCTGTCTCCCAGGTTCAAGTGGTTCTCATGCCTCAGCCTCCCAAGTAGCTGAGATTACAGGCATGCACCATCACGCCTCGTTGATTTTTGCATTTTTAATAGAGACAGGTTTCACCATGTTGGTCAAGCTGGTCTCGAACTCGTGACCTCAAGTGATTCTCCCACCTTGGCCTCCCAAAGTGCTGGGATTACAGGCGTGAGCCACCGCGCCCAGCCCAGTCACTGGTTTTAAAATCTCACACCTCACCACCATCTCCAGTTCTCCTTTTTTAAAGCTACTTTATCTTTTTCCATAGTATTTCTTCATCTAACATATTAAAAAGAGGCAATATAACATCATAAGTTAAGAAAAGAAACTGAAGCCAGATTGTGGGATGATATCCCCAACTCTGTCACTTCCAAGATGTAAGATCTTGACTTCTCTGTGCTTCCATTTTTGTTCTGCTTCAAAGTAGAATGGTTTCTATCCATTAGAACGGTACTTTGCATACAGTAAGTAATATATGTTCACCATTATTATTGTTGTATTATTATTAACTACTGATTAATTGTATTTTCCTTCTTCCCCCATTGGAATATAAATTCCATGAGAGCCAGAGGGGCTCTTTTTTTCTTTATTGTTATATTCACAGCTTCTAGAACAGTGCCTAGCACATAGTAGACAGTAAATATTTGTTGATCAAATTACGTTATTTCTGGAAAGAGTGATGAGGAGAAGAAGGGTCAAGGAAGACGAGGCAGATGAGGCTTATGTGTACTGTTTAAGACTTTTACAAAGAGAATGTACTCATGTATCCCTGTGCCCCAAAAAGCCTCATAGGCTTCCATGGAAAAGAGACATATAGACAAATTACGACGGAGTGTATTACAAGGTACGGAAGAATGAGTACGTAACTCTAAGGGGAAGGCAATACAGTTGAGGAAAGCTTCCTAGAGGAGTGATAATGTGAGAGTTGGGTTTTAAAAGATGCGTAGTTCCACCAAACAAAGTGTGAGAGGGATGGGACCCCCTTCAAAATAGAAGGAGTGGTAGGTGCAAAAGCAACGAAGTATGAAACACAGCAGAGGCTCCGAAAACTGCGAGCAGTGGACACTGAAAGGAGAAGTGAGGAGCGTTTTCAGTGTTTTGAGCTACTAAAATTTTCATCTTATCCTTCTCCCTTACCCACTCCTATAGTCTTAACATCTCCAGGTAAGTGTTTGGCTGTAATTAGGAGCTTATTACACCATTAAGGCAAATATCTTGGGGTTTTTCTCATTATTTTTCTGAAAGTCTTTTTTTCTATTTTTTTCTGCTCCCCACAAGTTCCATTTAATGTTTTTATTGTGCCACTGTTCAGATTCTAGATTCCCCTTGGTGTCTTTGGTATAAGAAATTCACATGTAACTTTTACCTGTGGAGTATAGTGAAAAAGGAGGAAGACGTATCTTTAAATTACGTACACATACACACATACGGTTTTGTTACAGTAGCTTTGTTTAGGAACACAGTTGTTCAGCTGAAATATTTTAGTAATTAATATTTGTAATCCTATAAATGTTGGTCTGTAGTCCCTTACCAAGGATGTAAGTGAAGAAACTTGCTTTTCATTGTGCGACTCAACACTTCTCGAGGTTGACTTTTTAAAATCAGGGTTGGGGTTCTGCTTCTTTCCACCCACCTTCCTTCTATCCACGGACTCAGGAAAACACCCTTGATGACAGCACAAACTAAAAAAAGCACTAGCATTAATCCACTCTGCTGGTTTCTGGCACTGCCTGTGTTTATACCATGTCTCATGTCGGGTTGTGATTGTGTATCTGTCTCTGTGAGCCCCGTAAGGTAGGAATCATAACTAAGGCGTTCATTTGTCCACCTACATCAACGCCTAGTTCATAATTGATGCTCGTTAAACATTTGTTGAACTAGATTGAATTGAACTGAACTGAACTGGACTATGGCACCACAGGAGAAGGGGATTTTTGAGTTTGCTTTCAAGTGAGATTGATTTAAAACAAATTTAGAAAAATTATTCTTTTGTTTTTAAACATAGTCTAAATTTGGGGTACAGCTTACCAATATGTTCATTGCCCATAATTTTTTAAGCATTCTGAGCAATGACTCATCAAAATCCCCAAATAGGTATATTTTTTTTAAGACACAGTGGCCCTAGGAAACAAAATTAGGCTTGGTAAATATAAATAGTAAGTGTGTTCTCATTATCGCCAGGAATGTGTGGTCTTGTTGATACACAGAGGAGGATCTTTCTTTCTTCCCTTTGTAATAGAGTTGGAAATGAACCAAAGATCCCCTGATAAATTCCTATTGAGCTTCCCAGCACATTTATTTCATTCTTTCTAGAAGTCACCAAGACTTGTTTTATTGTTCAAAAAAAAATCAGTGCTGCCTCATTTCCTAACACTTGTTTTCTGACCTCCAAGTGTCTCCAGTCCAACTGGCCAAAAAGCCAGGCCAAAAATGTCTGTATCTCAGGAGAGAAACAAATGAACTTAGCTTCTGCTCCCTTCCCTCTACTTTGCAGTGTTTTCTTTTGCAAAGGAGTTTGGAATTTAAATTATCCAAGCCCAGAATCTGTCTAAAACTGCAAAACAATGGTGATAAGATAGTTGGTCATTGCTCCAGCCCTCTGTCTTTTAAAGATCTGTCTGGTCTGGGCCGGGCGCGGTGGCTCAAGCCTGTAATCCCAGCACTTTGGGAGGCCGAAGCGGGTGGATCACGAGGTCGAGAGATCGAGACCATCCTGGTCAACATGGTGAAACCCTGTCTCTACTAAAAGGTGCAAAAAAAAAAAATTAGCTGGGCATGGTGGCGTGTGCCTGTAATCCCAGCTACTCAGGAGGCTGAGGCAGGAGAATTGCCTGAACCCGGGAGGCGGAGGTTGCGGTGAGCCGAGATCGCGCCATTGCACTCCAGCCTGGGTAACAAGAGCGAAACTCCGTCTCAAAAAAAAAAAAAAAAAAAAGATCTGTCTGGTCTGAGAGAGAGTCCTGAACATCCAAATAACTTTTTTTTTTTTTTTTTGAGATAAGGTTTCACTCCTGTTGCCTAGGCTGGAGTAAAATGGCATGATCTTGACTCACTGCAACCTCTGCTTCCTGGGCCCAAGCATTTCTCCTGCCTTAGCCTCCCAAGTAGCTGGGACTGCAGTCACTGGTCTGATTTTTGTATTTTTTTTGTAGAGACGGGGTTTCACTGTGTTGCCCAGGCTGGTTTCGAACTCCTGGGCTCAAGCAATCCACCCACCTCAGCCTCCCAAAGTGCTAGGATTACAGCATGAGCCGCTGCACCCGTCCATCCAAATAACTCTTATATTATTAAAGAAGGCTCTCTTGCCAATGGGTAGCTACTTTATTCATTTACTCAGCGTAACTTTATTGAGTACCTCTGTGTTAAGTCCTGGAGATCAAAGATGAGTAAGACTTCCCCCTACCTCCCAAGAAGCGCCCAGTCTATCTTGGTAACAATTATACAGTGCTAAGATAGCAGTAGGACAAAGTAATAATAGTAATTAGTTCAGCATGGAGGGATCTGGAAGAGCTTTACCAAAAAAGTGACATTTATGTATGTATGTATGAATGAGACCACACCTGGCATAAAAATTGCCTTTTCATCCTTAGTCTTAAAGAATAAGATTCCTGCCAGGTGCACTGGCTCATGTTTATAATCCCAGCACTTTGGGAGGCTGAGGCAGGCAGATCACTTGAGGCCAGGAGTTCGAGACTAGCCTGGTCGACATGGTAAAACCCTGTCTCTAGTAAAAATGCAAAAATTAGCCAGGCAGGGTAGCGCACGCCTGTAGTCCCAGCTACTTGGGAAGCTGAGGCAGGAAAATCACTTGAACCCATGAAGTAAAGGTTGCAGTGAGCTGAGATCTCGCCACTGCACTCTAGCCTGAGGAACAGAGTGAAACTCTGTCTCAAAAAAAAAAAAAAAAAAAAAAAAAAAAAAAATGCAGTGCATGCGTATAATCCCAGCACTTTGGGAGGCCAAGGCAGGTGGATCACAAGGTCAGGAGTACGAGACTAGCCTGGCCAATATAGCGAAACCCCGTCTCTACTAAAAATACAAAAATTAGCCAGGCGTGGTGGTGCACACCTGGCTGAAGCACGAGAATCGTTTGCACCCAGGAGGCAGAGGTTGCAGTGAACCAAGATCATGCCACTGCACTCCAGCTTGGACAACAGAGCGAGACTCTGTCTTAAAAAAAAAAAAAAAAATTTCAGCAGAGAAAGGCTAGCCCTACATTTCAAACACAGGACTTAGTAAGAACAGCTACGTGAGGTATGAAAGCTCAAGACAGGCCAGGCGCCGTGGCTCATGCCTGTAATCCTAGCACTTTGGGAGGCTGAGGTGGGCAGATCACCTGAGGTCGGGAGTTCAAGACCAGCCACCGCGCCTGGCCTGTTTCTTCATTTTTTTGAAATAAGGATAATAGCAGCTTCTGTTTGACAGGGCTGCATGTATATATGCATACACACACACATGGCTTTAAACAGTGCTCAGAAAAAACAGAAGTATTCAACGTTAGGCCATGTTATGAAAGGCCCTGAACTGTACATTTTCTGTAAGTAAAAGAAAAGTTTTAAAACAGAAGAGGGGAGAGTATATAACAGGATATAATCTGTATTTTGTTTTATTTTTTAATTACTTTTATTTTTTTATTAGAGACAGGGTCTCGCTGTGTTGCCCAGGCTGGTCTCGAACTCCTGGGCTTGAGCAATCCACCCACCTCAGGCTTCTAAAGTGCTAGGATTACAGGCCTAAGCTGCCCCACCTGGCCTCTCATCTGTATTTTAGAAAAGTAACTCTGGTACCACTCTGGAGAGTAGACTGGATAAGGAAGAAACTAGAGACAACATGCAAGTTCTGAGACAGTTTCAAGAATACGGATAACAGGTGCTGACATAACATGGTACTGAGTTAATATAGTGGCCTTGCCCTTAAAAATTTTGGGTTCCTAAATCGAAACTTCAAACTTGAAATGTCAGTCCTAATACAACTTACAAATTTAATTCTAAAAAAAAAAAAAAAAATGGGCCAGGCGTGGTGGTTCACACCTGTAATCCCAGCACTTTGGGAAGCTGAGATGGGCAGATCACCTGAGGTCGGGAGTTCGAGACCAGCCTGGCCAACATGGAGAAACCCCGTCTCTACTAAAATATAAAAATTAGCTGAGCGTGGGGGCGCATGCCTGTATTCCCAGGTACTTGGGAGGCTGAGGCAGGAGAATTGCTTGAACCCGGGAGATGGAGGTTGCAGTGAGCTGTGAGTGCACCATTGCACTCCAGCCTGGGCAACAAGAGTGAAACTCCATCTCAAAACAAAACAAAAACAAACAAAATCAACAAAATGAAACCCCTGGGGCAGAGCACAGAAGGACTGTCCTTGCAGTCTGGATGTCATAGTGCTCAACTGATGCTTCCATTCTATACCCAAATATCACACCAGTACCTCTTGCCTGCCATTCATCTGGTTAGATGTCCAGAGAAAGACATTCTATTTTTGGAGATGCTTTTGTTTTTCCCTTTAATTAACCTCAAACTACTGATCAGTTTCCTAGAGGAAGTTCTGGCTTCTGGACTGCACAGCCGAAGCAAGGAGAGCTCTCAAGCCACATCAAGGTCAGCAAGCAGAAGATGAAACGGTGATGCGGGGAATGGCACAGCTTCCGCCCTTGCCCCCTACAGGCTCTCCCCACTAACTAGAGGTGTGAGAGAGCAGCTTTGGGTTCTGTGCTGGTTGTTAGAACTCACCTCCGGGTAGCCCGCAGATTCCTGGTTGGTACAGACACCAAGACTCTCAGAGTTGAGCCAACAATAAGTCTGAGCCCAACTCAACCCTGTTTTCTCCTGTAGTCTTTGTGTATCTGTTAGCACAATCACTTCAGTTACTGATGAATTCTATCGGGATCTGACTTGGGAAAAGGGTTATCAGAGCCTAGAGGGGCTTAAAAAGTAATGATTTGATGTACATACCACATTTCTCGACTTCCTTTCTCTTCCCTTGACCCTTTCTGCTTTTCATTAACCACATTCCTGTACAACTTATTTCTGAAAACCTCCCATGTTTCTTTACAGAGGCATCCAAAAATTGTTTGTCCCTGCATAACAATTCTCTGTTACACTGAGAAACCACGTACAACCACAATAAAAGTCCATTTTGTGAAAAGGTATCAGTGATTTAGCTTTATTTTCTTTGGGGCTAATTTATGAGGTGGGGCATGAGCTGGCTTCACACCAAACATAATGAAGGCATTACCTCTACCTGACAGATATTTAAAGTATGTCAAGGCAAATAATAAAGTCTTGTGTCAATTTCACCTCTCTTGAAAACAGTAGAAAGTGATAGTATCATTAATGCCAGGAAATTAAGACATCCTCAAATCATCATAGCAAAAATACCATAGCATAATCTCTCCCTGGTTGTGTGTGTGTGTGTGTGTGTGTGTAAAGTTATATGTTGGTAAATATTCTCCAGCATTAGATGGCAAGGGTCAAATCTATGACATAGTTATATGGTTTTGAGACTATTAAGTCTCTTTGTGGCTCAGCTTTCTCATCTGTAAAACAGAACCTTAATCATAGGATTACAAAGATTAAATTAGATGAGATGGTACATGAAAAGTGCTTAGAACACTGGTATATAGTAATCGCTCAATAAAATTGGACTAATAGTAAATAAGATGAATTTCTGTCTCTAAGTTGGGGTTACAGAATCACTATGCAAAATGATTGGATTCCTGTCAACTCTCCCGTGGCACTTAGAAGTTCAGAAAATAGAGGGAAAAGCTGGAAGGTCGTTCTGTCCATTCCCCTACTCTCCGCTCCTCCCAGCCCTCAGCTGTTCCTGCTTTACACACACTCAATGAAGTAAACTCTTAAGTTCTTTTTTTTTTTTCTTTTGTGGGTCCGTCTGGGTAACTTTTTCTTAATTCTTCATTTTTTTACAAGTCTTTTGAGACAGCCTGCACTTGGGGATGCAGTATTTTAAACGCAGCATTTTACAAGTTATATAGTCTTTTCAAATACGGAAAAACTCCCTCCTCCAAGCAGGAATATCTGTGCTTTCCTTCCTATCAGCAAGATAATGCTGTGGAATAAAAAAAAAAAAAAAAAAAAGCAAAACCGAGACCTTCCTTATATCATTTTCCTCATTATTCATCTGTTTCCATTGTGCTTACTCAACTGACAATATCAAGAAGTCTAAGAAACGAGCCCTACCATCAGGGTGTTTGATGTCAGAGGTTGGCATTTCTTTATTAAGAATCAAAGACTCATATTTTTGTGTAAGATTTACAGAGCTGATCTGGCCCTTTATTTTTGTGCCCTTTAAAAACATCATTTTAATTAAGGTCTTGTATGCTTTCAATAATCCTCTCCCCCAGAGACAGGAACGCCCTGGTCAAAACCTCTGTGTTCCATTTACTCTACAAAAGCCAAGGATATTTGTTTTTAGACAACCATGTTTGAATAACAGTTTCCGCCCAGTAAACTTGCAAGCAGCAGTTCACACGTTTTTAATCTCTAATAGCTCCCTCTTTCTCCCTTAAGTGGAGTTATAAAATATTCCATTCCAGAATATAGCTACTAGCAGTCGCGTCTTATCCTCAGATGTGTTAGGGAGGTGCCCCCATCATGAGGTCCTCCGAGTGTCTTATCTCCACCACAGACAGAAACTGGCTGAGAGTGATTTCTGTGGTTTCTGTGTGTGTAGCGTCAAGCTCACTGAGGGGCGCTGAGGAGACAGCGCTATAAAAATGTGTCAAGAAACCCATACGTTCTCAGATTTCTCACTTAAGCATTGGTCTTTGGACAACAGTCCCACCTACCTCCCAATTCAGGTGCCCCGAGGTTCACCTGGTGAGACAAATCACCTTCAAGAATAGGCCAGGGAAAGTAGAAAGGGGTGAGTGCCAGGACGAAGGGAGAACAGGTGAATGAAAGTAGGGGCAGGATCACAGGATGGAGCAGGGCAGAGAGAGGACGCCAGAGATTTATGTAACATCTTAAGGAGCAGACAGGCAGGGAAGGTTCTGCAGCCCACATGCATCTGCTCTGGAATCTGAAATTACTTTGGAGGGTTTTCATCGGCCCCTCTGCCTGATGTTTCACAATGCTCTGGCACCTATCTGATGCAGCACAAAAGGAACCCTGGACCTCACATATTGGGGGCACTCAGATGTTTGTTGTTTTTATTTATTTATTTATTTATTTTTGAGACAAAGTTTCACTCTGTTGCCCAGGCTGGAGTTCAGTGGTGCAGTCTCAGCTCACTGCAACCTCTGCCTCCCGGGTTCTAGCGATTCTCCTGCCTCAGCCTCCCAAAGTAGCTGGGACTACAGGCATGTGCCACCGCACCCAGCTAATTTCTTTTGTATTTAGTAGAGCCGGGGTTTTGTCATGTTGGTCAGGCTAGTCTCGAACTCCTGACCTCAAATGATCCACCCGCCTCGGCCTCCCAAAGTGCTGGGATTACAGGCGTGAGCCACCACAGCTGATAGAAACTACTGGGAAAGGAGGAAGACGGGGCAAATAATGAGTCACTTTTTTTCCCATAAATCCGAATCTGTTTACATGATTAAACCACTCCTGTGTGCCTGTCCCACAAGCCCTCAAAAGGTCGTGCAGGCTACTTCCTCACCAGTACCTCTGGCCATTTTACTTCCTCACATTATGAAGACATCCTGGATTTGCTCAATATTTTTTCATCGCTTTTTAAACAAGGGGGTAGAAAATAGAGATGGTGGGAAGGGGATGACGAGATGGTTTGGGGAACGTCGTAGGTGTGCACTCATGCCCATGGGAGGGGTCACAAAGTCTGAACAGGAGACTGCAGTCAGGAAGTCTGGATTCTAATCTGGTTAGCCTGTAAGTAACTTGATGTATAAACTTGGGCAAGTCCGTTGATCTGGCATGCCCCGTTTCTTCATTTTCCAAATGGAAATATTAATACTTATTCTATATACAAGATGGCACGAAAAGTGTAAAGAAATGGCATACAAGAGCATTTTGAAAGGATAAAGTTGTGTGGGTCTAAAATCGTGGAATTAATTGGTATGGTGAATGGAAAGAGGTTGAGAGCAGTATTACTGGATTAGGAGGAAAGGTGCCCGGCGGGAATGGAGAGGCAGCCCCTCCTTCGTTTGACAGAGACCAGAAAAACCAAAACAGCCTCCACTACTCAAACCACAAATTTAGCCAACACTTTCGTCTTGAGACATCTCTGGAAAAAGGATTTTTCCTTTTCCCTGTTCCTCCGTGCCAGGGATTTTTATTCATTTTGTGGTTATTGCAAGCTTGCCATATGCCAGGCAATGTGTTTATTAGCTTATTATGATTTCAAAATTAGCCCTGGAAGACAACACGTATCTTCAAAGGATTCTCACAGGTCATCTCATATCTCCCCCTAACTTTCCTTGTTGATGAAAATGGCATTTCATCCCTCACCATTTAATACGTGGGTGGACGCAGGCCTAAAGAAATTCAGCGAGTTGACCAAAGGCCACAGAGTGGTGATGAAACCAGTACCCAGCAGTGGGGTTTCTCACTCCCCTCTTCCATCACATATATACCGAAAAGACATGAAGTTACTAAGATGCGTCCTGGAGGCTCTGGGCAGACCTGCTGTAGGAGATCAGCAGCCGTTCCCTAGTCAGGGCCTCCTCTGGGCGTTCCGCCCTTCCCTCCACTGGGCTCCAGCGCTGTAGAGAGGATGGGATTTTGACCTATCAGTGCACCGAGAAAACATACCCAGGTGGCAGGAAGTTTAAGCCTCACCTGGAACTTACATTGAAAGCCACTTGGTACAAAGGATCATGGTTTGGAGACAGAGTTCTATTCCTGCCGGCACTGACACAGTGTGTCTGCAAATCCCCCAGCCATTCTGCGTCTCCGTTTTCTCCCCGTGAGATGGAGATCATAAAATCCGCCTCATTCTCACGGTTATTCTCCTGAGGTTGCAATAAGGCCTGAGGCTTTCGACACTGGAAGAAACGTGTATTAATAGCAACTTCTGTCCCACCCCATCCCCCAACACGGCGATCCCCTCCGGAGTATAAAACTTTCCCCCAGCATCTGACCTGCCCAGGTCACCCTAGCACCTAGGAGCGTGAGTTCCTGATACCGGTTCTGGGTGGCGCGCCCTCCCGGCTCCCGCTCTCGTTTTTGTTTTGGGCCGGAGAAGGCGATGCCGTGGAGGGTGGCGATCTCCGGTCTTCACGAATCCGCACGTCTCTCCATTATCCACCGCGCCCGCCCCATGTGCCCCGGGGCGGCCGGCGGCCGGGTCTCTCGGGCTCCGCGAGTCGCCCGAGCCGCCGCCGGAGCGAGGGTCCCTGCCCCCCGGGGAGCGGTCTCCGGCCGCTTCGGGGCCGCCTTCTTCCCCCTCCGTGAGTCGGAAACAAAGGCGGGGGGGCGGGGGGAGCGCCCGAGCTGCGGCTCCGCGATTCGCCCTTTATTCTGAACTCGCAACGTCAGCGGCCCGCGGATGGAGCTGCGGGGCGCGGGCTGGGCCGCCCACAGCGCACCGGGCCGGGGGAGCGGCCGCGCCGGGCCGGGCGGGCGGGTGGCGGGGGCGCGCTCGGGGGCCCGGGCCGCGTGGGCGCCGGGATGGAGGGCGCCGAGGGGCGGGGAGCGGGCGTGCGTGTGTGTGCGAGTGCGAGTGCGAGGGAGGCCGGCCTTGAGTGAAACCGGAGCTACAAAGAAGGGGAGAGTCCGGGAGCGGGAGGGCGCGAGGGAGGAGCGGCGGCGCCGGGGCAGCTCCGACGCCCTCCCGCGGGGAACGAGCCCCCGCGGAGCCGCCGAGGCCCCGACGCGGGGCCGCCCCTCCGCCCGCCGCCCCGCGCCCGCCGGGAATGATGAAGAAGAACAATTCCGCCAAACGGGTGAGTGCGCGCGCCCGCCCTGCGGCCGCTGCCGCCTCCGCGCTCCGACGACCCGGTCCCGGTCGGCGCCGCGGCGGCCTGGGAGCCCCCCGGCCCGGCCGCGCCCCCGCCCCGGCGGCCCGATCCCCTCGGCCCCGGCCCCGGCCCCGGACGCCCGGCCCCGCGAGGCGCCGGCGGGGGCTTTTGTTTGTTGACTCGCCTCGGGGGGCTTCAACTTGTCTGAGTTTCCCCCCGACCCGCACCTCCCCCGCCCCTGGGCGTCGGGCGGGCGTTTGCCTCGCGCTCCGCGGTGGCGAGGAGACAATGGGAGAGAAAACCAAAGAAACGCCGTTAGTCCCCGCGCGGCGGAGACGGGGCGGCGGGGCCTGGAGGGAGCCCGGGAGCCCCTCCGCGCCCGGCCCGCGCCCCTGCCCCTCGCAGCCCCGGTGGTTTGTTCGGAGCGGGAGAGGGGAGCGGGGGGAGTTCCTGGCAGTGAGAACCTTTCCCAAGTGGGCGCGAACCCGGGGCCGCAGCCTTCGGAGGAGACGGGGCCGCCCGGGCGGCCGCGGCTGGAATCTCCTAACCGCCCGCTTCCCGTCTTGTCCCGGGGCAGGGGCCTCAGGATGGAAACCAGCAGCCTGCACCGCCCGAGAAGGTCGGCTGGGTCCGGAAATTCTGCGGGAAAGGGATTTTCAGGGAGATTTGGAAAAACCGCTATGTGATGCTGAAGGGGGACCAGCTCTGCATCTCCGAGAAGGAGGTGGGTGCTCTGGCCTCTGACCCTCGGCTTTCCCACGTCCCCTCTTTGTCGGTCCCCCACGGTGATTTCCAATTCCTGGCTTACTCCACGCCCGTTTTGTTCCAAAGGCAAGTTCAGTGGTCTCCCGAGTCTCTACCCCCATCTCCTCTGCAGAGAAAGGTCACCCTTAAGTGGAGAGACCCGAGTGAGAAGTAGAAGTTGAGTTTGCCTCTTGCTCAGTGTTTTTTTGTTTGCAAATACCTTTCTGACAACGATGATAAGCCCCTCCCAAGATGTCCCAGAAGTTCTGTGTCCCTTGCTGCCTCCCACCCTGACCTGGCCTCCTCAATATAGGGTTTCTCTTCTTTTTTATTGCTGCCGAAACAACGTAGCCTGTTCGCCACCCGTTCCTGTTCCCCAACCTTAACCCAGACAGCCTCCCCTTTCCTGTCTGTGGCAGGAACGTGCACGGGTCCTGTCAGCGGCGCATCCGCCCTGAATCACAGAAAACACACGTGCACGCCACCGTCGGGCTCCTGTGACCTCGGGTCTGTGAGTGGCAGTTGAAGCCAGTGGCCCTAACCAGTATGCTCTCTGTTCCCCACCCCCACCCCATTTAAAAAAGGAAAGGAACCCATTTTCTACCCACTTCCTGCCCACCCATTTGTATCAAAAGAGAGAAAAACCGAACCCCTGTATGTCTTTGGATAGCTTCGGCTCTCTAGTTAATCGGGAAAACCACAGTCCACACTGTCAAAACCTGAGCTATGATCGTTGAATCCAAACCCATCTCCCTTGTTTCCCTAAGTCTTGGGATCAATAACTTATACTCATGTCGAGAAATCAGAATTGCCCCCCCCCCCCGCCCCAGTGATTAGAAGTCATCCCAATCCCTGCCTCTCTCTGTCAGTATCGCCTGGGAGACTGTCTTGTGTACCCGTTAGAGTGGCCCTTCCTCCACCAGCATGGGAGGGATTCTGTGTTGCCTCACCCAGGTCTAACTGGGAAGTCCTGCCTGAGTTCTAACCTCTTCTGCTTTCTGCAGTAGACACCCTTATTCAGTAGATTCTGTTTAGGTAAATAAAACCTTTTATGGTATGGAAAGAGATAACACACACAGCCCGAGACAGAGTACTCATCTGGAAGAACATCTCCTGAGGCATCTAGGGAAGAGCTAAGCTGTGCCAGAGCCAAGGAATCCCTCTTCAGGGTATTGAAACCTAGCTGTTTACACAAAACTAGGACTTGGTGATGGAAAGTCTTAGGAGTGAGGTGAGGGCGCTTTTCTTGCTCTGTCACCCAGGCTGGAATTCAGTGGCTCCATCCCAGCTCACTGCAACTTCCATCTCCCAGGCTCAAGCGATCCTCCCACCTCATCCTCCGAATAGCTGGAACTACAGGTGGGTCCCACCATCTCTGGCTAATTTTTGTATTTTTTGTAGAGACAGTGTTTCACCATGTTGCCCAGGCTGGTCTCAAACTCCTGCCTCAAGTGATCCACCCACCTCGGCCTCCCAAAGTACTGGGATTACAGGCATGAGCCACCATGCCCTGCCAGGAGAATTTCTTTTTAAGAGTTACCTCCACCCAATCACAAATTCTCCAGAAAGCTTTCTCCGCAATGTTCTGGCTTTCTAATTTTTTTTTTTTTTTTTAAAAAGCAAGTGTCAAAAGTATATCTCCTGTCTTCCCCAAACTTTTTTTTTTGAGACGAGGTTTTACTCTTGTTACCCAGGCTGGAGTGCAATGGCACGATCTCAGCTCACCGCAAGGTCCGCCTCCTGGGTTCAGGCAATTCTCCTGCCTCAGCCTCCTGAGTAGCTGGGATTACAGGCACGCGCCACCATGCCCAGCTAACTTTTTGTATTTTTAGTAGAGACGGGGTTTCACCTTGTTGACCAGGATGGTCTCGATCTCTCGACCTCGTGATCCACCCGCCTCGGCCTCCCAAAGTGCTGCGATTACAGGCTTGAGCCACCGCGCCCGGCCCTTCCCCAAACTTTTTAATTGCAGGAAACACTAGTTAGCAATCAGGCAGCACTTCCTACACGTCAAAGGAGAAAACGTAATAGTGAAAGGGTAAGAGGAATAAGACGTCCGTTGTATGTATTTGCCCAAAGAGCAGAGCCTAGGGGCGAAAGTACAGTTGATCCTTGCTTGTGAGGAAGGGGTACAAAGGCGGGGGACAGGATGGAATGACCTCAGCCTAGGAGGTGATGTCTGGGGTCCTGTGAGTCAGGAGCATCTGGCTGGCCGTGGAGCCAGCTGTCCGGGAAAGGCATCGGAAAGAGGGACCAGGCATATCGATACTAGGCTTTGTTAAAGCCAGTCTCCATGCTACAGTGGGCCTGGGTTAGAGGTGAAATTGACAGAGGACTCTGGGCTTTATTCTGCCCACTTGTGAAAAGCTCCAGGGCCAATGGTGTCAAGACGCGGTTGGTGGTGGGGTTTTTTGTTGCTGTTGTTGTTGTTGTTGTTTCGGAGACAGGGTTTCAGTCTGTTGCCCAGGCCAGAGTGCAGTGGCACAACTGTAGGTTACAGCTGTCTTGACCTCTTGGGCTCAAGCAGCCCTCCCACCTCAGCCTCCTCAGGAGCTGGGACTACAGGCGTGTGCCACCACACCCAGCTAATTTTTTTATTTTTTGTAGACATGGGTCTTGCTTTTTCTTTTCTTTCTTTCTTTCTTTCTTTTTTTTTTTTTTTTAATAACTCAGTTATACAAAGGTAGGAGTCTTGCTATGTTGCCCAAGCTAGTCCTCAAATTCCTGGCTTCAAGTGATCCTCCTGCCTCAACCTCCCGAAATTCTGGGATTATAGGCATGAGCCACAGCACCTGACCAAGACTTTGTTTTAAGGCGGAGTATAATCTACATCATTTACTGTTAATGCAAGAAAATTCCTTACCCTATCTCCCGGAATTTTCACCAGAGTTTTTGTTACTTCCTCTCTTAAAGGCAGGGTCTTCCACAACCACCTCTGCCATAGACTAAGTTCTGTGTTCAATCGTCATCATCTTCCTTCTCAGCTAAAGGGCACCCTCTCTGAAAGAGGGTTGGAGCACCTTATGATCATGGGCTGATGTGTAAGAGCAGAAGCCAGACCTTAGGAAGACCTCACGGTAGAGGAAATGGGGTTTGGGGCAACTCTTTGGACAGGCGTGGAAAAAAAATCTCTTTCTGTGATCAAGGACAAAGAATCGGGCGAAAGGAAGGGTTCATTTGGAAGAAGGGGAGTTACAAATAAGACTCTGGGAATGAGGTGAGTTCGGGAGGGGGGACAGTGCGGTGAAGAACAAGGCTCCTGGCATGGTCCACCTTCCCTGGCACTGGAATATCCTTGTCCTGCCGCCTCCCTCACCCGCTCTCCCACCCTCCCCATTCCCACCAAGGGCTAACCTCTGTCAGCGGGTCCTGCTCCTGGAGCTCCTTATCGGTCTGTTTGCAAGCCAGAAAAATGCCCTTTCCTTCCTTTCCCCTAAGGAAAACAGAGTTAGTTAACTCTCTTCCCCTGGCTGCATTCCCACACCCAGCACTTTCCTCTCCGTGGCTTCTGGACTCCGCTGATAGTCTCAACTCTGGAGAAGCAGGGAGAGAGGAGGGTGATGCCTCATCCCACAGCCTTGCCCCGCGTTTCTGGGAATTGTTCTTGGACACCCCTTGCTAGCCCCTTGTCCTGTTCCCCCCCCCCCCCGCCCCGTAGTCCTTCAAGGCCTCTGGTCGCTTTCCAGCCCAGAGCCAGGGAACCCTGGAAAGTGGGGGGCCCCGGAGGAGCCAAGCCTTGCTGAAACAAGTGGAGCTAGATGTCCAAGCACTCACTCACCTGAATGGGGCCCTGTGGTCATCTGTCCTCCTTTGTCATCAGCCTCCAGGTCCAGCAGCAGTTCAGAAGGATGAGCAGATACGAGGCTGTAGATGGTCTGGGTGACGGAAAGGGGAACCACTTCCCCGCTTCCAGGTTGCCAGGAACCCGGAAGATGGTTGAGTTCACCTCCATGCACACGAGTTGTATTTCAGAGCTGGGGGAGTCAGGGACTCTTTTGGGAAACAATTGCAGTGAGGATGGGTGGATGTCATCCGAGGAAGACGTGAGGCTACTTTCATCTGTTCAGTTTTCATGAGTGCTTTTCATTTCTCACGCCATCCTCTTTCCTGAGGTGTTCCAGCCCTGGGCTCCAGTCACAGAGGGTGAGCACACAGCCTGGTCTGGGCTTGTAACTAAGTCCCTTCTCTATAACTTCGGTCCTTGTCAACCAAAACAGATCCATGAGCCACCGCTTCAGAGTCCCAGAGTTACAGGGGACAGCACGTTAGAGGAAAGGAGAAAACATTGCGATCAGTTTAAAATGGACCTGCAAGGAATTGTTCATAGAGCCGCTTTGCAGTGCTCGGAAAAGGCTAGTTGGGGTTGGAGGAGGTCGCCAGGAATGCGGCCTTGATGAGCCATTCAGCAGGAGTGTTAAGAGCTAAATGTTGCTTGAAGCTGTTAAAGGCAGAACCGGAGTGTAAGACGGAATCTACAGCAGGGAGGGCTAAGTTTTCGTACAAGGAAGAGCTTCCTGGCAATCAAGGGGTCCCAGGCACTCGAACTGGGATAATAGCAAGAAGTAACAATACTTTTTCCGAGTCTAGAGTTTAGTCTTCCAGGGAGAGTCTAAGTGCATTCTTGTCTAGAGACAGGGGCCGAATGAAACGGCTTTTCGGTTCTTGGAGGAGTTAGTTTGGATCGTCACAGTACCTTGGAGGGCGGAGGGAAGGGTAGGAACTGGAACTGTAGTTTTCAGCTTCTCGGGACAAACTCAGCAAACTGAACACGGGGCTGCGGTCCTGTGGTGACCAAGCTCCCGAAATGAACAAGGAAGATGAGTCTCTGTAATCGTACATGTCGGAGAAGGGAGCGAGGTGGGGCGGGAGAGCTACACTGCACACGTGCAGGTGGGGGGGCCAGAGGCAGCCGCTCGTTCTCCCCAGACACCCCAGTACTGGCCCTGCCTTGATCTTCTTTCTGTGGACCATCAAGGGCCATACACGTCTGTCTTACCTGAGGGTGATGGATGGGCTACCTGCCATGTCCCTTTAAAGATATGGGCCTTCTTAGAACAGGTAAGTAGTGTCCTTAAGGAAAAGAGCGAGGCAGTGAGCGAAGACAGGCATAGTGGGCTCTGAGATGGCAGCCTGGATGCGGAGAGTGAGGAGACGTTCAGCAGAAACGTGCCTGAGTGTGTAGGACCTGGGGCTGCCCAGCCGCCCCTCCTCGTGAGGCCTTGTAGGCTTGGGGCAGGATGGCCCCTCCTCTCCTGGCATCGCTTCCTCTGCTTCCCCAGATGATGGAAAGGAACAGTCCGGGTGGAGGGGCTAAATAATCGTATCCTCCTCACCTCACCCCACCCGTCCCCTAGGTAAAAGATGAGAAAAATATTCAAGAGGTGTTTGACCTGAGTGACTATGAGAAGTGTGAAGAGCTCCGGAAGTCCAAGAGCAGGAGCAAGAAGAACCACAGCAAGTTTACTCTCGCCCACTCCAAGCAGCCGGGCAACACGGTATGTTCTCCTGCCGCCCTGGCCGCTGGGACAGGGACGGGGCTGGAGGGGCGGGGGAGAGCTCCTTCGCCTTAGCTTCTCTCGCAGTCTTGGCAGAGGCCCTGAATCGCCCTCCCGCTGCCTTTATCATTTCACCTGAGAATATCGTGGCCATTTCCTGCCTCCCAGGCAGGCCAGCCTTTAACCTGTTCAGCCACAAAGATCACCTCTACAGATAGAATCTCCCTTTTTTCCTCTGTTATACACACACATACACACATGTGCACATATATATGTATGTATGTATGTGTGTGTATGTATATATATATATATATATATATATATATCCCTTAGAAGAAAATCCCTGTACTTGTACCCTGATAGGTGGTTGAAGTTGAATTAACTCGTCTTGTCTGAGGGAACCCAGGGAAGTTATTCCTGTCACATTTCTATTTCTTCAAACATGGAAAGATTTGTATTTTAATACCTGTAATTATCTCCAATACCATATTAATACTCAGTATCCTTCTTCGCTCTTGTCATTTCTAAAACAACCTCCTGGCTATACATTTTGCAGGAATAGAAGCTGGGTTTCCTTAAGTTATAGATGACTCTGGAAGCAGAATGATAATCTCTTATTTCTTTACTGTCAAGGTGAGGCAGCACCTCTAAAACCCTGGCTGAAACAGGAATCTTCCCTCACAGGCACCCAACCTCATCTTCCTGGCAGTGAGTCCAGAAGAGAAGGAATCGTGGATCAATGCCCTCAACTCCGCCATCACCCGAGCCAAGAACCGTATCTTGGATGAGGTCAGGGGGCTCAGTGCGGGGAGAGGGAGGGACGCTGGGCAGAGGGAGCAGCCGGCCTCACTGACGGAGGGGGATTACTGTGCAGGCCTCATTCACTCTGCTTCATCTCCCTTTTAAAAACCCTGTTCTCTTTCGACCTTCCCTCAAATCTCTTCTGACACCGCCTCTTCCCTGGTTCCTGATGCGGGAACCAGGCTTGAGTCAGCCTAAAGAACCCCTTCGTGCCCAGTAAACCCCCTTGCCCGTGGATTCATTTGGAAGCAGTGCATGGGGTGGGCGTGTGTTCAGATCTCGGGGTGCTGGGTTGGGACAGAGAGTTGCCGAAGAGCACTCAGGACTCACAGTGGCTCTCTTCAGGTCACCGTTGAGGAGGACAGCTATCTTGCCCACCCCACTCGAGACAGGGCGAAAATCCAGCACTCCCGTCGCCCCCCAACAAGGGGACACCTGATGGCTGTGGTACGTGAGACTGTAATAAAGTAAACGTTGCCAGAGGGCCAGTTCTGTGTCAGTCCATCTCAGAACCATATGCCACCAGGCCTTTTGTGGGAGGCCTCCTTGATGCCAAGATCAGAGGCGAGGGAAGTCCTTCCGCCCCATGCCCCTGCCTGATCTAAATCAAAAAGATGTATGCAGCGCCCGTTATGAGTTCAGAAGTTCCTGCTGCCAGTTAAATGTTACCTTCTTTTGGAGAAAATGAGTTACACCCACAGGAAAGTGAAAAGTAAGCTACCGTGTGGGGACTGTCTCGACGGGTAGCGTAGTGCTGCAGGCCTTTGGAAGAGAAAGGGCCACAGCGAACCCCCGAAACATACAGAGTGGTCGTTTCTTCATGAAAGAGCTCTGAGCTCTAAGTCTTTAGGGAGAGAGGCAGACAGGTATGGTACAGAGAACACAGGCTTTGGAGTCAGAACCTGAGGTGGAGCCTCACTGCAGTCAGCTACCTGTGTGGTTCCCTGAAGTGCGTGTCTCCACCTGTGAAATGAGGCGGCGATGGTGCCCACCTCGAACGGCTGCTGTGAGGAATGACCAACATGTGTATAACTACGTATGTGGTACTGAATACTCATCACTTTTTAAAAATTACGGTATTCCGTAAACAAGAGAACACATTTTACCATAAGGCCAGGGGGCTGAGGTGTGGGGCTCAGAAGATGCAGATGGAGGACAGTCACGGTGCCATGGGGAGCACCCTGTATGTGTGTCAGACGCAGGTTATTTACCGAGAAAGAGGACACTCCTCAGGAAGCTTGCAGTAGAGTGGAGAATACGGGAAACAAGCAACAGAAATGAAATCACGGAAAAATAAACATTCAAGTCACTATCAAAGGAGTAAGAAACAGCACATTCAGTAGGAGGGCTTGGCCAGGCACAGGGGCTCACGCCTGTAATCCCAGCACTTTGAGAGGCCGAGGCAGGTGGATCACTTGAGGTCAGGAGTTTGAGACCAGCCTGGCCAACATGGTGAAATCCTGTCTCTACTAATAATACAAAAAATTAGCCAGGCGTGGTGGTGGTGCCTGTAATCCTGGCTCCTTGGGAGGTTGAGGCAGGAGAATCACTTGAACCAGAAGGCAGAGTTTGCAGTGAACTGAGATTATGCCACTGCACTCCAGCCTGGGCCACAGAGCAAGACTCTGCCTCAAAAAAAAAAAAAAAAAAAAAAAAAAAAAAAAAAAGGCACTTCTCATTCAAGGAAGGCTTGTAGAAGAAAATGCCCACAGCTTGCGCCTGTGTTTCAGGTAGTTCCTAAAATCCCTCCTGATGCCAGTGTTCCCCTCTCGCTCCCCCCTTCCCCCGCAGGCGTCCACCTCTACCTCAGATGGAATGCTGACCTTGGACCTGATCCAGGAGGAAGACCCTTCCCCCGAGGAACCAGCCTCTTGTGCCGAGAGCTTTCGGGTTGACCTGGACAAGTCTGTGGGCCAGCTGGCAGGGAGCCGGCGGAGGGCAGACTCGGACCGCATCCAGCCCTCCGCAGAGCGGGCAAGCAGCCTCTCCCGACCTTGGGAGAGACCGGACAAGGGGGCCACCTACACCCCCCAGGCACCCAAGAAGTTGGCTCCCGCAGAGAAAGGCCGCTGCGCCTCGCTGGAGGAGATCCTGTCTCAGCGGGACGCCGCCCCTCCCCGCACCCTCCAGCTGCGGGCTGAGGAACCCCCAACCCCTGTCCTTCCCAAGCCGGGGCAGCTGTCCCGGATCCAGGACCTGGTGGCAAGGAAACTGGAGAAGACTCAGGAGCTGCTGGCAGAGGTTCACGGCCTGGGGGATGGGAAGCGAAAGGCCAGGGACCCCCCCGGGTCTCCGCCGGATTCGGAGTCGGAGCAGCTGCTGCTGGAGACAGAGCGGCTGCTGGGCGAGGCGTCGTCGAATTGGAGCCAGGCGAAGAGGGTGCTGCAGGAGGTCAGGGAGCTGAGAGACCTGTACAGACAGATGGACCTGCAGACCCCCGACTCCCACCTCAGACAGACCCCCCCCCACAGTCAGTACCGGAAGAGCCTGATGTGAGGGCAGGGCTGGGGCCTGGAACTCACGGGGGTGGACAGACTCCTAGCTCCTTGTTGCTGGATAAAGCTTTTTTATTTACCTCAATCAAAAAAAGAAAAACAAAACTCATTGCCCTGGCTGACGCCTGACCCCACCACAACCCCTGTTTCCCCACCTACTTTCCGTGTCCCCGCGGGTTTGAGGAAGTGAGCCCACAGGAGTAGTAGGCAGCTTTTACCCAGCCAGAGACGGAAGGCGCCGTGAAGACAGTCTGGCCACTCGACACACCACCTGTCCCTGAGACGGCAGGGGGCGTCCTCTGCGGCCCCCGAGGATACGAGGAGCAGCTGAGTTTAGAGCGGGAGTGGGATGAGAGCATTTACTTTTTTTTTTTTTTTTTTTGAGACGGAGTTTCGCTCTTGTTACCCAGGCTGGAGTGCAACGGCGCGATCTCGGCTCACCGCAACCTCCGCCTCCTGGGTTCAGGCAATTCTCCTGCCTCAGCCTCCCGAGTAGCTGGGACTACAGGCACGTGCCACCATGCCCAGCTCATTTTTTGTATTTTTAGTAGAGACGGGGTTTCACCATGTTGACCGGGATGGTCTCGATCTCTTGACCTCGTGATCCACCCGCCTCGGCCTCCCAAAGTGCTGGGATTACAGGCTTGAGCCACGGTGCCCGGCCAAGAGCATTTACTCTTGGGTCTCATCGGAGGCCTTCAGTTGAGGGTGGAGTTTCAGCTGCCCAACTCTAGGGCTGTGCAGGCCAGTGCCACCTGTCCGTGCACATGGAAATGAAATGTATCCCAGCCCTGAGGAGGATGTGCGGTGTTAAAATCTCCCCAGCCACACCCTTCCCAACACTGACTCAAAGATCCACCCTTGCTGGGCGCGGTGGCTCACACCTGTAATCCCAACAGTTTGAGAGGCCAAGGCAGATGGATCACCCGAAGTCAGGAGTTCGAGACCAGCCTGACCAACATGGTGGAACCCCATCTCTCCTGAAAATATAAAAAAATTAGCCAGGCATGGTGGTGGGCACTGGTAATCCCAGCTGTGCAGGAGAATCACTTGAACCCGGGAGCCGTAGGTTCCAGTGAGCTGAGATCATGCCATTGCACTCCAGCCTGGGCAACAAGACTGAAACTTCATCCCCCCGCAAAAAAAAAAAAAAGGTCCAACCTTGGGTGGATTAGACTGGTTTTGTTATTTGATTCGGGGCCCCAACATGAGGGAACTAGAGACAGACCCCACAGAAGAACTGAACTAAGAATGAAACTGATTTGTGATGCAAGCTGGGTAGGACGAAGGGGAAAACCAGACGCTTCCAAGTTCCTCTTTCGGCCAAGCTAAGGTTTCCTGTAGCTTCCCTCTCTCCTTCCTCAAACCTTCCAGCACTAAGCGAGCCCCCTCTTGAGAAAAACACCTGGATGCCCAGCGTACCACCCTCCCAGCCACCTCAGGGATCGCCAGGCTTCCTAACACTCTTGTCTACGGTAGGTCCCACACAACTCACCTCTCGCTGCTTCTCTCGGAAGTGTGTGAAATCAGGCTTAGTAACAGGTGAGGTCCCGACAAGAGCTGTGAAAGGAACATTTGAATGATTTGGGGAAAGAAGGGGACAGAACCTCATGAATTAAGTAAATGAGGGGCTGGTGGCCATTTTGAGTGTGCCCTGCTAGCTGCTTGATCCCCTTCCCCAGCAGGGTGTCACTGGGGTTGAGAGGGGACAAGGGGGAGGAAAGGTGGCCACCTGCATGTAAACTTGGCCTTGAGGCTTCCCTGATGTTGGGAAGATGGGATAGGAGGAAGAGCGGGGAAACCCTTTCGGAGAAATGCAACCCTTTAATCCCCATTCTTCTGCTCTGATGTTAGTTACTCCTACAACCCATGTGGGCAAAATGGGGGCCTCCGTCCCCTTCTTTCCAGAAATCGTTCATCGCTTCACAACTCTTCTCTGGACCTTTTCGCTGCTGTTACCTATCCCTGGGGCAGAGGAGTTCCTGCTCTCTCTAGCTGCTTGCCACTCTGTCCGGAGATTTTCCCCGAGCTCTCAGTTGTAGTTACCTAGTCTCTTTCTGAGGAATGCGGATCCCAGTTGAGTGAGGGAAAGGGCACAAGAGTGCCACCTTCTTGTCATTCCCACGGTCTCCTGGGGTAGGAGGTGGGGACCCAGGCGTCCAGACTTCCCGTCCTACAAAGAGCTGCACTCTCCACAGCCCTAGACATGGTCACCAGAGCTATCCATTGGCAAGAATATTGGAAGTCTAATCTAAAATGATGCTTTGTTTTTACAAGTCTCTATATTTGTATTTTACCAGCATTTTTCCTTTTTTTCTTCCTTGTTGCTCCCACATAATGAGGGAAAAGACAAAAAGCACAAATGACGTATGTGTCCCAACATGCCAGTTATCCGTGGCTCCCGGGGAGCCGGAGGTGGAGGGAGACACGAGACAGGGGAGGCACAGGTGAGAGAATCGGAAGAGAAAGATGAGGGACCTGGAGAAGGGACGAGAAGCGCTGGGCGCTGGGCTCCTGGGGTCTTCAGGCTCCAAAACCGACCGCCTGCAGTCCTCCAGCTGCTGGAACATCCAGGCCACAGGTGGTGGGTGAAATGAGCCCAGCTTTGAAACCAGATCGATCTGGATTCAAATTCTCTGCTACTGCTTGATGATGAGGCCCTGGGCAAGGCATACGCTGTCCGAGCATCAGTGTTTTCACCTGCAGACTTCAGAGCTAGCGGATGAGTGAGGACGATGTGGACAGTGAGGGCTGCGGCCACTGACTGGCGTGGCTCTGGGCGCAGTGGGAATGCGGCCTCCGGCGTGGGGTCAGCCACCGTCGCTCCAGGCCGCAGGCTGTGCCGGACCTCCCTCTTCAGAGGAAGATCTCGCACCGGGTACTGTGCTGCAGCCTAGAGCCGGCAAGGGGGACCAAAGCAAGGTTCCTGCTCTTCAAGAGCTTTAGAACTTGGCACGGAGCCAGGCTTCCCACTAGAAAAATCGCCTGAGGTGCACGGTTGTGGTAGGCTGCTGGCATGATTTCTGTCGAGGACGCATTTGTATCTGAGCCTGGGCCCTGCGACAGGAGGAGGGGAAGGCGCTGACTCCTGTTTCCCTTCCTCCCAGCGCCTCTTCCCTCGCTCCAGCGTTCCAGCCCCTCTGCCTGCAGCGTTTCCCTTCCGCGCCCGGTAACTGGGATGAGTGGCAGGTGGGCTGGCTGAGCGGGGACGCAGAGCTCCGCGGCGGCGGGGGGCAACTGTCCCAGCACACAGCTGCCCCCAGAGGCGGTCGGGGCGCGCTTCTTCTCCCTCCTCCGCCCCCCCCCAGCCGCCCTGCACCCTTCTCTTACACAGGTGAAGCAAAGGGAAGCGCCCTCCAGAGGCCCTGGGATGGGGAGACGGGAGACCCAGAATGCAGAGTTGAGATGGAGTGAGGGTAGAGGCAGGTAAAGAACGAAACCTTAATTCACATTTCAGTGACCTTTTCCCCAACTTTTCCCGTCCTTCCCCATCAGGTCGTTAGCGGGGGGCCTGGGGGGGGGATGAAGGAACAGTGCAGTCCCGGCCCCTCGGTCGGGACGAACGTCTGGGCCGTTGGCCTGGAGCGCTGATGAGTTGATTTCCCTGCTGTTTCCACCGCATCGGTTGAGCAGGGAGAAAAGAGAAGCGCCAATTTCTCTTAACTCCGGCGCTGGCCCTCACGAACCACGCGGTGCCGAGAAACAGCTCTCACTCCTTCCCCAGCCGCTCTCCCAACCCCTCTGCCACCAGGAAATTTGCCTCATTCTCCCAGCAAATGAGTCTCCATGAATCTCTCCCCTGTCTAAACCTCACAGGCAAGCAGTCCCAGCTCCCTTCTGCAACCCTCAGCTCGGCAACTGCCCACCCCCTTGTCACTCCCTTCCCTACGCCGGGTTCCTTTCTCTCTGCTTTCTTTCCACCTCCCAGTCTCTCAACAGGAGCAGCCAATCCCCAGCCTGCTCTAGAGCCACACCATATATGGAGAGATTGGAAAGAAACACGAGTAAATGCGGGAGTGAACACACACACACTCATACACACACACACTCATACACATTCATACACACACACACTCATACACATACACACATACACACACTCATACACACACACACTCATACACACACTCATACACATTCATACACACACACTCATACACACACACACTCATACACATACACACATACACACTCATACACACACACACTCATACATACACACATTCATACACACACACTCATACACACATACACACATACACACATTCATACACACTCATACACACATACACACATACACATACATTCATACACACATAACACACACGCACTCACACACATACACATATACACACATACACATACACACATACACACAGATGCACTCACACATACACACATACACCACAGAGTCTGACTTTCTGCACGTGACCCTGTGTCTGTCTCTCTGTGTGACACAAGTCCCACCGTTCCTCCGCTGGCTCACCCCACCCACAGAACGAGGAGCCTGTTTGCTATTCCCCACCTTTAGTCATGCCCCAGGAGACCATCGCTCCAACCCGTTGCCTCTGACCTAGATTCCCTGCACTAATTACAAGCCTAACAAGCACCCAACTTAGCACAGCTGAGACCCTCGAGGTCAATTAGTGCAGCCCAGCTCTGCTCAGGAAATGAGAGACAGAGCTAGGAAGTCTTGCACATGCCCATCTCAGCCTCACCCCAACCCTGGGGTTGGAAGCAAGGATGGGAAGAATGCAAAAATCAGCATGACCAGTTTAAAAACGGGATTTTGGAGGGTTAATAAGTGTGGAGAACACACTTGTTAAGTGCAAGAAGGTTGGGGAGCAATTAGAGAATGCAGATTCCCAGCTCCTCCTGAACTACCAGAAGCGTGGAGGCTGGTGCAGCTACAGAAACCACGGGCACAAGGCGGTTTTCATCAGGACTTCACCTGAGGAAAAGTAACTCATGGAAAAGCAAGCAGCACTGGAACCCTCGGCCGGGGTCGTGGTCTCTGGCGCCGATTCCCGTCTCCTCTTGGCTTCCTGCTTTGGACAAGTTGGGCTTATCACTGCTGTCCTTCCTGCTGGTTTGAGATGGCTCAGAAATCACCCCTTTCTTTCAGAAATACTAGGCTCATGCCCATTCTTGCTTCTCCTTCTTCCAGATACAAAAACCGAGACGGCAGACAGCCCCTTACTCCCAAGGTTCCTCACTCCAAGTGTCAACACAGGCGATGGCGTGGCTTCCTGTCCTGTGTCCTTGGCATGCAAGCCGCTTGTCCTGAGGGCCGTCCCTCATGTTTTTGGCTCTAGGAAGGTGGAAGGGGGAGGGAGAACACTAGTGGAATGCTCTGTGCACAAATAGGGAAGTGGGCTCTGAGTCACCTCAGAAACAGAACGTTCCTCTTCCCCCAGCCTCCAGCCAGCTCTGGCTGCAGAGGGCCGCACTCCCTTAGACCCGTGCCTCACGCACAGGCCAGACGTAAGCGGCAGCCAGAAATGCGGAGGGCAGGACGATTCCGAGAAGAACCAAATCTCTATGTTGATATGTTGTCCCAAATTTATTTCTCCAGCGTGTATCTCTCTCTCTCTGGGATCAAGACACTTAGAGCTAAGTGACAGCTTGACATCTTTACCCGGGTGTCTAATATGCATCTTAAACGTACTATGAATGTAACAGACGACTAAATAATGATCCTCCGTGAACCAGCCTCCCTCCATGCTCCTTTGCAATGTGAGTTCGCTGCTCCTCCCTTTTGAGAGGTATTGCTCTCTCTCCAACTGCTGCTTGACTCTGGGTTTGCCGTGACTGGTTTTGCCGAATCAAACAAAGAACATGCCCTGTCTAAGTACCAGGGCCTAGGCCTTAAAGGGTCTCATAGTTGCCACTCTTTGACTCTTAAAATTCAGCTGCTTATAAGAAGCCTGGGTGAGCATCCTTGCTGTGAGACCATGAAACGACATGGAGCTGTCCCATGCAAGCCTCCAGCCAAACACAGCTGGAGGCTGCACACAGGCAAGACCAGAGACCAGCAGTTCAGCTAGCCAACAAACCATTGCTGTCTTTTTTTTTTTTTTTTTTTGAGACGGAGTTTTGCTCTTGTTACCCAGGCTGGAGTGCAATGGCGCGATCTCAGCTCACTGCAACCTCTGCCTCCTGGGTTCAGGCAATTCTCCTGCCTCAGCCTCCTGAGTAGCTGGGATTACAGGCACGTGCCACCATGCCCAGCTAATTTTTTGTATTTTTAGTAGAGACGGGGTTTCACCATGTTGACCAGGATGGTCTCGATCTCTCGACCTCGTGATCCACCCGCCTCGGCCTCCCAAAGTGCTGGGATTACAGGCGTGAGCCACCGCGCCCGGCCGACCATTGCTGTCTTAAGTCACTAGGTGTTGGGGTGGTTTGTTACTCAGCAATAGATACTAAAACAAAGACTGTTTCTTGGAAGTGGGATGCTGCCCTGACTAAAACCTGAAACGTGGCATTGACCTTGGGACCCAGCAGCAGACAGCCTAGAAGGGCAGCGAGGAGACTCTTACAGAGTCTGGCTGAGCAGCGAGAGACGAGAGAAAGCCCACCTGCGTTACAGGCTGCTGGAATAATTCACAAAACCGTCACCTGCGGTATCCTGGGAGCCAGAAAATGTACCTAATAAATTTGTTGGAGGTAGCTAAAGAGATTTCCAGGCAGAATATTAAAAGTGGCGACGGGCTTTTCTTAGCTGTGATTGATAAAGTATTGCAGGAAAGAGGAGCTGAAAAAGGAACTTTTCAGTTTGCAAGCCAAATTTGAAGGAAAAATAATAGAACCCAGAACAGTCTCCAGCAAGGAGAACTTTCACAGGTGATAATTTAGGAGAATGAGCTGATGCCAGGAACCACCTGAAACAGTTCAGGCCTTTGAAAAGCGCAGAGGTAAATTGTACCCCGTAAAGATGTGCAATTACAGTGTGTCCATTTTTCAAATTAAAACACACCAAAAAAGCACAGGAGAACAAAGCACTCAGGGACAAAGGAATTGGCTGTTACTCAGCTACACTGGGACGGTGCAGACAGATAAGGAAGGGCAGTTAGCAAACAACTGAAACCAAGTGTGAGGGCCGGTAGCAAAGCGATCTCCTGCAACAGAAGAGCAGTAAAAGACCGACCCAACTCAGAAATTGCGAGCAACGCGGAGCCTCACAAACTAACACCCCATTGAGGCTGAGGCAGGTAGCTGCAGCCCTCAGCCAAGGTATAGCCGTCCCGTCCTGATTGAGAAAACCTGGGCTGGGATCCCAACACATGAACGGATGGTGGAGGTCCCTGAAGATTCTGGCTCCCAGATTCCTCTGAACCCACAGACTCTGCTAAGAGGGCCCACCCCTCTTCATTAAGGGCTAGCACCACCTGCTGCCCAGGAAAGGCAATGCAGAGCTCTCTCCCTGAAACAACAGGCCCTCCAGATGCCCCATTTCCTCTTCTGGCTGCCAGAATAAACTGGCCATAAGTCACCGTGTGATTCAGCCAGGAACGTGCTGGGCCATACCGAGAAGAAAGGAACTAAACCCAGCATGTACCGGCAGGAGCAGGGGAGGCTCCCAGGGACCTAGTGTTTTTGTGTGTTTTTTACTTTTATTTTTTTAGACAGAGGCTCACTCTGTCACCCAGACTGGAGTGCAGTGGCATGATCTCAGCTAACTGAAACCTCTGCCTCCTGGGTTCAAACAATTCTTCTGCCCCAGCCTCTCAAGTAGCTGGGATTACAGGCGCCTGCCACCACGCCCAGCTAATTTTTGTATTTTTAATACAGATGATTTCACCCTGTTAGCCAGGCTGGTCTCAAACTCCTGACCTCAAGTGTTTCAACCGCCTCAGCCTCCCAAAGTGCTGGGATTACAGGTGTGAGCTGCAAGCCACCATGCCTGGCCAGAGTTTTGAGGATATCAGAGTAGAAACCTGCGTCCGAAAATTTATTAATTTGGCGGAACTTTCTTGGGTTACGGAATTTATACTCCAGCAAGGACCTCAGGAAATAGTTCAGATATATGAATATTATTGTGCTCCTAAAAGCCTTGAAAAAGTAATGACCCACGCAGCACAGTTGAAATGCTTGAATTTCAACTGTGGAGGAAGAGATTTAAAAGTTTAGGAAAGCAGACATGTTGAAATATGTTATTTGAGGTCTGAAGACTCACTGTGGGCTATGTTCCATGGAAGACACACTCTTTACCATGGCATTGGTGAAGGGAGCACCAGCATCAATAAACAAAACGGGAGATGTACACACAGTGGGGCCTGCCCTCTGTAGGCCGGGGATGAAGGTAGAAGAGGTCATAACAAAGCTGGGATTGTTGACAGCAATGGAAATAACTGGCCCTGCTCCCCAGTGCCAAGCAATAAAGGCCAGGTGGCAACAATAGAAGCCAGGCGGTCACAATCACCTTAATGACCAGCGAAGTCAAAGAGCCAGTCAAGGCCAGGTGCTTATAATCCTGGCGCAAGGCGGGAGGATCACCTGGGGCCAGGGGTTCCAGACCAACCTGGGCAACGTAGCAAGACCTGTTTCTACAAAAATAATTTTTAAAATAGCCAGACCTGGCCGGGCGCGGTGGCTCAAGCCTGTAATCCCAGCACTTTGGGAGGCCGAGGTGGGTGGATCACGAGGTCAAGAGATCGAGACCATCCTGGTCAACATGGTGAAACCCCATCTCTACTAAAAATACAAAAAAATTAGCTGGGCATGGTGGTGCGTGCCTGTAATCCCAGCTACTCAGGAGGCTGAGGCAGGAGAATTGCCTGAACCCAGGAGGCGGAGGTTGCGGTGAGCCGAGATCGCACCATTGCACTCCAGCCTGGGTAACAAGAGTGAAACTCCTACTCAAAAAAATAAATAAATAAATAAAATAGCCAGACCTATTTGCATAGACCTATAGTCCCAGCTACTTGGGAGGCTGAGGTGGGAGGATTCCTTTAGCCCAGGAGTCGGAGGCTGTAGTGAGCCTTCTAGGCTGGTGCCATTGCACTCCAGCCTGGGTGACAGTGAGAACTTTCCTCAAAAAAAATAAAGGAGCCAGTCACGGGGAAATTAAGTTGATTAATAGAACATGATATCCCTAGGGATAAAATGAACAGACAGCCAACAAGGGCAAATCAAACATAGACAAGAATAGGCTGAGCACAGCTGCCCCAGTAAAGTCTTGAAGTACAGAAATTAGAAGATTTGTACAGTGTTGGTGGGAATATAAAATGGTGCAGCTGCTGTGGAAAAATCTGAGTGTTCCCCCAAAAATTGAAAATGGAATTACCATATGATCCAGCAATGCCACTTTAAAAGTGTGGAAAGAATCTTGAGATAGTCACACACTCAGATTCACAGCAGCGTTGTTTACAACAGTCACCAAGTGGAGGCAACACGAGTGTCCACTGATGGACGAAAGAACAAATAAAATGGGAAATGTACATTATTCAGCCTTAAAAAGGAAGGAAATCCTGGGCTGGGTACAGTGGCTCACGCCTGTAATCCCAGCATTTTGGGAGGCCGAGGCAGGTAGAACATGAGGTCAGGAGTTCAAGACCAGCCTGGCCACCATGGTGAAACCCTGTCTCTCCTAATGATACAAAACTTAGCCTGACATGGTGGCGGGCGCCTGTAGTCCCAGCTACTCAGGAGGCTGAGGCAGGAGAGTTGCTTGAACCCGGGAGGCGGAGGTTGCAGTGAGCCGAGATCATGCCACTGCACTCCAGCCTGGGCAACAGGGCGAGACTCCGTCTCAAAAAAAAAAAAAAAAAAAAAAAAAAAAAGGGCTGGGAGCAGTGGCTCACGCCTGTAATCCCAGCACTTTGGGAGGCTGAGGCAAGTGGATCATGAGGTCAAGAGATCGAGACCATCCTGGTCAACAAGGTGAAACCCCGTCTCTACTAAAAACACAAAAATTAGCTGGGCATGGTGGTGCGTGCCTGTAATCCCAGCTACTTGGGAGGCTGAGGCAGGAGAATCACTTGAACCCAGGAGGCGGAGGTTGCGGTGAGCCGAGATCGTGCCACTGCACTCCAGCCTGGGTAACAAGAGCGAAACTCCATATCAAAAAAAAAAAAAGGAAGGAAATTATGTCACATACTACAATGTGGATGAGACTTGAGGATATTATGCTAAGTGAAATATGCCAGTCACAGAAAGAAAAAAGTACTGTACGATTTTATTTATATAAGGTATCTAAAGTAGTCAGATTCATAGGAACATAAATTATTCCTATGAATATTTTAATGGTGGCTGCCAGGAGCCAGGCGGGGGGGAATTTGGAGTTGTTTAATGGGTATGGGGTGTCAGTGTTACAGCTCTAGAGCTCAGCTGCACAACGCTGTGAATATACTTCAAACTATGGAAGTGCACACTTACGAACTGTTAAGATGATAAATGTTGTTTCCTGTGTGTTTTTTAAAATTTTTTGAGACAGGGTCTCGCTCTGCTGCCCAGGCTAGAGTGCAGTGGCACCATCTCAACTCACTGCAGCCTTGACCTCCTGGGTTCAAACTTTCCTCCCACCTCCGCCTCCCAAGTAGGTGGGACTACCAGTGCACGCCACCACACCCAGCTAAAAATGTTATGTTTTTATTACAATTTAAAATATATGTTTTAAAAACACTAAAAAAAAAAAAGTCATGATTCCTTCTCATTTCCTGTACCTGAGACACTTTCAGACCTGAAATCTATTGAATGGAAACTGTGGCGGCGTCCCAGGAGGAAGGCACCTGCAACATCACAGCAAGTGTGCACTGTCATAATTCCACGGTCCTGGGTGACTGTCCCCTGGGAGAGGGAGAATATCCAGACGTTTTGATGACTACTAGACACAGGGTCTGAAACGTCACTGATATTCAGAGGCCCAAAACGTCATTATGGCCCCTGTTACAAGGATGGGCTACAGGTCAGGTAAAATGGAGATTCTGGCTGATGTCCGGCTTACCTAATACATGTACATCTCCACATCATCACCACCGCTTAGTTCCATTGTAATAAAAGTAGTACCTTTTGATAGGTCTTTTACAGTTTTAGATAGCGTATTCTTGTTTGCTATCAATAGCTGTCTCACACACACACACACACACACACAGAGACACACAATTTAATTTTTTTTTTTTTTTTTTTTGAGACGGAGTTTCGCTCTTGTTACCCAGGCTGGAGTGCAATGGCGCGATCTCGGCTCACCGCAACCTCCGCCTCCTGGGTTCAGGCAATTCTCCTGCCTCAGCCTCCTGAGTAGCTGGGATGACAGGCACGCGCCACCATGCCCAGCTAATTTTTTCTATTTTTTTAGTAGAGACGGGGTTTCACCATGTTGACCAGGATGGTCTCAATCTCTCGACCTTGTGATCCACCCGCCTCGGCCTCCCAAAGTGCTGGGATTACAGGCTTGAGCCACCGCATCCGGCCTTTAATTTTTGATCTTCATAACTAACCCTGTAAAGAAAATAGGACAACTATGACTCCCGAATTAAGGATTAGAAAAACTGAAGCCAGCCAGGTGCGGTGGTTCATGCCTGTAATTCCAGCACTTTGGGAGGCCGAGGCGGGTGCATCACTTGAGGTCAGGAGTTTGAGACCAACCTGGCCAACATGGTGAAACCCCACCTCTATTAAAAATACAAAAAAATTAGCCAAGCATAGTGCCACTCGCTTGTAATCTCTCCTAGTCAGGAGACTGAGGCAGGAAAATCACTTGAACCCAGGAGGCGGAGGTTGCAGTGGGCTGAGATTGTGCCACTGCACTCCAGCCCGGCGACAGAGCAAGACTTTGTCTCAAAAAAAAAAAAAAAAAAAAAGCCGAGACAAGTAACCAAGCTAGAAAGTGTCAAAATCTAAATCTAAAATCAGGCTTTGGGAAATGCCGAGATGTCTAACCCCAACTGCCTGGAGTTAGGCCAGACTTCGCATGGTTAGGATCCTCTCCCAGGCTGCCCTCACTTCAGACGCGAGTAGCCAGTTCAGGGCTTGGTTCCACTATCCCTGCAGGTTTGATCATTTGCTACAATGACTCACAGAACTCAGGCAGGCACTATACTTATAATACAATTAAACTTTCATTGTAGCAAAGGGGTCCAAATTTGGAACCAGCCAAGAGAAGAGATAGCAGGCAAAGTCTGGGAAGAGCCACAGGGAGACCTTGACCATCTTCTCCTGCGGAGTTCCAGACATCGCTGCCCCTCCCAGCTATGAGGTGTGGCAGTGCACTGCCACCAGGAAAGCTTGCCCAAGTCTTGGGCATCCAGAGCCTTTGCTGGAGCTTGACCACATGCTGCCTGCATGACTGACCTTTGCTCCCCAGTCCCTATGGGGGCTGGAACTGATATGGAGGTTTCAAAGCCCCCATTATAAATCACATCATTAGAGCATCCAGTGGCCAAACTCTTCAGGGACACTATGACATTCCTATCAGGCAGGACATTCCAGGGGCCTAGAGATCATCTCGCAGTAGCCAAGGGCCAAAGCCAGACCTCTCTTTGGGTAAAATCATTTCTTCGCTACACAGGGGAGTTTTTCTCTTTTGTTTTTTTTTTTTAATTCCAGATCGAGTGCTCTAAATACCCTGTTCTGTTTAATCTTTGTTCTCGTCTTTGACCTGTTCCTTCTCTTTTCTAGCCGGCTTCAGGTCACACGTTGCTCTGGAGAACTGAGAAGGGAGCGCAGACAACCGATCATGACTCCAAAAGAGCAAGAGGACAGAAGTAAGCCAAGTGTTTATCATCAAGCAAGAAATACGCTGTTTACAAAGAAAATTATTCTAAATTAGCTTTCCTTTCAACATGACGTTGAAATGAGATCTAGTAAATGTATCAGTTAGTAAGGAAAAGACCAAAGCAAGGCCGGGCAGTGACCTCAAAGTAACATAATACTGTAATCTACTTGACATTCTCTGATAATATACTACAACACACAGCCTATAATTTCCTACAGATTAACATGCCAAGAAGATGCCAGTTACTTATTGAAATGTAAAATTCAGCTGATTTCACTGGCGCGTGGAGGGTTAGGGTACACACATTATAGACGTGTGGCCGCTTTCTCTCTTGTTTTACAAAAGTCCATTGTGTCGTTAACTTTGGAGTACAAGCTGTCATCACGCTGTCATCAAAAACATTTATTAAGTCTCCAAATTGCAAAGTATGTTTTGTCTTCGTGACTGTTTGTTTATTTACCTTTCTCCCAACTAGATGGTGAGCAGTTTACACAGGTGCTCAACAAATGTGTTTTAATGAATGCCCACAAGAGGCTAATTTGAATTTTTAGAAATGAATTACATAGCACAATAGAAGCATAATAAAAGTGTAACAACAATAAGGAACCTATAAGAAGGCACTGGTTGGCCGGGCGCGGTGGCTCAAGCCTGTAATCCCAGCACTTTGGGAGGCCGAGGCGGGTGGATCACGAGGTTAAGAGATCGAGACCATCCTGGTCAACACGGTGAAACCCCGTCTCTACTAAAAATACAAAAAATTAGCTGGGCATGGTGGCACGTGCCTGTAATCCCAACTACTCAGGAGGCTGAGGCAGGAGAATTGCCTGAACCCAGGAGGCGGAGGTTGCGGTGAGCCGAGATCGCGCCATTGCACTCCAGCCTGGGTAACAAGAGCGAAACTCCGTCTCAAAAAAAAAAAAAAAAAAAAGAAGGCACTGGTGTTGCTGCCCAGAAAGTTAGGTTCCGGCTCCAGCTCTGCTCCTTGTTGGTGGTTTGACATTGGGCAGGTCTCAATTCCTTTTTTTCGAGATCGGGTCTCGCTATGTTGCCCAGGCTGGAGTGCAGTGGCTATTCACAGGTGCAATCCCACTACTGATTAGCATGGGAGTTTTTACCTGCTCCGTTTCTGACCTGGGCTGGTTCACCTCTCCTTAGGCAACGTGGTGGTCCCCCGCTCCCGGGAGGTCACCATATTGATGCCGAACTTAGTGTGGACACCCGATCGGCATAGGGCACTACAGCCCAGAACTCCTGGGCTCACGCGATCCTCCCACCTCAGCCTCCCGAGAAGCTGGGACTACAGGCACGCGCCACTGTGTCCAGCTCAATTCTTACATCTATTTCCTCATCTGAAAAATAGCATAACCCACGTTTGTTCTACTTACCCAGGAGATTACTATAAGAATCAAATGATTCCATCAATTTTAAGGTGTTTTGCAAAGGATAAAGTATTTTGCTGATGTTATTTCTTTTTGTTGTCATTTTGAGACAGAGTGTCGCTCTGTTGCCCAGGTTGGAGTGCAGTGGTGCCATCTCAGCTAACTGCAACCTCTGCCTCCCAGGCTGAAACAATTCTCCGGCCTCAGCTTTCCAAGTAGCTGGGACTACAGGCGCCGGCCACCACACCCAGCTGATTTTTGTGTTTTTTTAGTAGAGACAGGATTTCTCCATGTTGTCCAGGCTGTCTCAAACTCTTGGCCTCAGGTGATCCACCTGCCTCGGCCTCCCAAAGTGCTGAGATGACAGGTGTGAGCCACCGTGCCCGGCCTGCTGTTATTATTTCAACAGAAAAATTATTTTAGAAGTGGCATGCATTTTACTAGGATGCAAAACAAGATTGGGGACATAGACTCAAGAATTCCAAACCTAGGCAGATTGAGATCAGGGAAGCTACCTCTCACTTTATTGCCTTGAAGTAGTCTAGAAGTAATCTACTCCTGGTCTCTGCTGTTTATTATTTGTCTTCTTAGAGCCTTAGTTTGTTTTTTTCTTTTTCTTTTTTTTTTGAGACAAGAGTCTCTGTCACCCAGGCCGGAATGCAATGGCAACATCTCTGCTCACTGCAACCTCCACCTCCCAGGTTCAAGCGATCCTCCTGCCTCGACCTCCTTAGTAGCTGGGATTACAGGCACCTGCCACTGTGCCTGGCTAATTTTTGTATTTTTAGTAGAGACAGGGTTTCACCATGTTGGCCAGGATGCTCTTGAACTCCTGACCTCAAGTGATCCTCCTGCCTCGGCCTCCCAAAGTGCTGGGATTACAGGTGTGAGCAACTTGCACCCAGCCCTCAGTTTCCTTTCTTTTTCTTTTCTTTTTTTTTTTTTTTTGAGACGGAGTCTTGCTCTGTCGCCATGATGGAGTGCAGTGGCACAAACTTGGCTCAACCTCTGTCTCCTGGGTTCAAGCGATTCCTCTGCCTCAGCCTCCTGAGTAGCTGGGACTACAGGTGCATGCCACCACGCTCGGCTAATACTTTGTATTTTAGTAGAGACGGGGTTTCACAATGGCCAGAATGGTCTCGATCTCTTGACCTCGTGATCCACCTGCCTCAGCCTCCCAAACTGCTGGGATGACAGGCGTGAGTCCCCATGCCCGGCTCTCTATATCACTCTCTCTGAGCCTCACTTATGTCATCTGTGACATGATAATAAAATGTGCCTTACCCCAGAAGGTTTGCAAGGGGATTCAAATTAGATTATTGTTACTAAATTCTCTTTGACAGCCGTAAAGTACTATACAAATGTAAAGAAATCTTGTCTGAATTTCCTAAAGGTGATGCACTTTCAGATACAGTTTCAGTAAAGCACAAACGCTGTGATTATGGGAGGCTAACACTGGCAGTCACATCCCAAGGGAATAGAACATTCTGGTATCTATGATCTTGGGTTGGATTACACATTGCGTTAGGAATTCCATTCTGACAAAGCCTTGCAAAAAAGTAAAATGAAACATAGGCCCTTTCACATACATTGACTCAATAAATCTTCCCAACATGGCTGGGCGCGGTGGCTCAAGCCTGTAATCCCAGCACTTTGGGAGGCTGAGGCGGGTGGATCACGAGATCAAGAGATCGAGACCATCCTGGTCAACATGGTGAAACCCATCTCTACTAAAAATACAAAAAATTAGCTGGGCATGGTGGCATGTGCCTGTAATCCCAGCTACTCAGGAGGCTGAGGCAGGAGAATTGCCTGAACCCAGGAGGCAGAGGTTGCGGCGAGCCAAGATCGCGCCATTGCACTCCAGCCTGGGTAACGAGAGCGAAACTCCGTCTCAAAAAAAAAAAAAAAAGGATACCACGGGGTGACGTCTGTGCACAGGCAGGAAGGCGTTTTTACTGGAGCAGAGTCTGATCAGTGTTCACAGCTGTGGTGCCTGCTCCCCTGAAACATCTTTAACTGAACAAGAAGTTGCTCTGGTCAGCTCCACTCTAACCCTGTTAGAAATGCCCAGTTCTTAAGTCACATCCCAATTCTACACAGAGACTCAAGGGTCTGCAGAAACACCTACCACTCTCCCACCTCCCTCCTCAGAAATATGTTCATCCTATGGCTTAGGCGAGTCAGGAGTAGTCTGTCAAACACACACCAGTGGTCCCTACTTATGTATAAATATTTTTCACCGCCTAGAATTGTTTTTTCATTATTTTGTGTCTCTTCCCTTATTTAAAATCTAATTTTAACAAATCTAACTCAAATATCAAACATTAGAAACAGCCCCAGTGTATATCCATTTCGAGACCAAGGTGGCTGGTCATGGCAGTTCACACCTGTAATCTCGGCACTTTGGGATGCCGAGATAGGGGATCGCTTGAGCCCACGAGTCTGAGACCAGCCTGAGCAGCAGTGTGAAGCCCCGACTCTACAAAAACACACAAAAATTAGCCAGGTGTGGTGGTGCACACCTATAGTCCCAGCTAATCAGGAGGCTGAGGTGGGAAGTTTCTTTGACCCCAGGAGGCAGAGGTTGCAGTGAGCCAAGATCACGCCACTGTACTCCAACCTGGGAAACATGGTGAGACCCCGTCTCAAAAAAAAAAAAAAAAAAAAAAAAAAAAGCCGGGTGCGGTGGCTCAAGCCTGTAATCCCAGCACTTTGGGAGGCCGAGGTGGGTGGATCACGAGGTCAAGAGATCGAGACCATCCTGGTCAACATGGTGAAACCCCATCTCTACTAAAAATACTAAAAATTAGCTGGGCATGGTGGCAGGTGCCTGGAATCCCAGCTACTCAGGAGGCTGAGGCAGGAGAATTGCCTGAACCCAGGAGGCGGAGGTTGCGGTGAGCCGAGATCGCGCCATTGCACTCCAGCCTGGGCAATGAGCGAAACTCCGTCTCAAAAAAAAAAAAAAAAAAAAAAATTGGAAACCAATTTAAATAAGTAATAAGAACATGCATTCATCAAATAATGGATGATTAAACAGTTATTCAAAAGAACAACGTAGGTAGGGCATGGTGGCTCACACCTGTAATCCCAACACTCTGGGAGGCCAATGCAAGAGGATCACTTGAGGCCAGGGTTTGAGACCAGCCTGGGCAACATAGGGAGATCCCGTCTCCATGAAAAATTAAAAAATTAAAAAATTATTTGGTCATGCTGGTGCACTCCTGCAGTCCTAGCTACTCAGAGGCAGAGGCCGGAGGACACCTTGAGCCTAGGAGTTTGGGGTTACGGTGAGCTATGATTGCACCACTGCATTCCAGCTTGAGTGACAGAGCAAGGGCCTGTCTCTTTAACAACAAAACCAAAAACAAATGTCACAGACCACCAAAATATAATGTTAAGTGAATTAGTAAAGGGAAGAGCAAGGTGTATAATATGTTCCAATTTTTATAAAAGAGAAATACTAGGCCGGGCGCGGTGGCTCACGCCTGTAATCCCAGCACTTTGGGAGGCCGAGGCGGGTGGATCACGAGGTCAAGAGATCGAGACCATCCTGGTCAACATGGTGAAACCCCGTCTCTAATAAAATATGAAAATTAGCTGGGCATGGTGGCGCACGTCTGTAGTCCCAGCTACTCGGGAGGCTGAGGCAGAAGAATTGCCTGAACCCAGGAGGTGGAGGTTGCAGTGAGCCGAGATTGTGCCACTGTACTCCAGCCTGGCACCTGGCGACAGAGTGAGACTCTGTCTCAAAAAAAAAAAAAAAAAAAGAGAGAGAAATATTAAATAAAGGCTTACAGTGGCACACACACACAAAAAACCTCTAGAATACACAATAACTGTTGAGAATGGCTGACCCCTCTTCCGGTCCTAGGCGTTCTGGGAACCTCAGCTTAGATGCAGACATGGCCAAGTCCAAGAACCACACCACGCACAACCAGTCCCGAAAACGGCACAGAAATGGTATCAAGAAGCCGGGCGCGGTGGCTCAAGCCTGTAATCCCAGCACTTTGCGAGGCTGAGGCGGGTGGATCACGAGGTCAGGAGATCGAGACCATCCTGGTCAACAAGGTGAAACCCTGTCTCTACTAAAAATACAAAAAATTAGCTGGGCATGGTGGCGCGTGCCTGTAATCCCAGCTACTCAGGAGGCTGAGGCAGGAGAATTGCCTGAACCCAGGAGGCGGAGGTTGCGGTGAGCCGAGATTGTGCCATTGCACTCCAGCCTGGGTAACAAGAGCGAAACTCCGTCTCAAAAAAAAAAAAAAAAAAAAAATGGTATCAAGAAACCCCGATCACAAAGATACGAATCTCTTAACGGGGTGGACCCCAAGTTCCTGAGGAACACGCGCTTTGCCAAGAAGCACAGCAGGAAGGGCCTAAAGAAGACACAGGCCAGCAAGGCCAAGGCCAGGAGTGCACGTGCCGAGGCCGTCACGGCCCTCGGAAAGGAAGGAGGTTAAGCCCAAGATCCCAAAGCGGGGTGTCAGCCGAAAGCTCGATCAACTTGCCTACACTGCCCACCCCAAGCTTGGGAAGCGCGCTCGTGCACGCATTGCCAAGAGGCTCAGGCTCTGCCGGCCAAAGGTCAAGGCCAAGGCCAAGGATCGAAACAAGGCCCAGGCTGCAGCTCCAGCTCCAGTTCCAGCTCAGTCTCCCACAGGTGCCCAGGCCCCTACAAAGGCTTCAGAGTAGATCTCTCTGTCTGCCAACGTGAGGACAGAAGGACTGGTGCGACCCCCTGGGCTGCCATCTGCATGGGGCTGGGGTCCTCCTGTGCTATTTATACAAATAAATATGAAGGAGGAAAAAAAAATGGCTGATTCTGGTTACAGACATACTTTCCATTACGTGCCTTTAGTGCTGTTTGAATTTTACCATGGCATGTATTACTAATTCAGTTCAAACGAAACAGAAACAAAACTTTAAACATGTTTCTATCAAAAGCTCGACTTCCTAAACATGTCCCAAATCTGATCACCACCCGCTTTCCACTGCCTCTGCCCCAGCCCAACTACAGGAGTGAACTACGCTTTGCTCCTGAATTCCAAAACCGCAAGGGGCGTGTTTTCGTTTAAAACATAATTGTTTAAAAAGAGTAGCACCTGGTTATCCAGACTATTTAGTTAAACTGAAAACTACCAAAAGGCATATTACAGCCTCACCTGCCTGCAAGCTCTAGCCAGCATGACACAGTTGTTTGAAGGTCGATTTTGAGTTGTTTGCCCTGAGTGCCAACATTGCTCCTCACGGTTTTCCCTCTACAGGTTCAGGCCGTCAACCCCTCTCTCTCCAATGACTGCAACAGAATTTCTAAGTAGTGTCACTAACTCTACTGTTTCTCATCCTCCCTCTCCCCAAAATCCATCCCCTTACTGAAATCAGAGTGATCTGAATTTTAAATCTGGCCAGGTGTGGTGGCTCACGGCTCTAATCCCGACACTTTGGGAGGCGGAGGCAGGTGGATCACCTGAGGTCAGGAGTTCGAGACCAGCCTGGCCAATGTGGTGAAACCTCCGTCTCTACTAAAAAAAAATTTTTTTTTTTTTTTGAGACGGGGTTTCACTCTTGTTACCCAGGCTGGAGTGCAATGGCGCGATCTCGGCTCACCGCAACCTCCGCCTCCTGGGTTCAAGCAATTCTCCTGCCTCAGCCTCCCTAGTAGCTGGGACTACAGGCGTGCGCCACCATACCCAGCTAATTTTTGTATTTTTAGTAGAGACGGGGTTTCACCATGTTGACCAGGATGGTCTCGATCTCTTGACCTCGTGATCCACACGCCTTGGCCTCCCAAAGTGCTGGGATTACAGGCGTGAGCCACCGCACCCGGCCTAAAAATATTTTTTAAAAAAACAAACAAAAAGATTAGCTAGGCATTGTGGCAGATGCCTGTAATCCCAGCTACACTTGGGAGGCTGAGGCGGGAGAATCACTTGAACCAGGGAGGCAGAGGTTCCAGTGAGCCGAGATCACGCCATTGCACTCCATCTTGGATAACAAGAGCAAGACTCTGTTAAAAAAAAAAAAAGTAAAATGTTAAATCTGATATTTCTATTCCCCACTGCCCTTGAGTTAGAGTCCACCTTCAACACGGTTTACAGGGCCACTGTGAGCCACTTCTTTCTTTTTCTCTTTTCTTTTTTTTTTTTTTTTTTGAGACAGAGTTTCGCTCTTGTTACCCAGGCTGGAGTGCAATGGGGCGATCTCGGCTCACCACAACCTCCGCCTCCTGGGTTCAGGCAATTCTCCTACCTCAGCCTCCCGAGTAGCTGGGACTACAGGCACGCGCCACCATGCCCAGCTAATTTTTTGTATTTTTAGTAGAGACGGGGTTTCGCCATGTTGACCAGGATGGTCTCGATCTCTCGACCTCGTGATCCACCCGCCTCGGCCTCCCAAAGTGCTGGGATTACAGGCTTGAGCCACCGCGCCCGGCCGCCACTTCTTTCTTTAGCCTCATCCTTCTCCATTCCCCTTACAGACCCCTCAGGCCCGCCCCATGCTCTAAACTCCAGCCACACTGCATATTAGTGAACTTTGTGCCCTGAATCAGCATTGCCCTTTCTGGCCTCTAACACTCATAGCTGCTATTTGCTCTTTAGGGATCCCTGCTATCCTCAGCTTCGCAGCAGAGCAGTGACCAAAATATTTGCTCAGGAAGGCCGAAGAGACAGAACCGCAGCTGCCACAGGCTTGCCTTTTTTTTTTTTTTTAAGACAGAGTCTCTCTCGCTAAGTCTGGAGTATAGTGGTGGGTTCTCAGCTCACTGCACCCTCCACATCCCAGGTTCAAGCAACTCTCATGCCTTAGCCTCCCAGGTATCTGGGACTGTATGAGTGCATCATCACGCCCGGCTAATTATTTTTTGTGATTTTTTGTAGAGACGGGGTTTCACCCTGTTGGTCAGGCTGGTCTCGAACTCCTTTCCTCAGGTTCTCGCCCCACCTCGGCCTCCCAAAGTGCTGGGATTACAGGTAAGAGTCACATGCCAGGCTTGCCTCTCGAGCCATACCCTTCTCCTGTTGGAACAAGCATCCTTTCCATTAAAAGTAATACATCCCCTCTTATTTAAGTGGCAGATGGTTAAGATTGTTACTTTTGGCTGGACATGGTGGCTCACGCCTGTAATCCCAGCACTTTGGGAGGCCGAGGCGGACAGATCGCGAGGTCAAGAGATTGAGACTATCCTGGGCAACATGGTGAAACCCCGTCTCTACTAAAAATACAAAACATTAGCCTGGCATGGTGGTGCGTGCCTGTGATCCCAGCTACTCGGGAAGCTGAAGCAGGAGAATTGCTTGAAACCGGAAAACGGAATTTGCAGTGAGCCAGGATCGTGCCACTGCACTCCAGCCTAGCGATAGAGTGAGACTCTGTCTCAAAAAAAAAAAAAAAAAAATTGTTACTTTTGCTTTCAGCAATCCTCTAAAAAAAAGGAAGAGAACAAACTTTCAGGCCAAAAACTAACTTCTAGCCATGCAGAAGTTCCGAGAGGTGACCTGTGGTCTTCACATAAAGACCTCCACAAAGGCCCTTCTGTCATGGAGTCAAAGTTCTAGCAAGCTCGGTTCATCCTCAAATGTGTGATGGCTTTCCAAGCCTACCTGGAAACCTGTGAATCACTTGGACTCCACTTCCCCTCCCACACTGGGTCCTTCACTCCACCAGGCTTGAGTTTTGCTTGGGGAAACAGTGGTCTCTAGACAATATGTCTCTCCCTATCAGTCTGCAGGGCCCCTGGACACACCTGCTGGACACGCCTGCTGGACACGCCTGCTGGACACACCTGCTGGACACGCCTGCTGGACACGCCTGCTCCCACAGCATGTACAAAGGCTTCACGCTTGGATGGAAGGTTCTACATTTCTTCATGGACATCCCCAAACAACACAGAACAGAGACAAGATTTTCTGGTCCTTTTGGAATGTCCACACCATTCCCATTCTTCAAAATCTGTCACACTTCCAAATAACTCCAGTGAACAATGAACTCTCCCCATATGCAGTAGCAATCGATTATCCATTTTGATACTGAATTATATATTCTCTTGAACTGTTCTCTAACAACTGTGAGGCATTTTCAACAATAGTTGAATGTAAAAATGCCAGACTAGCAGTAAAAAAAACTGGTTTCCAGGCCAGGTGCGGTGGCTCACGCCTGTAATTCCAGCACTTGAAATTACAGGGTTGATCACCTGAGGTCATGAGTTCGAGACTAGCCTGGTCAACATGGTGGAACGCTGTCTCTACTAAAAATACAAAAATTAGCCAGGCGTGGTGGTGGGCACCTGTAATCCCAGCTATTCAGGATACTGGGGCATGAGTATCGCCTGAATCTGGGAGGCGGAAGTTGTAGTTAGCTGAGATCGCGCCATTGCACTCCAGCCTGGGTGACAGAGAGAGACTCCGTCTCAGGAAGAAAAAAAAAAAGCTCTGGCCTCTCAAGAGGCCACCACTAACTCTCTGTGTAACCTTGAGCAAGTCAACGTTCTGGGCCTCGGTGCTCCATGCAGAGGAAGAGGAGGACTGCCGATCTCTTAGGATCTTCTGCAGTCTGTGGGTTTCTAACTCGAAACTCCTCAAAGTGCAGGAATACAAGCCGCATCCCTTCTCAAGGCCAGACACATACTAGGAGCTCTATTAATATCTGAATAAAAACCACGGATGAAGAAGTTGCCCGGTCCTGGCCTTTCTACACCACAGCAACATACCACGGATCATTGTGTCTTCCCTGGGAAAGACCCTCAGAGCCTACAACGTCACTGACACAGATCTATTAGTCCTTAGCTTAAACTTACATCTCTGCAGGTCAACCTTCGAGAAAGCTATGAAACTATCAACAAGGATTTAAATTGTCAGCTTCAATTTCACCTTATTTCTCCTACCCGACTACGCCCTTTTTCCTGGCAGCACTTAGATTTTCATTCAGAACGAACACATTCATGCTGTCCACATTCATTTGTTAGGGAAACTGCCTCAACTCTACCACCCAGAGCCCCCGTGTTCCTACCAAGTAAGCCAAGTGCCCATGTGAAGAACTGACTGACGCCCAAAGAAAAATAATAAACAGAAGCAAATAAAAGCAAATTCCTTTCCAGGAATTTCACTTGGAAAACCAAGCATAATGGCAAAAAAACAAAACACACAAAAAACCACCGAAACAAGAAACCCTAATTTTTTTCAGCGTTGGGGATGTTGGGGGTGTAGACGTCTCGAGAGCTGGTTTCCGAAGGCACCGCACCCCAGACAATGCGCGACAAGAGCCTCCCAGCTGCTGGGTCAATGAAGCCTTTCAGGCCCTCCACACTGCTTCACTTGTTCCCTAAAGTACTGCTTTCTGGAAGCTAAACTCTCAGCTGGCAAGAACAGTGAACTCTGTGCCATTTGTCTATCAACTCCTTTAAAAAGAAAAGCCTCCTGTACAGCTGTCTTGTTTTGCATTTTCGATTCTGCACTCCAGTGCACGTAACGACACACAGAGGAGGCAGGGGCTCTTTTAAAACCGTGAAGAAAGAAGAAATTTGAAAGCGCCCAGAAGGCTCTGCTTTCAGCTACCAGAGAAAAGTTTGCATCCCATAGAAACCGGCACTAATTAAAAAAAAAAAAAAAAAGTCAGTCCTCAATCCTCGGAATCAACAATAAGGGACTCTTCAGGGTATGGAGTACCCCAAGAAATTTAAAAACAAAAAATAAATGCACACAGCCCATCTGTCTTTTCCCAATCAAACAATATAGTCTTCCAAATGTAAAAATAAAAATCTTTTCAGATGTGAATTTTACCTCAGTAAAGTAATTTTTTTTTTTTTTAATCTTTTCGGCCAGGCACAGTGGCTCTTGCCTGTAATCCCAGCACTTTGGGAGGGCGAGGCAGGTGGATCCCAAGTTCAGGACTTCAAGACCAGCCTGGCCAAAATGGTGAAACCCTGTCCCTACTAAAAATACAAAAAAAATCAGCCGGGCGTGGTGGTGAGTGCCTGTAATCCCAGCTACTTGGGAGGCTGAGGCAGGGGTTTCGCTTGAACCCGGGAGGTGGAGGTCGCAGTGAGTCAAGATCACACCACTGCATTCCACCCTGGGCGACAGAGGGAGACTCCATCTCAAATTAGAAAATCTTTTCGGCCGGGCGCGGTGGCTCAAGCCTGTAATCCCAGCACTTTGGGAGGCCGAGGCGGGTGGATCACGAGGTCAAGAGATCGAGACCATCCTGGTCAATATGGTGAAACCCCGTCTCTACTAAAAATACAAAAAATTAGCTGGGCATGGTGGCACATGCCTGTAATCCGAGCTACTCAGGAGGCTGAGGCAGGAGAATTGCCTGAACCCAGGAGGCGGAGGTTGCGGTGAGCCGAGATCGCGCCATTGCACTCCAGCCTGGTTAACAAGAGCGAAACTCCATCTCAGAAAAAAAAAAAAAAAAAAAAAAGAAAATCTTTTCACATTCAATCAACCCAGCTGGCACTACTGCAGGAAAATAATGGGTGCAGATAATCCAAAGTAATAAATATTTCCAAAAGCATTTTTTACTCCACTTTGACAAATCCTATGCAGATTTTACAGAAAATGTATCTTCATAATTTTATTATTGTAAATAGTTGCTTAGTAAAGGCAGTTTATACCACTTGAGCACACTCCAACTGATGGCCCAGGAAAGCTGTCAAAAAGAGTGCCTAGGCTGGGCATGGTGGCTCACACCTGTAATCCCAACACTTTGGGAGACCAAGACAGGCAGATCACCTGAGGTCACGAGTTTGAGACCAGCCTGGCCAACATGGTGAAACCCCCACCTCTACTAAAAATATAAATATTAGCTGGGCGTAGTGATGCAGGCCTGTAACTCCAGCTACTCCAGAAGCTGAGGCAGGAGAATCACTTGAACTTAGGAGGCAGAGATTGCAATGAACTGAGATCTCGCCATGGAACTACAGCCTGGGCAACAGAGTGAGACACTGTCTAAAAAAAAAAAAGAAAGAAAAAAGGAAAAAGTTTGTGTGTACGCAGAAATTAAATAACTGTCTCTTTTTTTTTTTTTTTTTTTTTTTTAGATGGAGTCTGGCTCTGTTGCTAGCCCAGGCTGGAGGGCAGTAGTGCCATCTTGGCTCACTGCAACCTCTGCTCCCAGGTTCAAGCAATTCTCTGCCTCAGCCTTCTAAGTAGCTGGGATTAGAGGCACCCACCACCACACCCGGCTAATTTTTGTATTTTTAGTAGAGATGAAATTTCACCATCTTGGCCAGGCTGGTCTTGAACTCCTGACCTCATAAGCCACCTGCCTCGGCCTCTCAAAGTGCTGGGATTACAGGTGTGAGCCACACGCCTGGCAAAATTAATAACTATCTAAACACGGAAGTGGGTTAAAGAAATTCTGACACACCACACTACTGTCATGTAGGCATTTTAAATGGTATCTATGAACGCTTTAAAACAAATGCTTATGATATAATTTTAAAAGAAAAAAGCAAAATAACTATATTCCATGATTATGTGTTAAAAATATTTTTTAGCAGGGCGCAGTGGCTCAAGCCTGTAATCCCAGCACTTTGGGAGGCCGAGGCGGGTGGATCACGAGGTCAGGAGATCGAGACCATCCTGGTCAATATGGTGAAACCCCGTCTCTACTAGAAATACAAAAAATTAGCTGGGCATGGTGGCACGTGCCTGTAATCCCAGCTACTCAGGAGGCTGAGGCAGGAGAATTGCCTGAACCCAGGAGGCAGAGGTTGCAGTGAGCCGAGATCGCGCCATTGCACTCCAGCCTGGGTAACAAGAGCGAAACTCCATATCAAAAAATATATATATATATTTTTTAAAGACTTGAAAGTAAATATACAGAAATCGTTGTCATTAGGATTGTGGATTAATTTTTTTAAAGGGTCCTTTTCTTTTTTTTTTTTTTTTGAGACGGAGTTTCGCTCTTGTTACCCAGGCTGGAGTGCAGTGGCGCGATCTCGGCTCACCGCAACCTCCGCCTCCTGGGTTCAGGCAATTCTCCTGCCTCAGCCTCCTGAGTAGCTGGGATTACAGGCACGCACCACCATGCCCAGCTAATTTTTTGTATTTTTAGTAGAGACGGGGTTTCACCATGTTGACCAGGATGGTCTCGATCTCTTGACCTCGTGATCCACCCGCCTCGGCCTCCCAAAGTGCTGGGATTACAGGCTTGAGCCACCGCGCCCGGCCAAAGGGTCCTTTTCTTAAAGGGAAAAATAGATTAAACTTAAATTAAAAACCTATTACTTTTATAATGTGCAAATAATACCAGTTTGACTGCTAGGATAAATGGAAAGTTGTTTTGAAAGTGCTAGATATTTCATTTTAACTCAGGACCCATGATGCTCGCTCATTCTCTTCCCCTGTGGCATTTCTAGAACCATGAATTTAAGCACTTTGGGAGTTGAGTCTTTTAGGACTATGGTTTAAGGATTATACTAAATTTCTATACTAACATTACTTTTCTACTAGATTTCAAACTTACTGAGAACTAAGATTATATCTTTTTGTTGCTAACCTAGACCCCCCACACCCCCATCCTTCTGCACATATAAGAACTTAATTGTGGCCAGGTGCAGTGGCTCATGCCTGTAATCCCAGCACTTTGAGAGCCCAAGGTGGGCAGGTCATCTGAGGTCAGGAGTTCAAGACCAGCCTGGCTAACATGGTAAAACCCCGTTTCTGGCCAGGTACAGTGGCTCAAGCCTGTAATTCCAGCACTTTTGGAGGCTGAGGTAGGTGGATCACCTGCGGTCGGGAGTTCGAGACCAGCCTGACCAACATAGAGAAACCCAAGTCTCTACTAAAAACTTAAAATTAGGCTGGGCGCAGTGGCTCACGCCTGTAATCTCAGCACTTTGGGAGGCCGGGGCGGGTGGATCACGAGGTCAAGAGACCGAGACCATCCTGGTCAACATGGTGAAACCCCCTCTCTACTAAAAATACAAAAAATTAGCCGGGAGTGGTAGTGCGTGCCTGTAGTTCCAGCTACTCGGGAGGCTGAGGCAGGAGAAGAATGGCTTGAAACCAGAAAACGGAAGTTTCAGTGAGCCAGGATCGCCACTGCACTCCAGCCTGGCGATAGAGCAAGACTCCGTCAAAAAAAAAAAAAAAAAAAAAATAGCCAGGTGTGGTGGCATATTCCTGTAATCCCAGCTACTCAGGAGGCTGAGGCAGGAAAATAGCTTGAATTCAGGAAGTGGAGATTGCAGTGAGCCAAGTTCACGCCATTGCACTCCAGCCTGGGCAAAAAGAGGGAAATTCGGTTTCAAAAAAAAAAAACAAAAAACAAAAACCGTTTCTACTAAAGATATAAAAAATTATCCCAGCTACTCAGGAGGCTGAGGCAGGAGAATCACTTGAACCCGGGAGGCAGAGGTTGCAGTGAGCCAAAATCCTGCCATTGCACTCCAGCTTGGACAACAAGAGTGAAACTCCATCTCCAAAAAAAAAAAAGAGAGAGCGAGATCATGAAAGTAAGTTCAAAAATTATTTTTCTGTGTCTTTTCTCCACTCTAAAGAAAGATAAACCTAATTGGTATTCCTTACCACTACAACAATCAGGACCCACCCGAGGCAGAGGGAAGAAAGCTGTATCAAGGATGTATTTAAAGCTCATTAGTTAAACCAAATGAAAATATAAGATCCAGAGAGTTCTTTTTATATTTGTTTAAAACTTTAAGAAAGGCTGGGTAGGATGGCACATGCCTGTCTGAGCTACTGAGGAGGCTGAGGCAGGAGGATAGCTTAAGCCCAGGAATTTGTATCCACCCGGGCAACATAGTGAGACCTCGATTCGAAAAAAAAAAGAAAAAAAGAAAAAGGCCGGGCGCGGTGGCTCAAGCCTGTAATCCCAGCACTTTGGGAGGCCGAGGCGGGTGGATCACGAGGTCGAGAGATCGAGACCATCCTGGTCAACATGGTGAAACCCCGTCTCTACTAAAAGTGCAAAAAATTAGCTGGGCATGGTGGCACGTGCCTGTAATCCCAGCTACTCAGGAAGCTGAGGCAGGAGAATTGCCTGAGCCCAGGAGGAGGAGGTTGCGGTGAGCCGAGATTGCGCCATTGCACTCCAGCCTGGGTAACAAGAGCGAAACTCCATCTCAAAAAAAAAAAAAAAAAAAGAAAAAGAAAAAGAAAAAAGGGTTTCAGTAGAAAATATAATCTGATGCAGTAGATTATAGAGTTTTGCATTTTAAAAAAATAGATCTAATTGATAAGACAGCAAAAAATGAATTTGTGCCACCCAGCGATTTCATTCCACATACACACTAGAGTAGTAATCAGCAAGCATTTTCTGCATAGAGTCAGATAGCAGATATTTTAGGCTTTGCACATCATCCAGTCTTTGTTACAACTACTCACTAGTCCTGAAAACAGCCTTAGGTAATATATAAATGCATGAGCATGACTGTTCCAATAAAATTTTACTACAGACACTGAAACTTGAATTTTCATATAATTTTCATGTATCATAAAATATGTCTCTCCATTTTTAAAAACCATTCAGAAATGCAAAACCCACCTTAGGGTCTGGGTCATACAAAAAAAAAAAGGTGGAGGCCAGGTGCGGTGGCTCATGCCTGTAATCCCAGCACTTTGGGAGGCCGAGGATCACAAGGTCAAGAGATCAAGACCATGCTGGCCAACATGGTGAAACTCCATCTCTACTAAAAATACAAATTAGCCAGGTTTGGTGGCACACACATGCAGTCTCAGCTACTTGGGAAGCTGAGGCAGGAGAATCACTTGAACCCGGGAGATTGCAGCAAGTGGAGATCAAGCCACTGCACTCCAACCAGCCTGGTGACAGAGCAAGACTCTATCTTTAAAAAAAAAAAAAAAAAAGGTGGAGGGCCCACGGGCCAGACCATAGTTTGCCAATTCCTGTTCTAAAGAACTCTTACAGGCCAGGTGCAGTGGCTCACAGTTATAATCCCAGCATTTTGGGAGGCTAAGGTAGGCAGACCACATGAGGCCAGGAGTTCAAGACCAGCCTGACCAACATAGTGAAACCCTGTCTCTACTAAAAATACAAAAATTAGCTGAATGTGGTGTCGCAGATCTGTGGTCCCAGCTACTTGGGAGCCTGAGGCACGAGAATTGCTTGGACTCAGGAGGTGGACGTTGCAGTGAGCTGAAGCTGTGCCACAGCATTCCAGCCTGCGTAACAGAGCAAGACTCTGTCTTAAACAAACAAGCAAACAAACAAAAAGAACTGACATATGCATAACTCAACTACATATGAGGATGTTCATAACATCATTATGTGAATTAAGAAGTATGCAGATACCAAAAATGTTGGTAGATGAAGACTGGAGTTACATGTATGAACATGGATGATCTTACAAATATATTTAAGAGAAAACACAAATTACAGAAGAACAGTTACAATGCCATCTATATAAATATTTTAAATATGCAGAAATTATATGTTACTGTGCATATTCAACATATAATAAAATTCTAAAGAGGCCAGGCATGATGGCTCGCGCCTGTAATCCCAGCACTTTGGGACACCAAGGCAGGTGGATCACTTGAGGTCAGAAGTTCAAGACCAGCCTGGCCAACATGGCGAAACCTCATCTCTACTAAAAATGCAAAAATTAGCTGGGTGTGGTGGCGCACGCCTGTAATCCCAGCTACTCGGGAGGCTGAGGCAGGACACTCGCTTGAACCCAGGAGGCAGAGGATGCAGTGAGCCAAGATTTCGCCACTGCCCTCCAGCCTGAGCCACAGAGTGAGACTCTGTCTCAAAAAAAAAAAAAAAAAGCCTGAAGAAATATAAAGGAATTTCCATATGAAACTCATTTACCTGATAATGACGGCAGGTAGAAGGCAGGAGGAGGAGAATACAATTGGAGAAGGCTGCAACAAGGGGCTTCAACTTCATTGCTGATGTTTCATTTTTTAAGCTGAGTGACAAGTTCATCAATGTCCATTCTTTATACTATTGTGTGCCTTAAATATTTAATAATAAATAGGCTGGGCGCTGTGGCTCACGCCTGTAATCCCAACACTTTGGAAGGCTGAGGTGGGCGGATCAGGAGGTCAGGAGTTGGAGACCAGCCTGACCAAGATGGTGAAACCTCTTCTCTACTAAAAAAATATAAAAATTGCCGGGCGCGGTGGCTCAAGCCTGTAATCCCAGCACTTTGGGAGGCCGAGGTGGGTGGATCACGAGGTCAAGCGATCGAGACCATCCTGGTCAATATGGTGAAACCCCGTCTCTACTAAAAATACAAAACATTAGCTGGGCATGGTGGCGTGTGCCTGTAATCCCAGCTACTCAGGAGGCTGAGGCAGGAGACTTGCCTGAATCCAGGAGGCAGAGGTTGCGGTGAGCCAAGATCGCGCCATTGCACTCCAGCCTGGGTAACAAGAGCGAAACTCCGTCTCAAAAAAAAAAAAAAAAAAACAAAAAAACATATATATATATATATATATATATATATAAATTAGCCGGGTGCAATGGCAGGCACCTGTAATCCCAGCTACACAGAATGCTGAGGCAGGAGAATCGCTTGAACCCGGGAGGTGGAGGTTGCAGTGAGCCAGGATCATGCCACTGTACCCTAACCTGGGGGACAGAGCAAGACTCCGTCTCCAAATATATATATATATATATATATATATATATAAAATAAATAAAAAGGAATGCACAGTTTTAGGTTTGTTTTTTTTAGATGGAGTCTCACTCTGTCACCCACGCTGGAGTACAGTGGCACAATCTCAGCTCACTGCAACCTCTGCCTCCCGGATTCAAGCGATTCTCCTGCCTCAGCCTCCTGAGTAGATGGGGTTACAGATACACACCACCATGCCCAGCTAATTGTGTATTTTTAGTAGAGACAGGGTTTCATCATGTTGGCCAGACTGGTCTCAAACCCCTGACCTCAAATGATCCACCTGCCTTGGTCTCCCAACATGCTGGAATTACAGGCATGAGCCACTGTGCCCAGCCAGGAATGTGTAGATTTAATGTGAGTTTAGCAAATGGTTTGTCCTATTCAAGGGGAGAAGTGAGGTCCATTTTTATTAACATGTCCAAAAACTTGGTTTGAGCTTAGATTTCTGATACTAAAAAGAAAAAATGTTTCATTTGTTTCATTTTTTAAAATTGGACTAAACCTTAGGAGAAAACAGAAAATTGTACTGCATTCTTGCATAGCCAGCTAATGTAAATAGCTTCAAGCAACAAACTAGTTATTACTGATTCATTTCAAAAGAGCTGAGTCAGGCTGGACATGGTGGCTCACGCCTATAATCCCTAAACTTTGGGAGGCTGAGGCAGGCAGATCAACTGAGGTCAGGAGTTCGAGACCAGCCTGGTCAACATGTTGACACCATCTCTACTAAAAATACAAAAATTAGCCAGGCATGGTGGCACATACCTGTAGTACCAGCTACTGGGGAGGCTGAAGCAAAAGAATCACATGAACCTGCTAGGCAGAGTTGCAGTGAGCCGAGATCGCACCACTGTACTCCAGCCTGGGCGATAGAGTGAGACTTTGTCTTAAAAAAAAAAAAAAAAGAGCTGAGTCAGATTCTGACTTGTTTAATGGACTCAGTCGTGATGTGTTGCCTGTCTGCTCCAAGCTCCCCTGTTCCAGACACGTCTGCCGCAGCATTGCAAGGATCCACATGCCCTCGGAATAGCAACGTTCCATCACCTGCCTCATCAGAGCAAATAGAAGTGTAAGTGGCAATGACGTTAGTGTTTCTGTGTGTGAAAACCTAGTGCGAATTTTCCCATCTCCGGCAAAAGTTCACAAGCCATCATTACAGAAAAGCAGAAGAAAAAACTGCTTGTTCTGCTTTTAGTGACCTCAGAAGCAGTTGTTAAAAACTCTTAAAAAAAAAAAAAAAAAAAAAAAAGACAGGGTCTTGCTATGCTGCAGGTCTCCATCTCCGGGGCTCAAGCAGAGCTGGGACTACAGGCACACCATCACCCCAGGCAAAACTGTCTTTTGATTTAAAATTACTTAAATACTTCTTTAAGTGTCTCTCTCTTTTTTTTTTTTTTTTTTTTTTGAGACGGAGTTTCGCTCTTGTTACCCAGGCTGGAGTGCAATGGCGCGATCTCGGCTCACCGCAACCTCCGCCTCCTGGGTTCAGGCAATTCTCCTGCCTCAGCCTCCTGAGTGGGTGGGATTACAGGCACGCACCACCATGCCCAGCTAATTTTTTGTATTTTTAGTAGAGACGGGGTTTCACCATGTTGACCAGGAGGGTCTCCATCTCTCGACCTCGTGATCCACCCGCCTCGGCCTCCCAAAGTGCTGGGATTACAGGCTTGAGCCACCGCGCCCGGCCCTTTAAGTGTCTCTTAATGTCACTTATCTTCCAGTTACCTAAATCACGAGCTCTTTTTTTCCTTCAAAGACCACCCCCAAAGTAACATCCTTTGCAACTACAGGGCAGGTACTGCCCTCTAGTGTTTACACTTTTATAATAAAACTTTTTTTTTTTTTTTTTTTGAGATGGAGTTTTGCTCTTGTTACCCAGGCTGGAGTGCAATGGTGTGATCTCGGCACATGGCAACCTCCGCTTCCTGTGTTCAGGCAATTCTCCTGCCTCAGCCTCCTGAGTAGCTGGGATTACAGGCACGCGCCACCATGCCCAGCTAATTTTTTGTATTTTTAGCAGAGACGGGGTTTCACCATGTTGACCAGGATGGTCTCGATTTCTCGACCTCGTGATCCACCCGCCTCGGCTTCCCAAAGTGCTGGGCTTACAGGCGTGAGCCACCACACCTGGCCCATAATAAAACTTTTACACACTACCCTTTTATCTGGCCTCAAAGCATGGAAAATTTGTAAAAAATTGAATAATATCCTATTAACCCAAAATGTTTCACCTTCACACTACTGGCATTCTGATCATCCTTGTTGTAGGGTTGGCTTGTGCACTGTGGGATGTTTGGCAGCACCCTGGCATCTACCCACTCGATGCAGTAGCACTCTCACACACACACCCCAGTGTGACAACCAAAAATATCTCCCGACACAGCTAAATGTCCCCAGGGAACAAAATCACTCCTGGTTGAGATCCACTGTATTAGCCTAAAGGTTGTCCAAAACATTCACATTAGACCTGAAAATTATAAGGAAAAAGGGCTTCTCTGTGCTAATTCCTTTGAGTGAGATAAAGAATTTCATTTATGCATGAAAAACAAGGAGGCTGGGCGCGGTGGCTCAAGCCTGTAATCCCAGCACTTTGGGAGGCCGAGGCGGGTGGATCACGAGGTCAAGAGATCGAGACCATCTTGGTCAACATAGTGAAACCCCGTCTCTACTAAAAATACTAAAAATTAGCTGGGCATGGTGGCGCCTGCCTGTAATCCCAGCCACTCAGGAGGCTGAGGCAGGAGAATTGCCTGAACCCAGGAGGCGGAGGTTGCGGTGAGCCGAGATCGCGCCATTGCACTCCAGCCTGGGTAACAAGAGCGAAACTCCGTCTCAAAAAAAAAAAAGAAAAAAGAAAAACAAGGAGGTACATACAGAATGAAGATTTTCAGCTCCCCACCTCCATGTACCTGCAAAGTCCTTGGGACATTTTTTACGCCTTTAGCTTTCTGTTCCAGCTTTACCTCTTAGACTTCTTCACGTCCTTTCAAAGTACATTGCAAACAAAGCTTGCCCTTCTAGCCAAATGCAGAGAATGTGGTAGGGAAAAGGATAAAGGGAGTCTGAGCGTTTGTACTAAAAAAAAAAAAAAAAAAAAAAAAGTTCAGCTGGGTGCAGTGGCTCATGCCTGTAATCTCAGCTCTTTGGACGGCCAAGGTGGGTGGATCACTTGACGTCAGGAGTTCAAGACCAGCCTTGGCAGTATGGCAAAACCCTGTCTCTTATTAAACATACAAAAATGAGCCGGGTGCAGTGGCAGGTGCCTATAGTCACAGCTATTCTGGAGGCTGAGGCACGAGAATCCCTTGAGCCTGGGAGGCAGGGAGGTTGCAGTGAGCCGAGATTACCCCACTGCACTCCAACCTGGGCAACAGAGCAAGACTCTCTCTTTAAAAAAGGGGGGAGGAGGGGGCTCTAGCACAGCATTAAGGCTCAGCATTAATAATGCAGCCAACCAGGAACCTGTACTGATTGTCAGCTTAATATGAAAATTCTTATAAAATATCAAAAGAGCTGGGCGCGGTGGCTCAAGCCTGTAATCCCAGCACTTTGGGAGGCCGAGGCGGGTGGATCACGAGGTCGAGAGATCGAGACCATCCTGGTCAACGTGGTGAAACCCCGTCTCTACTAAAAATACAAAAAATTAGCTGGGCATGGTGGCGCGTGCCTGTAGTCCCAGCTACTCAGGAGGCTGAGGCAGGAGAATTGCCTGAACCCAGGAGGCGGAGGTTGCGGTGAGCCGAGATCGTGCCATTGCACTCCAGCCTGGGTAACAAGAGCGACACTCTGTCTCAAAAAAATAAATAAATAAATAAAAATAAAAAAATTTAAAAAAAAATAAAATATCAAAAGAAGTTTCAAATCTGGCTTTTAGAAAGATATTTAGGAGGGTTTATTCCAATCCACTATGAATGATTTTTCCTCATACAAACGTATTATGCTTATAAACCTTGATTCTGTGAATTTTTACACCTGCGAATTACCGAGATCTTGATATTTAAAAAGTAAAGAAGGAGTTTGGACTGTCACTGATAACCTCCTCCCCTCATCAAATTTCTCACTGACTTAGTTGATTTCACTAAAGAACTAAACAATCAATAAGAGTAATAGGGCTGGGTGCAGTGGCTCATGCCTGTAATCCCAGCACTTTGGGACGCTGAGACAACTGGATTACTTGAGGCCAGAAGTTCGAGATCAGCCTAGCCAACATGGTGAAACCCCATCTCTACTAAAAATACAAAAACTTAGCCAGACTTCATGCGTGCCTGTAATCCCAGTTTCTTGGGAGGCTGAGGCATGAGAATTGCTTGAGTTTCAGAGGCAGAGGTTGCAGTCAGCAACCTGTCTGAAAAAAATTATAATACTTTTTAAAAATTATTATTATTATTTTTGAGACAGAGTCTTGCTCTGTCACCCAGGCTGGAGTGCAGTGGCACAGATCTCTGCTCATTGCAACCTTCCTGCCTCCCAGGCTCAAGTGATTCTCATGCCTCAGCCTCCAGAGTAACTGGGACTACAACCCTGCAACACCACGCCTGCCTAATTTTTGTTATTTTAGCAAAGACAGGGTTTCACCATGTTGCCTAGGCCGGTCTTGAACTCCAGAGCTCAAGTGATTCACCCTCCTCGGCCTCCCAAAGTGCTCTGCTGGTATTACAGGCATTAGCCAGCACATGTGGCCTAAACACATTTATATAACTAAAAATATACCACTCTTTATTAACACTTTCAAATCTAATTTTTTTTTATTATTTAGTGAAATTGAAAGTCTTACAGCTCTGCAATTGTCAAGCTCTTATTAGCACACCCTTGAAATGGAAATCTATTTTAGCTACTGTGATGGTTAATACTGAGTGTCAACTTAATTGGATTGAAGGATGCAAAGTATTGATCCTGGCTGTGTTTGTGAGGGTGTTGCCAAAAGAGATTAACATTTGAGACAGTGGGCTGGGAAAGGCAGACCTACCCTTAATCTGGGTGGGCACAGTCTAATCAGTTCCTTCCTACAGAAGGAACGCAGCCGTGTGGACACCTTGATAGCACCATAGATCCATTTCCATCATCTAACCTCCAAAACTGTAAGAAAATTAATTTGTGTTAAGTGGCTACATTAATAGTAATTTGTTACAGCAACAATAGGAAACTAATACAGGAGCATCTTTTTTTTTTTTTTTTAGATGGAGTTTTGCTCTTGTTGCCCAGGCTGGCGTGCAATGGCGTGATCTCGGCTCACTGCAACCTCTGCCTCCTGGGTTCAAGCAATTCTCCTACCTCAGCCTTCCGAGTAGCTGGGACCACAGGCAGGTGCCACCATTCCCAGCAAATTTTTGTATTTTTAGTAGAGATGGGGTTTCATCCTGTTGACCAGGATGGTCTCGATCTCTTGACCTCATGATCCACCTGCCTCAGCCTCCCAAAGTGCTGGGATTATAGGCATGGGCCACCACACCTGGCCCAGGAGTATTTTATTAGTCTTTTAGTACTCTGGCTATCCTGTTCCGTCAGAATTTTGGCATTTAAATAATTATATCTCATGTTATCACGTTGGCGAAAAAACTGTATGCACTCTTTTTATAGTTGCTAATAACAATGCTATTGCTCAAATATACTTGCTATTTACCTTTAAATGAATAACGTATTCCAAAATTAAAATCCAGAGGCAAATATGCACACAGTAAGGAGCAGCACTCTAGCAATGCAAGACACATTTAGTAGACATGACACATGCATTTAAATAGGTGGTAAATTCTAAGCAGCTACCTATCAAATCTCAAGTAATAAAGTCCAGCAGCCCAACCACACTGGCTGTCAAACAAGCTGAAATTTGATTCAGAAAATAGAATCTGATTCAGAAGACAAAAATGGTAACATGAACAATGCTACTTTGATGTGACCCTCTAGCAGAAAGCTGACCTTTTCAACAGTTGTTTAAAAAAAAAAAAAAAAAAGGTATGGCTGGGCACCGTTGCTCATGCCTGTAATCCCAGCACTTTGGGAGGCCGAGGCAGGGGGATCACCTGAGGTCAGGAGTTCGAGACCAGCCTCACCAACATGGATAAACCCTGTCTCTACTAAAAATACAAAATTAGCCAGGCATGGTGGCACATGCTTGTAATCCCAGCTGCTTGGGAGGCTGAAGCAGGGGAATCACTTGAACCCGGGAGGCAGAGTTTGCAGTGAGCTGAGATCGTGTGTGCCATTGCACTCCAGCTTGGGCAACAAGAGTGGAACTCCATCTAAACACACACACACACACACACACACACAAAACAAGGTATGTCTGTAGGAGACAGCTGAGCTTAATAAATGAAGAAAACAGGCCTATCCCCATAATGTAGAGAAATGGGTGACGATTTAGTCTCATTCTGTTCCACTATTGTTTTATTGTTCCACTGTGAAATCTTGCTGCATGGCACCTGCCAGGCCTCGTTCTCATCTCACAGTTCCCAGAATTCCTCTTGATTGCAGCATCCATATACTTTTCATTTTCCTGGCGAAGTATTATTTGGACACTCTTAAGGAATCCTTTTCTTTTTTTCTCCATGAGATGTAGTCTCATTCTGTTGCCCAGGCTGGAGTTCAGTGGCACAATGTTGGCTCGCTGCAACCGCCACCTCTTGGGTTCAAGCGATTCTCCTGCCTCAGCCCCCCGAGTAGGCAGGACTACAGGCGTGCACCACCACACCCAGCTAATTTTTGTATTTTTAGTAGAGGCAGGCAGTATTTTCACCATGTTTTCCAGGCTGGTCTCAAACTCCCGACTTCAAGTGATCCTTCTGCCTCTGCCTCCCCAAATGCTGGGATTACAGGCACAAGCCACCGCACCTGGCCCTCTTAGGAAATCCTAATTGCAACTTTTAAGGTTTGTAATTCTTCCAAATAACTAAAGCAATAACACATATTCTAAAAAGAAAACTTTTCTTCCTTTGCTGATACATTGACAAATTTGGAAAAGATAAAATTTGGAAAACATAATGTTCATTATTCTTGTGATCATGACTCTTGAAACTTTATGCAGATAACTCTGTACCCAGACTAGTTCCTCATCTTTCCCAAAGTGCTTAAGAAAAACAAGAACGTTTAATCCAGATGCTGTTTTCTAAATTGGCCAAAATATGTTATTCCTTGATTTGAAATGCAAGAAATTATTTTAGTTTAGCACTTACATCTAAAGAAAGTAAGCTTCAGAAATTCTCCTGTTTCATATCCTCCTGTCATGTGTCAATATCATTTGGTCTTTGGCTTCAATTAGGACATGAGTTCATTTCTTCTTAGCCCTAACTAACGGTCATGTAGAAGACTGACTTTTGGAATAGTGTGTTCACAGTGAGTTCATTACAGAACGTTTTCTTTATTTTCAGCTGCCATCGATGTGGGCATCAAGATGTCCTTCTACTAAGCAGTTGAATCTCAAGCGGTAACATGGATTATATATGTATAGTAACTTGGAGATTTTACTGTATTTCTCTTATGAGATGTGTTACATAGTTTTTTTCTCCCTCCTTGATGTGCTACTAAACTATCTCTGGAGAATTGTATGCTTTAAGTTAAACATCAAGTACAGTGTAGGTTGAAGGGATAATATCAAGAAAAGTAAACTCCAGCCATTTTTAAGCTATACTTAAGATCTTTCCGTCTTATATTTCTGTGATGAGACAGCTAATCACAGCTAAGCAGGTTATAAAGACCTAAACCGACACTGTACACAAGACAACGCTACAAAAGGTGGAAGACACAAAGACAGTTCCTACCCTCTGCAGAATTTCCCCGGGAGGAGCACTGCCTTTCAGTTTTCTTTTTTGTGGGAACAGAAAGAATAATGGTAAGAGGCTGAGCAGTGGCTGCATCATGAGGGAACTCTAGACAAGCAACCCATGGATATGCAAGAGAAAGACTGTCTCCAGGGGTCCATAAAAGAGATTGCCTGAAGATGGGTGGGATCTGGATGAGATGGAAGACATTCCAGGCAGAGGGAAAAGTGTGAGCAAAGACAGAGAGATCTGTGTATTCATTTCCTGGGGCTGCTGGAACAAAGTATCACAAACTGGGTGGCTTAAAGCAGCAGAAATCTCTCACAGTTCTGAAGGCCAGAAGTCTGAAATCAAGTTCTGGGCAGGGCCATACTTTCTCTGAAAGACCTAAGAGAGGATTTTCCTTGCCTCGTCCTAGCTTCTGGTGGTTACAGACAATTCTTGTCATTCTTCGGTTTGTAGACATCACACCAATCTCTGCCTCCACCATGACATGGTGTTTTCTTTGCATGTCTCTCTGTTCATGTTCCCCCTACTGCTCTGTGTCTGTATCTACTCCTCTTATAAATACACAGCTCACCGGGCACGGTGGCTCAAGCCTGTAATCCCAGCACTTTGGGAGGCCGAAGCGGGTGGATCACGAGGTCAAGAAATCGAGACCATCCTGGTCAACATGGTGAAACCCCGTCTCTACTAAAAATACAAAAAATTAGCTGGGCATGGTGGCGCGTGCCTGTAATCCCAGCTCCTCAGGAGGCTGAGGCAGGAGAATTGCCTGAACCCAGGAGGCAGAGGTTGCGGTGAGCCAAGATCGTGCCATTGCACTCCAGCCTGGGTAACAAGAGCGAAACTCCGTCTCAAAAAAAAAAAAAAAAAAAAAACCACAGCTCATATTGGATTAGGGCCCATCCACCCTCTACAACTTCATTTTATCATCTTAACTACATCTGCAATGACTCTGTCTCCAAATAAGTTCACATTCATAGGTAGGCATTTGAACTTGAACGTATCTTTTTGGAGAACACAATTCAACCCACAACATATGGTCATGAGAAGTTCAATGTGGTTACAAAGTAGAGTGTATCTAGGGAAAGAGTGGAAGTAAACAGGAAAACGGGGCTGGAGTGTAGAGAACCTTAATGAATAAGCAATGAGGGTGCACAGAATTTTTTTTTTTTTTTTTTGAGACAGAGTTTCGCTCTTGTTACCCAGGCTGGAGTGCAATGGCGCGATCTCGGCTCACCGCAACCTCCGCCTCCTGGGTTCAGGCAATTCTCCTGCCTCAGCCTCCTGAGTAGCTGGGATGACAGGCACACACCACCATGCCCAGCTCATGTTTTGTATTTTTAGTAGAGACGGGGTTTCACCTTGTTGACCAGGATGGTCTCGATCTCTCGACCTCGTGATCCACCCGCCTCGGCCTCCCAAAGTGCTGGGATTACAGGCTTGAGCCACCGTGCCCGGCTTAATGTCTGTATTTTTGTAGAGATGGGTTTTCTCCATGTTGCCCAGGCTGTTCTTGAACTGAGCTCAGGCAATATGCCCCATCTCCTAAAGTGCTGGGATGACAAGCATGAGCCACTGTGCCTGGCCGGAACCAGCCCTCCCGAAACACTTGCTCCACTGCTGATTTACACAACTGACCAGCAATCCTTCCTGATGAAAGACTGCTGGCCAGGGCCTGGTTCTGGCCAGTTTACAGAGGCTGAGCACAGGATGCCTCTCCTCCATTTCACCTTCTGACATATACAGCCTAATCTTAGCATATTTAAGTATTAAGTCACTGCCCCAAAGTAAACATGCGACATATGTAACATGCATGTTGGCTTACCAGCATGTACCCCCACTTTATGAATAGTCACATCTCCTCCTATAACCTGTCGACTGTATACATAGCCAACCTGTTCAGCATAAATTCCTGCCTCACCTTCTCAAAGTGCCTGCCTTCAGTTTCTACCAGAGGCTACACTTCCCAGCCTGCAGGCTACAATCCTTTATAAAAAATAAAACTCTTGTTTCCAAATTTACGAACCTTAAGTGCAGAATCCACAGGTTAATTGCATCTTGGGTGTCAAAAACCACCCAAACTTCTGCCCAACCAACTATAAATTTGGGGCTTCCCACAACCTCCTCTGGTTCAACAATTTGCTAGAACAACACAGAACCCACTGTTCTATGTAAATAATACAACTGTCATTTAACATAAAGAATACATTTATGTATTTGTCTCATAAAGAATACAATTCACACAGTGCAGTGGTTCATGCCTGTAATCTCAACATTTTGGGAGGCCAAAGCAGGAGGATTGCTTGAGCCCAGGAGATTGATTCTAGCCTGGGAAACATAGCAAGACCCATCTCTACAAAAAATTTTAAATATTACCTAAATGTCATGGTGCAAGCCTGTGGTCCTAGCTATTCAGACAGAGGCTGAAGTGAAAGAATCACTTGAGACCAAGCAGCCAAGGCTGCAGTGAGCCATGTTTGTGCCACTGTACTTCAGCCTGGATAAGAAACCTGAATGACAATTTTCTTTGCCTGAAAAAAAAAAAAATAATAATACAATTCAATAAAAAAAAAAAAAAAAACAGCCAGGCATGGTGATGTGTACCTGTAGTCCCAACTACTTGACAGGCCTCAGGCAGAAGGACTGCTTGAGCCCAGGAGCTTGAGGCTACAGTGAGCTATGATTGCACCACTGGACTCCAGCCTGGGTGGCAGAATGAGACCAACTCAAAAAAAAAAAAAAAAAAAAAGGCTGGGCACAGTGACTCACATCTGTAATCCCAGCACTTTGAGAGGCTGAGGTGGGCAGATCACCTAAGGTCAGAAGTTCAAGACTAGCCTGGCAAACATGGTGAAACCCCATCTCTACTGAAAAAAAAAAAAAGAAAGAAAGAAAGAAAGAAAGAAAAATACAACAAAATTAGCCAGGCATGGTGGCACATGCCTGTAATCCCAGCTACTTGGGAGGCTGAGGCAGAAGAATCGCTTGAACCGGGAGGTGGAGGTTGCAGTGAGCCAAGATTGTGCCATTGTACTCCAGCCTGAACAATAAGAGTGAGACTCCACCTCAAAAAAAAAAAAAGAAGAAGAAGAAAGAAAACAATTCAAGAACAATCAATGAAAAAGACACAGAGGACAAGGTCTGAGGGTATGGGAGTGGGGAGTGGGAAGAGAGCTTCCCACGCCTTCTCCTCATAGAATCTGGGTGCATCACCCTCCCAGTACATCGGTGTGTTCACAAACGAGGAGGCTCCACTGAGCCTGAGTCTGGAGTATTTATTAAATCATTGGCCACTCGATTGAACCCAGTCTCTAGACCCTCTCTCCTCTAAGGATATCAGGGTTGCCGGGGTAGGGGAGGGCAGTGAAATTGAAGGATTAAAAGTTTCAATTCTCTAAACCTATGCTTGGTCTTTCTCATGTGACCAGCCAGTCTCTTGAAAATACCAAAGGACTCACAGTGAGTTACTTAGTCACGTCAACTCAGGTATGGTCAAAAGGGGATCATAATGAATAACAAAAGATATTTCCACTTGTGTCCCTTAAGAAATTCTAAGGGTTTTAGTTAGTTAGTTAGCTTTTAGAGATGGGGGTCTCACTCCATTACCCAGTCTGGAGGGCAGTGGTACCAATCATAGCTCATTGCAGCCTCAAACTCTTGGACTCAAGCAATCCTTCTGCACTGGCCTCTTAAAGTGCTGGAATTACAGGCATGAGCCACTGCACCCATCCTCCAAGCATTTTTGAACCCGTGTGTTGGCAACCAGAGACAAAGGTCAGACATACAGCATACCTCAGGGATGTCACAATTTGTGTTCTAGACCACAGCAATAAAGTAAATATCACAATACCACAAGCAAGTCACACAAAGTTTTTGGTTTCCCAGTGCTTATAAAAGTTACATTTATACCATACTGTACACTATTAACTGTGCAATAGCATTATGTCTAAAAAAGCACAAACCCTATTTGAAAATACTTAATTGCTAAAACAAACAAACAAACAAACAAACAAACAAAACGTTAACAGTCATCTGAGTCTGGTGGAGAGTCTTGCCTTTACCCTGATGGATACTGACTGATCACCGTGGTGGTTGCTGAACACTGAGGTGGCTGTGGCAATTTCTTAAATAAAACAATGACATTTGCTGCATCAATTGACTTTTCCTTTCACAAGAGGTTTCTCTCTAGCATGCAATGCTTTGTGATAGCATTTACTCACAGTAGAATTTCTTTCAAAATTGGAATCAGTCCTCAAACGCTGCCACTGCTTTAACAAGTAAGTTGATGTAGTTTTTTAAATCCTTTGTTGTCATTTCAACTATGTTCACAGCATCTATACAAGAAGTAGTTTCCATCTCAAGAAACCTTTTTCTTTGCTTATCCATAAGAAGCAACTCTGCATCTGTTATAGTTTTATCATGAGATTGAGGCAATTCCGTTTCATCTTCAAGCTCCACTTCTAATTCTAGTTCTCTTGCTATTTCTACTACATCAGCAGCTATTTCCTCCACTGAAGTCTTAAACTCCTCAAAGACATCCATGAGGATTAGAATCAACTTCCTCCAAACTTCTGTTAATGTTGATATTTTGACCTCCTCCCATGAATCATAAATGTTCTTTTTGTTATTTTTGTTTTCTGTTTTCTTGAGATGGAATTTCGCTCTTGTCACCCAGGCTGAAGTGTAATGACACAGTCTCGGCTCACTGCAACCTCCACCTCTTGGGTGCAAGAGATTCTCCCGCCTCAGCCTCCCAAGCAGCTGGTATTACAGGCGCCTGCCACCATGCCTGGCTAATTTTTGTATTTTTAGTAGAGACAGGGATTCAGCATGTTGTCCAGGCTGGTCTCAAACTCCTGACCTCAGGCAATCCACCCACCTCCGCATCCCAAAGTGCTGGGATTACAGGCATGAGCCACTACACCCAGCCTTAAATCATAAATGTTCTTAATGGCATCAAGAATGCTGATTCCCTTCCAGAAGGTTTTCAATTTTCTTTGCCCAGATCCATCAAAGGAATCACTATCAATGCCAGCTATAGCCTTATGAAATATATTTCATAAATAGTAAGACTTGAAAGTCCAAACTGCTCCTTTACTCCTGGGCTGCAGAATAAAAGTTGTGTTAGCAGGCATAAAAACAACAGTAATTTCCCTGTACATCATCATCAGAGCTCTTGGGTGACCAGGTGCATTGTCAATGAGCAGTAATACTTAGAAAGGAATCCTTTTTTCTAAGAAGCAGATCTCAACAGTGGGCTTAAAGAATTTAGTAGGCCAGGTAAGGTAGCTCATGCCTGCAATCCCAGCACTTTGAGAAGCCAAGACAGGTGGATCACTTGAGCCCATGAGTTTAAGACCAGTCTGTGCAACATGGCAAAACCATGTCTAGACAAAAAAATACAAAAAATAGCCAGCTGTGCTAGCACTTACCTGTGGTCTCAGCTACTAGGGAGGTTGAGGTGAGAGGATCCCCCAAGCCTGATGAGGTCAAGGCTGCAGTGAGCCATGATCATGCCACTGCACTCCAGCCTGGGGACAGAGTGAGAACCTGTCTCAAAAACAAACCAAAAAGAAAGTATTCAGTAAACCATGCTGTAAACAGATATGCTATAATCTAGGCTTTGTTTTTCTATTGATAGAGCACAGGCAGAGTAGATTTAGTATAATCCTTGCAGTGAACTGAGGTCACCCCACTGCACTCCAGCCTGGGCAACAGACCAAGACTCTGTCATAAATAAACAAATAAATAGTTTCAAAACACCATTCTTTTTTTCTTTTCTTTTCTTTTTTTTTTTTTTTTTTTTTTGAGGCAGAGTCTCACTCTGTTGCCCAGGCCAGAGTAATATAGCGCAATCTCGGCTCACAGCAACCTCTGCCTTCTGGGTTCAAGTAATTCTCCTGCCTCAGCCTCTCAAGTAGCTGTACAGATGTGTACCACCATGTCCAGCTAATGTTTTTGTATTTTTAGTTGAGATGGGGTTTCCCCATATTGGCCAAGCTGGTCTCAAACTCCTGAGCTCAAGTGATCCACTCACCTCGGCCTCCCAAACTGCTGGGATTACAGGCATGAACCACCAGGCCTGGCCTCAAAACATCATTCTTTTTTTTTTTTTTTTTGAGACGGAGTTTCGCTCTTGTTACCCAGGCTGGAGTGCCATGGCGCGATCTCGGCTCACCGCAACCTCCGCCTCCTGGGTTCAGGCAATTCTCCTGCCTCAGCCTCCTGAGTAGCTGGGATGACAGGCACGCGCCACCATGCCCAGCTATTTTTTTTTGTATTTTTAGTAGAGACGGGGTGTCACCATGTTGACCAAGATGGTCTCGATCTCTTGACCTTGTGATCCACCCGCCTCGGCCTCCCAAAGTGCTGGGATTACAGGCTTGAGCCACCGCGCCCGGCCAAAACATCATTCTTAATGGCTGCATAATATCCTACTTATGAGTAAGATAATTTACTATTACCCCACTGCTGGACATTTAGGCTGCTTCAAGTTTTTCCCTTACAACGAACATTTTGTTGCTTTACAGATTATTTCCTTAGAATAAATCCTTAGAAAGAATTCTATTGCAATGTATTCCTGTAATGAGTTTTCTTTTTCAAGTTTTGTTCATCTAATGAAAGTAATTTAGGCTGTGTTGTCATTCTATACCTGTTTTTTAAAATCAATATTATGCTACTATGAGGACTTAGTAGGAAAAAAATGAAACACATTTTACTCTTGCTTGATTTCTTTAAGTGTTTTTTTTTTTTTTTTTTTTTTTTTGAGATGGAGTTTCCCTCTTGTCACCCAGGCCAGAGAGCAACGGCATGATATCATCTCATTGCAACCTCTGCCTCCCAGGTTCAAGGGATTCTCCTGCCTCAGCCTCCCAAATAGCTGGTATTATAGGTGCCTGCCACACACCCAGCTAATTTTTGGATTTTTAGTAGAGATGGTGTTTCACCATGTTGGCGAGGCTGGTCTCAAACTCCTGACCTCAGGTGATCTACCCACCTCGGCCTCCCAAGGTGCTCGGATTACAGGCGTGAGCCACTGCGCCCAGCCATTAATTTTTTCATATGTAAAAGTTGTCAGAATCAAAATGGAGTCACTAATGTTAAGAAAATCCTGACAAGGCCAGAAGAGGTCATAATGAGAGGGTTTTTATACTTGTATGCCTGAAAACGAAAAAGTCTCTACAAAAAACACCTTACACAAAGGCCATCACAGTCTTCACACAAAAAAGACTTCTACAAGGACATCTGCCCAGAAACTACTTATTTCACCTCAGACTGGTATCACCTCTGTTATTAATCCTTGTAGTCAAAGATAATTATTTCAAAACAATTGCATAATCCTCCTGATTATTTTCCATTACAAACTTTGGTCTTCCTCTATCTCCTTGAATACACACATCATTTACTATGGCATGCAGATTCCCATTGCAATGCTCTGTGCCCAAATAAACATCATTTTCTTTTAGAGAGCCTCTCCTTCTGCCTGTTATTTAGGTTAACATATATCAGGTCTAGATCTTACTATCTTCATAAAATTAAATTTGATTTAAATAGTTTAGTTGAGCATCATCTGCTTTTCCCCTAGAATTTAAGCCACTTACTTATTTACTATCTTATTGTAGTTGTCAGAACTTCCAAAACAACTTCAAATTATAGCAGCTGAGAGAAAAAAAATGGCCAGATCATATGCAGAATTGAACTTTGACCCATGATATGCAGGACCTTGCCCAGATCAACCCTTTATCTAAAAACTCAGGAAGACGGGCCGGGCGCGGTGGCTCACACCTGTAATCCCAGCACTTTGGGAGGCAGAGGCAGGTGGATCACGAGGTCAAGAGATCGAGACCATCCTGGTCAACATGGTGAAACCCCGTCTCTACTAAAAATACAAAAAATCAGCTGGGCATGGTGGTGCGTGCCTGTAATCCCAGCTACTCAGGAGGCTGAGGCTGGAGAATTGCTTGAACCCAGGAGGCGGAGGTTGCGGTGAGCCGAGATCGTACCATTGCACTCCAGCCTAGGTAACAAGGGCGAAACTCCGTCTCAAAAAAAAAAAAACTCAGGAAGACAGCCTGCTATAAGGCAGACTTAGAGGAAGCCATTTTTTTCTCTTTTTTTTTTTTTTTTTTTTTTTTTTTTTTTTTTTTTTGATACAGAGTCTTGCTCTGTCACCAGGCTGGAGTGCAGTGGCACAATCTCGGCTCACTGCAACCTCCACCTCCTGGGTTCAAGCAATTCTTCCGCCTCGCCTCCCAAGTAGCTGGGACCACAGGTGTGTGCCACCACACCCAGCTAATTTTTTATATTTTTAGTAGAGACGGGGTTTCACCATGTTGGCCAAGATGGTCTCCATCTCTTGACCTCGTGATCCGCCCATCTCAGCCTCCCAAAGTGCTGGGATTACAGGTGTGAGCCACCGCACCCGGCCTCGCCAGTTTGCCATCTCTCATGACAATCTAGGATTTGAAAAAATAACTTCTGTAACAATTGGCCTAAAATGGCCAGGACTTGATCAATAACTGACAGCTTCCCGAATTTTAGTCCTCATTTCCAACATAGGACCAACCAGGAAAAGCCAAATATGCACCCCTAACCAATCACATAGGATGCCCCACTTCTGGTTAGCTCACCTACAGCTTCCTCACGCCAACAGCCTCCCATCAGGACACAGCTGGAGGCTTTTTTCCTCTATAAAGCTTTCCCATTTCTCTGCCTGCCTTTGGGTCTCTGCCCAATTGCCAGTACTGGTGACTGACTCCCTGGCTAAAGCAAGCTCAGAATAAACAGCCCTTGCTTCTCTCATTTGGTAGATCTTTTTTTAAATTTTCTTTTAAAGACAGTTTTACTCTGTCACCCAGAAGTGCAGTGCTGTGATCTCAGCTCACTGTAATCTCTGCCTCTCGGTGGTTCAAGTGATCCTCCTGCCTCAGCCTCCTGAGTAGCTGGGACTACAGGTCTGCACCACCAGGAGTTCAAGACCAGCCTGGCTAACAGGGTGAAACCCCACCTCTACTAAAAATAGAGAGTGGTGGTAGGCGCCTAGAATCCCAGCTACTCGGGAAGCTGAGGCTGGAGAGTCACTTGAACCAGGGAGGCAGACTTTGCAGTGAGCCAAGATCACACCACTGCAGCCTGAGCAACAAGAGCGAAAATCCATCTCAATAAATAAAAATTTTTTAAATGACAAAAAAAAGAGGAAATATTATCCCATATAAAAAATGGTTAGTATAATTGTTATATTTAAAAACTGGGGGCCGGGCGCGGTGGCTCAAGCCTGTAATCCCAGCACTTTGGGAGGCCAAGGCAGGTGGATCACGAGGTCAAGAGATCGAGACCATCCTGGTCAACATGGTGAAACCCCATCTCTACTAAAAATACAAAAAATCAGCTGGGCATGGTGGCGTGTGCCTGTAATCCCAGCTACTCAGGAGGCTGAGGCTAGAGAATTGCCTGAACCCAGGAGGCGGAGGTTGCAGTGAGCTGAGATCATGCCATTGCACTCCAGCCTGGGTAACAAGAGTGAAACTCCGTCTCAAAAAAAAAGAAAAAAAAGAGAAAAAAAAAACAAAAAAACAAAAAAAACTGGGGTCAGACATGATGGCTCACTCCTGTAATCCCAGCACTTTGGGAGGCCGAGGTAGGTGGATCACTTAAAGGCCAGAAGTTCGTGATCAGCCTGGCCAGCATGGTGAAACCAGATCTCTACTAAAAATACAAAAATTAGCCAGGGTGGTAGAATCCCAGCTACCTGGGTGGCTGAGGCACAAGAATCGCTTGAACCCAAAAGGCAGAAGCTGCACTGAGCCAAGATGGCACCATTGCACTCCAGCCTGGGCAACAAAGCCACACCTCTGTCTCAAAAAAAAGAAAAAAAGTATATTAATAGAAGGAAGTAATTTACATAGAATCAAAGGAAGCAAGAATTTGGCAGCATTATGAAGCACAGGTTGCTCTACTAATGAACCAGAACAAATCATTTCAGGCATTTTTTGAGCCGGGCGCGGTGGCTCAAGCCTGTAATCCCAGCACTTTGGGAGGCCGAGGCGGGTGGATCACGAGGTCGAGAGATCGAGACCATCCTGGTCAACATGGTGAAACCCCGTCTCTACTAAAAATACAAAAAAAATTAGCTGGGCTTGGTGGCTCGTGCCTGTAATCCCAGCTACTCAGGAGGCTGAGGCTGGAGAATTGCTTGAACCCAGGAGGCGGAGGTTGCGGTGAGTCGAGATCGTACCATTGCACTCCAGCCTAGGTAACAAGGGCGAAACTCCGTCTCAAAAAAAAAAAACTCAGGAAGACAGCCTGCTATAAGTCAGACTTAGAGGAAGCCATTTTTTTCTCTTTTTTTTTTTTTTTTTTTTTTTTTTTTTGATACAGAGTCTTGCTCTGTCACCAGGCTGGAGTGCAGTGGCACAATCTCGGCTCACTGCAACCTCCACCTCCAGGGTTCAAGCAATTCTTCCGCCTCAGCCTCCCAAGTAGCTGGGACCACAGGTGTGTGCCACCACACCCAGCTAATTTTTTATATTTTTAGTAGAGACGGGGTTTCACCATGTTGGCCAAGATGGTCTCCATCTCTTGACCTCGTGATCCGCCCATCTCAGCCTCCCAAAGTGCTGGGATTACAGGTGTGAGCCACCGCGCCCGGCCTCGCCAGTTTGCCATCTCTCATGACAATCTAGGATTCGAAAAAATAACTTCTGTAACAATTGGCCTAAAATGGCCAGGACTTGATCAATAACTGACAGCTTCCCGAATTTTAGTCCTCATTTCCAACATAGGACCAACCAGGGAAAGCCAAATATGCACCCCTAACCAATCACATAGGATGCCCCACTTCTGGTTAGCTCACCTACAGCTTCCTCACGCCAACAGCCTCCCATCAGGACACAGCTGAAGGCTTTTTTTCTCTATAAAGCTTTCCCATTTCTCTGCCTGCCTTTGGGTCTCTGCCCAAATGCCAGTACTGGTGACTGACTCCCTGGCTAAAGCAAGCTCAGAATAAACAGCCCTTGCTTCTCTCATTTGGTAGATCTTTTTTTAAATTTTCTTTTAAAGACAGTTTTACTCTGTCACCCAGAAGTGCAGTGCTGTGATCTCAGCTCACTGTAATCTCTGCCTCTCGGTGGTTCAAGTGATCCTCCTGCCTCAGCCTCCTGAGTAGCTGGGACTACAGGTCTGCACCACCAGGAGTTCAAGACCAGCCTGGCTAACAGGGTGAAACCCCACCTCTACTAAAAATAGAGAGTGGTGGTGGGCGCCTATAATCCCAGCTACTCGGGAAGCTGAGGCTGGAGAGTCACTTGAACCAGGGAGGCAGACTTTGCAGTGAGCCAAGATCACACCACTGCAGCCTGGGCAACAAGAGCGAAAATCCATCTCAATAAATAAATAAAAATTTTTTAAATGACAAAAAAATAGAGGAAATATTATCCCATATAAAAAATGGTTAGTATAATTGTTATATTTAAAAACTGGGGGCCGGGCGCGGTGGCTCAAGCCTGTAATCCCAGCACTTTGGGAGGCCAAGGCAGGTGGATCACGAGGTCAAGAGATCGAGACCATCCTGGTCAACATGGTGAAACCCCATCTCTACTAAAAATACAAAAAATCAGCTGGGCATGGTGGCGTGTGCCTGTAATCCCAGCTACTCAGGAGGCTGAGGCTAGAGAATTGCCTGAACCCAGGAGGCGGAGGTTGCAGTGAGCTGAGATCATGCCATTGCACTCCAGCCTGGGTAACAAGAGTGAAACTCCGTCTCAAAAAAAAAGAAAAAAAAGAGAAAAAAAAAAAAAAAAAAAAAAAAAAAAACTGGGGTCAGACATGATGGCTCACTCCTGTAATCCCAGCACTTTGGGAGGCCGAGGTAGGTGGATCACTTAAAGGCCAGAAGTTCGTGATCAGCCTGGCCAGCATGGTGAAACCAGATCTCTACTAAAAATACAAAAATTAGCCAGGGTGGTAGAATCCCAGCTACTTGGGTGGCTGAGGCACAAGAATCGCTTGAACCCAAAAGGCAGAAGCTGCACTGGGCCAAGATGGCACAATTGCACTCCAGCCTGGGCAACAAAGCCACACCTCTGTCTCAAAAAAAAGAAAAAAAGTATATTAATAGAAGGAAGTAATTTACATAGAATCAAAGGAAGCAAGAATTTGGCAGCATTATGAAGCACAGGTTGCTCTACTAATGAACCAAAACAAATCATTTCAGGCATTTTTTGAGCCAGGCGCGGTGGCTCAAGCCTGTAATCCCAGCACTTTGGGAGGCCGAGGCAGGTGGATCACGAGGTCGAGAGATCGAGACCATCCTGGTCAACATGGTGAAACCCCGTCTCTACTAAAAATACAAAAAAAATTAGCTGGGCATGGTGGCTCGTGCCTGTAATCCCAGCTACTCAGGAGGCTGAGGCAGGAGAATTGCCTGAACCCAGGAGGCGGAGGTTGCGGTGAGCCGAGATCGCGCCATTGCACTCCAGCCTGGGTAACAAGAGCGAAACTCCGCCTCAAAAAAAAAAAAAAAAAAAAAAGAATTTGGCAGCATTAGTCTAGTAGTGCTGAATGTACTGCTGCCAAGGTGAGACAAGCTAAACACAACAAACACTAAAACCGCTACAAAGAATACTCTAGTATGGATCAGGGTAGGTTCCTCATACTTGTCAAGTACATAAAATATCCCAAAAGACCATCTAGCACCCTCTCCTCTGATTCTGTGCTCACCTGAGAGGATTCTGATGATGCACTCAGCCTCTCAGTTACCTTTCCTAGAAGGGATACACTAGACCACCTAGCCACACGACTACTATACTTGAAATCCAGACTGGGCACACTGCTCACGACCGTAATCCCAGCACTTTGGGAGGCCAAGGAGGGAGGATCACTTGAGCCCAGAAGTTCGAGACCAGCCTGGGCAACATGGTGAGACCCCATCTTTATAAAAATAAAAAGAAGAAGAAAGCAACTAAATAAAACTCTGTTTAAAAACAAAAAGAAAAGTGGCTAATCCGAATTGAGATGTGCTGTAAGCATAAAATTCATCCCAGATTTGGAAGCCTTTGTATGAAAAAAAATACCAAAAAAATCTAACAATTTCTTATGTTGATTTCATGTTGAAAGTATAATATTTTGAATATATTGAGTTAATTAAAATATATTTAAATTAATTTTACCTGTTTCTAGGTTTTTAAACATGATCACTACAAAATTCTAAATAATGGCCGGGCACGGTGGCTCAAGCCTGTAATCCCAGCACTTTGGGAGGCCGAGGCGGGTGGATCATGAGATCAAGTGATTGAGACCATCCTGGTCAACATGGTGAAACCCCGTCTCTACTAAAAATACAAAAAATTTGCTGGACATGGTGGCACGTGCCTGCAATCCCAGCAACTCAGGAGGCTGAGGCAGGAGAATTGCCTGAACCCAGGAGGTGGAGGTTGCAGTGAGCCGAGATCTCAAAAAAAAAAGAAAAAAGAAAATTCTAAATATATCTGTGACTTGAATTTTTATTTTATTTATTTTTATTTTTATTTTTTATTTTTATTTATTTATTTTTTTTTGAGACAGAGTTTCACTGTTGTTACCCAGGCTGGAGTGCAATGGCACGATCTTGGCTCACTGCAACCTCCGCCTCCTGGGTTCAAGCAATTCTCCTGCCTCAGCCTCCTGAGTAGCTGGGACTACAGGCGTGCACCACCACACCCGGCTAATTTTTCTATTTTTAGTAGAAACAGAGTTTCACCTTGTTGACCAAGATGGTCTTGATCTCTTGACCTCGTGATCCACCCGCCTCCGCCTCCCAAAGTGCTGGGATTATAGGCGTGAGCCACCGCGCCCGGCCTATTTATTTTTATTTTTTTGAGACAGAGTCTCACTCTTGTCACCCAGGCTGGAGTGCGGTGGTGCCATCTTGGCTCACTGCGATCTCCGCCTCTCGGGTTCAAGCGATTCTTGTGCCTCAGCCACCCAGGTAGCTGGGATTCCATCACCCTGGCTAATTTTTGTATTTTTAGTAGAGACAGGGTTTCATCATGTTGGCCAGGCTGGTCTCAACTCCTAATCTCAGGTGATCCACCTGTCTCAGCCTCCCAAAGTGCTGGGATTATAGGTGTAAGCCACCGCGCCCCACCAACTTGCATTTTTGACAGAATTATATTTCTATTAAAGAGCGCCAATTTAGAACTCTGAATAATTATACCATGGTCGATGTAAATATACAATCTCCCTGTAAATGAACAAACTGACACCTTGGTTTAGAAATGTGACTTTGGTGAATTTTCATGGCACAAGTCTGTCACTCACAAATTGATCGATTTTGTATTTACAAAATCAAATAAATCTTCTCCTTCCATAGCACTACAAAATGAAGGATCAGGCCTTCGCTGAAGTGAGCAAATCAAAACTTTGGCATATTCTGAGCTTTCTGGGCACAAGCTGTCAACTCAGACATTTCTGTGCCTGCTCTTGGTTTATAATCTTGGGTTTAGGCTGTGTTTTTCAAGGGATAGAGTTGGTATCATTCATCTTTGTTTTCCTATCACTTATGTTCCTTAAGCAAAGGTTTTTAAAAAGCTTGTTAAATAAACATTCGACATTTTATGCCTTTGATCATGGCTATAAGACTGCTTGCCTTGAAAAGGATTTGTATATAATTCCCCATGATTTTTTTCTTAATATGTTAATTGCAAACTGCTTATAAAGATTGAGCACATAAAGACCTGAAAGACAGCAGTTACTTACAGTCATGTAAAATAAAAATGGCAAGTGATATCTAATTAATAGCTAATAACCTAATAATATGAAGTGGAAGCTTGATAACCACTTACAGCACACCGTATTTTATTATTAAGGACAGAGCCTTAGAGACAGACCACAGAATTGATATTTCATCATTATGTGATGGCCTACATTATATGACCTCTCATTTGTCCCTCAATTCCAATAGCAACCTCAAGGCTGATAGAGAACAGCAGTGCAAAGGAAAACAGATGACACAAAAATAAAAGTAGGTTCATCATGGGACGGGTGTAATCTTTGGCCTCATAGCAGAGACCAGATGGCAGTAACTCCTCTCTCAGCAAGTAGCTCCTCAATATCCTACGGGTGTAAACAACAAATTCACATTATCTTCATCTGCTAATAATTTTCTTAAAAAAAAACATTGTGGCAGCATCAAAACAATGCTGAAAATATAATCCCTCAATATAAGAAGAAAAAAATTTCTGCTAAATATTTAGTCTGTCAAAAGGGAAAGTCTTTTCTGAGAAATGCTATTACCCACTAGAAAATCTTGGCTTCTTAAAATCCAAGAATATTCTCATCTCTTTTTTTTTATTTTTTGAGAGAGTCTCACTCTGTTGCCCTGGCTGGAGTGCAGTGGCACAATTTTGGCTCGCTGCAACCTTCGCCTCCCCAGTTCAAGTGATTCTCCTGCCTCAGCCTCCTGAGTAGCTGGGACTAGAGGCCAGGCATACACCGCCACGTCTGGCTAATTTTTGTATTTTTTAGTAGAAACAGGGTTTCACCATATTGGCCAGGCTGGTCTCAAACCCCTGACCTGATGATCCACTCGACTCGACCTCCGAAAGTGCTGAAATTACAGGGGTGAGCCACCGTGCCTGACCTCTTATTTTTAAATAAAGCAAATGGCCCAAATTTTACCCAATTTTGTGGCTTTGTAAAAACCAGTGAAAATGTCTGAGAAACTATTGGCATTAGTTTTACTGCAGTTAAATATTTGCTAATTTTGCTGGGTGCAGTGGCCTGTGCCTGTAGTCCCAGCTACTCGGTGGGGGCGGTGGAGGGCTGAAGCAGGAGGATGGCTTGAGCCCAGGAGTTCTGGGATATAGTATGCTATTCTGATCGTGTGTCTGCGCTAAGTTCGGCATCAATATGGTGACCTTCTGGGAACAGAGGACCACCAGGTTGCCTAAGGGAGGGATGAACTGGCCCAGGTCGGACATGGAGCAGGTCAGAACTCCCTGCCGATGAGTAGCAGGATCAAGACTACGAAGAGCCACTGCTCTCCAGCTTGGGCAACAGACCCTGTCTGTCTGTCTGTCTCTCTCTCTGTCTAGACAGACAGATAGATAGATAGGGCATATATATTAATTCTATAGAAACATGGAACCGTCCTTTGACATTTTAATAAAAATTGTGGCCGGGCGCAGTGGCTCAAGCCTGTAATCCCAGCACTTTGGGAGGCCGAGGCGGGTGGATCACGAGGTCGAGAGATCGAGACCATCCTGGTCAACATGGTGAAACCCCGTCTCTACTAAAAATACAAAAAATTAGCTGGGCATGGTGGCGCGTGCCTGTAGTCCCAGCTACTCAGGAGGCTGAGGCAGGAGAATTGCCTGAACCCAGGAGGCGGAGGTTGCGGTGAGCCGAGATCACGCCATTGCACTCCAGCCTGGGTAACAAGAGGGAAACTCCATCTCAAAAAAAAAAAAATAATCTCACACAGTGACCTTTACAAAATTTCCCTCAATGGAACCATTCTTTCCTTTGGAGAGAGAGGAAAGGTAGTATACCCAAAAGCTCTTAATCACTTTACACGTGGGCTCCATGTCATTTTTCAATGGTTTCCCTCTGGGTAAGCTGGTTGCTCCAGTATTTTCCAGAATTGATTCATTCTTAGGTACCAACTTGACCGTTTAATGCAGCAATTCTGGCTTTAAAATAAAAGAATAGTAGTAGGAACAACGTGGAACAGTAGGCTAGCCCCTGGAGACAAGAAGTTAACTAAACACAGGTCACCCAAGTGGGAACTTGAGCTAGACTGTGCCAGGACAAGTGACAGAAGCAAAAGTGGCCTCAGCTCCAAACGCAGCACTTGGTAAACCATATTCATGCTCAGCCCTCATTTCCACCTTTTGAAAACGTACATAACTCCACCATTTCCAGCTGCTGAGCAGGTGGATGATATTCGTCAATGTGGGGTTTCGAATAATGCGAGATTTGAAGTAAAATTAGAAAATAAGCCCAGGGACAGTGGCTCACGCCTCGAATCCCAGCACTTTGGGAGGCCGAGAAAGGAGGATCGCTTAAGCCCAAGAGTTCCAGATCAACCTGGGCAACAGAGCAAGACTCCATCTGTAGTAAAAAAAGAAAAAAAAAAAAAAAGCCGAGAGTGGTGGCTCAAGGCTATAATCCCAGCACTTTGGGAGGCTGAGGCGGGCGGATCACGAGGTCAGGAGATCGAGACCATCCTGGCCGACATGGTGAAACCCTGTCTCCACTAAAATACAAAAGAAAAACAAATCGCCGGGTGTGGTGGCGCGCGCCTGTAGTCCCAGCTACTCGGGAGGCTGAGGCAGGGGAATCGCTTGAGTCCGGGCGGCGGCGGTGGCAGTGAGCCGAGATCGCGCTACTGCACTCCAGCTGGGTGACAGAGCAAGACTCCGTCTCAAAAAAAAAAAAAAAAAAAAAAAATTAAGAAAACAAAAGCTTAGTTAATCGTTAACAAGAACTGCAAAATGGAAAAGACAGCAAAGAAAAGGAAGGTCCTAAGGACCCGACCCACGAGTTTCTGTTCAAGTAAGACGGACCTGCAGAAAGGAAGCGACGCGGAAGCAGAATCCAGGGCGCTTTCCACCGCGCTCCGGCGCCGCGCGCATGCGCAGATCTCCGACTTTGCTGGTTCTGGCGGGTGCGCGCCCGCCCCGGTTCATCTAGATCACGTGGGGTGGGGTCACGTGACCGGGGTTGCGGCATTTCTGGCCCAATCGTGGACGGTTTCGGCGAGCGCCGCTGTCGAGCAGTCGCGCAGCCCGGGTCCTTTGCGCGCCTTGACCTCGTCTTTTGCTCCCGACTTTTCGCCTCTGCTCTTGAATCTAAAAAATCGCCTTGGAAGAAATGTTTGCCTGTGTTCCAGGAACCACATGAGGGACACACTCTAAAGGGATCAGCGCGTTTTATTTTTTGCCTCCATCCACTAAAATAAGATGAAAGTCCTATTGCTCTCTCCCAAGACGCTGGAATTCTGTTCCACTGCTTGAGATTCCAGAATCGCTGGAGGGCGCCCTGTTGTAAAAACAGCACTCCCCCCAAAAAAGAACTGTTTTATCTGTATCTCGGGGGTTGAGTGCTGGAGAAATAAAGAGGAAAACATTTTAAAAGGCAGGCGTCCCCTGGGACTCCGACAGATAACGTACCCCCAAAGGTCACTTCGTCAATCTAAGCATTTAAAATCTCCCAATCTGTCGATTCCAGCCTCTGAAAAATCTGAAGTAGTGATGCTGAGATAACGTGTGGTTGGTCCAACACAGTGGAGCGTGAGGGGAAACAGGGCTGAGAGATATTTAATCTTAAAAATGGAGTCCTTTGCTCATTTCCCTGAAATAGGAGAACTGGGTTAAAGCAAAAGGGATGAGGCAGAGTTCTAGATCGCTAATCCTTCACGTACTGGCTGCTACAGCCCAGGAAGCTTGGCAATGGTTCCTGTCACATACCCCAGTATACACGGCTTGGTAAAAGTACGTCTTAGTAAAACTGTCCAATTTACTGAAAAAATTTCTCACCCGTAATCCTTTCCAGAAGGATTTAACCGATTTCTCACAGATAAATCCTCCACCCTACAGAAATGGGCTTGTTCTTAAGTCAGCAGATTCTCAGAAAAGTGGCCTGTGGTGGGGCAGAGTGCAACCCAGCCCAAAGCGCTGGACTCGCAGGAGCGTCGCTGCAAACTCGCAGTGACAGTGACGGCTGCTTCCCTTGGCTTCCTCTGCTGCTGCTGTCATTGGTTCTTCAGTAGCTGCCACTGCAGTTCCTTCCATTACACTTACAGATGCTTCTCCGGTCCCCAGAATTCCTTAGTCACAGCTCTTGATATAAACGGCTTTGGGCCAGGCACGGTGGCTCAAGCCTGTAATCCTAGCACGTCGGGAGGCCGAGGCGGGTGGATCACCCGAGGTCAGTAGTTCGAGACCAATCTGACCAACGTTGGAGAAACCCCGGTCTCTACTAAAAACACAAAATTCGCCAGGCGTGGTGGCACATGCCTATAATCCCAGCTACTTGGGAAGCTGAGGAAGGAGAATCGTTTGAACTCCGCAGGTGGAGGTTGCGGTGAGCCGAGATCGTGCCATTGCACTCCAGCCTGGGCAACAAGAGAGAAACCGTCTCAAAAAATAACAATAAAAACAAAAATTCAAACAAATGGCTTTGAAAGCCACTGACTACGCTCTTGGTGTCTACTCAGTGCCCAGAGAAATAGACTCTGGGAGAAAATCCCTCCTGTAGCCCCTGAGAGCTAATTCTGGGGAGTGACTCCAACTAGGAAGAGTCGCAACCAAAGTGGAAAAGAGAGATCATAGCTTTCATCATCTGCAAGATGGTGCAGTTTATTTAATAGAAAAATAATATGCTGCCATAAATTTTTTTTTTCATTTTTTAAAAGATAACAGGAAAGTCAGAGAGCATAGGCAAGTGTTACCAGTGTCAGAGTTACTTCTTGAAGCTAGAACAGGTGGTTTTCACCTGTGTGCCTATTTGGTGGCTTGTGTCAGTATTAACCATCAACATGGATGTGTCCATATTATAAGTGACCAAGTCCAAACAAAAACTAACAAAAATTTGAAATATTTGTAAATATTCGTGAAGTAGAAAAGGTCATACCAGCTCTTTATTAATCCGGGTTTAGGGGTTTTGATTTACTTATTTGTTTGTTTGAGACAGAGTCTTGCTCTGTTGCCCAGGCTGAAGTGCAGTGGCATGGTCTTAGTTGACTGCAACCTCTGCCCACCCAGGTTCAAAAGATTCTCCTGCCTCAGCCTCCAGAGCAGCTGGGATTACAGGTGAGTGCTACCACGCCTGGCTAATTTTTATATTTTTAGTACAGATGGAGTTTCTTCATGTTGGCCAGGCTGCTCTGCAACTCCTAACTTCAGGAAATCTGCCAGCCTCAGCCTCCCGAAGTGCTGGGATTACAGGCGTGAGCCACCACACCCAGCCCCAGAATATTATGGGATAACCTTACTTCAGGGTCTTACTACCCAAAAATGTGACTAGATTTTTAAGAAATCATGTATTTTAGGTTGGCTGCAGTGGCTCATGCCTGTAATCCCAGCACTTTGGGAGACCGAGGCGGGCAGGTCACTTCAGGAAAGGAGTTCAAGGCCAGCCTAGGCAGCAGAGTGAAACCCCATCTCTACTAATATATATATATATATATATATATATATATATATATATGAAGTTGAGCGGGGCATGGTGGCTCCTACCTGTAATCCCAGCTACTCGGGAGGCTGAGACAAGAGAATCCCTTGAACCGGGGAGGCAGAGGTTGCAGTGAGCCAAGATCATGCCACTGCACTCCAGCCTGGGCAACAGAGCAAGACTAGTCTCAAAAAAAAAAAAAAAAAAAAAAAAAAAAAAAAAAAAATTCCCTGGCAATCAACTCATTTTTAATTTTCATTTTGTGGTATAACCATTCCCCTTCAAGTTAGGGTTTGTAACACAAATAACTGCCTCAGATGGAAGTACCCAGGCCAGATTCTCAAGTCTTAGGCTGAATTAGTACATGAAAAAGGCATGCAGTAGTAGAATTCTATAATTAAGCAACAGCTGCAGAATATCATTGCATCCAGTACTAGAAACAAGAGAGGGGAAATTCTCAGCAACTGAAAGCATGCCACAATCCAAAGCCTTTCTTTAAAATATAGAACAAACCATATTTAAAAGTGTTTTCAATCACAATCTCTCACTGAATTGCTTCATTATCTAACAACTTCATCATAAAATTTGTGTGGTTCTACCATGTAACCAAGAGGTGAGGTAAAAGGCTTTGAATTTTTTAAAGATACAAAACATGCAAAAATATGTAATTAATTTCAGTCAACAATACTTCAGTATTTTCCATCTCTCAGGAAGCTGAGTTCAGTAATTAAAATACCTTTTCAATATATATATTTTTTGAGACAGAGTCCCACCTGTCTCCCAGGATGGAGTGCAGCGGCACAATCTTGGCTCACTGCAAACTTCACCTCTCAGATTCCAGTGGATTCTCAAACCTCAGCCTCCTGAGTAGCTGGGATTACAAGTGTGCACCACCACACCCTGCTAATTTTGTATTTTTAGTAGAGATGAGGTCTCATCACATTGGTCAGACTGGTCTCAAACTCCTAACCTCATGACCCACCCACCTCGGCCTCCCAAAATGTGGGAATTATCGGAGTGAGCCACGGAGCCAGGCCTCAATATCTTTTCAATATTAAACTGTAAAGCAATTATGAAAACATTACTAATTATACTTGTGCCTCGACTTTATAAAATTCCAGTTGTCCACATATGACCATTTTTAAAATCACTTACCATAAGAAAACAAAACAAAAAAAAAGAGAGCAGAAAAAAACATGGTTTCAAGTTTGATTTTGCTCAAGGTAAACATTTAAGTATTATGTATATTTGTATTTATAGTATCAAGATTCAGAATATAATCATACAGTATAAATGGAGAACTTCAGATTCATTTTAGAAAAAAACTATTGATATGCCATAGTCTTATATCACTTTAATAAACCATAGATAATATAAGTATAGGTAATAAACTTATTACTTCAAAACAAACCGCAAAATGTACTGGCTCAATTTGCAACCCCAAAAGGAAAATTAAAAGAATTCAGAGTTTTTTTCTGCCTTTTAGAAAAGACGGAAATAAAGATGATGAGTTAAACTATTAAACCGTAATGCCTTATATCACATCCAAGTATTTAAATCAGTTAACTTTCAAGCTGTTGGTTTTTAAAAAAGACCTTCAAAGCCACCAGTGGTATTGTTGAAAAAGTGAATGTTATACACTGAAACTAATCATTATAACAAATCTTCAATTTATTTGAAGCAATTCAGTTTCAAAAACTTTAAGTTACAGCAGTCACAGAAAAAAAACAGGAACAGTCAGAAACAATAAAAGAATAATCAGGAGTACTGCAAATTTTTTTGTTTGTTTTAACACTGTCATGGCTTTATTCAAAACACAGTTGCACAAAAGTATTAACTTCAAAGTTTTAAAGGAGATTCTTGAGGAACTTAACACACTATATACATACTGCCATACAAAGAGCATTAAAATAGGACCGAAAACTTCTACAAAATATAAAACCCACCCTTACTTATTTGCATGAAAATACCACCCACAAAGCTAAGTAAGTCTTAAAAGTTACCTGGAGGCTCTAAGTGTTGTTTTCAAACCAAAGTACTCTAATTTTGATTGCACAGTAAGATGATTGATAAGAAAGTCAATATATAGATTTTATTTTAAAAATAAGTATTTTTGTAATCTGGCATAATATGTAATGAGAATTGTTAGAAACTAAAACAGGGCATTTCAATTTTTAAAAGCAGAAGAAAAATGTTAGTCTTTTGGAGATTCCGATCCCCTCACTACACTTATTCCAAGTGTTTTATTTCAGTCAGTTTTGCAGTTTTTTTAGTTTCTCCACAAGTAACATCATAATTTTTACGTTTAAACAAGTCACACATTTTACATTGTAGAAGCAGTAGCAGCAGTACTATACTCAGTATTTAAACGTGTCCCAGGTACAGAAGCATAACCTCAATCAATCTGCCGACACTAACTTTTTAAAAACTTACAAATACTCAAAACAAAGGGAAAAAAATTTAGATTGCCAGGTTTAAAAAGCCATTGCCTTGAACATTGAGCCGCCATAGCAAAAGGGGAGATATATTTGTCTATTCATTATATTTTATTTAGTAGCCATGTAAGGAAACAAACACTCACATCCCAAATATGTTTCTACTTTTTTTTTTTTTTTTTTTTTTTTTTGAGACGGAGTTTCGCTCTTGTTACCCAGGCTGGAATGCAATGGCGCGATCTCGGCTCACCGCAACCTCCGCCTCCTGGGCTCAGGCAATTCTCCTGCCTCAGCCTCCTAAGTAGCTGGGATTACAGGCACGCGCCACCACGCCCAGCTAGTTTTTGTATTTTTAGTAGAGACGGGGTTTCACCATGTTGACCAGGATGGTCTCGATCTCTCGATCTCGTGATCCACCCGCCTCGGCCTCCCAAAGTGCTGGGATTACAGGCTTGAGCCACCGCGCCCGGCGTTTCTACTTTTAATGGACATACACTTGAAAACAAATCTTAATTTTAATGTCAATTTAGTTTTAAATATTTTTCAACTGCCTAGTATATTCCAATTAAATGCTATTATCTGGTAATGCTTTAAAACTGTAGGAATTAAAGGTTCTACTCAGAAAAATTAGGAATACTTTGCAGAGTAGTATCCAAAACATTTCAGAAGCCAACTTTAAAATTTGACTTTAATGTTCAACAGGCAATTGTTCTGACTTTTGAGGAACACTAATACTGCTTCCAAAACCACCCCCTGCTTTTCTTTCTTCATCCTACTAATATAACCTTAGATGTTGTCAACCAAGAAACATTTATGGTAAGCAGAGCTTACCGCATAAAACTGTATTGATAATATATTCTTAGGTCAGAAAATAGTCAACTTCTTTCACTTCACTTATTTAAAACCCAGACAGGACAGAAAGGTAGTTGAGGTATAAGACTAAAGGTTTTCCTGGGTATTCACAAGTTTCCCAACTTTCTTTTGAGAGAGCAGGAAGGAAACGAAACAAGAAGGGAAGGTGATCATAAAGAAATTGCTAAGAAGAAAAAGAATGCACACCTAAAACAAAACAAAATAAACCACCATTGGCATGTCATGATTTGCAGCCTGATGAAAGGGCTCACCTGCATGTCTCTGGACTTCGTATAAGCGATTTTTTCCTTCAAAAATAAAATCAGTCCTTCAAAGATGAAATTATCAGTCACCACTAAATCCATGAACTATGTTACTGAACAGAACCTCCACAAAATCTGTGAACTATGTTGCTGAATACAACCTCTACTATTCTGCTTCTACTTTCCAAGTTACTTGCGACAAAAAAGCAACCAAACACTCTTACTCAAAAAAAAAGGTAACTGCCTTCAAACTAAAGATCCCTGGATCACCTCTAAAAAAATAACCAACTTACCACTCAAGAGACTATTGTCATTTCATATTACAGCAAACTGTAATTTCAGTTAATTTATAAATAAGGAATGAAATGCATCAAACTACACCTGTGTAAAAGTGATGTTTTAATTATGAGCTAAAAATGCCTAATACAGTAAGCTTGAATTTTAAAAATTAAGAGTCTAAATAAATTGCTAGGGAATTCCACAATGGTAGTTAGTGAAAATTTTTTCTCTACATACAATATGATCATTAACAGACTAGTTCTTATTTGGAATGATAAGGCAAAAATAGTAAAACCACACTTTTCCTATAAAAAGTTACACATTATCTTCTGTAGGGATAGCTATCGTACATGAAGAAACAAAGACGTGATCACTCCATTGCACACCCAGAAACGTTAGAGAATCTGGTCTTAGAATGATCTAGTCGTCTTCTTCCTCTCCATCATCTTCAGCATCTCGTTTCCTCTTCTCCCCTCGAAGACTTTCTTCTTCTGAAACAGTGGAAGGAAAAATGTAAAAGGCTTCATTCTAACAAATGAGCATTGGTTCCATTACAAAGTTTTGAATCTTAGTGAAAAGTTAATGGCGGGGCCTAGCGCGGTGGCTCACACCTGTAATCCCAGCACTTTGAGAGGCCAGGCAGGCGGATGGATCACTTCAGCCCTGGCTAAAAAGGTGAAACCCCACCTCTACTAAAAATACAAAAACTTAGCTGGGTGTGGTGGTAGGCGCCTGTAATCCCAGGTAGGTGCCTGTAATTACTCGAGAGGCTCAGGCGGGAGAATTACATGAACTCAGGAAGCGGTCGGCAGAGGTTGCAGTGAGCCAAGATCACGCCACTGCACTCCAGCCTGAGAAACAGAGCAAAACTTTGTCTCAAAAAAAAAAAAAAAAAAAAAAAAAAAAAAGGTTAATGGCAGAAGAAAATTGGCCAGGCGCAGTGGCTCACGCCTGTAATCCCAGCACTTTGGGAGGCCAAAACGGGCAGATCACTTGAGGTCAGGAGTTGGGAGACCAGGCCGGCCAACAGGATGAAACCCCCCATCTCTACTAAAAATACAAAAATTAGTGGGACGTGGTGGCAGGCGCCAGCAGTCCCTACTACTTGAGAGGCTGGGGCAGGAGAATCGCTTGAACCCGGGAGGTGGAGGTTGCAGTGAGCCAAGATTGTGCCACTGCACTCCAGTATGGGTGACAGAAAGAGACTGTCTCAAAAGAGAGAGGGAGGATAGGAAGAAGGGACCAACGGAGGAAGGAAGGAACTTATACTTCCAGTTTCCTCTCTGAATTTTTTAAAATTTGAGTAGGTTGAAAACAGACTTGGAAATCCATAAATAATTACAGTTTGCTATGCACCCTTGTGGCCATATCATGAAGTACAGATTAAGAAACTAGGGGCTTGACATCAACGCAATTGTTAGTAAACTTTAAAAATTATTTTGAGGCTCAGCGGGGCACAGTGGCTCATGCCTGTAATCCCAACACTGGGAGGCCGAGGCGAGGAGATCACAAGGGCAGAAGATCAAGACCATCCTGGCTAACATAGTGAAACCCATCTCTACTAAAAATACAAAAAATTAACCCGACACCGTGGCATGCGCCTGTAATCCCAGCTACTCGTGAGGCTGAGGCAGGAGAATCGCTTGAACCCGGCAGGCCGAGGTTGCAGAGAGTGGGGATCATGGCACTACACTCCAACCTGGATGACACAGCGAGACTCCGTCTCAAAAAAAAAAAAAAAAAAATTATTTTGAGGCTGGGTGCAGTGGCTCACATCTATAATCTAAGCACTTTGGGAGGCCAAGGCAAGAGGATCAGTTGGGCCCAGGAGGTCAAGACCAGCCTGGGCAACAGCAAGACCCCGTCTATACAATAAATAAAAATATTAGCAAGGTGAAGTTGTGCACACCTGTAGTCTCAGCTACTTTGGAAGAGGCTGAGGTGGGAGGATAGCTTAAGCCTTAGAGGTCAAGCCGGGTGCGGTGGCTCAAGCCTGTAATCCCAGCACTTTGGGAGGCCGAGGAGGGTGGATCACGAGGTCAAGAGATCGAGACCAACCTGGTCAACATGGTGAAACCCCGTCTCTACTAAAAAAAAATACAAAGAATGAGCTGGGCATGGTGGCACGTGCCTGTAATCCCAGCTACTAGGGAGGCTGAGGCAGAAGAATTGCTTGAACACAGGAGGCGGAGGTTGCGGTGAGCCGAGATCGCGCCATTGCACTCCAGCCTGGGTAACAAGAGCGAAACTCCGTCTCAAAAAAAAAAAAAAAAAAGCCTTAGAGATCGAGGCTGCAGTGAGCACTGCACTCACTGCTGACAGAGACCCTGTCTCAAAACAGTAAAATAAAATAAAAATATTGGTTGGCCATGGTGGTTCACATCTATAATCTGAGCACTTTGGGAGCCCAGGGTGGACAGATCGCTTGAACCCAGAATTCAAGACAGCCTGGGCAATATGGAGAACTCCATCTGTGATGGTGTGTCCCTGTAGTCCCAGCTACTTGGGAGGCTGAGATGAAGGGGGATCACCTGAGCCCAAGGAGATTGAGGTTGCAGTAAGCCGTGCACTCCAGCCTGGGCAAAAGAGTGAAACCTATTTCAGATTTAAAAAAAAAAAAAAAAAAAGGGCTGGGCGCGGTGGCTCAAGCTTGTAATCCCAGCACTTTGGGAGGCCGAGGCGGGTGGATCACAAGGTCAAGAGATCGAGACCATCCTGGTCAACAAGGTGAAACCCCCTCTCTACTAAAAACACAAAAAGTTAGCTGGGCATGGTGGCGCGTGCCTGTTAATCCCAGCTACTCAGGAGGCTGAGGCAGGAGAATTGCCTGAACCCAGGAGACGGAGGCTGCGATGAGCCGAGATCGCGCCATTGCACTCCAGCCTGGGTAACAAGAGCGAAACTCCGTCTCAAAAAAAAAAAAGGCTGGGCACAGTGGCTCATGCTAGTAATCCCAGCACTTCGAAAGACTGAGGCAGGTGGATCTCTTGAGGCCAGGAGTTCAAGACCACCCTGGCCAACATGGCAAAACCCCATCTCTACTAAAAATACAAAAACAAACAAACAAACAAAAAATCAGCCAGGAATGGTGGCAGGCACCTATAATCCCCGCTACTTGGGAAGCTGAGGCAAGAGAATCACTTGAATCCAGGAGGTGAAGGTTGCAGTCAGTGGAGATTGTGCCACTGCGTTTCAAAAAATAATAATACATTTTTTTGAAAGGCCTAGAAAGCAAATCTAAAAAGGGCATTAATTATCCAGAGTTCAACTGCTCCTCTCTTACAAATAAGCTTTACTCTCTCCAAAATGAGGCTCTGTGAAAATAATAAATTGAGCTCAAGGTTCCATTCATCCCTTCATTTCTGTCTTTAAAATAAATGTTATAAGCTGTTTATTTTTAATGGAATTAATGAGTGCTCTAAGACAATTACTCTTAAAACAAAAAAACTTTTATAACTTTGAAGGTACTCTATGATAAAGCAAAATCAAAGGGATCAGTAAAAATCTACATTATACACTCATTCTTTAAAGTGTATGATAAATGAACTGTATGAAAAATAACTATGTCGGCCGGACGCGGTGGCTCAAGCCTGTAATCCCAGCACTTTGGGAGGCCGAGGCGGGTGGGTCACGAGGTCGAGAGATCGAGACCATCCTGGTCAACATGGTGAAACCCCGTCTCTGCTAAAAATACAAAAAAGTAGCTGGGCATGGTGGCGCGTGCCTGTAATCCCAGCTACTCAGGAGGCTGAGGCAGGAGAATTGCCTGAACCCGGGAGGCGGAGGTTGCGGTGAGCCGAGATCGCGCCATTGCACTCCAGCCTGGGTAACAAGAGCGAAACTCCGTCTCAAAAAAAAAAAAAAAAAAAAGAAGAAAAATAACTATGTCCTTAATTTTAGAATTTGTTTATGGCTAATGTAACTCACCTTCTTCTTCCTCTTCTTCTCCTTCTTCAACATAGTCATCATCATCTTCTTCATCCTTGAAATTCAAATATTCAGTTTGAGAATTAAAAAATATAACAGATTTTTCACTCTTGTAATATAGTCCAGTAAGAGCAAATAAACTATGGTTATTCTGTGTTTTGACAACCTCTGCCATTCTTTTTCTTTTTCTTTTTCTTTTTTTTTTAATTTTTAAAAAAATATATACATGGGGTTTCACCATGATGGCCAGGTTGGTCTTGACTCCTGACCTCAGGTGATCCACCCACCTGGGCCTCCCAAAGTACTAGGATTACAGGCGTGAGCCACCACGCCCGGCCAACCTCTGCCATTCTTATAAAGGTCTTTTTAAAAACCTAACTGAATCTCCAGGTTTTTTTCTTTTTTTCTTCTTTTAGTGTCTTTCAAGTATAGCTTTTTCCCCTAGGCCTTTTTTTTTTTGAGACGGAGTCTCACTGCTGTCACCCAAGCTGGAGTATCGTGTCATGATCTGGGCTCACCCACTGCAGTCCTGCAGCCTCTGCCTCCCAGGTTCTAGCAATTCTCCTGCCTCAGCCTCCTAAGTACCTGGGATTACAGGTGTGAGCCACCACACCTGGCTAATTTTTGTATTTTTAGTAGAGACAGGGCTTCACCATGTCGGCCAGGCTGGTCTTGAACACCTTATCTCAGGTGATCTGCCTGCCTTGACTCCCAAAGTGCTAGGATTACAGGCATGAGCCACCATGCTGGGCCAAGTCTTTTTGTTTGTTTGTTTAATTTTTATGAGTAGATAGTAGGTATATGTATTTACGGGGTATGAGATCTTTTGATACGGGCACAAAAGGTATAGTAATCACATCAGTATAAATGGGGAACCCAGCATTTCTTGTATCTCCAGTTTCTTTTTTTTTTTTTTTTTTTTTTGAGACGGAGTTTTGCTCGTTACCCAGGCTGGAGTGCAATGGTGCAATCTCGGCTCACTGCAACCTCCGCCTCCCGGGTTCAGGCAATTCTCCTGCCTCAGCCTCCTGAGTAGCTGGGATTACAGGCACGTGCCACCATGCCCAGCTAATTTTTTGTATTTTTAGTAGAGACGGGGTTTCACCATGTTGACCAGGATGGTCTCGATCTCTTGACCTCGTGATCCACCCGCCTCGGCCTCCCAAAGTGCTGGGATTACAGGCGTGAGCCACCGCGCCCGGCCCATCTCCAGTTTCTTTATGAAAATAAGTTATGCTTTAAACTAGCATTCTTCAAAAGAACTTTCTCCAGCAAAGGAAACGTTTTATATATCTGTGTTGTATAATACAGTAGCAATAGCCACACTTAGCTACTGAGCATTTGAAATGTAACCAATGCAAATGAGAAACTGAAATTTTTATTTTATTTAATGTTAATCAATTTTGAATAGCCACATATGTCTACTAGCCACCATAATGGACAGAGCAACTTTTGACTATTTTAAAAACAGGATCTTCTATTTTACAGACCAAAGTAGTAATAATCTGAATCCCAGACTCAATTTAGTTATAAACATTTAGTATTAACTTTATCTATGTATGTGTTGAACAAGTCTCTATCTCTCTGGACCTCAGTTTTCCAATCAATAAAAGTATTCATCTAGAAAGACTGATAATAAATTCCTTACACATCTAAAAGTCTACACAGCAAAATAGCAAATGTCAATTACAAATCATGATAAACCTTGATCTGCAACTCTTGTGAAACATACTGTTCTAGATAGCTAAGATTTATTTTATTTATTTTATTTTTTTTTTGAGACGGAGTTTCGCTCTTGTTACCCAGGCTGGAGTGCAATGGCGCGATCTCGGCTCACCGCAACCTCCGCCTCCTGGGTTCAGGCAATTCTCCTGCCTCAGCCTCCTGAGTAGCTGGGATTACAGGCACGTGCCACCATGCCCAGCTAATTTTTTGTAGTTTTAGTAGAGACGGGGTTTCACCATGTTGACCAGGATGGTCTCGATCTCTCGACCACCTGATCCACCCGCCTCGGCCTCCCAAAGTGCTGGGATTACAGGCTTGAGCCACCGCGCCCCGCCGATAGCTAAGATTTAAACATTGCCTTGAAGCATCATAAGCACTTTTTTTAAACTCTTGCCAGTTGGAATATACATCTCTAAAGTGCACTGTATACACGTCTACCATTTTATGCTGAACCTTTTTCTTGAATAATCATGGTCCTCACTTTGATCATGAACATTATAACAATTTATATATGCTGATTCCCTCAGAGCATATTCATATATGCAGGATGGTTTTATTCTTTTGAAAAAGACTATGGCCTCCATTTTCAGTTGTTTCTTTTCCTAGTTTTTGCCTTCTCTTTTACTACCAGTTACTATTTCAATTATAGAATAAGAAAAAAGATCAACAAGCTTATCAGAGAATTGAATTTTTTTTTTTTTTTTTTTTTTTTGAGACAGTTTCGCTCTTGTTACCCAGGCTGGAGTGCAATGGCGCGATCTCGGCTCACCGCAACCTCCGCCTCCCAGGTTCAGGCAATTCTCCTGCCTCAGCCTCCTGAGTAGCTGGGATTACAGGCACGCTCCACCATGCCCAGCTAATTTTTTGTATTTTTAGTAGAGACGGGGTTTCACCATGTTGACCAGGATGGTCTCGATCTCTCGACCTCGTGATCCACCCGCCTCGGCCTCCCAAAGTGCTGGGATTACAGGCTTGAGCCACCGCGCCCGGCCAATTTTTTAAAAAAGGTTTAACTTGAACATTCTCCTACAAATAAGATATCTTGTTATTTATATTGGCAGCTCAGAGGCCTTTTATACTTACTGTCTTGTTCCTGGCTATGTTCCAAATGGCTGTATTCCAAACAGATGAAGTGCTACGTCTTTTAAAAAAATGAACCACTGAGCACAGTGGCTCACGCCTGTAATCCCATCACTTTGGGAGGCTGAGGCGGGTGGATCACCAGGTCAAGAGATCAAGACCATCCCAGCTGACATGGTGAAACCCCGTCTCTACTAAAAATACAAATAGTAGCTGGGCACGGTGGCATGCACCTGTAGTCCCAGCTACTCGAGAGGCTGAAGCATGAGAACTGCTTGAACTCGGGAGGTGGAGGTTGCAGTGAGCCGTGATAGTACCACTGCACTCCAGCCTGGCACCTGGTGACAAAGTGAGACTCTCTCTCTCTCAAAAAAAAAAAAAAACAACAACAGTGAACCAGCCAGGTGCAGTGGCTCATGCCTGTAAACCCAGCACTTTGGGAGGCTGAGACAGGCAGATCACCTGAGGTCAGGAGTTCGAGACCAGCCTGGCCAACATAGTGAAACCCCATCTCTACTAAAAATACAAAAATTAGCCAGATATGGTAGTGGGTAACTCCCATCTCATTTGAAAAGAAATCCTGTAATTCCAGCCACTCAGGAGGCTGAGACAGAAGAATTGCTTGAACCCAGGAGGCAGAGGTTGCAGTGAAGCCAAGATTACGCCACTGCACTGCAGCCTGAGTGACCAAGTGAGACTCTATCTCAAAAAAAAAAATAAACCAATCTAGGTCTGCTTTCCAATGCCACAAAAGTTTACTGGTCTTCAAAACGGCTCTAACAATCGAAAAATGCCAAGAACCAATGTAGTTAGAAAAAACTTAGACAAATCTCTTTTTTCACGGTATTCACCCCCCTTTATGTCTAGAAATATTAAACAGAATCTATTTTTCCAACATTTAGCTAGAAGTCCATGAGAAACTAAACTGCATGATTATTTTTTTAATGGGGAGTCTCACTGTCACTCCCACCTCCACTTTTAATTAAAAACACTATACATGCATAAAGTCCTTCTCTATACATATTAAACCCTTGCATCTGAAGAACAGCTGAAATAGGAAGAAATAAGAAGACTCGGCTGGGTGTGGAGGCTCATACATTTAATCCCAACACTTTGGGAAATCGAGATGGGAGGCCAAAGTTGAAGACCAGTCTGGTCAACATAGCGAGACTCCCATCTCATTTGAAAAAGAAAAAAAATTTTTTTTTTTTGAGATGGAGTTTCACTCTTGTTACCCAGGCTGGAGTGCAATGGCGCGATCTCGGCTCACCGCAACCTCCACTGCCTCCTGGGTTCAGGCAATTCTCCTGCCTCAGTCTCCTGAGTAGCTGGGATTACAGGCACGTGCCACCATGCCCAGCTAATTTTTTATATTTTTAGTAGAGACGGGGTTTCACCAAGTTGACCAGGATGGTCTCGACCTCTTGACCTTGTGATCCACCCGCCTCAGCCTCCCAAAGTGCTGGGATTACAGGCATGAGCCACCAGGTCTGGCCCCAACTCTTCTTCTTTATTTTAAAAGACAGGGTTTCACCATGTTGGCCAGGCTGGTCTTGAACTCCCAACCTCAGGTGATCTGCCCGCCTTGGCCTCCAAAGTGCTTCGATTACAGGCATGAGCCACCACGTCCGGCCTCATCTCTTCTTTTTTTAATAAACAAATTCAGCAACAAAAGCCACATTCAATCTTCCCCTTGCCCCCACTTTTTTTTCTTCTTCAGTATAGTCTGCAGTTTTTCCTGATTTTCATTGTGGTCCTTTTTATGCTCTTTGTTATCTCATCTGTTCCTTTTGCTCCTTATAGCTTACTGGTATTCGGGTATGGAGATGCTTTATAATGTTTCAACTGACAGTTACAAGAATGACTTCTGATACAAGAATTATGCAGTTGGCCGGGAGCAGTGGCTCATGTCTGTAATTCCAGCACTTTGGGAGGCTGAGGTGGGCAGATACCTCAGGTCGGGAGTTTAAGACCAGCTTGACCAACATTGAGAAACCCTGTCTCTACTAAACATACAAAATTAGCCAGGTGTGATGGCACATGCCTAGAATTTCAGCTACTTGGATGGCTGAGGCAGGAGAATTGCTTGAGCCCAGGAGGCAGGGGTTGCAGTGAGCAGAGATCGCACCACTACACTCCAGCCCAGGCGACAGTGCAAGACTCCGTCTCAAAAAAATAAAATAAAATAGGCCAGGTGGTGGCTCATGTCTGTAATCCGTGCACTTTGGGAGACCAAGGTAGGTAGATCACAAGGTCAAGAGATCGAGACCATCCTGGCCAACATGGTGAAACCCCATCTCTACTAAAAAAATACAAAAATTAGCTGGGAGTGGTGGCAAGCGCCTGTAGTTCCAGCGACTCGGGAGGCTCAGGCAAGAGAATCGCTTGAACCCAGGAGACGGAGACTGCAGTGAGCCAAAATTGTGCCACTGTACTCCAGCCTGGCGACAGAGCGAGATTCCATCTCAAAACTAAATAAATATTAAAAAATAAAAAAAGGATATTTAAATATTAATAATTTTTAAAACACTTGAAATATTAATCGCATTACTTGATAATTTAGAAAAGCCCCAGGTTAAAAAGCAAATTTCTCTAAATCTTGTTTTAAACAAAATATGATTAATTCATTCATGTTTTTGAGCCTCCTTTATTTAAAAAAATACACTAGATCATATCTCTCAATGTAAGCTCAGCTTTCACTAGACACTTGCTCAGTAGAGACTATAGTCTTCTTTTTATTAGTAGGAAATAAAATGTTGTCTCGTTTGTGCTATAAGTGGTATAAGGGAACCATAATTCCCAATCCTCCTAAAGCCTTCCGTTTCCTTTTGTTTTGTTGAGACAGAGTCTCACTCTGTTGCCCAGGCTGGAGTGCAGTGGTGCAATCTCAGCTCACTGCAACCTCTGCCTCCGGGTGCAAGCGATTGTCCTGCCTCAGCCTCCCAAGTAGCTGGCATTACAGGCATGAGCCACCATGCCTGGCTAATTTTTTGTATTTTTAGTAGAGATAGGGGTCTGGTCTCAGCACGTTGGCCAACCTGGTCTCAAACTCCTGACCTTAGGTGATCCACTCGCCTTGGCCACCCAAAGTGCTGCAATTACAGGTGTGAACGACTGTACCCAGCCTTTTTTTTTTTTTAAAGAGAGAGGGTCTCACTCTGTCACCCAGGCTAAAGTACAGTTGTAAGATTACAGCTTACTGTAGCCTCAACCTCACAGGCTGAAGCAGTCCTCACACCTCAGCCTCCTTAGTAGCTAGGACTACAGGCCCAAGCCACCACACCTGGCTCATTTTTGTATTTTTTATAGAGATGGGGTTTTGTCATGTTGCCCAGGCTGGTCTTGAATTCCTGGCCTCAATTAATCCTCCCACCTCAACCTCCCAGTGTTGGGATTACAGGCATAAGCCATTGTGCCTACACCCACCCTCACCTCCATTTTTAATGAACTACACTATACATATACACAAAGTTCTTCTCAGCTGGGCGCAGTGGCTCATGCCCTGAATCCCAGCACTCTGGGAAGCCAAGGCAAGCGATCACTTGAGGTCAGGAGTCTGAGACCAGACCCGGCAACATGATGAAGCCCCCATCTCTACAAAAAATAGAAAAATTAGGCCGGGCGCGGTAGCTCAAGCCTGTAATCCCAGCACTTTGGGAGGCCGAGGCGGGTGGATCACGAGGTCGAGAGATCGAGACCATCCTGGTCAACATGGTGAAACCCCGTCTCTACTAAAGAAAAATACAAAAAACTAGCTGGGCGTGGTGGTGCATGCCTGTAATCCCAGCTACTTAGGAGGCTGAGGCAGGAGAATTGCCTGAACCCAGGAGGCGGAGGTTGCGGTGAGCCGAGATCGCGCCATTGCACTCCAGCCTGGGTAACAAGAGCGAAACTCCGTCTCAAAAAAAAAAAAAAAAAAATAGAAAAATTAGGCCGGGCGCGGTGGCTCAAGCCTGTAATTCCAGCACTTTGGGAGGCCGAGGCGGGTGGATCACGAGGTCGAGAGATCGAGACCATCCTGGTCAACATGGTGAAACCCCGTCTCTTCTAAAAATACAAAACATTAGCTGGGCATGGTGGCGCGTGCCTGTAATCCCAGCTACTCAGGAGGCTGAGGCAGGAGAATTGCCTGAACCCGGGCGGCGGAGGTTGCGGTGAGCTGAGATCGCGCCATTGCACTCCAGCCTGGGTAACAAGAACGAAACTCCGTCCCCACAAAAAAAAAAAAAAAAAAAAAAAGAAAAATTAGCCAGGTGTGGTGGCACATGCATGGAGTCTCAGCTACTAAGGAGGCTGAGCTGTGAGGACTGTTTGAGTGCAGGAGGCAGAGGTTGGAGTGAGCCCAGATCATGCCACTGCACTCCAGCCTGGGCAACACAGCAAAATCTTGTCTCCAAAAAAAAAAAAAAAAAAAAGTCCTTTTTTATAAATATTAATCCTTTATCTCTGAAAAATAGCTGAAACAGGAAGAAGTAAAAAGACTCAAATAAAGAAATAGTTAATCGAATATACTTTTTTATTTCCTTCTAATGTCTTTCAAAATCTCAATAGTCTCTGAAGCTTCTCCTGTCACTTACCTTCTAAAACAAGACTTCTTTTCTTTTTTTTAAGAGACAAGATCTCGCTATGTTGGCCAGGTTAGTCTTGAACTCTTGGCCTCAAGCAATCCTCCCACCTCGACCACCCAAAGAGCTAGGATTATAGGCGTGAGCCACCATGCCCAGCCTTAAACAGGGCTTCATTTTAAACATCCAAATTATCTCATCATGAATCAAAATTACAGGTCCCTAACAGCCCTACAATGACTTAATGTTTTATATATATATATATATATATATATATATATATATATATATATAAAATACACATGTGTATATAATACATATTGATCTATATATGTGTATATGTATATATGTGTGTATATATACATTTTTATATATATATAAATACATATATAAATATATATATAATATATATGTAAAAATATATATATAATACATATTTTTATCTTAAGGTTTTTACTCTGTACTTCACCATGTCATTTTTTGGTTAATATTTTCCAGTACTCAATGGAATGATAAACCTGAACATCTGCAGTTAGTTGAAGGTCATTTTTTTTTTTTTTGAGATGGGGTTTCGCTCTTGTTACCCAAACTGGAGTGCAATAGCGCAGTCTCAGCTCACTGCAACCTCTACCTCCCGGGTTGAAGCAATTCTCCTGCCTCAGCTTCCTGAGTAGCTAAGATTACAGACATGCGCCACCATGTCTGGCTAATTTTTTTTTTTTTTTTTGAGATGGAATTTCACTCTTATTGCCCAGGCTGGAGTGCAACGGCGGGATCTTGGCTCACTGCAACCTCCACCTCCCAAGTTCAAGCGATTCTCCTACCTCAGTCTCCCAAGTAGCTGGGATTACAGGAATGTGCCACCACACCCGGCTAATTTTTTGTATTTTTAGTAGAGGTGGGGTTTGTCCACGTGGGTCAGGCTGGTCTCGAACTCCCAGCCTCAGGTGATCAGCCCGCCTCAGCCTCACAAAGTGATGGGATTACAGGTGTGGACCAGTGAACGCAGCTAATTTTTTGCATTTTTAGTAGAAACGGGGTTTCACCATGTTAGCCAGGCTGGTCTTCAACTCCTGACCTCAGGTGATCCACCTGCCTTGGGCTCCCAGCATGCTGGGATTACAGCTGTGAGCCACCAAGCCCATTTTAAAATTACTTAACACTAGGCCGGGCACAGTGGCTCATGCCTGTAATCCCAGCACTTTGGGAGGCCGAGGCGGGCAGACCACCTGAGGTCAGGAGTCTCAGACCAGCCTAACCAAGAAAGAGAAACCCCATCTCTATGAAAAATACAAAAATTAGCTGGGTGTGGTGGCATATGCCTGTAGTCCCAGCAACTAGGGAGCCTCGGAGGCAGAGGTTGCAGTGACTCAAGAATTGTACCAGTGCATTCCAGCTTGGACATCAGAGTGAGACTCTGTGGCAGGGAAAAAAAAAAAAAGGAGGAGGAGGAAACAAATGGTAGAAATGAAGGGCTCTGTATGTCTTGTGGGCAACAGAGAAACCTTCAAGGGTTTCAAGAAGGCTAGTGGATAATCACATTTGCCTTCGACTAACCAGACAGCACTGTGGAGAATACTCCGAAGTGGTGATGCTGTATTCAGAGAGACTATTTAGAAAGCTGCCACAAAAGTATACACAAGAGATAATTAGGAGAAAGAAACAAGTTTCTTGAGTGCCTGTAATGTGCCAGGGTCTACATTCTATACATAGATTATCTTGTGTTTTGTTTTGTTTTGTTTTGAGATGGAGTCTCACTCTGTCTCCAGGCTGAAGCGCAGTGGTGCAATAACGGCTCACTGCAACCTCCGCTTCCTGAGTTGAAGCAATTCTCCTGCCTCAGCCTCCCAAGTAGCTGGGGTTACAGGCAACCGACACCATGCCTGGCTAATTTTTTTTTTTTCTTTTTTCTTTTTAGTAGAGATGGGGTTTCACCATGTTGGCTAGGCTGGTCTCAATCTCCTGACCTGGTGATCCACACACCTCAGCCTCCCAAAGTGCTGGGATTACAGTCGTGAGCTGCCACGCCCTGCGATTATCTTGTTAAATCCTTAATGCTATGAGGTTGATATGACCTGGTTTTTTGTTTGTTTCTTTTTTGAGACAGTCTTGCTCTATTGCCCAGGCTCGAGTGCAGTGGCATGATCTCAACTCACTGCAATCTCCATCTCCTGGGTTCAAGTGATCCTCAGGCCTCAGCCTCCTGAGTAGCTGGGACTACAGGTGTGTGCCATCATGTCTGGCTAATTTTTGCATTTTTAGTAGATACCTGTTTCCCTACCCATGCTGGCCAGGCTGGTCTCAAACTCCTGACCTGTGTGAGCCACCACGCCTGGCCTAATCTGCTCTATAGATGCAGAAACTGAGGTTCACAGACATTTGTCAAATGGTTCCATCATACCATGCCACTGAGGCTGTAACGGATTTGAAAGTTATCTGGGAGGTAAAATCAATAGGTGTTTACGATCATCTGGATATGGTCTGGAATGGAGGACAATGAGAAAAAAGACAGGTGGGTAGACATTTGCACACTCACAACCTAGAAACAATTCTCAGATTGCTACAAAAGATACTTTATATAGTACTTAGCTCTATGCCTAGAAATTGATTTTCAGTGCACGTAAATAGGGTGTATTCACCTGAATTTCTTCTTTCATTAAGTATGAGAGACCCACTTCCTCTTCTCCCTCTCCCAACTCTGAACCTGCTTCATCTTCATCTTCATCCTCATCCTCATCCTCATCCTCCTCTTCCTCCTCCTCTTCCTCATAACCTTCAGGTGGACCAGCTTCATTTTCCTCTTCCTCTTCGTCATCTTCGTCTCCATCTTTAAAAAATATTTTAAAGATGAGTAAATGACTGGGCAAATGTTTCTTCCTCATATGTTGATGCTTTTTATCTTTGCCCAGTCACTTCAAACTCTTAAGCCAATAGGTGGAGAGTAAGTCAGAGCGATACTTTTTTTTTTTTTTTTAAGATTTCTGTTTACAACATTCCTAGTTATTCCTATAAACCACATGTGAGAAATATGGTTTCAAATACTGGTATCCAATATATATATACTCATCAAAACATTACATGCACTAAAGTCTGTTTTACTTCTGTTTTACACTTCAAAACTTGCTTGTGAGATTTTGGGAAGGCTGCAGAGAAAAGGGGGTGCTTACATACTGTTGGTCAGAATGAAATTAGTTCAGCCACTGTGAAAAGCAGGTTGGGAATTTCTCAAATAACTAAAAATACAACTAGCATTTGACCCAGCAATCCCATTACTGGGTGTACACCCAAAGGAAAGTAAATCATTCCACCAAAAAAACACGTGCCCTGTATGTTCACCACAGCACTACTCACAATAGCAAAGACACAGAAATAACCGAGGTGCTCCTCAACGGTGGAATGGATAAAGAAAATGTAGAACATGGCCGGGCGCGGTGGCTCACGCCTGTAATCCCAGCACTTTGGGAGGCTGAGGCGGGTGGATCACGAGGTCAAGAGATCGAGACCATCCTGGTCAACATGGTGAAACCCCCGTCTCTACTAAAAATACAAAACATTAGCTGGGCATGGTGGCGCGTGCCTGTAATCCCAGCTACTCAGGAGGCTGAGGCAGGAGAATTGCCTGAGCCCAGGAGGCGGAGGTTGCGGTGAGCCGAGATCGCGCCATTGCACTCCGGCCTGGGTAACAAGAGCGAAACTCCGTCTCAAAAAAAAAAAGAAGAAAATGTAGAACATACACACCACGGAATACTACACAGCCATAAAGAAAGAATGAAATCATGTCCTTTGCAGCAATATAGATACAGCTGGGGGCCATTATCCTAAGTGAATTAATGCAGAAACAAAAAAACAAATACTGTATGTTCACACTTAGAAGCAGGAGTTAAACACTGGGGACACAGGGACATAAAGATGGGATCAGACATTGGAAACCTCAAGAGGGGAGGGAGGATGGCTGAAGAACTACTTATTAGGCACCACGTTCACTATTTGTGTGATAGGATCAGTAGAAGACCAAACCTCAGCATCATACAGTACACCCACAGAACAAATTTGCACATGTACCCCCTTAATCTAATCTTAAAATACACCTGCTTATCAATAACTTCATCATTTTATAACACTGTTCATCTATCAAATTTCTTTCTTCTTGTTTTTGAGACAGAGTCGCCCTCTGTCACCCAGCCTGGAGTGCAGTGGCATCAACTCAGCTCATTGCAACCTCCACCTCCCAGGTCCAAGTGATTCTCCTGCCTCAGCCTCCCAATTAGCTAGGACTACATGTGTGTGCCACCACGCCCAGCTAATTATTTGTATTTTTAGTAGAGACGGGGTTTCACCGTGTTTGCCAGGATGGTCTCGATCTCCTGACCTTGTGCTCCGCCTGTGTTGGCCTCTCAAAGTGCTAGGATTACAGGTGTGAGCCACCACTCCCAGCCAATCAAATTTCTTTCTTTTTTTTTTTTTTTTTGAGAGGGAGTTTCGCTCTTGTTACCCAGGCTGGAGTGCAATGGCGCGATCTCGGCTCACCGCAACCTCCGCCTCCTGGGTTCAGGCAATTATCCTGCCTCAGCCTCCTGAGTAGTTGGGATTACAGGCACGCGCCACCATGCCCAGCTGATTTTTTGCACTTTTAGTAGAGACGGGGTTTCACCATGTCGACCAGGATGGTCTCAATCTCTTGACCTCGTGATCCACCCGCCTCGGCCTCCCAAAGTGCTGGGATTACAGGCGTGAGCCACCGCGCCCGGCCAAATTTCTTTTTACAATAAAAAACTTTTCACTGGATAATTACAAGCAGTATTCCATTACAAACAGCTATTCTGTCATCTGATCTGTTAGTCACCCACTTAAATGTATACTCACAGTCTAATTCTAGAATATTTTTCATCACCTCAAAAAGAAATCCCATACCCATTGGCAGTCACCCTCCCATTTTCCTCTCCACCAGCACCAAGCAACCAATAATCTACTTTCTGTCTCTATAGATTTGCCTATTCTGAACCTTCTGCCTATTCTGAATCACATATAGATTTTTTTGTTTGTTTTGTTTTTGAGACGGAGTCTCGCTCTGTCACCCAGGCTAGAGTGCAGTGGCACGATCTCAGCTCACTGCAACCTCCACCTCCCGGGTTCAAGTAATTCTCCTGCCTCAGCCTCCCGTGAGCTTTCAGTATAAATGAAATCAAACTATGTCGCCTTTTGTGTCTCTCTTTTCACATAGCAGAACATCTTGAACGTTCATTCATGTAGCATGTATCAGTACTTCAGTACATCAGTAGCATGTATCAGTCATATTTATGGTGGAATAATACTGCACTGTATAAACCACACTTTTTTTTTTTTTTTTTTTTTTTTTTTTTGAGACAGAGTTTCACTCTTGTTACCCAGGCTGGAGTGCAATGGCACGATCTCGGCTCACGGCAACCTCCGCCTCCTGGGTTCAAGCAATTCTCCTGCCTCAGCCTCCTGAGTAGCTGGAATTACAGGCACGTGCCACCATGCCCAGCTAATTTTTTGTATTTTTAGTAGAGACGGGGTTTCATCATGTTGACCAGGATGGTCTCGATCTGTTGACCTCGTGATCCACCCGCCTCGGCCTCCCAAAGTGCTGGGATTACAGGCTTGAGCCACCGCGCCCGGCTAAACCACACTTTTTTAATCCATTCATCAGTTGATAGACACTTGGGTTGTTTCTGCTTTTTGGCTATTACAAGTGGTTCTTTTTTTTTAAAACATACTATTTAAGAGGTTGCCACTTTTACTGGGTGTACAACTTTCTACAGATATAAAATTTCACAGAGCTTCATGTTATAATAGTCATTAAATCCCTGAAACTATAGGAAATCTAAAAGAGGAAATATTGGCTAGAGCTATGAGTTAATTTTTTCTTGTCTTACTAATATCTTGTTGTGGGTTTTTTTTTCCCACACCTAAATTTCCAGGCCCAATCTAATTTGCACAGCTAGAGCAGACGCTACAATTATGACACAGTTATGAATATTAAAAATTATTACCCTCATCATCTTCCTCTTCAGAGTCTGGTGCTTCATTATCCTCCTGATCAAATCCATCTAAGTATGTGATTTGCTGCAGCAGTTCAAAAATACTTTCTCTATAATCTTCCAGGTTTGTGATCTCACAGTTAAACAGGTCAAGACTTTTCAAATTTTTAAGATTTTGCTGGAAAAGTAAAGTTAAAACTTACATTCAAGATTTAAAATACCATATAATTCTGGTGTTTTTTTTTTTTTTTTTTTTGAGATGGAGTCTAGCCCTGTCACCAGGCTGGAGTTCAGTGGCGCCATCTCAGCTCACTACAACCTCCAACTCCCGGATTCAAGCGATTCTCCTGCCTCAGCCTCCCAAGTAGCTGGGATTACAGGCACGCGCCACCACACCCAGCTACTTTTTACATTTTCAGTAGAGACGGGGTTTCACCGTGTTGGCCAGGATGGTGTCGATCTCCTGACCTCATGATCCACCCGCCTCGGCCTCCCAAAGTGCTAAGATTACGGGTGTGCGCCACCGTACCCAGCTGCATTCTTTCTTTTCAATTCATGATCCAGAAAATATATATTTGAAATTAAGAATGATTTTTGTATTTTTTAGAGTTTTATAATGAAGGGCTATTATTATCAAGCACAACCAGCTCACCTGGCTAATTTTTTTTTCTTTCTGTAGAGACAGGGTCTCACTACGTTGCCCAGGATGGTCTCAAACTGCTGGACTCAAGTGATCCTCCCACCTCTGCCTCCCAGAGTGCTGGGATTACAGACATAAACCACTGTGCCCAGCCTCCAATCTTTTTTAAAAATCAAAGCAATAAGTGTCACTTTTTCTTTTCCTTCCCTCATACCAAGAAAGAAGACGGTAAATAATAAAATAACTCAAAAAAAAATCAAGAAGGAAGGTAAAGGAATAAGAGGTTAAAAAAAAAAAATACAGGCCGGGCGCGGTGGCTCAAGCCTGTAATCCCAGCACTTTGGGAGGCCGAGGCGGGTGGATCACAAGGTCGAGAGATCGAGACCAACCTGGTCAACATGGTGAAACCCCGTCTCTACTAAAAATACTAAAAATTAGCTGGGCATGGTGGCGTGTGCCTGTAATCCCAGCTACTCAGGAGGCTGAGGCAGGAGAATTGCCTGAACCCAGGAGGCGGAGGTTGCAGTGAGCCGAGATCGTGCCATTGCACTCCAGCCTGGGTAACAAGAGCGAAACTCCGTCTCAAAAAAAAAAAAAAATACTGGAAATTTTAAAATCAGATAGTCAACTCCTTAAAGTTGATGGTTAAATTTTTCATTGATTTAAAAATTCGTCTGCATATTTTACTCTAAAGGAAAAGAAAGCAGTAACTGCCTAGATCGTAACATACAAAAAATTCAGAAGTTTCAAGAGTTAAATAGAAATTAGTAAGACACAAACAAATCTCAGAAAATTTAACCAAAAAAAAGCAAGTCCAGAGACAAAACCGTTCCACTTACCAGAGCTTCTACTGTACTGAGATCTTTTATTTTGTTTCCACTCAGATTGAGGTAGGTAAGATTTGGACATTTCTCTGCCAGGACTTCCAAGCCTCCAGAAATTATATTGTCACTAAGCTCCAACTATATATTCAACACAGGAAGAAAACAAAGAATAGTAAACGTAGTATATCAGAGTTGAGTTTTGTTTTGTTTTGTCTTGTTTTTTTTTTTTTTTTTTTTTTTTTTTTGAGGCGGAGTTTCACTCTTGTTACCCAGGCTGGAGTGCAATGGCGCGATCTCGGCTCACCGCAACCTCCGCCTCCTGGGTTCAGGCAATTCTCCTGCCTCAGCCACCTGAGTAGCTGGGATTACAGGCACACGCCACCACGCCCAGCTAATTTTTTGTATTTTTTTAGTAGAGACGGGGTTTCACCATGTTGACCAGGATGGTCTCGATCTGTTGACCTCGTGATCCACCCGCCTCGGCCTCCCGAAGTGCTGGGATTACAGGCTTGAGCCACCGCGCCCGGCCCAAGTTTTGTCTTGTTTTTGAGGCAGAGTCTCACTCTGTCGCCCAGGCTGGAGTGCGGTGATGCAGCCTCTACTCACTGCAATCTCCACCTCCTGGGTTCAAGCAATTCTCATGCCTCAGCCTCCCGAGTAGCTGGAATTACAGCTCCCGCCACCAGGCCCAGCTAATTTTTGTATTTTTAGTAGAGACAGGGTTTCATCAAGTTGGCCAGGCTAGTCTTGAACTCCTGACCTCAAGTAATCCACCTGACTCGGCCTCCCAAAGTGCTGGGATTACAGGTGTGAGCCACCAAGCCTGGCATATCAAAGATTTTTAAAGTATATCAATTTAAAGAAAAAAAAAAAAAGTTATTCTCTCTGGCTTCAAGAAATGATCACTACAGATCATTAATTTCCAAATTCCTATCTACATCTGCCAAATAATGTATTCGAACATCTACATAATGGGCTCCTAATCCAGCCTAGATTCTAGTTGTACTACATTTGGATGTCATGATGTGAGAAAAATATTTAATTAAATTAAAATTCATGTTATAAGGCAATTCCGCCATTAGATTTAAATTTCTAGGCTGGGCAGAGTGGCTCACACTTGTAATCCCAGCACTGTCGCAGGCCAAGGCAAGAGAATCACTTGCGCCAAGGAGTTCAAGACCAGTCTGGACAACATGGTGAAACCCTGTCACTATAAAAAACGCAAATATTAGCCAGGTGTGGTGGCACATGCCTGTAGTCTCAACTACTCAGGAGGCTGAGGTGGGAGGATGCTTGAGGCTGAGAGGCAGAGGTTCCAGTGAGCTGAGATCACACCACAGCACTCCAGCCTGGGGAGCAGAGTAAGACCTGTCTCAAAAATAAATGAATAAATAAGGCCGGGCACAGTGGCTCGCACCTGTAATCCCAGTACTTTGGGATGCCAAAGTGGGCGGATCACAAGGTCAGGAGTTCAAGACCAGCCTGGCCAACATGGTGAAACCCCATCTCTACTAAAAATACAAAAATTAGCCGGGTGTGGTGGTGGGTGCCTGTAATCCGAGCTACCTGGGAGGCTGAAGCAGGAGAACTGCTTGAACTTGGGAAATGGAGGTTGCAGTGAGTCAAGATTACACCACTGCACACCAGTCTGGGTGACAGAGTGAGACTCCATCTCGAATAAATAAAGGAATGAATGAATGAACGAATGAAAGCAGTATGAGTTGATACCCAAAATCCTATATAACTTTTTCTTATCTCTAGTAACTTAAAAACTTCTAATTAGCAAACAGAATGGTCATTCAATTGGGCCAAACACTAGACATAATAGCCATGGCTTTCAAATCATGATGCTTCATGTAAACGCCAACTTACTTTTCGAAGTTTATTTAAGCTGGGAAGCCGGGCCAGTGAACTTAGTTCCACATTAGCCATACTCAGAAATTCTAGTTCTTTAAAAGTATCATTCAGGCCTTCAATTTCCCCATTGACACACAGGCAATTATCAAGGACCAACTCTGTCACCTGTAAGAGGGAACACATTGATTAATGATTCTTTTGTTTGTAATCTTTTTAGCTATAGACTTGGGTCTTGACACTCTGGAAATCACCAATCGCCAGTTTGATTGCCCATTAGTTAAAACAAAACAAAACAAAACCCCATCAATCCCCTTACACAGAGTCTTTTCATTTCCCCCCAAAACTAATATACAATCTTAAGTCATCACTATAAGTAATCTTTTAAATTTCTTTTTTTGGGTTTTTTTTTTTTTTTTTTGAGACAGAGTCTCACACTGTCGCCCAGGCTGTAGTGCAATGGAGCGATTTCGGCTCACTGCAATCTCCACCTCCTGGGTTCAAGCGATTCTTCCTCAGCCTCCCAAGTAGCTGGGACTACAGGCGCGTGCCACCACGCCCAGCTAATTTTTTTTGCATTTTTAGTAGAGACGGGGTTTCACCATGTTGGCCAGGATGGTCTTGATCTTCTGACCTCGTGATCCACCTGCCTCTGCCTCCCAAAGTGCTGGGATTACAGGCATGAGCCACCGCGCCCGGCCATCTTTTAAATTTAAACTTGGACTAAAGTTCAAGACCTGCTTCAAATCACTGATGCATAAGAAACAAACTTTGAAGAAGTTCTCATGTGAAGCCTGTTCTGACCCTGACGAAGAGGACCCTCAACAACAGAGAATATATTTATGGAAGGAGGGGGCACCTAAGCTACCAGGAAAAGATTTAAGTGAGTTGCCCTAAAACCTACAAAGAGGGCCGGGTGCGATGGCTCACACCTGTAATCCCAGCACTTGAGGAGGTGGAGGCAGGTGGATCACTTGAGGTTAGGAGTTCAAGAAAAGGGCTGGCCCACATGGTGAAACCCCGTCTCTACTAAAAATACAAAAATCAGCTGGGCGTGATGGCGGGCACCTGTAATCCCAGGTATTCAGGAGGCTGAGGCAGGAGAATCGCTTGAACCCGGGCAGCAGAGGTTGCAGTAAGTCGAGGTCGCGCCACTGCACTCCAGCTTTGGCGACAGATCAAGACTGTATCTCACCAAAAAAAAAAAAAAAAAAGAAACTGTTTAATCACTTTTTTAGTTTAAACTCCCTTCTCTTTGGTTGATAAATGCCATCATAACTCAAAAAAAACCTCCTTACCCTTCATGAAGAAATGTTAGAAAGCTCCTCTGGGAACAGTCCAGAGGGTGTGATGTGTTCTCACGTCCTGGCCCAACAGTATCACCCAGAACAATACGTTCTTAACAAAATGTTACTTCTCCCTACCACTCGGGTGTAATAGCATTTCTGTGCACTTTTCCCCATCCCTGAGGAAGTGGCGCTGAATTCCCTATTAGGTAAGAGTTGTAGTAACAAACTTCCTGGTGGAGGCCTGAATGGACTTAATCTTTAACGGAAAGGCCGAAGATCGTAGTTCTCTATACCCAAGGCGAAAACTTGTTTGAGGTATCTGAGGGCTAAAATTTAGCAACAAGGAATGCCACCTTCGCTGTTAGAATGACGCTGACAAAATTATTTCTGTGGTCAGAGAGAGCATCTTGAGCTCCGTTTTGGAGAGGAGGAAACTATGGCCCAGAGGTCAAGAATGACTTGCCTAGGCTCACAGTTGGTTTGCGGCAGGTCTGAGGACTGGTTCAGTCTTCTGACTCCACTCCCTGTTTAGCCGAGGGGTGGGGGCTGCTCCATGTGGTGTCAGAAAACCAGTTCCTCCGCTTGTGTAAATCATTTCACCGCCCTGAGACTCCATCTGCTAATTTGGATTCTACAACACAATCTACCTTACAAGTAAGGAGGCAAGTAAATAAGAAACGGGAAACGTGCTTTGTAAACTGTCCATACAAATGTGAGAGACCGTTATTACAACAGAGCGGAAGAAGCTGAAAAAAGGCAACGTCCTGAACACCCCAAAACTGGCAAAGAAATCACTACAATCACTAAGTGAAAGAATCCTGGCGGGAGTGGGGGTGTCCAATTCTCCAACCACCCAAGCCACCCAACAGTATTCTCAACGTGTGCTTCTGAGAGACAGCTTTTAAAGTTTCTTTTCTTCCTGAAGCCTCTAACAAGAAGCTCTAGAAACAAGTTCTCTCCAGGATGACCCTGACAGTAAGCAACTGTATCCCCTCCCTGGCACCTGCCAATTTCAGGAAAACAGGGACCTAAAAATAAAATAAAATAAAAATTTTTTTAAAGTCTGAGTTCCCACTCCGCACGCCGGACGCGAAAGCTCAGACCTTGCTCATCTTCTCCACGGGGCTGCACAGACAGCACCCCAGTTCTATCCTATCGATCGGTCGGTCCAGCTCTAGACGACTCCCTCGTATTCCAATTCTAGAGCCGATTTCAGCCAGCCTGCTGCTTTCCTCCGCGAGCCGCCCCGCCGGCCACCCGCCCCGCTCTCGCGACCTGCCGCTCCGGCTGACGGGAAACCCCACACGGGGCGGAGACTCCCCAAGGGAAAAAGGGGTCGCCTCCCAGCTCGCGCTGCCCTCCCGCGCTCGCCCCGGGTAGCTGAGGCCCAGGAGGCAACCGCGAAAACGAGGCGGAAACGCCTCCCGCCCGACCCCAGAAAAGTTGACCGCGACCCCGCCTCGCGTGGCCCCTCCCAACCCCGTCTCTTTAACTAAGGCGACGGCGGCGAGAGCGCATCATTTTCGTTTCGCCGAACCCATCTTTAAAGCACGAAACGACCACGTCCCTTTAGGCTGAGTTTGGGGAAACCGTCTCCAGGGATCAATTTCAGAGTTGCGGCCACGCGACGTGCCAAATACCGTTGCATGGCGGGGGAAGAAGCGGACTGCGCCTCCCGTCCCCTCCCCACCTCCGGTCACTGCGACGAGTCCCCGAACTCGCCCGCGGTCGGAGAACCTGCCGCTGACCCAGATTCCGCCGGGCGGAGGGCGGCGGGCGGCGCGCGCGGCTTCCCCGAGGAGTGGGCGCCGCCGGAGCAGACCGCGCGCGGACCCCGCCGGCGCCCCCAGCCCGCCCCCGGCGCGGCGTCGGACGCCCGGGGCCTCGAGGCCGGCGGAGCCCACCCCCAAAAAAGATGAGTTGGCCGCACTGCAGAAAAGTTGGACCAACTTCTCAGGCGCCGAGGGCTGCGGCAGGGGCCGAGTGGGACTGGGGGTGCGCCCACGCCGCCGGCCCCCGGGAGGAGGGACGCCGGAGCCGAGCGGCGGAGCGCCCCCACCAGCCCGCTTCCCGCCCCCACGAGGCCCGGACGCCCGACTCGATGAAAGCCGAAAGGAGCTAAGCCCCCGTGCACACACAAAAACGCCCCTAGAAACTTCAACCCTTCGCCATTTTAAGTAGAAGATTTTAATGATTTAAAACTTAAAATTGGACATTTCCCCAACCCTAGCCCCGGGGGGTGGGGGCTCACTTACTCCTCCATCCCCGCACATCCACCGGGACCACCGGCAACCCGATCCTCCGAACACAGGACTGATGGGGAAGGGGTGGGGGCTGAGTCATCTCACCTCCTCCGGGGCTCTGTTCCTTAACTCCAGGTTAATCTTCTTCTTCATCTCCATGTCCTCCTCTTGCTCTTCGGCCACTACTCTCCTTCCTTTCCCTTTCCTGCCTTTCCCACCACCCCCAACCCACAATTTTTAAGATTCAGAAATGAATGAAAAGGAACGCAAATATAAACGCCCACTACCACCAGATAGGTGTGGGGGAGAAAGAAGAGAATAGCAAATGGAGTCCAAGAGTTGGGACTCTAACTCGGCTGCCCCCACCTCCTTGTCCACACACCAGCGCGCGCACACACACGCACGCACGCGCGCACACACAGACACACACACACACACATACACACAGCCCCGCAGTTCCTTCCCCTTCAATGGCTGCTCAGAGACTGAGCCTCCATGACACGGCACCGCCAACCCCCTGGCCTACACTCCACCCACCTCCCAAACGTATTGGTGGATTCTTCAGCGTCACATTATTTCATTGGGCGACGTGAACGTCTATCAGTCTTCAGGGCGGACCTGGGCCAGAAACTCCGTATCTATTGGCTACGATCAAGCGCGCAGTTAATTTCGATAGGTCCAGGAGGCTGTACGTCCCAGAGAAATGATTTTGAATCCCAGTAGCCCCCCTACTTTTCTTTATGTAGTTGGCGCGCTTTCCCTGGGCACTCGGACGGTTTTGTTGCCTGTTGGATTGGGTTTTTAGTTTTTTATTTCTTATTCTGTTGTTACCGTTAAAGAGGGAGAAGGCATCCTTCCGTGCCCAAGTTGCGATACTGATAATTCACCCACAGGGCACACACCGGCTCTGGGCTGTTTTAAAAGCACAGACTCCGCTTTGCAGCCAAGGTGTACAGCAACGTGCGCATCGCATTAAAAAGATGTCTTCGTGGCATTGTCCTGCTGGGGTCAGGCTTTTCACAGAGCCTGACCTTCCGTGATGCAGAGCCGGAGCCCAGATTTTAAAGATGGTAGTTTAACACCGTAAGAGACAACAATTTCGAAAGCAGCTGGGTGAAGTATGTAAGTTAATAATATTTAAATAAAACGATCCAGGAGGAATCGTTACTGAGCTAATTGTTGCTGTAATAAACACTAAGACCTGGGCGGAAAAAACAACCCCGGCCTAACGAAAACCAGACATTAATTAGCATAGAAATGGCACAGCAATGCCTCTCTAATTTCCCTTTGGTTGGTTTCCATGGAAATCTGTAGGTAAAGTATGCTTTTAAAAGTGTTTATCGCTTCTCTGCCTTTTGGCTGAGATCAAGTGTAGAATCTGTTCTTATCAGTTTACTATCTGATATATCTTCTCTCCGAGTCCAGTATATTACATAGGTTTTTGGAGCAGGAAGACGGAATAGGAGCTTGCTTGTCCACTTCATGCATGGACCTGGTACTACAGTACCTCCAGGAATGGTGCACCCCCTCAGGGGATTCAAATTTGGCGTTCAAGACACAAGAAGACGATAAAAAAGTCTCTGTGGGATGGGATATGAAAGATTAAGATAAGAATTATCTTTTGGCCGGGCGTGGTGGCTAACACCTGAATTCCCAGCATTTTGGCAGGCCGAGACGGATGGATCACCTGAGGACAGGAGTACGAGACCAGTCTGACTGACAAGGTAAAACCCCGTCTCTACTAAAAATACAAAACATTAGCCGGGCGTGTTGACGTGCACCTGTAATCCCAGCTACTCCAGAGGCTGAGGCAAGAGAATCGCTTGAGCCTGGGAGGCGGAGGTTGCGGTGAGCCAAGATCCAGCCATGGCACTCCAGCCTGGTCAACAAGAGCTAAACTCCATCTCAAATAAATAAATAAATAAAATGTAAACGCTTTAAAGGACAACAAAACGATGGTTGTCTCTACAATGTTTCCTTTGAATTCCCTGAAAAGGAAATTTTGTGAAGACAAAGAGAGGGGGAAAGGAGAGTTTTTGGTATCAAATGGCATCTCTGGCAGGACGCGATGGCTCAATCCCAGCACTTTGGGAAGCCCGGGCGGGCAGATCACTTGAGGCCAGGAGTTCGAGACCAGCCTGGCCAACATGGCAAAAACTTCATCTTTACTAAAAATACAAAAATTAGCCAGATGTGGTGGTGCACACCTCTAAGCCCAGCTACTCGGGAGGTTGAGGTACTAGAATCGCTTGAAACTAAGAGGCAGAGATTGCAGTGAGCCTGAGGGACAGAAGGAAACTGTCCCCCCCCCCAAAAAAAAGCATATTTGGCGGGGGCATTGGAGATTTAATAAAGTTTTTTATTTGCTTTAATACAGACTAAAAAGCCAGGATGACATGAAAATGAAATCAACATGGATTAAGGGACAAACAGTTCAAGGAAGAGTTAAAAATGCAAAAGAAGCCGGGCGCGGTGGCTCAAGCCTGTAATCCCAGCACTTTGGGAGGCCGAGGCGGGTGGATCAGGTGGTCGAGAGATCGAGACCATCCCGGTCAACATAGTGAAACCCGTCTCTACTAAAAATACAAAAAACTAGCTGGGCATGGTGGCGCGTGCCTGTAATCCCAGCTACTCAGGAGGCTGAGGCAGGAGAATTGCCTGAGCCCAGGAGGCGGAGGTTGCGGTGAGCCGAGATCGCGCCATTGCACTCCAGCCTGGGTAACAAGAGCGAAACTCCGTCTCAAAAAAAAAAAAAAAAAAATGCAAAAGAAAGGCCAGGCGCGCTGGCTCACGCCTGTAATCCCAGCACTTTGGGAAGCCAAGGTGGGCGGATCAGGAGGTCAGGAGTTCAAGACCAGCCTGGCCAACATGGTGAAATCCTGTCTCTACTAAAAATACAAAAACTAGCTGTGCATGGTGCTGCGTACCTGTAATCCCAGCTACTCGAGAGGCTGAGGCAGGAGTATTGCTTGAACCAGGACTGGGGAAGTCCACGGAGGTTGCAGTGAGCTGAAATCTCGCCACTGCACTCCAGCCTGGGCTACAGAGCTAGACTGCATCTCAAAAAAAAAAAAAAAAAAAAAAAAAAAAAGGAAGAAAAAAAGCTAAAAAGAAAGCACATCTTAGTACCAGCCTGGGAATAAGTCCTGAGATTTTGTTTTGTTTTTTAATAGGGATGGGGTTTCACCATCTTGGCCAGGTTGGTCTTGAACTCCTGACCTCATGATCCACCCATCTTGGTCTCCCAAAGTGCTGGGATTACAGGTGTGAGCCACCGCGCCTGGCCTAAATCCTGAGTTCTAATCTCACCTGCCTCTACAGGGTCTGGAACAAAATCCAAAAGAGAGTTATGGGAAGAAGGTTCAGATTTAGGAGTCATGTGCATACAAGTGATGGTTAAAGCCATGAGACAAAAATAAAATGTCCATAGGGAATGTATAAAAGACTATCGGACAACTTTGGAGGCCAAGGCAGGCGGATCACCTGAGGTCAGGAGTTCAAGACCAGCCTGACCAACATGGTGAAACCCCTTCTTTAAAAAATAAAATTAAATTAAAAAATTTTAAAAAGACTCTCAGACAAAGGAGAGCAAAACATGGTTGAAGGGGAAACGAGAGGAGGGAGGGATTGTCTACCAAAGTCCTCAAGAAAACTGAGGAGTAGGTAAAGAAGGAAAAATATATGGAAGCCAAAGAAGAGACGGAAGAGATTATTACTGACATCAAATGGTAGGGTTTCAAGTAAGAGCGATGATTGGGGTTAAATTGTATCCTGGAAATAACCAGTGTGAAGAAAAGCCATGAACTGGTTTTACCATTGAATAGTGGCTGCAGAAAGTACACCGTAGTAGCATAGACAGAGATTTGCCCAAGTGGCCTTTGTCTCAACATCCATTATCTCTACCCTCACATCTCTCATCTTAATTATCTGAATACACTACCTTGAAGCTTATTGCTTTCCAGCATTAACCCGAAAGGCAGGATAAAGAAGGTGCTAGAGAAGGAGAGAGTCCCCATAGGTCTGGTGCCCAGAAAGAAAGGTGCCTGGAAAGGGATTGAATAAAGAATACTACCAGGCCAGTAGATGGGCATATGAAGCTAAAAGGAAGGGTAAAGAGTGAAATTTACAGCTACTCGGGAGGCTGAGGCAGGAAAATCGCTTGAACCTGGAAGGTGAGGTTGCACTGACCCAATATCACGCCACTGCACTCCAGCCTGGGCAACAGAGCAAGACTCCGTCTCAAAAAAAAAAAAAAAAAAAAAAAAAAGTGAAATTTAGTCAGGAGAAAAGCCAAAGCCAAACTCACGTACCAGATCAGATCACTCTTTAAGCTGATGTAATTCGGTAGGGTTTCAATGGCAAAATGAAGAGTGAGGTTAAGTAACCAAGTTAAGGAGGAACACGGTGGCTCACACCTATAATCTCAGCACTTTGGGAGGCTGAGGTGGGTGAATCACTTGAGGCCAGGAGTTTGAGACCAGCCTAGCCAACATGGCAAAACGCTGTCTCTACTGAAAATACAAAAATTAGCTGGGCATGATGGCACACATCTGTAATCCCAGCTACTTGGGCGGCTGAGGCGCAAGAATCACTTGAACCCAGGAGGTGGAGTTTGCAGTGAGCCAACATCACACCACTGCACTCCAGCCTGGGTGACAAAGCAAGACTCTGTCTCAAAAAAAAAGTAACCAAGTTAAGTAGAGCAACTGAGAGAGGGGTTCAGAAAAACTCCTTTAATCCACCGGTAAGAAAGCTGCCTTGGGATGGTATTAAATACAACATGCCTTTAACATTCAAAAACCAAGAGCTGGTCTACTGCTGCTGAATATCTTGTTTGCACTTCCAGATCTACCCTGCACCCTGCACCCTGCTCTGCAACCCAGAACCTATATGAATTGCGTGAGGTCCCATGGCTTCCTGGGCTTGTCCTGATAGGAAATCAAGTCAGGAGGAAAGTGAGGTTGGACACTGACTCTCGCAGCTTCCTCTCTGCCAGGTCCTTACAAAACAGCTGAGTCCCTCTACGGAAAGCCACAGATGGTTACAGAACTGTGGTGGGCACTCTGAAGTACCACCCAACTTTTTCTTCAGGATTGAAGAACTTATTCCCACAGCTGCTGCTCCCAGCTGCTGGAAGGGGACCCTACGCTGTCCTCCCTTGCAGGGGATTTCTTTGGCGCAAGATTACCTCACTCAAGGTTATGCCTCCTTCTGGGGAAGCCCATGGCCAATGAGTGATTAACAGAGAGGTGTAAAGGACCAGCCTGCCCTTTTCCCCAGATTTAGACAAATGCAGAACGGTCATCCCAGCTCCAGAGCACCCTGTCGTGGTGGTCGGTTGAGGTCTGAGTTATGACTGCATTGCCATTCAGCTTCTCCCTCTGCTTAATCCTGCTTCTTTCTCCTCCTGTCCACAGGTAATGGTCTAAATATCACCCAACAACAGCTCAGTCTGCTTCTTGAGGACATGGGACAGCGGCTGTCTCCAAATACCTACCCTCTGAGAAAGCCCAAACTAACCTATAAAGGCGATCACTGGGAGAAGTCTTGAGACCACATGAAGAGAGTGAGCGCTGCTCAACCAGCCCCCAGCTTCTGCAACCCCCATTTCCAGCTGTAGCCACTGTCTGACCACACGAGAGATCCTGAGTCAGAACCAGCCAGCTCAGCCCTTCCCAAACTCCTGTGCCACAGAAACCACCAGAAATAATAAAATAATCCTTGTTGTTTTAAATGTCTAAATTAGGTGTGTTAGATAGCAATAGTAATTGGAACAACTCCCTAGCACACATTTTTCTGATCAAATCTCACGAATGGGCCAGGTACAGAGGCTCACACCTGAAATCCTAGCACTTTGGGAGGCCAAGGCGGGAGGATCACTTAAGTTCAGGAGTTCAAAACCACCCTGACCAACATGACGAAACCTTGTCTCTACTAAAAATACAAAAAATTAGCTGGGCATGGTGGTGGATGCCTGGAATTCCAGCTACTTGGGAAGCTGAGACGGGAGAATCACTGAACCCTGGAGGCAGCGGTTGCAATGAGCAGAGATTGTGACATTGCACTCCAGCCTGGGTGACATAGCAATACTCCATCTCAAAAAAAAAAAAAAAAAAGGCCGGGCGCGGTGGCTCAAGCCTGTAATCCCAGCACTTTGGGAGGCCGAGGCGGGTGGATCACGAGGTCAAGAGATCGAGACCATACTGGTCAACATAGTGAAACCCCGTCTCTACTAAAAAAAAAATACAAAAAATTAGCTGGGCATGGTGGCGCGTGCCTGTAATCCCAGCTACTCAGGAGGCTGAGGCAGGAGAATTGCCTGAGCCCAGGAGGCGGAGGTTGCGGTGAGCCGAGATCGCGCCATTGCACTCCAGCCTGGGTAACAAGAGCGAAACTCCGTCTCAAAAAAAAAAAAAAAAAAACTCGCACTAGCGCCCTTTTTGTTCTGTGATGACAGGTGTTACGCATTCTGCTAAATTTTGCTTATGCTGTTTTCTCCCTTAACAAATTTTCCTCCTCTGAATCCTCAGCATTTATTAAATGTTCTACTCATTTATCATTTACCCTATGATGCTTTGCAACCTCTCATGTATGTTTCTGTGGGGTTTTTGTTTTGTTTTTGTTTTTTTGAGACAGAGTTCTCACTCTTTGCCCAGGCTGGAATGAAGTGGCAAGATCTCGGCTCACTGCAACCTTTGCCTCCCCAGGCTCAAGCAACTCTCCTGCCTCAGCCTCCCAAGTAGCTGGGACTACAGGCGTGCATCGCCATGCTCCGTTAATTTTTATGTTTTTAGTAGAGATTTAGACGGGTTTCACCATGTTGGCCAGGCTGGTCTTGAACTCCTGACCACAGGTGATCTGCCCACTTTGACCTCCCAAAGTGCTGGGATTACAGGTATGAGCCACTACACCAGCCCTCGAATATGTTACTCAATTCCGATTGCTCCCAACTAGATTGGAATTTCCTAGAGGAAAATTAAGTCAGTAACTTGGCTTTCTCTGGCATCACTCACGGGACTTGGCACAGTGCTGAGCATAGAGTGGGTATTTAAGACATGTTTAATATGGCCGGGTGCGGTGGCTCACGCCTGTGATCCCAGCACTTTGGGAGGCCGAGGCGGGCAGATCAGGAGGTCAAGAGATCAAAACCATCCTGGCCAACATGGTGAAAACCCCCCTCTCTACTAAAAAATACAAAAATTAGCTGGGCGTGGTGGCGCGTGCCTGTAGTCCCAGCTACTCCGGAGGCCAAGGCAGGAGAACTGTTTGAATTCGGGAGGCGGAGGTTGCAGTGAGTCGAGATGGCGCCACTGCACTCCAGCCTGGTGCCTGGGGACAGGGCAAGACTCTGTCTCAATAAATAAATAAATAAATAAATAAATAAATAAATAAATAAATAAGAAAAAAAGGCATGTTTAATAATTGATTATACCTCAAATAAGTCCCAGCTAGTAGTTTAAATTCATACTTCCGTTAGGAAATAATTTGGTTGATGCTTGCTTGGGGAATAGGTGATGGGCTGCGAGTTAAGAAGAACTACAGACTGCTATTCTCTTCACTTTTTAACTTTCCCTTTTCCAAACTAGTTAATTTGCAGTTTAAACATAAAGGTAGGCCAATGCAACTGATGCATTTTCTCCAGAGTTTAGACCGACTTGGAACTACCAGAAATCATTCCCACTCATACCACTGAGAAATCCTGTCCCAGAAACCCACACAGCAGGGTCACTGCTGCTCTCCTTAGCACCAGGAGAGATGACCAATACCCAGAGAACACCAATAATTCTAGATGCCCACTGTGCTAATATGCTTTGAGAACCTTCCGGGTCAACACCTTTTAGGGCAATGTAGGTGTTTATATTTGTACAGGGCCTTAGAGTTAGAGTATGTCTATATATTTATTTTCTATCTACAGATCTAAAGTGAGTTACTTTTACAAAAAAAAGAAGAAACACTGAATTGTATGAGGTTAATCGGTGCAGTAAATTGTCTGCAAAAATAGTCATCAACAGTTTCTCCCATTCCTGTGCACACACCACACTCCTCCCATCAGGAGGTGGAGTCTGTTTCTTTCTCTTTTGAATCTGGGCTAGTCTTATGACTTGCTTTCACCAGTAGAATGTAGTGGAAATAACACTGTGCCAGTTCTGGGTCTATTCCTTAAGAGACCTGGAAGTTTCTGTTTTGTTCTTTGAGAAGCCATTTCTCATATAAAGAAGTCTAACTACCCTATTGGAGAGAGAGGCCATGTATCTCTCATTGTAGACAGAGGCCCCGGAAAATGAGAGATTATGAGGGGAGAGAGAGCTCAGCCATGCTCCAGCTGTCCCTGCCAACCGGCGCAGGCCCCAGCCGTGCAAGTGAAGCGGACTTGGATGCTCCAGCCTTTTGTCAAGCTGCCCAGCCAACACCATGTGGAGTAAAGACAGGCTATTCCACTATACTGTGGCCAAATTAAAGAATCTTGAGGCCGGGCGCGGTGGCTCAAGCCTGTAATCCCAGCACTTTGGGAGGCCGAGGCGGGTGGATCACGAGGTCAAGAGATCGAGACCATCCTGGTCAACACGGTGAAACCCCGTCTCTACTAAAAATCTAAATAATCAGCTGGGCATGGTGGTGCGTGCCTGTAATCCCAGCTACTCAGGAGGCTGAGGCAGGAGAATTGCCTGAACCCAGGAGGCGGAGGTTGCGGTGAGCCGAGATCGCGCCATTGCACTCCAGCCTGGGTAACAAGAGCGAAACTCCGTCTAAAAAAAAAAAAAAAAAAAAGAAGAATCTTGAGTAAGGCCACATGTGGTGGCTCACGCCTGTAATCCTAGCACTTTGAGAGGCAGAGGCAGGCGGATCATTTGAGCCTAAGAGTTTGAGACCACCAGAAGCAACATGGTAAAAATCCATCTCTACAATAAATTAGCCAGGCGTGGTGGCATATGCCTGTAGTCTCAGCTACTTGAGAGGCTGAGGTGGGAGAATCACCTAAGCCATGAAGATACAGGCCACAGTGAGCCAAGATCATGCACTGCACTCCAGCCCGGGTGACAGCGAGACCCTGTCTCAAACAAACAACAAAAAAGAATCTTGAATAAATAAAGCAAGGTTGTTGTTTTAAACTACTCATTGTTAAGGTAGCTTGTTAGCTATAACAAATAATAGTAGCAACAATAGATAACTAAAATAAGCAGCAGTGATTAATAATTTGTAAAGATAAAATTCAAGGTCGGGTGCAGTGGCTCGTGCCTGTAATCCCAGCACTTAGGGAGGCTGAGGCAGGCGGATCACGAGGTCAAGAGATCAAGACCATCCTGGCCAACATGGTGAAACCCCATCTCTACTAAAAAAAAAAATACAAAAATTAGCTGGGCATGGTGGCACGCACCTGTAGTCCCAGCTACTCGGGAGGCTGAGGCAGGAGAATTGCTTGAACCCAGGAGGCGGAGGTTGCAGTGAGCCAAGATCGTGCCACTGAACTCCAGCTTGGCGCCTGGAGACAGAGCAAGACTCTGTCTAAAAAAAAAAAAAAAAAAAAAAAAACAAAAAAAAAAACAATAACAACAACAAAAAATTCAAATTCGTTTCCTCTTTTTTGAAGTTCAACTCTTTTTCCAAAGGTGACCAGTATAATTCTGTTTAATTCATGGGAGCACAAAAATCTGCTCCCTAAGGCCGGGCGCGGTGGCTCAAGCCTGTAATCCCAGCACTTTGGGAGGCCGAGGCGGGTGGATCACGAGGTCAAGAGATCAAGACCATCCTGGTCAACATGGTGAAACTCCGTCTCTACTAAAAATACAAAAAAAACTAGCTGGGCATGGTGGCTCGTGCCTGTAATCCCAGCTACTCAGGAGGCTGAGGCAGGAGAATTGCCTGAACCCAGGAGGCGGAGGTTTCGGTGAGCCGAGATAGCGCCATTGCACTCCAGCCTGGGTAACAAGAGCGAAACTCCGTCTCAGGAAAAAAAAAAAAAAAAAAAAAATCTGCTCCCTAAAATATCATTTTTATTCCCTATTGACGCTAAAAGCACCACAAATAGATATTCAATCTTACAACTCCTATTGAGATACAAAACTCCAGGATGGTTAATAACTTTTTTTGTTGAGACAGAATCTGGCTCTATCACTCAGGTTGGAGTGCAGTGGTGGGACCGCATCTCACTGCAACCTCTACATCCCAGGCTCAAGCTATTCTCCCACTTCAATTTCCCAAGTAGCTGGAACTACAGGCATGTGCCACCATGGCTGGCTACTTTAGGGTGGTTTCTGTTTTTTGGTTTTTGTGTTTTTTGAGACAGAGTCTCACCCTGTCACCCAGGCTGGAGTGCAATGGCACGATTTGGGCTCACTGCAACCTCTGCCTCCCAGCTTCTACTGCCTCAGCCTCCCAGGTAGCTGGAACTACAGTTACCCGCCACCACTCCTGGCTAATTTTTGTATTTTTAGTAGAGACAGAGTTTCACCATATTATTAGCCAGGGTGATCGTGAACTCCTGACCTTGTGATCCGCCCGCCTCGGCCTCCCAAAGTGCTGGGATTACAGGCGTGAGCCACTGCGCCTGGCTTTTTAAAATTTTTTGTAGAGACGGAGTTTTACCATGTTGCCCAGACTGGTCTGGAACTTGTGAGCTCAAGTAATCCTCCCTACTCAGCCTCCCAAAGTGCTAAGATTACTGCAACCAGCCTTGTAAACTTGGTTACTCTATTAAACCTTATTTGAATATCTTAATCAAATAATATTTAGGAAAGATTCTGATTGGCAGCATAAAAACTGTAAAATGATCACATTACACTGTATCTTCCAGGATTTTTCAAGTCCTATTCTTGCTTTAATTTGGGATCCTCTTCTCTATAGAGATTGTCAGTAAATGGTGAAGAGAGAAGATTGCATATTGTTACAGTAAACTCTTGATTGCTGCCATGTGAATACAAAATTCTGTGGAATATCTGCAAAAATGTAAAATTTTAGGTTGAGCTTTTCCAGTTTGAATCACCTCTCTACATGCTAAAGGAACGAGTGTAAATAAGTTCTAACATTAGCCAAAGTCAAACAAAATAAGAAGAGTAAGTCTCCTAGAAACAAATCCATATTGCAATATCAAATAGATATGATTTAAAGATTTTGGCCAGGCACAGTGGCTCACGCCTATAATCCTAACAGTTTGGGACATGGAGGAAGGCGGATCACCTGAGGTCAGGAGTTCAAGACCAACCTGACCAACATGGTGAAACTCCCGTGTCTACTAAAGAAACCAAAAATTAGCTGGATGTGGTGGTGGGCGCCTATAATCCCAGCTACTTGGGAGGCTGAGGCAGAAGAATTCCTTGAACCTGGGAGGCGGAGGTTGCAGTAAGCCTGAGTGACAGAGTGACACTTTGTCTCAAAAAAAAAAAAAAAAAAAAAAGGCCAGACAGTCTGGTGATTCCTCAAGGACCTAGAAATAGAAATTCCGTTTGACCCAGCAATCCCATTACTGGGTATATACCGAAAGGTTCTATTATAAAAACACGCACACGTATGTTCATTGCAGCACTGTTTTTTTTTTGTTTGTTTGTTTTTGTTTTTTGTTTTTGAGATGGAGTTTCGCTCTTGTTACCCAGGCTGGAGTGCAATGGCGCGATCTCGGCTCACCGCAACCTCCGCCTCCTGGGTTCAGGCAATTCTCCTGCCTCAGCCTCCTGAGTAGCTGGGATGACAGGCACGTGCCACCATGCCCAGCTAATTTTTTTTTTTTTTTTGTATTTTTAGTAGAGACGGGGTTTCACCATGTTGACCAGGATGGTCTCCATCTCTCGACCGCCTTGGCCTCCCAAAGTGCTGGGATTACAGGCTTGAGCCACCGCGCCCGGCCTCAGCACTGTTTACAATAGCAAAGACCTGGAACCAACCCAAATGCCCATCGATGATAGACCGGACAGGGAAAATGTGGCACATATACACCACGGAATACTATGCAGCTATAAAAAAGGATGAGTTCGTGTCCTTTGTAGGGACATGGCTGAATCTGAAAACCATCATTCTCAGCAAACTGACACAAGAACAGAAAATCAAACACCACGTTCTCACTCATAGGCGGGTGTTGAACAATGAGAACACAGGGAAACAGGGAGGGGAACATCACACACTGGGGTCTGTTGCTGGGGGACTAGGGGAGGGACAGCAGGAGGTAGGGAGGTGGGGAGGGATAACATGGGGAGAAATGCCAGATGTAGGTGACGGGGATGGAGGCAGCAAACCACACTGCCATGTGTGTACCTAGGCAACAATCCTGCATGTTCTGCACATGTACCCCAGAACCTAAAGTGCAATAAAAAATATATATTTAAATTAAAAAAAAAAAAAGAAGGCCAGGTGCAGTGGCTGATGCCTGTAATCCCAGCACTTTGGGAGGCCAAGATGGGCGGGTCACCTGAGATCAGGAGTTCAAGATCAGCCTGGGCAACATGGTGAAACCTCGTCTCTACTAAAAATACAAAAATTAGCTGAGCATGCTGGCACGTACCTATGATCCCAACTACTTGGGAGGCTGACGCAGGAGAATCACTTGAACCTGGGAAGCAGAGATTGCAGTGAGTCAGGATTGCCCCAGTGTACTCGAGCCTGGGCGACAATAAGGAAACTCCATCTCAAAAACAAAAAAAACAAAAATTAGCCGAGCAGGGTGGTATAGTCCTGTAGTCCCAGCTATTCGGGAGGCTGAAACAGAACTGCTTGAACCCAGGAGGCAGAGGTTGCAGTAAATCAATATCAGACCACTGTTCCACAGCCTGGGTGACAGAATCACTGTGTTTATCCAGTAGTACAGATAACAAATACTTGCCTTAAGATAAATTTGTGATTTATTTATTTAATTTTATTGTTATTATTTTTATTTTTGATGGAGTCTCGCTCTGTCGCCCAGGCTGGAGTGCAGTGGCGCCATCTCAGCTCACTGCAACCTCTGCCTCCCAGTTTTAAGGAATTCACTGCCTTACCCTCCCAAGTAGCTAGGATTACAGGTGCCCGCCACCATGCCCAGCTAAATTTTTGTCTTTTTAGTAGAGATAGGGTTCATCTTGGCCAGGTTGGAGTGCAGTGGGTAAAATCAGCTCACTGCAACCTCTACCTCCCAGGTTCAAGTGATTCTCCTGCCTCAGCCTCTGGAGTAGCTGGGATTACAGGCATGTGCCACCACGCCTGACTAATTTCCGGATTTTTTTTTTTTTTTTTGAGATGGAGTTTCGCTCTTGTTACCCAGGCTGGAGTGCAATGGCGCGATCTCGGCTCACCGCAACCTCTGCCTCCTGGGTTCAGGCAATTCTCCTGCCTCAGCCTCCCGAGTAGCTGGGATTATAGGCACGCGCCACCATGCCCAGCTAATTTTTTGTATTTTTAGTAGAGACGGGGTTTCACCATGTTGACCAGGATGGTCTCGATCTCTCGACCTCGTGATCCACCCGCCTCGGCCTCCCAAAGTGCTGGGATTACAGGCTTGAGCCACCGCGCCCGGCCTAATTTCCGGATTTTTAGTAGAGAAAGGGTTTCACAATGTTGGCCAGGCTGGTCTTGAACTCCTGACCTCAAGTGATCCACCAGCCTTGGCCTACCAAAGTGTTGGGATTACAGGCGTGAGCCACAGTACCTGGCCAAATTTGTAATTTTGGTAACAAGATTACCTTGAAAAAATAACTTGAGGCCAGGCCCAATGTCTGACACCTGTAATCAGCACTTTAGAAGGCTGAGGCAGAGGATTGCTTGAGCCCAAAAGTTCTAGACCAGCCTGTGCGACATAGCAAGATCCCATCTCTATTAAAAAAAAAAAAAAAAAAAAAAAAAAAAGCCGGATGGGGTAGTTCACTCACGCCTATACTTCTAGCACTTTGGGAGGCTGAGGCAGGAGAATCACTTGAACCCAGGAGGCAGAGGTTCCAGTGAGGCACTCCAGCCTGCGATACAGAAGGAGACTTCATCTCAAAAAATAATAATAATAATGTGAGGTAGCTAACCACTGACTGTGGACCTTCCACAAACACAATGAAACATATTGACTGGACCAGCAGTCTTTAAACTGATATCAACTTTTTTTATTCTGTGGTGAAAGATAAGAATGTAGATATATTGTTTGCTTGTTTAACTTTTTTTGTTTGTTTTTTGTCTTAGAAACAGGGTCTTTCAGCTGGGCATAGTGGCTCATGCTTGTAATCTCAGCACTTTGGGAGGTCGAGGCAGGTGGATCTCTTGAGGTCAGAAGTTCGAGACCAGCCTGGCTAATGTGGGGAAACCCCGTATCTACTAAAAATACAAGAATTAGCCAGGTATGATGGTGTGCACCTGTAGTCCCAGCTACTCTGGAGGCTGAGGCAGGAGAATCACTTGAACCTGGAAGGCGGAGGTTGCAGTGAGCCAAGATTACACCATTGCACTCTAGCCTGGGCCACAAGAACAATACTCTGTCTCAAAAAAAAAAGAAGAAGAAAAGAAACAGAGTCTTTCTTGCTCTGTCACCCAGGCTAGGGTGCAGTGGTGTGATCATGGCTCACTACGGCCGGAAATTCCTTGAATTCAAGCTATCCTGCCACCTCAGCCTCCTGAAATGTTGAGACTATAGTTGTGAGCCACCACACCTGATTATATCTTATATAGAAATTCAGCATGCCGAATCTAAATTTATTCAATGCATAATATCTGTTGACAGGATGTTGCTATACCCTTCTGTCATGTTTCAATAGGTATGTTTGTTTATTAATGCAGTTTAAATTGTTTGCCAATGCTGTATTTGTGTTTCCATTTAATTTCAGCTCGATTAAGCCAATTGCTTCCACAAATTACCAAAAACAAAATCTAAGTAATCAGACTTGAATATAATTCTACTGAAATATACTGAAATTTAATAGAAGCTGGGTGACTATTTGGTGTAATCTGATCTATTTAATTATGGTTTTCTCCTGCTTAATTATTTGAGCTGTTTTGAAAAACAGTATTTTGCATTAGTACATATTATTTTAGTATTATGCTTTCTCATAAAATAATGAGTTTACTTTTTTTTGAGAGATGGAGTCTTGTTCTCTTGCTCAGGCTGGAGTGCAGTGGCGTGATCTTGGCTCACTGCAACCTCCACCTCCTGGGTTCAAGCGATTCTCCTGCCTTAGCCTCCTGAGTAGCTGGGATTATAGACACGCATCTCCGTGTCTGGCTAATTTTGTATTTTTAGTAGACACCAGGGTTTCACCATATTGGCCAGGCTGGTCTCGGACTCTCGACCTCAAGTGATCCACCTGCCTCAGTCTCCCAAAGTGCTCGGATTATAGGCATGAACCACTGTGCCCAGCCAAGTTTGCTTTTTTTTTTTTTTTTTTTTTTTTTGAGACAGAGTCTTGCTCTGTCGCCAGGCGCCAGGCTGGATTGCAGTGGTATGATCTTGACTCACTGCAACCTCCACCTCTTGGGTTCAAGCAATTCTCCTGCCTCAGCCTCCCAAGTAGCTGGGACTACAGGTGCGCACCACTATGCCCAGCTAATTTTTGTATTTAAGTAGAGACGGGGTTTCACCATGTTGGCCAGGATGGCCTCGACCTCTTGACCTCATGATCCGCCCGACTCAGCCTCCCAAAGTGCTGGGATTACAGGCGTGAGACACCGCGCCCGGCCCAAGTTTGCTTTCAGTATGTGTCTTTGAAGAACTACTACACTCACTAATGCAGCCTTTACTTACCTTTAAGCCAAAATTTCCTCCCAATAAACATAGCTCTCATTTTATACTGAAATTCCATGAGAGGACGATTTACGGAAATTTAACCATAATACAAGTGAATTTTTTGTTGTTGTTGAGACGGAGTTTTGGTCTTGTCGCCCAGGCTGGAGTGCAATGGCGCCATCTCAGCTCACCGCAACCTCCACCTCCCAGATTCAAGCATTTCTCCTGCCTCAGTCACCCAAGTAGGTGGGGATTATGGGCATCTGCCACCACGCCTGGCTAATCTTGTATTTTTAGTAGAGACAGGATTTCTCCATGTTGGTCAGGCTGGTCTGGAACTATTGACCTCAGGTGATCCACCCGCCTCGGCCTCAGAAAGTGCTAGGATTACAGACGTGGGCCACTGCGCCCAGCCTGATACAACCGAATTTTATTTCTGTGTGATAGCTAAAAGGTCCCAAGGGAAAGAAAAATACAGAATTTTTGCCTAGTGGTAAAACACCAATTGTAGAGTCCTTTGTGTATCTCCCTAAAGAAGAAAAGAGTAACAACTCATAAAAATACCATTGGAGGAGTATAACCTTTATGGAAGGCAATATGGCAGTAAATATAGCAAAAACCCTTAAAAAAAGTTAATATCCTGAATTAAAACCAAAATTAGATACCATTATACATCTATTAGAATAGCTACACTTAAAAAAAAATTTTTTTTTTTGAGACGGAGTTTCGCTCTTGTTACCCAGGCTGGAGTGCAATGGCGCGATCTCGGCTCACCGCAACCTCCGCCTCCTGGGTTCAGGCAATTCTCCTGCCTCAGCCTCCTGAGTAGCTGGGATTACAGGCACGCGCCACCATGCCCAGCTAATTTTTTGTATTTTTAGTAGAGATGGGGTTTCACCATGTTGACCAGGATGGTCTCGATCTCTCGACCTCGTGATCCACCCGCCTTTGCCTCCCAAAGTGCTGGGATTACAGGCTTGAGCCACCGCGCCCAGCAAAAAAAATTTTTTTTTTTGAGACGGAGTCTTACTCTGTTGCTCAGGCTGGAGTGCAGTGGCATGATCTCGACTCACTGCACCATCTGCCTCCCAGGTTCAAGCGATTCTTTTGCCTCATCCCGAGTAGCTGGGATTACAGGTTCCTGCCTCCATCCTTGGCTAATTTTTGTATTTTTAGTACAGATGAGGTTTCACCATGTTGGCCAGGCTGGTCTCGAACTCCTGACCTCGGTGATGTGCCTACTCTGGCCTCCCAAAGTTCTGGGATTACAGACATGAGCCACCATGCCTGGCCTACATTTTTTTTCTTTGACAAGATCAAGTGCTTGCAAAGATGACAACAGGAACTGATATATTGCTGGTGGGAAAGAAAACAGTATAAACACTATGGAAAAACAGTCTGGGGACCAGGTGCAATAGCTCCTACCGGTAATTCTAACACTTTGGGAGGTCCAGGCAGGAGAATCACTTGAACCCAGGAGATGAGACCAGCCTGGGCAACATGGCAAGACCCCATCTCTATAAAAAATAAAATAAAATAGGCTGGGCGTGGTAGCTCATGCCTGTAATCTCAGAACTTGAGGATGAGGCAGGCGGAGCATGAGGTCAGGAGTTCGAGACCAGCCTGGCCAATATAGTGAAACCCTGTCTCTACTAAAAATACAAAAATTAGCTGGGCGTGGTGGTGTGTGCCTGTGGTCCCAGCTACTTGGGAGGCTGAGGCAGGAGAATTGCTTGAACCTAGGAGATGAAGGTTGCAGTGAGCCGAGATTGCACCACTGCCCTCTAGCCTGGGCAACAGAGCAAGACTCCATCTCAAAAATAAATAATTAAATTCAATTTAAAAAAATTACAGGTGGCACACACTTGTAATTCCAACACTTTGGGAGGCTGAGGTGGGTGGATCACCTGAGGTCACGACTTTGAGACCGGCCTGGCAAACATGGTGAAACCCCTTCTCTTCAAAGAATACAAAAATTAGCTGGTCATGGTGGTGGGCACCTGTAATCCTAGCTACTCGGGAGGCTGAGACAGGAGAATCACTTGAACCCAGGAGGCGGAGGTTGCAGTGAGCCAAGATCATGCTACTGCACTCCAGCCTGGGCAACAAAGAGTGAAACTCCATCTAAAAAAACAAACAACAACAAAAAAGAGGCCAGGCATGGTGGCTCATGCCTGTAATTCCAGCACTGGGAGGCTGAGGCGGGAGAATCACTTGTGCCCAGGAGTTCAAGACCAACCCGGGCAATATGGTGAAACCTTGTCTCTACAAAAAATAAAAATAAAAATGAGCAGGGTGTGGAGGTGTGCACCTATAGCCTCAAGTGTTTGGGAGGCTGAAGTGGGAGGATCACTTGAATCCAGGAAGTGAAGGCTGCAGTGAGCCGAGATCACACCATGGCACTCCAACCTGGGCAACAGAGCCACACTGTCTCAAATGAAGAAACTGAAAGAAAGTAAAAGAAAGACAGCCTGGAAGTTTTTTTTACAAAGTTAAACATATGCCCCCGCTCCCCCATATAATCCAGCACTCGGCACCTATTTATTCCCACTCCTAGGTGGGAATTTACTCAAGAACAATAAAAACATACGTCTGCTCAAACATCTGTACTCAAACGTTTACAGTGGTTTTATTCATGGTGACTAGAAACAGGTGGCTGCAGTGGCTCACGCTTATAATCTCAGCACTTTGGGAGGCCAACCTGGACAAATCACTTGAGCACAGGAGTTCAAGACCAGCCTGGGCAACATGACAAAATCTGTCTCTACAAAAAAAAATAAGAAAAGTTTTAAAACCTGCTAGTCGTGGTGGCATGTGCATGTAGTCCTAGCTACTCAGGAGGCTGAGAAAAAGATCACTTGAGTTTGAGGCTGAAGTGAGCTATGATTTCACCACTGCACTCCAGGCTAGATGACAGAGTGAGACCCTATTTCCAAAAAATAAAGGTAGAGAGAGGCTGGGTGCGGTGGTGGCTCATGCCTGTAATCCCAGCACTTTGGGAGGCCGAGGTGGGTGGATCACCTGAGGTCGGGAGTTCGAGACCAGCCTGACCAACATGGAGAAAGCTGTCTCTATTAAAAATACAAAATTAGCAGGGCACGGTGGCGCATTCCTGTAATCCCAGCTACTCAGGAGGCTGAGGCAGGAGACTCACTTGAACCAGGAGGCATAGGTTGTGGTGAGCTGAGATCTTGGGATTGCACTCCAGCCTGGGCAACAGAGTGAAACTTTGTCTCAAAAAAAAAAAAAAAAAAAAAGGCCAGGCTCAGTGACTCATGCCTGTAATCCCAGCACTTTGGGAGGCCAAGGTGGCAGATCACCTGAAGTGAGGAGTTCGAAACCAGACTGACCAACATGGGAAAACCCTATCTCTACTAAAAAATACAAAATTAGCCAGGCAAGGTGGCACATGCCTGAAATCCCAGCTACTCAGGAGACTGAGGCAGGAGAATCGCTTGAACATGAGAAGCAGAGGTTGTAGTGAGCCGAGATTGTACCATGGAACTCCAGCCTGGGGAACAAGAGCGAAACTGTCTCAAAAAAAAAAAAAAGAGCAAGAGAGAAAGAGAAATGTTAACGTAGATTTGGACATACCCAGAACTATAGAATCAGGTGCTGTGGGGGTGAGGTCCAGAAATCTGTGTCTATTTATTTATTTATTTATTTACTGAGACAGAGGTTTGCTCTTGTCATCCAGGCTGGAGTGCAGTGTTGCAGTCTCAGCTCACTGTAACCTCCACCTCCCGGGTTCAAGCAATTCTCTTGCCTCAGCCTCCCAAGTAGCTGGGATTACAGACGCCCACCACCATGCCTGGCTAATTATTTTTTTGGATTTATAGTGGAGATGGGTTTTCGTCATGTTGTCCAGGCTGGTCTCAAACTCCTGACCGCAGGTGATCTGCCCGCCTCAGGCTCCCAAAGTGCTGGGATTACAGGCATGAACCACTGCGCCTGGCCAGAAATCTGTATTTTAATAAGCTTTCCAAGTTTAAAAAGCTTTCCTCATAAATGGCCGGGCGCGGTGGCTCAAGCCTGTAATCCCAGCACTTTGGAGGCCGAGGCGGGTGGATCACGAGGTCAAGAGATCGAGACCATCCTGGTCAACATGGTGAAACCCCGTCTCTACTAAAAATACAAAAAATTAGCTGGGCATGGTGGCACATGCCTGTAATCCAAGCTACTCAGGAGGCTGAGGCAGGAGAATTGCCTGAACCCAGGAGGCGGAGGTTGCGGTAAGCCGAGATCGCGCCATTGCACTCCAGCCTGGGTAACAAGAGCGAAACTCCGTCTCAAAAAAAAAAAAAAAAAAAAAAAAAAAGCTTTCCCTATGATTCTGATGCACACTGATATTTAAGAATCAATGGTGTTGGAGAAAGCTCACAGGTGCTTGTGTCCTTATTCTGGTTCAGTCTAGCAGCTATATGACTAACCATGGCTGAATCCTTAAATGTCTGAAAACTCAGTTGTATAGGGTATAGATAACAAGGAGTTTAGAATGATGCCTGCGGGCCCTTCTGCTCTAAAATTATGTGAAAGAAAGTAAATAAATGTTGCAATTACTCAATTCATTCAGTCAACAAACACTTAGGTACCAGGCAGTGTGTTCTGTTCATGGAATCAATGTATGACACAAAATTGCAACTGAAATACTATAACTTTATCCTTTATAATTAAATGACTTGCAAATTTTCAGACCACAAACTTTCACCTGTCCTCAATTTACAAGATTTTCATACTGCATCTGTTGTGTAATGTGAACTAGAAAACTAAGAAAATGGCCGGGCGCGGTGGCTCAAGCCTGTAATCCCAGCACTTTGGGAGGCCGAGGCGGGTGGATCACAAGGTCAAGAGATCGAGACCATCCTGGTCAACATGGTGAAACCCCGTCTCTACTAAAAATACAAAAAATTAGCTGGGCATGGCGGCGCGTGCCTGTAATCCCAGCTACTCAGGAGGCTGAGGCAGGAGAATTGCCTGAACCCAGGAGGCGGAGGTTGCGGTGAGCTGAGATCGCGCCATTGCACTCCAGCCTGTGTGACAAGAGCGAAACTCCGTCTCAAAAAAAAAGAAAAGAAAAAAAAAAAGAAAAGAAAATGATCCAAAGGGATCCATGTTTCCAAAATTACTTTTTTTTTTTTTTTTTGCCAGAGTCTCAGCTTACTGCAACCTCCCCTTCCTGAGTTCAACTAATTCTCCTGCCTCAGCCTCCTGGGTAGCTGGGATTACAGGCACGCGCCATCACGCCTGGCTAATTTTTGGTATTTTTAGTAGCCATGGGGTTTCGGTATGTTGGCGAGGTTGGTCTGGAACTCCTGGCCTCAAGTGACCCACCTGCCTTGGGCTCCCAAAGTGCCTGACCTCAGTCAAGTTTCAGTACATCTGCAAGTACAGGAGATGGCGCCAGAAGGCAGCGGGCTGCTCAGTTTGGGTTTAAGGGTTTTAGCCAATGCGAGAGAGGAAAGAGCTTGGGCAGAGAGGTCAGAACTAAATCAAAGGTGCCAGAGTTGAGTGGAAACCAAGACCGAGTGGGGAGAGGGAGCGGCGTCACTTTAAAACAAGCAAAAAAACAAAACTTACAATGAGGGTCCTCTTGACACCTGCTCCAAATCAGGACAGCTAGAAAGCAACGACAGAAATATCCACAGTAAAGCCGAAGCTCAAGATACAGTCAAGCGCGTGGAGGATGGCGCTGGCCTCCTGGCTCCCTGGCTCCTAGAGAGGAGGACCTTTGTCATCTGGGACGCACAAGCACCTGGACGCGCTGCTCACCCAAGATCAGGGAAGTGTTGACTCCGGGCTAAGATATCTCTGTGACACAACGTGAAGTTGTAGTTGTATAGGCAAAATCCCAAAGCTCGCCAGCAGTGAAATACTTCCCAGAAGGAATCACACGCAAAACATTTTAAATTAATATTTAAAAAGTCATAGACGAGCCAGGAGGTGGCGCCTGGCAAGACGCGCTGCCTGCCTGGGGAATCGGAAATCTCAGCTCAGCACTGCACGGGAACTCTGTCCCAGCGGGGTCATTCTTTCCCACTAAATCTCTTCTTTCATACCTACGTGTCTCTGCTTCCCTTTTTTTGTTTCTTTGTGCTAAATACCCTGATTCCCGGGAAGTCTGATTTATACTTCACGCCTTTTCCTCTTCTTAGATGGGATGGATGGGGCTTTGGGGAACCTCAAAACAGAAAACTTTCCTGAAGGGGACAAATACTTCGGAGGGTGATAGGAGAAGAAAAAGGGAAATGACATCAGCAGAATGGCTTGGCTTTGCAGATCAATCGCGGGGGACAGAAAGGCACAGTGAGCTCCTGTCTCTGCAGGAGCTGATGATCCAGCACATGCATTATTCTGTTCATTTGGCTTTTCTCCTGCTCCCTTATTTAGCTTCTGCTGCCTTTGTTTGGCTATTTATTGCTACTCGGCAGGAGCAAGGAGGGCAGAGGGAGCTCAAATGGGTGCATCCTTCAGGCTGGTGCCTCTGGCAAAGGGCACGGAGGAGAAGGAGGTTTCAATGTCCGGCTTGAAAGTATCTGTGGGTTTCACATTCTCTAACAAGGGATTTAGGATGTACATTCCGATCGGGATTTCCAGTCCCGTGGGGAGCAAATATCAGCTCACATTCCTGAGACGCGCAGCCTCCATGCTCCAAGGCACAGCTCCTTGGTGGCAGGTTTCACTCAGTGCCACATGTTGTGCCTCAGCCCTTGGGCTGGAGGGAAGACCCTGGGCCCCTCTTCCATCTGGATCACATGGTCTCTCTGGTCCCTCCCCTCTCTTTCTCTGGAAACCGCCTTTTTCTGGTGGTGGTAGTGATTGTTCCTACAGTCTCTCCTTCTTTCCTCCTGCCCTGGCCTCTCTGCCAGAGGTCAGTGTCCTCTTCAGTGACAAAAGCCGCCCTAGATCTGGGCTCCCTGGAGAGGGAGGTGGCTGGGTCTGGCAGTTACAGCCGCTGTCTCTCCATGGTGCTGCTACACCCCTCCCCCGCTGGGCACACAAATGGGCTTTATCCAGCAAACAACACCCCCCCCCACCCCGGGCCACACAGGCACGTGGACCCAGGCCTCACCGTGGGAAGGGGGTGGTGACAGGCACAGAAGAGATTGCTCCAGATGAGTTCTCCTGGCCTCACTTCTCTTCCTTAGAACTCAGGACACAACTCTGCTTTTAGTTCTTGACTTCCTCCACCCCTCACCTGCACCCTGAATCCCCAATTCCTTCTTGTTACGTTATCTTCTAATTCTGGACTCTTCCCATTCCACAGCAGCTCAGATTCTGCAGGGAATTGGGAACAGGTACCCCCGCCATCTGCTCCATGCCACCCAGGGAGCTGCTCTGCAGAGGAGAAGCCAGGTGGGGGGATGAAAACACAGTGCCCTCTTGAGGGGGCTGAGTTGAACCCCAAAGCCCCTTCCTTGCCCCCGCCGGCTTCCAGGAAACACCCATGTAAGCAGCATCTGTGTGACTAGCAGAGGAAGGAATAGCTCACCCCAGCTGGACTCCTGAGCCAGGGCCAGCGCTCCGGTGAAACTTGCCACGATGCAGCTCCGAGTGGGGCCAACCTGCATGCCTAATTGGCTATTTAAGGAGCTACTCGCCTGCAGCCCAGGCAGCCCCCCCTCCCCACATACACCCGTCCAGAGCCACCTTAAAAGCAGGAGTCAGTTGTAAAGTCGCCGGCCAGCTAGTGGAGTGGAGACTGCAGAGGGAGATACAGAGAGAGGGCAGAGAAAGAGGCAGCAAGAGATTTGTCCTGGGGACCCGGAAACCCATGGTACCCTACTGAACCCCAAATTCCCTGGAAGCCCACAGAGACACAGAAACAGCAAGACAAGCAGCGATACACTCCACGCCAGGAATCCTCCTCTCTCTCTCTCTCTCTCTCTCTCTCTCTCTCTCTCTCCCTCTCTCTCCACCCCCCATCCCAGCCTGTCCTCGTCCTCTAGTCTTCAAATTCCCAGTCCCCTGCACCCCTTCCTGGGACACTATGCTGTTCTCCGCCCTCCTGCTAGAGGTGATTTGGATCCTGGCTGCAGACGGGGGTAGGTACAACTAAATGTTTGTGTGTTGATTTGTGCTGATGTTCACACGTCGCCAGGTGTGTAAACGGCGGGGGAGGAGAGGTGTGAAAGGAAGCCTAGAGGCTGGAATCATAGGCTCGGAGAGGAGGGGAAAAGCGAGCGGAGCGTAGAGGAGACCACTTCTCTTCTTTATCTTTTGCCTTTCCAGCCTTGCTGTTATGGGAGGTGGGGGAGAACGAGCGGGGGGCTGGGTGTGTACACAGGCAAGTGCTGGAATCTCTTTGCAGGCTACAGAGTTTCTCCAGAGCTCTTTCTCCCACTGACCTGGTCCCAGTCGGCACTCCTGGACTTTTTTATTTACAAACTCCTCCGATTAGGGAGTCAAAGAGGCCTGGCATGAAAAGATCGATAGCTGGGGGTAGGGGGAAGAATACTTCCTGCCCAACTCAGACCCTGATCTCCAATGCATCACCTTTTGGTCAAGTTTCCTTCTTCATTCTGTGGAGCGACTGAACTCCCTAGTTATCCCCCGAAAGCAGCAGGATAAGAGTGAACATTTGTTTGACGCTTTACCGTTTACCAAGGACTTTCAGGAGGTCCCAGGAGATGGGGAACGATTTTTGGGAGAACAGGCTGAAGCGCTCAGGAGTGTCCCCTGGAACCACAGACCTCACTTCTGTGTTTCCCATGCCTAGCACAGTATCAGGCACATAGTAGATGCCTGACTGAGGTCTGCGGAAAGAGCAGGGTTGGGGGTGGGGGTGTCCAGAGAGTAGACGGTAAATGCAGAGATGACAGGGGCAGGCGGGCAGCCAAATGGAGAGTCACAAATCTCATCTGAGGAGAAAGAAAAACACAGGGAAAGGGGAGGAAGAGACAGAGTAAGTGTGCTGAGGCTCTGACCAGAAGAGACGGGCACCTTCACAGACCAGGGAGTTCGAGGTGTTGGGGGCGGGGGGTCCCACAGAGATGGTAACTGAGAGGTAACTGAGAGGCTGCCTCCAGCTCTCCTTTGGGCCAGCAGAATAGGTCAAGGGTAAGAGCAGGGCATCTCACAAGTTTGAGGAAGTAAAGGGATTAAGAGAGAGAGAGACGGGAAGGAATTCAGGATTTTTCTCCAGCGTTTCTGGGAGTATGGCTATTGCAGCATAAACATGCAGGAAGGCCTTCCTTTTCTTCTTGAGGCAGTTTGGTCCTGGGGAGGCGCTGGACCTGCAGACCCCCCGGCCTGAGTCAGACAGGACTGCACGAGAGCCTGGCATGTGACCCAGCTGGCAGCTCTCTTCTCTACACACAATGCTTCACTTTCATCCTGTCCCTGCCAGCCTGGCTGCCTGTGTCCACCCACTACCCTCAATCTAGAGTAGACCCTGCCCTGACTCCCACCCTCTCCTAAGCATCTCGGAATGTAGGGAGCAGAGCCTCCTGGTGATGAGGAGCTACTGGGACCCGAAAGGAAGGATTTACTTATGACTGTACAGCTCAGGGCCTTTATTCATGCAATTTTTCAAAGCAAAGGAATAATCCCCCCTTCCCCCCCATAGCACCCCCCCACACACACACACACTCTGAACTCCTTTCTCCTTCCCTCTTTCTAGTCTCTATCCTTCAAACCCTCTGCCCACACCCTCACCCCGCCCACCCCAATCTTCTAAGTGTTGGATTGACTTGGCACAGGTTAGAGAAAAGTAAGGGGTTGGGCCAATCGCACATTTGGATCCAGGTTAATTTTAGTCCCTGGGCTTTACCTCTTTTCATTCCTCCTCCCCCTTTACTCGGCAGGCACCAGCAGAGCCTGGGCTGGTGAATTTAAATAGACCCCCACCCCCCGTCCTCCCCACCCCCACCCCCCCACCCCCCGCCAACCTTTCCACAGAGGTGTCCAGTTTCAGGGCTTCCTTTGGAAAGTGCTGGAGCAGAAGGAGGAGGGGCAGCAGAGAGGGAGGTGGAGCAGTACAGAATGCTAGAGGGAGGGGTGTGGAGGCCAGGGCTCTGCCCCAGGCTGTGCTGGCTGTAACCCAAATCCTTCTGCCTTGCAGGTCAACACTGGACATATGAGGGTGAGAGCAGATCTCGAGGCCTCCCGCCACTCCTTTCACACTGGAGCCTCCTCACCTGGCAGGAAGACAGGCTGTGCGGGTGGGGAGGGGTCTCCCTGTAGCTTCTCATCCTGGCTCCTCCCTTCTGGATCTCCCACTGCGTTGAGTTGCACGTATTTGGCTCCCAGATCCTGCTCTAATCATCAAATCCTACACCTCCTGATTTGGCAGAAAAGCTAGTTAAGTCCTCAGTAAATCGTGTAGGAGTGAGGGAGCTGGGTGGGCGGGGGGGGGGGGGGGAAGCTTAGCTGCCAGGTCTCCTTCTGGCTCTCTCTATCCTAATCCATCATACCCCTAACCTGCATCTGAAGTTGGGACAGAGCCGGAGGTCAGGGGTGACCAAGAGGATGGTGGGACAGTTTGTGACACTGGGGGGGGGGGTGGAGTTCCATTCCTATGAACTACTGATTAATGACATAACTGAACTCCAGAGTCCATGACAGAAGGTCAGTGTGACAGCCAGCAGTGAATGATGAAAAGTCAGGATATCTGAATCCCAAGGCTACATGATAGGAAGTCTCCAGCAGGATTTTTTTTTTTTTTTTTTTTTTTTTTTCTGAGACGGTCTCATGCCGTCACCCAGGCTGGAGTGCAGTGGTATGATCTCGGCTCATTGCAAACTCCATCTCCCAGGCTTAAGTGATTCTCCTGCCTCAGCCTCTCGAGTAGCTGGGATTACAGGTGCGCACACCACATCTGGCGAATTTTTGTATTCTTAGTAGAGACGGGGTTTGACCATGTTGGTCAGGCTGGTCTCGAACGCCTGACCTCAAGAGATCCACCTGCTTCAGCCTTCCCAAGTGCTGCTATTACAGGTGTGCGCCACTGTGCCTGGCCTCTCTAGGATCATTTTATTTCTCCCATTTTTCTACTCCTACTCTCTAATCCCATCTCTTAGGGTATTCAGGTTTTCTATGCATCTCCTCTCTCCTCGTTCAGCTCTCTTGTCCTGTAAATATAGGTAAGTAAAAGAGCTACCATTCCCCATTCATCAGGATAATTGGAGAATCATCACTGTCTCTGGGTAGAGAAGGGGAACCGGAGTTGGATACTCGATAGGATTCCTACCTCACCCATCCCAGTACAACTGGGGTCTTAACCTGGGTGGAGGGAAGTCCATTTCTACCTCCACCCAGATGTATGGCTTGGTTAGGGGACAGGGTCAAAGGGATGGGGGCGGTGTTGAAGGGTGCCTAGAGCTGGAGGACAGGACCAATGTCTTTGGTAACCCCCCAGGCCCACATGGTCAGGACCATTGGCCAGCCTCTTACCCTGAGTGTGGAAACAATGCCCAATCACCCATCGATATCCAGACCGACAGGGTGACATTCGACCCTGAGTTGCCTGCCCTGCAGCCCCACGGATATGACCAGCCTGGCACCGAGCCTTTGGACCTGCACAACAATGGCCACACAGGTAAAAGCACGGGCTCCAAGAGGTTGTAGGCTCCAGCTCAGCTCTTAGGAGTCAGATCCTTTTGTAGTGCATGAGTGTGACGATGGGGTGTTCATGAGCATGCGTAAAATGCGCCACCCTCCATCCTTGTTACGATGTCAGCACATTACCCATCTGCTACGAATAAATAACCTCAGGAGTCAGGGGAAAGCAGCATTCTCCTAACCTGCAAATTCTCAAAAAGCTTGGAAATAGGAGAATGGGGATCGGGCTCCTGTCGCCGAGGCAGAAATCAAAATGTTTCTAGTCAAGCTCGATAGGTAGGTTAGTCTCATTGCGCTGATTTGATCTTCACTGAGAAAAAGGAAGATATGCTAGAAGGGCTCTGGCCCATGGGAGGAACCGGGTGCTGCTTGAGGAGGAAACTGGAAGAGAGCCAAGTCTCAAGAGGTGGTGGCAACCCAGGAGTGGGAACGTATCTGCCTTCCTCCGCCGATCCTAGCTTGCTCTTTTCTTCACAGTGCAACTCTCCCTGCCTTCTACCCTGTATCTGGGTGGACTTCCTCGAAAATATGTAGCTGCCCAACTCCACCTGCACTGGGGTCAGAAAGGATCCCCGGGGGGGTCGGAACACCAGATCAATGGTGAAGCCACAGTTGCGGAGGTACCAGGGAACGAAGGGCTGGGGATTTGGGCAAAGTAACAGGGATGGTTGGTCCTGAGAAAAGGGTCTGGGCCTTGGGAAAAGTCCTGCTGGAGGGATAAGGCCAACCTTTGTGAGACAGACTTAGTGCCTGCCGGGGACAGCAGGGGGATGCTGGTGGCTAGGATCAAGGCCTTGAAGTGGGTGGGGACATTCCGTAACTCAATTCCCTCTTCCTTCCTTCAGCTCCACATTGTACATTATGACTCTGATTCCTATGATAGCTTGAGCGAGGCTGCTCAGAGGCCTCAGGGCCTGGCTGTCTTGGGCATCCTGATCGAGGTCAGTAGCTCCCAGTCCCTTCCAGGTTTCTCTCCACCTCCTCTGCAACTGTCACACCGATTTGTTTCCCTCCTGTGGCAGGCAGCGGCTCATCCTGACCATTTATTCTGTACATACGTTTCTTATTCCAAACATGGACTCCTTCCCCATTCTCTCTCTTTCCTCCCCTTCCAGGTGGGTGAGACTAAGAATATAGCTTATGAACACATTCTGAGTCACTTGCATGAAATCAGGCATAAAGGTGAGCCTTAAAAATCTATAGCAGGAAGTGAGATTGCTTTCAACAAACTTTCAAAAACTATTAGTCTTGGGATGAGGCGATTACTTAGAGCCAAGGAATTCTGCTTCTGGGAGCCCTATCTAGGTAAGCTAGGGCACACTGAAAGGAAGACGAGTCCCAGTCTGTTCTCCCCAGATCAGAAGACCTCGGTGCCTCCCTTCAACCTGAGAGAGCTGCTCCCCCCCCAGCTGGGGCAGTATTTCCGCTACAATGGCTCGCTCACAACTCCCCCTTGCTACCAGAGTGTGCTCTGGACAGTCTTCTTTAGAAGGTCCCAGATTTCAACGGAACAGGTAAGCGGTGGAGAAATGAGGTGAGGGGAGAGAGACACGACTGTATCTTCAGACCCCTTCCCACTCCCCAGTGACACCTCTCCCGCGCCTCTGCTCCTCAGCTGGAAAAGCTTCAGGGGACATTGTTCTCCACAGAAGAGGAGCCCTCTGAGCTTCTGGTACAGAACTACCGAGCCCCTCAGCCTCTCAATCAGCGAATGGTCTTTGCTTCTTTTATCCAAGGTGATTCTGCATAACTCAGAAGAGGTGGGAAACTGAGGGACTGAATGGCAGGAACCAGGGAGCCTATGGGAAGAAAAGGCTAAAAGGGGAAAGGGTTTCCAGGGACTGGGAACCAACCCCCACCCCAGGGGGCCCGGGTCATTCTCCCAGGCATAGAAGCAGAGTGCTGCCCCCAGCTGGGATGGGGATCTCAAGTCCCACTGACCCCTTTTCTTCTCTTACAGAGGGACCCTTGTATACCACAGGTAAGACAGCCTTGTAAGGTATTGGGGGGAGGGGAGGCATCCTCAGCAAGTAGGGGAAAGGCTGAGAATCTGTTAGTCCTAGGCTGACACCTTGTACCTTTATCTCCCCCAGGTGAAATGCTGAGTCTAGGTGTAGGAATCTTGGTTGGCTGTCTCTGCCTTCTGCTGGCTGCCTATTTCATTGCTAGAAAGATTCGGTGAGGTCCTATTTTCCATTCTTCCAGTCCTTTCTTTTTTTTTTTTTTTTTTTTTTTTTTCTTTTTGAGACGGAGTTTCGCTCTTGTTACCCAGGCTGGAGTGCAATGGCGCGATCTCGGCTCACCGCAACCTCCGCCTCTCGGGTTCAGGCAATCCTCCTGCCTCAGCCTCCTGAGTAGCTGGGATTACAGGCACGCGCCACCATGCCCAGCTAATTTTTTGTATTTTTAGTAGAGATGGGGTTTCACCATGTTGACCAGGATGGTCTCGATCTCTCGACCTCGTGATCCACCCACCTCCGCCTCCCAAAGTGCTGGGATTACAGTGGCTTGAGCCACCGCGCCCGGCCCTTTTTTTTTTTGAGAGGGAGTCTTGCTCTGTTACCCAGTCTGGAATGCAGTGGTGTGCAATCTCAGCTCACTACAACCTCTACCTCCGGGTTCAAGTGATTCTCCTGCCTCAGCCTCCCAAGTAGCTGGGACTACAGGCACACACCACCACACCCAGCTAATTTTTGTATGTTTAGTAGAGACAAAGTTTCACCATATTGGCCAGGGGTCTCAAACTCCTGACCTCAGGTGATCCACCTGCCTCAGCCTCCCAAAGTACTGGGATTACAGGTGTGAGCCACCACACCTGGCCTTTTTTTTTTTTTTTTTTTTTTTTTAAGGAGACAGGTTCTCACTGTTGTCCAAGCTGGGGTACAGTGGCTTTATCACAGCTCACTGCAACCCCCACCTCCCGGGCTCAAGTGGTCCTCCTCCCTCAGCCTCCTGAATAGCTGGGACTACAGGCGTGTGCCACCGTGCATGGCTACTTTTTATATTTTTAGTAGAGATGGGTTTTCACTATGTTGCCCAGGCTGGTCTCCAACTCCTGACCTCATGTGATCCACCTGCCTCAGCCTCCCAAAGTGCTGGGACTACAGGCGAGAACCCCACCTTGCCCAGCCTTTTCTTTTCTATGAAAAAGCATTCTCCGATTCCACCTCTCATCTGCTTCACTTAGATAGTAGTCATTCTCATGAGCCACTCCCCTTTCCAGGAAGAAGAGGCTGGAAAATCGAAAGAGTGTGGTCTTCACCTCAGCGCGAGCCACCTCTGAGGCATAAATTCCTTCTCAGATACCGTGGATGTGGATGACTTCCCCTCGTGACTGTCGGGAAGCCTCTAAAATGGGGTCTAGGGTCTGCACAGAAATCCTGTAGGAGTAGCAGGCAGACGTCCTCCTTCCCCTGGACATCCCCTACAGAGAGGAATGGACAAATGAGGAGATCTGTGCTGTTCATGCAGAGGACAAACTCTGTTCAGTTGCAGGGGAAGTTTGGGATGTACCCCAAAGTCTTCTCCCCCCTCACCTTTATGGCCCTTTCCCTAGATACACCGCAGAATCTCTCCTTAGGATAAAAAGTTGCTGTTGAAGTTGTATATTTTTGATCCATGTATTTGGAAATTAAAGTTTCTGACTTTCATTCTGGTCTGTTCTTTGAGGCTCTTGAGGGTGCACAAATTCCTCAGTTCCTCAGGTGGTAAAGACAGGCAGAGGGGCCGGGCGCGGTGGCTCAAGCCTGTCATCCCAGCACTTTGGGAGGCCGAGGTGGGTGGATCACGAGGTCGAGAGATCGAGACCATCCTGGTCAACATGGTGAAACCCCGTCTCTACTAAAAATACAAAAAAAAAAAAAATAGCTGGGCATGGTGGTGCATGCCTGTAATTCCAGCTACTCAGGAGGCTGAGGCAGGAGAATTGCCTGAGCCCAGGAGGTGGAGGTTGCGGTGAGCCGAGATCGCGCCATTGCACTCCAGCCTGGGTAACAAGAGCGAAACTCCATCTCAAAAAAAAAAAAAAAAAAAAAAAAAAAAAAAAGATAGGCAAAGGATGGGGAAAAGCAGCATGGCTGATTAACTCATTTTATGCCACCCCTAGAAAGAAAGATTCGCTTCCGGGAAAACACTTAACCCGAAGTTTCAGACATGTTAAACCTCTAGCCCAGATTTCTGCCCTTGCACCAAGGCTACGCTTGGAGATCAGTGGTTGCCAGTTTAGGAAAAGTGGCTGGACAAGAGACACGAGAGGGCAGAAGTCTCAAGTAACAAGCTGTCCCCGTCCCTTAAAAGCCAAGTTCCCCCACAATTACAAAGTCTTTTTTTATTAGTCAAAATCACAATCACCTTGATTAAAAGGATGGGACACCCCACCCTCAGCAGAAAATGATACAGTTTATAGAAAACCTCCCCGCCCCTCCCACACCCCAGTTAAAAACTACAAAAAAATCTGCCCTCCTTCCCTACGATGTCACGGTAGTCTGACTCCTCCGGCGGCACTGCAGCTCTGGAGGGCCGGCTCACCCCAGCACCCTCCACTTCACCTTGGGGAGAGGAGGGATGCTGGTGTTTAAGGGTTAAAACCGTTAGTTCCAGTATTGCCAGTTCCCAAACATGCACTTCTTTCCTTTCCCCCAAGGTCTGGGACCAGGGAGAAAGGGACAGAAATGAGCCCAGCTGTGAGGCGCAATTCCAGAGAAAATACAGCCCAAGGAGGTTAGAAGAGTTCCAACCTCCCTCCTCCCTCCCCCCACCTCAAAAAAGCAAAAAAAGGCAGATCAGGGTCTTTATCACACCAAAAATCGTGCCCCTCAGGCCTGAGAAAAAGATGTCCAGTCTGGGGAGAGGGTACTGAGAAACTCAGAGCTCGTCTACCCTCGAGCCTCCGTTAATTTCATCTCCAGGGCAATGGCTAACCTAGATCCCTTTTCTCGGCAACCTGCACTGTCCAGAACTGGAGATGGAGAAATACAGGGCGAGGACATCAGGAGGGCACCCCAGGCCCAGGGGGTCCCCCCTACGTTCCCTCAGTCCTCGGGTGGGATGCGCAGGGCAGAATACACCATCACCCGACTGTCCTCCTGCCGTCGGCCTGCAGAGGGGAAGGGAGGTGAGTCTTGGGCAGGGTGAGAGCAGAGCACTGACACAGGGGGAGTCCTGGACAACAAGGGGGTCCCCAGATGGTGGGGATTAGTGCAGATTCAAACCCACCAGTCACTGACTGGCCGAACCCAGGCTGCTCCTGGTAAAGCCTAGAGACTAACGGTCACAAAAGGACAAAGCAAAACCCCGGAGGTGGTGGGGTGGACCGACGACAAGGACACGGAGATGTGGGCAATGGACCCGGGCTGGGGCTGGGCTCGGTCATGGGCAGTGGACAGGCAGGTGGGATCTGTCAGGCGATCAGTCCAGGTAGTCAGTCCTTACACAAGAGGCTGCGCTGAATACTTCGGAGGGACCCGCCAGCTGTGATGAAGGCCCAGAGCCCCATGGAAACAGTGACTGCATAGATGGGCAGCAGGCTGGCCTCATACCATGGGTTCAGGAATGTCTAGGAAAGAGGGTAAGAGTAGAAAACAGATTAGATTCTCCCCCAGCCCGATCCCCACATTCTTTCTGCACCTTTGACTCCCAGCTCTCTCTCTCTCTCTCAAATTCCCGTCTTTCCCTTCAGAGCACCAACATCTTGCGGTTAAGGGGACTTTGAATTTTTCAGCTCCTTCAAAGGTTTCTGCCACTCCCGCTCACCTCAGGCCCTCGGCATGACAGTCTGAGTAATCCATTCAAGCTCCTCCCCAGAGCAGGTGATAGAACTGATGCTGAGGGGAGAGACCTCGAAACTCACCTTTTTCCGCCTCCTCCCAAGGTAAGTTCAAAATGTTAAGAAGTGACGATACCCTTTCCCCCCACACACCCCACTCACCATTAAATGCTTTTCTCCCTAACTCCCTGTCTCCAACTCACCAGTCCCGATGTCAGCAGGTGACTCCCAACCACCAGGCCCAAAGCCCAGTACCGTCTCCTCTCACAGGCATCAAAGAACACAACTCCCCAAAAGGTATGGAGCAGGATAATGGCTGCTGTCAGAAAGGCTGCAGGGAGGGAGACGGGGAGGCGATACATCCCTGATCTTCTCCTAGCCTCCTGAGATGTCGAGCCAAAGAAGTCTCCCAGGGAAGGCCAACAAATCAGATCAGGGACAAGGATGGATGGGGTGTGAAGGCTACACGGGAGGTGGATCTTACCTGAAGTCAGGAAGTAATAGGGTGAGTCTCCATGGATCCCAACCACACCTGGCCCAAGTGCATCAGCCAAAATATTGATAACAGAGAAGACACCACTGATGATACCGAAGGAGAGACCAGAAACTGGGGGAAGGGAGGGTCTCATCAATGCCGAGATCACCCTGTTGCCGGTTCACCACTGACCCCTCCCCATGCCCGGTGACGATTCTTTCACACCTAGTCTCCCTCCAGACCACCTTTCTTTGGAAGTGACGGATGAAGGAAAAGCAGCAGCCACTGAGAACATGTGGATATTTAGAGACTTCCCCAGAGGGGGGGTCTGTCCAACTCCCTCCTGCAGTCCCTCTCCCTTGGCTCACCATAGGCCATCTGGCGGATGGAGATGGGTGATCGTCCGTCCTCACTCAGCGATGCTAACCCCTCATCTGCCTTCCTGGGGTGGGGTGGGGTAGGGGAAACATGAGGGAAGGCCGGGGTGCTCCTTTCCCTCTGATGTATTCCCTCAGCGCCTCCTCTTCCAAACCCCCACCCAGGGGCGGCCCCACTTCCCACAGCGCAGTCGTCTGCCCCTCTCCCCTCCAGCCCACTCCATCTTCTTACTTAAGCAGCTTGTAGTAGGCAAAGCGGAACACCTCCTGTAGAAGGACAGAGACAGCAGCACCAAAAATCAGGAGGCCGTACTGGAGCCGGGCATCTGACCGGTCGGTCACATGGACCAAGATGAACCAGACCACAGAGGCCAGGAGCAGGGAGACCAGCCAGAAAAATGCCCTGAGAAAAGACAAGGGCAGTGAGACAGTGGTAGGGGCGGCCAGGGAAATCAACGAGGGAAAGCAGCCGAAGGTGCATGAAAGGTGGAAGTCAGCCTTCCGGACGGTTAGGGAGACAGGGACCAGGTAGGGTGATTGTCGCCACCGAGGGACTCATCTGTAGAAACGTGAACGGAGGGGAAAGGGGGAGAAATCTGATTAAAAAGTCTTGAGAGCGGTAAGAGCCAGAGTGTGCGAGCACGGAAGGGCGAGGTATCCATTCCTGGATCCTCCCCTGGGGCGCCTGACTCGGCCAGCGCAGGTCAGCACAGCCCCCTCACCAGTCTCGGCCTTGGGCCTTCTCTGACGTCGCAGGGAGGAATATAGGGGGAATCCGTGAGATCCTCGGAAGGTGGAGACCAACTGCGGGAAAGGGCAACTCTCCCGGATCCACCCCCACCCCGCCCAAACTTCACCGCGGACTTATCGCCCCCAATTTCGGCCCCCGGGCTCGCCCCGGTTCCTCCAGCCCCTTCCGCACCTCTCTCCTCGACGCTCTCCCGCGTCTCCCGGACCCCCTACTCACCCTGCGACCAGGATGATAACGCGAAGCGGGTCCCCAGCCACAGTGATCAAGAAAAGCGCGAAGGCCGGGCCGAACGCGACGAAAGTGCAGCCGAAAAACACCGCAGCCCCCATGGCTGGGCGGGTGGGACGGTGGGGGCCTGACCCGGACGGGCGAATGGGAGGGGCGCGCCAGCGGGGGAGTCCGCGTGGGGTGGCAACGCGACCCCACGAGGGGCGCGGTGCAATGTCACCCCCGGACCCCGGGGAAGGGGCGGGGGGGGGGCACCAAAACCCCAGATGAAGGTCCGCGCGACTTCCTCTACGGAAGCCGAAGTGGGAACAAATCCCCGCCGCAGCCCCACGGCCACCTCCCATCTAATCTCCACCCCCGGAAGGCCAATGGAGAATCAGCGCGGGCGGAGCCGTGGGGGCGGGGCTGCTCGAGCTGCTGGGAGTTGTAGTCGCCTTCTGAGGCCTTGACTTCGTCCTGGGAGTGGCTGGAGCTGGTTAAACTGGGTGGGCCGGGGATGGACCTGTCGAGACACCGATTCCAGCGTTCGGTTGCGCCTCCGTCGCGGTTTCCTTTCGTCACGTCGTGGGGAAATGTAGCAATCCTAGTTCTTCTTTTGTTTTGTTTTATTGCATTTTGGGTTTGGGGGTACATATAAGGAACATGCAAGATTGTTGCATAGGTACACACATGGCAGCGTGATTTGCTGACTTCACCTATATCTGGCATTTCTCCCCATGCTATCTCTCCCCAACTCCCCACCCCCCCGCTGTCCCTCCCCTATTTCCCCCCAACAGACCCCAGTGTGTGATGCTCCCCTCCCTGTGTCCATGTGTTCTCAATGTTCAACACCGGCCTATGAGTGACAACATGCGGTGTTTGATTTTCTGTTCTTGTGTCAGTTTGCTGAGAATGATGGTTTCCAGGTTCATCCATGTCCCTACAAAAGACACGAACTCATCATTTTTGATGGCTGCATAAGAGTCCATGGTGTTCAAGTGCCACATTTTCCCTGTCCAGTCTATCATCAATGGGCATTTGGGTTGGTTCCAGGTCTTTGCTATTGTAAACAGTGCTGCAATGAACATTCATGTGCATGTGTCCTTATAGTAGAACGATTTATAATCCTTTGGATATATACTCAGTAATGGGATTGCTGGGTCAAATGGAATTTCTATTTCTAGGCCCTTGAGGAATCGCCACACTGTTTTCCGCAATAGTTGAACTAATTTACACTCCCATTCTTTTTTTTTTTTTTTTTTTTAAAGACGGGGTTTCACCATATTGGTCAGGCTGGTCTCGAACTTCTGACCTCAGGTGATCCACCGGCCTCAGCCTCCCAAAGTGCTGGGATTACAGGTGTGAGCCACCACGCCCGGCAATCCTAGCTCTTCTTGAAGGGCTGCAGAGGGGGTAGGTTCTGTTTGAATCTAAGGGACAAGTACAGAGAGCACAGGATGGGGCGCAGGGAGATAGGGACGGGTATTGTTCTTGCTTGAATGAGAGGAAATGGGCTACAGCTGCTGCCTAAGGGATGATTATATTAAAAAATAGGAGCTCTTTGGACCGGCTAGTATAATAAACATGGAATACAGTGTATCAATAATGAAGCCTTCATCTGTAAAGGCAAGAGAATCAGAGAGAAGCAAAAGGAGCCTGGAGAGAAGTGTTAGGAAGGCATTTTGAAAGAGTTCGGGAGTTTAAAAGCAATTAGAGCGATGGGGTTGAAGGAAAACGACACCCCCACCCGCTCCAAGTTCCTTTTATGTCATACTTCCTCTATTTATTTTCTGAAAAATGAACCTCAGTGATGCGTTTTCCTCAGGCTGGGGAGAGGGGTTGTATATTAGAGTGAATTAAAGTAGGCCGGGTGCAGTGGCTCACCCCTGTAATCTCAGCATTTTGGGAGGCCAAGGCGGGCAATCACTTAAGGTTAGGAGTTTCAGACCCGCCTGGCCAACATGGTGAAACCCCATCTCTACTAAAAATACAGAAATTAGCCAGGTGTGATGGCACCCACCTGTAATTCCAGCTACTCAGGAGACGGAGGGGGGAGAATAGCTTTAACTCGGGAGGCAGAGGTGGCAGTGAGCTGAGATTTCGCCACTGCACTAGAGCCTGAGCAACAGACTGAGGCTCTGTCTCAAAAAATAAAAAGAAAATTAAAGTAGGAGAGGAGGGTATTGTAATCTCATTTGGATGGGGAGGAGTTAGTCCTTAGGGTATGAGGCAAAGGAATCTGAGGATGGAAAAGATGAAATCTGTAATCTTATTTTTGAAAGTGTAATCAAAGTACCAACACACACACACACACACACACACACACACACAGAGAGAGAGAGAGAGAGAGAGAGAGAGAGAGAGAGAGAGCGAGAGAAATTGTTTCAAGAGAACCAAACTTCCTTTCCTTCCTGGAAGTGATTTATAATTTAATCCATATGTGCACACTCACGTACATGTTTTACATGTCTTCCAGGAAATTCTGGAAAGGAGCTGAGGAATAAATTGTATAGATTTACATAGAGGCCAGTCACAGTGGCTCATACCTGTAATCCCAGCACTTTGGGAGGCCAAAGCAGGTGGATCACTTGAGGTCAGGAGTTCAGGACTAGCCTGGCCAACATGGTGAAATCCCGTCTCTACTAAAAATACAAAAAATTAGCCAGGTGTGGTGGCGTGCACCTGTAGTCCCAGCTACTCAGGAGGCTGAGGCATGAGAATAGCTTGAACCTGAGAGGTGGAGGTTACAGTGAGCTAAGATCACACCACTGCACTCCAGCCTGGGTAACAGAGCAAGACTCTGTCTCCAAAAAAAAAAAAAAAAAAAAAAAAGGAAAGCAAGAAAAGATTTACGTGGAAAGTCACCAAGCAAGTTAATCACTAATAAGATTGAGAGGGTAGAGTTATCATGGACTGTGTTCAAGACTCCAATATGTCCTGCTTCAGAGTCAGGTGGACAGGAATGAGACAATTCTCATGGTAGTTTTTTTTTTTTGAGATGAAGTCTCACTGTCACCCAGGGTGGAGTGCAGCGGGGTACAATCTCAGCTCACTACAACCTCCACCTCCCAGGTTCAAGTGATTCTCCTGCCCCCGCCTCTCTAGTAGCTGGGATTACAGGTGCCTGCCCACCACACCCGGGTATTTTTTATATTTTTCGTAGAGATGAGGTTTCACCATGTTGGCCAGGCTGGTCTCAAACTCCTGACCTCAGGTGATCCGCCTGCCTTGGCCTCCCAAAGTGCTGGGATTACAGGCGTGAGCCACTGCACCCGGCCTCATCTCTTCATTGAGCTGTCACCACAGCATCGTCTGACCATTGAGAGCAGCCTCTAAACCTATCTTGTTCCTGGGCGGGTCCACAGACACTTGCATAGTGCCTGACTCATAATAAATGTTGAGCAGATGCTTATTAACTTGCCTTCAAACCCAAACAAAACTGTCTTCTTATTCCCTTGCCTGTAAACTCTGTATTGCCTGTCAAACGAGGCCTAGCACACTGTGCCTAGCACATATGTTGCTGTTTCTGAACTGAATGAAAATGGGAAGCATAAAAGCAGAGAAAAGGATGAATCCTGTACTCCTGGGCTTCGTTGGAGCAGGCTGGTGTTGCCATTGGAAGGCTGTGTGAAAAATGTGATGGCAAGTGTGTGACTTGTGACTCCTCTGTGCGTCCCTGCACTCCGGTGCGCATATGTGATGAGTGTAACTATGGATTTTTTTTTTTTTTTTTTTTTGAGACGGAGTTTTGCTCTTGTTGCCCAGGCTGGAGTGCAATGGCGCGATCTCGGCTCACCGCAACCTCCGCCTCCTGGGTTCAGGCAATTCTCCTGCCTCAGCCTCCTGAGTAGCTGGGATTACAGGCACGCACCACCATGCCCAGCTAATTTTTTGTATTTTTAGTAGAGACGGGGTTTCACCATGTTGACCAGGATGGTCTCGATCTCTTGACCTCGTGATCCACCCGCCTCGGCCTCCCAAAGTGCTGGGATTACAGGCTTGAGGCACCGCGCCCGGCCGGGTAACTATGGATCTTACCAGGGGCACTGTGTGATCTGTGTAGGCCCTGAGGTCTCTGATACCTATTATTGTAAGGCGTGTACCATCCAGCGGAAGGATAGATATGGCTGCCCGAAGATTGTTAATTGGGGAGCTCTAAAACAGATCTCTTCTATGAATGCAAAAAATATGGCTTCAAGAAGAGGTGATTGGTGGGTGGCCCCTTCCTTCCCCACACATCAAGCTGCTGCCGCTGCCAGAAAAGATCGCTACTACTACCAGCAGAAAGGGAGCAGAGCCTACAGCATCACCGGGAGTGCCTGCTAGTGTCCTGGCAGCTTGCCACTCTCCTCTTACCCAGACATGTGGTATGGATGGAAAAGGGTTCTTCACGGGGCACTCCGGCACACTGTAGTAGAGAAACATTGATAGATTAGTTCATGGTGTTTCTTGAATTCTAGCAGCGAAGATCTTTTCTCCTTATTGATATGTTCTCCCGCATCCAAGATCTTCTAAAAAGAAATAATATTTTAGTCTTCTGCTTGAGGATTTGACTGTGAAGCTACGCCCAGTGAAAAACATGTTCTTGCAGCAGCTCTGGTGGCAGCTGTCCTTGAGGAACCTTCGGTGTGTGGTGGGAAGCTATCAGCACAAGAAATGTAGGCGCTTACTCTTTTTTCTATTTTTTATTTTTTAATTTATTTTATTTTTTATTTTTTTTATTTTTGAGACGGAGTTTCGCTCTTGTTACCCAGGCTGGAGTGCAATGGCGCGATCTCGGCTCACCGCAACCTCCGCCTCCTGGGTTCAGGCAATTCTCCTGCCTCAGCCTCCTGAGTAGCTGGGATTACAGGCACGCGCCACCATGCCCAGCTGATTTTTTGTATTTTTAGTAGAGACGGGGTTTACACATGTTGACCAGGTTGGTCTCCATCTCTCGACCTCGGGATCCACCCACCTCGGCCTCCCAAAGTGCTGGGATTACAGGCTTGAGCCACCGCGCCCGGCCTCTATTTTTTTATTTTTAAAAGACGGGGTTTCACCATATTGGTCAGGCTGGTCTTGAACTCCCGACCTCAGGTGATCCACCCACCTTGGCCTCCAAAGGGCTTGGATTACAGGTGTGAGCCACCACGCCCGGCCTGGCATTTACTCTTTAAAGACTTGTGCTGGTGTCACGTTATTTTCCTTCTGAGAAGTTGGAAACCCTTTCTGTTGCTCTTCTATTAATAAAGTTGGGGTTTATTTTCCGGTAAAAACAAAACAAACAAACTCTACTCCTGTGGGACTGAATGAAAGGGAATACACCAAGTGACCGAATGTGGGAGGGAAGGTGTGGCACTTGCAGCAAGGGAAAGAGACGATCTGCTCTCTCCCTTCTTCCCTCCTGCATCCTGGAAGTTGAGAAAGAGGTGAGGTGAGGTCAGGATTACCAGAGAGGAAATAGCTGACTGTGGCGGAGAGACTTTTCTCTGAAGCCACGCAGCAGGTGCCTTAAGCCAGACGATGATGGGTAGAGATTGTTCCTATCCTTCATAGCTCGAGACAGACAGAAGAAACGGACTCTTTTCCGTCCAGAAAAATCCTCACCCCTTCCTCTGAACATTTCCACCGTCGTGAAAAGACGCTGTGAGGAAGTCTTAGAGAGAAAGGCGGCCGGGCGCGGTGGCTCACGCCTGTAATCCCAGCACTTTGGGAGGCCGAGGCGGGTGGATCACAAGGTCAAAAGATCGAGACCATCCTGATCAACATGGTGAAACCCCGTCTCTACTAAAAATACAAAAAAAAATTAGCTGGGCATGGTGGCACGTGCCTGTAATCCCAGCTACTCAGGAGGCTGAGGCAGGAGAATTCCCTGAGCCCAGGAGGCGGAGGTTGCGGTGAGCCGAGATGGCGCCATTGCACTCCAGCCTGGGTAACAAGAGCGAAACTCCGTCTCAAAAAAAAAAAAAAAAAAAAAAAAAGAGAAAGGCCACTCTAGGTGGTGATGGTAAGTCAGGGACAGTGAGAGGGAGGGTGAGCTCTTTATGAGGCCTTGGAGGAAGGAAGGCAAAGCCGGAGAGGGGAAGCTCCTCGGTAGGCTTGTTTTTGACTTTTCTGAGTCGTGGCAGTGGGAGTCCTGGGTGGACCTCATCTAGCGCAGGGGGGGAGCTCAATAAACATGTTTGCATCAAAACCCCCTTCTGCCTGTCAATCCGGGCCCGCTGGCTGGGGACCAGCAGTAACTGGAGATGCAGCCCGCCAGCCAGTAGGCGGGGAGTCCTGCCCCCTGGGAGGAGAAGAGTCGCTTCAGCCCCTTCCCTACCTCGGAGGAGGGGGGGGGGAGGCGGGGTGAGTTTGGTGGGAAACTCTGTAATTTCCTTTTTTGACTCTCGCAGCAATAGTTCAGAATTCAGAATGGATGTCCTCTGTGTCGCCATCCTTGCTGTGCCACTTCTCCTGGGTAAGTCCACGTCTCTCTCTGAGCTTTTGTGCCAGGTCCTCTACCATAAATGGGGTGGGAGGAAAAAAAAAAAAAAAAAAAGAGCCGTGGGTGAGAGATGCATCTCAACGGGGAGCGATAGAGTTTTCTCATTGTGCTGAGGTCCGGTGTGGAGGGCACAACGGAGATCTGGAAGGCAGAGCCAGGAAAGGGGAGGGAGAGCAGAGTCCCATCACAGGAGGCTGGCGCTCCAGACACAAGGAGGCCCTGGCGACACTGAGCTCAGTGCTCCATCACCACGGAAGTTGAGCAAGATGAGAGGGGCTGAAGCAAGGGTGGAGGAGAGATTCTTGGAAGGTGTCACAGTCTGCAACTAATCGCTAGGGTACCTCCTTTCCGAGAGAGTTGGAGAAAAAAACCTGCTGTTAGTAAAGACACAGAAATGGGTGACCTTTAGGCGAGTGGAAAACGGGCTGTCTTCAGGGACCGGGTCCCGGGAGTAGCTTGGCTCCTTCCCTCCTTTGTTCCCTGCCTGCCAGGTGTGTCTCACTGTTTCCTTTTCCTCTAGATTCCTGTGTCATTAGCTTGAAGTTGAAGGGAAAGCATTCAGGGAGCTCAGGGAAGTGTTTAGCGGGAGGCCTGGAGTTCTTGATCCAGTCATATCAAAGCCACATATTTTTAGTTCTGGAAGGGAAGAAAGACTAACGGAGATGGGTCATTTAGTCCAGCTGACTCATTTTAAGAAAGCGGATGTTAAGTGGGTTGTTCAGGGTTATTCTGTTAGCAATGAAGCTGAAACCAAAGCTCAAATCCAAAGCCTAAGGGTGTGTGTTAGTTCTTTGCAAGAGACACCGATAAGACACGATCTCTCACAAACACAGTAAGGTCTGGAGCATATTAAATAGAAGGTCTGGCGTGTCTGATTCCTGGTCTCTACTCCTTCCACCTTCTTTAGGTTTGGTTGTCCCTTTGGGTGTACAGCGTGTGAAGGGGACTGTTTTCTGTTTTAGGAGTTCTGGATTGAAAGGGCATAGAGTGCCGGGCGCGGTGGCTCACGCCTGTAATCCAAGCACTTTGGAGGCCAAGGCGGGTGGATCACCTGAGGTCGGGAGTTCAAGACCAGCCTGACCAACATGGGGAAACCCCATCTTGAAAAATAAAAATAAAAAGATAGCATTAAAATAAAATAACAATATACAAAAATAAAATAAAAATAACAAAAAATAAAGGGCATAGAGTAACAGGCCTCATTACAGATATGGAGCCCAGAAGACTCAGAGGGGCACAGAGGGGCACAGGCAGGCAGGGAGTCTGACCACTGGGGAGGAGGCAGAAAGCAAGCCAGAAAGCTGGGAGAACTGAGGTCAACTCCAGGTATCCTTCCGCTGGTCAGGTGTTCCAGATGTCCCTTGACCTGTAGTCCTTGTCCCCATAGGACAAGAATATGAGGATGAAGAAAGACTGGAAGAGGAAGAATATTATCAGGTGGCCTATTATTTTACAGTCACCCCCACTTATGGTGAGTCCATGAAAGACTCTTCCCCTTAGCTGACTAGAGAAAGGCTTCAGAATATTTAGTTCTGAGACTTCTCTTCACTTTGCAGCAGAGCTACGAGGTCAGAGAGAAATCTGGCTCTGAACAAAACCTGGGAAGATTCATGATGGCCTGGGCACGGTGACTCGCACCTGTCATCCCAGCACTTTGAGAGGCTGAGGCAGGTGGATCACGTAATGTTTGAGACCAGCCTGGCCAACATTTAGCAGATACAATTTTTGTATCTGCTCAAGATACAAAAATTAGCTGGGCGTGGTGGTACCTGCCTGTAGTCCCAGCTATTCAGGAGGCTGAGGTGGGAGAATCACTTGAACTAGGGAGGAGGAAGTTATGGTGAGCCAAGATCACGCCAGTGCACGCCACCCTGGGTGACAGAGAGAGACTCCATTTAAAAAAGAAAAAAAAAGGACTCATTTTGTTATTTATCCCGATAGTGACTTTTAGATAGGAGGATTGCTTGAGCCCAGGAGTTCAAGACTAGCCTGGGTATCAGGTAGAGACATCATACCCTGTCTCTACAGAAAAAAAAAAAAAAAAAAAAAATTTTAAATTAGTTGGGCATGGTGGCCCATGCATCGATGTAGTCCCAGGAGGCTGAGGCAGAAGGATCACTTGAGCTCAGGAGTTGGAGGTGGCAGTGAGCTATGAATGAGCCAACTGTACTGGTAATAGAGTGAGACCCTGATTCTAAAAAAAGAACAACTTGAAAAATTTTCAAATTTGTAAATTATTTTAGATACTTAGATTGAAAATATAAACTGTCTTTAACATTACAGCTAAATAAAATTGGATTATACCAATCAGTTTTACAACTTGAGTAAGTTAAACCATTCTGAGCAATTTCTTCCCTTTTCTTTGCCAGATCTAGAGTTACCTTTTTCTTTTTTTTTTTTTTTTTTTTTTTTTTTTTTTGAGACGGAGTTTCGTTCTCGTTACCCAGGCTGGAGTGCAATGGCGCGATCTCGGCTCACCGCAACCTCCGCCTCCTGGGTTCAGGCAATTCTCCTGCCTCAGCCTCCTGAGTAGCTGGGATTACAGGCACGCGCCACCATGCCCAGCTAGTTTTTTTTTTGTATTTTTAGTAGAGACGGGGTTTCACTATGTTGACCAGGATGGTCTCGAACTCTCGACCTTGTGATCCACGCGCCTCGGCCTCCCAAAGTGCTGGGATTACAGGCTTGAGCCACCGCGCCCGGCTTAGAGTTCCCTTTTTCTTTTATGACTACTGATTTTCTTTCTCCTCTGCAGATGACTTTGGTGCAGATTTCACCATTGATTACTCCATATTTGAGTCAGAGGACAGGCTGGTGAGTGACGTCTACATCTAAGAGAGTTAGGATAAGTAACAATTAAAAAGAAACTGGCTGGGCACAGTGGCTCATACCTGTAATCCCAGCACTTTGCGAGGCCAAGGCGAGTGGATCATTTGGGATCGAGAGTTTGAGACCGGCCTGGCCAACATGGTGAAACGCCGTCTCTACTAAAAATACAAAAACATTAGTTGGACATGGTAGTGTCTGCCTAAAATCCTAGCTATTTGGAAGGCTGAGGCAGGAGAATCACTTGAATCTGCGAGATGGTGGTTGCAGTAAGCCAAGATCGCACCACTATGTTCCAGCCTGGGTGACAGAGTCTGGAAAGCAGAAAAAAAAAAAAAGAAAGAAAGAAATGAAACTGGGCAATGTTGAAATGTTTCATGAAGAGAAACCAAGTAGTAAGCCCCAGACAGATTTGTTAACCTATCTGAGGAGGAGAAAAAAGCTAAAACTTTATAAATTGTCCTCAGTAAGTTTGCTACGACTCTGAGGAGGCGCATCAAGGGACTTCTAAATGAGACGGGTACAACTGTATTCAAGTGCTGGGAGGGGGAGTACCTGAGCTTGTCTTTGGGCTGGGTGGGGAAGGGGAGAGGTGGGGAACGGGAGAAGTTTCAATAGAGAATCTATGAAGATGGCGGATGGAGAAAATGCTAACTCTGTGTTTCCCAAATCCCGCTGAGGGTAGAACAGTTTGGATAAGGACGTAACAGAAGCAGTAGGGACTACCATTCATCTTCAAACAGCACGTGCAGACCCTCAGAAGCCTGTAACTGTGAAACCAGTCATAACGGAACCAGTGAGTTGATTGGGGATTGGAGGCTGCGGGGAGACAGGACATCCCTAGTGATGTGGAGAAAATAGAGGGTTGGAGCACCAGGCTTTTGTGGATGGAGGAACCAAACAATTAGTACTTCAGTACAGGTATTCATCTCAACTTGGCCATATTTCACTGAGATTTAATACTAACCCTGTATACCGAACACTGGGAAGATATGGTACAGTTACATTTCAGTTCAGTAGTATTGAATACCTATGTAATCTCTGCCTAAGGCTGTTAAGGTTGCTTATGCTGATAAAAAAAAAAAAAAATCTACGATGTTATTGTCCTCAAGGAATTTATCAAATTACATTTACAAAATACTTAGAACAAAACGAAAAGGTATGTTACAATGTACAAGACATTGGCAGTACTGTAGCCGGTGTAAGGAGAGAAATTAGTACAGCATAGAGTTGTATGAAAAGCTTTCAGGAGGCAATTGTGCTTGAGCTACACCCTGGAGAATAGGTGAGCTTTTGATTGGTGGGTAGTTATGAAAGGATAAAAGCAATTAGGAGGAAGAATCGTCATTCTAAGAGTGAAAGAGGCCAGGTACGATGGCTCACGTCTTTAATCCCAGCACTTTGGGATGCTGAGGTGGCCAGATCACTTGAAGTCAGCAGTTCAAGACTACTTCAGTGGACGGCATGGTGATTGCTAGCCCATCTCTATTAAAAATACAAAAGTTAGTGAACTGTGGTGGTACGTGCCTGTGATCCCAGCTACTCAGGAGGCTGAGGCATGAAAATCGCCTGAACCTAGGAAGCGGAGGTTGCAGTGAGTCGAGATCACTTCACTGCACTTCAGCCTGGGCAACAGAGCGAGACTCCACATCTTAAAAAAAAAAAAAAAAAGTGAAAGACCTACACAGGAGGGGGAATAGAACAAGCATAGAACGTTTAAGGAATAGAGTATGACTGAAGGAGAGGGTATATGGAAGGGAACAGTGGTAATTAAGAAAATATAAAATTGGCCGGGCGCAGTGGCTCAAGCCTGTAATCCCAGCACTTTGGGAGGCCAAGGTGGGTGGATCACAAGGTCGAGAGATCGAGACCAACCTGGTCAACATGGTGAAACCTCGTCTCTACTAAAAATACAAAAAATTAGCTGGGCATGGTGGCGCGTGCCTATAATCCCAGCTACTCAGGAGGCTGAGGCAGGAGAATTGCCTGAACCCAGGAGGCGGAGGTTGCAATGAGCCGAGATCGCGCCATTGCACTCCAGCCTGGGTAACAACAGTGAAACTCCGTCTCAAAAAAAAAAAAAAAAAGAAAGAAAGAAAATATAAAATTTACAAGACTCCTAATATTTGCTTGGTAATTTCTTATGTGGCAACATAGAGCCAAATTTCAGAGTCTCAAGTGTCATGCTGTAGTTTGAACTCATAATCAATAAGGAGCCTAGTAAGTTCTTCCTTATGGTAAAAACATGATGGAAAGTGTTATTTTAGATAAACCAGCCAGGTGTGGTGGCTCATGCCTATAATCCCGGCACTTTGGGAGGCTGAGGCAGGCAGATCACCTGAGGTTGGGAGTTTGAGACCAGCCTGAGCAACATGGAGAAACCCTGGCTCTACTAAAAATACAAAATTAGCTGCATGTGGTGGCCCATGCCTGTAAACCCAGCTACTCAGGGGGCTGGGGCAGGAGAATTGCTTGAACCCGGGATGTGGCGGTTGTGGTGAGCCGAGACTGTGCCATTGCACTCCAGCCTGGGTAACGAACAAAACTCCATCTCAAAAAAAAAAGAAAAGAAAAGAAAAACCACTTATCCGGTTGTATGCAGGATGTAAATAATTTAGTGGAGAGCAATTCATGAGATTTGCGTTGTTCCAGAAACAATCTGGACTCTGGAAGTGGCATTATGAATGGAGAGGAGAAAAGTAAGAAATATTTTTTGTTTGTTTGTTTGTTTGTTTTTTTGAGACAGAGTTTCTCTCTTGTTACCCAGGCTGGAGTGCAATGGCACGATCTCGGCTCACCGCAACCTCCGCCTCCTGGGTTCAGGCAATTCTCCTGCCTCAGCCTCCAGAGTAGCTGGGATTACAGGCACGTGCCACCATGCCCAGCTAAATTTTTTGTATTTTTAGTAGAGGCGGGGTTTCACCATGTTGACCAGGATGGTCTCGATCTCTCGACCTCGTGATCCACCCGCCTCGGCCTCCCAAAGTGCTGGGATTACAGGCTTGAGCCACCGCGCCCGGCCAAGAAATCTTTTGAAGAAAATACCTTGTTTAAGTGATAATTTTATTATGAGGTATACATGAGAGAATTAAATAACTCACAGGTTTTAAACATGGATGTCTGGGAAAATGGTTGACCAAAATAGGAACCAGCAGACGCCAGAGCAGTTTAGGACGTAAGTTATTAATTTGGTAGTGGCCAAGCTGAGTTTATGGTGACAATCCTATGAGGGTGTCCTAAAGGTCACTGAACTAGATCAGGGCTAGAGTTCTAAGTGCAAAGTCACAGTTATGAAAGTAAATGAGGCCGGGCGCGGTGGCTCAAGCCTGTAATCCCAGCACTTTGGGAGGCCGAGGCGGGTGAATCACGAGGTCGAGAGATCAAGACCATCCTGGTCAACATGGTGAAACCCCGTCTCTACTAAAAATACAAAAAAAATCAGCTGGGCATGGTGGCGCGTGCCTGTCATCCCAGCTACTCAGGAGGCTGAGGCAGGAGAATTGCCTGAACCCAGGAGGCGGAGGTTGCGGTGAGCCGAGATCGCGCCATTGCACTCCAGCCTGGGTAACAAGAGCGAAAGTCCGTCTCAAAAAAAAAAAAAAAAAAAAAAAAAAAAAAGAAAGTAAATGAGCTCAACAGAGCCAGTACACACAAGCTCAGAAAGCCAGTGACAATGCCTGCAGTGAGTGGGAGGAGGAGGAATTAGTGAATGGAATGGAGAAGGATTTGACTGGAGAAGCCGGCAGATAGCCAAGTTTGCATTACAGAGTCTAGAAAAGAAAGTTTAAAATGATCCACCAAAAGCTACCAAGAGGCCAAGAAGAAGGAGGTCACTGGTAACACTCAGGAAGGTAGTTTTAATTGAATGCTTGGAGAAAAAAGCTAGATTTTTGCAGAGTTAAAAAGGGTGTACGCTACGGGGAAAGGGAGGTGAGTACAGACCAACAATCTAGAAAACCTGGTAATGAAAAAGGCCAGGCGCGGTGGCTCACACCTGTAATCTCAGCACTTTGGGAGGCCGAGGCGGGCGGATCACGAGGTCAGGAGATCGAGACCATCCTGGCTAACAGGGTGAAACCCCGTCTCTACTAAAAATACAAAAAATTAGCCAGGTGTGGTGGTGGGCACCTGTAGTCCCAGCTACTTAGGAGGCTGAGGCAGGAGAATCGCTTGAACCCAGGAGGCGGAGGCTGCAGTAAACTGAGATCGCACCACTGCACTCAAGCCTGGGTGACAGAGCAAGACTCCGTCTCAAAAAAAAGAAAAGAAAAAAAAATCTGGTAATAAAAAAGAGAAGCAACAGCTAGAAAGGGAAATAGGCCCAAAGAGCAGCCAGCACATAGTTGAGCACAGATGAGAGAAGGCAGTAAGAATGGAAAGTGAAAGATCAACAATAAGGGGAGGTAATTTTTTTTTTTTTTTTTTTTTTTCTGAGACGGAGTTCCGCTCTTGTTACCCAGGCTGGAGTGCAATGGTATGGTCTCGGCTCACCGCAACCTCCGCCTCCTGGGTTCAGGCAATTCTCCTGCCTCAGCCTCCTGAGTAGCTGGGATTACAGGCACGTGCCACCACGCCCAGCTACTTTTTTGTATTTTTAGTAGAGACGGGGTTTCACCATGTTGACCAGGATGGTCTCGATCTCTTGACCTCGTGATCCGCCCGCCTCAGCCTCCCAAAGTGCTGGGATTACAGGCTTGAGCCACCGCGCCCAGCCAGGTAAATTTTTTTTTTTTTTTTTTTTTTTTGAGACGGAGTTTCGCTCTTGTTACCCAGGCTGGAGTGCAATGGCGCGATCTCGGCTCACCGCAACCTCCGCCTCCCGGGTTCAGGCAATTCTCCTGCCTCAGCCTCCTGAGTAGCTGGGATTACAGACACGCACCACCATGCCCAGCTATTTTTTTTGTATTTTTAGTAGAGACGGAGTTTCACCATGTTGACCAAGATGGTCTCGATCTCTTGACCTTGTGATCCACCCGCCTCGGCCTCCCAAAGTGCTGGGATTACAGGCTTGAGCCACCGCGCCCGGCCAGGTAAACTTTTTTAAAGCATATAGTAGGCTGGGCATGGTGGCTCACACCTGTAATCCCAGCACTTTGAGAAGCTGAGGCAGGCGGATCACCTGAGGTCGGGAGTTTGAGACCAGCCTGGCCAACATGGCAAAACCCCGTCTCTGCTAAAAATACAAAAATTAGCCAGGCGTGGTGATGGACACCTGTAATCCCAGCTACTCAGGAGGCTGAGGCAGGAGAATTGCTTGAACCCAGGAGGTAGAGGTAAAAGCGAGTGGAGATCACACCACTGTACTTCAGCCTGGCGATGGAACAAGACTCTGTCTCAAAAAAAGGATAATAAACAAATAAATAAATAAAATAAAAGTATATGGTAGGCTCTCTTTAGATTGTAAATTCCTTGAGGACAAGAACCTTGTCTTATTCATATTTATGTCCCTCCCTATAGCACCTAGCACAGTATCACACACATAATAGATAAAAATTAGAAATGGCCGGGCGCAGTGGCTCAAGCCTGTAATCCCAGCACTTTGGGAGGCCGAGGCGGGTGGATCACGAGGTCAAGAGATCGAGACCATCCTGGTCAACATGGTGAAACCCCGTCTCTACTAAAAATACAAAACATTAGCTGGGCATGGTGGCGCGTGCCTGTAATCCCAGCTACTCAGGAGGCTGAGGCAGGAGAATTGCCTGAACCCGGGAGGCGGAGGTTGCGGTGAGCCGAGATCGTGCCATTGCACTCCAGCCTGGGTAACGAGAGCAAAACTCCGTCTCAAAAAAAAAAAAAAAAAAAAAAAAAAAATTAGAAATAACTGAATTGAATTGGCCTCCCTGGTATGGTCAGGGATGGCTGAAAGACACAGAAGAAAGGACTCCTTACAGTGAGGGGAGGGATGGATCTTTCTCTAAAGCCCAAAGGAAAGGGAGACAGATATTATTGTAAAGAGGTGGCAGTCCTTTCGGAGGAGGACAGAGAAGTGGTAGCAGGAATGATACCAGCCTACGGTGTGGGGATGTCTGTATTTTAGCAGAGTCCAGATCTGAACGATGCTGTGTCCGGTTTGCAGAGTCCTATTCCCCTCCTCCTGTCTTGTGCCCTTGTTCAGGCGGGGATGTATTTCATGTAGAAGGTAAGAGTGCAGCCACTGGCTTTGGGGGAGTCTGTGAAATAATATTTTTTTTAATTCCCACACTAAACCAAAGCAATTCTTACCAGTATCTCTGGCTAGTGTTTCCAGCCTGGTCAATTATCAGCCCCTGAAGGAAGAGATTCAGGCATAGTGGCTAATCCCTGAAATCCCAGCCCTTTGGGAGGCTAAGGTGGGAGGATCACTTGAGCCCAGGAGTTCCAGACCAGGCTGAGCAACATAGTCTGAGACCAAGCTGAGCTACATAGTGAGGCCTTGTCTCTACACAAAATGTAAAAATAAATAAGTCAGCCGGGCGCGGTGGCTCAAGCCTGTAATCCCAGCACTTTGGGAGGCCGAGGCGGGTGGATCACGAGGTCAAGAGATCGAGACCATCCTGGTCAACATGGTGAAACCCCGTCTCTACTAAAAATACAAAAAAGTAGCTGGGCGTGGTGGCGCGTGCCTGTAATCCCAGCTACTCAGGAGGCTGAGGCAGGAGAATTGCCTGAACCCAGGAGGCGGAGGTTGCAGTGAGCCGAGATCGCGCCATTGCACTCCAGCCTGGGTAACAAGAGTGAAACTCCGTCTCATAAATAAATAAATAAATAAATAAATAAATAAATCTTCTACAAGAAGCTAAAAAAATTAAAAATTTAAAGTAGTGGGGTATGGTAGCACATGCCCGCACTCCCAGCTACTGGGAAGTTTGGGGTGGAAGGATCCTTTGAGCCCAGGAAGTGGAGGCTGCAGAGAGCCATGATCTGGCCACTGTACTACTGTCCCTGGGCAACAGACTGAGACTCTGTCTCAAAAAAATAACAAGTAAGATGAAAGAAGAGGGATCACATTTTAAAAAGTGTTCTTATTCAGTCTTTAAAAAGTTTAGGAGATGCTGGGGTAGACTTTTGTGATGAGTTAATAATTTTTCTGAACTAAGAGGACTTCAGAATCTCCTAGAGCAGAGGCAGGTAGATGAAGGGGTGGGGGAAATACCTCTCCAGGCTTCCAAAATGTCTGGAACAATCAAAGCTAGTTCCAGCCTGGCCATGTTTCAAGTCATGGCGAGTATCAGAGGGCAAAATGGGTGGGTCCTAAAACCTGGTAGAGTCAAGAGGCAGAGTTCAGAGGCAGAAGGCGTGGCGGTTCTCTGATAGGCATGGCAGGGTGCCGGGAGAGAAGGGAAGAGAAACCTGTATTATAGGGAAGTAAGTTTTAAATTCAGAATTCGAAATAACCATCAAGCATAAAGAGATTCAGCAGGAGGTAAAAGGACTATGGAGGAGAGGGGTACAAACGCATCTTTCCCAGGAGTTATCACAGAGCAATCCCAGCTCAGAATATCTAGGGAGTTTCCATAGAGGTGGGAGGTATGAAGGGTTTCCCGGGTCTCCTGACTTTTTTTTTTTTTTCAGGTGGGAGAAGGCTGCTATGACTCTCTGGATGGGAGTTTGGCAAGAAGAAATTGGAAGATAAAATAAATGATAAATGAAATAGTCTGGTTACTGTCTGCTGCTTCATGAATGTCTGTTCTAAAGTCACAACTCAAGAGAGCACCAGGATTTAGAGACAGCAAGTGTAGACTGGAAGGGGAGTTGGGTGACAATAGAATTAGAGGGCATTATGGACTGTGAATAAACCTGAAGTTTGGGGAAGACTGGAGGGCACCCACAAACAGCAGGTTTATTCGCAGTCCATATTGCTAATTCTGTTGTTTTATTTGATTAAATATGGTGTTGAAACAGTGTGCTTGGGGAAACGGGACTGCGGTTTATTTCGATTTTTTTTCTTTTTATAAGAATAAGCCCATTGTTCAAACATAATGTAAAATATCAAAAACTACTTAGAATATATTTAAAATATTCACACCTACCCACCCCCACCCACACCTCTGTCCAACAATGCGCCTTTTGCAGCAGCTGGTAATTATGGCAGGGACAAACTCACTTAAAAATTTTAATTCTCTGTCCTCCGGACCCTAATCAGACTTGGGCTGCCCCCTTGCGGTCTCTCCGACATCCTATCTTCAACCAGCTCACAGTCCTTGTGCCCTGCTCTCCTCTCCATTGTACTCTCAAAATGCCAGGCGCAACGACAATAGTAACGTCCCATTTACTTCTGAGACTCTCGAAACTCTGGACTTGCCTCCCTCCCCTCCTTCAAAGTCTTCGGAATCGTCTCCAGGGGACAAACGAAGGTACTGAAGCTGAACAAAGCCTTAACCTAGGAGATCAAGGACCTACCCCGCTGTTTCCCGTGCTTGGAATCAGATAATTCAGGACGCCGGGTCGGAGAAGCCTGGACAAAAAAGTCAGGAAAAACTGAGTTTCGTTTTGACCTCTAGCGTCGTGGCGGGCTGGCATCTGAGCTGGTAACGTGCGTGGTAGGTTATGTAAGAAAAGGGCTGGAGGAGCCGCCCCAGCGGGAGCCAGAGAGGACGCGGTGTTCTCGGCCGCAATCCCCACCCTCCTCACCCAGCAGGGCAGGAGGCACCCAACGTGGAGGAGAAAGGGGTGGGGGAGGTGAAACAGAGACAGGAGAGTCACGAGGGCCGGGCCGCGGAGAGAGGGAGAATAGACCGCGTCACACACCTCCATTCTCTCACACACGTTGCAGACACAAATCACTGATGGTTTCCACGTGCTGCGCTCGTGAGCGGAGGTGCTCAAAGAGGGGGCAGATGAGTTAGTTCCTGAGACGGAACCGGGGGCGGGGGGGCGTCCCACGTCCGGAGACGCACGCCTTCAGTAGCGCGACCAATCTCGCAACACTCAAGCCGCGCGTCTCCAGCGCATCACCATCCTATTTAAGGCCACCGGCTCCGCCCTTTTCCTCCCCTCCCTTCTTTTCCACTCTTTTTTTCCATCCTCCTCCTTTTCTCACCACCGGGTCCTCTCCGGGAGCCGCATGTAGGGGCGGAGCACGGAATGCTTCCCTTCCAGCCAATCATCACCTGGCTGCCTCTCTATTGGCTGAGCCCCTTTGTACTGTAGCAAATGGGCCGTGGACTTCAGTAACGAGAGTCACGTGTTACCGGCGATGCAACCAATGAGGGAGCGAGATCTGTGTACGCAGGGGGAGGCACGTGCCGGGCTGCACGTGTCTGGGAGGGGGAAGGGGCGGGGCCCACTGAGAGAGGCGGAGGTGGGTTGCCAGACCCGGAGAGCCAGAGAAGGAGCTGGAGACCGAGCCTGGGCTGAGCAGGCTGACACAGGTAAGGAGATTCGGAGGAAAAAGCAAGCTGTTGGGGAGGATTGGACCCAGAGGGAGTGGGTTTGGGGGCTGAATGCAGATCTTGGTATTGCAACGGTTTGCATCACGTGGCAGGCGCGAACCCAGAGAGACCCGCGCAGGGATCCTGAGCTTGAAACATTGGGAGAGGGCAGGAGGCCAGTCCCTGTGGGGGCGGTTTCTGTAGGCTCACTAGGTGGGTTCGCGTGCCCAGATTGACCGCTTGTGGGTGGCATGGCCTCAGGTGGAGAGGCTTGCTGCGGACTCAGGCTGGCGAACAACGGGCGGAGGGGAGGGTGTCTTTCAAGTCAGGTATTTACTCTGAACGGAGGGGGAAAAGAACGGAGGCCGCGTCAGGCCGAGAGCTGCTCTGCCGAGGCCAGAGAGGGAATCCCAGGTTCTTAATGGGCGGGGGTGGGGGTGGAAATGTCCTTTTCTTTTGTGTCTGAGACAGGTAATATTGGGGAGAGAGAGAACAAGTATTATCCCACGCAGTACACCCCAATCTCCCAGTCCATTTCATAATCCTAAACTCCGGTTTCAAACTCCCTCGCTTTGCTCTTCAGTTGCAGGTTCCGATCTTTGGGTACTCCAGGAGCTGCTCTCCAGCCCCTGCTTCTGGACCTATGGATTCTCCATCTAGTGTTTCTTCCTATTCCTCCTACTCTCTCTCTTCGTCTTTTCCCACCTCCCCAGTGAACAGTGACTTTGGCTTCCCCTCTGATAGTGAGAGGGAGGACAAGGGGGCCCGTGGAACCAGGCCAGACACTGTTGGGCAGAGGGGAGGTTCACGGCCCAGCCCGGGTCCTATCCGCTGCAGGCATCGATCCAAGGTTTCCAGTAACCAACATACACCATCTCATCCGGAACAGCGAGGCTCGGCTTCTCCTATGGCAGGATCTGGGGCGAAAAGATCAAGAGATGGTGAATTGGAGACCAGTCTAAACATCCAAGGTTGTACCACGGAGGGAGACCTGCTGTTTGCCCAGAAGGTAAGAGAAAGCATGTGAAAGGAGACTCTCCTGGAGTGGCTTAGCACCCAGCCGGTGGGTAAGGACTCTATGAGGACAGTATTGACTCCTAGATTTGGAGGTGAAGTTAGAGCCACTGGTGGTGTATGCAGCTCTGAGTCTTCTCATAGCATCTGTCCTGTTTTCTTACAGTGTAAAGAACTCCAAGGATTTATACCTCCTCTCACAGACCTTCTCAATGGGCTGAAGATGGGTCGTTTTGAGAGAGGTAATCTCATTCGTTGCATTCATTTGGGCTAGGTTCATTTCTCTTTCTCTTTCCTTCTTTTGACATCTATTTCTCTTAAGTTCTTGTCTGGGGCCTGTATGACTCCTTTTTTGCTACTATGACTTAATTTTTTTTTTTTTTTTCTTGATACGGAGTTTTGCTCTTTTTGCCCAGGCTAGAGTGCAGTCTGTGATCTTCTTGGCTCACTACAACTTTCACCTCCTGGGTTCAAGTGATTCTTCCCCCTCATCCTCCCAAGTCGCTGGGATTACAGGCGCCCACCACCACACCCAGCTAATTTTTATCTTTAGTAGAGACTGAGTTTTGCCACGTTGGCCAGGCTGGTCTTTTGAACCCCTGACCTCAGGTGATCCACCTGCCTTGGCCTCCCAAAGTGCTGGGATTAAAGGTGTGAACCACCACGCCTGGCCCGACTTAATTTTTTTAGATCAATCTATTTAAACCCCCTTCTGTCCTTCCTTTACCTGACTACAGGCTTGAATCTCAATCCTTAATCTCTCTCTGTCCCTGTCCCCAGGATTAAGCAGTTTTCAGCAGAGTGTGGCAATGGACAGGATCCAGCGTATTGTAGGTGTTCTGCAGAAGCCACAGATGGGGTAAGTCCCCTGGTTCTTTCCTTGGGTCTTCTTAAAAAATGAGATTTCTCCAATTCTGTTGTTGTTGTTTTTTTGAAAACCATGTCATTTTCACAGGGAACGTTATCTAGGAACCTTGCTACAGGTAGAAGGGATGTTAAAGACTTGGTTTCCTCATATAGCTGCCCAGAAGTCATCATTGGGTGGTGGCAAGCATCAGCTGACGAAGGTAAGAACTTACGAACATGAGGAAGAGGTAGGAAGGTAGCCAAGGAAATGAAATGTGGATGCAGAAATGGGTTCCTTTTGCCATTTTCTTCTGAATGTTTTCTAAGTTTATTTCAGGGAAGGGAATTCCTAAACTTTCTGCATTGTTTTTTGTTGTTGTTTTGTTTGGATCACTGGGAAGAACTCCATGAAGTTTAATCCTATCCCTCATGCCACAGCTTATCTGCTTTCTGCATAGATACAAAAGGCTTTTTACCTGGCCAAATGATTCATGCGGGAAGATGCCTCAGCTTCTCTCTGCAAACGCCTTTTTCCCTACTGCCCCCAAACGCTTCCCCTCTCCTTCTTTTCATTTCTGCCCAAGTTTCCTTGTGCCAAACCCTTTGAAAGGTTTTGAGTCTACACTGAGTTTCAAGGACTGATCATGAGAGGTACATCGCTGGAAGTAGGGGAGGGACACACCCATAGCAGCAGTGTTGATAGTTTTAGACCTAGTATAGAAGTGACCTATTTTCTGTCCTCAAAGAATAGGGTATGCAAAGGCATTCAAATGATGGAGAAGGAGAGTTTCCTGTAGATAATCACCAGTCCTCATTTTCAATCAGCCATGGTTATTACTGCTGTGAATAATCTATTAAATAAGTAGGCCAGGCACAGTGGCTTACACCTGTAATCCTAGCACTTTGGGAGGTCAAGGCAGGAGGACTGGTTGAGGCCAGGAGTTTGAGACTAGCCTGGGCAACATGGTGAAACCCAGTCTCTACAAAAAATACAAAAAGTAACTGGGCATGGTGGTGTGTGCCTGTAGTCCCAGCTACTCAGGAGGCTGAGGTGGGAGGATCTCTTGAGCTTGGGAGGTCAAGGCTACAGTAAGCCATGATTGTGCCGCTGTACTCCAGCCTGGTTGACAGAGTGAGACCCTGTCTCAAATATAAAATTTAATAAAAAGCAGGATCTTGCCTGAATATTAATATACACTTCTTAAAGAACTCACCATAGACTATTAATAGACTATTATAATTTAAATGCAGAATTTGGGAAATGATTCCAATTAAAAATGGACTTCTTTTTAAAGAAATTCTAAAAGGAATGATAAATAGTGAGAACCTATGGGGCTGTTTGTTTTTAGTTTATCTCTGGATATCCAGTTTCTAATATAGTATGTGGTCCATAGTAGGCCATTCATTTTTTTTTTGAATAAATGAAAGTATAAGTTGGTTACTAAAACTTTAACTTAATCATGGCCTGGCAAGATCATATCGGCTGCATAAAACGAGATATGTTTGCATTGCAAACTGAGTTCCCAAGGAATGCAAAGATTTCAGTAGCCAGGTGGAGCTAATCTGAAAGCTTTCTCCATTTTTTTTCTCATTTCTCCCCTCTGTAGCGTTTTCCAGCCCACCACAATGATTCAGCTGCTTCCTCTCCTGCATATCCTGTGCAAAAGATGGACCAGACACAGCAGGGACATCTAGCTTTCAAACCAAAGCAGCCTTGGCACCTTACAGAATGGCCAGCTATGAACCTCACCTGGATCCACACCACTCCAATTTGCAACCCCCCTCTCAGCTCCCCAGGTACCGTCTCCTTTAGCCACGGTCCGTTAGGCGCTGGAACCGGCATTGGTGTCATTCTTTTCCTTCAGCATGGAGTGCAACCCTTCACCCACTCTGCCCCAACCACTCCAGTCCCACCTGCTACAGCATCTCCCGTCATCCCTGGTGATCCTATGAAACTGTCTGGAGAGGGGCCTCGTTGCTATAGTTTGCCGGTAACTCTGCCATCAGACTGGAGCTATACCCTGTCCCCTCCCAGTGTACCCAGCTTGGCCAAAAAGACGACCACAGGACAACGGGAACAGCAGAGAAGCCATCCTCCAGTTGCTCCTGATGTTCATCTTCTCAACCCCTAGCCCAGGGCACGTAGCTGTCCACTGTGATCTCTCATTTGTGGAAATATTCATGTATATATGTCTTTTTATTTTTAATGTGTGCATTTGTGTTGAGGGAAGATAAATCCTTTCTGATTAAAGACTTTTTTTTTTATACCTAAACAGTTTGCTGATTGGGGGGAAATTAAAAACCAGATAGCCTCCGCCGGGCATGGTGGTGCGTGCTTGTAGTCCCAGCTACTCGGGAGGCTGAGGTGGGAGAATCCCTTGAGCCCAGGAGTTCTGGGCTGCAGTGCGCTTTGCCGATCAGGTGTCTGCACTAAGTTCGGCATCAATATGGTGACCTCCCGGGAGCAGGGGACCTTCAGGTTGTCTAAGGACGGGTGAACCAACCCAGGTCGGAAACAGAGCTGGTCAAAACTCCCGTGCTGATCAGTAGTGGGATCTCGCCTGTGAATAGCCATTGCACCTCAGCCTGGGCAACATAGCGAGACCCTGTCTCTTTAAACACAAAAAAACTCTCTGCCTCCAAAACCAATCCTTATCCTGTGAGCTGCAGAAAAGTAGAAATGGGGATGTTTGTGAACATGAGCTCTACCAAATTAGGGTCTGGATGACAATATGAGCCTTGTGGGACAAGGGGACTCTGCTGCTGTTTTTCTATGGAAGATTCTTGAAACAGAGGGTTCAGAGTTGGGTTTATGGCGGGGCGGGAGGGCTTGTTTTTTGAGGTGCAGTCTCACTGTGTTGCCCAAGCTGGAGCACAGTGACACAATCTCAGCTCACTGCAACTGCAACCTCTGCCTCCGGGGTTTAAGTGATTCTCAGGCCACAGCCTCCTGAGTAGCTGGGGTTACAGGCACACACCACCATGCCCAGCTAATTTTTGTACTTTTGGAGAGATGGGGTTTCACTGCATGTTGGCCAGACTGGTCTTGAACTCCTAACCTCAAGTGGTCTGCCTGCCTTGGCCTCCCAAAGTGCTAGGATTACAGGCTTGACCCACCACACCTGGCCACGTTTATGTTTTCATTCAGGCTCAGAAACTAGTACCTTTCCCTTTGTTTTTACAACTTTGTAATCTTCCAGCTGGCCCAGACTTGCAGGTTCTTCTGCTCCGGGCTAGTTCTTTAATTTGATGGAAACTATTGATGCCTGTGGTAAATGCATATATAGGTTTCTGCTGCTAGAGGAGGAACACAAGAGCCAAAACAGCCACTGTGGTTGCCAGTTTTTTGTTTTTTGGTTTTTTTTTTTGAGACAGAGTCTCGCTCTGTCACCAGGCGCCAGGCTGAAGTGCAGTGGCGCAATCTCGGCTCACTGTAATCTCCGCCTTCTGGGTTCAAGCAGTTCTCCTGCCTCAGCTTCCCAAGTAGCTAGGACTACAGGCACACATAACCAAGCCCAGCTAATTTTAGTATTTTTAGTAGAGACGGGGTTTCACCACGTTGGCCTGGATAGTCTTGATCTCTTGACCTCATGATCCACCCGCCTTGGCCTCCCAAAGTGCTAGGATTACAGGCGTAAGCCACCGCGCCCAGCGGTTGCCAGTTTTAAAGAGGAAAGGGCACCCTAGAATTGTCAGACTTGGGAACACCTCAAGACACTAGGCTTCATACTTATTCAAAAAGCTGCAGCTAGGGCGCATGCAATGGCTTATGCCTGTAATCCCAGCACTTTGGGGGGTTGAGGTGGGCAGATCACTTGTGGTTAGGAGTTTGAGACCAGCCTGGCCAACATGGTGAAACTCTGTCTCTACTGAAAGTACAAAAAAATGAACTGGGTGTGGTGGTGGGTGCCTGTAATCCAAGCTACTTGGTAGGCTGAGGCAGGAGAATCACTTGAACCCGGGAGGTGGAGGTTGCCAGTGAGCCATGATCATGCCACTGCACTCTAGCCTGGGTGACAGAGTGACTGTCTCAAAAAAAAAAAAAAAAAAAAAAAAAAAAAGCTGCAGGTGCTAGATATATGCTAGACTAAGTAAGAACTCAGTGTTAGAAGGAGGCCAAAAAAAGAAGGCAGAAATGAAGTCCATGAATGGATTTGTATATTACTCTTTTTCCGATTTGTCTTACTTTCCACCAAACCATTTCCTCTCCCATCCTAATCCTTTGTAGGGCATCAGGCTTCTCTGTCAACTTAGTCATTGCTTATCGACTCTTTAGCATGTTTCTCATAGCTAGTCACATGTCTTTCCCTCATTTCTCAAGTTTTCTGTTCTCTGAATAATTGCCTCCCCTTATTTTTTAGAGAATATGACCTCCTTTTAAAGGCAAACGTATCCATTTGTGCTTTTGATTACCTTCACCTCTGGAACTTTTGCTGTCTCACATATCCCCACTTTATCTTGTAACTTCAGTTTGTCCCAACAATAATTATTTGTCCAAGTATCACAAGTAGGATCAGACCAGAGTGGTGGCAATGGAATAGTTTGATCACAAATATGATCAGATCCTTCCTCCTTGAGAACATCTCTTTTTTTTTTTTTTGAGACGGAGTTTCGCTCTTGTTACCCAAGGCTGGAGTGCAATGGCGTGATCTCGGCTCACCGCAACCTCCGCCTCCTGGGTTCAGGCAATTCTCCTGCCTCAGCCTCCTGAGTGGGTGGGATTACAGGCACGCGCCACGATGCCCAGCTAATTTTTTGTAATTTTAGTAGAGACGGGGTTTCACCATGTTGACCAGGATGGTCTCGATCTCTCGACCTCATGATCCACCCGCCTCGGCCTCCCAAAGTGCTGGGATTACAGGCTTGAGCCGCCGCGCCCGGCCCAAGAACATCTCTTAAGGCTGACTGTCCTCTTCTTTTCTCCGTAATTCTTGACAATGTAGTCTATTCTACTCTTTCTGGTTCCTTTCTGCCACTCAATCCTTAACCCCTTGCAGCCTAGGTTCTGATGCTTTCACTTTGTTGCACCTTCCAAAGTCACTAATGAGCACACAAAACCAGTATTATAATCTAACTTCTACCTAATCAACAGCGAAGCCCTTTACGAGGGCTATGTGCAATATGGTCTCTGTATCATTTGACACCCGATGCTACCTACTGAAACTCTCCGCCCTCAGATCGCATGACAGCACACTATCCTAATCCTCCTCTTATCTATCTGGCAGCAATGTCTAAGCCTCGTAAGGGCCCCATTTCAACCTACTCCAATGTGGGTGTTCCCCTAGGCTCAGGCCTTGGCTCTTTTCTCTGATTACATTCTTTCGTGGCTTGCTTCAACCTAGAAGACTGCTACAGCTTTATCTCTAATCCCAACCTTTCCCCTGAGATGGCATACTGAGTGTTTAAATTTTTGTTGGACAGTTTTATTTACATATTTCTGATACTTAAACATTATTGAAACTTTCAGTGTTTTAGAGCCAAGATATGCCTCTTGGCTGGTGCAGTGGCTCATGCCTGTAATCCCACGCCTGAGGCAGGTGGATCACTTGAGGTCAGGAGTTCAAGACCAGCCTGGCCAACATGGTGAAACCCCATCTCTACTAAAAATACAAACATGAGCTTGGTGTGGTGGTGCAATCTGTAATCCCAGCTACTCAGGAGGCTGATGCATGAGAATCACTTGAACCCAGAAGGCAGAGGTGTCAGTGAGCCGAGATTCTGCCACTACCTGGGTAACAGAGTGAGACTCCTTCTAAAAAAAAAAAAAGGCCGGGCGCGGTGGCTCAAGCCTGTAATCCCAGCACTTTGGGAGGCCGAGGCGGGTGGATCACGAGGTCGAAAGATCGAGACCATCCTGGTCAACATGGTGAAACCCCGTCTCTACAAAAAATACAAAAAACTAGCTGGGCGTGGTGGTGCATGCCTGTAATCCCAGCTACTTAGGAGGCTGAGGCAGGAGAATTGCCTGAGCCCAGGAGGCGGAGGTTGCGGTGAGCCGAGATCGCGCCATTGCACTCCAGCCTGGGTAACAAGAGCGAAACTCCGTCTCAAAAAAAAAAAAAAAAAATGTCTCTTGTATATCCAGTTCAACTCAGCCTCCTCATTTGATACACAAAGAACCTTAGCAGATTTGTCCAGGCCAACGCAATGTGTGGAACAGAACTTGGTTTCCAGTCTGGTGTGTTTTCCAGCAATCGCCAATCAAATTATTCTTTCCTGTAAACATGTCCTTCTGCTACCACTTTTTTCTTCCTTTTTTTTCTTTTTTTTTGAGACAGAGTCTCACCATGTCTGGGCTGGAGTGCCATGACATGATCTTGGCTCACTGCAACCTCTGCCTCCCAGGTTCAAACGATTCTCCTGCCTCAGCCTCCTGAGTAGCTGGATTACACGCACCTGCCACCATGCCCAGCTTTTTTTTGTATTTTTAGTAGAGGCAGGTTTCACCATGTTGGCCAGGCTAGTCTCAAACTCCTGACCTCGAGTGATCCACCCGTCTTGGCTTCCAAAGTGCCGGGATTACAGGCATGAGCTACCACGCCCAGCCAGGTACCACTTTTTACAGTCTCCTCTTCTGTTAGTGCTACCTGTGGTATCACTAGGTACCACGTTTTTTTGGTTTTTTTTTTTGTTTTTTTTTTTTTTTTTTTTTCTGGATAACTAGGCTTAAAACTTGGTGTCATCTGGTCACCAAATCCTTTTTATTCTTTATTTGGAATATCTCTTAAAATTCATTTCTTCCTATCCATTCCATTGCCACCACTCTGATCTTGACTTCACTGTACCAATAGAGTCTCTCTTACCTCTAATCCCTTCTCACTGATAACCAAGTTAATTTTCCTAGAACAGTGATTTGCATATCATTCCCTATTCAACTTTGTCAATGGCTCCCCAGTGCTTTGAGAAGTCCAAAATCTTCAGTCACAGTGTCTCTTTTTCCTTGTGCTCCCCCACATGATTCCTCTGTTACAGTTTTTTTTTTTTTTTTTTTTACTCCTGAACACTACAGCTTTTTGCCCTTAAGGTTTTCATGCTGTTCACCTTGCTCAACCTTTCCAGTTTCTGTTACCTAAACCCTGCCCCCTTTCAATGACCAACTCAAGTTAATCTCTATCATTCTTTCTGTTATACATGATATATACATTCAGTCTTTGGCCCTTTGTTCCATTAAATGGAATCATGTACGTAAAACACCTAGTGCAGGGTTTATGGCCTGGTGGGGTGGCTCACACTTGTAATCTCAGCACTTTGGGAGAGCAGCCTGGGCAACATGGTGAAACTAGTAAAAATACCAAAAAATTAGTCTCTACTAAAAATACAAAAAATTAGCTGGGTGTGGTGGCTTGTACCTGTAATCCCAGCTATTTGGGAGGCTGAGGTGGAAGGATCCCCTGAGCACAGGAGGTCCAGGCTGCAGTGAGCTATGATTGTACCACTGCATTCTAGCCCGGAAAAACAAAAACAAAAAACACTCACTTAGTACAGGGTTTAGCATACAGTAGGCTCTCAAAAATGTTACTGATGCAATGGTAGTGGTTTTTTTTTTTTTTTTTTTTTGAGACGGAGTTTCACTCTTGTTACCCAGGCTGGAGTGCAATGGCGCGATCTCGGCTCACTGCAACCTCCGCCTCCTGGGTTCAAGCAATTCTCCTGCCTCGGCCTCCTGAGTAGCTGGGATTACAGGCATGTGCCACCATGCCCAGCTAATTTTTTGTATTTTTAGTAGAGACGGGGTTTCACCATGTTGACCAGGATGGTCTCGATCTCTCGACCTCGTGATCCACCCGCCTCGGCCTCTCAAAGTGCTGGGATTACAGGCTTGAGCCATCGCGCCCGGTCTAATGGTAGTGGTTAACAGAACTTATTAACATCAGTGTCACTAAAGTCAGTATACAACCCCCCACTGCTAAATTTGACTGGCTTTTAAAAAATGTTCCTCTCACAAAAAGAAATTTAAAAAACAAAAACAAAAACAACAACAACAACAATGTTCCTCTCTCCCTTCCTCTCAAAGTATCCTCATTTTTTTTTTTCTGAGATGGAGTCTCACTCTGTTGCCAGGCTAGAGCGCAGTGGTGCGACCTCGGCTCACTGCAACCTCTGCCCCCCAGCTTCAAGTGATTCTCCTGCCTCAGCCTCCCAAGTAGCTGGGATTACAGGAGCCAGCCACCACGCCCAGCTAATTTTTGATGGTCTTGATCTCTTGACCTTGTGATTCACCTGCCTTGGTCTCCCAAACTGCCGGGATTACAGGCATAAACCACCATGCCCGGCTCTGTATCTTCATATTTTATTCTATTCGATTCCCGTGACAAATTTTGTGACAAGTGACAGGGCAAAATTAGTCCCACTTTAAAGATGAAGAAATAGAGTGAGTCAGCAAGGGCCAGAGAGTAAATATTTTGGGGTTTGTAAGCTTTATGCCTCTATTGTGACTACCCAAGTTGGCCATTGTAGCCCAAAGCAGCCAAACATAACACATAGACAAATAAGCATGATTGTAGTTCAATAGTCTTATTTACAAAATGGTGGAGCAGGATTTGACCTGCAGGCAGTAATCTCCAGACCCCTGGTGTTAAGTGACTTCTTCAAGGTCATATGCCTGATGAGTATTAGAATTGGGATAGAATCCAGATCTCCCAACTTTGAAGCCAGTGCCTTTTACCACATTATGTGGTAGCATATTTTATTTATTTATTATTTTCTGAGACAGAGTTTTGCTCTTGTTGCCCAGGCTGGAGAGCAATGGTGTGATCCTGGCTCACTGCAACCTCTGCCTCCTGGGTTCAAGTGATTCTCCTGCCTCAGCCTCCCAAGTAGCTGGGATTACAGGCATAGGCCACCGCATGTGGTTAATTTTTGTATTTTCAGTAGAGACGGGGGTTTCACCATGTTGGCCAGCTGGTCTTGAACTCTTGACCTCAGGTGATCCACCCACCGTGGCCTTCCAAAGTGCTAGGATTACAGGCATGAGTCCCTGTGCCCAGCCCTCTTTATTTATTTTTATTTAATTTTTTGAGACAGGGTCTCACTCTATTGCTCAGCCAGAGTGCAGTGGTGTAATCACAGCTTGCTGCAGCCTTGCTCTCCCAGGCTCAGGTAATTTTCCCCCTCAGCCTCCCAAGTAGCTGGGACTATAGGCCATGCCACCACGCCTGGCTTATTTCTTTATTTTTGTAGAGATGGAGTTTTGCTATATTGCCTGTTCTCAAACTCCTGGGATCAAGTGATCTACCTGCTTTGGCCAAATCCCAAAGTGCTGGGATGACAGGCGTGAGCCACTGCACCTGGCCCACATAATTTATTTTGTATTTTTTATATACTATTTTGTTTTGGTATTTATCTTTTATGTCTATATAATGCCTCCTAGTGGTCCAGAAGGCACTAGAGTGGTATCAACAATTATCTGACACATACCAGGCATTCAGTGAAAGTTTGTTGACAAGCATAATAATGTCCCAATCTAATTCTATTTCGTTACTTTGGACCTGGTTTACTCTGAGGTGGGCTTAAGTTTTTGCGTGAGTTATTAGCATAACTGATGAGGATGCACATGTGTGTGTGTGTTCTCTATAAAGGAGTTTCATTTTCCCACAGCCATTACAGCTGAACTTATGTGAATAACCGTAAATGGATATGTACAGGTAGCATACAAGTAAGAGAACGAGTGTCTCCACAGTGAAGAAGAAATTTAAAAGGAGATATTTCCAGTAAGTCTCCCTAACATGCAAAAGGCATAGAAGCTGACATAATTTTTTATTCTAAACCCTGCAGGTGTTTCCTGTATCTTTATTTAGTGATTTAACTTTATGTAGTTAAATGAGTGGGAAGATGATACAGGAAACTCACAGTATGTTCATTTTGTTTCTTTTCCTTAGCACTTGGGCGGATGACGGGTATGAATCTGTTTTTCGTCCGGAGAGCAGATCTAGAGTCTGTCCTTTTCCGAAGAGAAAGCAAGAAGCATCCTCAGGAAGCGCCTACTTCTTTCATTTTCCATCTAGAGAGAGAAATAACTCAAATATTTATCAGGGGTTTCAGAAGATTAAATCGTATGAAACTGGGCTGACCTTCTCAGAGGCCCAAGGACTTTGCCTCCGTGAGAGGGCGAGAAATCTGTTTCGTGGGAATTTAAGTCAATGGGTATTTTGCTTTGTGAGGTGTAGAGTCCAGCCCCGGGACACGAGGCAGTCACGCGAGGCCACAGAGGACGTTGCCATGGTTTCCACGCACGTTTTCTCCGTCCGCCGGCTTCTTGGCGCGGCGCTAGATGCCGTAGTTTCCGCTTCCGGTAGCGAGAAGCCTTCCGGTCGGCTGGGTACTGAGCCCGCCAGGTGAGGAGTTGCGCGGCGCTTAGGGACAGGCAGGCGGCCTTTTGCTCCTTTTTCCAAAGACCAGCAAAGAGTCCTTTCCCAGCTCCTGACCCAGGCCCTTTCGGAGCTGTGCGCCGTTGTTGGGACCCAGTGGCGTCTCCTTGTCGCTCCTGTCCTTCCCCTTGCCTGGGGATGCGTCTTTGTGGTCACGCCCCGCTACCAGCTCTTTTTTTCCCTAGGCAAGGGTTTGGATTGGCCGTGAGAATGAGAGATAACTATTCGCGTCTACTTTCTTTTCTTTTCTTTTCTTTTTTTTTTTTTTTTGAGACGGAGTTTCGCTCTTGTTACCCAGGCTGGAGTGCAATGGCGCGATCTCGGCTCACCGCAACCTCCGCCTCCTGGGTTCAGGCAATTCTCCTGCCTCAGCCTCCTGAGTAGCTGGGATTACAGGCACGTGCCACCACGCGCAGCTAATGTTTTGTATTTTTAGTAGAGACGGGGGTTCACCATGTTGACCAGGATGGTCTCGATCTCTCGACCTCGTGATCCACCCGCCTCGGCCTCCCAAAGTGCTGGGATTACAGGCGTGAGCCACCGCGCCCGGCCAATTCGCGTCTACTTTCCAGGTTGACTTGCGTGTGCTCCATCTCGCACGTCCCTGAGCACGTTGCATTTACAGATCCTAAGTAAGCCGCGCGATATGCTGTTACGTTTCTCTTTCTGCTTTTTTCGCCCTTTCTCTATGATGCTTTAGGCTTTGGAGTGAAGACTTAAATCCAAGGTCATGGCAAGACATCTGAAGTTCATCGCAAGGACTGTGATGGTACAGCAGGGGAATGTGGAAAGCGCATACAGGACCCTAAACAGGTAACTGTTAAGGGCCCAGAATCATGCCTAGACTCTCTGGGAAGTGCCATGCTTTTTCTCTCCCTTCCCCTTTCGTTGATTGTTCTCAAAGCAGTGCCGGCTCAGGTGTTTACTGTCTTTTTTTTTTTTTTTTTTTCGTTTTTAGAATTAATTTTAGGCCGGGCTCGGTGGCTCAAGCCTGTAATCCCAGCACCTTGGGAGACCGAGGCGAGTGGATGAGGTTGGGAGTTCGAGACCAGCCTGGCCAATGTGGGGAAACCCTGTCTCTACTGAAAATACAAAAATTTTTACAGGCTTAGTAATTCCGGCTACTTGGGAGGCTGAGGCAGGAAAATCGCTTGAACCCGGGAGACAGAAGTTGCATTGAGCCGAGATCACGCCACTGCACTGCAGCCTGGGCGACTGAGACTGGCTCGGAAAAAAAAAAAGTTCTTAAACCTAACTGAATAGAATCACCCAGCCCCAACCCTGCTTTTTAGAAACCTTAGTTTTCTGAGTAGTTCGGTCTACCAGCGCTTGCCACCACGGCCGTTAATTTTTGTATTTTCTGTACAGAGGGAGTCTTGCCATGTTGCCCAAGTGTAATCACTCCTTTTATGAGGAACCTGAACTCTTTCAAAAACTTAGAAGAGCCCAAAGGGAAAATCAAGATGTGCAGTTGCTAGGAATCGGGAACATAGTATGATAAATAGAAAGCTGCAGGAGTCATTGGTGTGGGACAAAGCTAAAGGAAAAGGTGAATTCAGATTGGGGTCCTGGAGAAGTAGGCAAAAGATGGGAAATCTGGCTGGGTGCCGTGACTCACGCCTATAATCCTAGCACTTTGGGAGGCCTAGAGGGGAGGGTTGCTTGTTGCCAAGCTTTCAAGACCAACCTGGCAAACATAGCAAGACCCCATTTCATAAAAACTTAAATAAAAAGAAAAGGAAAAACAGAGAGATGGGAAAGCTTACAATTTTTGAGGAAAAATACAGCATAAAGAAAAAGACATAAATGGAGACAAACTAGCTGGGATGGAGGAACTTTATTGAAAAGTTTTGAATGCTGCTTCCTCTACATTGTCACTTATGCTGAGAGTAAAGATAATCAAGTACCAGGTTGTAAGGTATCCTATTTCATTTTTCTCTTATTTTCTCCTCATTCCCAACTCTCCTATTTCAGACCTTCTGGTGGCATGTCTGTGAGAGGTATGTGATGTCTAATGACCTTTGTCTGCCCCTCTCTTGGAAATACAAATGAATGTCCTTTTTTTTTTTTTTTGAGATGGAGTTTCATTCTTGTTGCCCAGGCTGGAGTGTAATGGCAAGATCTTGGCTCACCCAAACCTCTGCCTCCTGGGTTCAAGTATTTCTCCTGCCAAAGTAGCTGGGATTACAGGCATGCGACACCACGTCCGGCTAATTTTGTATTTTTAGTAGAGACAGGGTTTCTCCATGTGGGTCAGGCTGGTCTCAAACTCCTGACCTCAGGTAATCCGACTGCCTCAGCCTTCTAAAGTGCTGGGATTACAGGCATGAGCCACTGCGCCCAGCCTAAAATGAACATCGTAGAGATAACATCCAGACCCTGTAGTGAGTTAGCTAGTGAGATGAAATGTTTAATTTGGGAAAAGGAATGTCTAACATATACCTTCACTCTTGTCTTACATATACCTTCACTCTTTTTTTTTTTCTGACTTCTTCCTGTAAGTCTTTTTCTGTATGATTTATTTTGGTGCATTTAGATGGGTCTTCTGGCCATGGTTGTTGAGATGTTTACGTTATTGAAATATATCAAAAGATAGCTGTTACTTAATGGTAAAACAAATTTCCAAAAGACTCAGTTTTAGTTCCCCTATTTCTAAAGTGTAGATAACACAAAAGCAAGAATGTTGTTTTTAGAAAAGTAGCTATTTTGTGGCCGAACGCTGCAGCTCACACCTGTAATCCCAGCACTTTGGGAGGCCAGGGCAGGTGGTGCACCTGAGATCAGGAGTTCAAGACCAGCCTGGCCAACGTGGTGAAGCCCTGTCTCTGCTAAATATACAAAAATTAGCTGGGCGTGGTGGCTGGTGCCTGTAATCTGAGCTACTTGGGAGGCTGAGGCAGGAGAATAGCTTCAACTTGAACCTGGGAGGTGGAAGTTACAGTGAGCCGAGATCGAGCCATTGCACTCCAGCCTGGGTAACAAGAGCGAGACTCCATCTCAAAAAATAAATAAAATAAGGAGCTATTTTGACAAAGAACAAAAAATTTTTGTGCTACAGCATTATTTATAGAACCACTTTTTTTTTTTTTTTTTTGAGGCGGAGTCTCGCTCTGTTGCCAGCCTGGAGTGCAGTGGTGCAATCTCGGCTCACTGCCAACCTCTGCCTCCCAGGTTCAAGCAATTCTCCTGCCTCAGCCTCTTGAGTAGCTGGGACTACAGGTGTGTGCCACCATGTCCGGATAACTTTTTGTATTTTTAGTAGAAACGGGGTTTCACCATGTTATCCAGGACGGTCTCAATGTCTTGACTTCACGATCCACCTGCCTCGGCCTCCCAAAGTGCTGGGATTACAGGCATGAGCCACTGTGCCTGGCCAAACCACTTCTTACAGTTGTATCAAGAGAGTAGAATGTGACCAGGAGAGGTGGCTCACACCTGTAATTCCAGCACTTTGGGAGGCCGAGGTGGGCAGATCACGAGGTCAGGAGTTTGAGACCAGCCTGGCCAAAGAGTGAAACCCTGTCTCTATTAAAAATACAAAAAGTAGTCTGGTGTGGTGGCACACGCCTATAGTCCCAGCTCCTCAGGAGGCTGAAGCAGGAGAATCACTTGAACCCAGGAGGTGAAGGTTGCAGTGAGCCGAGATCGTGCCATTGCACTCCAGCCTGGGTGACAGAGTGAGACCCTGTCTCAAAAAAAAAAAAAAAAAAAAAGAGTAGCAGCTGGGTGCGGTGCCTCATATCTGTAATCTCAGCACTTTGGGAGGTGAAGGCAGATGAATCACTTGAGGCCAGGAGTTCAAGACCAGCCTGCCAACATGGTGAAACCCCATCTTTACTAAAAATACAAAAATTAGCCATGCCTGGTGATGCACGTCTATAATCCTGGCTACTTGGGATTCATTTAAATCTGGGAGGTGGAGGTTGCAGTTAGCTGAGATCTCGCCATTGCACTCCAGCCTGGGTGACAGAGTGAAACCCTGTCTCAAAAAACAAAAAAAAAATGGCTTGTAGCCTTCTTAAAGACAGAAACCTATGCTTTTTCATTGTGTATCTCTTGGATTTACCAAAATGTCTGGCACATCCAATGCTGTCATTAAATGTCTACTTAATTAATGTTCCATTATTTTATTTTTTTTCTTGAGATAGAGTTTCCCTCTTGTTTCTCAGGATGGAATGCAATGGTGTGTTCTCCACTCACCACCACCGCTGCCTCCTGGGTTTAAGCAATTCTCTTGCCTCAGCCTCCCAAGTAGCTGGGATTACAAGCATAAGTCATCATGCCTAGCTAATTTTTTTTTTTTTTAGTAGCGACGAGTTTTCTCCATGTTGGTCAGGCTGGTCTCAAACTCCCGACCTTAGGTGGTTCACCCCTCTTGGCCTCCCAGAGTGCTGGGATTACAGGTGTGAGCCACTACATCTGGCCATTACGTTCCATTATCTTTTTTGTCACTTCCTTATTTAATGTTTGTCAAACTTTTTCATTACCAGAGAAAAGTGAATGAACTATAGAGGTTCTGCTACTATAAGCAAACATGAAATTTCTTTGAACTCTCCCTAAATTAAAATTTAACGTGAACTTATTCATTGCCATTGCATCTGTTTTTTTGTTTTTTGTTTTTTGTTTTTTTTGAGACGGTGTTTCGCTCTTGTTACCCAGGCTGGAGTGCAATGGCGCGATCTCGGCTCACCGCAACCTCCGCCTCCTGGGTTCAGGCAATTCTCCTGCCTCAGCCTCCTGAGTAGCTGGGATTACAGGCACGCGCCACCACGCCCAGCTAATTTTTTGTATTTTTAGTAGAGACGGGGTTTCACCATGTTGACCAGGATGGTCTCGATCTCTCGACCTCGTGATCCACCCACCTCGGCCTCCCAAAGTGCTGGGATTACAAGCTTGAGCCACCGCGCCCGGCCTTTTTTTTTTTTTTTTTTTTTTTTTTTGAGACGGAGGTTCGCTCTTGTTACCCAGGCTGGAGTGCAATGGCGCGATCTCGGCTCACCGCAACCTCCGCCTCCTGGGTTCAGGCAGTTCTCCTGCCTCAGCCTTCTGACTGGCTGGGATTACAGGCACACGCCACCATGCCCAGCTAATTTTTTGTATTTTTAGTAGAGACGGGGATTCACCATGTTGACCAGGATGGTCTTGATCTCTTGACCTCGTGATCCACCCGCCTCGCCTCCCAAAGTGCTGGGATTACAGGCTTGAGCCACTGCGCCCGGCGCATCTGTTTTATGACTAGCACCCCTACTCCCTCAAGTTAAAATTGGTGCTCCAGACAGATGCATCAAGTTTGTCCAGAAACTCTTGTATCCCTTGGCATTCTGTTAAGTATCCTAGTTAAGAAGCACCATATTGGCTAGGCGTGGTGGCTCATACCTGTAATCCCAGCACTTTGGGAGGCCGAGGCGGGCGGATCATGAGGTCAGGAGATTAAAACCATCTTGGCCAACATGATGAAACCCCTCTGTACTAAAAATAAAAAAACTAGCCGAGCATGGTGGTTGCACCTATAGTCCTAGCTACTAAGGAGGCTGAGGCAGGAGAATCACTTGAACCTGGGAGGTGGAGGTTGCAGTAAGCCGAGATCATGCCACTGCACTCCAGCCTGGTAACAGAATCAGACTCCATCCCCTGACCCCGCAAAAAAAAAAAAAAAAAAAAAATCACAGTATTACCTGTATTCAGGGCTTAAAATACAAAAGGAGGAGTAGGTTTTGGGTGCGGGGCGGGAAGCAATTTACATTGCTTAAAAAGAAAAGAATTAGAAGAGGAGTGGTTAGAAAAATGAAGAAGTTCAAGTCCCACAGACTTAGAGCCTGACATGAGATGATCTCTTTTAGGCTTCCTTGTGAATTTGGAAGGTTGGAACTTCATGTCTTGGATTGTCTAGGAAACCAGTGCAAGAAGTGCATTGGTTGAAAGGAGCTAGCTTGGGGAATGTATTATGGTAGTGATTTTTATAGTCTTTGGGAAAGATACTTATTTTATCATTTTAGATTCAATCTTTAGAATGCTGCATTTCTTTTCTTTTTTTTTTTTTTTTTTTTTGTCTTGGAGTGTTGGATATGTGTCCCATAAATTGTAGTATAGCTTCAGGGGGAAAAAAGTGAACAAATAGTCAAATACTTTGCTCTTAGAATAATTTTCTAGGCAAGGACTTTAAGCTTGCACATGTGAGCAGACTGATTTTGGAGTGATCCAATCTTCTGTTTTCCTGCTGCCTGTTAAGCACATTTTCTGACTGATGCACCTATCTGTTTCTTTTTTCTGCTTTTCCCAAATGTCCTCTTTCTGGCCACCTTTTCTGTATATCCCTCTCACACTCCAGGCCTCTCCTGATGTCTTTCTGCTTTCTCATAGTTGGTAGTTTAAAAATAAGTTACTTGTTCTGTGGTCTAATTACAACAATAGGTAGGAGAGCAAATGAGTCTAGAGGGAGCTGGTTAAAGCTTTACCATGTTTGGAGTACAGAGGGAGTCTTACAAAGGAAACTGCCTATGTGTCTGCCCAGTGAGGCCACCACAAAAGGCCTGTTATGTAACCGGGGGCCCTCATTGGTGCCCAGGGATGAGGAGGTGGAGAGTGGGGGTGCTAGGAAGCTCTGCATGATTGGCTGGCCTCCAAGCAAAGAAAGGCAAGCGCACTGGAAGCATGCCCAGTTGACTCCTTTTACTCCTGGTGGGCGACCTTCTAGGTCCATTGAGTCCTTCTGCATACACGTCTGTCCTGACGTAGGCTGGCTGCACTGACATGTGAGTCTGCCACCCGCAACTCCCCCCCTCCAGGCAGCTTGGCTCCTTTTACATAATCATTTGAATTTCAGTAAAACTGGCAGCTGGTTTCTCCTTCAGTATTAGGTTGCCAGGCGCCCGAACTCCAGGCTGATCTGTTTACTCTAAAGCTCTTGATGTGCTAGTCCTTGAACTACTTTTTTTGGAAGCAGAAGCATCATTAGTAACACCCCCTCTATTCTTGTGTTTTACAAAGCTCTTGCATCCTTTTCTATTAGAGATGAAGTTGAGTAGATACCTCTACTGTAGGGACTCTGGAGCATTTGAAGATAATCTCTGCTTTTTTTAGGATGACTAGAATGTGCCAGGTAAGGGAGGGAATCCTCAGCTGGCATCTTGGAATTTATTTGGTCTGTGTTTTGGAAGGAAGTAGAATATCCAGGGAATGCCGTTTACCAACCCCCATCATTCTTTCTTTTCCCTTCACCGTTCTTCGCGTCTTTTGTTGTTATTTTTCCTTACGTTGTCCTTTTGCCTGTCAGTGCCTGTCAGTACAGGCATTTCCTTGATAAGGTGATCACCTTTGTTTTAGAAGCCTTCTGGAGCTCCAGTAGGGTGCCTGACTATGTATTTCAACCCTTTTCTCCTCTTGCAATGTTGTTTCATCCTACTTTTAAACTGTGTTTGTCGTTCCGATAGGTTCCTCTTCTGGATCATATTTATCCTTTTTATATTCTCTCAAATCCAGTCTCCTTATACTTTTTACATTATATATCCAATCTTTTTCTTTCAGGAGGTTTTTTTTTTTGTTTTTTGTTTTTTGTTTTTTTTGTATTTTCTTCAATATACTACTTTCTAGTCCAGAAAACTACAGTATTAACCACAGGTCTTGGCAGAAATAAATGTTTACATGATTAGATCATTCTTTTCCTCCAGTGTTCCATATCAGCTTCCATTTCCTCTTTACTCTGATTGAAGAGTCTAGCCCAGCTCTTCTCTCCCTCTTTTGCCCATGGATACTGCAAGTTTGTCTTCTGAACCTGGTGGTTTTTGATTGAGAAGCAGAATACTATGAAGGAGCACATTACTCCATTCCATGTGGTTCAGGAATTTAAAAAAAAAATTTTTAAGAAAAAAATTATATCTAGACTAAAAAAAAATTATATATAAAGAGCACGTTACTAAAGACCTGAATTCTGCTTATGGTTCCACTTTGTGATCTTGGGCAGATCAGTCTCTCTGAACTTCAGTTTCCTAATCTATAAAAAGAGGACATGGGCCAGGTATGGTGGCTCATGCCTGTAATCCCAGCACTTTGGGAGGCCAAGGCAGGTGGGTCACGAGGTCAGGAAATTGAGACCATCCTGGCCAATGTGGTGAAACCTCATCTCTACCAAAATACAAAAATAATTAGCCTGGGCCGGGCGCGGTGGCTCAAGCCTGTAATCCCAGCACTTTGGGAGGCCGAGGCAGGTGGATCACGAGGTTGAGAGATCGAGACCATCCTGGTCAACATGGTGAAACCCTGTCTCTACTAAAAATACTAAAAATTAGCTGGGCATGGTGGCACGTGCCTGTAATCCCAGCTACTCAGGAGGCTGAGGCAGGAGAATTGCTTGAACCCAGGAGGCGGAGGTTGCGGTGAGCCGAGATCGCGCCATTGCACTCCAGCCTGGGTAACAAGAGTGAAACTCCGTCTCAAAAAAAAAAAATAATAATTAGCCTGGCATGGTGGCACGTGCCTGTAATCCGAGCTACTCGGGAGGCTGAGGCAGGGGAATCACTTGAATACAAGAGGCAGAGGTTGCAGTGAGCCAAGATTGCACCATTGCAGCACTTTGTCCTGGTGACAGAGCCAGACTCCATCTCAAAAAGAAAGAAAAAGGACATGATTAGCTTAAACAAATAATAGGAGTCTAGTTAGGATCATGGATGTAAAAATGCTATCTAAACTTTAAAGCGTCATTGTAGTGAAGGTCATACCATTGAGTCTTTCTGAGCTGTTATCTCCAAGAACTGTATATATTGTAAGGTCACTTAATCCCTTGTGCTAAGGACATTTATTAGTCATCTAGAGGACTCGTTTTTGGCATTCATTTCCTAGTACTTTCTTCCTGGCCAACATGGTGAAATCACATCTCTACTAAAAACACAAAAATTAGGCCAGGCACAGTGGCTTATGCAATTCTCCCACCTCAGCCTCCCAAGTAGCTGGGATTGCAGGTGTGTGTGCCACCATGCCTGACTAATTTTTTATTTTTTGTAGAGATGGGGGTCTCACTGTGTTGCTCAGGCTAGTCTTGAATTCCTGGGCTCAAGCGATCCTCCCAGCTTGGCCTCCCAAAGATCTGGGATTACAAGTGTGAGCCACCACGGCCAGCCAGCAATCCATTGTTTTAACAAGCTTTCCAGATTACTATTGCCTGTTAAAGTTTGGTTTCACCTGAACTAGTTCACGGATGTGATAAAAATTGATTTGGGTCTTTGAGGAACAAGTAGGATTTTGTCAGGAAGAAAAAGAATGATATTCCAAGTAAAGGGAACATCATGAACAAAGAAAAAAACAAGTGTGTAGAATGCTTGGAGAACTGCATATACTTAAGTGTGACTAGAGCATAGGCATTATAGGGCAGGTGTTTTGTTTTTTTTGTTGTTTTTTGAGATGAAGTCTTCATCTTTCACCCAGGCTAGAGTGCGGTGGCTTGATCTCAGCTCACTGCAACCTCCAATTCTCAGGTTCAAGCGATTCTCCTGCCTCAGCCTCCTGAGTAGCTGGGATTATAGGTGGGCACAGCTAATTTTTATATTTTAGTAGAAACAGTTTGACCATGTTGGCCAGGCTGGTCTTGAACTCCTGACCTTAAGTGATCAGTAGGGCAGGTTACTAAAGATAAAGATGTATGGGGTGCAATTGTTGGGGCTTTGAGCTTAGACTAATAGTTCTAAAATCTGTCTGTACATTGGAGTCACCTGGGAAACGTAAAAACCTGCTCATGTCCTTTGCCCTCTCCTTTGTGATTTAATTGAACTGGGATGTGGCCCAGGGTTTAGAACGTTTGAAAGATCCTTGGGCGATTCTAATGTGCAGATGATTCTGGGAACTTTAGTGGCTTAGGCCATTCTGTACATTAGGAAAGATTTTTTAGCACCAGAATGACACGGTCTGATTTATGTTTTAGGACAATAATTGGTGTAGGAAAAGAGAATGGAAATAGGGCAACCTACTTATTAACATTTCAGATAAGTTCTTCTTTAGGATCCCTTTACAACCACTTTCTTGTTCTCAAGTCCAGGTTTAATGCCTCCTGTGAGTTTCTTTGTTTTTGTTTTGTTTTGTGTTTTTTGAGACAGAGTCTCTGTTGCCCAGGCTGGAGTGCAGTGGCACAATCTCGGCTCACTTCAGCCTCCACCCCCTGGGTTCAAGGGATTCTCCTGCTTTGGCCTCCTGAGTAGCTGAGACTATAGGCACCCACCACCATGCATGGCTAATTTTTGTATTTTTAGTAGAGATGGGGTTTCACCATGTTGGCCAGGCTTGTCTTGAATTCCTGACCTCAAGTGATCTGCCTGCCTCAGTCTCCCAAAGTGCTGGGATAACAGGTGTGAACCACAATGCCTGGCCCTCTCCTGTGAGTTTCTATAGCAGTGTTTCCCTTATCTTTGCACCTGTCACACTCTATTGTAATTTTTGTATCATAATGTAGAATATTGTAGAATAAACTTAGCATTGAAACAACAAATTTGATTTTATGTAGGTTTGAAGCAGTTGGAAATACCTCTAAGATAAGATATGAGCTAGAGAGGAGGATTTAGGAGTCAGTAGTATTTGAGTGTTGTTCTCAATCGTGGCTTTGCATTAGAACTACCTGGGAAACTTAAAAACGTTCCCAGTGCATGGCTCAGCTCTTGACCAATTAAATCAATCTCTGAGAAGGGAGGTGGCGAGGCATCAGTACCTTTTAAAAATTCTTTTTTTTTTTTTTTTTTTTTTTGAGACGGAGTTTCGCTCTTGTTACCCAGGCTGGAGTGCAATGGCGCGATCTCGGCTCACCGCAACCTCCGCCTCCTGGGTTCAGGCAATTCTCCTGCATCAGCCTCCTGAGTAGCTGGGATTACAGGCACGCGCCACCACGCCCAGCTAATGTTTTGTATTTTTAGTAGAGACGGGGTTTCACCATGTTGACCAGGATGGTCTCTCTCGATCTCTCGACCTCGTGATCCACCCGCCTCGGCCTCCCAAAGTGCTGGAATTACAGGCGTGAGCCACCGCGCCCGGCCTTAAAAATTCTTTAGGACATGATTCCATTGTACATCAGGGTTGAGGTCCGTTGGCAGAGGTTAAGGAAATCATGTAGGACCAAAAAGGAGGAAGTTTACAGTCAGAACTGGGAAAGATACCAATATTGAAAGTAAATTCAGGAAGAAAGCCAGTGAAGGAAACCGTTTGTAGACTGGGATACTGAGTCTTTTAGTCTTTAGTGCTCTGCCTCTCTATTGTAAGACTCTAGTTTGTTTTGTTTTTCGAGACGGAGTCTCACTGTCACCCAGGCTGGAGTGCAGTGGTGTGATCTTGGCTCACTGCAACCTCTGCCTCCCGGGTTCTAGCGATTTTCATGACTAAGCCTCCTGAGTAGCTAGGATTATAGGCACACACCACCACACCAGGCTAATTTTTGTATTTTTAGTAGAGACGGGGTTTCGCCGTCTCGGCCAGGTTGGTCTTAAACTCAAGGGATCAGCTTGTCTCAGCCTCCTAAAGTGCTGGGATTATAGGCGGGAGCCTCCACACCTGGCTTGTAAGACTCTAGTTTTTTGTTTTTTTGTGTTTTTTTTTATTACTATTTTTTTAGATGGTGGTTCCATTGGGTCTCGAACCCAGGACCTTCTGCATGTAAAGCAGATGTGATAACCGAGATTCTAGTTTTATATCTACTTCTGGATACATGACTTATGGGCATGACTATATTTCCAACAGAACTTAAATTAATCTACAACTGCTTCTGGGAGATTGCACCAATGCCTTTTCCCCTTATCTGCTATCCACTAAAACCTAAACAAACTGATCTTTGCAAATATTCTCTAGCAGCCTATAAATCATTCTCTGTTCGCTTTCTAGTTACAATAGTCATGTCTCAACTTTCTTATCTCCACTTACAGTTATGACTGGCTTTTTGCATGTCATCAAAGGACAGAGTAGGCAAGAATGGGGCCATGTACACAAAACCAGGAATAGGGGGCAGCAGCAAAGTTGCCGCCAGACTCCTCAAGACCAGCTGATAAGGGTTGAGAGAGAAAGATAAAGTGGCCGGGCACGGTGGCTCAAGCCTGTAATCCCAGCACTTTGGGAGGCCGAGGCGGATGGATCACAAGGTCAAGAGATCGAGACCATCCTGGTCAACATGGTGAAACCCCGTCTCTACTAAAAATACAAAAAATTAGCTGGGCATGGTGGTGTGTGCCTGTAATCCCAGCTACTCAGGAGGCTGAGGCAGGAGAATTGCCTGAACCCAGGAGGCGGAGGTTGCGGTGAGCCGAGATCGCGCCATTGCACTCCAGCCTGGGTAACAAGAGCGAAAACTCCGTCTCAAAAAAAAAAAAAAAAAAGTGCACATTGGAGCAAGAGCTCTCAGGTGTGTAGGGATTAGGTCAGTTACAGAACAAGCTCCAGTGTCTTGGCTCAGTGAGAACAAAGAGGTGAGTTTGAGTTAGGGGAGTTACCAATCCAACATGAAAAGCTGCATTGCAAGGAATTGGATGGGCAGGAAAGAGATTGAGCTTAATTTAATGGACACTTACTAAATTGATATTAATAAAACATGATTTCTGCCTTCAGGCATTTTCAGTCTAATGAGGGAGACATTTGTACAATGGAATGACAGAACGAAATAATCACTGAAAAGGTGTACAATAAAATAAATTATTTTATCTGATTAAGAAGATGGGAGGCTGGATGTGGTGGCTCATGCCTGTAATCGCAGCACTTTGGGAGGCTGAGATAGGAGGATTGTTTGAGGCCAGGAATTCAAGATCAGCCTGGAGAACTTAGCAAGATACCGTCTCTTAAAAAAAAACAAAAAACAAAACTAGCTGGGTGGTACATGCCTGTAGTTCTAGCCACTTGGTGGCTGTGGCAGGACAATCCCTTGAGCCCGGGGGCGTTGAGGCTGCAGTGAGCTATGATCATGCCACTGCACTCCTGCCTGGGCAACAAAATGAGAACCTGTCTTAAAAAAATCAAAGGCCAGGTGCAGTGGCTCATGCCTGGAATCCTATCACTTTGGGAGGCTGAGGTAGGCAGATCACTTGAGCTCAGGACTTCAAGACCAGCCTGGGCAACATGGCAAAACCCCGTCTCTACTAAAAAAGTACAAAAAAATTAGCTGGGTGAGGTGACGCACACCTGTAGTCCCAGCTACTCAGGAGGCTGAGGTGGGAAGATTGCTTGAGCCCTGGAGGTCAAAGCTGCAGTTAGCTATGACAGCACTACTGCACTCCAGCCTGGGTGGCACAGTAATACCCTGTCTCAACAACAGCAAAAAAATTAGGCCGGGCACAGTGGCTCATGCCTGTAACCCCAGAACTTTGGGAGGCTGAGGTGGGCGGATCATGAGGTCAGGAGTTTGAGACCAGCCTGGCCAATGTGGTGAAACCCTGTCTCTGCTAAAAATATAAACATTGGCCCGGCGTGGTGGCGTGCACCTGTAATTCCATCTACTTGGGGACGTTAAGGCAGAAGAATCACTTGAACCCGGGGGGCTGAGGGTTGCAGTGAGCCAAGATCACGCCACTGCATTCCAGCCTTTTGAGACTCCGTCTCAAAAAACAGACAACAACAAAAATTTTTTTAAAGATGGGAAAACTTTGTGGAGAGATAGCACATGGGCTTGGCATCAAAATTAGAAAAATTGGGCTGGGCGTGGTGGCTCATGCCTGTAATCCAAGCACTTTGGAGGCCAAGGCGGGCGGATCACCCGAGGTCGGGAGTTCAAGGCCAGCCTGACCAACATGACGAAACCCCATCTTTTAAAAAAAAAAATAAAAAAATTAGAAAAATTTCAGAATCTTGGCAGCTGGCAAATAGGGGTTGCATTTGAGGCTGAAGAATCAGCATGAGTATTAAAAAGTTTAGAGAGTAGGCCGGGCGCAGTGGCTCATACCTGTAATCCCAGCACTTCGGGAGGCTGAGGCGGATGGATCACCTAAGGACAGGAGTACAAGACCAGTGTGGCCACCAGGGTGAAACTCTACTAAAAGTACACAAATTAGCTGGGCTTGGTGGCGCATGCCTATAATCCCAGCTACTCAGGAGGCTGAGGCAGGAGAATTGCTTGAACCCGGGAAGCAGAGGTTGCAGTGAGCTCAGATCATGCCACTGAACTCCAGCCTGGGCAACAGAGCAAGACTCTGTTTCCAAAAAAAAGAGTAGTCAACAACAGCACTGTGGTTAGAGCATGTGGTAAACTGGAAAAATGATGGGCAAGGCTGTTATTTTAATGCTGCCATTGGTATTACTGGTGTGATAAGGGCCACCTCTTTCCCTGTCTTTAGGGAGGCCCAGAGATTTCTCAGACCTACAAACTTCAACTGTATCAGTTCTTTTTTTTTTTTTGAGATGGAGTCTTGCTCTGTCTGTCACCAGGCTGGAGTGAAGTGGCGTGATCTCAGCTCATTATAACCTTCGCCTCCCAAGTTCAAGCGATTCTCCTGCCTCAGCCTCCTGAGTAGCTGGGATTACAAGCATGTGCCACCACGCCTGGCTAATTTTGTATTTTTAGTAGAGGTGGGTTTTCACCATGTTTGTAAGGCTGGTCTTGAGCTCCTGACTTTAAGTGATCTGCTCACCTCAGCCTCCCAAAGTGCCGGGTTTACAAGCATGAGCCACTGCCCCCAGCCTCTAATTTTTTATTTTTATTTTTTGTAGAAACGGGGAAAATGTTGCCTAGGTTGGTCTCAAACTCCCAGGTTCAAACAGTCTGCTCGCCTTGGCCTCCCAAAGTGGTGGGATTATAGGCATGAGCCTCTGTGCCTGGACCACAGATTCTTATTGAGGCCTCTGTAAGTAGGTGGTTAATGCTCTGTTGCCACCATTTCCTGCTGTATTTTTTATAAATATCAATTGTTTGGCCAATTGACGTCTGACTATTTGTGAAACTGGAAATGAGTAATAATGATGCCAAATATCTAACCTCATTGCTTGCCATTATACAGAATCCTCACTATGGATGGGCTCATTGAAGATATTAAGCGTCGGCGGTATTATGAGAAGCCATGCCGCCGGCGACAGAGGGAAAGCTATGAAAAGTGCCGGCGGATCTACAACATGGAAATGGCTCGCAAGATCAACTTCCTGATGCGGAAGAATCGGACAGATCCGTGGCAGGGCTGCTGAGGCCTGTGGAGGGGACACTCAGTGTGAAACCCTCATCCAGTTTTGTCTCCATCCCTTTCCTTTGTACAATCCCATTTCCTATTACCATTCTCTACAATAAACTCAGTGATGGGTTAGCAAGGCCTCTGCATGTAGAAACAATCCCATTAGTCGGCAGTGGACCCTTTCTTTTATTACATGAAAGAAGAAACTGAGCCTGAAAGTAGTCCAGAAGTAGAATGGTGTTTGCCAGGGACTGGAGGAGTGGGCAGTTAGGAGTTATTGTTTAATAGGTACAGAGTTTCAGTTTGGGAAGATGAAAAAGTTTAGGAGTTGATGGCCAGGCACAGTGGCTCACGCCTGTTATCCCAGCCCTTTGGGAGGCTGAAGCGGGCAGATCACTTGAGCCTAGGGTTCGAGACCAGCCTGGCCAACATGGTGAAACCCTGTCTCTACTAAAAATAAAAATCAAAAAAATTAGCCAGGTGTGGTACATGCTTATAGTCCCAGCTGCTTGGGAGGCGAAGGCAGGAGAATCACTTGAACAGGGGAGGTGGAGGTTGCAATGAGCCACTGCACTCCAGCCTGGCTGACAGAGTGAGACTCAAAAAAAAAAAAAGAGGTGGATGGTGATGGTGCCACTGAACTGTACATTTAAATGGTTAAGATGCTAAATTTTATGTTTTACTACAGTAAAAACCTTTTTTTTTTTTTTTTTTTTTTTTTTTGAGACGGAGTTTCACTCTTGTTACCCAGGCTGGAGTGCAATGGCGCGATCTCGGCTCACCGCAACCTCCGCCTCCTGGGTTCAGGCAATTCTCCTGCCTCAGCCTCCTGAGTAACTGGGATTACAGGCACGCACCACCATGCCCAGCTAATTTTTTGCATTTTTAGTAGAGACGGGGTTTCACCTTGTTGACCAGGATGGTCTCGATCTCTTGCCCTTGTGATCCACCCGCCTTGGCCTCCCAAAGTGCTGGGATTACAGGCTTGAGCCACCACGCCTGGCCAGTAAAAACCTTTTTGAAAGTCTAGGAGAAGAAAATGTTTTTTAATGTAGTGAAGTATATTTCCTACATTTCCTCAATTTTTATGAATTCCCCAAGCAAAATTAGAAAGCATCTATTTTAATTAAACTGTTCCCCGTTAGGTAAAGAGGAGAGGATACATGCATGTATTTGGAATAAATTCTGCTTCGGAAAACACCTATCAAGACTAGAGTGCTCAAACCCTTGCCCAGAGAAAGTTTTAAAACAAATCTAGCCCAATGTTCATTCCTGTTTTCTGTCCTTTTAGTTTTCCTAACAGACTAAGAGAAGGATGGTGGATAAAAAATAAAGCAATAGATGGATGGGACTCAGTAGGCAAGAGGGAGTGGAGTATTGACAGACAGAAAGGCACAGAGCCAGAAATACCGTACAGCAGTGCTTCTCAAAGTGTCCAGATGAGCGTCAGTTTCTCTCACCAGAGAAAGTGCTTGAAATGCAAATTATGGGATTACTTTCTATCTTCGATATTGGAAATTGGGGTTGGAGCCCAGCAATCTATTTTCACAAGCCTTGCAGGTTATTCTGAGGCCTGCTTGAGTTAGAACCACTGACCTTTGCAGAACTCAAGAGATTTCATGCGGAGGTTCCCACCATCACTGCCTCTATCCAGCAGGCACTCCTGGGTATGTTACTTTGACAGCTGGGGAAACTAACCACTGCGGGAAAACCAGCTGCTCTGCTTTTTCTCCTGCTGTTTTCTCCATCCTTGGTTGGCTGACAGCCATGCTACTAGTATAAGAGATGGTGCCAGCTGGACGGAGTGGCTCACGTCTGTCATCCCAGAACTTTGGGACACCAAGGTGGGCAGATCACAAGGTCAGGAGTCGAGACCAGCCTGGCCAAGATGGTGAAACCCTGTCTCTACTAAAAATACAAAAACAAGCTGGGTGTGGTGGCAGGCACCTGTAGTCCCAGCTACTTGGGAGGCTGAGGCAAGACAATCACTTGAACCCGGGAGGCAGAGGTTGCAGTGAGCTGAGATTGCATCACTGCACTTTCTAGCCTGGGTGACACAGTGAGACTGTCTCCAAAAAAAAGGCCAGGCTCAGTGACTCATGCCAGCACTTGAGGAGGCCAAGGTGGGTGATCACCTGAGGTCAGGAGTTTGAAACCAGCCTAACCAATATGATGAAACCTGTCTCTACTAGAAATACAAAAATTAGCTGGATGTGGTGGCATGTGCCTGTAATCCCAGCTACTCAGGAGGCTGAGACAGAAGAATTTATTGAACCCGGGAGCCAGAGGTTGCAGTGAGCTGAGATTGCACCATTGCACTTCAGCCTGGGCAATAGGAGCAAAACACCTTCTCAAAAAAAAAAAAAGAGAAAAAGAGTTGGTTCCCAATTCCTGCAGGAGAATGCAGAGGGGAGGCGGAGGCCGCTAGCCCACCTTTCCTCATTCAGGCCACAGGCCTCTCAGCATGGTGTTAAAAAGGAAAATAAACAGTGCAGAGCTGTCTGCCAAGCAGTTTACCCCTGAGATTACAAATGTTCAAATATTGCCCCCTTGTGGTGTAGTAGAGTGGCTTCGGATTTCTGGCCTTAATTCTTTTAAAGATATTTTCTTCCTTTCACAATTACCATACTTACTAATGAAGTGGGGCCTGCAAAAAAGTAAAAAAAAAAAAAAAAAAAAAAAAAAAAAAAATATATATATATATATATATATATATATATGTGGGAACCACTGTGGTCCCTGCCTCTTAGGGCTTGATGGTTTTTACTCCATTAGCAGTAAGGCCCAGGGAATAAAGCATGTTATTGGACCCTCTATAAAAATTGCTCAGAAATACATCTGCTCCTTGCCCGCATTTTGGAGAAAATCTGTATACAGGCTGTCTTCAACTTCGTTCCCTTTATACAGCCTAGTTTTAACAAACAGGTTATGATAATTCTGAATCACCTTTAAATCTAAATCTGGTCTTTAGTACATTTTAATGATATTGAGCCATGACATAGTGTCATCTGCCACAGTGCTAAGGCGTGTTTGTGATAACAGAACCAGTCCTGTTACTTGGCATTATTTCCCTGGGGCTAAAGTTACTTCTGTGCTCCCTCCAAAATACTAAGAGGTGGCTGAGATTTCAAATTTTCTTAGTCTCTGAAAATTTTCCCCCACTTATTTTAATCTTCAGTCCTATTGCCCATTCTCCCCCAGAGCAGTGAACAATGACGGGTTTTACCAGCTAGCCAGTTGAGAGGCCTCATAAATGGGAAAGGTGGCTGGATAAAGTTCCAATCTGCTTATGCTGTGATGCTAGGGAGAAAAACTTTCCACTCCTTGCTCTGGGAAGCTAGAAGATAATTTGCATGCTTTAATGAGTAGGGGTTGCACTAATCTTTAAATTCCTGCATTGGTTTCAGAGGAGGGTTGGTTTGGTGTTTACCCAGTTACAGGATGATAGGTAAATACCTCCTACCCTGATCTTTGGCACCTGTGAAATCTCTCAGCTGTTTAGTGAAGTGCCTCTGGCAGGCCTGCTCCAATCATAATTTAAGGATCTCTCTCTTTTTGTTTTTTGTTTTCGGGTTTTTTTAGAGACGGGGGTTTCACTATGTTGGCCAGGCTGGTCTTGAACTCCTGACCTTGTCATCCTCCCGCCTCAGCCTCCCAAAGTGCTGGGATTATAGACGGGAGCCACCGAGCCTAACCAAGGATCTCTTAATATAGTGCTCTGGATATAAAAAATTTGAACTGTGTTGAGTAATTTTGACATCGTACTTTCTTTTTTTTTTTTTTTTTTTTTTTGAGACGGAGTTTCGCTCTTGCTACCCAGGCTGGAGTGCAATGGCGCGATCTCGGCTCACCGCAACCTCCGCCTCCTGGGTTCAGGCAATTCTCCTGCCTCAGCCTCCGGAGTAGCTGGGATTACAGGCACGCGCCACCATGCCCAGCTAATTTTTTGCACCTTTAGTAGAGACGGGGTTTCACCATGTTGACCAGGATGGTCTCGATCTCTTGACCTCGTGATCCACCCGCCTCGGCCTCCCAAAGTGCTGGGATTACAGGCTTGAGCCACCGCGCCCGGCCCGACATTGTACTTTCAACTTTTCAGAAGTGCACCAAGTACTAGCATGTGTTTAATCCCTTCTGGCTGTCTCTATGATGAAATGCTACAACCCTACTCCCAGCTACCATCATAACTCTTCTGGATTACTACAACAGCTATTTGACTATCACCTTGTTTGGCTTCAATCCATTCTCACTTTGGCCAGAGTGATTGTTCTAAAATGCAATGCTGATCTTTTTACTTTCCTGCTTAAACTGATAATTAGTTCCATTGCTTTCAAAAAATCTAAACCACTCAGCATGGCATTTAAGGCTCTTCATGATTGAACCCTGCTTTTCTCCATACCCATTTATCCCCTAAAATGCACTTCTGGATCACAGCACATGCTGTTTTCTCCCCTCCCTGGTACACCAGCTCTTAGTTGGAATTTTTAATTAATTAATTTTTTTTTTTTTTTTGAGACAGGATCTCACTCTGTTGCTTAGGTTGGAGTACAGTACTATGATCATGGCTCACTGCAGCCTTGACCTCCTGGGCTCATGTGATCCTCCCACCTCAGTCTCCCAAGTAGCTGGGACCATAGGTACATGCCCACACACACAGCTAATTTTCGTATTTTTTTTTTGTAGAGATGAGTTTGGCCATTTTATGTTAGCTATGATCACTTGAACTGCTGGGCTCAAGTGATTTACCACCTCTGTCTCCCAAAGTGTTGAGATTACAGATGTGAGCCACCATGCTTGATCCTGGAATATTTCCTAACATGCCTTCCTTGATCCCTTTACCAACTTTGTATTCTCTTTTTTATGTCTTGAGTTTAACTTCATACGTTTACTTCTATAATAGCACAGTTTCTTCCTTCCCTTCTTCCTTTCTCCCTTCCCTTCTTTTTCTTTCTCTTTTCTTCCTTCCTTCCATTTTTCCTTCCTCCCTCCCCCCCTCCCTCCCTAGCTTCTTTCCTTCCCTCCTTCTTTCTTTCTTTCTCTTTCTTTCTTTGACAGAGTCTTGCACTGTCATCCAAGCTGGAGTGCAGTGGTGCGATCTTGACTCACTGCAGCCTCTGCCTCCCAGGTTCCAGTGATTCTCCTGTCTCAGCCTCCCAGGTAGCTGGGATTACAGGCATGCCACCATGCCCGGCTAATTTTTGTGTTTTTAGTAGAGATGGGGTTTCACCATGTTGGCGAACTGGTCTCAGACGCCTGACCTTAGTTGATCCACCCACCTCAGCTTCCCAAAGTGCTGGGATAACAGGCATGAGCCACCATGCTCTGCCTGTCTTTTTTACCACTGTATTCCCAGTGCCTTGTATAATGCCCAACATTTAAATGCTCAGTAAATATTTATTGAAGGAATATATGACAATAAATATGATCTACTGTGTCTTAGACCAGCCTGACCAACATGGTGAAACCCCATCTCTACTAAAAATACACAAATTAGCTGATCATGATGGCAGTCACCTGTCATTCCAGCTACTCAGGAGCCTGAGGCATGAGAATTGCATGAAACTGGGAGGTAGAGGTTGCAGTAAACTGAGATCTCGTCAGTGTACTCCAGCCTAGGGGATAGAGCAAGACTCTGTCTTCAAAAAAAAGAGAGAAAGAAAGAAAGAAAGAATCTCACTCTGTTGGCCAGGCTGGAGTGCAGTGACATGATCTCGACTCACTGCAACCTCTGCCTCCCAGGTTCAAGAGATTCTCAGCCTCCCAGGTAGCTGGGATTACAGACGTGCACCACCACGCCCAGCTAATTTTTACATTTTCAGTAGAGAAGGGGTGTCACCATGTTGGGCAGGCTGGTCTAGAACTCCTGGCCTCAAGTGGTTCACCCACCTCGGCCTCCCAAAGTGCTGGGATTACAGATGTGAGCCACTGCACCCTCTTTTTTTTTGGAGATACAGTTTTGCTCTTGCTGCCCAGGCAGGAGAGCAGTGGCACGATCTTGGATCACTGTAACCTCCGCCTCTCAGGTTCAAGTGATTCTCCTGCTTCAGCCTCTTGAGTAGCTGGGATTACAGGTGCTTCACGCCACACCCAGCTAATTTTCGCATTTTTTTTTAGTAGAGATGGGGTTTCAACATGTTGGCCACACTGGTCCTGGACTCCTGACCTCAAGTTATCCACCCGCCTCGACCTCCCAAAGTCTTGGGATTACAGGACGTAAGCCACCACGCCTGGGCCTAAAATCAGTTTTTAGAAACACATTTCTCTATAGGGAATTGAACCAGACTGTTAGAAGCACTAAAACAAAATAAATTTACAACAACCCTGAATCGTTGAAACTCATTAACCCATTCAGCAGACTTTTTTGAGTTAATATTTTGTGAGACATCGGTGTTAGAAGCTGTGTATGGGGGTGGGGAGGGGGACGAACTGATTTGTGAATAAGTTGAGCAGCATGTTCAAACTCCTCCAACTTGTTCCTTCAGAGCCAGGCTTTATATTCTGTTAAGTCATGCTGCCCCGTCAGGGAAGGTGGGCTTGGTATGTACATTGTATCTTTAGATACAAAAATCTCCTCCCTGAAGGAATTTGAATCACCTCCCTGAAGAACAACTGCGTCTTGTAGTGAGCCTACTACCAAGACATTTTGGAATTTTAGTTTGCATAGTTTATAATCTAAAAATAATGAAATTTTTTCCATTTCTCACATAAGAAATTGTGTCATAATACTGCACATTCTTTTTCCAAAGTACCTTTGCCCAGACACATGTTGTTAGGAATCACTGATTTAAAGAGTCAGTAGGCGTCGGGCGCGGTGTCTCAAGCCTGTAATCCCAGCGCTTTGGGAGGCCGAGGCTGGAGGATCACGAGGTGAAGACATCGAGACCATCCTGGCCAACATGGTGAAACCCCGTCTCTACCAAAAATACAAAAATTAGGCCGGGCGCGGTGGCTCAAGCCTATAATCCCAGCACTTTGGGAGGCCGAGGCGGGTGGATCACGAGGTGAAGACATCGAGACCATCCTGGCCAACATGGTGAAACCCCGTCTCTACCAAAAATACAAAAATTAGGCCGGGCGCGGTGGCTCAAGCCTATAATCCCAGCACTTTGGGAGGCCGAGGCGGGTGGATCACGAGGTCAGGAGATCGAGACCATCCTGGTCAACATAGTGAAACCCCGTCTCTACTAAAAATACAAAAAATGATCTGGGCATGGTGGCGCGTGCCTGTAATCCCAGCTACTCGGAAGGCTGAGGCAGGAGAATTGCCTGAACCCAGGAGGCGGAGGTTGCGGTGAGCCGAGATCGCGCCATTGCACTCTCCAGCCTGGGTAACAAGAGCGAAAGTCCATCTCAAAAAAAAACCCAAAAATTAGCTGGGCGTGGAGGTGCGCGCCTGTAGTCCCAGCTACTCGGGAGTCTAAGGCAGGAGAATGGTTTGAACGCGGGAGGCAGAGGTTGCAGGGAGCAGAGATCGCGCCACTGCGCTCCAGCCTGGCGACAGAGCGAGTCTCCGTCTCTAAATAAATAAACGAACAAATAAAAATAAAAAAGTCAGTAGGTTAGAGCGTCATTTTGAAGAAAAGGAAATGACAGAATGAAGAAAGGAATATTGGTAGGTCTCACTTGTCATTTATTGAGCACAAAGCGCTGGGATTACAGGCGAGAGCCACCGCGTCCGGTCTGAAACCAGTGTTACCTTAGGGAGAAAAGGTTAAGGAGGGATGGCCAATTTTAGTGATCAAGACTGAAATGGTTTACTTTCTATCGGAAAGGCTGTGTTTGAACACAAACGCGGACGCCTCGCTCTTCGTTCTACCCGAAGTTTACTTCTGCGCACTTATTTTCCGTATGAGGAAAACGCAAGTAGCCTAATTCCCACTTCAGGATGTTAAATACATTAACTTGGCAGAAATCCAGTTAACAGGTTTAGCCCGGGAAACAGCAAGCAAGGAACTCGTCCAGGGAAACTTTTCGGTTCTGCGACGCATGCGCCCCGCCTCCAGGCAAATACGGCTGCGCGAGTCGGCGGCCCGGCCCCCCCTTGGTCACGTGTTGGGAGACAGCGGCGTGGCGGCGGCAGTGGCGGTAACGACGGCAGGCCGTAGGGCGGTCAGAAGGTTTCCGGTTCCGGTGTAACGTTCGGGCTCCGTCTCAGGGGCTGAAGTTTGTGAGGTGAGTAGTGGCCCCGGGCCCAGAGAGGGTAACTGTGGTCCGCGCCGCTGTGGCGGGTGGCTCAGTCCGAGGGGATGACCGAAGCGGGAGGGTTCAGCAGGAAGGAGTGAGGAGTCCCCGGCTTGGTGGGAGAAGGGATTGGAATGAGATTGTTGGGAGGAAAAGGGCGGGGGCGGGAAGGAGACCGGGTGGGGAGACCAGCCCTGAGGTGGAGAGTTTGGGTAGAACAAGGTGGAGTAAGAGACTGGTTGGAGTGACCGAGAGAGTGAGAATAGAAGCTTGAGGGCTGCAGAGGGAAACTCGGGTTGTAGCAAACAAGGGCACGGAGTAGGGAATTCCTTCGGAAGACTGGATTTGGATTCTGCTGCCTGCTCATTCAGAGGAGATCATCGTACCTCCGTCTCCTTCTGCACCCCCACGACCCCCGCACCTCGCAGTTATTCTTGAGCATTTGAATCGAGACAAAGCTAGTTAGCGTTGGAAACTTTTTGGTCCATTGGCTGTTTAGTTTGCACATCATCTTACGGAGGTAACAGTAGCACCTCATTCATTGTTTTGGGTCTTCAAATTGCTTATACTTTCTAGCCTGTGATTCAATTCTAGTGAAATAAGACCCGTGAAGGCGAGGACTCTTGTTAGTGTTGCTCACTGTTTTATGTATCCTCAGCACCCAGTATATTGCTTGACACGTGGTAGTTATTCAATAAATATTTATCGAATGAATTAAAATGTAAATATGGCAGTCCTTATTTTGTAAGATGAGTGAACTGTGGCCCCAGAGAATCAATTAACTTGCTCAAGGGCTTGTAAACGGTGGAGCTGTGTCCCAACTGTTCTCTGTGAGTTCTTGTTTTCACTTTGTATGGCGTCTGGATATGCTGCCTTTGGACAGTACATGAGTATTATGTAGAAATTGATAGGCTGAGGCCGGGCGCAGTGGCTCAAGCCTGTAATCCCAGCACTTTGGGAGGCCGAGGTGGGTGGATCACGAGGTCAAGAGATCGAGACCATCCTGGTCAACATGGTGAAACCCCGTCTCTACTAAAAATACAAAAAAATTAGCCGGGAGTGGTGGTGCGTGCCTGTAATCCCAGCTACTCAGGAGGCTGAGGCAGGAGAATTGCCTGAACCCAGGAGGCGGAGGTTGCGGTGAGCCGAGATCGCGCCATTGCACTCCAGTCTGGGTAACAAGAGCGAAACTCCGTCTCAAAAAAAAAAAGAAAAAGAAAAGAAAAAAAAAAAGAAATTGATAGTCTGTACGTCTATCTCATGATGGGGTAATAGAGCCACCATAGAATTATTCACATAACTTGTCACTGAGGCAGAAAATTTTTCCCTCTTAATTTTATCACTTTACTAGCTTCCTTTGGCAGCAAGTCTTATAGACTGTCATAGAGAGGCTAAACCTACCAAGAATGTAGAAGTTAATCAGATTGGATTTTTTTGAGAAAAGATGTCTTAAAACATCTTGAAAGATTGATTTCCAGATCTCTGATGAGTGGCACTGCTGGGAATAGCTGAGTTTGGAAATTGAGGTCAGTGCAATTTATTGACTCCCATTTAGGCACATTTTTTTTTTCCCCTCTGAGGAGTCTTGCTCTGTAGCCCTGGCAGCAGTACAGTGGCGTGATCTTGGCTCATTGCAACCTCCACCTCCCAGGTTCAAGTGACTCTCCTGTCTCAGTCTCTGGAGTAGCTGGGACCACAGGCGTGCGTTAGCACGCCCAGCTAATTTTTGTATTTTTATTTTATTTTATTTTATTTTATTTTATTTTATTTTATTTGAGGCAGAGTCTCACTCTATCACCCAGGCTGGAGTGCAGTGGTGTGATTTCAGCTTGCTGCAACCCCTGCCTCCTGGGCTCAAGCGATTCTCCTGCCTCAGCCTCCCGAGTAGTTGTGACTACAGGCACGTGCCACCATGCCTGGCTAATTTTTTGTATTTTTAGTAGAAATGGGGTTTCACTGTGTTAGCCAGGATGATCTTGATCTCCTGACCTTGTGATCTTCCTTCCTCGGCCTCCCAAAGTGCTGAGATAACAGGCATGAGTAACTGTGCCTGGGAATTTTTGTATTTTTAATAGAGGTGGGGTTTCACCATGTTGGCCAGGCTGGTCTCAAACTCCTGTCCTTAGGTGATTCACCCACCTCGGCCTCCCAGAGTGTTGGGATTACAGGTGTGAGCCACTGCACCTGTCCTTTTTTTTTGAGACAGAGTTTTTACTCAGTCTCCCAGGCTGGAGTACAGTGGCATGATTTTGGCTCACTGCAGTTTCCACCTCCTGGGTTCAAGTGATTCTCCTGCCTCAGCCTCACCAGTAGCTGGGATTGCAGGTGCCCACCACCTTGCCAGGCTAATTTTTGTATTTTTAGTAGAGATGGCGCGGTAGGTCATGCCTGTAATCCTAGCATTTTGGGAGGCTGAGGCAGGCAGATCACTCGGTGAAGAGATGGAGACCATCCTGGCCAACATGGTGAAACTCTGTCTCTATTAAAAATACAAAAATTAACCGGGCATGGTGGGACATGCCTGTAGTCCCAGCTACTTGGGAGGCTGAGGCAGGAGAATTGCTTGAAGCTGGGAGGTGGAGGTTGCAGTGAGCCGAGATTGCACCACTGCAGTCCCACCTGGCAAAAGAGTGAGACTCTGTCTCAAAAACAAAAAACAAGAAAAAGCAAAAAAGAAGGGAAGCCTATGCAAGTCAATGAATGCCTACCTGGAAGTAGGGAGAATGGAAAAAGTGGCCCCTGGATGGACTTTTTTAGTTTTGTTTTAGTGTTACTATGTTAGCAAGTCCTTGTTGATATGACGGTATCAAGAAAGTCTCATTTCTCAGACTTAGCTTATTCACAGAGTTAATTTATTCCACAGGTTTCATTGGTCAACTTAAGAGTTAGAGTTAAAAATCAAATGGGGCCAGGCATGGTGGCTCACACCTGTAATTCTAGCACTTTGAAAGTCCAAGGCTGGTGGATTACAACATCAAGAGATTGAAACCATCCTGGCCAACATGGTGAAACCCCATCTCTACTAAAAACACAAAAATTAGCATGGTGTGGTGGCACACACCTGTAGTACCAGCTACTTGGGAGGCTGAGGCAGAAGAATCACTTGAACCCGGGAGGCAGAGGTGGTAGTGAGCCAAGATCGAACCACTGCACTCCAGCCTGGTGACAGAGTGAAACTCCGTCTCACAAACAACAAAAAAAAAAAATAGAATCTCTTTCTGTTTTGAGATATGGTTCTTGGGGAAAATATTTGCCTTCAAATGAGTTGAAAGAACTTGTCTGGGGATTGAGACTAGGGGTGGAGAATGCATTCCTGATGTATTAACATTTCCCTGGATCCAGTTTAATTTTTTTTTTTTGAGATGGAGTTTCGTTCTTGTTGCTCAGGCTGGAGGGCCATGATCTTGGCTCACTGCAACTTCCACCTCCCTGGATCAAGCAATTCCGCTACCTCAGCCTCCTGAGTAGCTGAGATTACAGGTGTTCATCACCACACACAACTAATTTTTACTTTTTTTTTGAGACGGATTCTCGCTCTGTCTCCCAGGCTGGAGTGCAGTGTCGTAATCTCGGCTCACTACAACCTCTGCCTCCCGGGTTTAAGCAATTCTCCTGCTTCAGCCTCCTGAGTAGCTGGGATTACAGGCATGTACCACCATGCCCAGCTAATTTTTGTATTTTTAGTAGAGATGGTTTCACAGTATTGGTCAGGCTGGTCTCGAACTCCTAACCTTGTGTTCCACCTGCCTTGGCCTCCCAGTGTGCTGGGATTACAGGCATGAGCCACCGTGCTTGGCCTCATTTTTACTATTTTTAGTGGATACGAGGTTTTACCATGTTGGTCAGGCTGCTCTCAAACTCCTGACCTTAAATGACCCACCTCGGCCTCCCAAGGTGCTGGGATGGCCACCACACCCGGCCCACTGTAGTCTTTTCTTATTCTCTAACTTGTTTCTTTTTTTTTTTTTCAGGTGTAGTATTGAGTCCTGTTTGAGGTATTGTTCTCTTTTTCCTCAAAAATGGCGCTGTCCAAGAGGGAGCTGGATGAGCTCAAACCATGGATAGAGAAGACAGTGAAGAGGGTGCTGGGTTTCTCAGAGCCTACAGTGGTCACAGCAGCATTGAACTGTGTGGGGAAGGGCATGGACAAGAAAAAGGCGGCTGGTATGTACCTTTCTGTGTCTTTCGTCTTAACTTACAGGGTGATCCCAAACACCGATTTGAACTTCCCCAAAATTCTCTCTGTTGGGAACATTTAAAAAAAGGGCAGACCATATTTTATTTTCGTTTGTATTATAATGCAAGTAGCCTAAATAATCATTTTGCTTTTTCTCTTACCGCTTATTTTTTATGTTACTTGTGATATATTTTAAATCTTCCTTTGGCTACCATACTGAATCACCCAAGTTAGATTTACTTAGGAAGTATGCTCAAGTCAGATAGGCATATTCAGTTATTCAGATTGACATCTCAACATATAAAAGTTTCTATGAAATACATGAAAAAGCTTGAAGGAGGTAGATTTTGTTAATGGTAGTCTCCTACAGCTTGCTATTTGGGAAAGGTTAGGGTGGTTATTCATCTTAAACTTGATGTTCGGCCGGGCGCGGTGGCTCAAGCCTGTAATCCCAGCACTTTGGGAGGCCGAGGCGGGCGGATCACGAGGTCGAGAGATCGAGACCATCCTGGTCAACATGGTGAAACCCCGTCTCTACTAAAAATACAAAAATTAGCTGGGCATGGTGGCACATGCCTGTAATCCCAGCTACTCAGGAGGCTGAGTCAGGAGAATTGCCTGAACCCAGGAGGCGGAGGTTGGGGTGAGCCGAGATCGCGCCATTGCACTCCAGCCTGGGTAACAAGAGCGAAACTCCGTCTCAAAAAAAAACAAAAAACAAACTTGATGTTCAACCTAAACAGGTTGTTCTGACTGACTTCCCACTCTAAAAAATTATAACTGTGTTTTCACCTCAGAGGGCAAGGTCATTCACTGTAAGAGAGATGGAATCCTGCAAAGAACTTAAAATTTGTTTCACTCCTAGGAATGAAATTCCAGTGTTGGTACCTGTTCTAGGCCTAGTATTAGACTATAGACTCTTATCTTTCCAATCCTACCACCGCCTTTTTTCCTGTCAGATCATCTGAAACCTTTTCTTGATGATTCTACTCTCCGATTTGTGGACAAACTGTTTGAGGCTGTGGAGGAAGGCCGAAGCTCTAGGCATTCCAAGTCTAGCAGTGACAGGAGCAGAAAACGAGAGCTAAAGGTAGGTTACAATTTACTGTCTAATGAGCTCAGGACTGTTTTGAATGGTAACAGAGTTGCTGAGCTTACCAGTTCACACTTTGATATCCACGATTTAGGGCACAAATGTTCAAGAGAGGTACTTAGACGTTAAAGTGGGAGAGGTGAATTTGTGTCATCACCATCTTAGGATAATGAACTACCCAAGTTCATGGGTTGAAATATCCAAAGAAATAATTGGTAGCTTTGTCTTTTTTTAGATAACAGGAGTTTTGGTTCTCATCTTTCTCCATATTTTCTTTCTTTTTTTTTTTTCCTTCTTACTACTACCTATAAACTGATTGTTCTAAGATTTTATGTTTGATTTGAGGCCTGTAAGTTGTTTCAGAATGTGACTCCCCTGGTACCTGAGCTGTAGACCTCACTGATGTCTCTTTGTAGAGGTTTCTCTGCAATGCACTTGTAGATAGGATACCACAAAGTAACTATTATTTGTTATATTCTTGAGAGTTTACCATTTGCTACATGGCATATTGCTGGTCACCTGGTGCCATGAGTGAAACACTTGGAAGAGTTGTTAGTGCCTCCTTAACTACTACACTTTTTATTCTGTATTTGCTGACTAATCCTGGCCTCTTTCAGTATTAGCAGTGTCAAGTAGCCCATCTTTCTACTCATTTCCCAGTATCTCTCTTTAGTAAAAAAAAATTCTGCGACTCCTATGAAATCTTCCAAAGTTCTTTTGATACCTTGGCTATCCCATTGCTTTTTTGAATAAGCAGTGTCTGATTGGTCCCCTGGGCAGGCTATGGAACAAGAAAAACCAGAGAGATGTGTGCTCTTCGTGTTTAGAGCATTGTAGGGTGATCAGAGAAGGAGAGATAGTCCTGCATTAAAATAATTTGTAATTTGCCAGGCACTGTGGCATGTGCCGGTAATCCCAGCTACTTGGGAAGCTGAGGCAAGCCCAGGAGCTGTAATTTAATAGAGCAGAGGTACCACAAAATATAGTATATAGACCCGTATTATAAAATCTGAGTAGCAGTTTCCTGTAAATTTTAGACTTTGAATTTTGTTATATTTAAGGGGGAATGATTGATCCATAGTATACACAGATCTATACAGTGATGATTATGTCATAATAGGGCATACTTCTTTTTTTTCTATTTGAGATGGAGTCTTGCTGTGTCACCCAGGCTGGAGTGCATGATCTCGGCTCACTGCAACCTCCACCTCCCAGCTTTAAGCAGTTCTCCTGCCTCAGCCTCCTAAGTAGCTGTGATTACAGGCACATGCCACCATGTCTGGCTAATTTTTATATCTTTAGTAGAGACGAGGTTTTACCATGTTGGTCAGGCTGGTCTCGAACTCTTTTTATTTTTGGAGACAGAGTTTTACTCTTGTTGCCCAGGCTGGAGTGCAATGGCACCTCCTGCCTCAGCCTCCAGAATAGCTGGGATTACAGGGATGAGCCACCATGCCTGGCTAATTTTTGTATTTTTAGTAGAGACGGGGGTTTCTCCATGTTGGTCAGGCTGGTCTTGAACTCCCAACCTCAGGTGATCCGCCTGCCTTGGCCTCCCAAAGGGCTGGGATACATCAAACTCCTGACCTTGTGATCTGCCTGCCTTGGCCTCCCAAAGTCCTGGGATTTACAGGTGTGAGCCACTGTGCCAAGCTAGTAGGGCATACTTCTATATGAGTGCTGAGGGCATGCAGTGAATGAAGTGACTACATTGGGTGGGATTAATAAAAATGGTTTCTTGAAGGAGGTATCTAGATAGCCTTGGGATACGGGTCCCATTTTTGGTCCATTCAAGTCCCCACCCCACACAATATATTATGGGAGAGTCCTTTTTCTTGAACTGTAGGAGTTCCAGGAAGCGCTCGCCCCTGGCTGAGGATATGTCCTTGCAAAACACGAGCCCTCCTAGTGAAGAGGGGATGTCACCCAAAGCCTACCACCGGTGTGTACATTTGCTTTTTCCCATTGTCCCTTCCAGTTGGCCACTCTCGGTCCTTTTAAATTCACCTTGCAAATTAGTCATCATATTTGAGTTCCCATTGTTTGATGAAAACAAGGTGTTAATGGGGGTTACTGAAGAAGAAAGAGAAAGCCCCTTTCCTGGAAGAGCTTAGACTTAGTTGGGAAAACTGTACTAACATTGAAATACTTAACACTTGGCAAACAAAATATCAACAATGTAATTTAACCTAATATGAACCAAGCTCTTAGGTGCTAAGACAATGTGAAACAAAAGTTTGATCACAGTGGGATGAGCTTATAATGAGGAAAACTTCTTGTAGGAGGTGAGTTTTAGGCAGGATTTGGAACAGGGGTTGTGGAAAAGTTGAGAGACATTATAAATGTGGGCAGTAGCATTTGCAAAGACCTTGAGATGGGAACATTTATAAGAACATGGGAATGAAATTTGTTTGACTGGATTAGGAGAATGTTGAAATTGGGTGAGGTGGTCCACTTGGTGGAGCGTCTAGTAGACCCTGCTTCTGGAAGGTAGCTATTTGCAAGGTCGTGTCATATTCCCCTGGGAAAAGCCAGAAAATGCTGGTAGGGGCTAGGATAATTCTTTCCTTCTCCCTGTGGGGAGGGATACAGCTTTTCTTTCATCTTGGGTTCCCTTAGGAGGTGTTTGGTGATGACTCTGAGATCTCTAAGGAATCATCAGGAGTAAAGAAGCGACGAATACCTCGTTTTGAGGAGGTGGAAGAAGAGCCAGAGGTGATTCCTGGACCTCCATCAGAGAGCCCTGGCATGCTGACTAAGCTCCAGGTTAGTAACTAAGGACTGGAAGCAAAGTGGTTTTGTGCGTTAAAGAAGCAAAGGGTGCATGGGTCTGTATTTATTGTGATTTCTTTTTTTTTTTGAGTTGGAGTTTTGCCCTTGTCGCCAGGCTGGAGTGTAGTGTCACGATCTGGGCTCACCGCAACCTCAGCCTCTCAGGTTCAAATGATTCTCTTGTCTCAGCCTTCCTAGTAGCTGGGATTACAGGCACTCACCACCATGCCCGGCTAATTTTTGTATTTTTAAAAGAGACACGGTTTCACCATGTAGGCCAGGCTGGTCTTGAACTCTTGACCTCAGGTGATCCGCCTGCCTCAGCCTCCCCAAAGTGCTAGGATTATAGGCGTGAGCCACCATGCCTGGCTAATTTTTTGTATTATTATTATTATTATTGTTGTTGTTGTTGTTGTTTTTTAGTAGAGACAGAGTTTCACCATGTTGGGCAGACTGGTCTCAAACTTCTGACCTCAGGTGATCCACTCGCCTTGGCCTCCCAAAGTGCTGGGATTGCAGGTGTGTGCCACCTCTCCTGGACCTCTTGTGATCTTGATTTGAATTAATGTTTAGTGTTTGAGGAAGCCTTTTTTTTTTCTTGAGTGGAGTTTGCTCACCGCAACCTCTACCTCTCTGGTCCAAGCAGTTCTCTTGCCTCAGCCTTCTGAGTAGCTGGGATTACAGGCATGTGCCACCACGCCTGGCTAATTTTGTGTTTTAAGTAGAGATGAGGTTTCTCCATGTTGGACAGGCTGGTCCTGACCTCAAGTGATCTGCCCACCTCAGCCTCCCAAGGTACTAAGATTATAGGTGTGAGCCACCAACACTGGACAACTTTGTACTTTTTTTTAACAAGAAATATTTGTGTTTTTTCAATTGGCATTGTTAAATAATTTTGATACCACATAGACAATAAGTGTTTCTTTTTTTTTTTTTTTTTTTGAGACAGAGTTTTGCTCTTGTTACCCAGGCTGGAGTGCAATGGCACAATCTTGGCTCACCGCAACCTCCACCTCCTGGGTTCAAGCAATTCTCCTGCCTCAGCCTCCCGAGTAGCTGGGACTACAGGCACGCACCACCATGCCCAGCTAATTTTTGTATTTTTAGTAGAGACGGGGCTTCACGTTGTTGACCAGGATGGTCTCGATCTCTTGACCTCGTGATCCACCCGACTCGGCTTCCCAAAGTGCTGGGATTACAGGCGTGAGCCACTGCGCCTGGCAGTGTTTCTTTTACCACTTAATATGCGAAGGGTGTCATAGAACATATACATACATATAGATGGATGTATTTGCATATATATGCTGTTTATGAAAGGAAAGAAACAGATGATTTTTTTGAGGAGTATCTCTCTGTTGCTCAGCCTGGAGCGCAGTGGTGCAATCTTGGTTTACTGCAGCCTCCGCCTCCCAGGTTCAAGCGATTTTCCTGCCTCAGCCTCCCATAGCTGGGGCTACAGGCATGTGCTACCACGCACTAATTTTTTTTTTTTTTTTTTTTTTGAGATGGAGTTTCGCTCTTGTTACCCAGGCTGGAGTGCAATGGCGCGATCTCAGCTCACCGCAACCTCCGCCTCCTGGGCTCATGCAATTCTCCTGCCTCAGCCTCCTGAGTAGCTGGGATTACAGGCACGCGCCACCACGCCCAGGTAGTTTTTTTGTATTTTTTTAGTAGAGACGGGGTTTCCCCATGTTGACCAGGATGGTCTCGATCTCTCGACCTCGTGATCCACCCGCCTCGGCCTCCCAAAGTGCTGGGATTACAGGCTTGAGCCACCGCGCCCAGCCTAATTTTTATATTTATTAGAGACAGGGGTTTCACCATGTTGACCAGGCTGGTCTGGAATTCCTGACTTCAAGTGATCCACCTACCCCTGCCTCCCAAACTGCTGGGATAATAGGTGTGAGCCACTGTGCCCAGCCTGTTTTTGTTTTTGAATCAGGGTCTCACTCTGTCATCCAGGCTGGAGTTCGGTGGCAAGATCTTGGCTCACTGCCACCTCTGCCTCCCAGGCTTGAGTGATCCTCCCACCTTGGCCTCCTAAATAGCTGGGACTTCAGGCCACCATGCCTGGCTAATTTTTGTATTTTTTGTTAAGATGAGGTTTTGCCATGTTTCCTAGGCTGGTCTTGAACTCCTGGACTCAAATGATCTTCCTGCCTCAGCCTCCCAAAGTGTTAGAATTGTAGGCGTGAGCCACCATGCCCAGCCGATGATGTTTTTCATGGAGAATGGGGATGGAAGTACTCACATGTCCTTTTGTAATTTTTATTTTCTTATTTTTTTATTTTGAGACGGAGTCTCCCTCTGTTACTCAGGCTGGAGTGTAGTGAAATGATTTTCGCTTGCCGCAACCTCCACCTTCTGAGTTTAGGTGATTCTCCTGCCTCAGCCTCCTGAGTAGCTGGCATTACAGGTGCCCACTACCATACCTGGCTAATTTTTGTATTTTTACTAGAGACAGTGTTTCACCATGTTAGCCAAGCTGGTCTTGAGCTCCTGACCTCAAGTGATTCACCCACCTCAGCCTCCCAAAGTGCTGGGATTACAGGTGTGAGCCACCATGCTGGCCCTTTGTAATTTTTGAATTTTGAATATATCACCTGCTCAAGAAAAAATGTTAAAGACAAATTTTTAAAAATATCTTTAAGCAGGCCGGGTGCGGTGGCTCAAGCCTGTAATCCCAGCACTTTGGGAGGCTGAGGCGGGTGGATCATGAGGTCAAGAGATCGAGACCATCCTGGTCAACATGGTGAAACCCCATCTCTACTAAAAATACAAAAAATTAGCTGGGCATGGTGGCGCGTGCCTATAGTCCCAGCTACTCAGGAGCCTGAGGCAGGAGAATTGCCTGAACCCAGGAGGCGGAGGTTGCGGTGAGCCGAGATCGCGCCATTGCACTCCAGCCTGGGTAACAAGAGCGAAACTCTGTCTCAAAAAAAAATATATACATATCTTGAAGCACTTTAAAAACAGGTCTGTTTTGTAAAATGCAAGAGGAGTTGTTTGGTCACACCCTCAGAGCTTATTCTGAACTTTTTAGGACAGAAGGTATTTGTAGAGACTAGGGAGCAAGTCTTTTCACCATTGTCTCTTGTTTCCCAAACTAGTAATTCTAGTACTTATTTCATGGTTTTAAAAGAAATTTTAAATATAATAATTTGTGTAGGTTCTGTTAGGTTTGCATGCATTATTTAAGAGGTTACAACAGACCTATGAGGTAGTTACTGTTTTTCTCCCTTTTAGACACTTAGGAGGTTTACAGACTAAGTTCCTTATCCAAGGTAACAAAGGCATTCACTGGCAGAGTTAAGACTCAAGTTCAGATTTCTCTGACTCCAGAGTCTCAATCATCACACTCTGTTACTACCTAATATGCTAATCTTGCCTTAGGAACATGGGTTGAAAAATTCCAGTGCTTACTTACCTTGGCTAAATTTTCTGTCCTATAAAGCAGGCAGAATATGGTATAATCATTCAGAAAATTTTAAGTCTCTAGATTTGAGAGCCTTGTGAGTTCAGAAACCTGAATGGGAAAAGTAAAAAGGAGAAATTAACAGTTTTTCAATTTTTTTTTTCCTGGAGAGCAGATCAAACAGATGATGGAGGCAGCAACACGACAAATTGAGGAGAGGAAAAAGCAGCTGAGCTTCATTAGCCCCCCTACACCTCAGGTATTGTGTCTAGATTACTCTGTAAAGAAAAATCTTTTGCACAGAATTTCTTGCCATCCACTCAAAATGAGAGACCAGAAGAGGTGACTGCATGTTTCGCTTCAAAATCATCTACCACAGTCTACCATGATATGTGTATGTATATGTGTGTATGTATGTGTATCTGTCTGCCTGTCTCAATTCCTCTGATTTCTTTTTCTCTGTATCACAGCCAAAGACTCCTTCTTCCTCCCAACCAGAGCGACTTCCAATTGGCAACACTATTCAACCCTCCCAGGCTGCCACTTTCATGAATGATGCCATTGAGAAGGCAAGGAAAGCAGCTGAACTACAAGCTCGAATCCAAGCCCAGCTGGCACTGAAGCCAGGACTCATTGGCAATGCCAACATGGTGGGCCTGGCTAATCTCCACGCCATGGGCATTGCTCCCCCGTGAGTGTCTATTTCATGGAATACCTTTTCATTTCTGAAGTTTGAGAAGCAATGAATACCTTTGAATGTTACTGATCTGGCGAGGCCCAGTGTCTCAGGCCTGTGATCCTAGCACTTTGGGAGGCCGAGGTGGGTGGATTACCTGAGGTCAGGAGTTCGAGACCAGCCTGGCCAACATGGTGAAACACCATCTCTACTAAAAATACAAAAATTAGCTGGGCGTGATGGCGCATGCCTATAATCCTAGCTACTTGGAAGGCTGAAGCAGGAGAATCGCTTGAACCCAGGAGGCAGAGGTTGCAGTGAGCTGAGATCGCGTGCCACTGTAGTCCAGCCTGGGTGACAGAGCGAGATTCTCTCAAAAAAAAAAAAAAGTTACTGATCCTTTTTTTCCAGAGAACCTAGATAATTTCTCACAGTTTCATATTTCTTATGTTTGATTGATTAACCCATTGAATTTTTTTCTCTTGACTTCCCTGTTGCAGGGTGTATTATCTTCTTATGATTGATGTAACTGAGATTAAGGTTATTCATCTAATACTGGAGCTAGGAATAGAGCCAGGTTTTCTTCCTGGTTTTAAACTCAGATTTATCCATTAAACCCCATTGTGTGAGATCAGATCTGAAGTTCCTCTGCAACTGGTCAAAGATGTTACACGTTTTTTTTTAGCATCTGCAGTTGATCTGGCATCGCATGCCTGACTCAAGAATTCAAGGATAAAGAAAGGATTATAAATTCATATAATTTATAAACTCATTTCATTTGATTGCTCTATATGCTGAAATATCCACTTTGATTTTTTTTTTTTTTTTTTTTTTTTTTTTTCTTTCTGAGACGGAGTTTCGCTCTTGTTACCCAGGCTGGAGTGCAATGGCGCGATCTCGGCTCACTGCAACCTCCGCCTCCTGGGTTCAGGCAATTCTCCTACCTCAGCCTCCTGAGTAGCTGGGATTACAGGCATGCACCACCATGCCCAGCTAATTTTTTGTATTTTTAGTAGAGACGGGGTTTCACCATGTTGACCAGGATGGTCTCGATCTCTTGACCTCGTGATCCACCCGCCTCAGCCTCCCAAAGTGCTGGGATTACAGGCTTGAGCCACCGAGCCCGGCCCACTTTGATATTTTTAATCAAGATGTTATTGGCTGTGCAAGGTGGGTCACACCTGTAGTCCCAGCACTTTGGGAGGCTGAGGCAGGCAGATTGCTTGAGCTCAGGAGTTCAAGACCAGCCTAGGCAACATGGCAAAACTTCATCTTTCTAAAAAATGCAAAAATTAGCCAGGTGTGGTAGAGTATGCCTGTAGTTCCAGCTGCTCAGGAGGCTTAGGTGGGAGAATTTCTTGAGTCTGGGAAGTTGAGGTTGCAATGAGCTGTGATTGTGCCACGTATTCCAGCCTGGGCAACAGAGTGAGACCATGTCAAAAAAAAAAAAAAAAGATATTACTCACTGATAAGATTGTTCCCTAGAATTCTTTTTTGTTGTCTATTTATTTCTTTTTTGAGAGAGAGCCTCACTGTTTGACCCATGCTGGAGTGCAGTGGTGCGATCTTGGCTCACTGCAATCTCCACGTCCTGGGTTCAAGCGATTCTCCTGCCTTAGCCTCCCAAGTAGCTGGGACTACAGGCGTCCATCTAAATTTTGTATATTTGTAGAGATAGGGTTTCATTATGTTGCCCAGGCTGGTCTTGAACTCCTGGGCTCAAGCAATCCTCCTGCTTCAGCCTCCCAAAGTGCTGGATATTGTGTGAGCTACCACACCCATCCATCCAAATAACTCTTTTTTTTTTTTTTTTTTTTTTTTTTTGGAGACGGAGTTTCGCTCTTGTTACCCAGGCTGGAGTGCAATGGCGCGATCTCGGCTCACCGCAACCTCCGCCTCCTGGGTTCAGGCAATTCTCCTGCCTCAGCCTCCTGAGTAGCTGGGATTACAGGCACACGCCACCATGCCCAGCTAATTTTTTGTATTTTTAGTAGAGACGGGGTTTCACCATGTTGACCAGGATGGTCTCGATCTCTTGACCTCGTGATCCGCCCGCCTCGGCCTCCCAAAGTGCTGGGATTACAGGCTTGAGCCACCGCGCCCGGCCCCAAATAACTCTTAAAGAGAAGGCACTGCAGCCTCAACTGCCTGGGCTCAAGTGATCCTCCTCAATCTCCTGAGTAGCTGGGACCACAGGTGCATACCACCACACCCAGCTAATTTTAAATTTTTTGTTGAGACGGGGTCTCCTTGTGTTGCCCAGACTGGTCTCTAACTCCTGGGCTCAAGTGATCCTGCTGCCTTGGCCTCCGAAAATGCTGTGGTTCCAGGCTTGAGTCAACATGCCTGGCTTTATTTTGTTTGTTTTTTTGTTTGCCTTAATGTTCCATAAAGGATTTATTTCTTTGTGGGCTATTTTTCAGGAAGGTGGAGTTAAAAGACCAAACTAAACCCACACCACTGATCCTAGATGAGCAAGGGCGCACTGTAGATGCAACAGGCAAGGAGATTGAGCTGACACATCGCATGCCTACTCTGAAGGCCAACATTCGTGCTGTGAAGAGGGAGCAATTCAAGCAACAGCTAAAGGAAAAGCCATCAGAAGACATGGAGTCCAATACCTTTTTTGACCCCCGAGTCTCCATTGCCCCTTCCCAGCGCCAGAGACGCACTTTTAAATTCCATGACAAGGGCAAATTTGAGAAGATTGCTCAGCGATTACGGACAAAGGTATCTGGCTTAGAGTGTAACCCAGAATTTAGAAAAAGTTAAGAAGCTGACAGGAAAACACTGTTAAATCTCTGTGTTCTAAGAAATGAGATAAATAGGTCATTTAAAGCAGCAGTCCTCAACCTTTTTGGCTCCAGGGACTGGTTTCATGGAAGACAATTATTCCCCTAGAATAGGGAAGGTTTCATGATGGTTTAAGTGCATACATTTATTGTATACTTTATTTCTGTTATTATTATTATTGTTGTTTTGAAACGGAGTTTCACTCTTGTTGCCCAGGATGGAGGGCAATGGCACGATCTCAGCTCACTGCAACCTCTGTCTCCCAGTTTCAAGCGATTCTCCTGCCTCAGCCTCCCAGGTAGCTGGGATTGCAGGCAATACACTACTATGTCTGGCTAATTTTGTATTTTTATTAGAGATGGGGTTTGTCCTAGTTGATCAGGCTGGTCTCGAACTCCCAACCTCAGGTGATCCACCCACCTTGGCCTCCAAAAGTGCTGGGATTACAGGTGTGAGCAACTGTGCCTGGCCTTTTTTCTTTTTTGAGATGGAGTCTCACACTATCATCTGGGCTGAAGTGCAGTGGTGAAATTGTGACTCACTGCAACCTCTGCCTTTCAGGTTCGAGCAATTCTCCTGCCTTAGCCTTCCGAGTAGCTGGGACTACAGGTGCATGCCACCATGCCTGGCTAATTTTTTGTATTTTTATTTATTTATTTATTTTTTTTTTTTGAGACGGAGTTTCGCTCTTGTTACCCAGGCTGGAGTGCAATGGCGCGATCTCGGCTCACCGCAACCTCCGCCTCCCGGGTTCAGGCAATTCTCCTGCCTCAGCCTCCTGAGTAGCTGGGATTACAGGCATGCGCCACCATGCCCAGCTAATTTTTTGTATTTTTAGTAGAGACGGGGTTTCACCATGTTGACCAGGTTGGTCTCGATCTCTCGACCTCGTGATCCACCCGCCTCGGCCTCCCAAAGTGCTAGGATTACAGGCTTGAGCCACCGCGCCCGGCCAGTTTTTTGTATTTTTAATAGAGCCAGGGTTTCACTATGTTGGCCAGGCTGGTCCCAAACTCCTGACCTTGTGATTCACCTTTCTCGGCCTCTCAAAGTGCTGGGATTACAGGCGTGAGCCACCACGCTGGCCTATTTCTACTATTATTTTATTGCAATATATGATGAAATAATTATACAACTCACCATAATGTAAAATCAGTGGGATCCTTGAGCTTGTTTTCCTGCTGAGACGGTCCCATCTGGGTGTGATGGGAGATAGTGGCATATCAGGCATTAGATTCTCATAAGGAATGTACAACATAGGTCCATTGCATGCACAGTTTGCAATAGGGTTCGTGCTCCTATCAGAATCTAATGTTGCCGCTGATCTGTTAGGAAGTAGAGCTCAGACCGTAATTCAGGTCATAAGCAGTACAGATTGTAAGTACAGATGAAACTTCATTGGCTTGCCTGCTGCTCACCTGGTGTACAACCCATTTCCTAAAAGGCCACAGACTGGTGAGCTGGGGACTCCTGATTTAAAGCAATGAACGATTTGAAAACAGCACTTTGGGAAGCGGAGGCAGGTGTATCATGACGTTAGGAATTGGAGACCAGCCTGGCCATCATGGTAAAACCCTGTCCATACTAAAAATACAAAAATTAGCCGGGCATGGTGGTGGGTGTCTATAATCCCAGCTACTCCAGAGGCAGAGGCAGAAGAATCACTTGAAATCAAAAGGCGGAGGTTGCAGTGAGCTGAGATCATACCACTGCCCTCCAGCCTGGGGAAAAGATCGAAACTCCGTCTCAAAAAGAAAAATATTGTATTTATTTCTGTAATACAGGTTTTTTAAAGCAGATTGTTCTTCCTGATTAGTTTCTACATAAGTGGAAATATTAAATTGAGTTTGAAAATTCTCCACATACAACTGAGTGGAGGGAAACAATTTGAAACATTCTGAGTGACTGAGGAAAGCTTGCCTGGTGTTAAAATTTACTGCAGACAATACACCTAGAGAGTTGAATTCATTGTATATTGAATCACCTTTGCCTTCTTTTTGTCCTCTCAAAGTGAGGTTTTCATAAAATTCTATTTCTGTGTATTTACTGCAGGCATATACTGTGGAGTGAAGGGGGAGGGTAAAGGTGAGATCTATGTACATGAACTAAATAAAAGATAAAATAACCAGAACAACTCCTTTCTAAGCTTTCAGAAATTATGAACTTTTTGTATTAGGTGTAGAGTTCAACAAGGAAGTGTTTTAAAATTTGGGATTCTACAAATTCTATTTTCTATGACTCCAGTTTATCTTTCTGTCTTGGTTTATTTTGTTTTTAGGCTCAACTGGAGAAGCTACAGGCAGAGATTTCACAAGCAGCTCGAAAAACAGGCATCCATACTTCGACTAGGCTTGCCCTCATTGCTCCTAAGAAGGAGCTAAAGGAAGGAGATATCCCTGAAATTGAGTGGTGGGACTCTTACATAATCCCCAATGGCTTTGATCTGTGAGTTTGTTTTAGTACCTTTTTTAAGGAATAGTTTTTTAGGCCAGGCACGGTGGCTCACGCCTGTAATCTTAGCACTTTGGGAGGCCCAGGTGGGTGGATCATGTGGTCAGGAGTTTGAGACCAGCCTGGTCAACATAGTGAAACCCCTTCTCTACTAAAAATCCAAAAATTAGCTGGGTATGGTGTAGGCACACCTGTGGTCCTGCCTACCCCGGAGGCTGAGGTGGAAGAATCGCTTGAATGTGGGAGTCGGAGATTGCAGTGAGCCATGCCATTACACTCCAGCCTGGGTGACAGAGTAAGACTTCATCTCAAAAAAAAAAAAAATCAGTTTTTAATCAGCTGAGTTTAAGATTCAAATTAATACCTTTTAGTAAAGCTATGGTTTTAGTGGGAAGGATGGTATTCATACATTAATTAAAAATTTAAAATCCAAGAGAAATAAGTAACTATACATAAGCTCCTGCATTTGTTTTGTTTGCTTGTTTTTGAGAGGCAGTCTCGCTCTGTCACCCAGGCTGGAATGCAATGGCACGATCTTGGCTCACTGCAACCTCTGCCTCCTGGGTTCAAGCGATTCTCCCACCTCAGCCTCCTTAGTATAAGCTGAGACTACAGACACATACCACCATACCAAGCCAATTTTTATATTTTTAGTAGACAACAGCGTTTCACTATTTGGCCAGGCTGGTTTTGAATTCCTGACCTCAGGTGATCCGCCTGCCTCAGTCTCTTAAAGTGCTGGGATTGTAGGCGTAAGCCACTGTGCCTAGCCTTGCTCCATCATTCTGATACACGACTTTAGTAGACTTTATCTTAGCCTTTCCTTGCCCATTCTTTGTCAGCCACTTTTTCAGGGACTTATTGTCACTAATGAGAGAACATAGCATCTACCAGCTGTGATGTGGTAGAAAAAAGGTTGGGAATAACTGCTGAGGAGAGTATGTTCAACCGTAGAGGGACTCAGTTCTCTCGAAGATTATGTATAATTATATATTTTAGGTATGTAAATGCTGTTTTAGATAAGCACTAGAACCCATTATGGAGAATAGGTTTTTTCAGTGTTTCTGAGACACCTGTCTTAGAATCATCTCTACCCACATATTGTGTTTTCTTTTCTTCCTGCAATTTTAGTACAGAGGAAAATCCCAAGAGAGAAGATTATTTTGGAATCACAAATCTTGTTGAACATCCAGCCCAGCTCAATCCTCCAGGTAATGTGTAGATTACTGAATCAAGTGTCTAGAGCAGCATTATCCACTGGAAGTTTATATAGTGATGAACATGTTCTGTGTCTGTGCTGTTCAATACAGTAGCCAGTATTCATATGTAATTCATTTTTTTAATTCAGTTTTTTCCTGACAGTTAATAGTTTGTGGTTTGACCAGTGAACATAAATTTTAAGTGCATATTCTTGTGATTCCTGTGCTTAGAATTTCATGAGACAGCTGAGCATGGTGGCTCATGCCTCTAATCCGAACACTTTGGAAGGCTGAGACAGGAGGATCACTTGAGGCCAAGAGTTCAAGACCAGCCTGGGCAACATAGTAAGACCCATCTCAAGGAAAAAAAATTGGGCTGGGTATGGTGGCTCACGCCTGTAATCACTGCACTTTGGGAGGCTGAGGTGGGCAGATTGCTTGAGCTTAGGAGTTTGAGACCTGGGCAACATGGCAAAACTGAGTCTTGACAAAAAGTACAAAAATCAGCTGGGTATGGTGGTATGTATCTGTAGTCCCAGCTACCTGGCTGAGGTGTGGAGGATGGCTTGAGCCTGGGAGGTAGAGGCTGCAATAAGCTGAGATGGTGTCACTGTACTCCAGCCTGGTGACAGTGCCAGACCTTGTCTCGAAAAGAAAAAAAAACCCAGTAATTTCATGAAGCTTTACATTTACAGTTCCCTGGTTGTTCCGAGGAGACAGCCCTCAGCCTGCTCCTTTTATAGAACCATGTTGTCCTAGCGTCCACAGCTAAATGCAAATGCAGGAGCTAAACTTTTGGAGTGGTGTGTTATTAGATGCAATATGCTCCCCTACCCACTGTGAGGGTTGCTAACTCCAAAGGGCTTTTTGTTAGTTTCCCAAAGTTGAAACTGGGAAACAAAGTTGCTTCTCTCTCTCTCTCTCTCTCTCTCTCTCTCTCTCTTTTTTTTTTTTTTTTTGAGGTGGAGTTTTGATCTTGTCCCGGCTGGAGTGCAATGATGCACCCAGCTCACTACAACCTCCACCTCCCGGGTTCAAGCAATTTTGGCTCAGCCTCCCAAGTAGCTGGGATTACAGGCATGCACCACCACACCTGGCTAATTTTGTATTTTTAGTAGAGACGGGGTTTCTCCATGTTGGTCAGGCTGGTCTCAACCTCAGGTGATCTGCCTGCCTCAGCCTCCCAAAGTGCTGAGATTACAGGCGTGAGTGACCGCATCTGGCCCAAAGTTGTTTCTCTTAAGAATAAAATAAAAATAAAGAAAGAAAATAAAAATAGTGGGGAAAAAAAGAGTTAAAATGCCTCAGAAGGCTGGGCACAATGGCTCACGCCTATAATCCCAGCACTTTGGGAAGCTGAGTCAGACAGAGCCCATGAGGCCAGGAATTTGCAACTTGCCAGGGCAACATGGCGAAACCCCGTCTCTACTAAAAATACAAAAATTAGCCAGGTGTGGTGTCACATGCCTGTAGTCTCAGCTACTTGGGAGGCTGCGTCATGAGAATCACTTTAACCCAGGAGGTGGCTGTTGCAGTGAGCTGAGATCGTGCCACTGCATTCTAGCCTGGATGACAGAGTGAGACTTAGTCTAAAAAAAAAAAAAAGCTACAGGAAGACAGCATTGAGTAGAAATGGGTGTTTTCTGAAAAAGCATTGAAAAAAATTTAACAATCTGGTGAAGAAATACAGAGGAAAAACAGTTTGTGTCTACTATAGAGGCCAAGGGAAAAACTTTCCCTTTTCCCTATGAAGTTTCAGTGAAAAATTAATTCACAAAAGGCACATAAGGCACATTAATTGGAGAAAAGGCATACAAATATATTAATGTTTACATAGGGGAAAATCACAGAGTGATCACCCCTATATGTGAGTGTTGAGTTACACAATACAACTGAAGAATTGAATTTTTTTAATTTTTTTTTTTTTTTTGAGATGGAATGTTGGTCTGTCACCCAGGCTGGAGTGCAGTGGTATGATCTTGGCTCACTGCAACCTCTGCCTCCTGAGTAGCTGGGATTATAGGCATGCACCACCATGCCCAGCTAATTTTTGTATTTTTAGTAGAGATGGGCTTCCCCCATACTGGCCAGGCTGGTGTTGAACTCCTGGCCTCAAGTTATCCGCCTGCCTCAGCCTCCCAAAGTGCTGGAATTAAAGATGTGAGCCACTGTGTCTAGCCTGAATTTTTAATTTTGTTCTTTTTTTTTTTTTTTTTTTTTGAGACAGGGTCTCACTCTCGTAGCCCAGGCTGAAATGCAGTGACTCACTGCAGCCTTAACCTCCCAGGCCCAGGTGATCCAACTCAGCCTCCTGGATTGCTGGGACTATAAGCACATACCACCATGCCCAGCTAATTTTTTCCTATTTTTTGTAGAGAGACAGGTTTTGCCATTTTACCTAGACTGGTCTTGAATTCCTGGGCTTAAGCAGTCCTTCCACCTCAGCTTCCCAAAGTGCTGGGATTACAAGCATGAGCCACTGCACCAGCCCTTATTCAGTTTTAATCTATTTAAATTTAAATAGCTCATATGGCTAATGATTACTATATTGAAAAGTGCAGCTCCAGAGCATTGAGATCTCATCTATAGATTACCTCACTGATGTATAGTACAAATTGGACTTTTGCAATTGCAAATAGTGCTAATACCAGCTCTAGTCTTGTACACCATACTATACTTCTATTTTCTTTGTCTTTAGCATTTCTTTTTTTTCCTCTTCTTTTTTTAGTTTATTATTTATTATTATTTTTTTTCTATAGTCCTCCTCTGTGGACAGTTTTCCTTTTTTCTTTTTGTAGCAAAGTTTTTTGGCTTAGTCAAAAAAGGTAGGTTTTAGTTGTGGCTGTGTTTTTAACTAGCTGAATGCCTGGCCATGGATATGTCACTTTGAATACTGGGAAGTTCCTCATTTGTAGAGATAATAACTGAAATGCATTCTTCAAGGCTTAGGCAAATCATAGGCTATTTTAACACTTGGAATAAACTAGGAGAAAATATCCTAATTGATAAATTTGCTTGACAGTATCTTTCAATAAGTTTAAAAAGTAATTTGAGATTTTTTTTTTTTTTTTAACTTTTAGGGAGATCTTAATATAAATTATGGCCAGGCCCGATGGTAAATCCTTCTCTCTACAAAAAATAAGCTGGCATGGTGGCATGCATGTATAGTCCTAGCCACTTGGGAGGCTGATGTTGGGGGTGGATTGCCTGAGCCCAGGAGGTAGAGATTGTATTAAGGTGTGAGCACGCCTCTACACTCCAGTTTGGGTGACAGAGAGAGACCCTGTCTGAAAAACAAAGCAAAGACAATGCAATTTGTAACAGTCACTGAAATTTACTTAACTAGATTCTACTTAGCTGTTATCAGTGTGAATCATTAGAAGAAGAATGTGGGGTTTTTGTTTTTTGTTTTACTTATTTTTAAGTATTTTATTTTAAATTAAATTTAATTTTTTTTTATGATGGAGTCTTGCTGTGTCACCCAGGCTGTAGTGCAGTGGTGCGATCTTGGCTCACTGCAACCTCCGTCTCCCAGGTTCCAGCAATTCTTCTGCCTCAGCCTCCTGAGTAGCTGGGACTATAGGCTTGAGTCATCATACCTAGCTAATTTTTGAATTTTTAGTGGAAATGGGGTTTCATCATATTAGCTAGGCTGGTCTCAAACTCCTGACCTCATGATCCACCTGCCTAGGCCTCCCAAAGTGCTGGGATTAGAGGCATGAGCCACTGAGGCCAGCCTAATTTTTTATTTTTTGAAACGGAGTTTCTCTCTTGTCACCCAGGCTGGAGTATAATGGTGTAATCTGGGCTCACTGCAACCTCCACCCCCTGGGTTTAAGCAATTCTTCTGCCTCAGCCTACCAAGTAGCTGGGATTATAGCTGCCTGCTACCACGCCCAGCTAATTTTTGTATTTTTAGTAGAGACAGGGTTTTGCTATGTTGGGCATGCTGGTCTTAAACTCCTGACCTCAAGTGAGCCACTCACCTTGGCCTCCCAAAGTATTGGGATTACAGGCATGAGCTACCGCACCTGGCCCTTTTTGTTTTGTTTTGTTTTGTTTTTTGTTTTTTTTGTTTTTTTGAGGCAGAGTTTTGCTCTTGTTACCCAGGCTGGAGTGCAATGGCGCGATCTCAGCTCACCGCAACCTCCGCCTCCTGGGTTCAAGCAATTCTCCTGCCTCAGCCTCCTGAGTAGCTGGGATTACAGGCACGTGCCACCATGCCCAGCTAATTTTTTGTATTTTTAGTAGAGATGGGGTTTCACCATGTTGACCAGGATGGTCTCGATCTCTTGACCTCATGATCCACCCGCCTCGGCCTCCCAAAGTGCTGTGATTACAGGCTTGAGCCACCACACCCGGTGAAAGATAAGAATTTTTCAAAGAACATTGCCATAGTACCTTGGCCTGAACTGATTTTAATCTTACTGATCTCTTATTAATTAATGAGTTTTCTTCATTCTCTATTTAAAGTTTCAATTTTTTTTTTTTTTTTTTTTACATGAAATGTTTATAGTAGAGTCGGGTCTTAGTTTGTTTTCCAGGCTGGTCTTGAACTCTTGGGCTCAAGCGATCCTTCCAGCTTGGCCTACCAAAGTGCTAGAATTACAGGCGTAAGCCACTGTGCCCAGCCTGAAGTTTCTTTTAATGATATTGATATTTACCTTGGTCTCTTTAGTATTCTTATTGCTGGCTGGATTCAGTGGCTCATGCCTGGCCAACATGGTGAAACCCCGTCTCTACTAAAATACAAACATTAGCAAGGCATGGTGGTGTGTACTTGTAATCCTACAGGAGGCTGAGGCAGGAGAATCGCTTGAATCGGGGAGGCAGAGGCTGCAGTGAGCTGAGATCATGCCATTGCACTCCATCCTGGGCGACAGAGTGAGACTTCTTCTCAAAAAGAAAAAAAATACATGTATATATATTCTTATTGCTTTGGTATACTAATTTTTCTGCCTGACAGTTGACAATGATACACCAGTTACTCTGGGAGTATATCTTACCAAGAAGGAACAGAAAAAACTTCGGAGACAAACAAGGAGGGAAGCACAGAAAGAACTACAAGAAAAAGTCAGGCTGGGCCTGATGCCTCCTCCAGAACCCAAAGGTACAGTTCTTAGTGACCTCTGATGCTAAAAAGGGTGGCAAGTTTATGTCTTTAATTCCGGAGGAACTTTAACATCTCTATATTTGGGTGATTTCTGTTTCTAAGAATCATTCTTGGAGTCTTTTTTCTCCAAGTTTTCTACCATCTTTTCATATTAAGACAGGTCAACAGGGGGCCGGGCGCGGTGGCTCAAGCCTGTAATCCCAGCACTTTGGGAGGCCGAGGCGGGTGGATCACAAGGTCAAGAGATCGAGACCAACCTGGTCAACATGGTGAAACCCCGTCTCTACTAAAAATACAAAAAATTAGCTGGGCATGGTGGCGCGTGCCTATAATCCCAGCTACTCAGGAGGCTGAGGCAGGAGAATTGCCTGAACCCAGGAGGCGGAGGTTGCGGTGAGCCGAGATCGTGCCATTGCACTCCAGCCTGGGTAACAAGAGCGAAACTCCGTCTCAAAAAAAAAAAAAAAAAAAAAAAAAAAAAAAAGACAGGTCAACACATTCATTAGAGAGGCCATTTAAGGCTTATTTTTAAGTATACTGATTATATACAACACTCTGGTTTTCCTGGAAGAATACAGGTCTTGAAATTCATTAAGATAGTAGTTGCAATATTTGTGTAGAATTTTTATGTACATAATTCTTAATGTTTTAATTTTTACAGTGAAAGTACAGGACGAAAAACTTGCTCCTGTAGTTACATTCTCATTCAGCAATATTTTGAGTGAGCAACTGTTATGTATAAGCTCTTTTACTGGGTGCTGTGATCAGTGTGAAAAATAGGAAAGAAATTAAGTTCCACATTTATGAAGTTCCTTCATAAATTTTCAGATAATATAAATGCATGCCGATTCTGCAACTTAATTGTGTGAACTTCTGCAAATGCTGAAGTGATTGGGTGGGATTTTCAAGGTAGGAGTTATTGGAGGAAGTGAGTTTAGAGCAGAGATTCGAAATAGGTAAATCATATGAATTGATATGGAAGAGATAACAAGTTATCCAGCTGCAGAAGTGACTTCAAAGATTGGTTGTTGTCCTCTCTTCACTGCAGTGAGAATTTCTAATTTGATGCGAGTATTAGGAACAGAAGCTGTTCAAGACCCCACGAAGGTAGAAGCCCATGTCAGAGCTCAGATGGCAAAAAGGCAGAAGTAAGTGCCATGGGATTGGGTGGAAACCCCGGGCAAGTACCTTTCCCAAACTCTTCTGGGGGATCCACATTTGGAGGGAGGGGAGAGTCCTCCGTTGCTCTCTCTTTCCCTCAGCCCTGCCTCTGATCTTCAATGCCTTTCTCACTTGTGGATGTCCTTCCTGTCACGACAGAGCGCACGAAGAGGCCAACGCTGCCCGAAAACTCACAGCAGAACAGAGAAAGGTCAAGAAAATTAAAAAGCTTAAAGAAGACATTTCACAGGGGGTACACATATCTGTATATAGGTAGGTGTCCATACTGGGCCAACCTTCCCCTTAGAGTTACTAAAACATTTTCCAAGGGCTTGAGGCAGAATCACTGTGGCCTAAAAGCATACCTAATATCAGTTCCTACTCTTCTTTTAATGACCCTAGTCTGGATCAAGAGCTAGTAATCTTCTATAAAAGTGAGGGTTAGTGACTTACGTTTATGGTTATCCAATTCTTCCGTCTCAAGTCCTTTTTTTTACCAGGATGTTAGCTCTGAAAAATGAACAAATCAATATACTTATTTAGGCCAAGCTGTGAACTAAAGATTGTATGTCCTTTGAGAACTATAATCATCCTATTTCCTTTTTTTTTTCCATCTTTTCTTTTTTTAACTACTCTGAGTTTGCTTCCAGCATCCATGGAAGCATTACAAATTTCTTTCCTCAATAGTCACATCCTTACCCTGATGTATTGCTGTAATGGTTTCATCCTCACTGTAAAAATCATTTTATATGCTGTAAATATTTTTCTACCTTTGTGTTGATTTAATGTTATTCTTTTATATTGAGTACACATGTATCTTCTTTTTTTGTTTGTTTGTTTTTTGAGAAAGAGTCTTACTCTGTCGCCAGGCTGGAGTGCAGTGGTACAATCTTGGCTCACTGCAACCTCCACCTCTCCTGCCTTAGCCTCCCAAGTAGCTGGGACTAAAGACGGATGCTACCATGCCTGGCTAATTTTTGTGTTTTTAGTAGAGTTGGGGTTTCACCTTGTTGGCTAGAATGGTCTTGATTTCTTGACCTTGAGATCCGCCCGCCTTAAACTTCCAAACTGCTGGGATTACAGGCATGAGCCACCATGTCTGGCCGTCTATCTTCTATTTTTAAAATGTGCTTACTTCTATTAACTAGTTCTTTTTTTTTTTTTTTTTTTTTTTAAACAAAAAAAAAACAGGGTTTCACCATATTTGTCAGGCTGGTCTTGAACTCTCAACCTCAGGTGGTCTGCCCGCCTTGGCCTCCAAAGTGCTTGGATTACAGGCGTGAGCCACCACGCCTGGCCTTAACTAGTTCTTTATTATAAAAGTGGTATGTTATTACAAAAGTAGTGAATGCTTATTAAGGTTTAAAAAAAATCGCCGGGCACTGTGGCTCACGCCTGTAATCCCAGCACTTTGGGAGGCCAAGGTGGGTGGATCACAAGGTCAAGAGATCGAGACCATCCTGGCCAACATGGTGAAACCCCATCTCTATTAAAATCCAAAAAATTAGCTGGGCGTGGTGGTGTGCACCTGTAATCCCAGGTACTTGGGAGGCTGAGGCAGGAGAATTGCTTGAACCGGGAGGCAGAGATTGCAGTGAGCTGAGATTGAGCTACTGCACTCCTGCCTGGCGACAGGGTGAAACACTGTCTCAAAACAAAACAAAAAAAACAGTCAGGTGTGGTGGCATGCGCCTGTAGTCCCAGCTACTCAGGAGGCTGAGGTAGGAGAATCGCTTGAACCAAAAAGGTGGAGGTTGCAGTGAGCCGAGATTGTGCCACTGTTCCCCAGCTTGGACAACAGAGTGAGACTTTGTCTCAAAAAAAAAGATTAGAAAAAATTATCTGATAATACACTTACTCAAAATGTCCCCTTTCTGTTCTCTGATCCCTTAGAACCACTGTCTTTAGGTAATTGCTATTAACAGTTTTTCACATATCCTTCTAGAAAATTTTCATGCCTATATAGTGATCGTGTGTGTGTGTATATATATATATATATACACACATATATATATATATTTATTTATTTATTTGTATTTTTTGAGACAGAGTCTTGCTTTGTTGCCCAGAAGGGAGTGTGGTAGCATAGTCTCGGCTCACTGTAACCTCTGCCTCCTGGGTTCAAGCGATTCTCCTGCCTCAGCTTCCCAAATAGCTAGAATTATAGGCATGTGCCCCCACGCTCGGCTAATTTTTTGTATTTTTAGTAGAGATGGGGTTTCACCATATTGGTCAGGCTGGTCTTGAACTCCTGACCTTGAGATCTGCCCACCTCAGCCTCCCAAAGTGCTGGGATTACAGGCATGAGCCACCGCGCCCAACCGAGTGATCCTATAAGGATCTAGAGCACAAAAAAATTGAAGATCTTTATATTGTTAAGAATAATGAGGTTGTAAATATTTTTGGATGATAGTAAATACCTCTCCCTGATCCTTAGAGTAAATTTTGGTTACCTGCTATTGTATGTATGAAGTCCTAGACTTTGAAGAAATACAAGATTGTGGAAATGTTTCTAGACTCATCAACTCTACCTTTTAAGCATTCATCTATTTGTTTACTCCAGAGGCCTTTGTTTATAGAGAGGAAACCATTCTGGATTCATCTGTTTACTTGCCACTCCATTCAGGCAGCTGCTGATACTAAAATGGAAGACATAACTAAACTTTCCCTTCTCCAGAGTGCGAAATTTGAGCAACCCAGCCAAGAAGTTCAAGATTGAGGCCAATGCTGGGCAACTGTACCTGACAGGGGTGGTGGTACTGCACAAGGATGTCAACGTGGTAGTAGTGGAAGGGGGTGAGTCTGAAAAACTTGAGGGATATTATTCCCCAGACAACCCTAGGCTTAGAGTGACTAGCATTGTGGGGAGAAAGGAGAAAAAGATAATTTTAGTATCTTGTCTGATACAATATTCTAGGTCTCTGCTTCTGTGTTCATTGGAGTAGAAGGCCCTAATGTGTTGCTTGGGATTAATTCAACTACCACATTAATGTCTGAGCATTAGATGAGCTCAGAGGTTCTTTCTGCTCCATCATCTTCCACAGTTCTGGCAAAATTCTTCTTCTCTGTTTCCAGGCCCCAAGGCCCAGAAGAAATTTAAGCGTCTTATGCTGCATCGGATAAAGTGGGATGAACAGACATCTAACACGAAGGGAGATGGTGAATGGGGGTTAGAGGGGATTAAGTGGGAGAGCTATGGGAGGTGGGGATGGTGCATCTGTCCGTTCATCTTATTCCTTCCCTAATGACACTCTTGCTAACACTAGAATAGTGTTCAGGAAATTTAGAAAGACCCATTTAAACTTTGAGCCTCCTAGACATTCATACAGTGTTTACTACATGATTATATGCATGAGTGATAAAGTTAATTTTTTGCCTATCATTTAAGGCTTTTCTACCAGCTGGTTTCTGTGTCTGTGCTGAATCTGAGTATTGGTTATATGAATTTATTCAGTATTTGAAAATTCAGCAAGCAGCTAGGCATGGTGGCTCATGCCTGTAATCCTAGTTCTTTGGGAGGCTGAGGTAGGCAGATTGCTTGAGACCAGGAGTTTGAGACCAGCCTGGGTATGGTGAAACCTAATCTCTACAAAAAGTACAAAAATTTGCGGAGTGTGGAGGCACACAGCTGTATTCCCAGCTACTCAGGAAGCTGAGGTGGGAGGATCACTTGAGCTTGGGGAGGTCGAGGCTGCAGTAAGCTGTGATCCTGCCACTGCAATCCAGACTGGGTGACAGAATGAGACCGTCTCAAAAAGCAAATTAAGTAAGCTATACATTCATGTGTACAGTATCTGTGTTATATTATTCTTTGATCTTTTTTTTTGAGACGGTTTCACTGTGTTGCCCAGGCTGGAGTACAGTGGTGCAATCTTGGCTCACCGCAACCTCTGCCTCCCCAGTTTGAGTGATTCTCCTGCCTCAGCCTCTCAAGTAGCTGGGATTACAGGCATGCACGACCACACCTAGCTAATTTTGTATTTTTAGTAGATATGGGGTTTCTCCATGTTGGCCAGACTGGTCTCAAACTCCTGACCTCAGGTGATATGCCCACCTCGGCCTCCCAAAGTGCTGGGATTACGAGCGTGAGCCACTGTGCCCAGCCTGATGGTTTTTTTTTTCCTTAAGGACATAAGAAAAAAAAAAAAAAAAAAAAAAAAAAGACTTTCGGATCAAAAAAGCTCTGCTTTGATCAAAAAACTACTTTTTCTTTTGCCTGTTATCTTACACAGACACACACACACACTCACATACACACACACACACACGGAGATGCTCCTCAACTTATGATGGGGTTAGTTTCAATAAACCTATGGCTTTGATCAAAAAACTACTTTTTCTTTTGCCTGTTATCTTACACACACACACACACACACAGAGAGAGAGAAATGCTCCTTATGATGGGGTTAGTTCTAATAAACCTGTGATAAGTTGAATATATTGTTAAGTCAAAAATGCGTTTAAGGCCGGGCGCAATGGCTCATGCCTGTAATCCTAGCACTTTGGGAGGCTGAGGTGAACAGATCACTTGAGGTCAGGAGTTTGTGACCAGCCTGGCCAGCATGGTGAAACCCCATCTCTGCCACAAAAATTCACCAGGCACAGTGGCGGGTTCCTGTAGTCCCAGCTACTTGGGAGGCTGAGGCAGGAGGATTACTGAGGTTGCAGTGAGGTGAGACCATGTCATTGCACTCTAGCCTAGGTGACAGAGTGAGACTCCATCTCAAAACCAGAAAAAGTAAATAAATAAATAAATAAATAAATAAATAAATAAAATCTGCAGAGTTCATCTTAAGAGACCTGAAAATAAAAAATAAAATATGCAGAGAGCTTTTCTTTTTTTTTTTTTTGAGACGGAGTTTCGCTCTTGTTACCCAGGCTGGAGTGCAATGGCGCGATCTCGGCTCACCGCAACCTCCGCCTCCTGGGTTCAGGCAATTCTCCTGCCTCAGCCTCCTGAGTAGCTGGGATTACAGGCACGCGCCACCACGCCCAGCTAGTTTTTTGTATTTTTAGTAGAGATGGGGTTTCACCATGTTGACCAGGATGGTCTCGAACTCTCGACCTTGTGATCCACCCGCCTTGGCCTCCCAAAGTGCTGGGATTACAGGCGTGAGCCACCGCGCCCGGCGAGAGCTTTTCTTAACTTTTGTTAACTTTACCTAACTTTAGCCTTCCTGTACTTTTTGTCCTTGATGTATTTAAAATACATTTTTGTAATATAATTGACTTATATTTTATTTTGTTTTACACATGTGCATAAGATAATTTTTTTGTGAGGCGTAGTTTTGCTCTGTTGCCCAGGCTGGAGTGCAATCATGCAATGTTGGCTGACTGCAACCTCTACCTCCCAGGTTCAAGTGATTCTCCTGCCTTGGCCTCCCAAGATACTGGAATTACAGGCGCTTGCCACCATGCGTGAATAATTTTTTTATTTTTTATTTTTACTTTTTTGAGATGGAGTCTTATTCTGTCACCCAGGCTGGAGCACAGTATCATCATCTCGGCTCACTACAAACTCCATCCCCCGTCTCCTACCTCAGTCTCCTGAGTAGCTGGGATTATAGGTGCCTGCCACCATCCCTGGCTGGTTTTTGTATATATATATATATTTTTTTAGACAGAGTCTTGCTCTGTCACCAGGCTGGAGCGCAGTGGCGCAGTCTCAGCTCACTGCAACCTCCGCCTCCTGGGTTCAAGTGATCCTTCCACCTCAGCCTCCCGAGTAGTGGGGACTACAAGCGTGTGCTACCACGCCCAGCTAATTTTTGTATTTTTAGTAGAGACGGGGTTTCACCACGTTGGCCAGGATGGTCTTGATCTCTTGACCTCGTGATCTGCCCGCCTCAGCCTCCCAAAGTGCTGAGATTACAGGCGTGAGCCACTGCGCCCTGCCTGATTTTTGTATTTTTAGTAGAGATGAGGTTTTACCATCTTGGCCAGGCTGGTCTTGAACTCCTGATCTCGTGATCCAGCCACCTTGGCCTCCCAAAGTGCTGGGATTACGAGTGTGAGCTGCTGAGACCAGCCTAATTTTTGTATTTTTAGTAGAGATGAAGTTTCATCATGTTGGCCATGCTGATCTCGAACTCTTGACCTCAGGTGATCTACCCACCTTGGCCTCCCAAAGTGGTAGACTTACAGGTGTGAGCCACCACACCCAGCTGATGATTTTGATTTGGTATATCTGCCCTCCTCCTCCACTGGGTGAAAGTTTTTTCAGAGTACTATATGATGTTGACATCTGAGCCTGCTTCCCAAAGTGCTTAGGACAAATTTTTATGTTGACTGCTTGTTTTTTATTTTTTTATTCCCAGTACCTGGTGCAGCTTTTGATTCATAACAGGTGCTCAGTAAATGCTGATTGTGTCAATTAATATTCCTGCCCACTTGGAGCTTCAAGTGTAATTTGGGAACAATAAAGGGCAACAGAAAAGAAAACATTTGGTTCAACACATAAAAAGGATGACAATAGTTTAGAGTTTGGGTAGATCTGAATATTGTTTGTTTAGAACCTGAATCTCAAGTCTGAGTCTGTAACAAAATTTTTCTTCCAGATGATGAGGAATCTGATGAGGAAGCTGTGAAGAAAACCAACAAATGTGTACTAGTCTGGGAGGTTAGTGATCCTTTGTAAAACATTGTAAAATGTTAGCCAACTCTGATTGTTTATGCTATTTAACTAGAGCAATGGAATATAAGAACTAATCAGCGAGTAAATTCCTTAAATAATTTATGTTTCTCATTGGAATTTATTTACTTATTTTTTTAAAACAGTTTTGCTTTTGTTACCCAGGCTGGAGTGCAGTGGTGCCATTTCAGCTCACTGCAGCCTCCACTTTCTGGTTTCAAGCCATTCTCCTGCCTTGGCCTCCCTAGTAGCTGGGATTACAGGTGCCTGCCACCGTGCCTGGCTAATTTTTGTATTTTTAGTGAAGACAGGGTTTCACCATGTTGGCCAGGCTGGTTTCAAACTCCTGACCTTCTGTTCCACCCCTCGTGGCCTCCCAAAGTGCTGGGATTACAGGCATGAGCCACCGCACCTGGCCTGGAATCCATTTTTTTTTTTTTTTGAGACGGAGTTTCGCTCTTGTTACCCAGGCTGGAGTGCAGTGGCACAATCTCGGCTCACCACAACCTCTGCCTCCTGGGTTCAGGCAATTCTCCTGCCTCAGCCTCCTGAGTAGCTGGGATTACAGGCACGCGCCACCATGCCCAGCTAATTTTTTGTATTTTTAGTAGAGACGGGGTTTCACCATGTTGACCGGGATGGTCTTGATCTCTTGACCTCGTGATCCACCCGCCTCGGCCTCCCAAAGTGCTGGGATTACAAGCGTGAGCCACCGCGCCCGGCCCATCCTGGAATCCATTTTTTTTTTTTTTTTTTTTTTTGAGATGGAGTTTCGCTCTTGTTACCCAGGCTGGAGTGCAATGGCACGATCTCGGCTCACCGCAACCCCCGCCTCCTGGGTTCAGGCAATTCTCCTGCCTCAGCCTCCTGAGTAGCTGGGATTACAGGCACACGCCACCATGCCCAGCTAATGTTTTGTATTTTTAGTAGAGACGGGGATTCACCATGTTGACCAGGATGGTCTCGATCTCTTGACCTCGTGATCCACCCGCCTCGGCCTCCCAAAGTGCTGGGATTACAGGCTTGAGCCACCGCGCCCGGCCTGGAATCCATTTTTAAATGGTTGTCAGCAAATTCTTCCTGATCATCTTTTTAGTTAAATTGAAGAGTATTTAGTATATGTTATCTAGGGAAGTGTGTGGACAGTGCTGCTCGTAGCAGGAATACAAATTCTCTACTGAAAATTATTTATTTCATGATGATGAATATGAGACTTGGAAAGAAGGAAGTACTAGACTCAATATAAAGTTAGGAGGCTGGGCATTGCTGCTTATTAGCTGTGCAATCTGGGCAGGACACTCAGTGCCAAATTCTGTTGCCTTATCTATAAAATGTAGACATTATTATTTACTCTTTATATTGTCTATTTTTTTGAGAACCAAATTAGGTAATTATATAATAGTGCTTCATGAAATGTGACTAAATCACTCTTCAGGTGGAATTTTTTTTATGGTTATCTAGTTCTTTAAACCCTGAAGGTTTCTTAGAGAATCAGTATTAATGTTTTCATTCATGTGTGCTTTTAGGTAGAGTACACGTATATCTTTTTTTTTTTTTTTTTTTTTTTTTCAGAAAGAGATTTGCTCTTGTTGCCCAGGCTGGAGTGCAATGGCACAATCCCAGCTCACTGCAACCTCCACCTCTCAGGTTCAAGTGATTCTCCTGCCTCAGCCTCCAAAGTAGCTGGGACTACAGGCACACAACTCCATGCCCTGCTAATTTTTGTATTTTTGGTAGAGATGGGGTTTCACCATGTTGGCCAAGATGGTCTCGATCTCCTGACCTCTTGATCTTCCTGCCTAGGCCTCCCAAAGTGCTGATATTATAGTCATGAGCCACTGCGCCTGGCCGTATATCTTCTATTTTTAAAAACATTATTACAAAAGTAGTAAATATTAAGATTAAAAAATTCTCATTATACAGCAGAGTACTTACTGAAACCCAGCACAGTGGCTCACGCCTGTAATCCTAGCACTTTGGGAGGATGAGGTGGATGGATTGCTTGAGCTCAGGAGTTCAAGACCAGCCTGGGCAACATGGCGAAACCCTGTCACTACAAATAATACAATAATTAGCCAGGCCTGGTGGCATGTGCCTATAGTTCCAGCTATTTGAGAGGCTGAGGTGGGAGGATTGCTTCAGCGTGGGAATCTGAGGCTATAGTGAGCTCTGATTGCGCCACCGCACTCCAGCCTGGGCACCAGAGTGAGAACCTGTCTTTATTTTTGTTTTTGTTTTGAGATGGAGTCTTGCTCTGTCACTAGGCTGGAGTGCAGTGGCACAATCTCAGGTTACTTCTACCTCTGTCTCCAGGGTTCAAGCAATCTCCTGCCTCAGCCTCCCAAGTAGCTGGGACTGCAGGTGTGCACCACCATGGTCAGCTGAATTTTGTAATATTAGTAGAGACTAAGTTTCACCGTGTTGGCCAGGCTGGTCTCAAACTCCTGACCTCAGGTGATCTGCCTGCCTCAGCCTCCCAAAGTGCTGGGATTACAGGTGTGAGCCACCTTGCCCAGCTAGAGACCCTGTCTTAACAAAAAACAAAAAAGAAAAAGTCTTGGGCTGGGCCCCATAGCTCATGCTTGTATTCCCATCACTTTGGGAGGCCAAGGTGGGCAGATCATGAGGTCAGGAATTCCAGACCAGCCTGGCCAACATGGTGAAACCCCATCTCTACTAAAAATACAAAATTTAGCTGGGCATGGTGGTGGGTGCCTGTAATCCCAGCTACTCGGGAGACTGAGACAGGAGAATCGTTTGAACTTGGGAGGCGGAGGTTGCAGTGAGCTAAGATTGTACCATTCCAAACCAGCCTGGGCGACAATGTGAGACTACATCTCAAAAAATAAAGAAAAGAAAAAGTCTCTTCCTATTCTCTGATCTCTTCAGACAAATCTTTATAGGTAATTGCTATTAATAGTTCTTCTTCTGAAGGAACAACCAAAAAATAAAAGAATTTAAAAAAAAGATTTTCATGTATCCTTCTGCCTTATCTCAGATTCTTCAATTTATACATACAAATTAGATGAAAATCGCCATAATATTTGTTTCTCTGTTTTATAAGTTCCCGCCTGCAAATTTTTTTTTGTTTTGTTTTGTATTGTTTTGTTTTGTTTTGAGACGGAGTTTCGCTCTTGTTACCCAGGCTGGAGTGCAATGGCGCCATCTCGGCTCACCACAACCTCCGCCTCCTGGGTTCAGGCAATTCTCCTGCCTCAGCCTCCTGAGTAGCTGGGATTACAGGCACGTGCCACCATGCCCAGCTAATTTTTTGTATTTTTAGTAGAGACGGGGTTTCACCATGTTGACCAGAATGGTCTTGATCTCTTGACCTCGTGATCCACCCGCCTCGGCCTCCCAAAGTGCTGGGATTACAGGCTTGGGCCACTGCGCCCGGCTGTTTTGTTTTTTAAGAGACAGGGTTTTGCTGTGTTGCCCAGGCTGGTGTGCAGTGGCACAGTCATAGCTCACTACAGCCTTGAACTCCTAGGGTCAAGCAGTCCTCTGGCCTTAGCTTCTCAGGTATCCAAGATCTCAGGTCCACACCACTGTGCCTAATTTATTTTATTTTATTTTTTGTAGAAATGGTGTCTCACTATGTTGTCCAGGCTGGTCTTGAACTCTTAGCCTTGAGTGATCCTCCCACCTCAGCCTCCCAAAGGGCTGTGATTATAGGCATGAACTACTTTACTCAGCCCTCCCTGCACATGTGTTAGCCCCTTCATCTCTTAGATTTTCTTGTATTTGTCTCTGAAGAGTATTTACTGAAAAAGTCCTGGCTTCTTAGAGAACCAGTATTAATGTTTTAGAACTTTAGTCTTCAGGAATTCTCTCTCAGGTTCAGAAATAAGCAAGTTCTGCTCCAGCCTCCCTATTAGTGTCTACTCCCTGAAAACCTCTTGAGGGTAGTGCTTTATAACTGCCATTGCTGCTGGTACCTTGGGCAAGAATGCCCGTTCTGCCCAGGACTGTCTTCTATTGTAATTCTCTGTTCTTACCTGCTCTTCTTCTGCTCCCTGCCCCCAATTGTTCTTTGTTGCTGGGCCCCAAAGCCTCCTGCTTGTATAAATAGTTTTTTGGGTCTTTTTGAAGGCCTAAATTTAGTCCTTAAGGCCTGGTGGGAGATAAGTTTATCTCATCCCACCCCCTATAGTTATTCCTGTCTTGGTGTTCCACCCAGGCACCAGAGGAAAGAATTCCTCATCCTCACTTCATTCAAAAAACTAAAAGCCTTATGCGTATGAATTCATAAAAACTCATGCAAATATCCAAGGAAATGGAGGTCACAATTTTTTTTTACCATAAAATCATGTTCAGCTTGCACATTGCTCACAAATGTTATAGTTCTTATTTAAAAAAATTATATCTGATTTAAATAAGAAATTGCAGTATTTTATGTCTTTCCTAGGGTACAGCCAAAGACCGGAGCTTTGGAGAGATGAAGTTTAAACAGTGTCCTACAGAGAACATGGCTCGTGAGCATTTCAAAAAGCATGGGGCTGAACACTACTGGGACCTTGCGCTGAGTGAATCTGTGTTAGAGTCTACTGATTGAGACTGCTGCAAGCCCTTGCCTCTCCCCCCTTGCCTTTGTCTCTTCAGTCCTCTCACTTAATTCTGTTTCCCAGCCTACTCCCACTTGTTTGTGTGATCTCAGAACTGTGCCAAGCAGATATTGGGACAAAGGGAGAATATCTTGCTCCCTTCCCCAGTCAGCCTGGTGTTGCCCTTTATTCCCCATATGTGCATATGATTAAAGAGTTATTTTTAAACTTGGTGTGATATTTTTCACACATTCCTAAGTATTAGAGTTTGGGTCTTCAGGTGATCCTTCTTCCAGACTTCTAGCAAAAAAAAACATTTTTTGTCATTGATATTTATTTATATATATAAATGGATGAATGGATGGATAAATGAATATGTATTTTTGAAGTCTAGTGGAAATGTCTGATTTCATCCTGGAACTAGAATGATACATACTGTTTTCCTGGAGCAGAATGAAGCAGGAAGATGTGTAAAGGGCTAAGGGAGGGAGGGACAAATGAGTGTCCATCCCTTAACCAAAAGAACCACCAGGTTAGACAGATTACCTCAAGACTTGGCTAAGTAGTCTTTCTAGGAAATCAGTTCCTCTAAGGGATGCATATGTGGGAATGTGTGTTGTGAGTGAAATGGACACAGGGAGAGTCCAAGAAGCATGCTATGAGTCAGTTTGTGAAGTGGAATAGGATTTAAGAATTTAGCCCATTTTGTCTCTTTTACTAGTTTAAAAATCTGCTTCTAAAAGAAATCGTGTAGTTCTTATTTTTTTCTATCTATGAATCTGACTACATGTGGTTGGTTTTATTTTAGGAATATTTGAGTCAGTGAGTATCTGTTGAAGTCCAAAATTTTTACCATACCTATCCTTCTGTTTCATATTGCATGTGTTGGGAATGGATCAAACAAAGAAGTCATTAGAGCTCCCATACCTTCTTGCTATATGGAGCATACTATGAATTTGTATTGGAGAATGGGTATATAACAAGAAGTTAAAACATTCTGTGTTATAAAATTAACCTCTTTTAAAATCCATGTTTCAGGTCCTGGTCAGAGTTCCAACTTTAGTATCAAGGGACCACTACGGTCAAGGAGATGGGAAGAGATAGGGGACCGCAAAGGGTTTTGAGCAGGTGTCCCCAAACTATGGCCCTCGGGCCGCATGTGGCCCCCTGAGGCCGTTTATCCGGCCCCCCGCCGCACTTCAGGAAGGGGCACCTCTTTCATCGGTGGTCAGTGAGAGGAGCACAGTATGTGGCGGCCCTCCAACGGTCTGAGGGACAGTGAACTGGCCCCCTGTGTAAAAAGTTTGGGGACGCCTGGTTTTGAGGAAAACTAGTGCAACTTCTCTGCTTAATTTTAATTTTTTACGCTCCAGTTCAAAAGATTCTCCTTTTTTAGAGACAAGCAAACTAACCCAGATGAGTGAGGTTGCTGATCCCAGTGCAGGATGAAATCTTTGAAATCACTCTAGCTTGATAGGACACAGCAATGAAGATTTTGAGTGCTTACTCTGGTAATTGTATCTGTGAAACTTGAGAGCTAGAGAATTGAACTATTTTAGAATTTCTGGATTTAAGCAAATCTAGGGGAAAAAATCATTGTCATTAAAATGAGTGTTTCTGTTTTGTAAAGATTGTGTGTGTGTGTGTGTGTGTGTGTGTGTGTGTGTGTGAGAGAGAGAGAGAGAGAGAGGGAGAGAGAGAGAGAAATGGAGTTTCGCTCTTGTTGCCCAGGCCGGAGTGCAATGGGTGCGATCTCAGCTCACCGCAATCTCTGCCTCCCGGGTTCAAGCAATTCTCCTGCCTCATCCTCCTGAGTAGCTGGGATTACAGACTTGAACCACCACACCTGGCTAATTTTTTTTTTTGTACTTTTAATAGAGACAGGGTTTCCCCATGTTGGTCAGTCTGGTCTTGAACTCCTGACCTCAGGTGATCCACCTGTCTCAGCCTCCCAAAGTGCTGGAATTAGAGATGTGAGCCACTGTGCCCCGCCCCTTGTTAAAGAATTTGTTACACGTACATGTGTAAATAATTTATATGCTACTTTGAAAATGAGTACATTCCATAGGATCTAAAGGGAATATTCATATTATAATACACTATAGTTTATTGTAAGTACCCATAATGAGACTCACCATTGGTTGTCTTGAGTGTATCACTCATTTCTTTGTGCCTCAAGGTGTTGTTAAATTTTTTCAATAAGCATTAACCTCCTTATTTCTCCTAACAAATTTAGATATGCATTTTAGAGGTGAGGAATTTGAGGCTTAGAGTGAGTAAATTGCCCAAGGTTATGAGTTAGTAAGTTATAGAGCTTAATTTGAACTCAGGTTTGTTTGACTACAGCCCAAACTCAGCCACTAAGTATATATTGCCTCATTTGTACAGTAATGGGGTAGGGACAGATAAGTTCTTTCAAATGAATGTTATTCTCAGGATAGTTCTTACCTGGGGATGTTATCACTTAAAATACTTTGTGAACTTCATAATCTATTTCCAATCCTTTTTAAAATATCTTTAGTTAATGACAGTTATTAGTTTTGGAAAGAGTTATTACTTTCTTTATTTTATTTTTTTATTGGAAAGAGTTTTAGAAACCCTTTGGCTATAACAGTAATGAACAAGTGGAATTTGAAATTAAAAGCAATTCAGTTTACATTGGCACCAAAAGGAAGTGGCATACTTAGGATAAATCCAAATACGTGTAAGATCTATATGAAGAAAACTACAAAACTCTAATGGAAAAAAAAAAAAAAAACAACGAAATTCAATGTTGTTTCACATTCATGTAGGAAGACAGTATTTTTAAAATGTCAATTCTAGCTGGGTGTGGTGGCTCATGCCTGTAATCTCAGCACCTTGGGAGACCAAGGGTGGAAGATGATTGAGACCAGCCTGGAGAACACAGGGAGATCCCATCTCTAAAAAAAAGTTTTTAGCCGGGTGCGGTGGCTCAAGTCTGTAATCCCAGCACTTTGGGAGGCCGAGGCGGGTGGATCACGAGGTCGAGAGATCGAGACCATCCTGGTCAACATGGTGAAACCCTGTCTCTACTAAAAATACCAAAAATTACCTGGGCATGGTGGCGCGTGCCTGTAATCCCAGCTACTCAGGAGGCCGAGGCAGGAGAATTGCCTGAACCCAGGAGGCGGAGGTTGTGGTGAGCCGAGATCGCGCCATTGCACTCCAGCCTGGGTAACAAGAGTGAAACTCCGTCTCAAAAAAAAAAAAAAAAAAATTTGTGTGTGAGACAAATTCTCACTTTGTTTCCCAGGCTGGAGTGCAGTGGCATGATCTCAGCTCACTGCAGCCTCGACTTCCCAGGCTCAAGCAATCCTCCCACCTCTCAGCCTCCTGAATAGCTGAGTCTACAGGCATATGCCACCACGCCTGGCTAGTTTTTAAACTTTTTTGTAGAGACGAGATATCGCTTTGTTGCCCAGGCTGGTCTCCAACTCTGGAGCTCAAGTCATCTTCTTGCCTTGGCCTCCCATAGTGCTGGTATTACAGGCATGAATCACTGTACCTGGCCTACAAAATTTTTAAAAATAAAAATTTAGCCAGGGCATGGTGGCATGTGCCTGTGGTTCCAACTGCCTGGCAGGCTGGGAGGATCGCTTCATGAGGTGGAGGTTGCAGTGAGTTGAGATCACGCCACTGCACTCCAGCCTGGATGACAAACTCCGTTTCAAAAAAAAAAAAAAAATGGGTCAAAGACCTTAACAGACACATCTTTAAAAAAAGAGATGGCAAATAAACATGTGAAAAGATGCTCCACGTCGTATGTCATTAGGGAAATGCAAATTAAAACAAAGATACTGCTACACACTTGTTAGAGTGGCCAAAATCCAGAAGACTCACAACACTAAATGCTGGTGAGAATGTAGAACTGATGGAAATACAAAATGGTAAATCTGTTTTGGAGGACAGATTGATTTTTTTTTTTTTTTTTTTTTTTTTTTTTTTGAGATGGAGTTTCACTCTTGTTGCCCAGGCTGGCGTGCAGTGGCACAATCTTGGCTCACTGCAACCTCCCAGGTTCAAGTGATTCTCCTGCCTCAGCCTCCCAAGTAGTTTGGCTTACAGGAGCCCACCACCGTGCCCGGCTAATTTTGTATTTTTTTAAATTTTATAATGACGGGGTTTCACCATGTTGGTCAGGCTGGTCTTGAACTCCCGACCTCAGGTTATCCGCCCGCCCTGGCCTCCAAAGTGCTTGGATTGCAGGCGTGAGCCACTACACCCGGCCAATTTTGTATTTTTTAGTAGAGACTGGGTTTCCCCATGTTGGTCAGGCTGGCTGGTTTCTAGCTCCTGACCTTGGGTAATCCACCCTCCTCAGTCTCCCAGAGTGCTGGGATTACAGGCGTGAGCCACTGCGCTTGGCCTCAGGTTGATGATCTAGTACAAAACTAAACATACTCTTTTTTTTTTTTTTGAGACGGAGTTTTTGCTCTCGTTACCCAGGCTGGAGTGCAATGGCGCGATCTCGGCTCACCGCAACCTCCGTCTCCTGGGTTCAGGCAATTCTGCCTCAGCCTCCTGAGTAGCTGGGATTACAGGCACGCGCCACCATACCCAGCTAATTTTTTGTATTTTTAGTAGAGACGGGGTTTCACCATGTTGACCAGGATGGTCTCGATCTCTCGACCTCGTGATCCACCCGCCTCGGCCTCCCAAAGTGCTGGGATTACAGGCTTGAGCCACCGCGCCCGGCCTAAAACTAAACATACTCTTACCATAGGATCTAACAATTGTACTCCTTCGTATTTATTCAAGGAGTTCAAAACCTATTCACCCAAAAGCTGTACATAGATATTTATAACAGCTTTATTCATACTTGCCAAAATGTGGAAGCAACCAAGATGTTCTTCAAGTGAATGGATAAATAAAACTGGCACATCTGGACAGTGGAATATTTCAGCACTAAAAAGAAATTGGCTATCAAGCCATGAAAAGACATGGAGGAAACTGAAATGCATATTACTAAGTGAAAAAAGCCAGTCTGAAAAGGTTACATACTGAATGACTGCAACTACATGATGTTCTGAAAAAGGCAAAACTATGAAGCTGGTAAAATGATTAGTAGTTGCTAGGGGAGTGGGGGAGGGAGGGATGAACAGGTGGAGCACAGAGGTTTTTAGAGCAGTGAAACTGCTCTGTATGAAACTATAATGGTAGATACATATTATTATACATTTTTTCAAACTCAGAAGGTATAACACCAAGAGTGAACCCTAATGTAAACTATGGGCTTTGAATGATAATGTGTTAGTGTAGGTTTGTCAGTTGTAACAGATGTACCATTCTGATGGGTGACATTGATAATGGGGAAGGGTATTCATGTGTGGGGGCAGGAGGTATATGGAAGTCTCTGCTTTCCACACAATCGCTGTGAATCTAAAACTGCTCTAAAATAGTCTATTTTAAAAAGTGGTTTTTTTGGCTACAGTTACAGAAAAAAAAAAAATGTAGGGTCAGGACCAGGCATGGTGGCTCATGCTTATAATCCCAGCACTTTGGGAGGCTGAAAGCAGGATGACTACTTGAGGCCAGGAATTTGACCAGCCTTGGCAACATAGGGAGACCCCCTCTCAAAAAGAAAAAAGTTTGTATTTTAATTAGCCAGGTGTGATTATGCAGGCCTGTAGTCCAAGCTACTTGAGCTGCTGAGGCAGGAGGATCACTTGGGTCTGGGGGATTAAGGCTGCTATGAGCTACGATCGTGCCACTGCACTCTAGCCTGGACAGGGACAGAGCGAGACCCTGTTTTAGGGCCTTTGCACTTACTGTTCCTTCTAACCGGATTGTTCCATTCCCCCTCTCCCGTATCTGCTTGGTTGCTTTTTTGTCAATGTTCAGATCGAGCTATTTCCTTCGAGAAGACTTCCCGGTTCACCATACCACCAGTCTCATACTGGCGCGTGCATGCGCGCGCGTGCACACATACACACACACACACGCCTACACCTTTCTCCCTTATCCTGCTTCACCTTTTTACAGAACTCAGTACTGTCTGAAATGTCCTTGTTTGTGGTCTCCCGCCACTAAACTCCAGAGGGAAGGGATTTTTGTTTTGCTCTGTGTTACTCCCCATCATCTAAAACAGTACTTGGCACAAGACGTTCAACAACCTGAATTAATGAACAGTGGACATAAATTTGACAAAATAGGTTTCCTGCAAGAAGTGTGACTGTAGTGGGGAGACGTTAAAAAAATTAAAATAAAATTGTATATGCTTAGTGGGAACACAGGATCCTCTAAATTAGCCCTGAGGATTTACATAGGTACATGCGATGGAACGGTTCATATAAGGCTCATAATAAAAGTTATGTAAGGCTCTTGCCAGTATGTATTATGCAATTTTAAGATTGTAACGTAGCTGGCGAAAATGAGGTCACGTTGCCATTTTCTTCCCCTCGAAAAATTTTATGGGGAAAATTTTCTTTCACTTCCTCATTTATTTCCTTTTCCTCTAACCTAAGTGGTCAAGCAGCTGTGAATGTTTTCTTCCAAGGGAAGCGAGAAATACGGTTTGGGGGGAGCCTGCGTAGTGAATGGCTCACTGGGGCTGGCGCATGCGCATCTTCTGTGGCGCTGCAAGATGTCTGCCGGCCATTTTGTCGCGCGTCGCTGCCCCGAGGAGTTGGCGGCGATGGCTGCAGCCGCCAAAGACTAACAGTGGTCTCAGTGGTGGGAATTTGCCGTCTCTGTTGTGCGAACTAAACACTCCCAAGACAGCGACCCAAGCAACAAAAGGCGGGGCGGAGCGGTGGAGCGCCTCCCTCTAACCTTAGTTATACCAGCTCCCTCACCCTTCCCTCCTAGTTCTTGCAGCCCGCTGCACGCTGACCTTCCGCGCAGGCGCACAAATAATCGAAGCGCTTCCTGGGCCCCGGGGGCTTCAGAGCTCCTGCGCGCGCTTCTGGTTTTCCATTCCTGATTGGTCAGGTTGCCCCGCCATCACGCCTCTTTCTGCTTTCAAGGTTGAGAAGGAAGCGGGGGGGCGGGGCCAAGCGGCGCGTGCGCGATACTGTTGCTGCCCCTTTGCTGCTATTGCGTTGCAAAAAAAAAATCCTGACTAGGTAGCCTTGGACCTTTTCTGTGCTAGCGAGTCTAAAGGAGAGAGAGATTTCTGCAACGGAAGGGGCAGCCGGGTAGTATTAAATTTACGATATTAACGCCCGACCTGGCTCACAGGAGTGTGGGGACAGGGGCGGGGAAGGGCCTTAGCACTGAGAGCCGAAAAGTAGAAAAGCATTCGTTTCGGCGTCAGGCGTTTTGAAAGGCTTTGCAGGTCCTGTTTTCTGCGTGGTTTTTCCGTGATTACTGACTGGTTTAAACACGACCCCTTGAACAATATTGGTGAAACCTCCGAGGCCCGCAGCCCCTCCTCGCAGCGTGTAGGAGCTGCCAGCGTGCCCAGCTGCTTGTGTTCCCGTCCGTGCCTCCGGAGGAGCCCGGCGCGTGCACCATCCCCACCCCCTGGCCTCCCTCCCCACCTACGGCTTCCACGCACTCGCAGTGATTGTTTTGCCCGCTCCCGCCGCCGCCGCCGCCAGAGGAGCAGCAGCGCTTGTGCAAACCGGGAAGATGGCGGCCGGCGGCGGCGGAGGCAGCAGTAAGGCCTCCTCCTCGTCGGCCTCTTCGGCAGGGGCTCTGGAGTCCTCGTTGGATCGAAAATTCCAGTCTGTAACCAACACTATGGAATCCATTCAAGGCTTGTCGTCGTGGTGTATAGAGAACAAGAAACACCACAGTACTATCGTCTACCATTGGATGAAGTGGCTCCGGAGATGTGAGTGTTGGGGGTGACTAAGGAAGGGAAGACCGGGGAGATGGAAGGAAATCTGTCCCGAAACGCCTGAGGTTTACGCGCGGAGCCGCTGCATTTGGTTGGGGTTGTTCGCGAGAAAGGTTTGACCCGAGTGTTCCCAAACCCAGACTCCATTCCTCGCCAGGATTGTCCTGAACTGCAGGAGACTCATTTCTTGGGTTTTTTAGCCATTGACTTGTTGTGACCTTGGGCCGTTGGGCCCGGATCCATAGAGATTTACCTATTTTTTAAAATATTTATTTCAGAGCCTCGTAGGGTGTGTTGTTGATTTTTCCGAACCTTCGCGGAAATTGTCGCGTCCGTTTATTTCTTACAGGCCTTGACATGTTAATGATTTCTGGCTTTCCTGATGGTAGGCAAGCTGTGGTTTTAAGCAGTAGTAAATCCAGTGATGTTTAATAAGGAGTGCGTTTTCTGGATGAATGTATCTAAAACTTGGGATGTGTAGGAAGGAGAGTATTACCTGGATGAATGTTAAGAAGCAGCATGAGCTCTACCTGGATCGGAGGCACCACCGGGGTTCCCCTATACCTGTGTTTGCTGCGATAAAATACAGGTTTCTTGGATACTGACCAGAAGCAACTGCGATACTGTAGTCAGTATCATCATTAATACCTTAAAATATAAAGCGTGTCCAGTTACTTTTTTTTTTTTTTTTTTTTTGAGACGGAGTTTTGCTCTTTTCGCCTAGGCTGGAGTGCAGTGGCGCGATCTCGGCTCACTGCAACCCCCGCCTCCCGGGTTCAAGGGATTCTCCTGCCTCAGCCTCCCAAGTAGTTGGGCTTACAGGTGCCCCCACCACGTCCGGCTAATTTTTTGTATATTTGGTAGAGACGGGGTTTCATCGTATTGGCCAGGCTGGTCTCGAACTCCTGACCTCAGGTGATCCACCCGCCTCGGCCTCCCAAAGTGCCGGGATTTCATGCATGAGCCACCGTGCCCGGCCCAGTTACTTTTGAATTACCTGAAATACTTTTTTACACAATTGAGTTGATTTCATAGGTAATGACAACAAGAAATGTGCTTTTTGAATATGTAGTACCTTTTTCTCTAGTTGTGCCTTTTTTTTTTTTTTCCCCTTGTCTTTATCCTGGAGGTTTTTCCATTTTGCTGCTTTACTGCAGAAACGAGCTCTGTTAAAAGCATTGATTGTTGGCAGAAGGTTTAAATCTTAGAGGAGGAAGTGTGGAGAAGTCACTCTTGGTTCCTGCTGAGAAGAGAGGGTTAACTCTTACTCCATATATATCTATTAGAATTTTTCTTTGCTTCCTGCCTGTAGCATTTCACCATTGAGACCCATCATCCAGTTATTCTGCCTTATTCTACTTCTACCATTGCTCCTGCAGTGTTTTTTGTTTACCTTTTAGAGAACAGATAGATAAAGCTTTCGAAATTATCGACCCCATGCTTCAAACTATTTGTGTTTAAAGTTTTGGGAGGAATGTTTTGTGGTTCTTTGAATAATAATGCAGAGAAATTATTAGAGACAAGACAGAATTACCTGTGTTTACCAATAGCAGATCAAATATTTTCTTGCCTGGAGGTAAAATTATAACGTGCAAAAATCAAATATGCTAACAGTCATCATCAAAGACTCACATGTTAAGTATCTGCTATGTGCCCAGTCATCTCATTGTACCTTAAAATCAACTGAGAAGTAGATTTTTTAATCACTGATTTACAAACGAGAAAACTAAGGCTCAGAAATGTTAACTTGCTTAAGGTTACTCAGTAAAATGGTGGGGTTAGGATTTGACTTCAGCATTAACTTTGTAAAATAATGATTAATGTATTTGGTATGCCAGTGATAATTGCAAGCAGTTCTAATGTGAGAGAACCTATTCTCCACCCTATTTTAAAACATTTTTACTGAACTATACAAGCATTTTACACTTCTTCATCTTTGGGCTCTGGGGCTTTAACTGTATGGTTCCATCATTTGCAAGAATAAGTTGGTCCCTGTCCCATCCCTGCTATGTGGGATCACAAGTGATGATTACAGTTTTTTTCTAGTCAGCAATAATGAGATACAGTGAAGCCAGAATTTTTTTACCTCCGCTGTTGTGGCTGTTCTGCCTGAGCTTATTTCCTTTGTTGATACCTTTTTGAGATGGAGTCTTGTTCTGTTTCCCAGGCTGGAGTGCAGGTTACAGAGCTATTTCGGCTACCTGCAACCTCTGCCTGCCGTTTTCAAGTGATTCTGCTGCCTCAGCCACCTGAGTAGCTGAGGCTATAGGTGCGAGCTACCCCGCCCGGCTAATTTTTTGTATTTTTAGTAGAGACGGGATTTCACCATGTTAGCCAGGATGGTCTCTATCTCCTGACCTCGTGATATGCCCTCCTCGGCCTCTCAAAGTGCTGGGATTACAGGTGTGAGCCACCGCGCCCAGCCTGTTGATATCCTAAGAGTGAAAAAATGATTGCTCCAGGAGGGCAGTGGTTCAGTTGAAGTGCATTGTATATAGCTTATGTAGTTAAGTGCTTTTGGCTAAAACAACTTCATACTTTGATGTTGTTTCTAGTGGAATGGAATTTAACTTTCTAAAATGGTTAAGATTAATTTTAGACGTTTCGTATTTACATTTAAAGAACTTCATTGATCTCATTGTAAATAAAGCGTTTTGATAGAAATATTCGGCAGATTGGTGTGGGGCACAATGGAAACAGTTTATGCATTGGGCCTTGTTTTCATTTAAGTTCTGATTTCTTTACGGGTAGACTTAGTTTGGTTTCTAAGTCAGCTTAGGAAAAAGTGAAGTAAGTATCTTTGGCTTTCTCAGCCTTGCTGTCCATTTTCCTGATGCCACTTGCTTTATCTTTTTTCTTCTGACATCCACTATTTAGTAATTTATATTTAGACCTCAGGATAAATTTAAGTACCTGTTAGCTATTCCAGAGATATTTTTATTTTATTCTTTATTTCATAATGTGTAATGAGACTTTTGTTCGTATTAAAGGAAATAATTTAGAGAAATGGCTACCTAAGGATATGTTCCATCGAGGAGTTCCTTAAATTTGCTTGACTGTATCATTCATTACCATTATTTTCTAAAGTGATCTTTCTGTAGCATAAGCAAATGTCATTCCTCTGCTTTAAAACCCTGCAGTGATATCCCTTGCAGTAAGGTGAAGATCTAAATTTCTTTTACATTGGTATATAGGTCCCATACCATCTGCCCTGCCTAGGGCTTCTTCACATCCTGCTTCCTTCTCATTGTTTAAGATCTAAGCTCAAATATTACCTCTTCAGAAAGACCTTCTTTGATCACCTTATTTCTGTTTTTCTGTTTGTTTGTTTTGAGATGGAGTCTTAATAGATTTTTTTTTTTTTTTGAGACGGAGTTTTCGCTCTTGTTACCCAGGCTGGAGTGCAATGGCGCGATCTCGGCTCACCGCAACCTCCGCCTCCTGGGTTCAAGCAATTCTCCTGCCTCAGCCTCCTGAGTAGCTGGGATTACAGGCACGTGCCACCATGCCCAGCTAATGTTTTGTATTTTTAGTAGAGACGGGGTTTCACCACGTTGACCAGGATGGTCTCGATCTCTCGACCTTGTGATCCACCTGCCTCAGCCTCCCAAAGTGCTGGGATTACAGGCTTGAGCCACCGCGCCCGGCTAATAGATTTTTTAAATTACGTGTATCTGTTTATCTTTATTTTATTTTATTGAGACACAGTCTCGCTCTGTTGCCCAGGCTGGAGTACAGTGGTGCGATCTCAGCTTACTGCAGCCTCTGCCTTTCAGGTTCAAGTGATTCTCGCCTCAGCCTCCTGAGTAGCTGGGGTTACAGGCGCACACCACCGAGCCCAGCTATTTTTTTTTTTTTTTTTTTTTGAGACAGAATTTCACACTTGTCCCCCGGGCTGGAATGCAGTGGTGTGATCTCGGCTCACTGCAACCTCTGCCCCCCAGGTTCAAGTGATTATTGTGCCTCAGCCTCCCAGGTAGCTTGAATTACACACATGCGCCACCATGCCCTGCTAATTTTTGTATTTTTAGTAGAGATGAGGTTTCACCATGTTGGCCAGGCTGGTCTTGAATTCCAGATCTCAGGTGATCCACCTGCCTTGGCCTCCCAAAGTGCTGGGATTACAGGTGTGAGCTGCTGAGCACGGTGCCCGGCTAATTTTTGTATTTTTAGAAGAGACAACGTTTTACCTTCTTGGCCACGCTGGCCTGGAACCCCTGACCTCAGGTGATCCACCCGCCTTGGCCTCCCGAAGTGCTGGAATTACAGGTGTGAACCACTGCATACGGCCTCACCTTATTTTAAGTAATGCCTTCAGTTGCTGTTATGTCATCTTATTTTCAATATATGATGTTACCCTGTTTGTTACATATTTATGGCTCCCTCCACCAGATGACAGGGCTGTCTTGTTTGCTGCCCTGTCCCCAAACAACTAGAATAGTGCTGGCATACAGTTAGCAATCAGTAAATATTTGTCAACATAATGTTGAGAAATAGCTAATCAAGAACTTAAGGAACAACAGAATTGTTTTAATTTCTGTTTATCTGAAGGAAGCATTGATAATTTTTTTTTTTTTTTTTTGAGACGGAGTTTTGCTCTTGTTACCCAGGCTGGAGTGCAATGGCGTGATCTTGGCTCACCGCAACCTCTGCCTCCTGGGTTCAGGCAATTCTCCTGCCTCAGCCTCCTGAGTAGCTGGGATTACAGGCACGTGCCACCATGCCCAGCTAATTTTTTTGTATTTTTAGTAGAGATGGGGTTTCACCATGTTGACCAGGATGGTCTCGATCTCTTGACCTCGTGATCCACCCGCCTCGGCCTCCCAAAGTGCTGGGATTACAGGCTTGAGCCACCGCGCCCGGCCGAAGCATTGATAATTTAGTGAAAGAAATTACAGATATAGTAGTTGGAAGTTGGACTTGATGTGCAACTTTCCCAGATTATCATTTCTATACTTCATTCTTTTTTTTTTTCTCTCTCTCTCTGTCTCTTTTTTTTTTTTTTCTTTTTGAGACAGTCTCACTTTGTCGCCTAGGCTGGAGTGCAATGGCACGATCTCAGCTCAGTGCAACCTCCACCTCCTGGGTTCAACGATTCTCCTGCCTCAGCCTCTCGAGTAGGTGGGACTACAGGTGCATGCCACCATGCCCAGCTAATTTTTTGTATTTTTAGTAGAAACGGGGTTTTGCCATATTAGCCAGGTTGGTCTCCGTCTCCTGACCTTGTTATTTACCTGTCTCAGTCTCCCAAAGTGCTGGGATTACAGGTGTGACTCACCATGTCTGGCTGTTCTTTCTCCTCTTTTCTGGGAGGGATATGGGAAAGGGAGAGAGTCTGGCTCTGTTGCCTCTGAGTGCAGTGGCATGAACTCCACTCAGTGCAACCTCCGGCTTCTGGGCTCAAGTGATCCTGCCACATCAGCCTCCTGAGAGCTGGAACTACAGGTGTATGCCACCACACCTGGCTAGTTACGGTTTTTAAAATATATATATATATATATTAAATATACATGCATGAAGCTTTGCTTTGTCGCCCAGGCTGGAGTGCAGCGGTGTGACCTTAGCTCACTGCAACCACCGTCTCCTAGATTCAAGCAATTTTCATGTCTCACCTTCCTGAGTAGCTGGGATTACACATGCATGTCACCATGCCTAGCTAATTTTTGTATTTTTTAGTAGACATGGGGTTTTACCATGTTGGCCAGGCTGGTCTCAAACTCTTGATCTAAGTGATCCCCCCGCCTTGGCCTCCTGAAGTGCTAGGATTACAGGCGTGAGCCACTTCACCTGGCCAAATTTTTGTTTTTTTGTAGAGACAGGGTCTTTCCATGTTGCCCAGGCTAAACTCCTGGGCTCAAGCTTTCTGTCTGCCTTGGCCTCCCAAAGTGGTAAGATTACAGGCATGAACCACTGGGCCCAGCCTTTCTTTCCCATTTTTAATGTAAAGTGGGAATCAATATGGAAAAGTATAAAAACACAGGCTTTTAGAATTAGGCCTATGCTTACATGTTAACTCCAGTCACTTTTTTACTTAAACTGCAGGCCTCAGTTTTTCATCTATAAGTAGTTCTCTGCTTCACATAGAAAACGTTTAAATTATTTATTTATGATGATAAAAATTATGATGATGGTTAATGCAGATAGTCTCAAGATCTGGAGTATTCAAAATAATTACATCAGAATTTTGTTTTGGGCACAGTACTGGAAATTATATTCCCAGATTATGAGAGACAAATTGGACCAGCCTCTCTAGTAAATTAGCTTATGCTCTGAAGAACTAGTAGGACAGAATGGAAAATATTGTGTTCATGACATCCATTTTGTCTTTCTTTTGAGACAGATTCTTGCTCTGTTGCCCAGGCTAGAGTGCAATGGCATGATACCGGCTTACTGCAACCTCCGCCTTCCGGGTTCAGGTAATTCTCCTGCTTCAGCCTCCCTAGTAGCTGGGATTACAGGTGTGTGCCACCACACCTGGCTAATTTTTGTATTTTTAGTACAGATGGGGTTTCACCAGGTTAGCCAGGCTGGTCTGGAACTTCTGACCTCAAGTGATCCATCCACCTCAACCTCCCAAAGTGCTGGGATTATAGGCGTGAGCCACTTTGCCCAGCCATCCATTCTGTCTTGTTTCTAACTATTGAATGGTTTGGTTTGTTTTAGAAGGTATGAGAGTTTAAGTGAGTTTCTGCAGGAAAAGTAAAAGGGTGATTGTTAATCAATTCTAGAGCAGAAAATCTGTTACGGTTTGCTTTCAGCCATTCTGTTCTGTTCTATTCTATTCTGTCCTATTCTTTTTTTGAGACAGGATCTCACTCTGTCACCCAGGCTGGAGTGGGGTGGTGTGATCACAGCTCACTGCAGCCTCTGCCTCCTCGGCTCAAGTGATCTTCCTACCTCAGCCTCCTGAGTAGCTAGGACTATAGGTGCACATCACCACACATAGCAAGTTTTTTTGTGTTTTTTGTAGAAGGGGGTTTTGCCGTGTTTTCCTGGCTGGTCTTGACCTCCTAATCTCAAGCAACCCTCCCTCTTTGGCTTTCCAAAGTGCTGGGATTACAGACTCAACTATTTTTGATAGGAACTTTAAATATGTATAAAAATAGAAGGGTAATGACCCCCGCCCTTTCTACTGATCTCCCCACTTCAGTAGTTATCACTTAACAGTCTTGTTTCATCTATTTCCTTTACCTCCTTTCCCTCAATACTTTGAAGTAAATCTCAGTGCACTGGTATGTTTTTCACAAATGAAACATAAAAACATAGACTAGGAAAAAGAATCTCTTCATACAGGATTTTTTTTTTTTGGTAGAGAATTTACAAAGTACAGTTACCATTTTTATCTGTGCCAATGATTTCTCAGTTTGGATCTCAAGATCCTTAGATGGACCATGAAGCTGGTAATAATTTTACAGCTAACTTTTGCTAAGTGCTTACTATGTGCCAGGCACTGTTCTCTAAGGATTTTACACATACTAATTCATTCATTTCTCACAACTCTTTTAAGTAGGTATTATTATGATCTCCATTTTACAGATTAGAAAACAGAGGCATCAAGACATTAAGTAACTTGCTCATGGTTACAGAGCTAATAGATGGAGATGGAGACAGAATTCAAACCCAGCTATTCTTGATCTACCAGTAGATCTTACTATTACCCACTGTCCTACCTGGGCTTTCCTATTCATATTTTCTACGGTGCAAGAAAAGTTTGATAGCTTGCTTATTTATTCAGGATTTAGACTATATAGATTAATTAGAATGTCAAGATTTTAAATTATTGTGTTTTTTGTTTTTTTTCCCTCTCTGTGACAGAACTATCTCTTAATGATTTGAAGTTCTGATATGCATTTATTTATGTTTTTGATTAATTTAAAAAGGGAAAACAAGGGGAACATAATTAGTGGAACATAAGTGTGTGGTGGCGCACACCTGTGGACCCAGCTACTTGGGAGGCTGAGGCAGAAGAATCACTTGAACCCAGGAGTTGGAGGTTGCAGTAAGCCAGGATTGTGCCAGCCCGGGCAACAGAGCAAGACTGTCTCAAAATAAAAAAAAAAAGGAACATAATTATCGAAGCTATCATCTGGGTAAACACCTTTCTAAGTGTGAGGTTCATTTAGATTGATGACATGTAGAATGTAACAGTATTGCCATAGGCATACAGGTTTTTAATCACATATCATTTGTAAACAAATTAGGAATACAGGTGGAATAGATACAGATCCTAACTTTGAGTTCTAAGATGAAATTTGTTTCTAAATCCCTAGTTTACATTCAGTTTTTTCAGTATTTATTGCACACCTACTGTTCAGGAACTGTTTAGGCATAGGGGATACAGCGGGTGAACAGAATGAACAAAAATTTTTGTCTTGACAGAGCTTAAAATTTGGCCAGATGCAGTGGTGCACACCTGTGGTCCCAGCTACTTGGGAGGCTGAGGCAGAAGAGTCGCTTCAACCCATGAGGCAGAGGTTGCAGTGAGTTAGGATCGTGCCAGCCTGGGCAACAGAGCGAGTCTGCATCTCAAAAGAGAAAGCGCGTGCATGCGCGCGCGCACACACACACACACACACACACACAGAGACAGACAGCATATACTCTAGTAAGGGGAGACAGACAACAAAATAAATAAATAAAATAAATAAATAAATAAATAAAACATTAAATATAATAGAAGGTGATAAATTCTCTAGAAAAACAGAAAGTAGGGCCAGGCATCATGGCTCACACCTGTAATCCCAGCTCTTTGGGAGGCCGAGGTGGGTGGATTAACTGATGTCAGAAGTTTGAGACCAGCTTGCCAAACATGGTGAAACTCCGTCTCTACTAAAAATACAAAAAGAAAAATTAGTCGGGTATGTGGCATGTGCCTTTAATCCCAGCTACTTGGGAGGCTGAGGCAGGAGAATCACTTGAACCCAGGAGGCGGAGCTTGCAGTGAGCCAAGATCCTGCCACTGCACTTTAGCCTGGGCGACAAGACCCAGACTTTGTCTCAAAAAAAAAAAAAAAAGAAAGAAAGAAAAAAAGAAAGAGAAATAGCAGGGAAGGGGGAAACAGAGGGGTGTGCAGTTTTACATTAAAATGGTAAGGGAAGACCTCACTGAAAAGGTGACATTTGAATAGGGAGGTACAATACTAAATAATATAGACATGAGGGTATAAGGTGGGAATGTTCGATACTAAGTGAACAGAAAAAACAAAAGTCCTGAGGTTAGAGTGTGCCTGGTGAGTTTGGGGAGTAGCAAGAAAGCTGCTGTGGCTGCAAAAAAGTAGTTAAAATGGAGATTAGAGGCTGAGTTAAAAGAGATTATGGTGGGTGATGTTGGGGAGGGGCAAAATGGGATTCACCAGGGGTTTTATAGGCATTGTAAGGACTTTGGTTTTTATTCAAAGTGAGATGGGGATCCATTTCAGCAGAAAGGAAGGAGTTTGGCTCTTGTTGCCCAGGCTAGAGTGCAGTGGCGTGATCTCGGCTCACTGCAACCTCCACCTCCTGGGTTCAGGTGATTCTCCTGTCTCAGCCTCTGGAGTAGCTGGGATTACAGGCACGTGCCACTACATCCAGCTAATTTTTGTATTTTTGGTAGACAGGGTTTCATCATATTGGTCAGGCTTGTCTCGAACTCCTGATATCAGGTGATCCCCCTGCCTCAGCCTCCCAAAGTTCTGGGATTACTGGCGTGAGCCACTGCACCTGGCACTCATTTGTTTTTAAAAGGTTATTCTGGTTGCTGCTGAAATGGGGATACCAATTAGATGACTGTTGTAATCCAGTGTAAAATATTGATGTCTTAGACCAGGTTATGGCCAGTGGAAGTAATAAGTAATTTAATTCTAGATCTATTTTGAAAGTAGGTCCAGCCAGATTTCTGTATGGATTAAATGTGGGGTGAGAGAGGAGGAGAATGATCAAGAATGACTTTTTTTTTTTTTTTTTCCTGAGCAACTAGAAAGATTAGAGTTGACATTTATTGATAGGGGGAAGGCTGTGAGGGGAGCAGATTTTGGGAAGAAGATGAAAAATTTAGTTTTGGATATATTAGGTTTGGGATGTCTATTTTGAGAAATCTTTTTAAAGATAGAAGTCACAAAAAATATACTCATGTAAAGTATACAATTCAATTGTTTTAATATATTCATAGAGTTGTGCAGCAGTCAGCACAGGGTTTCTAGTATATGGATTGTTTTTAGAGCAGGAAGCTGGAAGAGATGAACTAGAGAGTGTAGACGGGAGTAAGTCTAGTAAGAGTAGCAAGTACAGATAGAGAAGAGGTCCAGAGAGAAGGCTGTGGTATTATGAAATCTATATTTGGTCTCTATCCCATTTCCTGGCATAGTGCTTCAGAAATCCTGGAATCTTCAGAGTGATGTGTCATTTTATATGCTAATGAGTAGACTGAGGGCATCCCCTGGGTAGCCTGAGGATGGAGAAAGAAAAAACTGGTCACTGGAAAGAACAAGGCAGGATTAGAGGTTGCGACTTTCCACCCTACCCTCTAACGTTTGGGGAAGGGGGAAGGACTAAAGGGGTAAATTGAACACCAGTGGCCAATAGTTTAATAAATTATGCTTTCATAAAACTTGCATAAAATTCCAAAAGGACTGGTTTCGGGAAGCTTCTAGCCAGTCAAACATACGGAGGTTCTTGGAGGTTGGCATGCCCAGAGAGGACGTGGAAGCTCTGCATCCCCAGCCCTACCTTGCCCCATCCGTCTCTTCATCTGGTGTTCATCGGTGTCCTTTGTTAGGTCCTTTATAATCAACCAGTAAACGTGTTTCCCTGAGTTCTGTGAGCTCGTCAAGCAAATTAATGGAACCCAAGAAGGGGGTTGTGTAAACTCCCGATTTATGGTGGCTGGGTCAGAGCAAATGTTAAAACAACCTGAGATCTGTGATTGGCATGGGAAGTAGGAGGCAGTCTTTCGAGACTGAGTGCTCAATTTATGGGATCTGATGCTGTCCTCCAGTGTCAGAATTGAATTGGATGGTATCTAGCTGGTGTTCGTTGCAGAATTGCATGCTTGGTGTATGTGGGGAAAACCCTCACACATTTGGTCAAATAAGTCTTTGTTGATTGTTGAGTGAGGATATAGGAAAAGCACTTTGTTTATTCCGCTATTCTCAGAATGCTGTTGGGGTATTCTGGTATTTTAGAAGACTCTACTTAGTTGCTCTAGTGTGTTCTTGGCTTAGGTTCTTTTTGAGGTTCAGGGTAAACTTTGTCTCAGCCACCCAAAGAAGTAATAAATCTATTTTAATCTCTTGGATAGTTTTACTCTTGGTTTAGGCTTACTGGCATTTCTGGATTCATTGAGCAGGCGCTCTGTGGTGATTGCATTATTATCCATCCTGTCTCCCCCCTTTAGATGCCTAAGTCACCGTTTTTTCATTCCATTGCTCTAGGTTTATGGAGTTATAGGTGGTATTTTTCCAGGTTTCCTGGCAATGTTTCAGAACATGGAACTGTCTTAATTATCACTGTAATTATTGTAATGGTAACTATTAAGCCTTTTTGTCCGTATTATGAGACTTACCAAGCAGTTGTTATGTTCTTCCTTTGAGTTGCTTTGTCTCTCACAACAGAAGGGTGATTTCATCCATGGCCTTAGGTGAGTTTGAAGCAATATGTAAAACATAATTTTGCTATACCAAATTCCATAGTAAGCTAAATGGTAAATTTTGTTGCAAATAAACATTCCCATAATTCGAAGTGTGAAACACTACTGACAAATTTCACATGGTTCTGTGGCATGGAGATGTCTTGAAAGGAACATTACGATGGCAATGGAAAAACACTAATATTAAAATTTGCTCACACAGGCCACCCCAGAATTACTTTAATGTTAGTTTTGTCTGTAGAGAAGGGAAGAGTGTATGTACGTGTATAATTTTGTGGGGGGTAGAGGCTTACTGATTTTATTCATTTTTTGTTGTTGTTCAGCTTACGCGGGTTGAATGATTTTACTCTTAACGATTTGGCTTCCTGCCTTTCATAAACTAGTAAATAATAGTTGTATCAAAATTCTTTCTTCTGTCTAGGCTTTTGTCAGTCAGGTTCTTTTTCCTCCCACTTTTCCCAAGTGTTTATTGTTTTATAACAGTACTCTTACAAGTTAAAAGGGGAGATTTTGGTCAGTTGTTTTAAAATTTCAACTGAGAATTAAGGATATATGAGGTTTAATTTGTTGAAGGAACTCAGAGAACCTACTAAAAATTACGCAAGGACAGAACAATGTATAAACCAGCTTGACTGATTTTCTCATCTGTTTGTCAAGGAAACAAAAGGTAGTTGTGTTTGTAGTGATTTCAGATTCCACTGCCCCCACAGATATTAATTATAGGACACTGGAGGAATGTACATCTTAGGGAGAATGTAGTAGAACCTAGTTATTCCTTTTGAAAAAAAGCAACAATTCCACCTGTGCTTTGAAACATTAAAGCTTTTCTGGCTAAGATAAAGATAGTTTTTTAAAAAAGTGCCTCCATCTTATTCTCTTGTTTAGAGAAATACTGAAATAGAGGCTCCTTGATGAAAGAAATGAAATGTTTAGTTTGCTGGGCTTAAATTTTACTTGTAGTTTGATTGAGGCCTTGATCTCTCCCTCATCTCTCTTTCTTCACTTCACTCTCTTATAATTAATTTCACTTACTTACACTTTCTAGTTCTTTGGAATCCATTAGCAGAGAGAGGGTTTCTTTATTACCCTTTAGTAAAAGTTGCACTGTGAAAGGAAAAAAGGATCTTTTAATGTTTGGAATTATAATTTAACATTTTTTGTTTTAAAAAACCTAGGATGGATCCTGAGCTGTTTTTGTGTTCCTTTACCATCATGATAGTTTTAGAGTATACCATGATACAGTCTTTTAAAATGATGATCTTTGTGTCCAGGAGGCAGTATTACTTGAATAATTAAAATTATCTTATAATATATTATGTCCAAAGATACAGAATCAGAAAATGAACTTTATTGAGTGCTGGACGGGCACGGTGGCTCGAGCCTGTAATCCCAGCACTTTGGAAGGCCAGGGTGGGCAGATCACCTGAGGTCAGGAGTTCGAGACCAGCCTGGCCAACATGACGAAACCCCATCTCTACCAAAAATTAGCCAGGTATGCTTTTAATTAGCACATGCTTTTAATGCCAGCTACTCGGGAGGCTGAGGCAGGAGAATTACTTGAACCCAGGAGGCAGAGGTTGCAGTGAGCTAAGATCGTGCCATTGCACTCCAATCTAGGCAACATGAGCGAAACTCAGTCTCAATAAAAAAAAGGAAATATTGAGGGCTTCCTCTTTGTAAACCTCTGTACTAGATGCTGAAAGAGATGGAATTATAAGGAACTTAACATTTAGTAACTAAGATAGGAATTGAACCAATATAACTGGTTCTGGGAAGTATGATTAGAGTTTTATATGCTATAACAGTTTAGAATAGGTATCACTTTGATTAGATTGCTGGATCCTTATTGTTTACTGAGGATGCTTATTAGCTATTATACATGTATTACCTATAATCTTGATGTCAGCTCTGCAAGATATGAATTTATAAAAGATAAATTTATAACAGATGAATTTATAAGTTTATGAAAAAATTATTTGAGTCTCAGAGAAGTAAATTGATTATTTTGGGGAAATTGTCAGAACATTTATAGTGTAGGAAAAGGAAGCCATACCTGGTTTTAGGGTGGCCAAGCATAAACTTAATTTTGTCTTTGTTTTATGTAAACAGAAGGTGAAAGTAAGTGGGAGAAAGAAAAGAAATACGGTGGATTCGAAGCCCAGGTTGCTTACAAGTATGCTGTTGTTACTTAATAATACTCCTAAATTTCCAGTCATTAATGTAGTTAATTTTACAAATATATCACTAACAGTTTAGTAAGAAAATAACATTTACTGAGTTCATGTTATGTGATTTCATGTAATATAACAATTCATTAGTTAATATTTTTATTACTGAGTAAATCTATTAGTAATACATATGAAATTACACTGGTAACAGGTAAAATAATAAACTCTATATGCTCAGTGAGGTTAAAATAACTTGTTCAAGGTACATAGCTAATGAACAATAGAGCCAGGTTTCAAACTTAAGCAGTCTTGACTCCAAGGCCTGCACTTTACCATTACAGTAGATGGCTTCCTGCTTCTTTCAAAGTATATTGATATTGTATAGTGTTCCATGGATAGTGTGGTATATGCGGGATGAAAGTTCCCAAACAGCCTTGTGCCTGCCCATTCTCATAAAGAAGCAAGTTGGAGAACCCACGTGTCCTTTCAAGCCGGACATTAAACAGATTTGCAAAAATGTAAAACAGTTTACTCCCACAAAATTTTTGCTTTACAAAATGTAGTTATTTTTAATTAAGAAATAATTTATTGCTAGATGCAGTGGATCCGTTGAGATCAGGAGTTTGATTGAGATAAGCCTGGCCAACATGGAGAAACCCTGTCTCTACTAAAAGTACAAAAATTAGCTGGGCACAGTGGCATACGCCTGTAATCCCAGCTACTTGGGTGGCTGAGGCAGGAGAATCACTTGAACCTGGAGGTAGAACTTGCAGTGAGCTGAGATGGTGCCATTGCACTTCAACGTGAATGACAGAGTGTGACCCTGTTTAAAAAAAAGAAAGGGGCCGGGCGCGGTGGCTCAAGCCTGTAATCCCAGCACTCTGGGAGGCCGAGGCGGGTGGATCACGAGGTCGAGAGATCGAGACCATCCTGGTCAACATGGTGAAACCCCGTCTCTACCAAAAATACAAAAAATTAGCTGGGCATGGTGGTGCGTGCCTGTAATCCCAGCTACTTAGGAGGCTGAGGCAGGAGAATTGCCTGACCCCAGGAGGCGGAGGTTGCGGTGAGCCAAGATCGCGCCATTGCACTCCAGCCTGGGTAACAAGGGTGAAACTCCGTCTCAAAAAAAAAAAAAGAAAGGGCCTGGAAGTGGCTCATGCCTGTAATCCCAGCACTCTGGGAGGTTGAGGTGGGCAGATCACAAGGTCAGGAATTCGAGACCAGCCTGGCCAACATGGTGAAACCTCATCTCTACTACAAAAAAAAAAAAAAAAAAAAAAAGAAACAAAAATTAGCCAGGCATGGTGGCATCCACCTGTAATCCCAGCTACTCAGGAGCCTGAGGCAAGAGAGTCGCTTGAACCCAGGAGGTGGAGGTAGCGGTGAGTTAAGATCTCACTCTCTCAAAAAAAAAAAGAAAAGAAAAGAAATTATTAATTGTAATGGATTTATTGTTTTTAATGAGTTAGTGGATGTTTTTAAATTCTTAGGTTTAATTCCTTTTTTTTTTTTTTTGAGACAGAGTCTTGCTCCATTGCCAGGGTGGCATACAGTGGCACAATCTTGGCTCACCGCAATCTCCACCTCCCAGGTTCAAGCCATTCATTGGCCTCAGCCTCCCGAGTAGCTGGGACTACAGGTGCGCCCCAACATGCTCAGCTAATTTTTATATTTTTAGTAGAAATGGAGTTCCACCATGTTGGCCAAGATGGACTCAATCTTTTGACCTTGTGATCTATCCACCTTGGCCTCCCAAAGTGCTGGGATTGCAAGCATGAACCACCACACCGGGTTATATGGTAAATAGCCATAGCTATAACCCACATAAAAATCTTTGGGGTCCTGAATAATTTTTAACAATATAAAAGGATCCTGAAACCAAAATATAGAATGCCCTTTGTTAGTTTTCTGCAATGTAGATATCCATTGTCTCTCATCTTAGTGTTCTATATTGCCTGATGGTCTCTAGGCTTTATTTTATCAACCAGCTAATTTTTATTTTTATTTTGTGAGATCATGTTTGTCAACTTTTTATTTTGCCAAAAATGGACATAAAAATATACATTATGGCATCACTACTTACCATTTTATAAACTATCACTTTACTAAAGACGCTGTATTTTAATTCCAAAAATGTTAGAAGGACATTTTTTCAGAATAAAGGATAAACCTTCAAACTTCATAAATTTAGCTATTTGAAAAATTTGCTTTGATGTCCTTGTCTTTCAGATCTCAGCTCAAATGTGATCTCCTTTGAGGCTGACCTTATGTCCATTGCCTAAAAGCCCACTCCTATTCCCCTCCCCGCCCCCGCCATCATTCTCTTACCACATTACCCAATTTTTTTTTTCTTCCTGGGTTCGGGCGATTCTCCTGCCTCATGGATTCAAGCAGGTCTCCTGTCATCAGCCTCTCAAGTAGCTGGGATTACAGGCATATACCACTATGCCCAGCTAAATTTTGTATTTTTCTAATAGAGACAAGGTTTCGCCATGTGGTCCAGGCTGGTCTTGAGCTTCTGACCTCAGGTGATCCACCCACCTCAGCCTCCCAAAGTGCTGGAATTATAGGCATGAGCCGCTGTGCCCAGCCCCTATTTTATTTTCTTCATAGCTTTCCTCCTTATAAGATACTGCCTTGCACTGGGCATGGTGGCTCACGCCTGTAATCCCAACACTTTGAGAGGCCGAGGCGGGCAGATCACCTTAGGTCGGGAGTTCCAGACCAGCCTGACCAACATGAAGAAACTCCATCTCTGCTAAAAATACAGAATTAGCTGGATGCGGTGGCACATGCCTGTAATCCCAGCTACTCGGGAGACTAATGCAGGAGAATCACTTGAACCCTGGGAGGTGGAGGTTGCGGTGAGCTGAGATTGCACCATTGCACTCCAGCCTGAGTAACAAGAGTGAAACTCCATCTCAAAAAAAAAAGATACTGCCTCGTTGGCCTGGTGGGGTGGCTCACACCTATAATCCCAGCACTTTGGGAGGCCGAGGTGGGCAGATTACAAGGTCAGGAGTTTGAGACCAGCCTGAGTAACATGGTGAAACCCTGTCTCTACTGTAAATACAAAAATTTCCCAGTTACGGTGGCACGTGCCTGTAATCCCAGGCACTCAGGAGCCTGAGGCAGTAGAATCGCTTGAATCAGGGAGACTGAGGTTGCAGTGATCATGCCCAGCCTGGGTGACAGAGCCAAAACTCCATCTCAACAACAACAAAAAAAAGATACTGCATTATTTGTTTATTGAGACGCATGTTCCCCTGACCCCCAAGTAGAATGTAAATCACTAACAACAGATCGTTTTTGTTCACCACTGCATCCTCAGCACCTAGAAGAAAGCATAGAGCATAGAAAGTGTTCTAATTGGCAGGGAGTGCTGGCTCGTGCCTGTAATTCCAGTGCTATGGGAGTCCAAGGTGGGAGGATTGTTTGAGCCCAGGAGTTGGAGACCAGCCTGGGCAACATAGTGAGACTCCCCGATCTCTGCAAAAAAAAAAAAAAAAATAGATTACCTGCAGTTCTGGGTACTCAGGAGGCTGGAGCTACACTGAATTGTGATTGTGCCACTGCAGTCCAGCCTGGACACAACAGCAAGACCCTGGCTCAAAAAACACAAAAGTGCTTAATCAATGAATCTTTCTTAAGTGTGGCCCCAGACTACACATCGAGAACTGCTGCAGTAGGACACAATTTTTTGTTAGATTTATGTATGTAAGGAGACTTACTGTATTGTACTGTTGTATGGTGATTAGTTGGTAAAGCACATGAGCTTTGATCTCAAATAGACGTTGTGTTTGCTGCTAACCTCTTAAAGCTTTTAAATAGGGATAATAATAGTATTACTCACCTTATATGATTGTTGGTGGGATTAAATAAGGTACTTCATATGAAATGCTTTGCAAACTACCTGACATTCAGAAAATTCAGCAAATGGTAACTTGTCATTTAAAATGTAATTATAATATACAGTTATTATGACATGTTTTATGCAAGCCTGTCTGCATAAGCTTTAAAATTTTCCAATTAATCCTGCATACTCTATGTGAAATGTTAAGGTTAATAATCCAAAGGAGTAGATGTGAATTTTTTTTTTTTTTTTTTTTTTTTTTTTAGATCGAGTTCTGCTCTGTCACCCAGGCTAAAGTGCAGTGGTGTAATCTCAGCACTTTGCAACCTCTGCCTCCTGGGTTCGAGCTATTCTCCTGCCTCACCCTCTCGAGTAGCTGGGACTAGAAGTGCCCACCACCACACCCAGCTAATTTTTGTGTTTTTTTTAGTAGAGATGGGATTTCACTGTATTGGCCAAGCAGGTCTCGAACTCCTGACCGTGTGATCCACCTTGGCCTCCCAAAGTGCTGGGATTACAGGCATGAGCCACTGTGCCTGGCTGACATGGATTTTTTTTTTAACCTTTTCTTAATACTAGTGGATAGCAAAAGAACACATAATTTGGAAACTGCCTATTTTGATTATTTCAAGGACCTATTCATATAGCAATTTCTTGCAGTTCCAGAAATTCATGGGCAACTTAAGAATTTTTCATGTTTTTATAACTTTTTTTTAAGATGGAGTCTGTCTGGCTCTGTCGCTCAGGCTGCATGCAGTGGTGCTCTTGGCTCTGCCTCCTGGGTTCAGGCGATTCTCCTGCCTCAGCCTCTTGAGTAGCTGGGATTACAGGTGCCCACCACCACACCTGGCTGATTGTTGTATTTTTTGGTACAGATGGGATTTCACCATGCTGGCCAGGTTGCTTTTGAACTCCTGACCTCAGATGATCTGCCCACTTCAGCCTCACAAAGTGCTATGATTACAGGCATGAGCCACCACACCTGGCTTATAGCTATTGTGCTAATATAAAAATGCATCTGTTGGGTGCACTGATACTTGCCTGCAGTCCCAGCTACTGGAGAGTCTGAAGTGGGAGGATCACTTGAGGCCAGGAGTTTGAGGCCACAGTTCACACTGATCATGCCTGTTTAAAGTCACCAAACTCCAGCCTAGTCAACATAGCAAGACACCATTTCTAATTTTTAGAAGTAAATGAATAAGAGATGAGACAAGGTTTAACCATGTTGTCTAGGCCGATCTTGAACTGCTATGCACAAGCAGTCTGCCCACCTCAACCCTCCCTCTCCCAGAATCCTAGGATTACAGGAGTGAGCCACTGTGCCTGGCTGGGATTTTTTACTTTTATTTTTTTCTTTGACCACTAGTGATCAATTATTATTATTTTTTTGAAACAGAGTCTCACTCTGTCACCAGACTGTAATGTAGTGGTGCGATCATGGCTCACTGCGGCCTTGACCTCCTGGTCTCAAGTGAGCGTCCCATCTCAGCCTCCTAACTAGGGCTATGGGTGCAGGCCACCACGTTCAGCTAGCTAACTTTTAAAATTTTTTGTAGAGGTGGTATCTTGCTGTGTTGCCCAGGCTGGTCTCAAACTCCTGAACTCAAGCCATCGTTCTTGCCTTGGCCTCCCAAAGTGCTAGGATTACAGCTGTGAGCCATGGCACCTGGCCTCAAGGTAAGTTTTTTTTTTTTTTTTTGAGACAGAGTCTTGTTCTGTCTTCCAGGCTGGAGTGTGGTGGTGTGATCTCAGCTCACTGCAAAGTCCACCTCCCAGGTTTAAGCGATTCTCCTGGCTCAGTTTACCAAGTAGCTGGGATTATAGGCACATGCCACCACGCCTGACTAATTTTTGTATTTTTAGTAGACATAGGGTTTCGCCATATTGGCCAGGCTGGCCTCAAACTGCTGACCTCAGGTGATCCACCCACCTCAGCCTTACAGAGTGCTGGGATTACAGGCATGAGCCACTGTGCCCAGCCAAAGAAGAGATTTTAAAGGGACATCAATATTCTTGGTGTCACTGGATTTTTAAAAACAAATAATAGAAACAAGGAATATAAAAAATCTACATTAGATCAGCAAAGACCAAATATTTATCATATTTTCATGTAATATTAAGAGATAGGATCTTGCTGTGTTGCTCAGGTGGGTCTCAAACTCCTGGCCTCAAGCTGTCCTTTCACCTTAGCCTTCTGATAAATATTTTAAATTTAAATTTAAGACATTTTCAAAAGAAAATTTTATATTATAGCACACATTTTGGATGATCAGTTTCACTTTAAGAAGACTTTAAAAACCTGATAATAGAAAAGTTGAAGAGCTTTTGAAATACATTTATAGGATGTCCCCACACATACATACTATTTTTAGTATCTACTAGGATAAGAATTCATTTCTATCCTCTTAGGCTTCTCAGATTGCCATATGTAGCACATATGCATAAACTGACAGATGTGATAAGATATGGAGAAAATACACCATACTATAGTAGTGAACAAAAATAACAGTACAGATTTGTACTTGTACAACAGAATTTCTCAAAAAGTGATGATAGTTTAAGGTTTCACTGTCCAAGTTTAAGAACTACCAAATTAAAGTGAAACCTGCTTTCATGCTGCTGGACTTAGTGCCCTTAATAAAAAGATCCATGAGTTTCTAGAGGGGGTGGGTAGGATATTCAGCATTTTCCAAACTTATTGACCATGGAATCCCTTTCTTTTTTAACCGTCTCATGTGACTAATGTTTCCTGGAACATGCTTGGGGAAAACTTTGGTAATGTAAGTGTTTCTAGGAAAATCCCAGTTGCAGAGCAGAGAGTACCAATTTATATTTGTATACAGGAAGAAAGGCTTCATGGAGGAAATGGTTTTTCAAAAACCATGTGAAACAGGTAAAAGAAGACATCCCATGTATAAGCAGAAGCGTGAAAGAATCAGAGAAGAGTGATAACCAGAAGGTACACATGCATAGCGAAGTGAGAATAGGAAAGACAAAGAGAAGGAATAAAAGGCATTATTATTATTATTTTTTTTTTTGAGACAGTTTCAGTTTTGTTGGCCAGGCTGGAGTACAGTGGCACAATCTCTGCTCACTGCAACATCCGCCTCCTGGGTTCGAGCAATTCTCCTGCCTCAACCTCGGACTAACTGAGATTACAGGCACCTGCCATCATGCCTGGCTAATTTTTTAGTGTGTGTATTTTTAGTAGAGACAGGGTTTTACCCTGTTGGCCAGGCTGGTCTTGAACTTCTGACCTCAGGTAATCCACCTGCCTCGGCCTCCCAAAGTGCTAGGATTACAGATACGAGCCATCGCACCCAGCCAAAAGATGTGATATTTAAGACATAAGGGTGGTCGTAAGGGAGTATATTTAAAAGAAGATAACTAGCTGAGTGTGGTGATGGCATGTAAAGTCCCAACTAATTGGGAGGCTAAGGCAGAAAGATCACTCAGCCCAGGAGTTAATGACTATAAAGCATGATGATTCTGGCTGTGAATAGCTACTGCATTACAGCCTGGATAACATACCAAGACCCATCTCTTAAAAAAAAAAGTAACTACATGTACATACAAAAGCTGCAATAAATAGTGATTGTAACACTGAACCAAGATTACTTTTTGTAATACTAGTATTAGTATAACATTTGGTTTTTATTCAAAGCTTTTGAAATTCATAAAATTGAAATGAAATCAGTGAAACGGCTGGGCATGTGGTGGCTCATGCTGTAATCTCAGCACTTTGGGAGTCTGAGGTGGGAGGACTGCGTGAGCCTAGGAATTTGAGATCGGCTGGGGCACCATAGTAAGACACCGTATCCACCCACCCCCCCAAAAAAAAATTCAGTCGGGCATGGTGGCATGCACCTGTAGTCCAGAGTACTTGGGAGGCTGAGACAATTGCTTGAACCCAGGAGGTCAAGGCTGCAGTGAGCCATGATTGTGCCACCATACTCTAGCTTGGGCAGCAAAGCAAGATCCTGCCTCTGAATAAATAGATAACATATTTAATCTTTTAAAAATTATCATTCTAAGCCGGGCGCGGTGGCCCATGCCTGTAATCCCAGCACTTTGGGAGGCTGAGGCAGGTGGATCACGAGGTCAAAAGATCGAGACCGTCCTGGTCAACATGGTGAAACCCCGTCTCTACTAAAAATACAAAAACATGAGCTGGGCATGGTGGCGCATGCCTGTAATCCCAGCTACTCAGGAGGCTGAGGCAGGAGAATTGCCTGAACCCAGGAGGCGGAGGTTGCGGTGAGCCGAGATCGCGCCATTGCACTCCAGCCTGGGTAACAAGAGTGAAATTCCGTCTCAAAAAAAAAAAAAAAAAAATTATTCTAGCCGGGCGCGGTGGCTCATGCCTGTAATCCCAGCACTTTGGGAGGCCAAGGCGGGTGGATCACGAGGTCGAAGAGAGCAGTGGCTTGTAGTTCTCCTTGAAGAGGTCCTTTACGTTCCTTGTTAGTTGTATTCCTAGGTATTTGATTCTCTTTGTAGCAATTGTGAATGACAGTTCCTTCTTGATTTGGCTCTCTAAGTCCGTTACTGGTGTATAGGAATGCTTGGGATTTTCGCACATTGATTTTGTATCCTGAGACTTTGCTGAAGTTGCTTATCAGTTTCAGGAGATTTTGGGCTGAGACAGTGGGGTCTTCTAGATATGCAATCATGTCGTCTGCAAATAGAGAAAATTTGACTTCCTCCTTTCCTATTCGAATACCCTTTATTTTTCTTGCCTGCTTGCTCTGGCTAATGCTGGATTTTTATGAGTGTTTACATTACTCTCAACTGTGGATGGCTGCACATGTGTCTTTAGGTGTGTGCATAGGTTATGATAAATTTTAACTTTTTTAAATAGATTTGTGTATATTTAATGATAGTAAATGAGAAAATAGACTAGTGTTTACATAGTTTTTATGCGTTCATGACATACCTAATTTTCTCAACTTTTTAAATACTTTTAGACCACATGGTTCATCTGTTTTTTTCAAATTGTTGTAAATCTCCTAAAATTTTGAAAATGTATTTGTTGAAAAATCCACATATAAGTGGGACCCGTGCAGTTCAAACCTGTGTTGTTCAAGGGTCATCTCTCTAAGCATATGATGCTCGTTAATGGCTAAGCACTTCAGAGGACAGTGCGTTAAATGAGAAGGGAATAGGGCCAATGAAAGAACCTTGGAAATACCAGAGTTTCAAGTGTTAGTGCAAAAATAGGTGTCTTAGGGAGAGGATAGGATCAGAACAAAATGGTTTCTCAGAAACTAAGGGAAGAGAAAGTTTGCCAGAGGGCAGGAGCATGATTATACTGGGTTGCAGGTGAAACTGTACTGTTTCTGGTCATGCGACAGGCTAGATATTTTGCAGGATCCTTTCACCAGAAATGTAACTAAATCTTGAAGAAGTTGCAACAGACAATTCTTTTCCTTTCCTTTCTTTCTTTCTTTGTGTGTGTGTGTGTATTTGTTTTGTTTTGAGATGGCGTTTCACTCTGTCACCAAGGCTGGAGTGCAGTGGTGCTATCTCGGCTCACTGCAACCTCCAACTCCTGGGTTCAAGCAGTTCTTGTGCCTCAGCCTCCCCGGTAACTGGGATTACAGGCAGGTGCCATGACACTCAGTTAATTTTTGTATTTTTAGTAGAGACAGGATTTCATCATGTTGGCCAGGATGGTCTTGAACTTCTAACCTCAGGCGATTTGCCCGCCTCAGCCTCCCAAAGTGCTGGGATTACAGGTGTGAGCCACTGCACCTGAACGTTTCTTTTTTTCTTTTTTTTTTGAGACAGAGTCTCTTACTCTGTCACCTAGGCTGGAGTGCACTGGTGTGATCTCAGCTCACTGTAACCTCTGCCTCCCAGGCTCAGGCTATCCTCCCATCTCAGCCTCCCTAGTAGCTGGGACTACAGGGTTGCACCAGAACACCTGACTAATTTTTGTATTCTTTTATAGAGACAGGGTCTCAATATGTTGCCTAGGCTGGTCTTAAACTCCTGAGCTCAAGCAAACCACCTGCCTTGCCCTCACATAGTGCTGGGATTATAGGCATGAGCCACTGCACCTGGCCTAGACATAAATTTTAAATAAAATTTTAGCTTTGCAGTAGTTTTAGATTTACAGAAAAGTTGTGAAGATAGTAAAAGAGTTCGTGTGTGTGTGTGTGTGTGTGTGTGTGTGCGCGCGCGCGCGCACGCATGCGTGTGCCTGCATGCATCTCTGCCTTGGCCTCGCAAAGTGCTGGTATTACAGGCGTGAACTACGGTGCCCACAGTTTTGTTGTTTTGTTGTTTGTTTTGAGACGGAGTCTTACTCTGTCACCAGGCTGACTTTGTTAATGTATATGTAGTAAATCTTCAAGAGTAGCTGTAAATTGGGTAAAAATAGAATATATAACTTTCAGCCACCAGAAGTGGAGAACAATTTAAAAAATAAATTTCTCAGCCGTGGCTCATGCCTGTAGTCTCAGCACTTCCGGGGACTGAGGGAAGAATATCGCCTGAAGCCAGGAGTTCAAGACTAGCATGGGCAACATACATAGCAAGACTTTGCCTTTACTAAAAATAAAATAAAATAAAAATAGCTGAGCCTGGTGATGAGTAACTGTAGTCCCAGTTACTAGAAAGGCTGAGGTGGAAGGATTGCTAGATTCCAGGACTTCCAGATTGCAGAGAGCTATGATTTCTCCATGCCCTCCAGCCTTGGCAACAGAGCAAGACCCTGTATCAAAAAAGAAAAGAAAAGAAAAAACTTCCCTAAAAGGCAAAGAGGTATGAAGGGAATAAAGAAGTATGAAGCATAGAAAAGGCAGGGCAAATAAAAGCACAACATAAAATGGTAGAAACAAATTCAAATATATTAATCACAGTTAAACATAAAAGAATCTTAGCAGTTAAAAGATAGGGATGATCAGTTTAGATTTTTTTTTTAATGTAGCTGTATAGAAAGCCATATCTAAAATAGAAAAGTTAAAAGGCAGTTACTTTTAAACAAAAGATATACACTATGGTAACTGCATAAATAAAAATTTTAAGACCCAAACCAAAACATTAAAAATAGAGGGCTGGGTGCAATGGCTCAGGCGGGAAGATCACTTGAGCCCAGAAGTTCAAGACCAGCCCGGGCAACATAACGAAATTTCATCTACAAAAAATATTGCCAGGCGCGGTGGCTCAAGCCTGTAATCCCAGCACTTTGGGAGGCCGAGGCGGGTGGATCACGAGGTCAAGAGATCGAGACCATCCTGGTCAACCTGGTGAAACCCCGTCTCTACTAAAGATACAAAAAATGAGCTGGGCATGGTGGCACGTGCCTGTAATCCCAGCTACTCAGGAGGCTGAGGCAGGAGAATTGCCTGAACCCGGGAGGCGGAGGTTGCGGTGAGCCGAGATGGCGCCATTGCACTCCAGCCTGGGTAACAAGAGCGAAACTCCGTCTCAAAAAAAAAAAAAAAAAAATTAGCTGGGCATGGTGGTACACACCTGCAGTCCCAGCTATTTAGGAGGCTGAGGTGAATGGATTGATCGAGCCAAGTAGGTCCAGAATGTAGTGAGGTATGAGTGTGCCACTGCATTCCAGCCTGGGCAACACAGAGAGACCCTGTCTCAAAAAAAACCCAAAAAATCAAAACCCAATGAAAAACCATTGGGTGAAAGACTTTTGAGGAGCAGTATACAGTATTCCTGCAGTGTGAAAGTATCACCCTGCAGATTATGAATTACAAATTGATAATTATAGATTATTAATTATAGAGGGAAAATATGCCTTTATAATGCAGAGGGAATTTGGCATCAATAGTAGTGGGATGGCATAAAAATTATATGTCTCTTGATGGAAGGTAGTGGGCAGTATACAATGCCAGCAATGTTGTGTTCTTACCACAAATGTTTAACCTGAATCTACTCTTGGGAAAATAAATGAATCCTGAAATGTGGGATGTTCCTCAGGACACCTGGCTTGGATCTTCAAAGTTAGGAAGAATAGGGAGAGGTGAAGGGACTCTCCTACATTGAGAGATATTAAAGAGATGAAAATCAAACATAAGAACTTTAGTTCTTGGAGTGAAAAAAGCAAAGGTAAAATAACAGTATATATATTTTTAAAACCCAACTATAAACAATCTGGCAATTGTTGGAAAATTTTGATGCTGAGCTTTCTATTAGCCAATGTTGCTGAATTAATTTTTTAAATTATAATGATACTATGATTGTGTAAGAGAATGTTCCTTCTGAAATATTTATTGATGTATTGCTGTTTACAATCTACTTTAAGATGGTTTGGCAAAAGAGAACTTAGTGTAGAATATAGAGGGAGATAGGGCCGATGTGGCAAGATACTAACAATTGCTAAATATAGGTAAAATTAGGAATGTTTACTGAACTTTCAATTTTTTGTGGAGTTTTAAAATAAATGAATGAGGCCATGGTGGCTCACGCCTGTAATTTCACACTTTGCAGGGCCAAGGTGGGCAGATCACTTGAGCTCAGGAGTTTGAAACTAACCTCAGCAACATTGTGAAACCTCGTTTCTACAAAAAATACAAAAATTAGCCAGGTGTGGTAGTGTGCACCTGTAGTCCCAGCTACTTGGGAGGCTTAATTAAGTGGGAGGATCACTTGAGCCTGGGAGACAGAGATTGCAGTCAGCCAAGATTGCACCACTGCACTCCAGCCTGGCTAACGGAGTGAGACCCTGCCTTTGAATGAATGATTGGTTGAATGAATGAATGGATTAAAAAAAGAAGAGAAATTAAGATGAGGAAACACCAAGCACAGAGTTTTATTGAACTTTCAAGAAACAAATTCTAATATTATAACAAACTTTCAGAGAACACTAGTTTGTTCCACGAGACAAAAATAACCTGGATACTGCACGGCGGCTCACACCTGTAGTCCCAGCACTTTGGGAGGCTGAGGTGGGCAGATCACAAGGTCAGGAGTTCAAGACCAGCCTGGCTGATATGCTGAAACTCGCATCTCTACTAAAAATACAGAAAATTAGCTGGGCGTGGTGGCATGCGAGTGTAGTCTCAGCTACTTGGGAGGCAGAGGCAGGAGAGTCACTTGAACTCAGGAGGTGGAGGTTGCTTTGAGCTGAGATTGAATCACTGACTCCAGCCTGGGCGACAGAGGGAGACTCTGTCTCCAAAAATATATATATAATAATAACCTGGATACCAAAACTGGAGAAGAAGAATAAGGGCAAAGAAGATTACAGGCCAATAAAATTTATAAATCTAGATACAAAAATCCTGAATACAATATTAGAAAACCGAATCCAGTAATATATAGAAATATTTTATTTATTCCAGGAAAGCAAAGGTAGCTTTACTTGAGACAATTTATAAATTTCATTTGCTGTATTTACAGAAAAATACATTCATAAAATTCATTGTTCATGTAAATGGGTATTGTTGGCAAATAGAAATAAAAGGGAACTTCATAGCCTGATAAAAAGGTCTTAAATACAAAGAGATACTATAATGGGAAGACTGTCACATTATAAAGCTGTTCTTCCAAATTGATCACTAGATTAAATGCACTTCCAATCGGAATCCTAATAGAATATATATTAAGGAATTTGACAAGCTGTTCTACATTTTATGTGAAAGTGTAAAGGCTTGAGAATAGCAAAGACACAAAATGGAGGGATTTGGCCTAGTCAGTTACGAAGACATAATTAAACAGGGAATATAAGGCTGGGCCCGGTGGCTCAAGCCTGTAATCCCAGCACTTTGGGATTCCAAGGCCGGCGGATCACCTGAGGTCAGAAGTTCAAGACCAGCCTGGCCAACTTGGCAAAACCTCGTCTGTACTAAAAAATACAAAAAATTGGGCTGGGCGCGGTGGCTCACACCTGTAATCTAGCACTTTGGGAGGCTGAGGCGTGTGGATCACGAGGTCAAGAGATCGACACCATCTTGGCCAACATGGTGAAACCCCAGCTCTACCAAAAATACAAAAATTAGCCAGGTGTGGTGGTATGCACCTGCAGTCCCAGCTACTCGGGAGGCTAAGGCAGGAGAATCACTTGAACCTGGGTGGTGGAGGTTGCAGTGAGCTGAAATGGCACCACTGTACTCTAGCCTGGGCAACAGAGGCATCAGAGACTCCATCTCAAACAAACAAACAACAAGAAGTACGAAATGTGTACATGGATAGCCATATTGACCAGTAGAACAGAATGTGGAGCCCACAAACAGATGTGTGTATTAACTGGCATTTCTGACAGGGGTAGCAATGCAGATCACTGGGGAAGAAGAGAAAACTATTCGTTAGACTGGGACAGTTGCATTGTAATATAGGAAAAAAAGGAACTCTTATCACGCTGTATACAAAACTTAACTTTTTTTTTTTTTTTTCGAGACAGAGTCTCAAACTGTGCCCTGGGCTGGAGTACAACGGCTCGATCTTAGCTCACTGCAATCTCCGATGGCTGGGTTCACACAATTCTCCTGCCTCAGCCTCCCAAGTAGCTGGGATTACAGGCACACACCACCACACCTGGCTAATTTTTTTGTATTTGTAGTAGAGACGAGGTTTCACCATGTTAGCCAGACTGTTCAAGAACTCCTGACCTTGTGATCCACCTACCTTGGCTTTCCAAAGTGCTGGAATTATAGGCGTGAGCCACTATACCTGGCCAGAACTTCTTTTTAAAAATTTTTTGTTTTAAAAATGGTTGTGTGTGTGTGTGTGTGTGTGTGTTTGTTGTTTGGTTTTGTTTTTTGAGACAGGATCTGCCCTGTCACCCAGGCTGGAGTGCAGTAGTGCCATCTTGGCTCACTGAAACCTCCACTTCCTGGGCACAAGCCATCTTTCAACCTCAGCTCCGCAGTAGGTGAGACTACAGGCACACACCACCATGCTTGGCTGATTTTTGTATTTTTTATAGAGACGGGGTTTCGTCATGTTGCCCGGGCTGGTCTCAAACTCCTGAGCTCAAGCCATCTTCCTGCCTCAGCCTCCCAAAGTGTTGGGATTACAGGGGTGAGCCACTGCTCCTGGCCACAGAAATTACTTCTGCATAGGATAAAGACAAATACAAAAGGCTAACTAAACAAAGGTTTTATCAGAAAATAAAGAACATCTTTATAAATGTAGTATAAAGAAAGAATTATTTTTTTAATAAAAAGTTTTTATTTCCATAGATTATTGGGGAACAGGTGATATTTGGTTACATGAGTAAGTTCTTTAGTGGTGATTGTGAGATTTTGGTGCACCCATGCTCTGAGCAATATACAATGAACCCGATTTGTGGTCTTTTATTTCTCACCCCCTTCCAACCCTTTCCCCCTGAGTCCTCAAAGGCCATTGTGTCTTCCTTATGCCTTTGCATCCTCATAGCTAAACTCCGCATATAAGTGAGAACATGTGATGTTTGGTTTTCCATTCCTGAATTACTTCACTTAAAATAGTAGCCTCCAGTCTCATCCAGGTTGCTGCTAATAAAATTAATTCCTTCCTTCTATGGCTAAGTAGTATTCCATCATGTATGTTTTTCTACCAAAGTTTCTCTTTACTCTTTGATTGATGGGCATTTGGGTTGGTTCCACGTTTTTGCAGTTGCGAATTGTGCTGCTATAAACATGGGTGTACAAGTATCTTTTTCATATAATGACTTATTTTCCTCTGGATAGATACCAGTAGTAGGATTGCTGGATCAAATGGTAGTTCTACTTTTAGTTTCTTAAGGACTTTCCACACTGTTTTCCATAGTGATTATGCTGTTTACCCTCCCACCAGCGGTGTAGAAGTGTTCCCTTTTCGCATTCGCACCAACCTCTATTAATTTTTGATTTTTTGATTATGGCCACTCTTGCCGGAGTAAGGTGGTATTTCATTGTAGTTTTGATTTGCATTTCCCTGATTATTAGTGATGTTGAGCATTTTTTCATATGATTCTTGGACATTTGTATACCTTCTTTTGAGAATTGCGTATTCACGTCCTTAGCTCACTTTTTGATGGGATTGTTTTCTGTTTTGTTTTGTTTTTTGTTTTTTCTAATTTGTTTGAGTTCATTATAGATTCTGGATATTAGTCTTTTGTTAGATGTCTAGATTGTGAAGGTAAGTCCCAAAATTGCATCTTTGTTTTTATTACACTTGCCTTTGGGTTCTTGGTCATGAATTCCTTGCCTAAGCCAGTGTCTAGAAGGGTTTTTCCAGTGTTATCTTCTAGAATTTTTAGAGTTTCAGGTCTTAGATTTATGTCCTTGATTCACGTTGAGTTAATTTTAGTATAAGGTGAGAGATGAGGATCCAGTTTGATTCTCCTACATGTGGCTTGCCAGTTATCGCAGCACCATTTGTTCAATAGGGTGTCCTTTCCCCACTTCATCTTTTTATTTGCTTTGTCGAAGATTAATTGGTACCACCATCATCCTTCACGGAATTAGAAAAGACAACCCTAAAATTCATATGGAACCAAAAAAGACCCTGCATAGCCAAAGCAAGACTAAGCAAAAAGAACGTCTGGAGGCATCACATTACCTGATTTCAAACTGGCATAAAAATAGGCACAGAGACCAATGGAACAGAAGAGTATACGGAAAGAATTCTTAAATGAGACACAGTATGCTAGCCATAACAAAAAGTGTTCACGGCAGTAAATGTATGTATAAATTCAGCATTATTAAAATTAAAATTTTCTTTTTCTTTTTTTTTTTTTGAGATGGAGTCTCACTCTGTCACCCAGGCTGGAGTGCAGTGGCATGATCTCAGCTCACTGCAACCTCCACCTCCCAGGTTCAAACAATTCTCCTGCCTAAGCCTCACGAGTAGCTGGGATCACAGGCGCCTGCCACCACCTACAGCTAACTTTTGTATTTTTAATTGCGACAGGATTTTGCCATGTTGGCCAGGCTGGTCTCGAACTCCTGACCTCATGGAATCTACCTGCCTTAGCCTCCCAAAGTGCTGCGGTTACAGTCATGAGACACCACGCCCTGCCTTAACATTTAGAAAAGCCAATAATTTCTTAATTTTGATGAAGTTGAGTTTACTTAAAAAAAATTAACAGGTTATATTTTTGTTCTATATAAGAAATAATTTCCTAGCCCAAGGTCATAAAGATCTCCTATATTTTCTTCCAGAAGTTTTATTTTAATTAATTAGTTTATATTTTGAGAAGGGATCCTGCTTGTTAACCCAGACTGGAGAGCGGTGGTGCCATCATAGCTCACTGCAGCCTTGACCTCCTAGGCTCTAATGATCCTCCCATCCCACCCTCCAGAGTAGCTGGGATCACAGACTCAAACCTCCTCACCCTGGCTAATCTTTTAATTTTTTTTATAGAGAAAGGTCTTACTGTTCCCGAAGCTGGTCTCAAACTCCTGGGCTCAAGTAATCCTTCCACGTCTGGCATAGAAGTTTTATAGTTAGGTTTTACATTTAGGTCTATAATGCATTTGGAATTAATTTTTGCAAATAGTCTGAGGTATGGATTTTTTTTTTTTTTTGAGATGGAGTCTTGCTTTCTTGCCAGGCTGGAGTGCAATGGCACAATCTCAGCTCACTGCGTCCTCTGTCTCCCGGATTCAAGAGATTCCCCTGCCTCAGCCTCCTGAGTAGCTGGGACTACAGGCACTCGCCACCACACCTGGCTAATTTTTTGTATTTTAGTAGAGATGGGGTTTCACCATGGCCAGGATGGTTTCGATATCCTGACCTCATGATCTACCTGCCTCGGCCTCCCGAAGTGCTGGAATTACAGGCATGAGCCACCACGCCCAGACTTGGATCAGTTTTTTTAATGGGTATCCAGTTGTTCAAGCACCATTTATTGAGAAGCCAGTCCTTTCATCATTAAATTGTCTATGCACCTTGCACCTTTATAAAAAATCAGTTGGCCCACATAATATACTGTCTTCATTACTGTAGCTTGTATGGAAATCAGGTAGTGTGTCTTCTAACAAAATATTCAAAACTATGTTGGTTATTCTAGGTATTTTGTTTTCCTTATAAATTTTAGAATCAGCTTGTTGATTTCTACAAATAATCCTTCTGGGATTTTGATTAGAACTAAATTGAATGTAATTTGGGGCAGAATTGTTAACTATATTTAGTCTTTCATAAATACGGTATTTCCATTTAGGTTGTCTTTGATTTCTTTCGTCAGTGTTTTATACATTTTTCAGCATAGAGATCTTGTGCATATTTTGCTAGATGATATCTAGGTCTTTCATACTCTTATAAATGGTACTGCTTTTTTTTAAAGAAAAATTTAATTTCCCCTTTTTTTTGCTGTGTAAGAATATAATTGACTTTGGTATCCTGCAACCTTACTAAACTTACTTATTATTTCAAGTACCTATTTTGTAGATTCTCTGATTTATCTATATGGATAAATTATGTCTATTCATAGAGATGGTTTAGTTTTTTCCTTTCTAATCTATATACTATTTCTTTCTTTCCCTTGCCTTATTGTATTGGCTAAAACTTCTAGTATGATGGTGTTAGCAGTCCCCAACTAGAAGAGACCGGGATGGGGTTGGTTTTGGGATGAAACTGTTCCACCTCAGATTATCAGGCATTAGATTATTCTCATAAGGAGTGCGCAGCCTACATCCCTCGCATGCGCAGTTCACAATACGGTTTGTGCTCCTATGAGAATCTAATGATGCCACTGATCTGACAGGAGGTGGGGCTCAGGAGGTAATGCTTGCTCACCTACTGCTCACCTCCTGCTGTGTGGCCCAATTCTTAACAGGCAATTGGGGATGGGAAATGCTGTGTAGAGGAAGGATGAGGGCGAATGTTCTTACTTTTCTCTTGTTCTTGAGGGGATAGCTTGGTTTTCCACGACTATACATGACGTTAGCTGTAAGTTTTTAATAAATGTCCTTTGTTTGAGGAAGTTCCCTTATATTTCTAGTTTTCTGATACTTTTTATCATAAATGAATGTTGAATTTTATTGATTCTTTCACAATACTTTTTTTTCTTTTTCTTTTCTTTCCTTTTCTTTTTTTAAGAAACAGCATCTTGGCCAGGCATGATGGCTCACATCTGTAATCCCAGCACTTTGGGAGGCTGAGGTGGGTAGGTCACCTGAAGTCAGGGGTCTGAGACCAGCCTGGCCAACATGGTGAAATATAAAAAAATTACTAAATATACAAAAATTAGCTGGGCATGGTGGCGTGTGCCTATAGTCCAAGCTACTTGGGAGGCCGAGGCAGGAGAATTGCTTGAACATCGGAGGCGGAGGTTGCAGTGAGCTGAGATTGTACCACTGCACTCCAGCCTGGGTGACATAGTGAGACTGTGTCTCAAAAAATTAAAAAAAGACAGTTATCTTGCTTCATTGCCCAGGCTGGAGTATAGTGGCATGATCATAGCTCACTGCAACCTTGACCTCCTGGACTCAAGCAGTCCACCTGCCTGGGCTTCCCAACATGCTAGGATTACATGTGTGTCATTTCACCTATCCCCTTTCTTAGTACTTTTGATGAGTTTTTAAATGGGTTACATTGGCAAATTGTAAAGTCAAACATTTGTACCCCTGTCTTCAATTCAGCAGTTCTACTCTTGTGCATGTGCCCCAGAATACAGGTATAAAAATATTCATATCAACATTACTTACCATCTAAAAATGTAGAGAACAGGCCAGGTGTGATGGCTAATGCCTGTAATCCCAGCCCTAGCACTTTGGGATGTCAAGGCAGGATATCAAGGACCGCTTGAGCGTAGGAGTTTGAGATCAACCTGGGCAGATGAGGCCTATCTCTACAAAAAAATTAAAACAGCCATATGCGGTGGCACATGCCTATGGTCCCAGCTACTCAGGTGACTGAGATGGAAGGAATGCTTGAGCCCAAGAGGTTGAGTCTGCAGTGAACTGTAATTGCACCACTGCACTCCAGCCTAGGTGACAGTGCAACAAATCAAGATCCCTGTTTCAGAAAAGAAAAGAAAATGTGGAAACATCCCGAATGTCCATCAGCAGCTCAATAGATAAAACTGTGGTATGTTCACAGTGAAATCTTTTACTGCAGTGAAATAAATGTACCAACCTAGGTATGTTATAAAATGAAAAGTAAGCTACCCTTCATCTTTTTTATCTACATACCCTGTTCCGTTTTGAATAATGTCTTATATTCTTATAGAGTGATTTAATACTTGCATACCTATACATTACCAGTTTTTCTTTAAACTGTGGTAAAGTACATATAACATTGACCATTTTAACCAATTTTAAGTGTAGGTGCAGTGGAGTGAAGAACATAAACATTGTTTTGTGGCTGTCACCACCGTCCATCCTCAGAGCCTCTTCTCACTTTCCAGACTAAAAGGGTATACCTGTTAAACAATAACTCTCCATTCCCCAGCCCCTGGCAACCGCCGTTCTACTTTTTGTCTCTCTGAATTTGACTACTCCTGGGTACCTCATGGTACAACCTCTGCCTCTCAGGTTCAAGCATTTCTCATACCTCAGCCTTTCGAGTAGCTGACACTACTGGTGTGCTAATTTTTGTATTTTTAGTAGAGACAGAATTTCGCCATGTTGCCCAGGCTGATCTCAAACTCCTGAGCTCAGGCATTCCACCCACCTCAGCCTCAAGTGAGCCATCACACCCAGCCATAATTCTGTTTCTTATAGCTGAAGTGGATGTCTGCTAGGCTGTATCGGATCTCATCCAAATAAAAAAATTCTTTTTGAAGTGGGGTCTTCCAGTGTTGCCTAGGCTAGTCTTAAACTTCAAACTCTGAACTCCGAACACCTAGGCCCAAGCAGTACTCTTTCCCTAGCCTCTTGAGTAGCTGGGGTTACAGGTGTCCACCATTGTGCCCGGCTCATTACATATTTTTTTAAAAATCTGTATTACTTACATTCAAGAGATCCTGTGTATTCAGAATTCAGTCTCTGTTTTAGACCTCGTTTTAATATGTATTGAAGCTTTAGTGCATGTCTCTCCATTATTACATATTATCATTTCAGTGCTTATTAGTTTCTTGAATTCGGACTATCATATCTTACTTACTCTTATCAAAGCATGTGCTTTGCATGAAGTGAGTAGTTTATGAAAATTTTTAAAATCTGTTCCAATATTTCATGGACTCTGCCAAGTATTGCTGAGGTTGTTTGCAGGATAGAGAAAAGAAATTGATGCTTGGAGATTTTCCTTTGGAGAATTTGGTATGGTTTGTCACAGATTTTTGTGGTTCCCAGCTCCTGGGTGAAAATGAGAACTGACAAGAGAAGAATGTGGATTGTTGTAAAAAACAAAACCAGTGCCTGGAACAAATGCAGAACTAATTATTAGGAGAGATATCTGAAAGTAAAAGACTGTCTGAAAACAGGAAAATAGTGATTAACTCTTAGCTTAGGTCTTTGGACCTTAGTTCACAACTTAACATTAACATCATCTTATCCTCTTATTTGCCTATCGGCCTGCTTTCTTACCTGTGATTAGAGCTGGGAGGATCATTTGAGCCCTGGAATTGGAGACTAGGCTGGGCAACATAGGAGACCCTGTCTCTACAAAAGTTTAAAAAGTAGCTGAGCTGGCTGGGTGCAGTGACTCAGGCCAGTAATCCCAGCACTTTGGGAGGCCAAGGTGGGCGGACCACCTGAGGTCAGGCATGGTGAAACTCTGTCTCTACTAAAAATTCAAAAATTAGCTGGGTGTCGTGGCAGGCACCTGTAATTCCAGCTACTCAGGAGGCTGGGGCAGGAGAATTGCTTGAACCCAAGAGGTAGAGGTTGCAGTGAGCTGAGATCGTGCCACTGCACTCCAGCCTGGCAACAGAGTGAGAATCCCTCTCCAAAATTAAAAAATAAATAAATAAAAAATTAACATTTTACCAAAAGCTATACTGGTTCTTTGGACTTTGGTGGAGTTTTTTTGAGAAGGAGTCTCGCTCTGTCGCCCAGGCTGGAGTGCAATGGCTTGATCTCGGCTCACTGCAACCTCCACTTCCTGGGTTCAAGCAAATCTCCTGCCTCAGCCTTCTGAGTAGCTGGGATTACACGTGCATCCATCACACCCAGCTAATATTATTTTCTTTTTTTTTTTTTTTTCACCTCACTGGGGCTTGATAATTTTTTTTTTTTTTTTTAGTAGAGACGAGGTTTCAAGGTGTTAGCCGGGATGGTCTCGATCTCCTGACCTGGTAATCTGCCCACCTCAGCCTCCCAAAGTGCTGAATTACAGGTGTGAGCCACTGTGCCTGGCCAACTTTGGTTGTTATTTTGTGTGGTCTTGGAGTTTATCATAAATAAACTTCCCATCTCTGTAGGGGAAGGTAGTTATACAGATAGAACTGGACTGTATAAATCATAATTCTTTTTTTTTTTTTTTGAGACATTTTACTAGAAATATAGGAAGATAATAAATAGTCATTTAATTTCAATATATTTTGCTTTAGAATAAATAAGCTATGTCCTCATTTTTTCTCATTTGTTTGCAAACCAGTGGAAATCTTATCACAGTCTAAAGCCAGAATTTGGGAACTGTTGTACCAGGTCATACTGTTTCTTGTGAAATTTTCTTTGTGTATTAGATAAATGGAGAAAGTCAAGGCACAGTATCTAACTGAAAGCGGATTAGCTGTTATTGTATTATAAAGGTTTTATGGGAGAATCTTCCTAGTGTTTTTTGGTGGTTTTTTGTTTTGTTTTGTTTTTGTTTTTGAGACAGGGTCTCTGTCATCCAGGCTGGAGTGCAGTGGTATAATCATGGCTCACTGCAGTCTCAACCTCCTGGGCTCAAGCGATCCTCCCACCTCAGCCTCAGACCATGGGTGTGTGCAAATGGGCTCAGCTGTTTTTGTTGTTTTTTTTTTTTTTTTTTTTTTTTTTGAGACGGAGTTTTCGCTCTTGTTACCCAGGCTGGAGTGCAATGGCGCGATCTCGGCTCACCGCACCCTCCGCCTCCTGGGTTCAGGCAATTCTCCTGCCTCAGCCTCCTGAGTAGCTGGGATTACAGGCACACACCACCATGCCCAGCTAATTTTTTGTATTTTTAGTAGAGATGGGGTTTCACCATGTTGACCAGGATGGTCTCGATCTCTTGACCTTGTGATCCACCCGCCTCGGCCTCCCAAAGTGCTGGGATTACAGGCTTGAGCCACCGCGCCCGGCTGTTTTTGTTTTTTAATTGAGATGGAGTCTTGCTCTGTTGCCCAGGCTGGAGTACAGTGGCATTATCTTGGCTCACTGCAACCTCCACCACCTGGTTCAAGTGATTCTCGTGCCTCAGCCTCCCGAGTAGCTGGGACTATAGGCACGCACCATCATGCCCGGATAATTTTTTTTGTATTTTTAGTAGAGATGGGGTTTTACCATGTTCACCAGGCTGGTCTTGAACTCCTAACTTCAGGTGATCCTCCTGCCTTGGCCCCCCAAAGTGCTGGGATTATAGGCCTGAGCCACTGCACATAGCTGGCTCAGCTACTTTTTAAATTTTTGTAGAGACAGGGTCTCCTCTGCTGCCCAGCCTGGTCTGCAACTCCAAGGCTCAAGCGATCCTCCCAGCTCAGCCTCCCACAGTGCTGAGATTACAGCTGTGAGCCACTGCACCCAACTTCTCCCAAGTTTTTTTTGCAAATGTGTAATTTTACAATTCCTGGTCTCAAATATGCTCTGTTATTGGTGATGGTAATGTTGGTATTAAATTAAACAATATCCTGGTTAATACATTGTTTTCTCAATATACTATTTGATTTAGTAGGTTTCTAGATAATCATATATAACAATGTTTAACAAATTTTCTGAGTAGTATATTAAGTAACTCATGGATTGATACCGTATGAATGTTAACAGAGTGCTTTGAGATTTTTAATTTAGATGTGGCTCTTTCAGTGTATACTCAGGACTTGGGTTCTATAGTCAATACACAAAATGAAATTAGGCTTGAAAATATTTGAAATTTTTAGTAATTACTTTTTTTTGTAAACAGCCTTGTACAGAAATATATACATATACATATATATATATATATATATATGCGTGATTCGTGCTGTATTTGGTAGCATATAATTCCGTAGGGTGAATCATATTAAGAGATTAAAGCAGCTGAATGTCTTGATGTTTGGAACACAAAGTAGATGTAGAGAGACTCAAACTTCCTGGTTTTTCTGTTTCTCATCATCTTCATGAAGATAATATTTCTTCCGGGTCTTCATTAGTCAGTATTTCTCTGTGGCCTCAGATGTCTTTCTGACACTTAGAGTTTCACTCTCCTAGGTTAACCATGCCAAAAATATTAAGTGGAAAATTGCAGAAATAAACAATTCGTAAGTTTCAAATTGTGCCCCATTCTGAGTAGTATAATGAAATCTCATGCCGTCTTGCCAAGGACAGGAATCCTCTATCCGTTGTATCCATGCTGTTGACGCTACCTGCCCATTAGTGGCCCTGTTATACTGACTGCAGTGTTTTTGTTCAAGTAACCCTTAGTTGACTCAATAATGGTCCCAAAGCACAAGAATAGTGATGCTGTTAATTTGGATATGCCAAAGAAAAGCTGTTAAGTGCTTCCTTTAAGTGAAACGTCAAAAGTTCTCAATAAGAAAGTAAGTCATATGCTAAAATTGCTAAGATCTGCAGTAAGAATTAATCTCCTATCTGTGAAACGATGAAGAAGGAAAAAGAAATTTGTGCCAGTTTGGCTGTTGCACCTCATGCTGCAAAAGTTGTGGCCATGTTGCTTGATTAATTGCTTAGTTAAGATGAAAAAGGCATTAAATGTTTGATGGAAGATATGAACAGAAATGTGTTTCAGTGGACAGCAGATTCTGTACTGTCCGGTTTCAGGCATCCTCTGGGTGTCTTAGAACATACGGCCCGAGGTTAAGGAAGGACTACTGTAATTGCCTTTACCCCTGAACATTTGTTTAAAGTTCTTGTTAATTGTTTTCTCTCTCACACTCTGGCTTAGTGGTACTTACAGGTAAATTCTTTTCTTTTGTTTTGTTTTGTTTTGTTTTGTTTTGTTTTGTTTTTGAGACAGAGTCTCGCTCTGTTGCCCAGGCTGGAATGCAGTGGCATGATCTCGGCTCACCACAACCTCTGCCTCCCAGGTTCAAGCAATTCTCCTGCTTCAGACTCTTGAGTAGCTAAGGTGACAGGCGTTTGCCACCATGCCTGGCTAATTCTTACTGTTTTTTAGTGGAGATGGGGTTTCACCATGTTAATCCAGCTAGTCTTGAACTACTGACCTCAAATGATCCTCCCTCCTAGGCCTTCCAAAGTGCTGGGATTACAGGCATATGCCACCACGCCCAGCCAAGTACTTACAGGTAACTTCTTTTTCTTTTTCTTTTTGAGATGCAGTTTTGCTCTTGTTGCCCAGGCTGCAGTCCAATGGCACAATCTCGGCTCACGGGAACCTCCGCCTCCCAGGTTCAAACAATTCTCTTGCCTCAGCCTCCCAAGTTATTGGGATTACAGTCATGTGCCACCACTTCCGGCTAGTTTTGTATTTTTAGTAGAGACGGGGTTTCTCCATGTTGATCAGGCTGGTCTTCAACTTGCAACCTCAGGTGATCTGCCCGCCTTGGCCTCCCAAAGTGCTGGGATTACAGGTGTGAGTCACTGCACCCAGCCGGTAAATTCTTACAAGTGCGAATATGATATGACTTCCAGTAACGTACATCTCTTGATATCTCTAATTTTTGTGTTAGCATATTCTTTGTACTTCATTCTGTAGAGCATATGGTAGTCACATAATACTTTTGGCTATTGGGTATGGCACATAAAGTGCTAGGGTTCTCATTGTTTCTCAGTCCCAACAAGAACATCTCATCAGAGGTGTTTAAGGTACATTTTAAGTTCATTTATTAATGTGTCCCCAGATAAACTTAATTGTAAATCTGAACCCCTAAGCAAGAAATTAAGGTACTTTTTTTTTTCTTTTGAGGTGAAGTCTTGCTCTGTCGCCCAGGCTGGAGTGCAATAACGGAATCTCAGCTCACTGCAACCTCTGCCTCCCAGGTTCAATCAGTTCTCCTGCCTCAGCCTCCTGAGTAGCCAGGATTACAGGCACCCACCACCACGCCCAGCTAGTTTTTGTATTTTTGTATTTTTCGTTTCACCATGTTGGTCAGACTGGGCTCGAACTCCTGACCTCAAGTTATCTACCCACCTTGGCCTCCCAAAGTGCTGGGATTACAGGCATGACCCACTGTGCCCGGCCCACATATACATTATTTAATATAGTATATTTATATAATGGTATATGTGCATTTTTCTTACCTGTGTTTTCACTAACTGTCATGCAAGCATCTTCATATTATTTATCAACCACATAATACGGATGTACCTTTACTTAACTGTTCCCCTGTTACTATTCTTTAGGTTGCTTCTAGTTTTTCTACAGTTATAAATAACATTTTTGTCCATGTGGCTTTTTTTGTTTTTCTGTTCTACAGCCTGTTTTATAAATGAATAGACAGATCTAAGCTAATGAAAATGAATCTTTTTTAAGAGTTACAACTCAGATCTTTGGACTCTCCTGCTGATGCCCTTTCCATTATACCATAATGCTTGTTATCTATAATTGAAAAACTACATGGATTGAAAGCATTTTACGTATCAGCTGTCTTAGCCCATTGTTGGAACAAGGCAAGGTAGACATAAAATATTAATAATTCAAGTTAAAAATCATCTAAATCTTCTCCTACCAAGTTAACAGTTTTATTTTGTAGGTACTAAGACTTAAATCAGTAACCTTTCACTTTCCTATTGTTAATCCCTCTCCCCTTCTCAATAATAATTAAAAGAAAGTTGAATACTTAGCCTGTAGATTGTTGAGGAATTGATGTTCTAAGAACACTGACTATATCTAGATTAACTTCTGCAACAGCCCCTAGAATTCCTCATTGAACCTAGTTCCTACCTATGCTTTGCACACGCAGAAGCCTTATGGGATTGTTAGCCAAACTGAAGAGGTTACTACTTTTTTTTCCCCCGTTCTTCTTTCCCCCCTTTTTTTTTTTTTTCTAATTTATTTATTCAAGAAATAGTTACTGAGAGCATACTAAGTGTTAGGCAGTATTCTAGGTGCTGAGAATTCAACAGTAAATAAAACTGACAAAAATGCTTGCCCTTATGAGGCTTACATTGTCATGGACGAGATAGGCAGAAATTAAATTTTATAGTATATTGGAAAATTATGTGTTATTTGAGAAAATAAAGCAAAGAAGGGTGGGTTGTTGGCTCGATGTTGCAATTTTTTGTTGTTGTTGTTTAGATAGAGTCTTGCTTTGTTGCCGAGACTGAAGTGCAGTGGCACCGGCTTGGCTCACTGCAACCTCTGCCTCCCGGGTCAAGCAATTCTCCTGCCTCAGCCTCCTCAGTAGCTAGGAGGCTGTGCCACCATGCCCAGCTGATTTTCGTATTTTATTTTATTTATTTGTTTTATTTATTTTGAGATGGAATCTCACTCTTGTTGCCCAGGCTGAGTGCAATGGTGCAATGTTGGCTCACCGAAACCTCCGCCTCCTGAGTTCAAGCAGTTCTCCTGCCTCAGCTTCCCAAGTAGCTGGGATTACAGGCATGTACCACCACGCCTGGCCAATTTTTGTATTTTTAGTAGACATGAGGTTTCTTCATGTTGGTCAGGTGGTCTCCATGTTGGTCTTGACGTCGGATGATCTGCCCACCTCAGCCTCCCAAACTGCTGGGATTACAGGCATCACCCACCGTGCCCAGCTGATTTTTGTATTTTTGGTAGAGATGGGGTTTTACCATGTTGGACAGACTGATCTCAAACTCCTGACCTCAAGTTTCTATCTATCAGCTTCAGCCTCCCAAAGTGCTGTGATTAAGATGTGAGCTACTGCACGGGGCCTGATGTTGCAGTTTTAAGTAAGGTAGTCAAGGACATATTCACTGAAAAGGTAACATTTGAACAAGATTTAAAGGCAGTGATTAAATGAGCCATGAGAAATACGGGGAAAGAAAGTTCCACAACAGTGAGCTTAACAGACTGTGAGGCAAGGAGTCAGCCAGGTGTGTTGTAGGCCTTGTAAAGACAGCACAGTGGCTGTTGTGGCTACAGTGGAATCAGTGTTGATGAGGAAATTGGGTCAGAGAGATAACACAGTGTCAGATTGTTTAGGATTTATAGGCCCCGTATCCTCTTTAAAACAGTCCCTGGTGCCGGGCGCGGTGGCTTACACCTGTAATCCTAGCACTTTGGGAGGCCAAGGCAGGTGGATCATGAGGTAAAGAGATCGAGACCATCCTGGTCAACATGGTGAAACCCCGTCTATACTAAAAATACAAAAATTAGCTGGGCATGGTGGCATGTGCCTGTAATCCCAGCTACTCAGGAGGCTGAGGCAGGAGAATTGCCTGAACCCAGGAGGCGGAGGTTGCGGTGAGCCGAGATCGCGCCATTGCACTCCAGCCTGGGTAACAAGAGCGAAACTCCGTCTCAAAAAAAAAAAAAAAAAACCAGTCCCTGGCATATAGAAAGTGTTAAGTATTTGTTAAATAAATTAAAAATTATAGGCTGGGCATGGTGGCTCACACCTGTAATCCCAGCACTTTGGAGGCTGAGGTGGGCGGATCATAAGGTCAGGAGATCAAGACCATCCTGGCTAACATGATGAAAACCCATTTCTACTAAAAAGACAAAAATTAGCTAGGTTTGGCAGTGTGTGCCTGTAATCCCAGTTACTTAGGAAGCTGAGGCAGGAGAATCGCTTGAACCCAGGAGACAGAGGTTGCAGTGAGCCAAGATCTTGCCACTGTACTTTAGCTTGGTGACAGAGCTAGACTCCATCTCAAAAGTGTGTGTGTGTGTGTGTGTGTGTGTGTGTGTGTGTGTGTGTGTCTTCCTGCCTATGAAAGTTTAACTTATCAAATATGTAATTAGTATTAATTGGACACCTGCGCCAGGGGTGGTGTCTCACACCCGTAATCCCAGCACTTTTGGAGGCCAAGACGGGTGGATCACCTGAAGTCAGGAGTTTGAGACCAGCCTGGTCAACATGGTGAAACCCCGTCTCTACTAAAAATACAAAAATTAGCTGGGCATGGTGGCAGGTGTCTGTAACCTCAGCTACTGGAGAGGCTGAGGCAGGAGAATTGCTTGAACCTGGGAGACGGAAGTTTTATTGAGCTGAGATCATGGCACTGCACTCCATCCTGGGTGACAGAGTGAGACTCCATCTCAAAAATAAAAATTGGACACCTACCAGACATTGAATTAGTCATTAATAACAAGGTAGTATTGTAATCTCAGCATTTTGGGAGGCCAAGGTAAGAGAATCACGAGCAAAACCCTGTCTCAACAAACAAGCAAACAAAAGAATAAGGCAATAAACAATAGAAATTCCAGTTTTCTGGGTACTTATAATCCAGTGGCATACAGACAGGTATACTGCAGTGTGTGATAAATGCTATAACAAGGAAAAGTATAGGGTGCTTAACGCATCTTCCCAGACTACCTCAACCGCTTTTTTTTTTTTTTTTTTTGAGACGGAGTTTCGCTCTTGTTACCCAGGCTGGAGTGCAATGGCGCGATCTTGGCTCACCGCAACCTCCGCCTCCTGAGCTCAGGCAATTCTCCTGCCTCAGCCTCCTGAGTAGCTAGGATTACAGGCATGTGCCACCAAGCCTAGCTAGTTTTTTGTATTTTTAGTAGAGACGGGGTTTCACCATGTTGACCAGGATGGTCTCAATCTCTCGACCTCGTGATCCACCCACCTCAGCCTCCCAAAGTGCTGGGATTACAGGCTTGAGCCACCGCCCCCGGCCACCTCAACTGCCTTTTTTCATTCCTCCAGAATTTCCAAAGTTCTCTGACTAGAGTGGAGAGTTTGCACTGGGGAGAAGTAGTAATAAAATAGTTTGGGGTGTTTTGCGGCAAGAAGTAGAGATTTAACATGGGGGTGGTCAGAAACTGATGTGAATTAAATTTAAAATTTTGGACATTTTCCTATGGATGAGTAGAAAACCACTGAAAACGATGTAGGATGAGTAATCACAGAAAAGGAAAATTCTGAGTAAAAGAGAACACAAGGTAGCAGGGTTTTTGGAAATTGTGAGTAACTCATTAAAGATAGAACTTTGAATTTGAGGGGGAAGAAATGATACTAGAAGAGAAAGCAGGTTGGAGATCATAAAGGAAGCTAAAATGTTTCAGCTTTTTCCATTGAGCGGTGTGAAATTATGGACAGATTTGATATGAGAAATAACTGGATAATTTTTGCATATTTGAAAATGAATTTGTCTCCTACTTCCCTGCCTTGATCCCCTGTTAAAAACAGGAACTGATTTATATCCCACTCCTGAATGCATGTAAAATTTATACAAAAATATATTTTATGAAAATGATTTGTAGACTGGGTGCAGTAGCTCATGCCTGTAATCCTAGCACTTTGGGAAGCCAAGGTGGGTGGATTGCCTGAGCTCAGGAGTTCAAGACCAGCTTGGGCCACATGGTGAAACCTCATCTCTGCTAAAATACAAGAAATTAGCCAGACGTAGCAGCATGCACCTGTAGTCCCAGCTACTCAGGAGACTGAGGCAGGGAATTGCTACAACCTGGGATGCAGAGGTTGCGGTGAGCCAAGATTGCACTATTGCACTCTAGCCTGGGCAACAGAAAGAGACTTCGCCTCTTAAAAAAAAAAAAAGAGGCCGGGCGCGGTGGCTCAAGCCTGTAATCCCAGCACTTTGGGAGGCCGAGGCGGGTGGATCACGAGGTCGAGAGATCGAGACCATCCTGGTCAACATGGTGAAACCCCGTCTCTACTAAAAATACAAAACATGAGCTGGGCATGGTGGCACGTGCCTGTAATTCCAGCTACTCAGGAGGCTGAGGCAGGAGAATTGCCTGAACCCAGGAGGCGGAGGTTGCGGTGAGCCGAGATCGCGCCATTGCACTCCAGCCTGGGTAACAAGAGCAAAACTCCGTCTCAAAAAAAAAAAGAAAAGAAAAGAAAAGAAAATGAAGAAAGAAAAGAAATTAAGTCTACAACCTGTAGACTTAATACCTGGGAGATATCTTGAGATGTAAAATCACGTCCTTTGGGCTGTGGGTTTTTTGTTTTCTCCAAATAAATCTGATCTTTTCTAAGAAAGAGAGAGAGAGAGAAAAGAAGGAAGAGAGGAAGCGAGGGAAGGGAAGGGAGGGAGGAAGGAGGGAGAAAGGAAGAAAAAAGAAAGAAATTTGGCAACAATATAGTGAGGAAACTTAAAGGGACCAAGTCTAGGGACGGATGACTAGTTAGGAGGCTGTTGCAGGAGTGGTCCAGGTCAATGGTGATGAATCCTAGAAAACAGTAATAGTAGGAAAGGAAATACAAGAGGGGATAAAGTTGAGAAATATTATTGGAGACAAAATTGGGTAGAGTTGGGAGATTTATTAATAGATGTAAGGGGGTAAGGAGGAGAAGGAGTTAGAATTGCTAAAAATTCTGACTAAAGAGTACGAATAGAAGAAGAGGAAGATGATTAATGTTTTATTAATCATAAGATATTAAAATCAGCTGGGTACAGTGGTTCATGTCTGTCATCCCAGCACTTTGGGAGGTTGAGGCAGGTGGATCCCTTGAGGCCAGGAGTTCAAGACCAGCCTGTCTCTACTAAAAATAGAAAATTAGCTGGGCATAGTGGCACAGCTTGTAATCCCAGCTACTTAGGAGGCTGAGGCAGGAGAATTGCTTGAACGCAGAAGGCAGAGATTGCACTGAGCCATTGCACTCCAGCCTGGGAAACGAGTGAAATTAGCCAGACATAGTGGCACGTTCCTGTAGTCTCAGCTACTTGGGAGGCTGTGGTGGGAGGATAACTGGAACCCAAGAGGCAGAGGTTGCAGTGGACCAAGATTGTGACTGCATTCCAGCCTGGGTGACAGAAAAAAATAAATAAATAAGATCAACTTCAGGGTGCCTCGGAGACTTTGAGGTGGATGTGTACATTAACTGGTAAAGGGAAATCCAAGCCTGACATCTACAGATATGGGAGTCATTGATACCTAGGTTGAAGTAATTAAAGCAACCAGGAGGTGGAAGAAGGCAATTATGCTGATAGCATTCCATTTTCTCTGTGTTAAGCCCTGTCTAAATTATTTTACATACATTGTTTTATTTAGTTCTAACAATCCTGTGAGGCTGTCACAGAAAAGCAACATAGAGAAGAGACTCCGAAGCTAACGAATGACAGAGCCAGAAATGGAAAAGATTAACTTAAAAGCCTGAAATGTTAAAACACTATGCTATGAGTAGAGAACAGTGCTCAGGAGAGAATCCTAGAGAATGTCAACATTTAAAAGAGGATGATCATGGGCAGACTGGCTACCTATACATGATTGTAGAGGAGGAGCCAGAGAGGTGGGATGAAAACCAGGAGAGTGGTTAAGACAGAAGCCAAAGGAGAAAGTATTGTGACATTTTTCTGTGTACCAAAAGCCACAAATAATGTTTTAAAAAATCTCCATTGGGTTTACTAAATTGAAATTTATTAGCAACCTTGAAATTTGGTGTTTGAGTGAACTCTTGGCAACATAAATGAAATAATTTATATAAAGCTGTTAGCATGGTAGATTGCGTATTTTTTAAGTGCAATAAAAAGATGGCTCCTATAATTAGGGAGTTAATGGGAGTTAAAAGCGTAGACAGTGAACATACAAAACTCTTTCGGACTCTTCACCATAAAAGATCTTAACTAACATTAGGCAAGGAAGGAAAGGCTAGGGATAGCATAAGGTGGTCGCAGGAAAACGTTAAGATAGGAGAGACATGCATATGCGTAGGCTGAAAGACAGCCTGAAGGAATACAATATAAATGTAAATAAGAAGCCGGGCACAGTGGCTCATGCCTGTGATCCGAACACTTTGGGAGGCTGAGGTGGGTGGATCACCTGAGGTCAGGAGTTCAAGACCAGCCTGCTAACATGATGAAACCCTGTCTCTACTAAAAATGCAAAAAAAATTAGTTGGGCGTGGTAGTAGGCACCTGTAATTCCAGCTACTTCAGGAGGCTGAGGCAAGAGAATCGCTTGAACTCAGGAGGCAGAGGTTGAGTCAAGATTGTGCCATTGCACTCCAGCCTGGGCGACAAGAGGGAAACTCTGTCTCAAAAATAAATAAAAAATAAAAAATAAAAAAATAAAAATAGGAATCAAACTAAAATAGAAGCAAGGACAGGCCAGGCGCAGTAGTTCATTCCTGTAATCTCAGCACTTTGGGAGGCCAAGGCAGGCAGATTGCTTGAGCCCAAGAGTATAAGACCAGCCTGGGCAACATGACAAAACCTTATCTCTACTAAAAATACAAAGAAAAATTAGCCAGGCATGGTGGCATGCCTGAAGTCCCAACTACTTGAGAGGCCTGAGGTGGGAGGATCAGCTGAGCCCTAGACTAAGGCTGCGGTGAACCGTGATCACATCACTGCACCCCAACCTAGGTGAAAGGAATGAGACCTTGCCTACAAACAAACAAACAAACACAAACAAAAAAGAAGCAAACATAGTTAATGGAGCATAAGGTTCTCAAGGTGTGAATAGAATCTAGGAAACAGTGAATAGTGGAAGGATTACTCTTTAATAGGAGGAGTGATGCTTTTTATTAGGTAAATTGATCTAGGCGAGTTTAAATGTAGATACATCTTTTTGGACAGAAGATAATTTCCATCTAATGAATTCTGCTTTCTCTGCGAAACACCATGTAAGCTTATCTCCTGAGAGTGAGAAGATAAGTAGTAAAGACTCGGACCTGGCAAGTGGTTAACCAAAATTTGAAATACTTCTTTGAGAGAGAATGCTGACTGAGTACATCTGAGGGAGACAGTATGTATCATTGAGGGCCCAGGTGGAAAAGGAGACTTAATTTATAGGATTTAAATTTTCTTTTTGGTATGATTTTTCTTCAGCAGAACCCAGCAACAGAAATAAAGATGCAGTAAAGGCAGTTAGAATGATCCAAATTTGGGATTTCATTGAGTGCGTGAAGTAGAAGGCTGAATTAGCAGGGAGAAGGAAAAGAGTTTGAGGGTTTTAATAGTGGTTTAAATAATGGACAAAGATTCTGGAATCGGTGAATAATTGAGTACTCAGAAGAGAATGTAGAATTAGAGGAAGAAAACTGAGATCTTGATGAAACTGAAGAAAAGTATAATGGGAGTGGGAGGTTGTGGTCAGAGAAGGAGATTTAAAAGTGTACAAAGGAGTGGTTCTTAGAGGTCACTAAATATGAGTTCATGGAACTGAGAGGCAAGAAAACATGGTGGATTATCCATAAAGACATTGAAATTGCCCAGCATAATAATGAAACTTAAGGTGACTTTGCTCAGGGTTCCAGATAGTACATTGATTGGGCCTTGTCATGAGCTGTTGAAAAGCTTAACTGACCGGGTGCAGTGGCTCACGCCTGTAATCCCAGCACTTTGGAAAGCCAAAGTGGGCGGATCACCTGAAGCCAGGAGTTTGAGATCAGCCTGGCCAACACGGTATAAAACCCCATCGCTACTAAAAGTACAAAAAAATTAGCTGTGCATGGTGGTGTACACCTGTAGTCCCAGCTACTTGGGAGGCTGAGACAGGAGAATCACTTGAGCCCAGGAGGTGGACGTTGCAGTGAGCTGAGATTGTGCCACTTCACTCCAGCCTGGGCAATGGGGCAAGACTCCATCTCAAAAAAAAAAAGGCCAGGCATGGTGGCTCATGCCTGTAATCCCAGCACTTTGGGAAGCTGAGGCAGGTGGATCACAAGGTCAAGAGTTCAAGATCAGCCTGACCAATATGGTGAAACCCCATCTCTACAAAAAATATTGGTCAGGCGTGTAATCCCAGCTACTTAGGAGGCTGAGGCAGGAGAATTGCTTAAACCTGGGAAGTGAAGGTTACAGTGAGCCAAGATAGTGCCACTGTATTCCAGCCTGGGCAACAGAGCGAGATTTTGTCTGAAAAAAAAAAAAAAGAAAGAAAAGAGAAAAGAGAAAAAAAAAGCTTAACCGAGATGCATACGTAGGATCGCATTATTTTGCAGGACACTTGTCTAGTGATGAAAGCAGCAGCAGCAGCAGAGCCTCCCTCCAGTAGATGGGAAGACTAAGATGTATCTAAGTAGTGTCTGGATTGGTTAATGGGGAGAGCGTCTATCTATAATAAATGTGAAGCAGTTTGCTTAAGGTCACATTCTGATTTGATTACAAAGCCCATGCTCTTTCTACTAACTTTGGTATTTCTGCAACAAGTTGAGCATGTTCAGCTCTTTTTTTTTTTTGGTCTTCCCAGATGTCTGAGACTATAATTTTGTTTTATTTTAGCTTCTTCAGAGTTAATGGGCTTTTTTTTTTTTAGTGCCATACGTCTACAAAGTGAGGGGCAAATCTCCTTGACAAGGAGTGCCTTGAACAGAAACTTAACCTGAAATAGTCAAGGTTTCTAGTGTGTTCAGTAAACTGATCCGTTACTTCATTTGGCGTTTTATCCGTCCATCCTTACTCCCTTTCACCATTAGTTCATTTGTTGGTTTATCCATTCATCCTTCCTCCCTTCCATCCATGTAATTACATTCTTTTTTTTATATCCATGCTTAAAAAAAACAAAAACCAGTTAGTTTGAGAACACTGTATTTGATATAAGTTGAACTAAGTATAAACTGACTCATTTGGTTTTATTTATTGTCTTTGTCATCTCTAGCTGCATATCCCCACCGTTTGAATCTCTTTTACCTTGCCAATGATGTCATACAGAACTGTAAAAGGAAAAATGCAATCATATTCCGTGAATCATTTGCTGATGTACTTCCTGAAGCAGCTGCTCTAGTGAAGTAAGTAAATCTTTATTGCTCTATGGGATCTAAGCTTAGACAATTTAGAATTTCAGTTTCTCTACCCATTAAGAACTATAATAGTTGAACATGCTTGAAGATTCAAGGATAATTTGCCCAAGTGGTTCATTATCACTTTCTTTTTTTTTTTTTTTTTGAGACGGAGTTTCGCTCTTGTTACCCAGGCTGGAGTGCAATGGCGTGATCTCAGCTCACCGCAACCTCCGCCTCCTGGGTTTAGGCAATTCTCCTGCCTCAGCCTCCTGAGTAGCTGGGATTACAGGCACGCGCCACCATGCCCAGCTAGTTTTTTTTTGTATTTTTAGTAGAGACGGGGTTTCACCATGTTGACCAGGATGGTCTCGATCTCTCGACCTCGTGATCCACCCGCCTCGGCCTCCCAAAGTGCTGGGATTACAGGCTTGAGCCACCGCGCCCGGCGCAATTGTGTGTGTGTGTGTGTGTGTGTGTGTGTGTGTGTGACGGAGTCTCGCCCTGTCCCTCAGTCTGGAGCACAGTGGCGCGATCTTGGCTCACTCCAACCTCTGCCTCCTCGGCTCAAGCAATTCTCCTGCCTCAGCCTCCTGAGTAGCTGGGACTACAGTTGTGTGCCACTACACACAGCTAACTTTTTGTATTTTTAGTAGAGATGGGGTTTCACTGTGTTAGCCGGGATGGTCTCGATCTGCTGACCTCGTGATCCAGCCTTCCTAAGTGCTGGGATTACAGGCATGAGCCACCACACCTGGCCATGTTTTTCTTTTAAAAACTCTCTGTTTTCAAAAGTTGGTCTCTTGTTTATCCTAACCTGACCATGTATGTCTCCTGGTGATAATCTCGGAATGTGTTTCTTTCTAACTCCTGCGCTGGTTTTGTTTGTTTGTTTTAACACATTTCATTTTTTCTTTCTGAGTCTTCCTGAAATGTTTTTCCCTCCATGAACTCTGTAAAGAGAAATGGAAATTATTTCCCAATGTCATATTCCCAACTCCATATTGATTTATTTAACTTCATTTTTTAGCAGTAGTTGCATACAGCACTTCCCACAGTGTACTCCTATGAAATGATCAAAGGAAGAAGGGTTCTGTGCTCAAATAAGTTTAGAGAATGATCCATACTAACTTTCCTTCCCTGAAGATTCAAACTACACATTACCATACCAATAATGTGGTTTCCTTGGGGGTCTTTACAATGCTAATTTCAAAACAGCATTTCCTAAACTCTGATGATGGGCCCTTCTTTTTTTTTGAACACCTATTGAACATCCCTCCATTCAGGGAGAAGTCTGATGTATATAGAGTACAAATTTACATCTGATCTTATTTTGGCCCTGTATTAATAGTGTGTTCTTTGTGTTGCATTCGCATTTGTAAATTGTTTTCTACAAGAGACACAGTTACAGGATAAACAGTATGTGAAACAATATATAAACAATTATATGGAATAACCATAATAGCTAAATACTTTCTCAGATTATGTATTTATTATCATTGACCTGTTTGTTAGTATTAATGCAGCCAGAACTGAATGATCCTGTGAAACTATGGAATATGTTGAAAATTGAAAATAAGAAGTAAACAAAAGAACTGATCTTTCTTCCTTCCTTAGGATTGTTAACTTGAAATGTCTACTTTGCTATTACAAAAGATTAAAATACGGTTCTACTTGAATGTCCTAAGTAAACAAGTGCATAAAATAATAACATCTACCATTTGTTGGATATTTATAATTGACTAAATATACAAAATGCTTTATCATTTAATTTTGATAACAACTTTATACCATTGTTACTCCCTTGTTTTTTTTTTTTTTTTGAGACAGAGTTTCTCTCTTGTTGCCCAGGCTGGAGTGCAGTGACCCGATCTCAGCTCACTGCACTCTTTGCCACCCAGGTTGAAGCAACTCTCCTGCCTCAGCTTCCTGAGTAGCTGGGATTACAGGCATGCACTACCATGCCCGGCTAATTTTGTATTTTTACTAGAGACAGGATTTTTCCGTGTTGGTCAGGCTGGTCTTGAACTCCCAACCTCAGGTGATCCACCTGTCTCAGCCTCCTAAAGTTCTGGGATTACAGGAATGAGCCATGGGGACTGGCCCTGAAAACAGATTTTTTAATCCAAAATACATTTTGTTCCAAGCATTTCGGGTAAGGTATACCTAACTTGTACTGTGAATTCAACCCACCACAAGAAGGGTTTCTCATGAAGGGAACTTTTATAACTCTTTCTCCTAAAAAAGATTTATGAAGAAAGTCTTAACACTATTTGCAGATTTGGATTTTGGCAGTTAAGAAACTTCCAGAACCCCCATTCACTCTTTCTGAGACTGACTCATGGATTTTACTGTTACTCCTATGCTAATAAATGCTTTATCTGTATTCTACCATGTCCAAAATACTTTCTGAGAATTGCCGCCTTTTTTTTTCTTTCTTTCTTTCTTTTTTTTTTTTTTAATATAGGGTCTGGCTGGCTCTGTTACCCAGGCTAGAGTACAGTGGTGCTGTCTCAGCTCACTGCAACCTCTGTCTCCTGGGCTCAAGCCATTCTCCCACCTCAGCCTCCCAGGTAGCTGGGACTTAAGGCATACACCACCACACCTGGCTAATTTTGCATTTTTTGTAGAGGCAAGGTTTTGCTATGTTGCCCAGCCTGATCTTGAACTCCAGGGCTCAAGTGATCTACCCGGCTTCCCAAAGTGTTGGGGTTAAAGGCATGAGCCATAGCACCTGGCCAGTTAAGAATTACTACATAATGTTACATGTTGATATTTAGCTCAGAATGCCTGAAGCAATAACATACCTTACTTTGTATAAAGTCCAACTCCTACAATTTATGTGAAAATACATTACAAAATAAATTGAAAATTGCTATATAAATGGTAATTAACTTTGCAGATAAGCAGATTGTATTTTATTATTTCTTTTCACAAAATGAGAAAAAGTGATGTCCAGAGCAGTTAAGATACTGCCCAAAGGAAAATGACAGTTTAGTAAAAGACCTGGCACTAGAACCCAGATTTTTCTGATGCTTAGTCCTCTATTATTTCTTTTCTGCCAAATAGCCCTTCTAAATCTAACTTACAGTTTTTCATTTTATAACAACAGCTAAGTCATCTTTTATTTTTCATTCTTGTTTTTTAGTCACTTACCAGGGACTGATTGTTCTGTTAAAGGGTCTTTATCCTTTTCTTTCTCCCTTTTAATTTTGTTACTGTTGCTCTGTTTGATGTATTTATATTAATGTAGTGCTCCGTTTCTGTTACCTTTTTCGTTTAGTTCAGACTGCATGCACACAGATGTCCAGAGATACAATGGTTTAAAAACAGAGTCTCTGGAACCAGTGTGCATAGATTTGAATCTGCCTCTGCTACCTCCTAACTCCATAATTTTAGGTAAATAAAATTAGTTTCTCATCTGCATAATTAATCCAATAATAGTACCTATTCCATAAATTGTGGAAACCAAATGAATTAATAATATATACAAAGGGCTTAGAACAGTGACTGGCATCTAATAAACACTTAATAAATATTAGCTGCTGCTCTGATGAGGAGAAAGATGATTATACCTACTACTGCTATTATTATTATTATTAATAAATGTTAGCAAGGCACTGAAAAATCCTTTAAAATATTTTAAATATATATTTATATTTATATATATTTATCTGTTATAGATAAATTTATATGTATATATTTTTATATTGCTTTATGATGTAAGAAATTTCCATTTTTAGGCCGGGTTTTTAGACAAGGTTTCTCCATGTTGGTCAGGCTGGTCTCAATCCACCTACCTTGACCTCCCGAAGTGCTGGGATTACAGGCATGAGCCACTGCACTTGGCCAGTAGTGGCTTTTTAACCACCCAGGCTGGAGTGCATTGGCATGATCACGGCTCACTGTAGCCTTGACCTCCAGGGCTCAAGCACTCCTCCCACGTCAGCTCCCCAAATAGCTGAGACTACTGGCATGCGCCACCATACCTGGCTAATTTCTATATTTTTTGTAAAGCCAGCATTTCACTATATTGCCCAGGCTGGTCTTGAATTCCTGGCTTCAAGTGATCGTCCCACCTCAGCCTCCCAAAGTGCAAGACATGTCTTAAAAAAAAAAAAAAAAAGAAAGAAGGCCGGGCTACTCAGGAGGCTGAGGCAGGAGAATTGCCTGAACCCAAGAGGCGGAGGTTGCGGTGAGCCGAGATCGCACCATTGCACTCCAGCCTGGGTAACAAGAGTGAAACTCCATCTCAAAAAAAAAAAGAAAGAAAGAAAATGATAATATCCTGTTGTCATGCATTCTGCTACTATTTAGTAACAGCAAAGAAACAACAACGAATAAGTTACTGTTTTGAAGAAAACAGACTTTATAATCATGACTTGACTTCTGACAGAATTGTCAATCATCTATTCCAAGGAGACATTTGTTATAAAATAACTACATCCTAAATTAAAAAAAAACAAAAGAAAACAAAACAAAACAAAACAAGAAAACTACATTCTTTACAAAACATAAGCAGAACCAAAAACAGTGGATGTATTAAAATGGCAAAGCCGACATTAACCAACATGCCAATAATATTAATACTACATGATCTCAGCATTTAAACTAGGACTCTGGAGAAGGGCAAATGTGCTCTTGGGTAATTAGCTCCCCCTAGCTTCGGAGATCGATTTTCTCTAGATGAACACATTTTCTATTTAGGCCACAAGAAATCCCATAGGTTAAGATCAAACAAATTGTGCTTAGTCAAAGATCTCTAAACACACAGAGAAACAGACCACCACAATTGAGAACCCACTGATTTAAGTCCTCCAAAAATAAGTTTCAGAGATTGGAATTATCAGACAGAATGTATAAAGCAATGTATGAAATGTTGGAGAAAGATTAAATGGAGTAACAAAATGAACAGGTAAGATATTCGGATAGACTGGAAAAAGAATCTGTAGGGACTCTTGAAAGAAAAGAGAATAAGCAAGAATGTAGTTATGAAGAAATTAGAACGCAACAGGAGAAATAAGGAGTAGGGAAAATGAAGGCCAGCCGTGGTAGCTCACACCTGTAGTCCCAGCACTTTGGGAGGCCAAGGTGGGAGAACTGCTTGAACCCAGGAATTCAAGACTAGACTGGGCAACATAGTGGGGCCTCATTTCTACAAAAAAAAATACAAATTAGCCAGGTGTGGTGGTGTGTGCTTATAGTCCCAGCTACTCAGGAGGCTGAGGTGGGAAGATCCCTTGAGCCTGGAAGATTCTGTGCAAAAGGAAATAACTTTTGAGTTCTTTAGATGAGAACACTCTAAAAGTGATGACAGATATGAATCTAAGATACAGGAAGCAATAACATATACTAAATAGTGTAAGTAAAAATGTTATACCTAGTTATTGTAATGAAATTATAAAGACAAGCAGTTGTAAAAGCATCCAAAGTTTACATCTACTACAGTAACTATAATTCAAAACAAACAAAAAACTAGAAAATGACAAGGCTTAGAGAGGATGTGGAAAAATTGGAACCCATGTACATTTCTCACAGTAACGTAAAATGGTTGCTGTGGAAAACAGTTTGGTGGTTTCTCAAAAAGTTAAACACACGATCCAGCAGTTCTACCTCTAGATATATACCCCAAAAGAAATGGAAACAGACTTAAACAGATATTTGTATGGGCATGTTCATAGCATTATTCACATTAGCCAAAAGGAATGCACATGTTCATCGGTAGATGAAAAGATAAACAAAATGTGATGTATACAAACATGGAATATTCTTTAGTCTTTTTGTGTGTGTGTGTGTGTGTGTGTGTGTGTATTTTATTTTTTTGAGACAGAGTTTCGCTCTTGTTACCCAGGCTGGAGTGCAATGGTGCGATCTCGGCTCACACAACCTCCACCTCCTGGGTTCAGGCAATTCTCCTGCCTCAGCCTCCTGAGTAGCTGAGATTACAGGCACATGCCACCATGCCCAGCTATTTTTTTGTATTTTTAGTAGAGACGGGGTTTCACGATGTTGACCAGGATGGTCTCGATCTCTTGACCTCGTGATCCACCCGCCTCGGCCTCCCAAAGTGCTGGTCTTTAGTCTTAAAACGGAAGGAAATTCTTTTTTCTCTCTCTCTTTGAGGATACAGTGAGAAGGAAATTATTTTTTTTTAAATACAGAGTTTTGCTCTTGTTGCCCTGGCTTGAGTATATCAGTGCCATTTCATCTCACTGCAACCTCTACCTCCTGGGTTCAAGCCATTCTCCTGCCTTAGCCTCCTGAGTAGCTGGGGTTACAGGTGCACACCACCACACCCAGCTAATTTTTCTATTTTTAGTAGAGAGAGGATGTCACCACGTCGGTCAAGCTGGTCTCAAACTCCTGACCTCAGGTGATCCGCCCACATCAGCCTCCCAAACTGCTGAGATTACAGGCGTGAGCCACTGCACCCAGCCAAAAAGGAAGGAAATTCTAATACATGCTGCAACATGGATGAACTTGATGACATTATGCTAAGTGAAGTAAATCTGTCACAAAAGGACAAGTATTATATGATGCCACTTCTTTTTTTTTTTTTTCCTGAGACAGAGTTTCACTCTTGTTACCCAGGCTGGAGTGCAATGGCACGGTCTCGGCTCACTGCAACCTCTGCCTCCTGGGTTCAGGCAATTCTCCTGCCTCAGCCTCCCGAGTAGCTGGGATTACAGGCACGCACCACCATGCCCAGCTAATTTTTTGTATTTTTAGTAGAGACGGGGTTTCACCATGTTGACCAGGATGGTCTCGATCGCTTGACCTCGTGATTCACCCGCCTCGGCCTCCCAAAGTGCTGGGATTACAGGCTTGAGCCACCGCGCCCAGCTATATGATGCCACTTCTATCAGTCATCTTCAGTAGTCAAATTCAGAGATAGAAAGTAAAGTGGTGGTTGCTGGGGGAAGGGGAGAATTGGGAGTTCTTGTTTAATGGATGTAGCATGCCAGTTTGAAAAAACGAAAACAGTTTTGGAGTTTGGTTGCACAAGTATCTTAACTATTGAACTCTACACTAAAAAAAAAAATAGTTAAAAGATTTGTGTATTTTACCACAATTTTTATTTATTTATTTTTTTGAGACGGAGTTTCGCTCTTGTTACCCAGGCTGGAGCGCAATGGCGCGATCTCGGCTCACCGCAACCTCCGCCTCCTGGGTTCAGGCCCAGGATGGTCTCGATCTCTTGACCTCGTGATCCACCCACCTTGGCCTCCCAAAGTGCTGGGATTACAGGCTTGAGCCACCGCGCCCCGCCTTCACACACTTTTTTTTTAACCAAGAAGAATCACTGAACCATCAGCAAACTTCTAAATAAGTTTTATACTGGGAAGTTAGCAATATATATAATACTATATGTAATATAATGTATGTAATATGTTACACATAATATATGTGTGTGTGTACATACATATATATATATATATATACACACACACACAGAGGCATATAATTTTTTTTTAACCAATCAAGAAGCAGCACTGAACCATCAACAGACTTAATAAGTTTTTTCTCTGGGAAGTTAGCAATAAGGATGGTGAGTCATGCTAACAATAAAATATATGAAGTATCTGGCTAAGCACAGTGGCTCATGCCTGTAATCCTAGCGCTTTGGAAGGCCGAAGCGAGTGGATCACTTAAGGCCAGGAGTTTGAGACCAGCCTGGCCAACATGGCAAAACCTGTCTCTACCAAAAATACAAAAATTAGCTGGGCATAGTGCACATCTGTAATCCCAGCTACTTGGGAAGCTGAGGCATGAGAATCGCTTGAGCCCCAGAGGTGGAGGTTGCAGTGAGCCAAGATTGCACCACTGCTCTCCAGCCTGGGCAACAGAGTCAAACCCTATCTCACAAAAGAAAAAAAAGGAATATTTATAAAGAGTTGATTGGAGCCGGGCGCGGTGGCTCAAGCCTGTAATCCCAGCACTTTGGGAGGCCGAGGCGGGTGGATCCCAAGGTCAAGAGATCGAGACCATCCAGGTCAACATGGTGAAACCCCATCTCTACTAAAATACAAAAAATTAGCTGGGCATGGTGGCGCGTGCCTGTAATCCCAGCTACTCAGGAGGCTGAGGCAGGAGAATTGCCTGAGCCCAGGAGGCGGAGGTTGCGGTGAGCCGAGATCGCGCCATTGCACTCCAGCCTGGGTAACAAGAGCGAAACTCCGTCTCAAAAAAAAAAAAAAAAAAAAAAGTCATGTGTTGCTTAACATCAAAAATAGGTTCTGAGGCCGGTCGCGGTGGGTCACGCCTGTAATGCCAGCACTTTGGAAGGCCAAGGCAGGCCAATCACTTGAGGTTGGGAGTTCAAGAACAGCCTGGCCAACGTGGCAAAACCCTGTCTCTACTAAGAAAAATACAAAATTAGCCAGGTGTGGTGGCGGGCGCCTGTAATCCCATCTACTCGGAAGGCTGAGGCGGGAGAATCGCTTGAACTCGGGAGGCAGAGGTTGCAGTGAACCAAGGCTGCACCATTGTACTCTAGCCTGGGTAACAGAGCAAGACTCTGTCTCCAAAAAAAAAAAATATGGTCTGAGAAAAGCATCATTAGGGAATGTTGTCATCCTGTGAACATCATAGAGTGTACTTACATAAACCTAGAAGGCATAGCCTACTATACACCAGAGCTATATCGTGTAACCTGTTGCTCCTCAGCTATAGACCTGCACTGCATGGCACTGTATTGAATACTACAGGCAGCTGTAACACAGTGGTGAATACTTACGTATCTAAACATTATAGGACACAAAAAATAGTGAAAAAGCATAAAGAAAAATCTACTCACTTTCACCAAATGGAGATTTACAAGATAACAAATTCAGCAGTACTGTCTTACAGTCTTTTTCTTCTGTGAATTGCATTTGAAACCAGTCACACACATAGTAAGGCATACCTTGGAGACACTGAAGTTTCAGTTCCAAACCACCATAGTAAAGTAAATATTGCGATAAATGTCAAGATAAGGGAAGGGAGTGGTATTTTGTCATTTAACCTAGGAAGAGTTTGTTAATGGATTTTTAGAGAACAAGCTTTCAGTGTCTTGTAACTCAGAGAATAGACCAAGCATGCAGGTGGATTGTTTGAGCCCAGGAGATCGAGGCTGCACTGAGCCAAGATCACTGTAGTCCAGCCTGGACAACTGAGTGAGACCCTGTCTCAAAAAAAAAGAAAATTGAAAGGTTTAATACAATTTTTTCTGTTTCTTGTATAAGCCATTCTTAGGCCAAAAAAAAAGAGAAAAAAATGATGTTATAGAGTCATAGATTTATGCTTGAGAGCCCTTAAGGTTGACATAGCTTTTATTATTATTACTATATTTTAAGGTGGAGTATCACCATGATGGCCAGGCTGGTCTTGAACTCCTGACCTCAGGTGATCCACCCACCTGGGCCTCCCAAAGTGCTAGGATTACAGCCGTGAGCCACCCGCGCCCGGTCTATTATTATTATTTTTAAATCTTATGGGTCAATCTCCATATGGTTTGGTGGATTCACTTAAGGAGAGGTTAAGTTCATGTTTTGTCTTTTGACAGATCTATTAAATTATTAGAATGGTTTCTGTTCTTTGGCAGATCTGTTAGAATAAAATTTCTTTTCTCTATAGCTTTATTCTTTTCTCCATGCCTTGCTTCCTGAGATCACACCAGTTTGACTCCTCTTCCTTACAATGGTTATGCCCTTCCTGCATTGTTTTTTCTGTTTCTTCTGCATTTCCACATAAGGCATAATTTAAATCCTTAGTTAAATTATTAACTTTATTGGTATTTTCTTCTACTTTAACTTTTTTTTTTTTTTTGAGACAGGGTCTTGCTTTGTGACCCAGGCTGGGTTGTAGTGGTGGAATCACGGGTCACTACAACCTGGATCTCCTGGGCTCAAGCCATCCTCTTGTCTCAGGCTGCCGTGTAGGGGGTACTACAAGTGTGTGCCACCACACGTGGCTAATTTTTTCATTTTTAGTAGAAATGAGGTCTCTCTCTGTTTCCCAGGCTGGTCTCAAACTTCCAAGCTCAAGTGATTTTCCCACCTTGCCCTCCCAAAGTGCTGGGATTAGAGGTGTGAGCCACAGTGCCCCACCACTTTTAAGTTTTGTGGGGTTTTTTTGAGGTGGAGTCTCACTCTTGTTGCCCAGGCTGGAGTGCAGTGTTTTGATCTCTGCTCACTGCAACCTCCGCTTCCTGGGTTCAAGTGATTCTCCTGCTTCAGCCTCCCAAGTAGCTGGGCTTATAGGTGCCCATCTAGTTTTTGTATTTTTAGTAGAGACAGAGTTTCACTATGTTGGCCAGGCTGATCTCGAACTCTTGACCTCAGGCAGTCCACCCACCTCAGCCTCCCAAAGCGCTGGGATTATAGGCATGAGCCACCATGCCCAGCCAACACTTTAAAAATGAGATAGCCAACTTGAACCAGAAGCTCATCTGTGAATGAAACAGAATAAACCAATATCTTTCACTTAACCTCATTCTAATTATGTATTCTCGTAGTCTTATGTGGTATTTTAGAAAACATTTTACAGTATATGATTGATTCATTAATTTTTTTTTCTAAACCTTTAAAAAGAAAATTTATAGTATTGTTAAACCTTGTCTTCGTATTCAGTACTACTGTAATTGTTGTTTGGACCAGTTTTTAGTATTTGATTTCATCTTGTTGGGTTCACCCTATCTTTTAGATTGCCAGTCGTGTCCTCACATTCCCAGCCCTCAAGTTCATATCTATCAAAGCTCTCAGTATATCATCTGTAGCTTCGTTTATGTCATTTATTAAAGTACTGAATTGGTAATTTGTTTAATTGGTGATTATTTTAATTTAATTCTTAAAACCTTCAAAGTTTAAGATTTCTTTAGTCCTGGATATTGTAGAAAGAAATGTTTTGAAATAAACATCAGAAGAAATTTGGAAAATAATCTTATTGACAACTTTATTTTCAGACTTCTAGTTTGGCATATGAGTCAAGGTTTTTATAGTCTATATTACTTTTTCTTTGTTTTCAGAGATCCATCTGTCTCCAAGTCTGTAGAACGAATCTTTAAAATCTGGGAAGATAGAAATGTATACCCAGAAGAAATGATTGTGGCATTGAGAGAAGCTTTGAGTAAGTGTCTTTTTCTCTCCTAAAAGAAAATTTTGAGTCAGTCTTTTCAATTATATGTATTTTATAGATCTAGTCATGTTGTATAATAGTAAAAAATTAAGTTTTGAACCTAGCCCTATTTGTTTAAAATTAAATACTTAAGAAAGATCTAGATCTGTTGGAATGAAAATTTAAGTAGAATTGGTTTTAGGGTTGGGGGTTGGATTTTGTTTTTTAGTGATTGATAGCCATCTGGTTATTTTAGTGGTGATAGCCATCTGGTTATTTTCCTGCATTTGCGTTGAGTGTTTCAAATGGTTCATTGTGTTAATAAATACTGCCCTGTGCCCCTACTATTGGAGAATTTTTGCACAGGATTTTAGTTCTTACTAAGCTGTTTGGTAGTAAGCATATGTCAGCAGTCTTTAGACTGTCTTTTGATTTAGATTTACAGTAAGTTGTGTACTTGTTTTGTTAAAAGGAGTTTAATTCTTATATATTATATGCATGTAATGAAGTTATTGAATAGAAGTTGGTGACAATCTGCTGCCATGACCGTCATTTGACTAGAAATTTGCTTTAAAAATAGCATCTTCTAAGAAGCTGTTAAATTCTTCATTTTAATTTGTTAATTGGTATTTTTAAGCCTCCTGCCCTTTTCTTTTCGGAATTGGTAATTTTGCTGATAATAAAAATCGTGTTTATTTGACAGCTTCTTAGATCTGGTAGGAATTTCTATTTTTTTTCATAAAAATGAAAGAAAAGGAAAGAAAGAAACAACACACAGTCTCGGATTGCCTTTTTTCATGCTGCAACTTTGGCACTGAAGTGGACAGACAAAACAGCTTCCCATAATGCCAGATTGCAAAAACTGAAATGTTTTCCAGGTACCACTTTCAAAACTCAGAAGCAGCTGAAAGAAAATCTGAACAAACAACCGAATAAGCAGTGGAAGAAATCACAAAGTAAGGAACAAAATCTCAACTAATATAAAATTACCTCCTCTTTTTGGAGCAGAAGAAAATGTAGACCATTTGACATCGTACCTGGCATAAACCATGGGCAAGCCTGTGTTTTCCAGGCCTGGGAGGCTCCCAGTGACCTATGCTAAACAAGCCATCAAGGAGCTACTTCTAAAAAAAAAACCAAAAACTACACTGTTAACAAAGGAAATGCAGAAAAAGGGTTTAATTCAGTGAAGATTCAAGAGTAGTTGGGGGATTGAAAGAAGAAAAAAGTACTTGAGAGTATCCAGGCTAATTTTCAGGTTCAAGGATATATGATGTTAGAGGCAGCTGGCATTAACCAACAGATCTGAAGAGGAGACTAGGCATTCAGAAGCATTTCTGTGGGAACCATGAAATCTCCAGATTTGGGGGATACACTCTACCAAATTAGACATGGGCCTCAGATCCTGGCCAGAAGCTCATTCTCTAATGGGAGCTCCTGTTATATTTATCATATTTACCCAGCATGAGATCGAGGGAGTGGAATACTGCATGTGATAGGCTGCTGTGGGAAAACTGAGGAATATTGAGAGAGACTTAAAGGTGTGGAGGGAACAAAGTAAAAGACAGTGAGAATTGGGAGGTGAAACAAGACACTTGGGATGGTTTTGCTCCAGCAAGCATATGATATCCATCATGATTATGGGAGTTCACAGACATCCTTTTGGTCATAAATTGCATGCTTAGGAACAACAAGAGTCATCATTTCAGCCAAAGTTCAACCACAATGGTAATAAACTTAGAAGTTTCCTTGCATATTTTTACTATGAATTGAGTCAGCAGAAAAAGAAATTCAGAGGATAAATATGTAGGAATAGGGCTGATATTTGTCACTAATTTTCTTCAGTCAGTGCTCAGGATTAATTGGATGTTGCATTCCTGAACACTGTTAATTTGAGGTATTAAGATCCTCTTACACTCAGACTAGGGGAAAAAAAAGTACTTGATGTATCTCAGTGTCTCCAAATCAATAATTCTAGGACTTTATGACTTCGAGGGTCTGTTGGAGGTAAGTAGGTTAGGTCTGTCTAAATAGCTTATTTTTACATTTATCACCAAATTTCATACTCCATTATGACTTAAATATGCATGTTTGCTGAATGTTCAGAGTATATCCTTAACTATAGAGCTAAAATTTTTCCCGTTAGTCAATTTTGTGTGTCTGTATTCTTAATGACGTTTTGTTTAATTCCAACAGCATCTACAAATCCAAAAGCTGCTCTCAAGTCTAAGATAGTTGCTGAATTTCGAGTAAGTTACAGAATTTGTTTAATATAGCAACGTATTATTCAGTCCTTTTGTATTAGAGTTTCCTATATAGTCCAATAAGATTTATTTTTATTCAATTTTACTTGTCATGTTTTAAACATGCATGAACTGTTCTAAAGGAACCCAGATTGGAATTAGATTGCTTAGAGTTTTTATCTGTTCCCCTAATGGTAGAAATAACCTTCTTCTAGTAGATCTGTTACCAGCTGAGTTCTGTATTCAATTTATGCCAGCAAGAGAGTTTATTTTCCTGTGAAACTCTTCCTAAATTAGAATTTGCTTAGCATAACAGAAGGCTATGTTTATGTAATTAAAATTTAAAGAGGCTATATATAAGTAGACCTTTGTTTTAGTTTAACTTTGTATCCATAAATTAGCTTTGTGTAATTAAGGAAAAGGATCTTTTAAAGTCTATAACTAAACATGGTTTTTGACATGAAAATTGATCGTTAATATCTGTGGCTGTGAGAAGTGAAAAGTTTTTTTTTCCTCTCAGGGTTTTGTTAAGCTTTAGTTTTTTTTGTTTTGTTTTGTTTTGTTTTTTCTTTTACAAAATGAAGGAGACAGAATGAGGATAATTGAATGGTCTTGTAAATGAAATGTGACTCTGGTCTGTGTTTAGTCTCAGGCCCTAATTGAAGAGCTGTTGCTGTACAAGCGCTCAGAAGATCAGATAGAACTGAAGGAAAAGCAGTTGTCAACTATGAGGGTGGATGTGTGCAGCACGGAAACTCTCAAATGCCTAAAAGGTAATGCTTACATCCTTTTAAATAGAGGAAGTCAGATTTTCTTTCCATATCTGTCATTTTTCCAGTAATCACACGGGCTTACCTCATAAGGAGATCCCTGGGTAGAAAGTAGTTGTAGCACCTCTGGTTTCCCAAGTAGTTACTTCATGCATGTAAATTTCGTAAGTAAATTCTGCCCTTCTCATTTCCAGTACTTCCTTGGTGTATTGGATTATATATATACAGTTGTATTTCATATGTGTGGTTAATTGGTATGGGTACGCTCTTTAATGAAGTCACTCTAATGCCTCATAAAATCTAGTTAAATGATCCCTCTTCCTTGCATTGTAAATTATAAATCATACTAATAATTTATTATAATGTAAGCCTCATGAAGGCAGAAATTATATTGATTTGTTCATCACTACCCCAGCACCTAGTGCAATGCTTGGCATATAATAGATATTTGATGAATATTTTTAAAATAGTAAGTAAGTGACTACTAGCTATTAATTTTGGCACCAATTTTGTTCCTATACCATGCTTTAAATTTAACAGACCAGACACAGTGCCTGTAATCTCAGCACTTAGAGCAGGCGAATTGCTTGAGACCAGGAGTTTGAGACTAGCCTGGGCAAGATAGTGAGACCCTGGCTCTACAAAAAAATTAAAAAATTAATGAGCTTGGTGGCACACACCTGTAGTCGTAGCTGCTCCGGAGGCTGAGGCAAGCAGATTGTTTCACCCCAGGAGGTCGAGGATATAGTGAGCTCTGATCATGCCACTGCACACCGTCCTGGGTGACAGAGGAGACCATCTCTAAAGAAAAAGTTTTTTTTAATAAATAATTAATTTAACATGTATATCTAGTTCAGTCCTCATAATAGAAAACGTAACGAAAAATCTCTATTTTATAATATGAGAAATGTGGCCAGGCGCGGTGGCTCAAGCCTGTAATCCCAGCACTTTGGGAGGCTGAGGCGGGTGGATCACGAGGTCCAGAGATCGAGACCATCCTGGTCAACATGGTGAAACCCCGTCTCTACTAAAAAAAAAAAAAAAAAAAAATACAAAAAATTAGCTGGGCATGGTGGCGCATGCCTGTAATCCCAGCTACTCAGGAGGCTGAGCAGGAGAATTGCCTGAACCCAGGAGGCGGAGGTTGCGGTGAGCCGAGATCGTGCCATTGCACTCCAGCCTGGGTAACAAGAGCGAAAACTCCGTCTCAAAAATAATAATAATAATAATAATAATAATATGAGAAATGTGAGGTCTTGAAGGAGATTAGTAGCTTGCCCAAGTTACACAACTGATAAGAGGCAAAGCCAAGTTTTATACTCATGTCCAAAGCCATATTCTGCCAGTCACTGGGAAAAAAGTATATATATTGAATTATCACAGTCTTTTTCAGATAGGAAAGAAGAATTGTGATACATACAGATGTCATTTTATCTTTACTTTTCTGAAGCTTACTTTTCTCATTTAAGAGATAACACCTTACTAACTCCTGTAATGCAGAAGTTATGGTAAAAGGGAATAAAACTGAGCTTCATGCTGTTATTTCTAAATAGTGGTGTGGCATCCAATTTGTGAAGAAAATAAGTAACCAACAAACTCTTTTAGTTGAACTTTCTTTTCTTTACCTTAATTACAAGGGTCTTTACTCTAATGGATTCACATGAATCTATTTTGTGAAGAATTTTAATAATCTGTTTTGGAATGTTTCTATTTGGAGAAGCTTCTTTAAAATAATATTATGAAACTAAGCGTATTACACAGTAATGCAGCATGCTCACGAAGAGAGGTTTTCTTCAAAAGACTAAATTTTTTAATTTATCCTGAAATGAATACTTCCTATGCCATTTTAGATAAAACAGGTGGGAAGAAGTTCTCCAAAGAATTTGAAGAGGCAAGCTCCAAGCTGGAAGAATTTGTGAATGGATTAGATAAGCAGGTGAAAAATGGACCCTCATTAACAGAAGCACTGGAAAATGCTGGAATTTTCTATGAAGCACAATACAAAGAAGTAAAAGTGGTGGCCAATGTAAGTAATAATTAAAACTGTCTCATACTGAATGCTTGTTACTGTATTTCAGAGACTGTTAACATGCATTTTCTCTAACTCTGTTAGGATAAGCATTTTTATCTCCCTATCACAGATGAACAAATTACTTTTGGGCTAGGTGCTATGGTGCATACCTATCTATAATCCCAGCACTTTGGGAGGCTGAGGCAGGAGAATTGCTTGAGCCCAGGACTTTCAGAACAGCTTGGGCAACATGGTGAACCGTGTCTACAAAAAAAGTGCAAAAATTAGCTGCATGTGGTCTCAGGCTACAGTGAGCTGTGATCACACCACTGCACCTCAACCTGGCCAACAGACTAAAACCCTGTCTCACAGAAAAAAAAAAAGAAATTACTTTTGAAGAGGGTTAGTAACATTTTACAAGGTATTAATATAGTTAGTAGGTGGTGGTGGTAGAATAAGACCTGGGTCTTTTTGAGAGTTTCACTCTTGTTGCCCAGGCTGGAGTGCAATGGCATGATCTTGGCTCACCGCAACCTCCGCCTCCCAAGTTCAAGCGACTCTCCTGCCTCAGCCTCCTGAGTAGCAGAGATTACAGGCATGTGCCACCACAGCTGGCTAATTTCGTATTTTTAGTAGAGATGTGGTTACACCATGTTGGTCAGGCTGATCTCGAACTCCTGACCTCGTGATCCACCTGTTTCGGCCTACCAAACTGCTGAGATTATAGGCATGAGCCACCGTGCCCAGCCTTTAAGTTAGTTGGTTGGTTAGTTAGTTGAGATGGAGTCTCACTCTGTCATCCAGGCTGGAGTGCAGTGGCGTGATCTCAGGTCACTGAAACTCCACCTCCCAGATTCAAACAGTTTTCCCTCCTCAGCCTCCTGATTAGCTGGGACTGTAGGTGCCTGCCATCATGCCCAGCTAATTTTTGTATTTTTAATAGAGACAGGGGTTTCACCAGGTTGGCCAGGCTGGTCTCGAATTCCTGACCTCAGGTGATCCACCAGCCTCAGTCTCCCAAAGTGTTGGGATGACAGGCATGAGCCACCTCGCTGGCCTTTTTCTCTTAACCAGAAAACTAGATGGAAACATCCTGTTCACCAAATTTTATGTAAATTGACTGAATTAAGAATTTTTTTTTTTTTTGAGATGGAGTTTTGCTCTTAATGCCCAGGCTGGAGTGCAGTGGTGCAATCTGGGCTCACTGCAGCCACAACCTCTACCTCCTGGGTTCAAGTGATTTTCCTGCCTCAGCCTCCCGAGTAGCTGGGATTACAGGCATACACTACGATGCCCAGCTGATACTGTATTTTTAGTGAGATGGGGTTCTCCATGTTGGTCAGGCTGTTCTCAAACTCCTGACCTCAGGTGATCTGCCCACCTTGGACCCCCCAAAGTGCTGGGATTACAGGTGTGAGCCACTGTGCCTGGCCAAGGAACTTCTTTTTATTCCCCCAAGAAAGGGAGAAAGGTGATAACTGGGCATTTGTCTAATGACCTCTGAAGGAAACTGTTTTATAATGAATTTTTTGTCTTTTTGGGGGATTAGGGGGATGGAGTCTCTATCGCCAGGCTGGAGTGCAGTGGCACGATTCCAGTTCACTGCAACTTCTGTTTTCCGGTCTCAAGCAATTCTGCCTCAGCCTCCCAAGTAGCTGGGACTATAGGCACACACCACCAGGCCCCGCTAATTTTTTTAAGAACAGATCTCGCTATGTTGCCTAGGCTGGAGTGCAGTGGCTATTCACAGCCGTGATCCCACTACTGATCAGCACGGGAGTTTTGACCTGCTCCATTTCCAACCTGGGACGGTTCACCCCTCCTTAGGCAACCTGGTGGTCCCCCGCTCCCAGGAGGTCACCATATTGATGCCAAACTTAGTGTGGACACCCGATTGGCATAGGGCACTACAGCCCAAAACTCCTGGGCTCAAGCGATCCTCCAACCTCAGCCTCCCGAGTAGCTGGGACTACAGGCACACGCCACCATGCCCAGCTTTTTTTTCTTTCTAAAGTAGAGATGAGGTTTCACGATGTTGGTCAGGATGGTCTCGATCTCTTGACCTGGTGATCTGCCCGCCTCAGCCTCCCAAAGTGCTGGGATTACAGGTATGAGCCACTCTACCCAGCCTTAAGTTTTAATCACTGTGTATGGTCATAAAAGCATATGGTACTGTAGGACTTGCCAGTTCTACTTCCTAGAAGCAATCCCTTTTAGCGAATTTTGCTATTTCTTTCTGGCATTTGCTTGCATATTTGTAAGTTATTTGCCCATATCGCTCTTTCTTGATTTATCATATTTTAGAAATAGCTATTAACTTCTTGGTATCACAAATGTAGATTTATACTCAACTGCCTTTTCCTTCTCCCAGTTTTGTTGTGTAACTGTTTTAAATTTGTTGATAAAGTACTATATTGACTATTTTTTGACCATTAATTCTAGACTGCCTACTTTGTAAAATTTGATTAGTAGCAATCCTATTTGCTCCCATTAGTTTTCATCCATCCCTTCAATTTTCCAACTTCAATCAACTGTATTTACTTTTTTTTTTTTTGAGACCAAGTCTCTCTCTGTCACCCAAGCTCTGGAGTACAGTGGCACAATCTCGGCCTCACTGCAACTTCCACCTCCTGGGTTCAAGTGATTCTCCTACCTCAGCCTCCCAAGTTGTTGGGATTTCAGGCGCATGCCACCACTTCGGTCTAATTTTTGTTTTTTCAGTAGAGACAGGGTTTCACTGTGTTGGACAGGCTGGTGTCGAAATCCTGGCATCAAATAATCCACCCTCCTCGGCCTCCCAAAGTGATAGGACTATAGGTATGAGCCACCACCCCCAGACAACTATATTTACTTCTATATTATCAAAGTTTAAAATATTTACATTCTATTCTGTAATCATACTTAATTCTTCTTTGCTGCTCTAAAGGTTGAAAAACAATTTTATAAAAGCTTACATTAGACCAGGCGTGGTGGCTGATGCCTGTAATCCCATCACTTTGGGAGGCCAAGGCGGACAGATCACCTGAGGTCAGGAGTTCGAGACCAGGCTGGCCAACATGGTGAAACCCTGTCTCTACTAAAAATAAAAGAAAAAAAATTAGCCAGGTGTTGTAGCATGCGCCTGTAGTCCCAGCTACTCAGGAGGCTGAGGCAGGAGAATCACTTAAACCCGGGAGGTGGAGGTTACAGTGGCCTGGGCAACCAATGAGACTCTGTCTCAAAAAAAGAAAAAGAAGGCCGGGCACGGTGGCTCACGCCTGTAATCCCAGCACTTTGGGAGGCCAAGGCGGGTGGATCACGAGGTCAAGAGATCGAGACCATCCTGGTCAACATGGTGAAACCCCGTCTCTACTAAAAATACAAAAAATTAGCCAGGCATGGTGGCGCGTGCCTGTAGTCCCAGCTACTAGGGAGGCGGAGGCAGGAGAATTGCTTGAACCCAGGAGGCGGAGGTTGCGATGAGCTGAGATCGTGCCATTGCACTCCAGCCTGGGTAACAAGAGCGAAACTCTGTCTCAAAAAAAAAAAAAGAAAAAGAAAAAGAAGACAAAACCTTACATTATAACATTGTTCATTGTAAGGTTTTGTGGTAACAGAAACTGTACTAGAGGGTTTTGTTTTTTCCTAGAGTTTTGTTTATTGTTTGCCTTTGCATGGCCTTTTTTTCTTTTTCTTTTTTTTGATTCTCCATCACACCAGCTATTTTGAATTCCCTTTTCTCCTGGGACCTCTCCATCTGAATTTCCATCCCCCACTCCCAGCTTAGGTTGTTCTTTCCATCTCAGGCTAAAACAGCTCTTTACTCTTGTCCTGGATTGAGGCCTCTCAAGAAACAGCTCTTCTTTTCTTGTTTCTCTCATTGTACTGGAGCATTCTCAAGTAATTTCCGAAAAAAAAGTATGAGAGAAACATTTTGTCTGTCCTTAGGTCTCGAAACATCTCAGGTTGGACACAGTACCTCATGCCTGTAATCCCAACACTCTGGGAGGCTGAGGTGGGAGGATGATTTGAGGCTAGGAGTTTGAGATTAGCCTGGGCAACATACTGAGACCCTTCTCTACATTAAAAGAAGAAAGGAAAAAAATTAAAATGTCTTAGATTGTTTATTTTCTCCCCCCACCACCAACCCCAAATTGCCTAATTGATAAGCAGGTTGATTTTCAGCTTTCAGGAAATATATACATTTAATACAGTAAATCTCCTTCTAAGTTGCATTCCATGAGTTTTTGTATTTAAGTATATCTTTTGCAAACAGCGTGTAGTTGGATCTTGTTTTAGTTTTGTTTTTGTTTTTGTTTTTTATCTAGTCTGAAAGTCTTTGACTTTGCAGTGTTTGTTCTCCTTATTGATATGCTTGGGTTTAAGTCTACCATCTTTCAATTTGTCCTTTGTGTTCTTTTCATTGTTACTACTTTTCTGCCTTTTTTTTTTTTTTTTTTTTTGAGACGGAGTTTCACTCTTGTTACCCAGGCTGGAGTGCAATGGCGCGATCTCGGCTCACCGCAACCTCCGCCTCCTGGGTTCAGGCAATTCTCCTGCCTCTGCCTCCTGAGTAGCTGGGATTACAGGCACGCGCCACCATGCCCAGCTAATGTTTTTTGTATTTTTAGCAGAGACGGGGTTTCACCATGTTGACCAGGATGGTCTCGATCTCTTGACCTCGTGATCCACCCGCCTCGGCCTCCCAAAGTGCTGGGATCACAAGGCTTGAGCCACTCCACCCGGCCTTTTCTGCTTTTTTAAAATTAATCAAATAATTGTATATTCCATTGTATCTCCTGTTTTTACTTGCATGTACTCTTCCTCTCTTCCTTTCTCTTTCCTTCTTCCTCCCTCCTTCCTCCTTTCCTCTCCCTTCTTCCTTCTTTCTACCTCCTTCCATCTCCCAGATTTCACCTTTTTATAAGGATACCAGTCATTAGATTAGGGTCCATCGTGATGACCTCATTTAACTTGATTACCTCTGTAGAAATCCTGTCCTCAAATAATTCTGGGATACTAGGGGTTAGGACTTCAACGTAAGTCAGAGGGTGCAGAGAGAGAGAATTCAACCATAACAAATGGCTTCATGTTGTTTACAAATTTTCAAAAATTCTCAGCTGTTGATCGTAATTATTATTTCTGTTTCATCTCCCTCCTTTCCTCTTGGAACTCATATTAGTATGTATATTAGGTCTCATTGTTGTGTTCCAAATGACCTTTTTTATAGTCCTTTCTGAATTTTCCATCCTGTATCTCTTCCTTCTAGTTATTTTCTGTTAACTAGTCTTCAGATTCATTAATATTTTGTTCTGTTGAATCTTATCTGTGGTTACACCCATCCTATTAATTTTTAGTTGGTTTACTTTTCAGTTATAGAATTGCTACTTGATTTTCTTAAAGAATTCAATTTTCTGGTAAAATTTCGTCTATTCATATTTTAAAATCTCACCAATATGAAAGATCTTAAGTACAGTATGAAGACTTTTTTTTTTTAATTATTTGAAAATAAGTACCTTGTATCCCATTATCCAAAATATGTTAGTGTATATTTCCTACTGGACATATTCTCCTACATAACCATAAGGGGTATGTATTTATTTGGAGGCGGAGTCTCACTGTGTCACCCAAGCTGGAGTGCAGTGGCATGATCTTGGCTCACTGCAGCCTCTGCCTCCTGAGTTCAAGTGATTCTTCTGCTTCAGCCTCCCAAGTAGCTGGGATTACAGGCATGCGCCAACATGCCTGGCTAATTTTGTATATTTAGTAGTGATGGGGTTTCACCATGTTGGCTAGGCTGTTCTCAAACTCCTGACTTCAGGTGATCCACCCGCCTCTGCCTCCCGAAGTGCTGAGATTACAGGCATGAGCCGCTGCCCCCGATTTTTTACCTTCTAATTGCTTTTCTAACAGTGTAAAACCTTGCTCCCTTTTCTTCAGTATGTTTATTTAATCAATTGTGGCCAGTCTCACAGCACTTCCATCTCTCTCTGACCACCTTTATGGGTTTTCTTTTTATCCTGCTTAGACTTGCCATCCCTTCCAGTGCCTCCCTCCCATGCAGACATTTTTCTCTCTCATTTTTGGGTCCATTCTCTCTAAGCCATTGAATTTTTCCCCTCAGCTCCAGCTAACTGGTTTTGGGCTGAATTGTTCACAAAAGAAAGGAAAGGAATTGTTCACTATTTTCATGAACATACTAATCATAGCTGTTTGGTTTTTGTCATACAGTTCCAATATTGGCTTCACCTGTTATGGTTGTGTTTGGTGTTTTTGTTTTGTTTTGTTTTGTTTGCCCGGAGGCAGCAGCTAATATAGTGTCTGCATTTTCTTTTTAGTCATCTGGACCTACCTCTTAGCATGCCTGCTAATTTGTTATTGAATGCTGAACTAATGTTCATAAAGATTATGGAGTTGGCCGGGCACAATGGCTCAAGCCTGTAATCCCAGCACTTTGGGAGGCCGAGGCGGGTGGATCACGAGGTCAAGAGATCGAGACCATCCTGGTCAACATGGTGAAACCCCGTCTCTACTAAAAATACAAAAAAATTAGCTGGGCATGGTGGTGCGTGCCTGTAATCCCAGCTACTCAGGAGGCTGAGGCAGGAGAATTGCCTGAACCCAGGAGGCGGAGGTTGCGGTGAGCCGAGATCGCGCCATTGCACTCCAGCCTGGGTAACAAGAGCGAAACTCCGTCTCAAAAAAAAAAAAAAAAGATTATGGAGTCTCTGATTTTTCTTCCCCCAGAAACAGTTCTCCCTTTCTTTTGCTAGTCAGATATTGTGGCGGCTGATCATATTAATTAAATCTGAAACCTAACTGACTTGAGACTGATCTACAGTTTGAGCAACGCTTATTCTACCTCTGGTTCACTCCAGCTTCTGGAATGTAGATTATTCCCATAGAATGCTTGGAATGATCACTAAGGCCCCTTCTCCATGGCATGCTTCTTCCCTGTCAAGCAGCTTCAGAATTCAGCAAATACTTTGAAGGAAAAATTGTTGAGCCAGCTCTCTCTTTCGTTTTTCATCAGAATCTTGGCCTTTCAGGTCTCTTAATTTTTGCCTATTAAGACCAGCAAGACTGTTAAAAGCTCTGCTTTTTTCTCTTTATTGGTGGCCCTCTCTTGTCCTTTTGGCCTTAATTCTCAGCCTCTTGCCTAGCTCCCCCAGAATCAGCAGAACCCTAAGAGAAAATAGTATCAGCTTAGCTCTCCATGCTTTCCCTATGATAGTATTTGCCACTTAGTTTTTGGTGGCCTTAGCACATTCCAGTACATTCAAACAAGTGTGTGTGAGGGGTGTGTGTGTGTGTGTGTGTGTGTGTGTATCTGCATTCAAGCAAGTGTGTGTAGGGAGTGTGTGTGTGTATCTGGCTTTTCTGCTTGTTCTTGATGAGAGCATTGGTCTACTGTAAGCTACTCAGTTATATCAAAAGCAAAACCTAGATTCTAATGTATTCATATTTTTTAAAAAATAATGCTTCTTGTCTGGGCACAGTGGCTCACGCCTGTAATCCCAGACCTTTGGGAGGCTGGGGCAGGCGGATCACCTCAGGTCAGGAGTTTGAGACCAACCTAGCCAACATGGTGAAATCCTGTTGCTACAAAGAATACAAAAATTAGCCAGGAGTGGTGTGGTATGTGCCTGCAGCCCCAGCTACCTGGAGGGCTAAGGTGGGACGATCATTGAACCCGGGAGGCAGAGATTGCAGTGAGCTATGATTGTGCCACTGCACTCCAGCCTGGGTGATAGAGCAACACCTGTCTCAAATAAAATAAAATAATGTTCCTGAATTTACAAAACAAAATGATAATACAATCTAATGGTCATGGACTCTCAAAAATCAAAAATTCAAAAGGTAACTTTAAGACATTAGCAACTAAGACCATCAATAGGATTTAAGCCAAGTGATCAATATTAGCATCAACAATGGTAAGTCATACTGATTGTATGTGCCTTGATACAGTGTGATGACAGTGGCACTTTACCTCTGTGGTCTTCTGCCCAGAAACTCATTACCCCGGTCTAGTCATGAGAAAAATATCAGTGAAATCTCAATTGACAATCTACAAAATACTTGACCAGTACTCTTCAAAACTGTCAAGATCACCAAAAACAATGAAAGTCCAACAAAGTGTCACAAACCAGAGGAGTCTGAAGAGGAGACATGACGACTAAGTGTTATGTGGTATCTTGAATGGGATCCTAGGTTAGGAAAGGACATTGGGTCAAAAAAAAATCTGAGGAAATCTAAAGTACAGACTTTTGTTAATAATTCTCAATATTGGTTCATTAATGTGACAAATGTATACTACTACTATAAAATGTTAATAATAGGGAAAATTGAACATCGAGTATATGGGAACTATCTTTGCAATGATTTTCTACACCTAAAACTTTTTTTTCAACAAAGTATATTTTTGTTTTGAGACAGGGTCTCCCTTTGTCACTCAAGTTGGAGGGCAGTGGGGTGATCACTGCTCGCTGCAGCCCTGACCTCCTGGGCTCAAGCAATCCTCCGACCTCAGCCCCCTAAGTAGCTGGCACTACAGATACCTGGGACTACAGGCATGCACCACCATGCCCGGCTAATTTTTGTATTTTTAGTAGAGATGGGTGTTCACCGTATTGGCCAGACTGGTCTTGAACTCCTGACCTTGGAATCTGCCCACCTTGGCCTCCCAGAGTGCTGGGATTACAGGCATGAGCTACCACACCTGGCCCGACAGATGGTATATTACCTTGGTTTATGCCAGCAATGTACATGGTTAATAATAATCAGAAAATCTGATCAGAGTCAAAATGGATGGCCAGGGATGGTGGTGTATGCTTGCAATCCTAGCACTTTGGGAGGCTGAAGTGGGAGAATAACTTGAGCCAGGAGTTCAAGACTAGCCTGTATAACATAGCAGGACCTCATCTCTCATTTAAGAAAATAAAACTTGGCAGGGCATGGTGGCTCATGCCTATAATCCAGCACTTTGGGAGGCCGAGTCGGGTGGATTACCTGAGGTCAGGAGTTCAAGACCAGCCTGACCAACATGGAGAAACCCTGTCTCTACTAAAAATGCAGAGTTAGGCAGGCATGGTGGCACATGCCTGTAATCCCAACAACTAGGGAGGAAAAGGCAGGAGAATCGCTTGAAGCCAAGAAGCAGAGGTTGCAGTAAGTAAAGATTGCACCATTGCACTTCAGCCTGGGCAACAAGAGCAAAACTTCATCTCAAAAAAGAGAAAAGAGTTGGGTGCAGTGGCGCATGCCTGTAGTCCCAGCTACTCAGGAGGATGAGGTGGGAGGATCGCTTGAGCCCAGAAGTTCTCGGCTATAGTGTGCTATGCCGATCAGGTGTCCAAACTAAGTTCAGCATCAATATGTTGACCTCCCAGGAGCAGGGAACCACCAGGTTGCCTAAAGAGGGGTGAAGCGTCCCAGTTCAGAAACAGAGCTGGTCAAAACTCCCGTGCTGATCAGTAGTGGGAACTCACCTGTGAATAGCCACTGCACTCCAGCCTGGGCAACATAGTGAAGACCCCCATCTCTTTAAAAAAAAAAAAAAGAAAGAAAGAAAAGAAGATTCCCTGCAGGCCAGTGAATTTAAAAAAGAAAAGAGCAGGCCGGGCACGGTGGCTCAAGCCTATAATCCCAGCACTTTGGGAGGCCGAGGCGGGTGGATCACAAGGTCGAGAGATCGAGACCATCCTGGTCAACATGGTGAAACCCCGTCTCTACTAAAAATACAAAAAACTAGCTGGGCATGGTGGCTCATGCCTGTAACCCCAGCTACTCGGGAGGCTGAGGCAGGAGAATTGCCTGAACCCAGGAGGCGGAGGTTGTGGTGAGCCGAGATCGCGCCATTGCACTCCAGCCTGAGTCACAAGAGCGAAACTCCGTCTCAAAAGAAAAGAAAAGAAAAGAGCAGCAAATCACGCTGCCATGTGTGTACCTATGCAACAATCTTGCATATTCTTCACATGTACCCCAAAACCTAAAATGCAGTAAAAAATAAAAATAAAAAATCTGTGATTTAAAAAAAAAAAAAAAAGGCGGCAGCTGGGTGCAGTGGCTCAAATCTATAATCCCAGCACTTTGGAAGGTCAAGGCAGGTGGATCACAAGGTCAGGAGTTTGAGACTAGCCTAACCAATGTGGTGAAACCCTGTCTCTACTAAAAGTACAAAATTAGCCAGGCTTGGTGGCATGCACCTGTAATCCCAGCTACTCAGGAGGCTGAGGCCAGAGAATCACTTGAACCCAGGAGGCAGAGGCTGCAGTGAGCTGAGATCGTGCCACTGCACTCCATCCTGGGCAACAGAGTGAGACACAATCTCAAAAAATTAAAAATTTAAATAAAAAAAGTTGCGGGGCTTGGTGGCTCACGCCTGTAATCCCAGCACTTTGGGAGGCCGAGGTGGGTGGATCACGAGGTCAAGAGATCGAGACCATCCTGGCCAACATGGTGAAACCCCGTCTCTACAAAAAAAAAAATACAAAAATTAGGGGGCACAGTGGCTGGAGGTAAAAAAAAAAAAAAGAAAAGAAAAAAATACAAAAATTAGCTGGGCATAGTGGTCGTGCCACTGTACTCCAGCCTAGCGTCTGGTGACAGAGCAAACTCTGTCTCAAAAAAAAAAAAAAAAAAAAAGTCAGCTGGACAAGGTGGCTCAAGCCTGTAATCCCAGCACTTTGGGAAACCGAGGCAGGTGGATTACCTGAGGTCAGGAGTTGAAGACCAGCCTGGCCAACATGGTGAAAACCCCGTCTCTACTAAAAATAAAAAATTAGCCAGGCATGGTGGCAGGCGCCTGTAATCCCAGCTAGTCGGGAGGCTGAGGCAGGAGGATCGCTTGAACCCAGGAGGTGGAGGTTGCAGTGAGCCGAGATAGTGCCATTGCATGTACTCCAGCCTGGGGAACAAGAGCGAAATTCTGTCTCAAAAAAAAAAAAAAAAAAAAAGGCTGGGTGTGGTGGCTCATGCCTATAATCCCGAGCACTTTGGGAGGCTGAGGTGGGAGGATCACTTGAGCCCAGGAGTTCAAGACTAGCCTGGATAACATACCAGGACCTCATCTCTCATTTAAGAAAATAAAACTTTATTTTTAAAAATTGGCGGCTGGGTGCAGTGGCTCAAGCCTGTAATCCCAGCACTTTGGGAGGCTGAGGTGGGTGGATTACTTGAGGCCAGGAGTTTGAGATCAGCCTGGCCAACATGGTGAAACCCCATCTCTACTAATACAAAAATTAGCCGGGCATGGTGGCATGTTCCTTTGGAGCCAGCTACTTGGATGGCTGAGTTAGGAGGATCACTTCATCCTAGGTGGCAGAGGTTGCAGTGAACTGAGATCATGCCACTAATACTCTAGCTTGGGTGACAAAGTGAGACTCTGCTTCAAAAAGAAAAATATGTTAACTTTTTGGTCTTTTTCCAAGGAGTAAACTCTTTTTTTTCTCTTTTAGGCATATAAAACCTTTGCTAACCGAGTAAACAATTTAAAGAAGAAGTTGGATCAGTTGAAGTCAACCCTTCCAGATCCTGAAGAATCACCAGTTCCTTCCCCAAGCATGGATGCTCCCTCCCCGACTGGTTCTGAGTCTCCTTTTCAGGGAATGGGAGGTGAGGAATTACAGTCACCAACCGTGGAGAGTGAGAAATCTGCCACACCTGAACCTGTGACAGATAATCGTGATGTGGAAGACATGGAACTCTCAGATGTGGAAGATGATGGGTCAAAAATCATTGGTATGTCCTTATATGATTAATGGACAACTTATTCCTTATCTGTTTTGCCTTCCCAGCAATGAATATATCACAGGCAGGTATTAAAAGATAGCTCAGGCTGGGAGTGGTGACTCACGTCTGTAATCCCAGCACTTTGGGAGGCTGAGGCAGGTGGATCACAAGGTCAGGAGATGAAGACCATCCTGGCTAACACAGTGAAACCCCATCTCTACTAAAAATACAAAAAATTAGCCGGGCGTGGTGGCAAGCACCTTTAGTCCCAGCTACTTGGGAGGCTGAGGCAGGAGAATCACTTGTACCCAGGAGGCGGAGTTTGCAGTGAGTTCAGATCACACCACTGCACTCCAGCCTGGGTGACAAAGCAAGGCTCCATCTCAAAAAAAAAAAAAATAGTTCATTTCTTTTTTTGTTTGTTCGTTTTTTTGTGTGTTTTTTTTTTTTGAGATGGAGTTTCACTCTTGTTACCCAGGCTGGAGTGCAATGGCATGATCTCGGCTCACCGCAACCTCCGCCTCCTGGGTTCAAGCACTTCTCCTGCCTCAGCCTCCCGAGTAGCTGGGATTACAGGCACGCACCGCCATGCCCAGCTAATTTTTTGTATTTTTTAGTAGAGACGGGGTTTCACCATGTTGACCAGGATGGTCTTGATCTCTTGACCTCATGATCCACCCGCCTTGGCCTCCCAAAGTGCTGGGATTACAGGCTTGAGCCATGGCGCCCGGCCGCATTTCTTAAAAGATAGAGCACCAAGTTAGCATTATAATCTCTAGAACAATTGTTGAGGATATGATATGCCAAATGTGTTAAGAATCATTGCTTAGTATCTGCACTGTTAAAATGGTAGCTACTAGGCTGAGGGTGGTGGCTCACTTTGGGAAGCCGAGGTGGGAGTTCAAGTCTACCCTAGCCAACATAGTGTAACCCTGTCTCCACTAAAAATACAAAAATTATCTGAGTGTAGAATTACAGCTACACAGGAGGCTGAGACAAGAGAATAGCTTGAACCTGGCAAAGGTTGCAGTGAGCTGAGATCATGCCACTGCACTCCAGCCTGGGTGACAAAGCGAGACTCCATCTTGGGGGGCAGTGGATGGAAGGTAGCTACTAGCTACCTGTGACTAAGCATTTGAAATGAGGCCTTTCCACTTTGAAATGTGCTGTAAGTATAAAATACACATTTAGGCTGGGTACAGTGGCTCATACCTATAATCTCAATAATCTCAGCACTTTGGGAGGCTGAGGCAGGCAGATTCCTTGAGTCCAGGAGTTTGAGACCAGCCTGGGCATCATAGCGAAACCCCATCTCTACAAAAAATATAAAAATTAGCCGAGCGTGGTGGCATGCATCTGTAGTCCTAGCTACTGGAAAGGCTGAGGCAGGAGAATCGCTTGAGCCTGGGAGGCGGAGGTTACAGCACTGTACTTCAACCTAGGTGACAGAGGGAGACCCTGTCTCAGAAAAAAACAAAAAACAAAAAGAAACACCGCACACATTGGAGTCCAGAAACTAGGCCAAGCATGGTGGCAGAAACTAGTACTCTCTCAAAGAGTTAAAATATCTCATTAGTAACTTTATTTTTTTTTATTTTAAAGACGGAGTTTTACCATATTGGTCAGGCTAGTCTTGAACTCCAAACCTCAGGTGATCCTCCCGCCTTGGCCTCCAAAGTGCTTGGATTACAGGCGTGAGCCACCACGCCTGGCCTCTCATTAATAATTTTTATATTGGCCGAGTATGGTGGCTCATGCCTATAATCCCAGCACTTTGGGAGGCCGAGACGGGTGGATCACGAGGTCGAGAGATTGAGACCATCCTGGTCAATATGGTGAAACCCTGTCTCTACTAAAAATACAAAAGTTAGCTGGGCATGGTGGCGCACACCTGTAGTCCCACTCGGGAGGCTGAGGCAGGAGAATTGCTTGAACCCAGGAGACAGAGGTTGCGGTGAGCCGAGATCGCACCATTGCACTCCAGCCTGGGTAATAAGAGCGAAACTCCGTCTCAAAAAAAAAAAATAAATAATAATAATAATAATTTTTATATTTATAACTCTGAAATGAAAATATGTGGGGTGTGTTCAGATGAATAAAATTGATTTTTAAAATTACATGTATTTGTTTCTTTTATTTGTGTTTTCGTTTGTTTTTTTGTTTTTGAGAGCGAGAGAGTCTCTGTAGTCACCCAGGCTGGAATGCAGTGGTGCAATCTCAGCTCACTTCAACCTCCACCTCCCGGTTTAAAACGATTCTCTTGCCTTAGCCTCCCAAGTAGCTAGGATTACAGGCGCGTACCACCATATCTGGCTATTTTTTGTATTTTTAGTAGAGACGGAGTTTCACCATTTTGGCCAGGCTGGTCTTGAACTCCTGACCTCAAATGATCCACCCGCCTCGGCTTCTCAAAGTGCTGCTGTTACAGGCTGGAGCCACCATGCCTGGCCCTGTTTCTTTCTTTCTTTCTTTCTTTCTTTCTTTTTTAATTTGGCTGCTAGAAAATTTAAACTTACATATGTGGCTTAAATTGTATTCATGTTGAATAGCACTGCTCTGGGATGAGGGGTCCCTTATACTGGAATTTCTTATTCTCTGTCACCTTTGACCATCAAGAATTCCAGAGTCAGTTTGTTGGGCCGGGCGCGGTGGCTCAAGCCTGTGATCCCAGCACTTTGGGAGGCCGAGGCGGGTGGATCACAAGGTCAAGAGATCGAGACCATCCTGGTCAACATGGTGAAACTCTGTCTCTACTAAAAATACAAAAAAATTAGCTGGGCATGGTGGCGCATGCCTGTAATCCCAGCTACTCAGGAGGCTGAGGCAGAAGAATTGCCTGAGCCCCGGAGGCGGAGGTTGCGGTGAGCCGAGGATCGCGCCATTGCACTCCAGCCTGGGTAACAAGAGTGAAACTCTGTCTCAAAAAAAAAAAAAAAAAAAAAAAAAGAATTCCAGAGTCAGTTTGTCAATCACAATTTCAGAAATAACCTGAATTGGTGAATTGTTTTTCTTATATTCCCAGCTTTTATAAACAATGAACACAAATGTGTATCAAATAATAACATGCTTCTTGAATTCTACAAATTTAATATACAAATACTAAGAAAATGCAAAGGAATCATTGAAAAGTAAGATACAAGGTAAATCCTGGAAATTGCTTTTTTTTTGAGATGAGAAGCTCGCTTTGTTGCCCAGGCTGGAGTGCAGTAGTGCAGTCTCGGCTCACTGCAAGCTCTGCCTCCTAGGTTCAAGCAATTCTCATGTCTCAGCCTCCCTAGTATCTGGGATTACAGGTGCCCACCACCACACCCGGCTAATTTTTTGTATATTTTGTGGAGACAGGATTTCACCATGTTGACCAAGATGGTCTCAAAATCCTGACCTCATGTGAACCATTGTGTCCAGCTAGAAATTGCTTTTAAGCAGATGTTAAAGGTGGGAATTATCAAATTATGAAGAGTATGACTTTTTCAGAAAAGCAGGAAATGAGTTGTTTTCTCTAAAGGAGTGCTCTATCTCCCAAATCCAGAAATACGAGGACATGTTATTTCATATAGAAAGCAAAGTCCGGAAAGTAATAGGATGTCATATCTCTTTTCTTGGTTGAAACAGTGGAGGACAGGAAGGAAAAACCTGCAGAGAAGTCAGCTGTATCCACTTCCGTACCTACAAAGCCAACAGAAAGTATCTCCAAGGCCTCTTCATGTACCCCAGTGCCTGTGACCATGACAGCAACTCCACCTCTTCCAAAACCTGTGAATACTTCTCTTTCCCCTTCCCCAGCATTGGCTTTGCCAAACCTGGCTAATGTGGATCTGGCAAAGATCAGTTCCATCCTTAGCAGTTTGACATCAGTCATGAAAAATACTGGTAAGTAAGCCCAGTAAAGAGGATCAAAAATTAAATTGAGTCATTAATCTGTTTTGTTGTGGGGTTTGTTTTGTTTTGTTTTGTTTTGTTTTGTTTTGTTTGACCGAGTCTTGCTCAGTCTCCTAGGCTGGAGTGCAATGGCGCAATCTCAGTTCAATGCAGCCTCAGCCTCCCAAGTAGCTGGGATTACAGGCTCCCGCCACCACACCTGGGTAATTTTTTGTATTTTTAGTAGAGACAGGGTTTCACCGTGTTGGCCAGGATGGTCTAAAACTCCTGACCTCAGGTGATCCACTTGCCTTGGCCTCCCAAAGTGCTGAGATTACAGATGTGAGCCACCACGCCCAGCATTTTGTCGATGTTTTAAAATTAGTTTTGTGGCTGGGCACAGTGTCTCACGCCTGTAATACCAGCACTTTGGGAGGCCAAGGCGGGTGGATCACAAGGTCAGGAGATTGAGACCAGCCTATCCAACATGGTAAAACCCCGTCTCTACTAAAATACAAAAAATTAGCCAAGCGTGGTGGCAGTCCCCTGTAGTCCCAGCTACTCGGGAGGCTGAGACAGGGGAATCGCTTGGACCCAAGCAGCACAGGCTGCAGTGAGCTGAGATCAAGGCACTGCACTCCAGCTTGGTGAAAGAGCAAGACTCTGTCTCAAAAAAAAAAAAAAAAAAATTTTTTTTTGTTTTGTAGGGTTTTTTTTGTTTTGTGTTTTGTTTTTAAGATGCGGTTTTACTCCTGTTGCCCAGGCTGGACTGCAAGGGTGCAAACTCAGCTTACTCCAGCCTCTACCTTCCGGGTTCAAGCTATTCTCCTACCTGAGCCTCCCAAATAGCTGGGACTACAGGCATGTGCCACCATGCCCGGCTAATTTTGTTTTTTTTTTCCTTTGTTTTTGTTTTTTTTTTTTTTTTTTTTTTTGAGACGGAGTTTCGCTCTTGTTACCCAGGCTGGAGTGCAATGGCACGATCTCGGCTCACTGCAACCTCCGCCTCCTGGGTTCCGGCAATTCTCCTGCCTCAGCCTCCTGAGTAGCTGGGATTACAGGCACGCGCCACCATGCCCAGCTAATTTTTTGTATTTTTAGTAGAGACGGGGTTTCACCATGTTGACCAGGATGGTCTCGATCTCTGGACCTCGTGATCCACCCGCCTCGGCCTCCCAAAGTGCTGGGATTACAGGCTTGAGCCACCGCGCCCGGCCCTCTTTTTTTTTTTTAAGATGGGGTTTCACCGTGATGGTCAGGCTGGTCTTGAACACCTGACCTCAGGTGAGCCACTGTGCCTGGCCTTTTTTTTTTTTTTTTTTTTTTTTTTTTTTGAGACGGAGTTTCCGCCTTGTTACCCAGGCTGGAGTGCAATGGCACGATCTCAGCTCACCGCAACCTCCACCTCCTGGGTTCAGGCAATTCTCCTCCCTCAGCCTCCTGAGTAGCTGGGATTACAGGCACGCACTGCCATGCTCAGCTAATTTTTTGTATTTTTTTTTTTTTTTTTTTTTTTTTTGAGATGGAGTTTCGCTCTCGTTACCCAGGCTGGAGTGCAATGGCGCGATCTCGGCTCACCGCAACCTCCGCCTCCTGGGTTCAGGCAATTCTCCTGCCTCAGCCTCCTGAGTAGCTGGGATTACAGGCATGCGCCACCATGCCCACCTAATTTTTTGCATTTTTAGTAGAGACGGGGTTTCACCATGTTGACCAGGATGGTCTCGATCCCTTGACCTCGTGATCCACCCGCCTCGGCCTCCCAAAGTGCTGGGATTACAGGCGTGAGCCACCGCGCCCGGCCAATTTTTTGTATTTTTAGTAGGGATGGGGTTTCACCATGTTGACCAGGCTGGTCTCGGAACTCCTGACCTCAAGACCCACCCACCTTGGCCTCCCAAAGTGCTGGGTTTACAAGCGTGAGTCACCATGTCTGGCTAGTTTTGTATTTTTAGTAGAGACAGATTTCACAGACAGAGTTTCAGCTGGTCTGAAACTCCTGACCTCAGGTCATCCACCTACCGAGTTGTCCCGAAGTGCTGGGATCACAGGCGTGCACTAACGCACCCAGCTAAATTAATTTTTAAATTAAAAAATAAAACAAAATCCAGGCCAGGTGCAGTGGGTCACGCCTATAACCCCAACACTTTGGAAGGTCGAGGTGGGCAGATTACCTGAGGTCAGGAGTTCGAGACCAACCTGGCCAACATGGTGAAACCCGTTCTCTACCAAAAATATAAAAATTATCCGGGCATGGTGGTGGGCACCTGTAATTCTAGCTACTCAGGAGGCTGAGACAGGAGAATCACTTGAACCTGGGAGGCGGAGGTTGCAGTGAGCCGAGACTGCGCCATTGTACTCCAACCTGGGCAGTAAGAGCAAAGCTCTGTTTAAAAAAAAACATCTAGGAGTTGCTAAAAAAAAAAAAAAAAAAAAAAAGAGCGCCGGGCGTGGTGGCTCAAGCCTGTAATCCCAGCACTTTGGGAGGCCAAGGCAGGTGGATCACGAGGTCAAGCGATCGAGACCATCCTGGTCAACATGGTGAAACCCCGTCTCTACTAAAGGTGCAAAAAATTAGCTGGGCATGGTGGCGCGTGCCTGTAATCCCAGCTACTCTGGAGGCTGAGGCAGGAGAATTGCCTGAACCCAGGAGGCGGAGGTTGCGGTGAGCCGAGATCGCGCCATTGCACTCCAGCCTGGGTAACAAGAGCGAAACTCCGTCTCAAGAAAAAGAAAAAAAAAAATCTAGAAAGCGTCATTATAGAAAAGTTAGAAAATAAGCAAAGAGAATGAAATTAATATCTAGGCTGCGCATTGTTGCTCATGCCTGTAATCCCAGCACGTATTTTTAATAGAGACAGGTTTCACCATGTTGGCCAGGCTGTTCTGAAACTCCTGACCTCAGGTGATCCACCCTCTACGTCGTCCTGAAATGCTGAGATCACAGGTGTGCACTACTGCACAGGATGCCGAGATGGTAGATTGCCTGGGAGTTCGAGACCAACCTGGGCAGTATAGTGAGAACCCCATCTCTAAATAAAAATTTTAAATGAAAAAAGTTTTTTAAATAGTAGCTGTAATTCTGTTATCCCAAAAGAAACCACTTGTGTTTACCCTTAAAATTGTATGTGTATACGAATGTTTTGGAGGATTAAATATTTATAATAATTTTTTTAAAAGCAATTGAAATGCCAGGCGTGGTGGCTCATGCCTGTAATCCTAGCACTTTGGGAGGCCAAGGTGGGTAGATCACTTGAGGTCAGGAGTTCGAGACCAGCCTGGCCAACATGGTGAAACCCCATCTTAGGAAAAAAAAAAAAAAATTGAATTGTATTGCATATACTGTTTAAAAACCAGCTGTTTAAAAGTGAATTACGTATCTTGAATGTTTTTATGACTCATTAAATATTTTTCTACATCATTTTTAATAGCTGTATAGCATTTGGTAACTTATCTAATCCTTTATTATTAGGCGCATTCAGTATGTTTCCAGTATTTTACTGTTAAAAGAATACTGTAAGGCCAGACAGGGTGGCTCAAGCCTGCAATCCCAGCACTTTGGGAGGGGAAGAAGGGTGGATCACTTGAAGCCAGGAGTTCGAGACCAGCTTGGACAACATGATGAAACTCCATCTCTACTGAAAAAAAAAAAAATAACAAGAATTAGGCCGGGCGCAGTAGCTCACGACTGTAATCCCAGCACTTCGGGAGGCCAAGGCAGGTGGATCTCCTGAGGTCAGGAGTTCAAGACCAGCCTGGCCAACATGGTGAAACCCTGTCTCTGCTAAAAATACAAAAATTAGCTGGGAGTGGTGGCATGTGTCTGTAGTCTCAGCTCTTTGGGAGGCTGAGGCAGGATAGTCACTTGAACCTAGGAGGAGGAGATTATAATGAGCCAAGATCGTGCCACTGCACTCCAGCCTTGGTGACAGAGCGAGACTCCGTCTCAAAAAAACAAAAACAAAAATTAGCCAGCTGTGCTGGCGCATACCTATAATCCCAGCTACTCGGGAGGCTGAGGCATGAGAATCATTTAAACCCAGAAGGTGAAAGTTGCAGTGAGCTGAGATAGTCACTGCACTCCAGCCTGGGCAACAGAGCAAGACTCTGTCTCAACAACAAAAAAAGAATACTGTAAATGATGATAAAAAAAATTTTATGGCCGGGCGCGGTGGCTCAAGCCTGTAATCCCATCACTTTGGGAGGCCGAGGCGGGTGGATCACAAGGTCAAGAGATCGAGACCATCCTGGTCAACATGGTGAAACCCCGTCTCTACTAAAAATACAAAAAATTAGCTGGGCATGGTGGCACGTGCCTCTAATCCCAGCTACTCAGGAGGCTGAGGCAGGAGAATTGCCTCAGCCCAGGAGGCGGAGGTTGCGGTGAGCCAAGATCACACCATTGCACCACTCCAGCCTGGGTAACAAAAAAAAAAAAAAAAATTATCCAAAAAAAAAATTTCTCAAAAAAAAAAAATTATGAACAAGCGTTTCTAAAAGGATTGCTAAGTATATAAAACTTTTTTAATGGAATTCTATTTGTTTATTTTGAGACAAAGTCTCACTGTCACCTAGCCTAGAGTGCAGTGGTGCAGTCATGGCTCTCTGTAACCTCAAACTAATGAGTTCAAGTGATCCTCCCACCTGAGACTTTAAGTAGCTGAGACCACATGTGTGTGCCACCACACCTTGCTAAGTTTTGTGTTTTTTGGTAGAGACAGGGTCTCCCCGTGTCTCCCAGGCTGATCTTGAACTCCTGCACTCAAGTGTTACTCCCACCTTGGCCTCCTAAAGTGTTAGCATTATGATCATGAGCCACGCACCCTGCCTCAAATTTTTTTAATAAATTTTGCCAGGCGTGATGGGATACCATGTAATCCCAGCTACTCGGGAGGCAAAGGCAAGGGGATCGCTTGAAGCCAGGAATTCAGGCTGTGTAGTTCACAGTGATCATGCCTGCGAGCAGCCACCGCACTCCAGCCTGAGCAACACAGTGAGATCGTGCCTCAAAAAATAAATAAAAATAAATATGTACAGTCTTTTAATATGTTATAACTAAATTGATTTCAAAAAAGTGCTATTTTATATGACTAATAGATGAAAGTTTCTGTTGTTCCTTACACTCGCCAGTTAACTTGCCTTGTACAGTCTACAAACCCAACCTTAAATTTGCATTTCTTTTATGAAACATGTTATCACTTACAACTCTCTTCTTTTTTTTTTTGAGATGGAGTTTTGCTCTTGTTGCCCAGGCTGGAGTGCAATGGCATGTTCTTGGCTTACTACAACCTCTCTGCCTCCCAGGTTCAAGCGATTCTCCTGCCTCAACCTCCCGAGTAGCTGGGATTGCAGGCATGTACCACCATGCCCAGCTAATTTTGTATTTTTAGTAGAGATGGGGTTTCTCTGCATTGGTCAGGCTGGTCTCAAACTCCTGACCTCAGATGATCTGCCTGCCTCGGCCTCCCAGAGTGCTGGGATTACAGGTGTGAGCCACTGCTCCTGGATGCTTATCACTTACGTTTCTTGTGAAATAACCTGTTCATATTTTTTTATCTTTCTTAACAATATCAAATGTTTTTCTCTTTATATATTTTCTTTCCTGTGTTAAAATCAACCTAGTGTTTCAAAATGTAAAGGAAGGTTCTTTTTCTTTTTTTTGAGACAGAGTCTCACTCTGTCACCCAGGCTGGAGTGCAGTGGTGCTATCTTGGCTCACTGCAAACTCTGCCTCCCAAGGTCAAGTGATTCTCCTGCCTCAGCCTTCCGAGTAGCTGGGATTACAGGTGCGCACCGCCATACCCAGCTAATTTTTTTGTTTTTAATAGAGACAGGATTTTACCTTGTTGGTCAGGTAATCTCATTTTAAAGGCTATTTCAAAAGCAAATAACTTCCCAGTCACATAGAATTATGCAGTGCTGAGTTATACAACTGCCAGTGGCTTTCATCAGTCAGCCAGCAGTATTTATTGAGCACCTACAGGGCTCTAAGCTGTAAGTGCCATTTGGTGGAGAAAAAAAGAAATATTGTCTAGGTGTGGTAGCACACACCTGTAATCCCCAGCACGAAAGTCAAAGTAGGAGAATCACTTGAGGTCAAGAGTTCAAGGCCACCTTGGGCAATATAGTAAGACCCTGTCTCTATTTTTTAAAAGTAATAAATATTGAGACTCTCATAATGATGAAAATCACTTAATACTTGTTTTTTTGTTTGTTTGTTTTTTGTTTGTTTGTTTGTTTGAGATGGAGTCACTATGTTACCCAGACTGGAGTGCAGAGGCCTGATCTTGGTTCACTTATCTGCCTCCCGGGTTCAAGTGATGCGCCTGCCATCACGCCCAGCAAATGTTTTATTTTTAGTAGAGATGGGATTTCACTGTGTTGGCCAGGCTGGTCTCCAACTCCTGACCTCAGGTGATCCACCTACCTCGGCTTCCAAAAGCCCTGGGATTACAGGAGTCAGCCGCCGGGCTGGGCCAATACTTGTTTGTTTTAAGGGTGTTCTAAATAAAAGGAGATAATCTTCAGATTTTTTTTTTTGTACATGTCCTGTTATGATGGACCATTTGTGGATCAATCACGGAATAATTCTTGTTAAACATATTAAACTCATTAGAATGACTGGAAAGTATCGGGAATTGAAAAGTCATTTTGAGCTGGGTGCTGTGGCTCACATCTGTAATCCCAGCACTTTGGGAGGCTGAGGCAGGCAGATCACAAGGTCAGGAGATTGAGACCATCCTGGCTAACACAGTGAAACCCTGTCTCTACTAAAAATACAAAAAATTAGCCTGGCATGGTGGTACGTGCCTGTAATCTAAGCTACTTGGGAGGCTGAGGCAGGAGAATCACTTGAACACGGGAGGCAGAGGTAGCGGTGAACCAAGATCATGCCACTGTACTCCATCCTGATCAACAGAGCGAAACGCCCTCTCCAAAAAAAAAAAAAGAAAAAAAAAAAAAGAAAAGAAAAAAAAGTAATTTTGAATTGCATTTTCTTGAGTTCATCTTTCTGCCACCAGGGGTCAGTCCTGCATCAAGACCTTCTCCAGGAACTCCCACCAGCCCCAGCAACCTCACCAGTGGCCTGAAAACACCTGCACCTGCCACAACATCTCACAACCCTCTGGCAAATATCCTCTCCAAGGTGGAGATCACCCCAGAGAGCATTCTGTCTGCACTTTCCAAAACCCAGACACAGTCAGCCCCTACACTGCAAGGTAACTGACATGTGGCAGAGGGACTGGAATTGTGAATGTTTTGTCTCTGGCAAAGATGAATGGAATCCTGGATTCCATTTCTGAGGAATAAAGAGCCATAAAATGTATAATACAGTTAATTCATTATTGAATTTATTTACTTTTTAAAATATATTTTATTTTTGAGATGGAGTCTCACTCTGTTGCCCAGCTTGGGTGCAGTGGAGCAATCTTGGCTCACTGAAACCTCTGCCTCTGAGGTCAAGTGATTGTCCTGCCTCAGCCTCCCTTGCAGCTGGGATTACAGACCCACACCACCATGCCCAGCTAATTTTTGTATTTTTAGTAGAGACGGGGTTTCTCCATGTTGGCCAGGCTGATCTCGAACTCCTGACCTCCGGTGATCCACCCACCTTGGCCTCCCAAAGTGCTGGGATTATAGGTATGAGCCACCACACCTGGCTGTCATTATTCTTTTTTATTTATTTTTTTTTTGAGACAGAGTTCTTTTTTGTTGAGACAGTTTCAGGGAGCCCAGATCGCACCACTGCACTCCAGAGTGGGGGACAGCAAGATTCTGTCTCAAAAAAAAAAAAATTTAAATGAGCATGGTGGTGCATGCCTGTAGTTCCAACTACTCAGGGGGCTAAGGCAGGAGCATCACTTGAGCCCAGAAGTTCAAGGCTGCAGTAAGCTGTGGTCACACTACTGTACTCCAACCTAGGTGATAGAGTGAGACCCTGCTTCAACAACAAACAAACAAGAAATCTTATGAGATGCTAATGTATCCTATTTGTGTCCTAATGTTTTATAGAGGCTTCATTATTATTTTATTAGAGTCTTAGATACAGTATTTTTATTTTCGTCTCTACCTACGATCTCTTTCATTTGACCCTTTCTGTTCGGCTTTGCTAACTATGGTTTGTGCATGATGCTGCCTGCTTCTAACCTTTTCTCATAAATCTTTTCTACTCTCTACCCTCTTATGCTCCAGATACCAACGAAACCCTTTTTAAGCACCGTAGTATAATTACGTAACGATTTGCAAATACCAGGAGAGTGTCTTCCATGTAGTGATTTACTCTATGGCAGTAGTCTCAACCAAAGGCCTCCAGCAGGGACATTTGGCAATATCTGCAGACCTTTTTAGTTGTCTCGGCTGAGGTAAGGGTAGGGGTGCTACTGCCTTTAGTGAGTAGAAGCCAGGAGGATGCTTCTGAATATCCTGCCATGTGTAAGACAGCCCCCAACAATAAAGAATTATCTAGCCCAAAGTGTCAGTAGTGCTGAGGTTGAGAAACCCTGCTCTCTGTGAATGGAGTGGTATAAAACAGTTTCCTAAAATGTTCTGTAAGTGGATCATTCAAGCATACTATAGTGAGCTTTGTCTTGAGATACAGAAGAATTTTGTTACACAGAACTAAATAGTATTAATCATCCACAGTTCCTATCTATTGGCATCAGCAATAAAGAATTGATGACTGCAGCATATGTTGTACTACTAATATCAGGGACAATTGGAGAAATTGACGTGTTTATGATTTCTCCCTTTTTATTTTTATTTATTTAGTTTTTGTTTTTTTGAGACAGAGGCTTGCTTTGTTCCCCAGGCTGGAGTTCAGTGGCGTGATCTCTGCTCACTGTAACCTCTGCCTCCTGGGTTCAAGTGATTCTTCTGCCTCAGCCTCTTGAGTAGCTGGGATTACAGGCACCTGCCACCACACTCAGCTAATTTTTTTATTTATAGTAGAGACGGTGTTTCACCACGTTGGCTATGGCCAGGCTGGTCTTGAACTCTTGACCTCATGTATGATCCGCCCACCTTGGCCTCCCAAAGTGCTGGGATTACAGGTGTGAGCCACCTCACCCAGCCTCTTTTCTTTTTTTTTTTCTTTTTTTTTGTTGTTAGTTTGTTTTTGAGACAAGGTCTCGCTCTTGTCACCCAGGCTGGAGTGCAGTGGCGTGATTTCAGCTCACTACAACCTCCACCTGCTGGGTTCAGTAGATTCAAGACGGGGCTTCACCATGGTTGGCCAGGCTGGTCTCGAACTCCTGACATTGGGTGATCTGCTCTTCTCGGCCTCCCAAAGTGCTGGGATTATAGGTGTGAACCACCACACCTGGCCCATGTAGAATTTCTGATGAGCCAATATTTGAACAGAACTAGGTTCCTTATGGAATGTGGAATTCTCTTTGACTTTTAAAAGGACCAGATCTAGCAACTTAAATAGATGTATTTTCTCAGAGACTGTTAATGAAATCTTAGAACTTTGTTCTGATTGTATCATCCACAGCCCTAGGTATTGACAGATTTACAATACTAAAGAGAAACTTTAGGCTGGGACAGGTGTATCACCTGAGGTCAGGAGTTCAAGACCAGCCTGGCCAACAGGGTAAACCTGTCTTTCCAAAACAAAACAAAAAAAATTAGCCAGGCGTGGTGGCTCGCACCTGTAACCCCAACTACTTAGGAGACTGAGGCAGGAGAATCACTTGAACCTGAGAGGCAGAGGTTGCAGTAAGCCGAGATAGGCAGAGGTTGCAGTGAGCCAAGATGGCACCATTGCACTCTAGCCTGGGTGACAAGAGCAAAACTGTCTCAAAAGAGAGAGACTTCAGTGGGCAAAGGAGCATACAGTATGGCTTGTTATGAAGAACAAACTTTTGGCGGGGCTCAGTGGCTCATGCCTGTAATCCTAACACTTTAGGAAGCTGAGATGGGAGGATCACTTAGGCCAGGGGTTTGAGACCAGCCTGGTCAATATAGCAACACCCCCCCATCTCTATTTTTTTAAAATAATTTTTAAAAAGAAAAACTGGAGAACAGTAACATTTAGTGGTGAGATACAATTTTACCTATTACCAGAAATGTCAGTAGTATATCTGTCTTAACAAGATGTTCTTTTGAAGAGTTACCCCAAAACACCTGAAAAGTATATAGAAATATCTTTTAAAAATTATATTACATTATCATATGTCACATTCTGGTGTTTGAGGGTTTCTGGGTTTGTGAGAACAATGATTACTAAGAAATAAATCAGGCTGGGCATGGTGGCTTATGCCTGTAAGCACCTTGGGAGGCTGAAGGAGGAGAATCACTTAAGCCCAAGATTTCAAGACCAGCCTGGGCAACATAGTAAGACCTTGTCTCAACTAAAAATAAAAAAATTAGCTGAACATAGTGACACACACCTGTGGTCCAGGCTACTGGAGAGGATAAGGCAGGAGAATCTTTTGAGCACAAGAGATTGAGGTTATAGTGAGCTGTGATCGCACCACTGCACTCCAGCCTGGGTGACAGAGCAAGAGCCTGTCACTTAAGAAAAGAAAAAAAGAAGAATTAAACTATTAGGAGGGATTAATTATGTAACTAGGGAACTTGTTGGAATGAAACATGGATTTTTTTTTTTTTCCTCAGGAGGTTCATAACTAAAGTAAACATTATTTCAGTCGTTTGGATATTACTGAATATTTATTGAATAACAATAAAGACCATGCTTCAGGTGAAGTCTTCCTAAGAAATAAAAATAAAAAAGGCCGGGCACGGTGGCTCATTCCTGTAATCCTAGCACTTTGGGAGGCCAAGGTGGGTGAATCAGCTGAGGTCAGGAGTTCAACACCAGTCTGGCCACCATGGTGAAACCCTTTTTTTTTTTTTTTTTTTTTGAGACGGAGTTTCACTCTTGTTACCCAGGCTGGAGTGCAATGGTGCGATCTCGGCTCACCGCAACCTCTGCCTCCTGGGCTCAGGCAATTCTCCTGCCTCAGCCTCCTAAGTAGCTGGGATTACAGGCACGTGCCACCATGCCCAGCTAGTTTTTTGTATTTTTAGTAGAGACGGGGTTTCACCATGTTGACCAGGATGGTCTCGATCTCTTGACCTCGTGATCCACCTGCCTCGGCCTCCCAAAGTGCTGGGATTACAGGCTTGAGCCACCGCGCCCGGCCTGAAACCCCATCTTAAAAATAAATAAATAAATAAATAAATAAATAAATAAATAAAATAGGAAAAAGAAAAAAAAAAAGACCATGCAGCATTATTTGGAAATAAATGGCTTTAAAATGTTGCAAGGGGCCGGGCGCGGTGGCTCAAGCCTGTAATCCCAGCACTTTGGGAGGCCAAGGCGGGTGGATCACAAGGTCGAGAGATCGAGACCAACCTGGTGAACATGGTGAAACCCCGTCTCTACTAAAAAAAAATACAAAAAATTAGCTGGGCATGGTGGCGTGTGCCTGTAATCCCAGCTACTCGGGAGGCTGAGGCAGGAGAATTGCCTGAACCCAGGAGGCGGAGGTTGCGGTGAGCTGAGATCGCACTATTGCACTCCAGCCTGGGCAACAAGAACGAAACTCCATCTCAGGAAAGAAAAAAAATAAAAAAATAAAAATAAATAAATAAATAAAAAATAAAAATAAAATGTTGCAAGGATGGAGGGGACTTGAAATTCTTTAGACCTTAAATATGTTAGAATATGGGTTAAAATTGAAATTTTGAAGCAACATTGAGGTATCACATGAAGTATTTTCTTTCACCACATAATTACTAAGGAACAATTTTAGTGTATCAGTGACTAAAAGCTATAAATTTGGGTGAAATGTTATTAAAATGTTTATTTATTTTTTAAGATGGATTTTCGCCGGGCGCGGTGGCTCAAGCCTGTAATCCCAGCACTTTGGGAGGCCGAGGCGGGTGGATCACGAGGTCGAGAGATCGAGACCATCCTGGTCAACATGGTGAAACCCCGTCTCTACTAAAAGTGCAAAAAATTAGCTGGGCATGGTGGCACGTGCCTGTAATCCCAGCTACTCAGGAGGCTGAGGCAGGAGAATTGCCTGAGCCCAGGAGGCGGAGGTTGCGGTGAGCTGAGATCGCGCCATTGCACTCCAGCCTGGGTAACAAGAGCGAAACTCCGTCTCAAAAAAAAAAAAAAAAAAAAAAAAAAAAGATGGGTTTTCACCATGATGGCCAGGCTGGTCTTGAACTTCTGACCTCAGGTGATCCACCCACCTCGGCCTCCCAAAGTGCTAGGATTACAGGCGTGAGCCACTGCGCCCAGCCTAAAATGTTTTAAATTATTTTTAAATAAAGAGACTCACTTTGTCACCGAGCCTGGAGTGCAGTGACAGAATCATAGTTAGCTTACTCTAACCTTGAGCTGGGCACAAGTGATCCTCCAGCCTCAGCCTCCTGAGTAGATAGGACTACAGGCATATGCCATCATGCCCAGCTGATTTTTAAACTTTTTTTTTTTTTTTTTGAGAGGTACTCTCTCTCTGTCGCCCAGTCTGAAGTGCAGTGGCACGATCTCGGCTCACTGCAACCTCCACCTCCCAGGTTCAAGCAATTCTGCTGTCTCAGCCTCCCAGGTATCTGGGATTACAGGCACCAGCCACCAACCCCGGCTAATTTTTGTATTTTTAGTAGAGATGAAGTTTCACCGTGTTGGCCAGGCTGCTCTCAAACTCCTGACCTCAGGTGATTTGCCTGACTCAGCCTCCCAAAGTGCTGGGATTTCAAGGGTGAGCCACTGCACCTGGCAGATTTTTTAAATTTTTTTAGAGACAGATTCTCACTGTGTTGCCTAGGTGGGTCTCAAACTCCTGGCCTCAAGCCATCCTCCTGCCTCTGCTACCCAAAATGCCAGGATTACAGGCATGAGCCACCATGCCCAGCTGAAAGTTTTCATTTATGACCAGAAATTGGGTAAATTTTCCAAAATACAATTGAATTTGTAGGACCTTCTATTATCTTTTTGTCAAGTATTTTTCTAAAAAAATTTTCTACAGGGGCATTTTGCTTTGTTGAACTTCAGCCTTTGCCAAAGAGAATTCTTTCACAGTGCTTCCGAGAAAGTTTTGACTATCATTGAACACAGTTGAATTTCATCATTGTTAATCTGGATTAAATAATCCTTGGATTTTCCACGCTATCAAATAGGGATTGTGTGTTTTTTTTGTGAAAAGACCAGTGTCCTGGTGGTTTGTCTTTTTAAGTCTTTGTGGTATATGTTTATTATAGCTACATTTTACAACCAAAACAGATGGTTGAAAGCATTGTTTTCCAAAAAGTAGCAGTAGTCTGCCAAGAGATGCTTCTTGAAAAAAGTGTTGGCTGTTCAGATAAATCTCCAAAATTTACATTTGCCTTTGTCTTGTTCTTGAAAATAACAACGTATAGCCGGGCGCAGTGGCTCACGTCTGTAATCCCAGCACTTTGGGAGGCCGAGGCGGGTGGATCATGAGGTCAAGAGATCGAGACCATCCTGGCCAACATGGTGAAACCCCGTCTCTACTAAAAATACAAAAAATCAGCTGGGCATGGTGGCGCACACCTGTAGTCCTAGCTACTCAGGAGGCTGAGGCAGGAGAATTGTCTGAACCCAGGAGGCGGAAGTTGTGGTGAGCCAAGATCGCACCATTGCACTCCAGCCTGGGTAACAAGAGCGAAACTCCGTCTCAAAAAAAAAAGAAAGAAAGAAAATAACAACGTATATTAACTTAATAGAGATAATTGTGGTGTGAAGGTTGGCTCGGAAAGGTAGAACAGAAGATCTGTTTGTATTTAGAGAAATATTTCCACAGATCAAACATTAAGATGGCTTAAAGTGTTGTTTTAAGAATAATGTTGCCTCCTTTCTTTTCCTGCTTTGCCTTACTTAAACTATGAATGATTCTGACATTAAAATCTCCCCCTTCCTGTGGCCTTTTATTGTGCCATGTTGGGCTTATTTCTGGACTGTACTGGAAACATTTCAGTGATTTGCTCTTTATTGATAAATAGGCCGAGTATTTTCTATGACATTTAGCCATTGCTTGTTTGGTCTGGATTCTTTTTGGCCTTACACTCTGTCTATCTGGTTCCCACCAAAATGAATGAGAATATCTGATTAGCCTGCATTGTTTGCATTGTATCATAGGGAGTTGTTCTTTTGAAGCCCTCTAATCTTTGTTTCTACAGGCCTGTCATCTTTACTTCAGAGTGTTACTGGGAACCCAGTTCCAGCCAGTGAAGCTGCTTCACAGAGCACTTCAGCTTCCCCTGCCAACACCACAGTCTCTACCGTAAAGGGAAGAAGTCTGCCCTCCAGTACCCAACCCTTTATTCCCAAAAGCTTCAACTATTCTCCTAACTCATCAACTTCTGAAGTCTCTTCAACTTCAGCCAGCAAGGCCTCGATTGGGCAAAGCCCAGGGCTCCCAAGCGCTACTTTTAAACTACCATCCAACTCTCTGGGGTTTACAGCTCCCCACAATACTAGCCCTGCTGCCCCACCTACGGAAGTTACCCTGTGCCAATCTTCAGAGGTGTCCAAGCCAAAACTGGAGTCAGAGTCCACCTCCCCAAGCTTGGAAATGAAGATCCACAACTTCTTAAAAGGTAATCCTGGTTTCAGTGGCTTAAACTTAAACATCCCAATCCTGAGCAGTTTGGGGTCCAGCGCCCCATCAGAGAGCCATCCCTCAGACTTCCAGCGTGGCCCTACTAGCACCTCAATCGACAACATTGATGGAACCCCTGTACGGGATGAACGGAGTGGGACACCCACCCAGGATGAGATGATGGACAAGCCCACATCCAGCAGTGTCGATACCATGTCCCTGCTCTCTAAGATCATTAGCCCTGGTTCCTCAACACCCAGCAGTACAAGATCACCACCCCCTGGGAGAGATGAAAGCTATCCCCGAGAGCTCTCCAATTCTGTTTCTACATATCGACCCTTTGGTCTGGGCAGTGAATCTCCCTATAAGCAGCCTTCTGATGGAATGGAGAGACCATCTTCCCTGATGGACTCTTCACAGGAAAAGTTCTACCCAGATACTTCTTTCCAAGAAGATGAGGATTACCGAGATTTTGACTATTCAGGGCCTCCACCCTCTGCCATGATGAACCTAGAGAAGAAACCAGCCAAATCTATCCTGAAATCAAGCAAGCTGTCTGATACCACCGAGTACCAGCCAATTCTGTCCAGTTATAGCCACAGAGCCCAAGAATTTGGGGTAAAGTCTGCCTTCCCTCCATCTGTAAGGGCCCTGCTGGACTCTAGTGAGAACTGTGATCGTCTCTCATCTTCCCCTGGGCTATTTGGTGCCTTCAGCGTAAGAGGGAATGAACCTGGGTCTGACCGGTCACCATCACCGAGTAAGAATGATTCATTTTTCACCCCTGACTCCAACCACAATAGCTTGTCTCAATCTACCACTGGGCATCTCAGTTTGCCACAGAAGCAGTACCCAGACTCTCCTCACCCAGTCCCACATCGTTCCCTTTTCTCTCCGCAGAACACCCTTGCCGCTCCCACGAGTCACCCACCCACATCAGGCGTGGAGAAAGTCCTGGCCTCCACCATTTCCACCACGTCGACGATTGAATTTAAGAATATGCTTAAAAACGCCTCACGTAAGCCCTCAGATGATAAGCATTTTGGCCAGGCCCCCAGCAAGGGCACTCCAACTGATGGTGTCAGTCTCTCAAACCTCACCCAGCCCAGCTTGCCCGCCGCTGATCAGCAGCAACAAGAAGAGCACTACCGCATAGAAACCCGCGTCTCCTCCTCCTGCTTAGACTTGCCTGATAGCACAGAAGAAAAGGGGGCCCCTATAGAAACCTTGGGTTATCACAATGCATCCAATAGGAGGATGTCAGGGGAGCCGATCCAGACCGTAGAGTCCATCCGAGTTCCTGGGAAGGGAAATAGAGGACACGGGCGTGAGGCTTCAAGGGTGGGTTGGTTTGATCTGAGCACATCAGGTAGCTCTTTTGACAATGGCCCCTCAAGTGCCTCTGAGTTGGCATCCCTTGGGGGTGGGGGCAGCGGAGGCCTCACTGGCTTTAAAACAGCACCATACAAAGAACGGGCACCCCAATTTCAGGAGAGTGTCGGCAGCTTCCGTTCCAACAGTTTCAACTCAACATTTGAGCATCATCTTCCCCCGTCCCCCTTGGAACATGGGACACCCTTCCAAAGAGAGCCAGTGGGGCCGTCATCTGCCCCACCTGTCCCTCCTAAGGATCATGGTGGTATCTTCTCTCGAGATGCACCCACTCATCTACCCTCTGTGGATCTTTCGAACCCCTTCACAAAGGAGGCGGCCCTGGCCCATGCTGCCCCACCCCCTCCTCCCGGAGAGCACAGTGGAATTCCTTTCCCTACCCCACCTCCTCCTCCCCCTCCTGGGGAACGCAGCAGCAGCGGTGGCAGTGGCGTCCCCTTTTCTACCCCACCCCCTCCTCCACCACCTGTTGACCACTCTGGAGTCGTACCCTTCCCAGCCCCGCCACTGGCAGAGCACGGAGTGGCAGGGGCTGTGGCAGTATTTCCCAAGGACCATAGTTCCCTCCTTCAAGGGACCCTGGCTGAGCATTTTGGGGTGCTCCCAGGACCCAGGGACCACGGGGTCCCCACCCAACGGGACCTCAACGGCCCTGGTCTTAGCCGTGTACGAGAGAGCCTGACCCTATCCTCCCATTCTCTGGAACACCTGGGCCCGCCCCATGGAGGAGGAGGTGGGGGAGGCAGCAACAGCAGCAGTGGGCCCCCCTTGGGTCCCTCACACAGAGACGCCATCAGCCGGAGTGGTATGATCTTACGGAGTCCCCGGCCAGACTTTCGGCCTAGGGAACCTTTTCTCAGCAGAGACCCATTTCACAGTTTAAAGAGACCCAGGCCACCTTTTGCTAGGGGCCCTCCGTTCTTTGCACCAAAACGCCCATTCTTTCCTCCCAGGTACTGATGGAAACCAAGGGAAAGGCATTTTGAACAGTCTAGAGAACATTGGAAGTAGGAGTTTGGTTCATTGTTTTTTGTTTTTATTTGTTTTCTCTTTCTCGATTTTTTTTTTTTTATTGTAACAAAGGGCCTCTCTTCCAAAGTAAGAAGTCATGTATGCTTACATTTTACTATTCCATTCAGTCCTCCCTCCCATTGCACTTATCTGCCTTCCCCAAGTTGTTTGTATTTAAAAAAAAAAAAAAAAAAGAAAAAAAAAGGAAAAGAAAAAAAAAGGTAAACATAACCAAAGCCACTTCATTTGGCTGGGGGGTTGGGGAGTGGGAAGGAAAGCAACCTTTATTTTACCCCATCTATTGAAGAGTATTATTACATTTGAAATAAAACTTCCATCAGTACAGATAACCACATGTGCAATGTTGGGATGTTATTTTGGGCTTGGCTTATCGAGTAGTCACTGGAAGGATTCCTGTCCCCTCTCTCTGCAGCTAAGTAACTGCCGTAGCCAGCTGGGCTCCTTCCCCGTGGATCTGTGCCCTACTGACAGTTGAGAGATGTTGCAAGGGAGGAGATGTGGGGGATCCTGGACCTGTCAGGTGTATCTGTTTGGTTTCTAAAGGCATGTTGAAGTTGAGTTCTTTGCCCTTCTCCTAAATTTTTTTTTTTTTTTTAATCGGCCTCAAGGTTAAAATAAGGAGTGACTACAGTATTTATAATAAGGAAAGGAAGCATTAATGGTGTCATGTGACCTGCCTGGTTTTAGTAAACAAAAGAATAGGAAAGGTATTCAAGGAGGTTTCACATGTCTTGCACCAAGCTCATGCCTCTTGCTTTTCTTTTTTGACTTTATTTCCCTCAGTTTTTCTTCTACTGTGGCCCGAAAGAGAGTCACTACAGTTGACTGTTGATACAAAGGTGCAACAGAAATCTTATCTCTGCATTTTTACATATAAGAAGTAGACATTAATTTTACCACGGTGCCTCCCTAATGTAAGTGATATTTATTGGTGGTTTTCAACCAAGGTTAACTATTAGAGAAAGAAATATTTGTCTTTATCTCCCTTTTCCCCTTGCCTCGGTTATGTTATTCACTCCTATTCTTGATATTTTAAAGAAGGAGATTGAATAGCATTTTCCTTTATATTATACCTCTTCAGACATGTGTCTATCCCATTTCAGGGCTCAAGTCTTATCCCTACTTCCTGCTCCCAACAGGAAATAAAGACCATTTTTTCTGCCCTTAGTTATTTTACATGTGAGATAAGTGCTTTCCTTCTCCCTGGGACTGAAAGACTTGTTTGTATTTCTACATCTAGTACTTGGGAAATAGACAATCACTGTACTTTGAGTGTTTATATCTAGGGATACTGAAAAGTAAATGTTGCTTTACTACAATTTTTTTTTAATTTAGTGTCTTACCCCAAGGCATATACACTCATCCAGCTAGATGAGTAAAACAGTGTATGTTTAGTTTTTCAGAGAATTCTAGCAAACTTAGTATTTTCTTCCAAGTTAGTATAGAACTAACTATAGGAAGTATGGGGTTGCTTTTTCATCCAGTGGAATATTAAAGATGGTGGAGGGTGGGCAATGTACTGACAGAAAACGATTCTCTGTCTCAAAGTGAACTGCTTTTCAGAGAAACAGCAGCATAAACCAAGTGCGCACCATGGTTTGGGAGTTTTTGTGTAATTTATTCTGTTATTTATTTGGGCTCGCCATGCGTTCTGGGGTTAGGATGCTGCAGGTCATTCACCTTCCTAATGCCTGTCTGGTTTTAAGCCAACTGTTCTTTCTTTCCTCGACCCTCTCTCTGCCCTGTAGCTCTCACCACAAAAATGCATGATACCATGACCTTGTGTGTGGGGTGGGGTATGTAGTGTAGCAAAGAAAAGAAGGTATAGTTATATTGAGTCCTAAGACATTTGTTTAGGGAAAAGCATAAGAGAAAATGGGGTGGGGTGGGGAAAATTACATTTGACTTTCAAAATTGAAATAGTTTTTTTTTTTTTTTTTTTTTGCAGAGATTAAATGGGATGTTTTTCATTCTAGAATAAAAGAATGTGAATTCTCTCTGCTGCTCTTGTTTAAGCTAAAAGTAGTGTTTACTTGAAAAGGCTCTCTGACCATTTAATCTTATCAGAAAATATGGGGATGTCAAGAAAGTGGCTTCCTGAATGTTGGGGTGGTATAATTGTCCTCAAAAGTATGATGGTTAATACATGAGAGGAAGACTCTTGTACAGTTTCAAAGATGGGCTTTTAAGGAGTTGGGTTTTTGTGGGGTACTTTTTTGGTTTTTAAGCCACAAAAGCCTCAATATGTTTGTTTTAGGATGGAAGTGAGGATTTGTATGAGACTGTCAGCTATTAATTTTAAGGAAATCTTAAAATTTACATTAACAGCAGTAAATGGAGGTGACAATGTATATATGTGATATAGTGAAACAAAAAAAAGACAGTTCTGGTATTCATAACACGAAACAAAGGGGTTTTGTTCTTTCTGTGTCTGTTATTTAAAACTCCATGACCATGCTCTGACTTTCGTATTTCAACCTGAGTTTAAACAAATAAACAAGATATTTTTTAAAGAAAGCATAACTTAATGTGTCTTGGCAAGGACATGATTCATATTGAAACAATGTGAGAAGTTGTTACTAAGGTCCTTGGTACTCACTGTCAAATCACAGACAGAGAATTGTTAGGGGTTGTGAATACACTGGTACCACTTAAAGTTCAGTGATACAGTATCAGAAATAGGGTCCTTAAGGATTTTGAAAGCGTTTACTCTTCAGTCAGCTTAAATGAGAGCTCTCTCCCTGCTCCCCTTTACCCTCCCAAAAGTTGAGAGTAAACAGAATTTGGTTTGATTCCAGGGAGGGGAAAATGAGCAGAGAATAGGACTTTTATACTTTCCAATACCAGAAATACAATGTTTGTGATATATATGGTACAGCAAACCTATCTAGATAATGTGAATACGATAAACTTCCTAACTGCAGGATAGTCACTCTAATCCTGAAGTTAACCAGTTCCTGCAGAATTGAGCTTCAGCTGTTACTGTTTTGAAGCCGCTGTAAATTACTGCTTTCCCCAATTCCCCCACCGTTTTTTTTTAATGGGCGGGGTGGGGGGGTGGGGGGAGGCGCCTGTTAAGATTTAAAATAGTTATGTTGGATTGATATTCTCACTTGTTCAGTGTGGAAAACAAAACAAGTACATGCTTTAGAGGTAACAACAATGAAATCCTTTTGAAATGTGTATTAATATCGTTTAATAAAATAACTAGTTCGAAAGGTTTGACATTTTTCTTTGAGACTGGGGCTTGGACCAAGGGCCCCTGGCTTCCTGGTGAGTGCAAATAGGAGGGAACATCTCAGGAGCTGGAACTGCTGCTTTGTGGAGCAGGCTTGTCATTGGGAAAACCTAAATTTTCTCCAGCAAAGACCCAGCATGACTGTCCAGGGCTGAAGGTGAAACCAGCTACAGAATGCAGAAGGAAAAGCCTGAATATATCTCAGAAGATACAGTTGTATTGGCTTTTGGTCCGAGGGTAGGAGGGTGGGGGTAGTGTGTGTGCCCACACATTTCTCAGGCACACAGAGTTACCACAGACCACTCTGTGACCACTTGCACTTTACTCTCTTCCAACCATTCCTTTTTTTTTTTTTTTTAATCTCTTTGTTCCCAATATTTTGTTTTCCAGTTTAATAAAGTACGGCTTCCTTTGTTGTGTGGTTGACTTTTCCCCTCATGTTGATCTTTTCCAGATGTGCCCTTTGACTTCTGCACTTAATGTCACTGAAGCCAATCTGAGCCTCTAAGATCTTTATGGCCTTGTGGGTTTTCTGTTTGATCCTTTGTGTAACTGAATTTTGGAAAGGGATTATGGGTGGGGTGAGTTCTAGATTGTTCAGCGAGTGGTTGGTGAAGTGGGATATACTGTACTGATAGCTTTTTGTGCGTTGTCTTCAAAAGGTTGTACGACTGTGAGCCAGGAAGCATTTTTAAACCCGGCATAGAATTGGGGGTTTGGGGTGGTGGTAGGGATCCAGACCAGTTCTTTGCCCACATCTGTCCTTATTAACTGCATATTGGCAATCTGTTGTAGAGAAGCCACATTTAATCCTGTCTTAAACCATCCCTTGTTCATAACCAGTGAGGCTGGGTTGGAATGCTGGCTTTAAGGGGTAAAGAGGGATAGTCACTGCATCTGGGTTAGGCCTGGGTCACTGGCAGGGTAGAAGGCTCTAAATAGCACCCTTGCTGACATGAAGGTACGTACGTGTGTCACCAGATGCTTAAATAGCAGTGACCTGGGAACACACCCAGCAGGTAGTGTGTACCACTGTACTGGAATCTGGCTCACCCTTTTTTCCTTGTCTCTTGGGGCCTTGACTTGCCCACCTGATTCTGTCTCTACTCCTAAAAAAGCAACAGCTTTGAGGCTTCCTCATTAGGTTTTCTGGGCACATTGTTGAATATGCATAATTTCCTTTGCCTAATTTTTTTTTTAGTGCAAGCCAATCTTGTATAGCAGGGATGAGTTATTCCCTCATGTATGTGGACATAGCAATGCAAACACCATCAGAACGGGTTTTGGGGTATTGGGGCGTTTCTCATTCTTGTTTATGAGTAACTGTATAGACAAGTCCTGTCAGCTGCTGTTCACAATTGCTGAGTAATAACTCACTGAAGCTGCATAGGCAGGGCTACGGGAGGGTCATCGGTAAGAGGGAGATTGGTCCTTAAGTAAACATCCTGTTCTCTCTTCCCCATGTAGAGGGAAAGAAACGCGCTCTAAAGCAAAGCAAGTGAAGTGTAAAACTAAGGATCAGTTACTTTTGACTAATTGCTGGGGAAAGAAAGGATGAAGCCTTCGTTAAAAGTTTGAGGGGAAGAGGACAAGAAGGCCAGCATCTATGTAAAAACTGGTAATTGCAGTTAACAGTCATCCCTCCTCGGTATCCATGAGGGACGTGTACTAGGACCCCCGTGGACACTAAAATCCACAGATGATCAAGTCCCTTACATACATCGGCATAGCATTTGCATATAACCTACACATCCTCCAGTAAATTTTAAATCATCTCTAGATTACTAATAATACAATGTAAGCGCTACGTACACAGTTGTGTGCAGTATTGGTTTTGAAATTTGCATTACTTTTTTTTTTTTTTTTTTTTTTTTTTTTGAGACGGAGTTTCGCTCTTGTTACCCAGGCTGGAGTGCAATGGCGCGATCTCGGCTCACCGCAACCTCCGCCTCCCGGGTTCAGGCAATTCTCCTGCCTCAGCCTCCTGAGTAGCTGGGATTACAGGCACGAGCCACCATGCCCAGCTAATTTTTTGTATTCTTTACGAGACGAGGTTTCACCATGTTTACCACGATGGTCTCGGTCTCTTGACCTCGTGATCCACCCGCCTCGGCCTCCCAAAGTGCTGGGGTTACAGGCTTGAGCCACCGCGCCCGGCTGCATTACTTTTTAATTACGATTTCTATTACCTTTTCCTAAATACTTTTGTTCTTCGGTTGGTTAAATCCACAGATGCAGAACCCGCAGAACCCCCAGACAGCCAACTGTACTTTATATTTCCTTTTTTTTTTTTTTTTCCTTTGTTCACACCTAGGGAAGAATAAAAAATTGAGAATACAGGTATGGGTGGAGCTGCTAGTGAGTTCTTCAGTGCCAACTGAGAAAACACAAATACAGGCTGGGCACGGTGGCTTACACTTGTAATCTCAGCACTTCGGGAGGCTGAGGCGGGCAGATCACTTGAGGTCAGGAGTTCGAGACCAACCTGGTCACCATGATGAAACCCTGTCTCTACTAAAAATACAAAAATTAGGGCCGGGCGCGATGGCTCATGCCTGTAATCCCAGCACTTTGGGAGGCCAAGGTGGGTGGATCACGAGGTCAGGAGTCCAGACCAGCCTGGCCAACATGGTGAAACCCCATCTCTACTAAAAATACAAAAATTAGTTGGGTGTGGTGGTGCACGCCTGTAATCCCAGCTACTCTGGAGGCTGAGGCAAAAGAATTGCTTAAACCCGGGAGACAGAGGTTGTAGTGAGCTGAGATTGCGCCACTGCACTCCAGCCTGGGTGACAGAGTAAACTCCGTCTCAGAAATATATATATATATATATATATATATATATATATATATATATATATATTATATATATACACACAAAACTTAGCCGGTTATGGTGGCATGCACCTGTAATCCCAGCTTCGGGAGGCTGAGGCAGGAGAATTGCTTGAACCGGGAAGTGGAGGTTGCAGTGAGCCGAGGTGGCGCCATTGCATTCCAGCCTGTATGACAGAGCAAGACTCTGTCTCAAAAAAAAAAAAAAAAAAAGCACAAATGCAGGTTGCAGGGTTTTGTGTTTGACTTGAGAGTTGGCTAAACTGGTCTACTCTGGACATGGTCCAGCGTAATGGCAAGTTAGATGTTCCAGGAATGTTCTTTCCCCAACCCCATTGTGTCCCCTTATTTTTGACAATTACTCAAATCCTTTGTCACATAATTTGTGGGAGAGGAGAGAAAAGGACTAGAAACTTGCTACGTTCTTCTTGGGGTATTTCAGTTAGAGTGGGTAGAAAGGAGCTGGACAGCATCCCTTTCCTCTGTTTCTCCTCCCTGGCTTACGGTCCTTTGCATCTACAGGAGACAACACTTACAATCATTGCCAAGGGCAATGTGATTAGTAAATGAATTGAAATCCTGGTCATTTAGAAGTGGGCCTCACTTGTATGCAGGTTGAGCATCCCAAATCCAAAGTCCAAAATCGGCACCAACATGACACTCAAAGGAAATGCTCGTTGGAGGATTTCAGATGGTTGGATTAGGGATGCTCAAACAGTAAGTATAGTGCAAATATTCCAAAATCTGAAAAGATTCAAAATCAGACACTTCTGGTCCCAAACATTTCAAGTAAGGATACTCAGCCTGTATTTCCTTCTGCAGATTATCTAGGGCCTTCTTTTAGAGTGCTTGGTCCTTCCCCTTGTTTTTCACTAGCGTAGAACCTAAATGGACACATCCCCACCTAGACCAGCTCCTGTGTTTGGCAGATCTCCTCATTTTTGCTCTGACCTGACAAATTGGTTGTGTCAGAGGTGGGATGGGAGTGTCTGTCTCTTTGCTTTTCTTCTACAGACCCAAGAGATGTTCTGAAAAGAGAAATCTTAGTAGAGATTTTAGGTGAGCCCAGGGCTTTGTTTTCAAAGTTGGTTTATCCCATGCCCTTGACAGAAAGCTTTCACCTCTTTACTCATTCAGCAAATTTGGCTGAACATTCTCTCCCATTGCGGCTTTTCCTTCCCCTCTCCTCTTTTTTTTTTAATAGAGACAGTGTCACGCATGTTGCCTAGGCTGATCTCAAATTCCTGGGCTCAAGTAGTCCTGCTGCCTTGACCTCCCAAAATGCTGGGATTACAAATGTGAGGCATCGTTCCCAGCCACATTGTGGCATTTTATTTTATTGATTTTATTTTTTAATTTATTATTATTATTATTATTATTATTATTATTATTTTGAGATGGAGTTTCGCTCTTGTTACCCAGGCTGGAGTGCAATGGCGTGATCTTGGCTCACCGCAACCTCCGCTTCCTGGGTTCAGGCAATTCTCCTGCCTCAGCCTCCTGAGTAGCTGGGATTACAGGCGCGCGCCACCATGCCCAGCTAATTTTTTGTATTTTTAATAGAGATGGGGTTTCACCATGTTGACCAGGATGGTCTCGATCTCTTGATCTCGTGATCCACCCGCCTCAGCCTCCCAAAGTGCTGGGATTACAGGCTTGAGCCACCACGCCCGGCTTTTTTCTTTTTTTTTTTTTTTTGAGATGGAGTTTGTCTTTTTTGCCCAGGCTGGAGTGCAATGGCAAAATCTCAGCTCACTGCAACCTCTGCCTTCCAGGTTCAAGCAATTCTCCTGCCCCAGCCTCCTCAGTAGCTAGTACGACAGGTGTACAACACCATGCCTGGCTAATTTTTTTTTTTTTTTTTTTTTTTTTTTTTTTTTGAGACGGAGTTTCGCTCTTTTTACCCAGGCTGGAGTGCAATGGCCCGATCTCGGCTCACTGCAACCTCCGCCTCCTGGGTTCAGGCAATTCTCCTGCCTCAGCCTCCTGAGTAGCTGGGATTACAGGCACGCGCCACCATGCCCAGCTAATTTTTTGTATCTTTAGTAGAGACGGGGTTTCACTACGTTGACCGGGATGGTCTCGATCTCTTGACCTCGTGATCCACCCGCCTTGGCCTCCCAAAGTGCTGGGATTACAGGCTTGAGCCACCGCGCCCGGCCATTAATTTTTTGTATTTTTAATAGAGATGGGTTTTCACCACGTTGGCCAGGCTGGTGTTGAACTCCTGACCTTATGATCCACCCACCTCAGCCTCCCGAAGTACTGGGATTACAGCCACTGCTCCCGGCCAAATTTTTTTTTTTTTTTTTTTTTTGAGACAGTCTTGCTCTGTCGCCCAGGCTGGAGTGCAGTGGTGCAGTCTTGGCTCACTGCAACCTCTGCCTCCCAGGTTCAAGCAATTCTGCTGCCTCAGCCTCCTGAGTAGCTGGGATTACAGGCACGTGCCACCATGCCCAGCTAATTTTTTATATTTTTAGTAGAGATGGGGTTTCACCTTGTTAGCCAGGATGGTCTTGATCTCCTGACTGTGATTCGCCCACCTCGGCCTCCCAAAGTGCTGGGATTACAGGCGTGGGCCACTGCGCCCGGCCAATTTTTGTATTTTTAGTAGAGACAGGGTTTCCCTATGTTGGCCAGGCTGGTCTCGAGCACCTAACCTCAAATCTACCCACCTTGGCTTTCCAAATGCTAAGATTACAGGCGTGAGCCACTGCATCTGGCCTTCTCTCTCTTTTTTTTTTTTTTAATTTTTGAGACAGGATATCACTCTATTGCCCAGGCTGTAGAGCAGTGGCACAATCACAGCTCACTGCACTGGATCTCCTGGGCTCAAGCAATCTTCCCACCTTAGCCTCCCAAGGCACACACCACCATGCCCAGCTAATGTTTTATTTTTTGTAGAGACGGGGTCTCACTATGTTGTCCAGGCTTTTTTTCTTAACCTTAATCTGGTAGAGAAAAATTGAAAGACATCTCTTTTCTTGGCTTTCTATTGGACCTACCTCTTTTACCCTATATTAAAGGCCTATTTGGCTACAAGTATCAGAATCTTATAACCTGACACATTATGACTAATCTGGTCCCTGAGAGGCAGCATAGCATACCATAAACAAGTGCTTTGCATTCAGATAGACTGGGGGCTTTACTTCTTTGAGGATCATTTTCCTGTTTTAAAGGGAGTATTTTAAAAAGCTACTATGGGCTGGGCGTGGTGGCTCACACCTGTAATCCCAGCACTTTGGGAGGCCCAGGTGGGTGGATCATGAGGTCAAAAGATCGAGACCATCCTGACCAACATGGTGAAACCCCGTCTCTACTAAAAAGACAAAAAAAATTAGCCAGGCATGGTGGTCTGTGCCTGTAGTCCCAGCTACTCAGGAGGCTGAGGCAGGAGAATTGTGTGAAACCGAAAAACGGAAGTTGCAGTGAGCCAGGATTGCGCCACTGCACTCCATCCTGGTGATGGAGCAAGACTCTGTCTCAAAAAAAAAAAAAATAATAATAATAATATATGTTTCAGGCTGGGTGCAGTGGCTCAAGCCTGCAATCCTAACATTTTGGGTGGCCAAGGCAGTCGGATCATGAGGTTAGGAGTTCAAGACCAGCCTGGCCAACATGGTGAAACCCCATCTCTACTAAAAATACAAAAAATTATCCGGGTGTTGTGGCAGGCACCTGTAATCCCAGCTACTCGGGAGGCTGAGGCAGGAGCATTACTTGAACCCAGGAGTCGGAGGTTGCAGAGAGCCGAGATCATACCATTGCACTCCAGCCTGGGCAACAAGAGTGAAACTCCATCTCAAAAAAAAAAAAAAAAAATTAACCGGGTGGGGTTGTGTGCGCCTCTAATCCCAGCTAGTAGGGAGGCTGAGGCAGTAGAATCGCTTGAACCCAAGAGGCAGAGGTTGTAATGAGCCGAGATTACACCACTGCACTCAGCCTAGGCAACAGAGCAAGACTCCATCTAAAAAAATAAAATAAAATAAAAATAGATGTTTCCTAGGCTGACTAATGAATTAAAATTCCCCAAGACTGAGGCATATGCTAGCCACAAGTCTGAAGCTGTAGAAGAACCAGTAACTCATGAATTGGTTTTAACTTGCTCTTGCACTTCCTGCTTCTTACAGGGGGTGAGATGAAATAACTCAACATTCCTTCTGTCCTCCTCTGCAACACAAGTTACATAGGTGATGATGTGGTAGTTGATTGGTTGATGATGTGGTAGTTGATTAATGATGTGGCAGTTGACTGATCGAATCCCCTCAGCACCCAGCTCACCGCATTGCACACAGTAAGCAGTCAGTAAATGAGGGATGAGCATAGGGAGTTACCGTCTCAGGATAGCCTACTTATTTTACCATCCCTTTACTATCCTAACAATGAGGACAAGGTAGAATGATTAAAGGGACATTTCATGTCAGTGTCTGTTTCCCTTGGAGCATCAAATTAATACCATGATTGGTACATACTTTGATTCAATAATTATCAAGCACCTACCATTTTGTTGCCTGCAGTATAAAACCTTTCCCATTTTTGTGCAAAGGCATAAGAATAATTCTGAATTATTGTCACCCTTTCTGAATGCCATTTTAAAATTCTTAGCTACCTTCTCCCAACCACACACACACACACACACACACACACACACACACATACACAAGTTATATTCCTCTCCCACACTCTTGTCTCTTTCTGTTTGTATTTCAGGGTGTCTAACAACCAGAAGATGGACCCAAGATCCAGAGTGGCGCTTGTGACTCAGATCAACCTATCCCCAGGAAACCTGGCCTCTGTGGAAACCTTGATTAAACCGCTTTTTCTGACACCTCTTCCTCTACAACCCTTGCTTCTATCACCACTGAAACTGCATAACCAACTCTAACCATCCGCACCTCCAGGTGAGGGGACTAATGGGAATTACTGACACACTGATGGCTACTCCCAAGTCAGTTTCCCTTCATACTTTACTACAAATCTGACCATGTTCCCATATTTACTGAGTAAATTTGATGAAATTTACCTAGTCCTGTGTCCTAGATGTATCAGGGAGAGGGAAGAGAAAGGATAAAGGAAGTTGAGAGCTGGGATAGGAATTAGAGGCAAAGGGCTTATGTAGGGATCCGAGAGCCGAAATTCTAATCAGGCACCTCTTTCTGAGGTGATGGAGTATACTGGGAGTAAACGAACTAGGGAAGGCATGGTGTGGTAAAAGAGAACCAGGCTTGGATTCAGAAATCAGCATCGGCACTTGCTGTTTGAGCTTAAATCATTTACCTTCTCTGACCTTCAATTCCTCATCTGTAAGATTAAAAGGTCTTGCTGGGCGCGGTGGCTCACGCCTGTAATCCCAGCACTTTGGGAGGCTCAGGAGGGCAAATCATGAGGACAGGAGTTTGAGACCAGCCTGGCCAACATGGTGAAACCCCGTCTCTACTAAAAATACAAAAAATTAGCCGGGCATAGTGGCAGGCGCCTCTAATCCCAGCTACTCAGCAGGCTGAGGCAGGAGAATCACTTGAACCCAGGAATCAGAGGTTGCAGTGAGCCGAGATTGCGCCATTGCACTCCAGCCCGGGCAACAGAGTAAGACGCCATCCTTCACCGCCCCCCCAAAAAAAGATTAAAAGGTCTCTAAAGTCCCCATTAAGCACCATGAGTATAATGGGACTCAAAGTGACCTCTGCAGATTCTTTGCTCCAGCTTTAAAGTGGTTATATTTACCGTAGTCCCAGCTACTCCCGTGGCTGAGGTGGTGAGTTGAGCCCAGGAGGTCAAGACTGCATAAGCCATGATTGTACCGCTACACTCCAGCCTGGGCAACAGTGAGAATCTGTCTCAAAACTTAAAAATGAAACTGTTACACTCATTTATCATGATAGCTTCTTGTTGCTTTTGCCCATTACCGAAAACCACGGGCTGCTCTAGACAATTTACTCAAAAATGGGGAGTAACACAATTTTCATTTTATAATTGAGAAAACTGAGGCTTAGAGAAATAGGTCAGGCGAGGTGGCTCACACCTGTAATCCCAGAATTTAGGGAGGCTGGGGGTGAGGGGCGGTGAGAGGTGGGTATTGCTTGAGGCCACGAGTTTGATACTACCCTGGCCAACATAGTGAGATTCCCTCCAACTCCATTTCTATTAAACAATAAATAAATATGAGAAGTTAAGTAATTTCCCCAAAATTACAGAGTTAATGGCAGATCCAGAATTTACACTAGACCTGCCTGGTTCCCAAGTCTATGCTACATATATATATATATATTTTATAGAGATGGGGTTTCACCATGTTGGCCAGGCTGGTCTCTAACTCCTGACCTCATGCAATCCACCTACCTCAGCCTCCCAAAGTGCTGGGCTTACAGGCGTGAGCGACTGCGCATGGCCATCCAAGTCTATTCTCTTAACAATTTTGCTATATGCTGTAAGGACCATGTAAAAGAAAATGTATATGCTGGACGGGGTGGCTTACGCCTGTAATCCCAGCATTTTGGGAGGCCGAGGTGGGCGGATCAATTGAGGTCAGGAGTTCGAGACCAGCCTGGCCAACACAGTGAAACTACGTTACTTTAAAAAAAAAAAAAAGGCTGGGCGCGGTGGCTCAAGCCTGTAATCCCAGCACTTTGGGAGGCCGAGGCGGGTGGATCACGAGGTCAAGAGATCGAGACCATCCTGGTCAACATAGTGAAACCCCGTCTCTACTAAAAATACAAAAAATTAGCTGGGCATGGTGGCGCGTGCCTGTAATCCCAGCTACTCAGGAGGCCGAGACAGGAGAATTGCCTGAACCCAGGAGGCGGAGGTTGCGGTGAGCCGAGATCGCGCCATTGCACTCCAGCCTGGGTAACAAGAGGGAAACTCCGTCTCAAAAAAAAAAAAAAAAAAAAAAAAAAAAAAAAAAAAAAAAATTAGCTGGGCATGGAAAGGAAAAAAAGAAAAAGAGGAAGGAAGGAAGGAAGGAAATGTATAGCTAAAGGGAAATCACTACCATTTCCTATCTGTTTTTCTCCCTCTCCCTCAAAAGCTCACCTGCCCCTGTCTCAAAGCCCCAGGACGCCTAATTGCTGCTTTCGCGTTTCACCTGAAACGCCACGGGTTTGCGGATTGCGAGGGTGTGTTACATTTTCGGTGTTCCGGTCAGCCGGAACCACTCACTCCGCTGCTAGTGCTGTGTGGGGTGTACCTCTTCGGAGTTCCTGGAGGTGGTGCCAGACTAGAGTGGCAGCTGTAGTCACCAATAGACACGGACTTTGTTGGATCGGAAGCCAGTGAGGAAACTTGCGGAGGAGAAGCGGCGCTAATCCGTTTGAGGATGTGGACCCCGGTGTGAGGGAACATGGGGCTGTATCAGAGGTGGCATCGGCTCCGGCTCCAAGGTTTACAGGCTTACGGGCTACACACGGTGCGTGAGGTACCCCCAGAATTCCGATCCGCATCAGACCCAGCCCAGCCAAAGCCCCAACTTTTTTTTTTTTTTTTTTTTTTGAGGCGGAGTTTCGCTCTTATTACCCAGGCTGGAGTGCAATGGCGCGATCTCGGCTCACCGCAACCTCCGCCTCCTGGGTTCAGGCAATTCTCCTGCCTCAGCCTCCCGAGTAGCTGGGATTACAGGCACGCACCACCATGCCCAGCTAATGTTTTGTATTTTTAGTAGAGACGGGGTTTCACCATGTTGACCAGGATGGTCTCGATCTCCTGACCTCGTGATCCACCCGCCTCGGCCTCCCAAAGTGCTGGGATGACAGGCTTGAGCCACCGCGCCCGGCCGCCCCAACATTTTTGTGTTAACCCAGCTTCATGCCACTCCTCCTCTCCCTCGTCCCCCCAGTCCCCAGACAGAGCTAGCAACCTCATAGCCAAACTCGTGATCTAATTCTCGAGTTAGCAGTCGGGAGAGCCTAGAGCTCGAAGAGCCCCCAGCCTAGGGTCCTGTATCACCCGTCTCGTTAAAGACTAGGAATTCGGACGAAGGCATAGACATTCCATAGTGCTATCATCCACAATTCTACGAAAGGGTGATGGGGCATGTGTTACCTGCCAATATATCTTTCCCTCCAGGCAGTTGTGTGGACCCCTCCGCACTGGTTGGCAGAGCGGCTTGGCCTTTTTGAGGAGCTATGGGCTGCTCAGGTAAAGAGATTAGCAAGCATGGCACAGAAGGAGCCCCGGGCTATTAAGATGTCACTTCCTGGAGGCCAGAAAGTTGATGCTGTGGCATGGAACACAACCCCCTACCAACTAGCCCAGCAGATCAGGTAACAGGCCCATCCTGTAACTACCAGGATTATCCTTCTGCGCCTTTTACTTTCTCTGCACTTGAGCAGGGGAAGAAAGGTTGATCTGCTTGTTTCTTTCCCATCCCCGTCCAGATAGCCTTTCCTGAGGATGTGTTTTTGTTTTTTGTTGTCAATTGGTTTTTGTTGTTGTTTTTCTTTTTTTCTTTTCTGAGACGGAATATCGGTCTGTCGCCAGGCTGGCGTGCAGTGGCACAATCTTGGCTCACTGCAACCTCCGCCTCCTGGGTTCAAGCGATTCCTCTGCCTCAGCCTCCCAAGTAGCTGGGATTACAGCGTGTACCACCACATCCGGCTAATTTTTTGGGGCTTCATCATGTTGGGCAGGATGGTCTCGATCTTCTGACCTTGTGATCTGCCCGCCTTGGCCTCCCAAAGTGCAGTGATTACAGGTGTGAGCCACCGCGTCCAGCCTGTTGTTTTATAGAGACAGGGTCTCTCCATGTTGCCCAGGCTGGTCTTGAACTCCTGGGCTCAAAGGATCCTTCCATCTCAGTTTTCCAAAATCCTGGGATTACAGCCATGAGCCACCACCCCTGGCCTGAGATTTGTTTTATCTGTATTAGTTTCTGCATCAGAGTCTCTGCCCTTTCACTGGGGAAAGAAATGAAAGGTTCTGTTGTTCTGGTAACTAATTTCACCTTTGCAGCTTTACAGTTGCTGAGAGATGGGCAACTTTCTTCCCCCTGTGGATTGTAACCCTGTCTTTTTAAAATCATTAATTTACTTTTTAATAATTGACACATAGTAATTAAACATATGTTTGGGGTACATGTGATATTTTGATGCATGCATACAATGTGTAACGATCAAATCAGGTGTTCAGCATATCTGTTACCCCAAATAGTTATCATTTCTTTGAGTTGGGACCATTTCGAATCTTCTAGCTATTTTGAAACATACAATAAATTATTGTTAACTATATTCACCCTACTCTGCTATGGAGCATTAGACTGAATTCCTTCTGTCTAGCTCTATTTTTGTACCCAGCCTCTTCATCTCCCATCCCCCATCCCTCCCTTCCTCTGGTAACTATCACTCTATTCTCTACCACTGTGAGATCAACTTTTTTTTTTTTTTTTTTTTTAAAAAGACAGGGTTGGCCGGGCGCGGTGGCTCCAGCCTGTAATCCCAGCACTCTGGGAGGCCAAGGCGGGTGGATCGCGAGGTCGAGAGATCGAGACCATCCTGGTCAACATGGTGAAACCCCGTCTCTACTAAAAATACAAAAAACTAGCTGGGCGTGGTGGCGCGTGCCTGTAATCCCAGCTACTCAGGAGGCTGAGGCAGGAGAATTGCCTGAGCCCAGGAAGCGGAGGTTGCGGTGAGCCAAGATCACGCCATTACACTCCAGCCTGGGTAACGAGAGCGAAACTCCGTCTCAAAAAAAAAAAAAAAAAGACAGGGTTTTACCATGTTGGTCAGGCTGGTCTTGAACTCCTGACCTCAGTTGATCTGCCCGCCTCGGCCTCCAAAGTGCTTAGATTACAGGCGTGAGCCACCGCTCCCGGCTGAGATCAACTTTTTAAGCTCCCACAGGAATCAGAATATGTGGTATTTTCCTTTCTGTGCCTTGTAACCCTGTCTTTTTCTTCATCCCCACCTCCCGCTGCTGAAGTCCAGCACTGGCAGACACGGCAGTGGCTGCTCAGGTGAATGGAGAACTTTATGATCTGGAGCGGCCCTTGGAGACAGATTCTGACCTCCGATTTCTGACATTCGATTCCCCAGAGGGGAAAGCAGTAAGTTTCTTTCTTATCAGGAATACAGTGACTACTAAACCAAGAGATACTGAAGCAGGAAATTTTGACATTTTATTCTTTTGCCTCAGTTTCTCCATTTGCAGTTGGGAGGGAGACGTACCACAGACTGTCTTGACTGACTATTCCTGGCTAAGCTGGAAACTTATGGCAAAAGTTTTTAACTTAGCTTCGATCTATTAAGCAAACATTTGAGCTAGTGAAAGGGAGAGAGATAGTATGTTGAAAAACAAAAGATAATATGTAAATTCAGCCTCCTCCACTCATGAGCACATAGATTATAAGTCATCTGTAGTGTATATTCAATTCTAACATGGCTTATACAGCTGAGCACACAACCTGGTCACCTCCTCACCTTGTCTTCTTCATGTCAGCTCAGGTAATGCAGACCTTGCTTATTAGGATCCAGAAACATAGAGTTCTCCTGCCATCTATGTATACATAGTGACCAAATCCAAGAGGAATAGTTGTATCGCACTAGATTTATGGGATTAAAAAAAAATAAAAGGACTAAAAGACCAAACAGAGGCCTAAGGAACCACTGTCTTAAGAAGATAGCTGATTCTGAAGCCCTAAAAGCTTACAGGAGCAGCAGCAGAAGACTGACTGGCCTCCTACTTCTAGGCTTTGGAACTGGGAAGCACCAAGGACTGAGGGGTGGGGCTGGGGCTTTTATGCACTGAAAGAAGAAAAGATACTGGCCTTCTTTCTTTTCTATTCAGTGTATTTTTGTTTGTTTGTTTGTTTTTGTTTTTGTCTTTGAGGCAGTCTCACTGTGTCACCTAGGCTGGAGTGCAGTGGCCCAGTCTCAGCTCACTGCAACCTCTACCTCCTGGGTTCAAGCAATTCTCCTGCCTCAGCCTCCTGACTAGCTGGGACTACAGGCACATGCCACCACACCTGGCTAGTTTTGTGTGTTTCAGTAAAGGTGAGGTTTCACCATGTTGGCCAGGCTGGGCTCAAACTCCTGACCTTAGACGATCTGCCGGCCTTGGCCTCCCAACGTGTTGGGATTACAGGTATGAGCCACTGTGCCTGGCCTTTTTTTTTTTTTTTTTTTTTTTTTTTTCCAAGCTTGTTACTTTTTAGTGGTCACTCCCAAAATTTAGGATCCCCATTTTGTGGCAGTTATTCCTAGGAGAACCATACCAGTTTTCCTACCAACTTTTGTGAGGAAGAGATCAGAGATCTAGGGGTTAAGGGAAAAGTTGATGAACCTGTGAACCCCTTTTTTGTGAACTCAGGTGTTCTGGCACTCCAGCACCCATGTCCTGGGGGCAGCAGCCGAACAATTCCTAGGTGCTGTTCTCTGCCGAGGTCCAAGTACAGAAAATGGCTTTTACCATGACTTCTTTCTGGGAAAGGAGAGGTGAGTAATGAAAGGAAGGAGAAGAATGATTCTGGGATGGTTTCTGAGGCCCTTTTCAGGGGCTTGGGCATGTTCCATTTGGAGGAGGAAGTTGGAGGAGGAGGGTTTCTCTAGGTCTCAGCTATGCCATTAGTACCTCCTTCTGCGTTTGTCCATGTCCCTCTTCTTTTTTTTTTTTTTTTTTTGAGACGGAGTTTCGCTCTTGTTACCCAGGCTGGAGTGCAATGGCACGATCTCCATTCACCGCAACCTCCGCCTCCTGGGTTCAGGCAATTCTCCTGCCTCAGCCTCCTGAGTAGCTGGGATTACAGGCACGCGCCACCATGCCCAGCTAATTTTTGTATTTTAGTAGAGACGGGGTTTCACCACGTTGACCAGGATGGTCTCGATCTCTTGACCTTGTGATCCACCCGCCTCGGCCTCCCAAAGTGCTGGGATTACAGGCTTGAGCCACCGGGCGCGGCCCCTGCACTCATCTTTTAACTTCATGCATAGAGCTTGTTCTCCAGCTGTAATATCTGTTACCTGATTTCCTATTTATGTTTTCTCTCAGTTTGTCTGTCTTTGCCTATAACTCTAGATTTCTCCTGAAGGGCAGGACCTTATCCCTAGCCCACAGATTTGTCACCTAGGTGATTGATGCACCTTACAGGATGCAACCCAACCAATTCACCTCTTTTTCAGGACAATCCGGGGCTCAGAGCTGCCTGTTTTGGAGCGGATTTGTCAAGAACTTACAGCTGCTGCTCAACCCTTCCGGAGGCTAGAGGCTTCACGGGATCAGCTTCGCCAGTTGTTCAAGGTGGGATAGAGGGGAGAGGTGGCTCTCCTAGGATGTCTTTGTGAGAATAAAGACTTCAGTCTCTTTTCTGCCTTTTTCCAGGATAACCCCTTTAAGCTTCACTTGATTGAGGAGAGAGTGGCAGGTCCAACAGCAACAGTATATGGGTAAGAGTTGCCAAGATTAAGGCAAATAGGGAGAGGTGGGGAAGCACTGAAAAAGGCCAGAAATGCTATAGGAAAGAAAGATAGAAAGAAAGATAGAAGGTAATTTGTGTTGCTCCAGAAAAAGAAGTGGGAATGGGAATTAATTTTTTTTTTTTTTTTTTTTTGAGATGAAGTCTCACTCTTTACCAGGCTGGAGTGCAGTGGCGCGATCTCGGCTCACTGCAACTTCCGCCTCCTGGGGATCCAAGCAATTCTCCTGCCTCAGTCTCCTGAGTAGCTGGGATTACGGTCGTGTGCCACCGTGCCCAGCTAATTTTTGTATTTTTAGTAGAGACGGGGTTTCACCATGTTGGCCTGGCAGGTCTTGAACTCCTGACCTCAGGTGAGCCACCCGCCTCCGCCTCCCAAAGTGCTAGAATTGTGGGTGTGAGCCACTGCCGACTGGGGAATTGATTTTTTATCTGCCATTATCCTCTCTCTGTAGGAGTGTTCCTTTTTCGGGCCGGGCGCGGTGGCTCAAGCTTGTAGTCCCAGCACTTTGGGAGGCCGAGGCGGGTGGATCACGAGGTCGAGAGATCGAGACCATCCTGGTCAACACGGTGAAATCCCGTCTCTACTAAAAATACGAAAAATTAGCTGGGCATGGTGGCACGTGCCTGTAATCCCAGCTACTCAGGAGGCTGAGGCAGGAGAATTGCTTGAACCCAGGAGGCGGAGGTTGCGGTGAGCCGAGATCGCGCCATTGCACTGCAGCCTGGGTAACAAGAGCGAAACTCCGTCTCAAAAAAAAAAAAAAAAAAGGAGTGTTCCTTTTTCTTCACCTATTTCTGTCAGCTAAAGACCATGAGAGGGAGAAAGCTAGAAGCTGAAGAACATGGAAACCACTGACTGGCCCCTTCCTTCTCCTAGGTGCGGCACATTGGTCGACCTTTGCCGGGGCCCCCACCTTCGGCATACTGGACAGATTGGAGGACTGAAGCTGCTCTCGGTCAGTTGTGGGACGGAGTTAGGTTAACATTCCTGTTTTGGGCTGGGCACGGTGGCTCATGCCTGAAATCCCAGCACTTTGGGAGGCTGAGATGGTTGGATCACTTGAGGTCAGGAGTTCAAGACCATCCTGGCCAACATGGCAAAACCCTGTCTCTACTAAAAAAAAAAAAAAAAAAAAAAAAGACCTCTGAACTTAAAAGCTAGCCATCTGCATACAGTCCTTACTCTGCATGGATGAGATATGTGACCTTGGGTGAATTTTTTTTTTTTTTTTGAGTTGGTGTCTAGCTCTGTTACCAGGCTGGAGGGCAGTGGCACAATCTCAGCTCATTGCAGTGTCCACCTCCTGGGTTCAAGTGATTCTCCTGCCTCAGCGTCCTGAGTAGCTTGGACTACAGGTGTACGCCACCACACCCAGCTAACTTTTGTATTTTTAGTAGAGACGGGGTTTCACCATGCTGGCCAGGATGGTCTCAATCTCTTGACCTCGTGATTTGCCTGCCTTAGCCTCCCAAAATGCTGGGATTACAGGCCTGAGCCACTGCACTTGGTGGCCTTGGGTAAATGTTACTTATTTTCCCCATCTAGAAAATGAGGCCATTATTTCGTTTTTGTCCTACCAGTAAATTCACCTCATAAAGATAATGAAAACCAGGCTGTGCATGGTGGCTCACACCTGTAATTCCAGCACTTTGGGGATGCCAAGTCAGGTGGATCATTTGAGGTCAGGAGTTCGAGACCAGCCTGGGCAACATAGTGAAACCCCATCTCTACTAAAAATACAAAAATTCGGGAGCTCAAGCCTGTAATCGCAGCACTTTGGGAGGCCGAGGGGGGTGGATCACGAGGTCAAGAGATCGAGACCATCCTGGTCAACATGGTGAAACCCCGTCTCTACTAAAAATACAAAAAACTAGCTGGGCGTGGTGGTGCGTGCCTGTAATCCCAGCTACTCAGGAGGCTGATGCAGGAGAATTGCTTGAACCCAGGAGGCAGAGGTTGCAGTGAGCCGAGATCGCGCCATTGCACTCCAGCCTGGGTAACAAGAGCGAAACTCCTTCTCAAAAAAACAAACAAACAAAAATATAGGCTATTGGCAGGATACAGTGGTTCACACATAATCCCAACACTTTGGGAGGCCAACATGGATGGATCACTTGAGCTCAGGAGTTTAAGACCATTCTGGCCAACATAATGAAATGCCATCACTGTTAAAAGTGAAAAATCAGCTGGGCATGGTGGCATGCACCTGTAGTCCCAGCTACTTGGGAGGCTAAGGCAGGAGAATCACCTGAACCGAGGCAGAGGTTGCAGTGAGCCAAGATCGCACCACTGCACTCCAGCCTGGGCAGCAGAGTGAGACTCTGTCTTAAAATATATATATATCGCCGGGTGCGGTGGCTCAAGCCTGTAATCCCAGCACTTTGGGAGGCCGAGGCGGGTGGATCACGAGGTCAAAAGATCGAGACCATCCTGATCAACACGGTGAAACCCCGTCTCTACTAAAAATAAAAAAATTAGCTGGGCATGGTGGCGCGTGCCTGTAATCCCAGCTACTCAGGAGGCTGAGGCAGGAGAATTGCCTGAACCCGGGAGGCGGAGGTTGCGGTGAGCCGAGATCGCGCCATTGCACTCCAGCCTGGGTAACAAGAGCAAAACTCCGTCTCAAAAAAAAAAATATATATATATATATCTATATATCTATATATAGATATATATATATGTGTGTGTGTATATATATATATGTATATATATATACACTGTTTCTCATTAGTACTGTTAAAGGAGAGAGCAGGCAGAGGCTTTTGGATTTCATGTGGCCAGGAATGGGATACGGTGTAGAAGACTGACTTTTCTAGCAGCTGTATAGGATAATTTTAAGGGGAGGAATAGACTGACATTTGACCAGAGCTTATGGTTACTCCCCTAAGCAGTCATTGATTGGAATGAGAAGGAACTAAGTACAGGGGTACCTAGAATGGGGAGAAAAAGTGATAGCAAGGTAAGGTTAGGCTTGACCAGGATGTATGTAGGAATCAAGAGTCAGGCAGTTTCAACACTGAAATCTAGAAGAAGCATGTCTAGAGGATGGAGGTGTTCATCCTGCCAGTGGGATTGTTGTCAAGAGGCATACGTGGCCGGGCGCGGTGGCTCAAGCCTGTAATCCCAGCACTTTGGGAGGCCGAGGCGGGTGGATCACAAGGTCAAGACATCGAGACCATCTTGGTCAACATGGTGAAACCCCGTCTCTACTAAAAATACAAAAAAATTAGCTGGGCATGGTGGCGCGTGCCTGTAATCCCAGCTACTCAGGAGGCTGAGGCAGGAGAATTGCCTGAACCCAGGAGGAGGAGGTTGCGGTGAGCCGAGATCGTGCCATTGCACTCCAGCCTGGGTAACAAAAGTGAAACTCTGTCTCAGAAAAACAAAAAACAAACAAACAAAAAAAAAGAGGCATACCTGTGACGCTTAACTCTGAGAGTATCATATGAGGCTTGAAAAGGTTAGGGACCTTCAGTCCTCATCTTTCCTTTGATTCCCTGTGTCCTCACACAGAACTCGTCATCCCTGTGGAGGTCTTCAGGGGCCCCAGAGACACTGCAGAGAGTGTCAGGGATTTCTTTCCCCACAACAGAATTGCTGAGGGCCTGGGAAGCATGGAGGGAGAAAGCAGAAATGCAAGACCACAGGCGCATTGGGAAGGTACAGAGATTGGCAAGACGGGGCGGGACAGTGGTAAGGGTGGAGGGTAAGAGAGATGACGGAACCCGATTATGGAGTTGGGAGCAGACTCAGTCACACCGCCTGAGCAGCTCCATCGGTTGTTTCTTCTGGGTTCCGAAGCTACCTCCTTGCCCTTGATGTGACCCAATATTGCCATTTCTGACTACAGGAACAGGAGCTCTTTTTCTTCCATGAACTGAGCCCTGGGAGCTGTTTCTTCCTGCCACGAGGGACAAGGGTGTATAATGCACTAGTGGCGTTTATCAGGGTAAGGGGACCCAGGTCTAGAGGGAAGAAGACCAGGGAAGGGCTGAGGGTAAGGTGTTTGTGTTAAAAGAGGGCGGGTGGGGCCTGGCGCGGTGGCTCACACCGGTAATCCCAGCACTTTCGGAGGCCAAGGCAGGCAGATCACTTGAGGTCAGGAGTTCAAGACCAGCCTGGCCAACCTGCCAAAACCATCTCTACTAAAAAAATTACCAAAAATTAGCTGGGCATGGTTGTGGCACCTGTAGTCCAAGCTACTTGGAAGCTGAGGCAGGAGAATCACTTGAACTCAGGAGGCGGAGGTTGCAGTGAACTGAGATTGCACCACTGCACTCCAGCCTGGGTGATAGAATGAGACTCCGGCTGGAAGAGAGAAAAAAGGGGCAAGCGTTGGAAGCATAAACATAAATACCGAAAAGTGCTGGTGCCCTTTAATACTACAGTTGTGTGGTCTGCAGTTGGGGAGCATAGAGAGAGGACATGGTATTTAATAGGTTGTGGTTGCAATCAGCATGGCCTAAGGCCCCAGGAAGATCACACAGCGGACGCTCTGCCCCTGTTCCTTCCAGTTATTCTGACCTTCCATGTCTCTACCCTTCTCTCCAGGCTGAGTATGCCCGCCGTGGTTTCTTCGAGGTGAAAACTCCCACACTGTTTTCTACGAAACTCTGGGAACAGTCAGGGCATTGGGAGCATTATCAGGAAGACATGTTTGCTGTGCAGCCTCCAGGCTCCGATAGGCCTGCCAGCTCCCAGAGTGATCACTCTACCAGGCATACCACAGATACACTCGCCCTCAAGCCCATGAACTGCCCTGCACACTGGTGAGCTGGGAGCTAGGATTACAATCAGGTTTCCAAATAGTAAATAATAGAAAGCACCTTGGGGCAGGGCACAGTGGCTCACGCCTGTAATCCCAGCACTTTGGGAGGCTGAGGCAGGCAGATCATCTGAGGTTGGGAGTTCAAGACCAGCCTGACCAACAAGGTGAAACCCTGTCTCTACTAAAAATACAAAATTAGCTGGGCATGATGGTGCACGCCTGTAATACCAACCACTTGGGAGGCTGAGGCAGGAGAACTGCTTGAACCCAGGAGGCGGAGGTTGCAGTGAGTCGAAATCGCACCACTGCACTCCAGCCTGGGCAACAAGAGGGAAACTATCTCAAAAAACAGGAAAGCACTTTGGAAAGAGTACTGGGACACCTGGTTTGAGTCTAGAATCTTCCCTGTAGCTAACCATGTGAATTTGGGAAACTCATTTTACCTCTTTAGGTCTCAGTCTCCTTAAAGTTGCTGTCTAAGGTTCCTCTTTCAGTTCAGTGACGATCACAGAACAGGGCAACAGTAAATGATGTCTGTTAGTGTTTTACTGAGAAATCCACTTTTGAACCAGGCAGGGCTCAGACTGTGGTGAGTGGGGTTGACAGGACTCAGGGGGAGGATATGCTGAGGCTGGAGACGGCTTTAGCTGATGGTGCAGAGAAAGTAGGCAAGCAGACTGGGTTGGAGAGCAGTCCTCGGAGGCTAGTCCTCCCTATGGCCCTGACCCCTACCCACCCCAACCTCAGCCTGATGTTCGCCCACCGGCCCAGATCCTGGCGGGAACTGCCCCTGCGACTAGCTGACTTCGGGGCCCTACACCGGGCTGAAGCCTCTGGCGGTCTGTGCGGACTGACCCGACTGCGGTGTTTCCAGCAGGATGACGCCCACATCTTCTGTACAACAGATCAGGTGGCCTTTCCCCGGCTTCACCAAAGCTTTTCTAAACCTCCTTCCTTTCTCCCTATGAACCTGCACAAACCCCTGATCGTCAGTTGCCCCCTGTATGTACTATAATTCAGCTGCATTCTACCCCTCGCTTGCTTCTGCTTCCTCTCTGTTTTTACCCCTTGTTTTTCTCAAACTGCCACTATCCCAGATTCCTAGCTGGCTCAGCTCCCCCACCCTTATTTCCTGCCCCCAGCTGGAAGCAGAGATCCAAAGCTGTCTTGATTTCCTCCGTTCCGTTTATGCTGTTCTTGGCTTCTCCTTCCGCCTGGCACTGTCCACCCGGCCATCTGGCTTCCTGGGAGACCCTTGCCTTTGGGACCAGGCTGAACAGGTGAGTAGGAGGTAGAGAAATAGAGGCAGATAAACCACTCTTTAGTGAAAAGGAGTGGGGAATACAGTAACCAGGGTTCTCCAATAGAGGCATCTGATGAAGGCATCATTTGTTAGGGACTGACCGGATGTGTTCCTTTAGAATCTAAGATGATGTATTCCTGTCTCATTCCTTCTAAAGGTCCTTCAACAAGCCCTGAAGGAATTTGGAGAACCCTGGAACCTCAACCCTGGAGATGGTGCCTTCTATGGGCCTAAGGTAAGCTTGGGACCCTGGTCAGTGTTATTTTTATTTTTATTTTTTGCTTTGTTTTAGAATAATAGATAAAAATAAATTTTTCTTTTTTTGTCTATTATAAAAATTAGCCTGGCTGATTTTTTTCTATTTTTAGTAGAGATTGGATTTCACCATGTTGGCCAGACTGGTCTTGAACTCCTGACCTCAGGGAATCCTCCTGCCTTGGCCTCCCAAAGTTCTGGGATTACAGGCAGGAGCCACTGTGCCCGGCCACAAAGAAGTATCTTTAAACTTATGTAGGACAGAAAAAAAAGACCAATTTCTTTTCTGCCCTCTTGTCATTTGCAATCTAGTGAGGGCGGTTTAAGGTAAAGAGGCCATGTCACTGCTGTGAGATCAGCGCTGTGTAGGTAGGTACTAAGAGAACAGATTAGCAGGGATTAGCATCACTTGGGGAGATCACAAAAGGTTTCCGCAGGAATCACTTTCCAGTTTGAAAGGTGAGTGTTGGCCAAGTAAAGCTGTGTTTCAGGAGGCAGCAGTGTAGGCAGAGGCCGGGGATAGGGATAAAAACTCACATGGCAGACCACTCTGGGCAACACAGGGAGATCCTGTCTCTACCCAAAAAAAAAAAAAAATTAGCTGGACATGGTGACTCATGCCTGTGGTCCCAGCTACCCAGCAGGTTGAGGTGGGAAAATCACCCGAACCCAGGAGGTAGAGGCTGCAGTGAGCCAAGATCACGCCCCACTGCACTCCAGCCTGGGTGGTAGAGTGAGACCTTGTCTCAAAAACAAAGAAGTCTGGGAAGAAAAGGACTGAAAAGTGTCCATTGGATTTAATAAAAAGGCTGCTGGATTTTAAAGGACCATTTTCAGTAAAGTAGGACTTGAGGGCGGAGTGAGAAGTGAATAAATGAGGCCTGTGTGGTGGCTCATGCCTGGAATCCCAGCACTTTGGGAGGCTGAGGGAGACAGATCACTTGAGGTCAGGAGTTCGAGACCAGCCTGACCAACATGACGAAACTCCTTCTCTACTAAAAATACAAAAACTGGCTGGGTGAGGTGGTACACACCTGCAGTCCCAGCTACTCGGGAAGCTGAGGCAGGAGAATTACTGAACCTGGGAGGCAGAGGTTGCAGTGAGCCAAGATCATGCCACTGCATTCCAGCCTCAGTGACAGAGCAAGACAGCGTCCCCAAAAATAGAAATAGGCTGGGCGCAGTGGCTCATGCCTGTAATCCCAGCACTTCGGGAGGCCAAGGCGGGTAGATCAACTGAGGTCAGGGGTTCAAGTCCAGCCTGACCAACATGGTGAAACCCTGTCTCTATTAAAAATACAAAAATTGGCCCAACATGGTAGTGGGTGCCTGTAATCCCAGCTACTCAAGGGGCTGAGGCAAGAGAATCGTTTGAACCCCGGAGGTGGAGGTTGCAGTGAGCCAAGATCATGCCATTGCACTCCAAAAAGAAATAATAAAATGAAAAATAAAATAAATGCTATGATGAGAGGATGCCTGCTTGGAGGGAGAAGTTGAATTTGTAAAAAAAAAAAATTTTTAGTAAAGGGAAGTTCCTGGAGAGGTTCAAGGTGGGATTGAGAAGCCTTCATATCAGGGATCATGACTGTCATTGTATCCAGGGTGGAAGGAAAGGCTGGAGGCAAATGCAAGGACATTTATAGGCGTGGTGACAGGAAGTTGAGACTTCTCCCATCCCATGGTATCAGTCGTCTGACTTCTTCATGAGGCAGGAATCAGTCAGGATCATTTGCCGAAATGAGAGTGGAGGAGAGTTGTCAGTGAGGGGACTGAAGAGATGAAAAAAATGCTGGGCGTGGCGGCACACTCCTGTAATCCCAGCACTTTGGGAGGCCAAGGTGACAGGATCATTTGAATCCAGGAGTTTGAGACCAGCCTGGGCAACATAGTAAGACCTTGTCTCTACCAAAAAAATTAAACCAAATTTAAAAATTAGCTGGGTGTGATGGTGTGTGCCTGTGGTTCCAGCTTCTCAGGAGGCTGAGGTGGGAGGATCACTTGAGCCTAGGATTTTGAGGCTGCATGAGCTATCATCAAGCCACTGCATTTCAGCCTAGGTAACAGAATGAAACCCTGCCTCAAAAAAACGAATATAAATGAAGATATGGAGAGAAAGGAAATTACTCAAAAACTGCTAAAATCTTTTTTTTTTTTTTTTTAAGACAGAGTCTTACCCTGTCACCAGGCTGGAGTGCAGTGGCAGATCTCTACTCACTGCAGCCTCCATCTCCCAGGTTGAAGCTATCCTCTTGCCTCAGCCTCCCAAGTACCTGGGACAACAGGCATGCACCACCACACCTGGCTAATTTTTGTTTTGTTTTGTTGTTTTTTGTTCAGTTGGGTTTTTTTGAGATGGAGTTTAACTCTGTTGTCCAGGCTGGAGTGGAGTGGCACAATCTTGGCCTACCACAATCTCCACCTCCTAGGTTCAAGCGATTCTCCTGCCTCAAACTCCTGAGTAGCTGGGATTACAGGTACCTGCTACCCAGCTAATTTTTGTATTTTTAGTAGAGACGAGGTTTTCCATGTTGGCCAGGCTGGTCTCTTAACTCTGGACCTCAGGTGATCCGCCTGCTTTGGCCTCCCAAAGTGCTAGGATTACAGGAGTGAGCCACTGCGCCTGGCCTGGCTAAAATCTTTTGAGTACTCAAAGTTGCTGTTCACTGTGCTGGGGTCTTTTATTCAGGTAATGTATATTACTCATGTTCATGTCCCAAGTGTCTATTCTAGCATATGGTATTTAGCTGCTTCAATAAGTAGTTAGTAAATGAAAATATTAACATTAATGAAATTATGTCTTATGATTTATTTCAGCAATAATACTAGGCAAATAAAATATTACTAAGAAAAATAATTGAGAGAGGTTAAACACTGTGCTTAAGGTTACAGTGATAACAGTCATAAAGTGCACAAAGTGTATTGTGTTGAATCAATCTAATAAGTTGTTGGCTAAGATACTGCTATAAAAAGAGAGAGCAAACAGCTGGAAAATTCATGAGAGCAAAGCATAGAGCTTATTAGGACAGCCCAAAGGATTGCTGGCAATAGCCAAGGACTGGCTGAATCTCGAAACACTGACTCCCATGGTGGCATCAATCTCTGCTTTTGCATCTCTGTGGTTTGTGATATATTGGGCAGCACTGAGCAGTTCTCTTGCAGGGCCACAGCTGTAGGTACACAGGAACTAAGGAAAATGCTGCAGCTTCCTGGGGGAAGAAACAAAGGTAGAGGGGCCTGAGGATGGGAAAGGAAAAGAAGAGTTAAAGAACCTGCGGGCTGAAGCGCCAGTAATAGGAGTACTTGTCATGACCAAGTGTGGTGGCTCACACCTGTAATCCCAGTACTTGGGGAGGCTGAAGTGGGCAGATCACTTGAGATCAGGTGTTTGAGACCATCATGGACAACATGGTGAAACCCCGTCTCTACTAAAGAATACAAAAGTTGGCCGGGCGCGGTGGCTCAAGCCTGTAATCCCAGCACTTTGGGAGGCCGAGGCGGGTGGATTACGAGGTCGAGAGATCGAGAGCATCCTGGTCAACATGGTGAAACCCCGTCTCTACTAAAAATACAAAACATTAGCTGGGCGTGGTGGCGTGTGCCTGTAATCCCAGCTACTCAGGAGGCCGAGGCAGGAGAATTGCCTGAACCCGGGAGGTGGAGGTTGCGGTGAGCCGAGATCGTGCCATTGCACTCCAGCCTGGGTAACAAGAGCAAAACTCCGTCTCAAAAAAAAAAAAAAAAAATACAAAAGTTAGCTGGGCGTGGTAGCGTGCACCTGTTGTCCTAGCTACTAGGGAGGCTGAGGCAGGAGAATTACTTGAACCCAGGAGGCAGAGATTGCAATGAGCCGAGATTGTGCCACTGTACTCCAGCTTGGTGCCTGGCAACAGAGCAAGACTCTGTCTCAAAAAAAAAAAAAAAAGTTAGCTGGGCATGGTACCAAGTACCTGAAGTCCCAGCTACTCTTGTGGCTGAGGCAGGAGATTTGCTTGAACCCAAGGGGCGGAGGCTGCAGTGAGCTGAGATCATGCCACTGCACTGCTGCCAGGATGACAGAACGAGACTCTGTCTCAAAAAAAAAGAATAATTGTCAGAGCTGGCTGACCAAGAAACAGTAATCAGAGTAGGGTGTTTGATGGACTGTTTCAGAGACACAGCCACTGGGGGAGATGACAGGATACAGGGTGTAGCTGTAGTTTGGGCGGTGATGAAGATCGCTGAGATGAGAAGCTCAAGGAATTGAGAGGTCAAGGTGTGGACATCTGGTCATATTATACCATCCATTATTAAGTGGAGAATGCTGCTGAGAACTGCTGCCAGAGTGAATGGAATAGAGTGAAGTGGAGGGGTAGCGTATGATGGAGCCACGTGACATGACTCTTTCCTAGCCCAGGATGAGGGTAGGTTAAAGGGTGGGATGGCACGGATAATGGTTCTGGATAGTGCTTCTGGCTTATCTCGTGCCCTCCCATCTGTTTCCTGTAGATTGATGTGCACCTCCACGATGCCCTGGGCCGGCCACATCAGTGTGGGACAATTCAGCTTGACTTCCAACTGCCCCTGAGATTCGACCTTCAGTACAAGGGGTATAAAACCTTGCCCTCTCCTCTTTTTCCCTTGACAGCCCATGGAATAGATCTATAACTTCCCCTCTGCCTTTGGTCCTAAAACTAAACCCTCCACACCCTCTCCTGCCAGAGCTGAATATTTCTTAAAAACTGGAAAGTGGCCGGGCGCGGTGGCTCAAGCCTGTAATCCCAGCACTTCGGGAGGCCGAGGCGGGTGGATCATGAGGTCAAGAGATCGAGACCATCCTGGTCAACATGGTGAAACCCCGTCTCTACTAAAAAAAAAAAAAACAAAACACAAAAAATTAGCTGGGCATGGTGGCACGTGCCTGTAATCCCAGCTACTCAGGAGGCTGAGGCAGAAGAATTGCCTGAACCCAGGAGGCGGAGGTTGCGGTGAGCCGAGATCGCACCATTGCACTCCAGCCTGGGAAACCAGAGCGAAACTCCGTCTCAAAAAAAAAAAAATAAATAAAAATAAAAAACTGGAAGGTGATCTTGGATACACAATTTGTGACACTTCCACCATTCCATCCACCCCCTTTTTTCCTTTCAAGGCAAGCGGGTGCCCTGGAGCGTCCAGTCCTCATTCATCGAGCGGTGCTCGGTTCTGTGGAAAGGCTGTTGGGAGTGCTGGCAGAAAGCTGCAGGGGAAGATGGTGAGACCTCTGACCTTGGATTTCTGTTCTGGCCCCAAACCAGATAGTTTATGCTCCAGACCCTGCCCCCTTCATATGCCAGCCTCTTTCCTCCTCAAATCTGCTCTGTACAACCTACTCTCCTGGCCAGACCCAGAGTGAATATTTTGTCATCATCTGTTCTTTCCCAACCAGGCCACTGTGGCTGTCCCCGTTCCAGGTGGTGGTCATCCCTGTGGGGCCTAAGCAAGAGGAGTATGCCAGGGAGGTAAGGAGTTGGGGTAAGGGAAGGGGCAGAAGGAGGCCCAGTAGAGAGTCTGGGGCCCGGCAGTGGGCAGGAAGAGACCGCATGGGTGGTGGAGGAGGGAGCACAGCCGTTGGAGCTACAAGACTGGGCTGCAGTGGCCGCTGTCTTAGGTGCTGGAAATCCTGTATCTCAAAAATGTGACTAATCTTTACCTTACAGAGATGTGTGAAAATTAAACAAATATTGAAAGCCGAAAGAGCACTGGGCACAAAAATGGGATTGAGTACACAGTTTTATTTTTCCTTTCTAGAGAGAATTGAGGATGTGGATGGTACCAGAGTTGGGCAGCTGGTTGGGTAGAGCAGTGGCCAGGAGGCAAAGTCGAGGAAATAATTGGGAGGTTGTCTCCAGTAGGAGGCAGACAGAAAAGCTGCGGGGTTGGGGATGAATGGGGAGGAGGCCTCAATGTGGAGATGAAAAGAGGAGAGGTGGCTGGTGAGAAGTGGAGAGCCCCGAGGCAGAGGAAGGACGAGCAGATGGGGAAACTGAGGGAAAGGAGCATCAGACTGTTCCAGTTCCTCAGCTTTCCAATAAATGGACTTCCTGACACCAAACCTCTGTCGCAGACACAGCAGAGCCTGCGGGCTGCAGGACTGGTCTGTGACCTGGATGCAGACTCCGGACTGACCCTCGGCCGGAAAATCCGTCGGGCCCAGCTTGCCCACTACAATTTTCAGTTCGGTAAGCTGAACCTGAGGGCGGATGCTCTCCCACCTGCCATCTGCATTCTTGCTGTTAAGTTTATCAAGTTTGGTAATGCGTATTTGGGTTAATTGGGGCTCATTACCTGAGCGGGTACGAGCCAGGATTCAGGACACCTGACTCATTTAGGCCCTGTGTTCCTTCACACGCCCTGCCCTCCCCATAACCACTTCTGACCCTCAGAATAGTCTTCCCGTTTTTCACTCCACTCTAGCTCTTGGTGTCTGTTAGGTTAATTAACCAAGGGGGCATCAGAGAGAAAGGGATGAGAGGGCGAATCCGGTGTTCATTATACTTGTTTATTCTGGACCTAGATGGAGTCAGCCCTAAGAGATGAGGAGAAAGGCCATAGGGAGAAAATTCGGGCACTGCCCATGCTCCCTTTTTCTCGTTTTCCATGGTTCAGAGCTCTGTCTCAAAGGTGAGGAGCAGAAACTCCGCCAGCTGACCTGACTCTTGAGTTTTACACACCCCACTTACCCCACGAGCACACCGAGCAGGCTGTGCCGCAATCCCATGGACTTGCACATGGCCCCTTCCCCTCCCCTGCTGCCCAGTCACCCCCTGCATTCATCCTCCTCCGCAGAGTCCCCTCACTCTGTGAATCCAGCCCTCATAGGCACCAAGAGCCAGAGTGGGGCTGATGAGAGGAAACTGTTCTAAGGGACAGAAATGGTTGGGGGGAGGTGGGGCAGCGTGAAGGCCACACCCCTCCTGCCCCCTTCCCCTTCCTCTAATACCCCCTTCAGATACACACACAGTTTCTCTCTGTGGGGTTCTCAGTGTTTGTCTTTCTCTGCTTGACTCTAATGTCTCTGACCTCAGGGCTCCCGACCAGAAGCAATAAGGCCTGCAGGGACTAAAGCATTTTCTTATCTCCCCCGGATGAGCAGGGACTGGCCATTTAGCCTTTTGCAGGCGCAGCTAAATACGTCCTTTCTGTGAACCGTTTCTGGGCTCTGCTCCCACCTTTCCTAAAGATTTAGGTCTCTCAAGTTTCTGCAGAGCAAAAGAAACTATCCCATTGGATGGATTTGCCCTGAGGGTTCCCAAACTGCCTCTTCCTGCAGTGGTTGGCCAGAAAGAGCAAAGGAAGAGAACAGTGAACATTCGGACTCGAGATAATCGTCTCCTTGGGGAGTGGAGCTTGCCCGAGGCTGTGCAGCGGCTGGTGGAGCTACAGAACACCAGAGTCCCAAATGCCGAGGAAATTTTCTGACCCTTTGTATGCAGATGAGACAAAAGCCTTCGAGAGCCGTCAGCCTCCCTTACATGGGAGGCCCCAACCCAGCTGACAGTGCGGAGCCCCCAGAACCTCAGAACTATGTAGAGGCATGTGTCTGCTCTCCTGAAAAGATACTTGGTTTGGGGACCCTTCAAAGGGAGGGAAGCTGTCACTGTTTTGATGTGAGGAAAGTTAAAAAAATAATAATAAACCGGGCTGGGCGTCATGGCTCACACCTGTAGTCCCAGCACTTTGGGAGGCTGAGGTGGGCGGATCGCCAGGTCAGGAGATCGAGACCATCTTGGCCAACATGGTGAAACCCCGTCTCTACTAAAAATACAACAAAAAAATTAGCTGGGCATGGTGGCGTACATCTGTAGTCCCAGCTACTCTGGAGGCTGAGGCAGGAGACCTGGGAGGCAGAAGTTGCAGGGAGCTGAGACTGTGCCATTGCACTCCAGCCTGGGCGACAGAGTGAAACTCCATCTCAAAAATAAATAAATGAAATAAACTGGAAGCTGCTGGGCATGTGTCTTCAACTCTGACTCCAGAGAGGGGTGATAAAAGGACATTCCACTTTGTCTCCCTTTTTTTTTTTGTCCCAGAGAGTTAGGGAAATTGTAAAGGGCTCACACTGATAGGGGAGATCCCTTGGATAGGAGTCCCGCTGCCCCCATAAACTCCTCTGGGCCCTGTTTCCCCAACCCCGGTTTGTGGGTTGCGAGATACCCTCTCCACAGAAGGCAGCATGTAGATGGAGAAACTGAGGCACAAACTGGGGGCTCAAACACCTCTTGCCCTTGATTCTCTGAATCAGTTTCTCTTGGGGTCATAAGAGTGTTCTCCTCCTATCAGTCCCATTCTTCTCAATCCTCTGAGGAGGCTTCAGGGTGACTTGGGAGGAGTGGCTTCCAGAGGAGGAGCAGCTGGGACTGAGTCATGGCAGGAAGCTGAGGAGGGCGGGAGATCACACCAGACAATTATAAAAGAAGAGCCAGTCCTGAAGCTCATAGCAATAACAGCTCCCAGACAAGCTCCAGCGACCGGCCCTTCATATCCACACCTGCCTGAGAAGACCCACCTCTGGGTGTCCGGTGGTCAGTTCTTGCCCCAGGATGGGGACCACAGCCAGAGCAGCTTTGGTCTTGGCCTATTTGGCTGTCGCTTCTGCTGCCTCTGAGGGAGGTGAGTTGGAGGGTCCGCACTTGGGAAGGAGTCTGGACTCACATAGCAGGGGTCTGGGTCCAGGTATCCCAGATGGCTTATCACTAGCAGAGTGGCTCTCTGGCTTCTCTTCTGAGCAGGCCCTAAGTGAGCCTGGGAACTGGAGCCTTTAACCAAGGAGGCAGAGAGCAGGGGTACAGAAGGAGAGGGGTTCCTAGAAACTGCTGCCAAGAAACACAGAATCCCAGTCAAATGGACAGCTGAGTGGGGGTGGGTTCACAGAATGAGAGTCCCCTGCTGAGGAGCATGGAGGGGGGCTGCTGTTAGGGCAGGCAAAGGAGGGAAAAGGGGCCCTCGGGCTGCTCAAAACCCCGATTGCTGGCCCAGCAAGCCTCGACTGAATCCCTGTCTGTTGAGAGGAGGAGTTGAGGGCTATCCATCCGCAGACCCACCCTGCATTCAGCATACACACATTCTTTATCTGCTTTGATGCCTGAACAAAACAGGAACTCCTCAATGCTATGGGTGGAAACTAAGAAAAAAACCCACCCAGGGCACGCCGGTGGGAAGCCACTGAAAGGATGTCAGTAGATCTATCTGTCTGCTTCCCTGTGAAGCCCCATGCGGTTGTTCCTCGCAGCTCCTGGTCTTTTGTGTCTGCAGATCACCTACAGGTGATTCCCTTCCCTAGGCCTGTCCCAGTCCCCAGGGCCCTCAATTGAGACGTCAACTAAGGAGGAGCTGAGACTGGCTGAAGGGGAAGCACTCAACCTTTAGGAAGCCTCCTTTGCCAAAGGCCGAAAGAAGTTTCAGGACCCGAGAGAGAAAGGTGGTGGGGGAGGCTCCAACCCGCTCAAGGGCCAGGCTTTTTCCTCTGAAAGCTGGGGGCCATCCCAGCAGAGACTGTGGGTTCGGGAAAGACGCTGGCAGAGGAAATTAGGGCCTCCCTCCCGAGTCCCGCATGGCACACTCCCTACCTCCAGCCTCTGAGGCAGTAGAGGTGGAGCTATCAGAACTCCACAGGCTTTCTCAGAGCCCAGCTGGTCATGTCTAGGTGTGTTTGGGCTGGTGCTTGGGCTGGGAGACGATTAGGGAACACGGGGTCGGTGAATACAGAGGCTTGTATTCTTGGTTGTCTCTCCTATGCCTTTGATCGCTACAGCCTCCCCATCCCTTGCTGGGGTCCAGGGCAGGCCCTCCCAGCAGCCCCTGACTTGCCCTTCTCCCTCCAGGCTTTGAGACTATAGAGCAGAGGCAGGTGCGGCCAGAGCACATCACGCAGCACTTTCACGAAGGTAAGAGTTTGGGGGAGCAGCATGGGACCAGGACTGCAGGAGGCGTTGTGGGCTCTGATGTCTCCCCTCTTGCCTCTAGTTGGCTACGCGGCTCCCCCCTCCCCACCCCTGTCCCGAAGCCTCCCCTTGGATCACCCTGACACCTCTCAGCATGGACCTCCCTTTGAGGAACAGAAGGAAGGTAAGGTCACCCCATGCCCTTCTCAGCGACCCTCCAGGTTTCTTGTTTGTTTTTGAGACGGAGTTTCGCTCTTGTTACCCAGGCTGGAGTGCAATGGCGCGATCTCGGCTCACCGCAACCTCCGCCTCCTGGGTTCAGGCAATTCTCCTGCCTCAGCCTCCTGAGTAGCTGGGATTCCAGGCACGCGCCACCATGCCCAGCTAATTTTTTTTGTATTTTTAGTAGAGACAGGGTTTCACCTGTTGACCAGGCTGGTCTCGATCTCTTGACCTCGTGATCCACCCGCCTCGGCCTCCCAAAGTGCTGGGATTACAGGCGTGAGCCACCGCGCCCGGCCGACACCCCAGGTTTCTAATCTGGCCTACATCCTGCCCTTCAGATGGAAAGGAGGGAAGAGGCCCCACCCCCTCTCCCAGCCCTGGCTAAGAGAAAGGTTGCGCTGCTCACACATTCCCCCTTCTATAGTGCAGCCCCCTCCCGGTCAGGACACCATCCCTATCCAACAGGAAGAGCTGCTACCTGCCGGATTCCCTGCTGAAAAGGAAGGTGAGCGCTTGCCCACCCCCCCCCCACCTTGATCCCACTGTGGGTCCTGTTGACACCAGGCTGATCCCGGTTCCTTGCTGCCCTCACCCCTATCTTGCAGTGCAAGATAGTCCCCCTCTCCCTCAGGAAGCTGTGCCCCTCCAGAAAGAGCCGCCCTCTCTCCAGCACCCCAGTGAACAGAAGGAAGGTAGGCAGCTCGCTCTCTTCTTTACCCACCTTTACCCCATGGCCTTCCCCCAGAGCGTGGGCTTTGGGGCAGACAAGTCGGGTGGGCTCTGCCGCTCACCAGTTGTGTGACCGTGGGTAAGTTACATACTTCTCCAGGCCTTTGTTTTCTTCATCTGTAAAACTGCGGAAATACCTGTTTTAGAAAGTTATGTGATTAAAGGACAAAAATGGCATCTCTTTTCACTTGCTTCTCTGCTGAGCTCTTCTTTGTGTATGTGAACTAGCCAGGCTCTCTCTACTAGAGATGCCCATCCCAACATGGCTTTTGCTTACTCCTTCGACACCAGTAGACCCACCTCTTCCATATCAGGAGGGGATGATCTTCCAGTCCATGCCAAGAGAGGATGAGTGACAGCTTTGGTCTGTCCGTCCCCCCTGCCTTAGCGCTCAGGTCCCTGGGGAGAGGAGCGGGAAGCCTGAGCCTTGAGCAGCAGGAGAAAGTGGGGGCAGGCTGTGAGCTGACCCCTTGCACGCTTCACGTCTCTTTTCCTTTCATTCTAAAAGGAAGAGCCACCAATTGTTCTTTCTCATTTCCCCCATGTCTACCCAACCCTTTCTCCACCCCAGATTCTTTCAATCCTCCCAGCTCACGCAGGCTTCGTGGGTTCCTCCACATGTGCCCCCTTCCCACTGTTTTCCCCATTCTAGGAACGCCAGCTCCGTTTGGGAACCAGAATCATCCAGAACCTGAGTCCTGGAATGCAGCCCAGCACTGCCAACAGGGCCGGTCCCGAGGGGGCTGGGGCCACCGGCTGGATGGCTTCCCCCCTGGGCGGCCTTCTCCGGACAATCTGAATCAAATCTGCCTTCCTGGCCGTCAGCACGTGTTATACGGCCCCTGGAACCTTCCACAGTCCGGCTACTCCCACCTCTCTCGCCAGGGCGAGACCCTCAATTTCCTGGAGGCTGGATATTCCCGCTGCTGTCACTGCCGCAGCCACACAAACCGCCTAGAGTGCGCCAGACTTGTGGTAAGGTCCGATTGTTGATGCCGGGGGTGTCCTTTAACCCTCAGGCAGTATGTGTGTTTTAAGGGTTAGAACACTAGGCCTGGGTCTGGAGGAACCCTCCGGTCCCATTCACTGGCCCTACCCTGGGGGTCCCCAGTGTGCCAGGGGAGCAGAGGACAGCCACTGTTTCTTTTTTTATCTGCATGCCCAGGGTCCTTTCCTGGAGCCTGGGAGGAAGGCAGGAATGTGGACCGTGGGCTGACCCTCCCCTCTCGCTCTAGTGGGAGGACACAATGAGCCGATTCTGTGAGGCCGAGTTCTCGGTCAAGACCCGACCGCACTGGTGCTGCACACGGCAGGGGGAGGCTCGGTTCTCCTGCTTCCAGGAGGAAGCTCCCCAGCCACACTACCAGCTCCAGGCCTGCCCCAGCCATCAGCCTGCTATGTCCTCGGGTCTTGAGCTGCCTTTCCCCCCTGGGGCGCCCACATTGGACAATATCAAGAACATCTGCCGCCTGAGGCGCTTCAGCTCGGTGCCACGTCACCTGCCAGCTACTGACCCCCTCCAAAGGCAGCTGCTGGCACTGACCCGGCTGGAGCGGGAGTTCCAGCGCTGCTGCCGCCAGGGGAGCAACCACACCTGTACATGGAAGGCCGTAAGTGGGCGTCCCACTGTCCCCGGGAGCCTGTTTGCCTGCCTGCCCAACTTCGACCTCTGATCCTGCCGGTCCGTCCATCCGTGCACCCTCTGCTGTGAGCGTGTCCGCCCGTTCATCTGCTTGTGGCTGTCCGTCCATCCATGTGTTCGTCACCCGAGTCTGCTCATCTCCAGCTTCATGCTACACCTCTGGCTTCCTTCACTCCTGACCCACACATGCACCTGTCTGCCACCCGTCCATCCGTCCGCCCGTCCAGCTCTGGCCTCACCTGACCCTCCCCATCCACCGTTCCAGCTCACCTCCCGGCGCCAGCTTAGAACCTCATCCAGGCTCCCAGCCGTCCACCTTCACAAGCCTACCCCTCCACGGCTGCCTCCTAACCCTCGAATTCTTTGCCATCCCCTTTGGGCCCCTGGGGTTGGGAGTTCCTCATCTAGTTGCCAGGGGCAATAAGGGAAGTCAATGGTCAGGAGAGAAGGGGCCAGGTGTCCAGCTCTGACTTCCCTCTCTCTGGCCCACAGTGGGAGGATACCCTTGACAAATACTGTGACCAGGAGCATGCCGTAAAGACCCACCACCACTTGTGCTGCCACTACCCTCCCAGCCCTGCTCGGGATGACTGCTTTGCCAGTCGGGCTCCCTACCCCAACTATGACCGGGACATCTTGACCATTGACATCAGCCAAGTCACCCCCAACCTCATGGGCCACCTCTGTGGAAACCACAGAGTTCTCGCCAAGCAGTAAGTCTCGCCGAGTCCCCACTCTGCCTTTTCCCAAAACTTCCCTTGGGGACAGCTTTGGAAAAGCCAAATCATGATATCCCAGCACCGTCTGATGTCGGAAGATGCCTCAAATCCCTGACCTCTGCCCCTTTCACACCAACATAGTAAACATATTCCGGGGCTGATCCACAACATGACTGCCCGCTGCTGTGACCTGCCGTTTCCAGAACAGGCCTGCTGTGCAGAGGAGGAGGTGTGTACGCAGATTCTAGTCTGCAGAGGGATGCAGGGAGGGGAGGGAAAGAGCTAGAGCTGCAGGCCACCCCTTCCCTTCAGTACCTCAAACCAGCCCTCAGACACAATGGCCAGTAGGGGGCGTATTTCTCCTTGCTTCCAGAAGTCTTCATTCTGACCTGGTCTGCTCCCCATCCCTAAGTTCCTATTATGCCTTCTCTGGGCCTCAAACTTCTGGCAGTTCCAGATGTACACATTTGTCAGTCACAGGAAATCCAGCTGTGCAAGGCAGGCTTGCATTCTCTTTGGGCCCCAGGAGGGGAACCAGGGACAGAGCAGTAGGAGCTGATGACAGGGGGCACTTTGGCCACCCGAGTATCCGTATCTGTCCTTGGACCACCTCCCTGCCCCATCATCTGTTTGCCTTTTCTCCTTCATCAGAAATTAGCCTTCATCAATGATCTGTGTGGTCCCCGACGTAACTTCTGGCGAGACCCTGCCCTCTGCTGTTACCTGAGTCCTGGGGATGAACAGGTCAACTGCTTCAACATCAATTATTTCAGGAACGTGGCTCTAGTGGCTGGAGACACTGAGAATTCCAGGGGTGAGGGAGAGCAGGGCCCAACTGGAGGAACAAATATCAGCTCCACCTCTGAGCCCAAGGAAGAATGAGTCACCCCAGGGCCCTGGAGGGTCAGATGGGGAGAACCCCACCCTGCCGCACCCCCTTGAACACTCATTACAGTAAACACCTCTTGGATTTGGTATCCTCATTGTCTGTCTGATGCCTCACCCGCAGGGTTTTAAGTGGATCTTGGTGCCCTGGCCCAGGAGGGCACTGATGTGTTTAGACCACACACACAAACACACCCTCCTGTCTGCTTGGATTTCCTTCAGTGACTGGCCCCTGAGGCCCACTGCCCTGCCCCGTTCACTGAGCAGAAATTCTACAGGCTGTGTGATGGGACCATAACTAAACAGCTTGATGTCACTTTGCCATCTTTAATTTATTCACATATTTTGAAAGGAGCACCACCTTGTTAGCCATCAGGACTCAAAGAAGATATGGTTCTCAGCCTTGGTGAGCACCCAAAATGTCACAGCCCAGCCTATATATGTGTATATATATATGTGTATATATATATATATGTGTGTATATATATATGTATATATGTGTGTATATATATGTGTGTATATGTGTGTGTGTGTATATATGTGTGTGTGTGTGTATATGTGTGTGTGTATATATATATATATACACATATATACGTGTGTATGTGTGTATGACTGCACTTTAGGTTCTGGGGTACATGTAAAGAACATGCAGGATTGTTGCATAGGTATGTACATGGTAATGTGGTTTGCTGCCTTCATCCCCATCATCTATATCTGGCATTTTTCCCCATGTTATCTCTCCCCAGCTTCCTACCCCCCACTGTCCCTCCTCTAGTCCCCCCGACCACAGACCTCAGTGTGGGATGCTCCCCTCCCTGTGTCCATTTTTTTTTTTTTTTTTTTTTTTTTTTTGAGACAGAGTTTCGCTCTTGTTACCCAGGCTGGAGTGCAATGGCGCGATCTCGGCTCACCGCAACCTCCGCCTCCTGGGGTCAGGCAATTCTCCTGCCTCAGCCTCCTGAGTAGCTGGGATTACAGGCACGTGCCACCATGCCCAGCTAATTTTTTGTATTTTTAGTAGAGACGGGGTTTCACCATGTTGACCAGGATGGTCTCGATCTCTCGACCTCGTGATCCACCCGCCTCGGCCTCCCAAAGTGCTGGGATTACAGGCTTGAGCCACCGCGCCTGGCTCAGCCTAGCATTTTTAAAGCTTCGCTTTTGATCCTTAGAATCCATGCCTTCATTCATTATCCTTTTTTTTTTTTTTTTTTTTTTGAGACAGTCTTGCTCTGTCACCCAGGCTGAAGTGCAGTGGCATGATCTGGGCTCACTGCAAACTTCCCTTCTGGGTTGAGGTGATTCTCCTGCCTCAGCCTCCCAAGTAGCTGGGATTACAGGAGTGCACCAGCACACCCAACTAATTTTTGTATTTTTAGTACATATGGGTTTTTGCCATGTTGGCCGGTCTCCCGGAGTGCGGGATTACAGGCGTGAGCCACTATGCCTGACCAATATCCATTTATTGAACCCCTTTCTGTGCACACTGTGCAAGACTTGGGGATACACATCCAGAACACACACAGTCCCTGCCCTGAAACTGTTCACTGTTCATGAGCCTAGCAGGTATGATAAGTGTTGTGGTACAGGGCTCCCAGTGTGCTCTGAGCACAACAGTAACGTCCCGAGGTGGCAGTGGGGCTGGGAGCAGCACAGGTACACAGGAGGGGGGCCGAGGTCAGAGCTTCTCTAGGAGAAAAGTAGAGACTGAAAGGGCCTGACTCTTTGGTGGCCTTCCTCTTAGATATGGCTGGAATGATAAGCAGGAACTCATCACTGACGTTTCACCCGAAGGGTTTTAAGTGGATCTTAGTGCCCTGGCCCAGAAGGGCACTGGCTTTTCAAGCAGAAGATGTGTTCTGATTTGCCTCTTAAGAAAGTCTAGGCCGGGCTTGGTGGCTCCCGCCTGTTATCCCAACCCTTTGGGAGGCTGAGGTGGGTGGATCACCTGAGGTCAGGAGTTCAAGACCAGCCTGACCAACATGGAGAAACCCTGTCTCTACTAAAAATACAAAACTAGCTGGGCATGGTGGCGCATCCCTGTAATCCCAGCTACTTGGGAGGCCGAGGTGGAAGAATCGCTTGAACCCAGGAGGCAGAGGTTGCAGTGAGCCAAGATTGTGCCACTGCATTCCAACCTGGGCAACAAGAGTGAAACTCCATCTCAACAACAACAACAAAAGAATGTCTAGGCCGGGCGCCGTTGCTCACGCCTATCTCACCACTTTGGAAGGCTGAGGCATGCGGATCACCTAGGGTTAGGAGTTCGAGATCAGCCTGAGCAACATGGTGAAACCCTGTCTCTACTAAAAATACAAAAAATGAGCAGGGCATGGTGGTGCCCACCTGTAATCCCAACTACTCGGGAGGCTGAAGCACAAAAAGTGCTGTGAGCTGAGATCGCACCACTGCACTCAGCTTGGGAAACAGCGAGACTCTGTCTCAAAAAAAAAAAGTCTAGTTCGAGCGCCAGGGAGGTGGCGCGGGCCTGTAATCCCAGCCATCTTTGGCTACTAGGGAATCTGAGAAGGGAGCAATGCTGGAGGTTAGGGGTTCTTTTTTTTGAGACGGAGTTTCGCTCTTGTTACCCAGGCTGGAGTGCAATGGCACGATCTCGGCTCACCGCAACCTCTGCCTCCTGGGTTCAAGCGATTCTCCTGACTCAACCTCCTGACTAGCTGGGATTACAGGCACGCACCACCATGCCCAGCTAATTTTTTGTATTTTTAGTAGAGACGGGGTTTCACCATGTTGACCAAGGATGGTCTCGATCTCTTGACCTCGTGATCCACCCGCCTCAGCCTCCCAAAGTGCTGGGATTACAGGCTTGAGCCACTGCGCCCGGCAAGGTTAGGGGTTCTAATGAGCTATGGTCTCGGCACTGCACTTCAACCTGCGAGACCCAGTCTCAAAAATGAAAGAAAGTGTAGTCGGCAGCCAGCCAGGCGGCAGGCTGGGAGGCCAGTTCAGAGAGTGTGGTCCCAGTGCCGGAGGGAAGGGGCTGTAACCTCCAGCCGGGAGCTGATCCGAGGGTGGCGGGGACGGAGACTCCAGCGCTGCAAAGCTGCTCCCAGGAACCCGGGGCCTCAAGGCTGGATCTGGAAGAATCGGAATGAAGACTCCAGTCCGGGGGGACAAGTCCGCTGTGACTCCGCCGCCAGGACAGCCCTCCAGAAAGCGGACTCCTCCGGCGGGGACGGAGAGGGCGAACCACGGACCCCCATCCTGCGCCAGCCAGGGGCAAGCGGGGCCTCAGTTGCCCCCAAACCCGCGACCGCCTTTCCTTCCTCTCCTCCTCCATAGACTTTCATTTATTTGCCTACGTATTTTTAGCCAAGTAGCTGTTTCCAGCTAAGAGGCTTTGATCTTTCGCCGCTGTCCGCCCCACCTGTCCGTCAGCACGGGGGCCAATCAGCGGCCGAAGGCAGCGCTGTACCCCGCCCCCGAACTGGCAGCCCCGCCCTCGGAGCCTCGGACTCCCGGCGCCTCAGGCCCGCAGCTGCTCGCGTCTGGAGGTCGAGAGAGCCACTGCGCATGTGCGGGCGTCCTGCGCGACTCCTATTGCCCTTGACTGAGGACTCGGGCGGGGAAGGCGACCCCCGCTTTTCCGCTACACCCCGGCCCCACATACACCCTCCCGGCCCGAGTGGCCCCAACCCACAGGGAGCGGGCGGAGTACTGGCCCTCGAAGCCTTGTCACCTGGAGGGCGAATCCGCCAGCGGAGACAGGTCTTTAAAGGGCCTTGAGCCGGACGCCGTGGCTCACGCCTGTAATCCCAGCACTTTGGGAGGCCGAGGCGGGTGGATCACGAGGTCGAGAGATCGAGACCATCCTGGTCAACATGGTGAAACCCCGTCTCTACTAAAAATACAAAAAATTAGCTGGGCATGGTGGCACGTGCCTGTAATCCCAGCTACTCAGGAGGCTGAGGCAGGAGAATTGCCTGAACCCAGGAGGCGGAGGTTGCGGTGAGCCGAGATCCTGCCATTGCACTCCAGCCTGGGTAACAAGAGCGAAACTCCGCCTCAAAAAAAAAAAAAAAAAAAAGAAAGAAAAAAAGAAAAGAAAGAAATAAGTAAATGTATGACAAAATTTGCCGTTTTAACCATTTTTAAATGTACAGTTCAGTGGCATTAATTATATTCACAATATTGTTCAACCATCACCAGTCTATTCCAAAACTTTTCATCATCCCAAACAGAAGCTCTGTAACCATTAAGCAATAACTGGCATTCCGTCTCCCATTAGTCCCTGGTAACTCCTAATATACTGTCTCTATGATTTTGCCTATTCTGGGTCCCTCATATAAAGTGCCTATAATGTGTGTCCTTTTGCATCTGGCATATTTCACTTAGCATAATGTTTTCAAGGTTCATCCATGTTATAGCATGTATCAGAACTTAATTCACTTTTATGGCTGAATAATATTCCACTGTATGTATATACATACAATGTGTATATATGCCACATTTTGTTCCAGTTTTTTTTTTTTTGGTTTTTTTTTGAGACGGAGTTTCGCTCTTGTAACCCAGGCTGGAGTGCAATGGCAGGATCTCGGCTCACCGCAACCTCCGCCTCCTGGGTTCAAGCAATTCTCCTGCCTCAGCCTCCTGAGTAGCTGGGATTACAGGCACGTGCCGCCATGCCCAGCTAATTTTTTGTATTTTTAGTAGAGACGGGGTTTCACCTTGTTGACCAGGATGGTCTCGATCTCTTGATCTTGTGATCCACCCGTCTCGGCCTCCCAAAGTGCTGGGATTACAGGCTTGAGCCATCGCGCCCAGCTCCAGTTTTAAGCTATTTCAAATATGCTACTGTAAAAATGGGGCTGGACACAGTGGCTCACACCTGTAATCTCAGCACTTTGGGAGGCCAAGGCGGGCAGATCACCTGAGGTCAGGGGTTCGAGACCAGCCTAACCAACATGAAGAAAACCTGCCTCTACTAAAAATACAAAATTTGCTGGGCACAGTGGCTCATGCCTGTAAGCGCAGCACTTTGGGAGGCCGAGGTAGGCGGATCACCTGAGGTCAAGAGTTCAAGACCAGCTTGGCCAACATGGTGAAACACCATCTCTACTAAAAATATAGAAAATCAGCCAGGTGTGGTGGTGGGCGCCTGTAGTTTCAGCTACTTGGGAGGTTGAGGCAGGAGAATTGCATGAACCCAGGAGGCAGAGGTTGCAGTGAGTTGAGATTGTGCCATTGCACTCCAGCCTGGGCAACAAGAGTAAAACTTTGTCTCTAAATAAATAAAGAAATAAATATGTTATCAGGTAAACAGCTAGGAGTAGAATTACTGGGTGAGAGTCTATTTGGCTTAACTAGAGAATGGCGAAGTGGTTGTACTAATTTTTCTTGCCAGAGGCAGTGTATGAGAGTTCCAGTTGTTCCACGCCCTTACCAGTTCTTGAGGTTGTCAATGTGGTTGACCATTCTGGTGAGTCTGTGGTGCAATGGTACCTCGGTATGGGTTGAAATTCCATTTCTGTGTCTCTCTCTCTCTCTCTCTCTCTCTATATATATATATATATATATATATATATTTTTTTTTTTTTTTTGAGACGGAGTTTTGCTCTTGTTGCCCAGGTTGGAGTGCAACGGCGCGATCTCGGCTCACTGCAACCTCCGCCTCCTGGGTTCAGGCAATTCTCCTGCCTCAGCCTCCTGAGTAGCTGGGATTACAGGCACGTGCCACCATGCCCAGCTAATTTTTTGTATTTTTAGTAGAGACAGGGTTTCACCATGTTGACCAGGATGGTCTTGGTCTCTTGACCTCATGATCCACCTGCCTCGGCCTCCCAAAGTGCTGGGATTACAGGCTTGAGCCACCGCGCCCGGCTATATATATTTTTTTCTTTTCTTTTCTTTTTTTTTTTTTTTTGAGACGGAGTTTTGCTCTTGTTACCCAGGCTGGAGTGCAATGGCGCGATCTTGGCTCACCGCAACCTCCGCCTCCTGGGTTCAGGCAATTCTCCTGCCTCAGCCTCCTGAGTAGCAGGGATTACAGGCACGGACCACCATGCCCAGCTAATTTTTTGTATTTTTAGTAGAGACAGGGTTTCACCATGTTGACCAGGATGGTCTCAATCTCTTGACCTCGTGATCCACCCGCCTCGGCCCAGGCTGGAGTGCAGTGACGTGATCTCAGCTCACTGCAATCTCCGCCACCCAGGTTAAAGCGCCCATTAAAGAAGGGTTGGAATGGCCATTGTGGGAGTTGGGTATGAGTGTTTATCTGGTACAGTAAGAGCTGCCAAGTAGTGTTAAAGGCCCAGCTGGGATTAGAAACCATACGTGTGCACTGGCAGAAACCAGCAGAATTAGTAGATTTCCTCTAGCAGTGTTCAGCCATCTGGGTGTGGGAGAGAAGCTGGGTAATTAGGTCAGCCCCAAGACAGCGGCTTGGAGGGCAGGCTGCTGCTTTTTTTTTTTTTTTTTTTTTTGAGGCGGAGTTTTCGCTCTTGTTACCCAGGCTGGAGTGCAATGGCGCGATCTCGGCTCACCGCAACCTCCGCCTCCTGGGTTCAGGCAATTCTCCTGCCTCAGCCTCCTGACTAGCTGGGATTACAGGCACACGCCACCATGCCCAGCTAATTTTTTTTTTTTTTTTTTTTTGTATTTTTAGTAGAGACGGGGTTTCACCATGTTAACCAGGATGGTCTCGACCTCTCGACCTCGTGATCCACCCGCCTCGGCCTCCCAAAGTGCTGGGATTACAGGCTTGAGCCACCGCGCCCGGCGGCTGCTGCTTTTTGTACCTTTCTCAGATGAAATAAATGAAAATAGATGTGGAATTTTGTTTTCCTTGTCCCCAAAATGAAACCTTGTAGAACTCAAAGGCACAGACAGGAGACCGTCCGTAGGCTGAAGCATTTACCCCCAAATGTCTTCCCCTGTGGCATGCTTGCCTAGGGAGTCCAAGGACAGGCTTGTGGGTATGTGCAAGATGCTGTGTGTCTGTGTGTGCGCATATTTCTAGGCTGAGTATCTGTAGCTTCCATCAAATTCTTCAAAGAGTCTGTGATCTGGAAAGACAAGAGCCCCTGACTTGGGTCAGCTTATAGCCCAGGCCGTCGAATCACTGCTGTGGATCAGGGCCTGACTGATGGGCAGTCTCATCCCTGCCTATTGACAAGGGGCAGTGTGGCACAGAAGTAGATATGCAGAGGCCTGGGCTGCACCACCTCAGGGAAGCTACTTAGCTCCTCAGTTTTTTCTTCTGTAAAACGGGAATGATAATCCCAGTTCCTTATTTCAGAGGGCTGTGAAAATTAGGTGAGATAATACATGCAAATTCTTAGGCCATGCTAGGTACTTAGTAATGGCTGGTTTTTACTATGACTAACAGGACACACAAGAACAAAGGTTTTGAATGGAGAGGCAGCATCTGGGGGAGCACAGTTACAGCTAATTTGTGCAAAGCACATCTGATCATTCTCTCCCTTCTGATACTTACTGTGTGGTCCCGTGCAGGTTCCTTTATTTTTTTTTTGAGATGGAGTCTTGCTCTGTCGTCCAGGCTGGAATGCAATGGCGTGATCTCCGCTCACTGCCTCCTCCACCTCCCGGGTTCAGGACCTTGTCTTTCCTCAGCCTCCCGAGTAGCTGTGATTACAGCGTGGGCCACCATGCCCAGCTTAATTTTTTGTATATTTAGTAGAGATGGAGTTTCACCATGTTTGCTAGGATGGTCTCGAACTCCTGACCTGGTGATCTGCCTGCCTCAGCCTCCCAAAGTCCTAGGATTACAGGCATGAGCCACCGTGCCTGGTCTGCAGATTCCTTAATCACTCTGTGCCTCACTTTCCTTGTCTGTAAAATGAAGATAACAGCAACTGCCTCATGGATTGCAGGGACTCTCTTAGGGCTCATGCTCACTAAGTGCTGGTGATTATTGCGATTTTTACCGCCCAGGGCCCGCATGCAGGCTCCGCATCTTGATAAGAAAGGCTCTTCCCAGAAGGTCTTGCCCCACATTGAAGCCTTCACAACACAGCAGGCACCTTCACACGAGTATCTGTCTCCAGTGGCTCTATGGGCGGAAGCTCCGAGCACAGGAGACAGCAAGTGATCAGACACAGGCCCGCAGCACTTGCGCCCTTCCTCAGAGTATTCCCTTCCAAGAGCGCCCTTGCTCGTCTTTTCCCAAGCTCTGCCTATAGAAATCTCACTTTTAGTCGGGCGCGGTGGCTCAAGCCTGTAATCCCAGCACTTTGGGAGGCCGAGGCGGGTGGATCACGAGGTCAAGAGATCGAGACCATCCTGGTCAACATGGTGAAACCCCGTCTCTACTAAAAATACTAAAAATTAGCTGGGCATGGTGGCGTGTGCCTGTAATCCCAGCTACTCAGGAGGCTGAGGCAGGAGAATTGCCTGAACCCAGGAGGCAGAGGTTGCGGTGAGCCGAGATCGCGCCATTGCACTCCAGCCTGGGTAACAAGAGCGAAACTCCGTCTCAAAAAAAAAAAAAAAAAAAAAAAAATCCCCAAATGACTGATCTGCTCTATAGACTAAGAAACTGATTATACAAATGGACAATGGCCATACCACATATAAAAATACAACTCTCACCCCCAGCCTGTGATCACTTGCCGGGGAAACTAAGTCATTATCTGACACAATTAACCTGGGAGGTCGTCCTGCTGTAAGTCAGGCTTGCAAGAAGCCAGATTACTCTCTCTAGTGACAATCCAGGAAGCTAAACAATACCCAACAACGTCTGTAACAATCAGCCCCAAATGCCCAGAACTTGATTAGTCACTGAGAGTTTCCTTAATTGTGTTCCCACCTGCAACTTAGGACCAACCAGGGAAAGCCAAATATGCACCCCTAACAAACACACAGGATGCCCCGCTTCTAGTTAGCCCAGGGGCAGCTTCCTCACACCAACAGCCTCCACTCAGGGCGCACCTGAAGCCTTCCCTGGCCTCAGCCGTAAAGCCGCCCCACTCCTCTGCCTGCCTTCGAAGCTCTGTCAAAATGCAAGTGCCGGTGGATGATGCCCTTGCTATAGCAAACTCAGAATAAATACTCTTTGCTTTTTTAAGTTGTTTTTTCCTTTATTTCCACAAGACCCAGAAATGAAAGTGCAGGGAGCATGGGCTGGGCCATCCTGTCAGTTCCCTTGTTCCCCTGGAGTGGAGCTCTGAGCCCTGAAACCCCAGAGTTGGCTGTTAAACTGGAAACACTGATCAGACCTTTGGACTCAGCGGAGCTAGGGCGGGAGGAGCCAATTGACTCAGATGAAATCCTCCAGGCATAAAAATCACAAAAGAGTTTTTGTTAGATGCTGGTTGGGAGGAGTGGCTCCAGAGGTCTGGGGAAAGGGCAGGCCGGATGGCATGAGGCGGGAAAGCAGCAACTTTGCTTAGAATGGGAGCCAGGGGTGGCCAGGACCCACGTTGGTGGGACAGAGAATTGAGTCACAATTCTTATCTCACCTCTGCTGTGATCCTTTCTTCATTCCACAGATGTTCACTAAGTGCAGAGTGTGTGTGCCAGGCCCTGTTCAGAGAGACGACAGGCAAGGCCACCAGCGCCGGGGAGCTCGCCCCCCAATGGTGAAGACAAACAGTGAATGACTTTAAAGAAAAAGGTAATTTCGCCAGGCGCAATGGCTCACGCCTGTAATCCCAGCACTTTGGGAGGCCGAGGCAGGTGGATCACAAGTTCAAAAGATCAAGACCATCCCAGTCAACATGTTGAAACCCCATCTCTACTAAAAATACAAAAATTAGGCCGGGCGCGGTGGCTCAAGCCTGTAATCCCAGCACTTTGGGAGGCCGAGGCGGGTGGATCACGAGGTCAAGAGATCAAGACCATCCTGGTCAACATGGTGAAACCCCCCTCTCTACTAAAAATACTAAAAATTAGCTGGGCATGGTGGCGCGTGACTGTAATCCCAGCTACTCAGGAGGCTGAGGCAGGAGAATTACCTGAACCCAGGAGGTGGAGGTTGCGGTGAGCCGAGATTGCGCCATTGCACTCCAGCCTGGGTAACAAGAGCGAAACTGTCTCAAAAAAAAAAAAAAAAAAAAAGGTAATTTCAAAAGTGGAAAGTGCCCTGAAGAAAATAAACGAAGACAGTGCAACAGAGAGGAAGGGTGCGGGGTGTGCGGACACACTTGCTTTTCTAATGCTGCTTCCCAGGGGAAGGTGTCTGTGCTTATGTCCCAGTAGCCAGAGGAACCCGCAGTGTAACTAGAGAGGAAGACCTTTTCCAGGCATGGGGAACAGCTTCAGCAAAGACCCCGAGGTGGCCTGGGATTGACATGTCCAATGAAGAACGGAGAGGACAGTGTGGTCGAAGCAGCAGTGATAGCGCTAGGATGAGACCGGGGAGGAGGCTCAGGCCCCAGCAGACATCAAGGGCCTTCTCGGCCATGTCGAGAGTTTAGATTTTATTTTATTCTAATTATAACGGGAAGCTATTGAAGAAAAAGGCACTGAATGTTAGGGCCTTAGAAGAGCTGCTTTGCTGAGCTCCTGCCAGAATCACAGCAGAGGGTGTGTGTGGGTGGTGGGGGACGGCCTTGAGGGGGTGAAGTGTAGATCAGCCTCACTGCTGAAGCCACGACCCCTTCTGAGTAGGGCAAGATGAGCCACGTGGCATGTGGAGACCCTGAAACTCTATGCTAAATGTTTTTGTGTATACCTATCTTAGGAAGAGAAACAAGTTTTTTTGGTTGTTGTTGTTTTGTTTTGTTTTTTGAGATGGAGTCTCGCTCTGCCACCCAGCATGCTAGAGTGCAGTGGCACAATCTCTGCTCACTGCAACCTCCACCTCCTGGGTTCAAGTGAGTCTCCTGCCTCAGCCTCTGGAGTAGCTGGGACTACAGGCGGCATGCCACCACTACCCGGCTGATTTTTTTTTTTTTTGAGACGGAGTTTCGCTCTTGTTACCCAGGCTGGAGTGCAATGGCACCATCTCGGCTCACCGCAAACTCCGCCTCCTGGGTTCAGGCAATTCTCCTGTCTCAGCCTCCTGAGTAGCTGGGATTACAGGTATGCGCCACCATGCCCAGCTAATGTTTGTATTTTTAGTAGAGACGGGGTTTCACCATGTTGACCAGGATGGTCTCGATCTCTTGACCTTGTGATCCACCCGCCTCGGCCTCTCAAAGTGCTGGGATTACAGGCTTGAGCCACCGCGCCCGGCCGATTTTGTATTTTTAGTAGAGACAGGGTTTTGCCATGTTGGACAAGCTGGTTTCAAACTCCTGACCTCAGGTGATCTGCCTGCCTTGGCCTCCCAAAGTGTTGGGAATACAGACCTGAACCACAGCACCGGGCCTTTATTTATTTATTTATTTATTCCCAGATTCTAATTCCTAAGCAGTAAGAACCCAGAGCTTTCTTTCTTTTTTTTTTTTTTTCCACTATAAAGACAGGGTTTCACCATGTTGGTCAGGCTGGTCTTGAACTCCTGACCTCAGGTGATCTGCCCGCCTTGGCCTCCAAAGTGCTTGGATTACAGGCGTGAGCCACCATGCCCAGCCTTGAGAACCCAGAGCTTTTACCAGCCTCTCAGGAGAGTCTCTGTGACCAAAAAGATAGAAAAAGGGGAATATTGACACGTGTTTCCGTATGCATGGGGTATTTTAATAAAGACACAGATGTGGCCTTGGAGGCAGCCTGGGAGCAGGAGGCATGTCATGGATCCTGTTTTACTCTTGTTGACCAGGCTGGAGTGGAATGTCAGTCTTAGCTCACTGCAACCTCCGCCTCCCAGGTTCAAGCAATTCTCCTGCCTCAGCCTCCTGAGTAGCTGGGACTACAGGCATGCACCACCACACCCAGCTAATTTTCATATTATTAGTAGAGATGGGGTTTCGCCATGTTGGCCAGGATGGTGTCCAACTCCCGACCTGCCTTGGCCTCCCAAAGTGCTAGGATTACAGGCGTGAGCCGCTGCGCCCGGCCGCTTTACCTGTTTTTTTTTTTTTTTTTTGAGACGGAGTTTCGCTCTTGTTAACCCAGGCTGGAATGCAATGGCACGATCTCGGCTCACTGCAACCTCCGCCTCCTGGGTTCAGGCAATTCTCCTGCCTCAGCCTCCTGAGTAGCTGGGATTACAGGCACGCACCACCACGCCCAGCTAATTTTTTGTATTTTTAGTAGAGACGGGGTGTCACCACCCCAGCTAATTTTTTGTATTTTTAGTAGAGACGGGGTGTCACCACGTTGACCAGGATGGTCTCGATCTCTCGACCTTGTGATCCACCCGCCTCGGCCTCCCAAAGTGCTGGGATTACAGGCTGAGCCACCGCGCCCGGCCTACTTTACCTGTTTTTAAAATCCGGTGTAAATGAGTGACCCTGTGGATGAGGATGGTGTGGGGAGGAAGGTGCTGAAGTCCCGGCATGTTAGGAACCTGAGGGAAGCCCTTCCCACCCTTAAGCCAACCTTCTGGGCCAGGGCAGGGCAGTGACAAGCCCACGGTCAGATCCTAACCCAGGCGGCCCCACCCTACCCTTAACCTGTGCTCACACGCCTCGACTCTGAGGAGCTGGTCCTGAACAGGCGGGGCGCAGGAGGGCGGTACCTCCCCTAAACCGGAGGAGATCGCAGCTGCCCTGCAGGTGTGGGCTGCACTGCTCTGCAAGAGACTCCCTGGACAGGGACACACTTTGCCCAGGCCACTGAAGCTGCTGTTGTTCTGTGCGTGTGCCCGAGGCTCTTCTGAGCCCCGCCCTTCATGGAAAGAGCCCCACACCCAGTTGGCCCCAACAGGAGCGCTTTGCTCAGACCTGGGTTCTTATGAAAGGTTCAGCCCCAATATCTTGGTTGGTCATTTTGCCTTCAGTCAAAGTTCACTTCACTCTGCCTGGAATCCGTGCCCGGGCCGACTCAGGAGATGAGACCGAGATAGCAACGTCCTCTCTAACTCTCGCCAGAATCTTGGCTGGAATTTACTTTGCCTCCCTACAAATAGGCTCTGGCCTGACCTTCAGGACCCATCTGTTCTCAGCAATCAGCCAGCCCCTCCTGGTGTTCAGATCCCCAGTAATCTGGGGCCACGAGCCGGGGAACAGAGTCCGCCGGTGATGACAGGTCCCTGGCAAGATGCAAAGCAGCTGAAGGCCTCCTGGGCCAGCACTTGGGTGAACCAGAGCCATGGTTCTCCTCTGCTTGGGAATGGCTGGGGCTGTTGCATAGCTTCCTCCTGAGGCCTTTGAAATGGCCTCCTCTGAGGGATCAGAGCACAGGCACTCATACTTGCGTAAACAAACAGTATTTTAATGCCAAATCTTACTTGATGGTTTTTTTTTTTTTCATTTTGAGACTGTGTCTCACTTTATTACCCAGGCTGGAGTGCAGTGGTGCGATCTCGGCTCACTGCAACCTCCGTCTCCCAGGTTCCAGCAATTCTCCTGCCTCAGCCTCCTGAGTAGTTGGGACAACAGGCGCCTACCACCACAGCTGGCTAATTTTTGCATTTTTAGTAGAGATGGGGTTTTACCATGTTGGTCAGGGTGGTCTGGAACTCATGAGCTCAAGCGGTCTGCCCACCTCGGCCTCCCGAAGTGCTGGGATTATAGGCATGAGCCACTGCGCCCTGGCTCAGCTCTAACTCTGAATTAAACAATAATATCAGCCAATATGTGTGGGGGACTTACACTGTTCAGTTATCAGTTATGGGCTTTTTTTTTTTTTTTTTTTTTTTTGGAGACAGAGTCTTGCTCTGTCACCAGGTGCCAGGCTAGAGTGCAGTGGCATGATCTCAGCTCACTGCAACCTCTACCTCCCAGGTTCAAGCAATTCTCCTGCCTCAGCCTCCCTAGTAGCTGGGACTACAGGTGCGTGCCACCACGCCCAGCTAATTTTTTTTTTTTTTTTTTTTTTTTTTTGAGGCGGAGTTTCGGAGTTTCGCTCTTGTTACCCAGGCTGGAGTGCAATGGCGCGATCTCGGCTCACCGCAACCTCCGCCTCCTGGGTTCAGGCAATTCTCCTGCCTCAGCCTCCTGAGTAGCTGGGATTACAGGCACGTGCCGCCATGCCCAGCTAATTTTTTGTATTTTTAGTAGAGACGGGGTTTCACCATGTTGACCAGGATGGTCTCGATCTCTCGACCTCGTGATCCACCCGCCTCGGCCTCCCAAAGTGCTGGGATTACAGGCTTGAGCCACCGCGCCCGGCCAATTTTTGTATTTTTTAATAGAGATAGGGTCTCACCATATTGGCCAGGATGATCTCAATCTCTTGACCTTGTGATCTGCCTGCCTCGGCCTCCCAAGGTGCTGGGATTATAGGCATGAGCCACCACGCCCGGCCCCAGTTATGGGCTTTCTGTGTATCTTTTCATTTAAACTCCAGAGAACCCCGACGCTTGGCATACTTCACACAGCCAGTTGGCCAGGGAGCTGGGGCAGCCTGTAAACGCTTGCCTGGAGCCGCTGATAACCAAAAACCGAAGCAGAGAGGCCCCACAGTTTGGCTCTGCCTAGACTTCCCAAAAGTCCACATCCTGATGACTGGTTGCGCACCTGCGGCTTAGAGCACGCAGCGAGGGCTGAGAAGCAGCCACCACATAATCAGCGACTGAAATGTCATTGCACAGTCCTCCGTGCCAGGCCTCGTGGGGAAACAGACATGTAAGGCAAGGCCCTGCTCTGAGGGATTTCTTTTTCTTTCTTTTTTTTTTTTTAAAGACGGGGTTTCACCATGTTGGTCAGGCTGGTCTTGAACTCCTGACCTCAGGTGATCCGCCCGCCTTGGCCTCCAAAGTGCTTGGATTACAAGCGTGAGCCACCACGCCCGGCCTTTGAGGGATTTCTAATGTGAGTACTGAAAATTTAATAACATAAAGACACAGCCTACCTGTGGTCACACCATGGCATGAGCCGTGTGGATTGCGAGTGCTGAATGAAGCTGGAAGGGCAGAGGTCACATTGGGCCAGTATGTGCTTCTCGGAAAAGGTGGCATTTGAGTCTCTTGAAGAATGAGCAGGAGATGAGGGATGGGAAGGAGAAGGCATTCCTGGGATGCCATGAGCGAAGTGTCACAGTTTTGCATTGATCACCGTCATCCATGTAAGAGTGAGGACAGCTCAGCCAGGCGGTGGCCACAGAATGGAGGCAGACACACAAATATGTGGAGAAGGAAGGAAGCCTTTGAGTTAAAAGGCCAAGACTTGACACCTGCGAGGACCTGCAGTCTAACCCTGTGTCTGTCCCTAAACCCAAGGCAAGTCACGTTGCTTCCGAGGCAGTTTCTTCACCTGTGAAATGAAAGGACCGGGCACGATGAACTCTTCAGTTCCTATGGCCAGGCACGGTGGCCCCCGCCTATCTTCTCAATACTTCGGGAGGCCGACGCAGGATTACTGGAGCCCGCTGAAGACTAGCCTGGGCAACACAGGGAAAATCTCACCTCTATAAAAAAATTAAAAATATTGGCCGGGCGCGGTGGCTCAAGCCTGTAATCCCAGCACTTTGGAAGGCCGAGGCGGGTGGATCACAAGGTCAACAGATCAAGACCATCCTGGTCAACATGGTGAAACCCCGTCTCTACTAAAAATACAAAAAATTAGCTGGGCATGGTGGCACATGCCTGTAATCCCAGCTACTCAGGAGGCTGAGGCAGGAGAATTGCTTGAACCCAGGAGGCGGAGGTTGTGGTGAGCCGAGATCGTGCCATTGCACTCCAGCCTGGGTAACAAGGGTGAAACTCCGTCTCAAAAAAAAAAAAAAAAAAAAAAAATTAAAAATATTAGCTGGACATGGTGGCAGGACCTGTGGTTCCAGCTACTCAGGACGCTGAGGCGAGTGGACATCTGAACCTGGGACGTCGAGGCTGCAGTGAGCTGTGATCATACCACTGCACTCCAACCTGGGCAATAAATAAACAAACAGGTAATAAAGTTCCTTACTACTCTAGAATCAAGGTAGAAAGGAGTGAAGACGACTAGGATTTTGAAGAACAGGGTCTAGAGAAGAGCAGGTCTAGGGAAAGACCCTTTCACAACCCTTCCTGACGCTGGGGTCAGATCACCATGTCGAAGGCTGGCTGACCAGTCCTCAGATCTGCACGGGCTGTGCGTTGCCTCCCGCATCTCTCCCTGAGATGTGAGCCTGTCTACATCGAGGCAACGAGAGGCAGCAACCTTTGCCCTAGCTTTTCCCCAGTGATGATGGCTTTTCCCCACCATCATCACCAACACCATCTTGCTAGGACAGCACCAGAGAGCCTGCAGCTGAAGGTGGCCATCCCCTAAATTCACACATTAGTTCCTTCACCCCAGGGAAATGGGCACTGGAAACAGCAATCAGGTTGTTACTGAGAAATCAGTTAAAGTATGGCCTCTGCATACTTCCGTTTGAGGGCCCCAATTAGCTCATACCTGTTCACAGGCAAACTTTCCAACAAGCGGTGCTGATCTCGTATTTGGGTGTGTATAAGAGCCCCTCTGGAGGCCGGGCGTGGAGGCTCACAACTGTAATCCCAGCACTTTGGGAGGCCAAGGCAGGAAGATCTCTTGAGCCCAGGAGATCCAGGCTGCGGTGAGCTCAGATCATGCCACTGCACTTGAGCCTGGGTGACAGACACCCTGTCCCCCAAAATAAAGAAGAACCCCTGTGGAGCTTATGAACAGGATCACCCAGAGGAGGGGACAGGGCACCTTTCTTTTCATAGCCTCCCAGGCAATTGTTAGGCGCACCGAAGTGACAGACTCTGGCGTTGGTGGAGCTGCCCAGGGGATTTGGGCTGGGACAGCGGCGGGGTGGTGGCCCTCCCAGGAGGCGATGGGCTCCTTAGAGTGAGACTGAGCTACTCTCCAAAGAGAGCAGGGCAGCGGGGCTGGCCCTGGGCAGGGGATGAAGGCAGTGGGGCGAGGACACAGCCTTTGAGGCTGAGCCAGGGGCCAGGGCCAGGGCCAGATCCTGAAGCTGCCGGGACAGGGGGCTGTGAGCAGGGACCGGAGGCCTTGGCAGCCCAGAGGACGGACACGCGCCTTCCCATCCACCCTGGGTCCACGCGTGGGCTGGGCCTGTGGCGGGAGGAGCAGCACCTCCTGCCTCCACTCGCGCTGGCCTCCCAGCAGGCCCCGGCTCTCCTGGCTCTCCCGCGTCTGACTTCAAGTCCTTGGTATGCATGAAATTCCTGCCTCTCCTCCACCGCCCTGCCCGCCTCCCTGGCTCAGTTACGGGTTTAGTCCCTTCTCCTACCCTTTTATGTCTGCTTTCCTCAGGCCTTCAGCCCAGGCTGTCAAGATTAATCCGACACCAAATTGGCTTTCTCTAGAAACGCAAGGAAACTTCGAGGCACAAGAGCAAGATTCGTGTGGGGACAATGCCCAGGGCTCCTTCCTCAGGGCAGTCCTGGGGTTGGAGTCCTCGACCGGACAGCGCACTGGAGGGGCGGCTTCCACCCGCCCCCAGCCCTGCTCCCCAGCACAGCGTGGCGAGCGCCTTCTCGCCCCCAGAGCTCGCCTCTCGAAGCCTCTGCTCTGCTTGGAAAAAAATCTTCATTTGCTTTTGGACTGGCGCGACCCGTTGCCGTTTGGGGCCGTCGTGGTGTGGACGTTTATGTTCTCGGAGGAGCCTCTTTGCGGAAGGGACTTGGGTTTCTCTCACCTTCCTCACCTGAGACAAAATGTGCTGTTTCCTGCTCTGAATTCAGCATCGATATTGCTCTGGAAATTGGCTGCGGTGCCACGTGGTCAGTACATGAGTGCCATTCCAGACTCCGGAACAAAACAACAGGCTGCTCTGTTTTCTCAAAATGCTTTGAGTCCTGTAGGCCGGGCGCGGTGGCTCAAGCCTGTAATCCCAGCACTTTGGGAGGCCGAGGCGGGTGGATCACGAGGTCGAGAGATCGAGACCATCCTGATCAACATGGTGAAACCCCGTCTCTACTAAAAATACAAAAAACTAGCTGGCCATGGTGGCGCGTGCCTGTAATCTCAGCTACTCAGGAGGCTGAGGCAGGAGAATTGCCTGAGCCCAGGAGGCGGAGGTTGTGGTGAGCCGAGATCACGCCATTGCACTCCAGCCTGGGTAACAAGAGCGAAACTCCGTCTCTAAATAAATAAATAAATAAAGAAGGAAGGAAGAAAGGGAGGAAGGAAGGGTTCTGTCCAGATAGTAGCATCATTTTCCCCCCAACTCCTGGCACAGAGGCTGAGCCATTACTGTCAACCTGCTGTGAAAAGACATTATGTCCTCTGTCACTGGCAAATCCTGAGCAGACTCTTGCTGGACCCTGAGAGTGCCCCCAGCAAAGAACTCTGAGCATCACAGCTGGGCAGCTTGAAGTCTTCCTCTAATGCAGAGTCTTGATCTACCTGGAACATCAACTACAAAACAATTTTGCACGGCATCATTAACAATAGTGCTGCCTTCATTTTGTATATGACGCCACAGCTTTCACACACATTCCATCGTTTGTATTAGGGATTTTGTGAAACCCTATGAAGTTGGCCAGGTGCGGTGGCTCATGCCTGTAATCCCAGCACTTTGAGAGGCCGATGCGGGTGGATCACCTAAGGCCAGGAGTTCGAGACTAGCCTGGCCAACATGATGAAACCCCATCTCTACTAAAAATACAAAAATTAGGCAGTGGTGGCACGCACCTGTAGTCCCAGCTACTAGGGAGGCTGAGGTGGGAGAATTGCTTGAACTTGGGAGGCGAGGCAGAGGTTGCCCTGAGCTGAGATCGTGCCATTGCACTCCAGCCTGGGCAACAGAGTGAGGTTTAAAAAAAAAGAGAGAAAATATAGGAATATATATATTTTAAAGAAAATAAAGCAAGTCTGCATAGCAGTGACTGGGAGACCAGGACATCCATTCATGTCTTGGTCTTCGTCTTACCAAATGGATCACATCCTGTTTCTTCATCATTTCATCAGCTGCAAGACAGCTGGGCCATGATGGGGCAGATGACAACCAGAAAATGCTGGAATGTGGCCAGAGCTGAGGCAGTGCTCACCCCACACACGTTCATTAAATGCCTACTGTGTGCAGGGAGAGGCGGCGAATACAAAGGTAAACACAGCAAGGTGGTCTCTGGAAGGCACAGGTCACCACTGGCTGCTCTCGCAGCAGCCGTGCGGTATGGGCGGCTGGGCCAAGCCCAAGCACAGTGGTCAGAAGAACAGCATCAGTGAGACAAAACAGTGCAGACAGCGGACTCAATGGCTGGAGGCCAGCCTGGCCCGCAGCAACTGGGAATGGGGTGTCTCTTCTGGAACAAAAGAGTTGAGCAACCAGGATTCGGAGAGGCAGAAAAGCAAACACCAGGCTTTCCGAAAATGGTTGCTATGACCACGAACCCCAAAAGAGACAGCTGCACGTTCTTTTCTGGCCCCCACCTGGACCTATGATTGGTATTAGCCTCAGCATTATCTTAGAATAGGGACAACATCTTACAAGAGGCATTCATTCAAAATGGTATTTAATTCAACACAAAACTTCCTTATGCTACTGCCAGGGGGAAAAATTATTATGTAAACTCGGCTAAATTTCTGGAAATTTTATTTGCATACAATGTATACAAATAACAACACCTAATTTAGAATCCTGGCTCTCTCACTTTCTAGCTGAGCGATTAGGGACAAATTAGCGGATCTGTTTTTGTGTCTTTGTTTGCAAATCTGTAAATGGTTTAACAGTCTCCACCTCACAGGGTTACAGTGAGGACAGAGTGAGGTAATGTGTGTAAAGCCCTTCTAAAAGCCCAGTCAGGGGCACAAAGTAAGTGCTATGTACACGTGAGTTATATTATTCTTATTAAATCAGTGAGCATGTTGAGCTCAATGTCAGCCCTCTGTCAGCCTGTCCCCGCTTTTTTTATCTGTCCTATCTTTAGACATAATTTTGGATGAACATCTACTTTTTTTTTGAGACAGGGTCTTGTTCTGTCACCCAGGCTCCATCTCTGCTCACTGCAAGTTCTACCTCCTGGGTTCAAACTTCTCCTGCCTCAGTCTCCTGAGTAGCTGGGATTACAGGCATGTGCCACCACACCTGGTGCATTTTTTCGTATTTTTAGCAGAGATGGGGTTTCACCATCTTGGCCAGACTGGTCTCAAACTTCTGATCTCAAGCGATCTGCCCACTTCGGTCTCTCAAAGTGCTGGGATTACAGGCCGGATGAACATCTACTTAATACATAATCTTTTAAAAAACTTAAAAATAATTTATTTATTTGTTTATTTTTGAGACAAGGTCTTCCTGTGTTGTGCAGGCTGGGGTCAAACGCCTGGGCTCAAGCAATCCACCCACCTCATCCTCCCAAAGTGCTGGAATTACTGGCATGAGACACCGCGCCCAGCCTGAAAACTTTCTTTTTATCCTGGAGACAGTGCTCACAAACTTAATATTTCACAAGTTGCTGAGGCATAGGAAACTCTTTTCTGTATACAATATTTTCGGACCCCCCAAGCCATGAGAGGTGACAGCAGTAGTAAATCTCAGGAGCTCTTTGGTCAGCAGCCACCTTAGTAGAAAGGACGATTTCTGACCTTCAGTTCTCAGCAGTTACAAATAGCAAAGGCAGACCTTTTCTCTCCTCCCAGGCTCCCTTCCCACGCCCTGTCCTGCAGCTTCCCTCCCTGTAGATAAGTGAATGCTGATGGGGTGTGACTGGACCAGTACTGAGGGGACGCTGGCCTAAAATATCTTCCTCTGCCGGGAAGGCTGGGCTTATCATCATCTGGATCATACTCTGAGGTCTGGGCAAAGGGGCTTCCCTTTCAAAGCTAGCACTATAAATATGCCTCAAGGTTAGGAGAGTGTCATGGGGCGGGTGGGGGGTGCTGGATAAACCACCCCTCCGGGAGGGACATTAACCCTTTATCTTCCCAAGCCTTGTAGGAACTCAGGACCAGGATGGAAGAAGAGGAGGGGCACCCTGGAGGCGCAGGTCAATCTGACTCATGTTGTGTTTTGGGGTGTACTTCATGTTTTCAAGCTCCTATTGTTGTTTTCAGTGACTTATCAATATTTTCAAGCCATGGTGTTTTACAACTTCTCTTGAAAAACAAAACACAAACATGGAGGCTGTAGCTGTACTGTCCTGCATCCCCTCAAAGTCACAGAGGTCCCAGGTGTCCTCAGCTTACCTGCTGGTTCCTGGGCCACCCCGCACAGTGGAAAAGAAACATCAAGAGAGCAGGCTGGGCACCTGGGACTCATGTGTCTGTTTTACAACATTACAATTCAAATATTTCTTTTAACTACAAATACAAAAAGCAAAACTCGAATATAAAATATGAAAAACTGGCCGGGCGTAGTGGCTCAAGCCTGTAATCCCAGCACTTTGGGAGGCCGAGGCGGGTGGATCACGAGGTCAAGAGATCGAGACCATCCTGGTCAACATGGTGAACCCCCGTCTCTACTAAAAATACAAAAAAGTAGCTGGGCATGGTGGCGCGTGCCTGTAATCCCAGCTACTCAGGAGGCTGAGGCAGGAGAATTGCCTGAACCCAGGAGGCGGAGGTTGCGGTGAGCCGAGATCGCGCCATTGCACTCCAGCCTGGGTAACAAGAGCGAAACTCCGTCTCAAAAAAAAAAAAGAAAAACTAGGCCGGGCATGGTGGCTCACGCCTGTAATCCCAGCACTTTGGGAGGCCGAGGTGGGTGGATTATGAGGTCAAGAGATCGAGACCATGGTGAAACCCCATCTCTACTAAAAAGAAAATGCAAAAATTAGCTGGGCATGGTGATGCGCGCCTGTGGTGCCAGCTACTCGAGAGGTTGAGGCAGGAGAATTGCTTGAAACTGGGAGGCGGAGGTAGTGGTGAGCCAAGATTGTGCCACTTCACTCCAGCCTGGTGCCTGGCAACAGAGCAAGACTCTGTCTCAAAAAAAAAGAAAAACTATAGTTGATACAAAGTAGCATAAATAGTCCTTTGTCCTAAAAGAACTTCGGGATTTAAGAAAAAATATGCATGTTAAATTTCAAGTAATGAAATAATTCTTTTTCTCCTTTCTTTCTTTTTTTCTTATTTTTTTAGAGATGGAGTCTTGCCATGTTGCCCAGGCTCGACTTGAACTCCTGGCCTCAAGTGATCCTCCTACCTCAACCTGTGGAATTGCTGGAACTATAGGTGCCTGCAATTATGCCCAGCTCAGGACACAGTTCTTACATTTAATTTATTTAATTTATTTATTTGTTTTGAGACAGTCTTGCTCTGTTACCCAGGCTGGAGTGCAGTGGCACCATCTCAGCTCACTGTAACCTCCACCTCCCGGGTTCAGGCAATTCATCCTGTCAGCCTCCTGAAGAGTAGCTGGGATTACAGGCTTGCGCGCCACCACAGCTGGCTAATTTTTGTTTTTAGTAGAGATGGGGTTTCGCCATGTTGGCCAGGCTGGTCTGACACTCCTGACCTCAGGTGATCCACCCACCTCGGCCCCCAAGTGTTGCGATTACAGGCATGAGCCACCGCACCGGGCCCAATTCTTACATTTTGCAAGCATTTTATATTTTCATATCCATCATCTTCTTAGAGATAACATCTGCTTCAGCTGAGCCCAGTATTAACCTTCCCATGACCCCATTAGCTGCAGTGTCTGATCAGATCCAACTCCTTGAGGCCAGAGACTGTCTTCTTGCTGCACCCTCAATACCACATGCAAAAGGTGCCCAAGAAATGACAGCTAGGGGAATCAAAGACCTCTGCTATTCTGTGAGGATGCAGGACAATGTTAGAGCTTCTATTTTTGTGTTTTAGTTTTTCAAGAGAAAAATTTAAATACACAGGTATTAAAACAGGTATTGACAAGTTATTTAAAAAAAAAAATACACCTTTAGGTCAGGCCCAGTGTCTCACGCCTGTAATCCAGGCACTTTGGGAACCCAAAGGAGGAGGATTGCTTGAGTCCAGGAGTTTGAAGTTAGCCTGTCTCAAAAACAAAAAACAAACCAACAAAAAACCTTTAAAACACTGAATAGGCTGGGCAGGGTGAGTAATCCCAGCACTTTGGGAGGCCGAGGAGAGCCAATCACCTGAGGTCATGAATTCGAGACCAGCCTGACCAACATGATGAAACCCTGTCTCTACTAAAAATACAAAAATTAGCCCGTGCCATAGCAGGCACCTGTAATCCCAACTACTCAGGAGGCTAAGGCAGGAGAAGCGCTTTAACCTGGGGGGCGGAGATTGCAGTGAGCCGAGATCAGGTCACTGCACTCCAGCCTGGGCCGAGGCAGGTGAATCACGAGGTCAAGAAATCGAGACCATCCTGGTCAATGTGGTGAAACCCCGTCTCTGCTAAAAATACAAAAAATTAGCTGGGCATGGTGGCGCGTGCCTGTAATCCCAGCTACTCAGGAGGCTGAGGCAGGAGAATTGGCCGAACCCAGGAGGCGGAGGTTGCGGTGAGCCGAGATTGCGCCATTGCACTCCAGCCTGGGTAACAAGAGCGAAACTCCGTCTCAAAAAAAAAAAAAAAGAAAAAAAAAAAAAATCAGTGACCATTTGTTATCTACTCTATGGCAGCCATTTTTTTTTTTTTTTTTTTTTTAAAGACGGAGTTTTCGCTCTTGTTACCCAGGCTGGAGTGCAATGGTGCGATCTCGGCTCACCGCAACCTCCGCCTCCTGGGTTCAGACAATTCTCCTGCCTCAGCCTCCTGAGTAGCTGGGATTACAGGCACGCGCCACCATGCCCAGCTAATTTTTGTATTTTTAGTAGAGACGGGGTTTCACCATGTTGACCAGGATGGTCTCGATCTCTTGACCTCGTGATCCACCCGCCTCGGCCTCCCAAAGTGCTGGGATTACAGGCTTGAGCCACCGCCCCCGGCCTTATGCCAGCCATTTTACATATTTTATTTATGTATTTATCTTTTGAGATGAGATCTTATTCCGGGTCTCTCTCTCTCTCTCAGTGTGGCACGATCGTAATTCACTGCAGCCTCAGGCTCCTGGGCTCAAATGATCCTCTCACCTCAGCCTCTGGAGTAGCGGGGACTACAGGCTTTCACCACTACGCCCAGCTTCCATGTATTATTTATTTTTAGTATAACTAATAGACGGATTACTCTTGTGGTTAAAAATCCATAAAAATAACATAACACGTAGAGTAAAAAGCAAAAGCCGTTTTCATTCTTCCCCCAACCCTGCACTGCTCCCCAGATGTCACCAATACTACAGTTTGGAGTGCATTCTTCCAGATGTAAATGGACAGAGACATCTCCAAGCCCATCGCATATATTAGATTAGTCCCATTTTGCAGATGAGCAAACGGCACCACACAAAGGTGGAAGTATTCATCGAAGCCCACAGAGCCGGCAAGTGCTGGGGCTGAGGTTCGAACCACGTCAGTCCAACTCAGAAGTCAGCACGCTGTCCTTCCGCTAAGTCCCGAGGGTAAAACTTTACTGAGGAAGAAACCGAAGCTCCCAGAGGTCGCAGCAGTCCGAACCACGGGGTTCACTGCCCGGCACGGGAGAGGCAGGAGTGCCTGAGCCCGCAGGGGGGCCGCGTGGAGGGAGCCTGCACCCACGCGGGTCGGGGGCCGCGGGCACCTCCGTCCAGGGCGCGGCCCTCCCGGACCCGCGGCTCTCCCAGGCCGCCCGGCTCCTGGCGCCCCTGGAGGCTGCCCCGCCTGTTCCGCGCCGCGCTCGCACCGCCCACCCGAGCCTCCCGGAGGCCCGGGCTGCTGAAGTCCCCAGTTCCAGCCGGGCAGGAGGACGGCGCCCGGGAGCGACGGCCGCCTCCGACCCCGGCCGGGCCCGCCTGGGCTTCTCCCGACCGCAGCCGTCGGGGGGCGCCCGGCGCGCAGCCCGGGGTGGGTGGCCCTGGCGAGCCGGACCGCGGGGCCGACCGTCCACACCCCGGGGCCGCCGGGGGGCGCGGGCCGGGGCGCGTGGCGGGCGGGGCGGGGGCGGGCGAGGGGGCGGAGTCGCGGCCGAGGCGGCGGTGCTCGGAGCGCGGCTCAGGGGCCGCAGTGGCCGCCGCGGAGCGAGGCTGCCGGGAGACAGAGCGCCCGGGCGCAGAAGGGTTAACAGGCCGCCGGGGGCGCGCAGAGCAGGTAGAGACCTCCCCGGGACCCCGGCCCCGGCCGCCCCTTCCCCGGGTCCCGTTAGACCCACGGCCCCGCGCGCCCGCGTCGCCCCTTCTCCCTGCGCTGTGCGGTCGCGCCCCTGCCACGACCCCAGCCCCAGCTCCGGTGGCTTCGGACATCTTCCAGCCCCTGGGGTCGAATTCCTGGGGAGGGGGTCTGATCTCCTGGAACTCTGGCCCCATCACACGTGCGGGGAGTGAGCGAAAATTCCCCCTAAGTCACATAGTAAAGTTGGAAAACAGACCCACGACCCTCACGCGCGCCTGGAGCCTCCTGCCCTCCCCCCAGGACGGTGCTGTCGGAGGGTGTGCTCCACACTGCACTCCTGGAGTTGGAGGAACAGTGTCGCCGGGAGGGACGCAGGTGGGTGCCCTTGATGCAGCTCAGCCTGATGGCAGAAGAGGTTGACAGAAAAGAAAGTTGTTGGCATGGCCTCCCGGACCCAGGAGTGGAGGGCTGTGTGAGGACCAGGGAATTGAGACACTCAGAAACACCGGGTCCGAGTCTTCTCCAGAAGTGCCCCATGGCACAGAGGGGAGCCCTCGGGGTGAAGGGGGGAGCCCTCAACACGTCTCGTTCCTTGGTCTTCACTGGGTAGTGTGGGGAGGTGTGGCCAGGCGGAGCCAGCGTTTGTCCAGACCAGGATCTAGCCTGGCAGCAGAGCGACCACCTCTCACCTCTCCTGTCCTTGTCCTGGGCTAGGAGTGACACCAGAAGAGGGACATGGAAAGGGGTCAGAAGCACAAATGTGTGCCTGTTTCTGCAGAGGAGGGGGCATGGGCCCCTGCTGGGCTGCGCAGGGGAGGGTGGAGTGGGACTTTTCCAGAGAGGGAGCCAGGCCTGGCCCTGGCCCCGGGAGCTCACGTCACCCCCACCCCTCACTTCTCCAGGGAACTGCCAAAGCCAAACCTAGCTCGGGACGGGATTATGTGTACTGGGTAGACCCATGGAGAGGGGCGGCGAGAAGGAATCTGGGTGGCACAGAGAAGCAGAGGCAGAGAGGGCATCAAGAGGGGTTGGCATCAGAGAAGGGGCCGGCAGTGAAAGCACCCCGTTTCTTCTTCCCTCAGCTGAAGGAAGAGTCAGGCAGAGGCTGAAGACTTGGGTGGAACATGGGCCCTTCTCTGGAGACCCTGGCCTCCCCCATTGAGTCAGGGTGGAGATGCTGACCTCAGTGGCCAGCCCAGCCAGGAGTGGTCATCAGCAACCCCCTTCCCAACCCCAAGCCACTAGGCGGCTCTGGCTCAGCCACTCTGACCCCTCCCTCAAATTCCAAGCCCTGGGTCTCAGGGAGGGCCGTGGGGCTAAGCGAATGCTCCCAGGCACATTCCTACCCTTCTCTTGGTCATTTTCCACCCCAGAGCTGGCCCACCTCAGCAACGTGAGGGCTCCCTGGATTCCTCTCCTGGGTGCCTTTCAGATCCAACAGAAACAGCTTTTTTTTTTTTTTTTTTTTTTTTTTTTTTTTTTTTTTCCTGGAAAGCAGAACTAAGAGTGGGATGAAGAGCCGGGGTGGGAAGGACTCAAAGTGAGAAGGTGGCAAAGAGAGTCAGGCTTTGTGGCTGGGGAGGGTTCCAAGTCTCACCTCTCCAGTGTTCAAAGCTGGACTTCAGGTGGACTTCCCGGCTCTTCGGAGTGTGAGGCCTGTGGCTGCGGCCCCTCACTCTCCCTCCCGGTTCCCCAGCCTGTGGAGCTGCACAGGAAGCAAGCCCTCACTGAACCAAGCCGGATGCTGGCACGGGAGGGGGGGGGCGGTGTCACATTGCCAGCTTCTTTTCTAGAGATTAAACCATCAGTCCACTTAGCTTATCCCTTGGCCAAAAAGCGTCTGAGATGTGCTTTCCCTAAGGAGCTTATCTAAGGAGGGAAGAGAAAGCGGGAGGCAGGCAGGACCCAGAGATGGCTGGGGCAGGTCCTGATTCTGGAAGACCTAAAGAAGGGGCTTCTGGTGGCTCCTCAGAGAGGGTCTGCACATCCTCGGGGGGCCTTCCTCCTCCTCTTTCTAGGTATCTCTGGGAGGGCCAGGAGTGGGAACCAATGACAACCGTTTTAGAAGGAGCCCTCCAGCGAGGCGTGGTAACTCACACCTGTCATCCAGCACTTTGTGCTTGAGGCCTAAGGAGTTCGAGACCAGCCTGTGCAATTTAGCTGGCTCCCGTCTCCACCAAAAAATAACAAAAATTAGCTGGATGTTGGTGGTGCAGGCCTGCAGTCCCAGCTTCTCAGGACTGACGAGGAAGGAGAGCCTGTGAGTTTGAGGCTGCACTGAGCTTTGATGGCACCACTGTACTCCCGGCCTGGGTGGCAGAGTGAGATCTCCATCTCAAAAAAAAAAAAAAAAAAAAGGGCCGGGCGCGGTGGCTCAAGCCTGTAATCCCAGCACTTTGGGAGGCCGAGGCGGGTGGATCACAAGGTCGAGAGATCGAGACCATCCTGGTCAACATGGTGAAACGCCGTCTCTACTAAAAATACAAAAAATGAGCTGGGCATGGTGGCGCGTGCCTGTAATCCCAGCTACTCAGGAGGCTGAGGCAGGAGAATTGCCTGAACCCAGGAGGCGGAGGTTGCGGTGAGCCGAGATTGCGCCATTGCACTCCAGCCTGGGTAACAAGAGCGAAACTCCGTCTCAAAAAAAAAAAAAAAAAAAAAAAAAGTGCCTTTTGTGTGTGCCTGAGCCAGCCTAGAAACAGTCCCTAGGTAGGACTTGGGGAGGGGCTAAGAACCCCTTACAGGGCCCAGGGGTGGGGACTGGGCCTTACTTAACTGGAAGGCTGAGGTCAGCTTCCCAACCATGTAGCCTCTACAGATGGAAAAGGCAGCCATCCTCCCTGTTCCCATGCTGAGGCTCGTACAGGGATGGGCAGGTCTCACCCCCTCCTCCATCCTCTCTGGACACTGGAGAGGTAACCGCCAGGCTTCTGTCCTCGCAGAGAGCAGCCTCCGCGCACAGATGCCCGTGTAGTGTTTGTGACCAGTCTGCTCCTCCCTGCCCTGGGGCAGCAGAGGGAGGCGTGATGGAGAACTGGGCGGGCAGGTGAGAGAAGGGGGTGCGGGGGGGGGGCTGGGACGGCTCTCCCTGTCCCTGGAAGTGAGGGAAAGGGGACCACTGGGAGGGGCACGGGAAGTGATGAGTAACTTCTGCTTTCTGAGAAGTTGGTAGTCAGGATGTGGGGAGCCTGCCGGGGGGCGGGGGCGGTGTCGCAACACCCCCTCTGGCTCCAGTCTGCTGCCCTTCCCCTGGCCTTTGGTTTGCAGGCCCGGGCTGTGTCTGCTGCTGCTTCTGTCCCTGCCTCAGCTCTGCCTGGATCAGGAGGTGAGCTCTGGATGAGAGAGCAGCTGCAGCCTGCCTGCCGCCCTTCCATCTCCCCCTGGGCTCCCCGCACCTCCCAGGCCACGCCTCCACTGCCCACAGCCCACCTGCCTCCCCTGCCAACTCCCCACGTCCTTGCCTCATGACACCAAGAGGCCGAATTCTCATCCTCCCTCTGCTCCTGAATGTGACCTCGGACTGGTAGCGCCTCCATGAGCCCGAGCCTTGCTCTGATTGGAGGACAGATCTGGACAGTGCCCTCTAATCCTTCCAATTCTGTCTGACCTTTTTCTCTGCATAGATGTTGTCCGGACACTTGCTCCAGACACCCACAGAGGAGGGCCAGGGCCCCGAAGGTGTCTGGGGACCTTGGGTCCAGTGGGCGTCTTGCTCCCAGCCCTGCGGGGTGGGGGTGCAGCGCCGGACCAGGACCTGTCAGATCCCTACAGCGCAGCTCCGCCCAAGCCTGCCCCTCCCTCCCCGGCCCCCAAGACATCCAGAAGCCCTCCTCCCCCGGGGCCAGGGTCCCAGACCCCAGGCTTCTCCAGAAACCCTGCCCTTGTACAGGCCACAGTCTTGGGGAAGGGGTGCCCCACTTCGAGGTCCCGCTTCCCACCTAGGGAGAGAAGAGACCCAGGAGCTTCGAGGGGCCAGGAGGTGAGGCGTGGGTGGAAGAGGTGGGCCTTGGGCAAGGTGGGCATGTGACATGAAGGGAAGGGGAGCGCAGGTTGCTTCCAAGGGCTCGTCTTTGGTGCCAGGAAGTGAAGTGGGGACAAGGGTCAGAGGTGGTCAGAGCTGTGCCCCCACAGCTGACACACCTTCTCAGGTCCCGGCTTCGAGACCCCATCAAGCCAGGAATGTTCGGTTATGGGAGAGTGCCCTTTGCCCTGCCACTGCACCGGAGCCGCAGGCATCCCCGGAGGCCACCCCGATCTGAGCTGAGCCTGGTCTCCAGAGGGGAAGAGCCCCTTCCATCCCCGACTCCAAGAGCAGCATCATTCTCCTCGAACGGCAACCCCCAGACTGAGCTCCCTCTCCCAGGACCGTCTGCCCACACCCCATCCCCCCCAGCAGACCCTCTAAGCCCTGAAACTGCTGCGACAGAGGAGCCCCCCGGAACCAGGCCTGCCCTGCCACGGCACCACCCCAGAGCCCAGGCCTCTGGCACAGAGCCGCCCTCACCCACCCGCTCCTCAGGAGAAAGTAGCTTCTTCCATGCATCCCCTCAGCCCCAAAGGCCAAGTTCCCAGGGTTGGGCCGGTCCCCAGGCAGCAGGGAGACGCCCTGATCCTTTCGCTTCAGTCCCTCGGGGCCGAGGCCAGCAGGGCCAAGGGCCTTGGAGAACAGCAGGGACTCCTCACGGGCCTCACCTGGAGCCTGACCCTCAGCACTGGGACGGCTGGCTTCCCCTGCTGACCAATGGCCCCCATGCCAGCTCCCTCTGGAGCCTCTTTGCTCCCAGTAGCTCTGTCCCAAGATGTTCTGGTGAGAGTGAGCAGCTGAGAGCCTGCAGCCAAGCGGTGAGCCTCCCTGGACCTCCTCTCCCCACCTCAGCCTCCAGCGTGGGCCTCCCCACCCTGAAGCTGGGTCCTCAGCTTGTCTGCTGGGCACCTGAGGGAGGAGGGCCTTGGCGTCTGACCACATCAGGGCAGGGGCCTTGGAGCTTTTCCACTGGCCTGAGCCTCCTGCCTGCTCCCCAGGGTCAGCCCTGACCCTACTCCCGTTTTGCTCCCCAGCTCTGACTCCTTTGTACCCCCCACCGCAGCCCTGCCCCCCCGAGCAGCCAGACCCCCGGGCCCTGCAGTGCGCGGCCTTTGACTCCCAGGAATTCATGGGCCAGCTGTACCAGTGGGAGCCCTTCACTGAAGGTGAGGTTTTCTGCCCACCCTGGGCAGTGGTGGCTTGGAATTCGGGATGAGTAGAGAGGAGACCCCTGCTTACTCGCATCCCGGAATGACTTCCAGCCCCTCTGCTTCCCCTGCGAGCTATGCCTTCTTTCTTCTCCCTGGGGCTGGGTCAGGAGACGGCACAGGTGGCGAATGGTCTGCAGAGGGGTTGGGCTGGGAGGAAGAGGTGTGGGAGGCACACTTGGTCCGACTCCATCACCGGAAGTCGGGTGGCTGTGACACGGGAGGGCCGTGTGGGAGAGATCCCGCCAGCCGTGATAGCCGGGTGGGGGTGTGCTGCACATCCTGGGCGCTATCATATCAGTTGCTCCTGGGTTACCATCCATCATCCATTTCATCTTTGGCCTGTTCTCTTTTTTCTTTTTTTTTGAGACCGTGTCTCCCTCTGTTGCCCAGGCTGGGGTGCAGTGGTGCAATCTTGGCTCACTGCAACCACAGCCTCTCAGGTTCAAGGGATTCTTCTGCCTCAGCCTCCTGAGTAGCTGGGCCTACAGGTGTGTGCCACCATGCCCAGTTAATTTTTTGTATTTTTTTTTTTGGTAGAGACATGTCTCACCATATTACCCAGGCTGGTCTTGAACTCCTGACTTTGTGACCCACTCAGATGAGCCTCCCAAAGTGCTGTGATGACAGGTGTCAGCCACAGCACCCGGCAGGCCTGTGTTAACTTGGCACCAAAAGCGCTCATGAGCTCTGAACACACAGAATCATGAGCGTCAGGGATGCTTCTCTCCGTTTAGAGCCTCCTCGATGGTCTCGGTGGCCTCGACTGACGTGACCACCTTCTCAGCTTGTACAGTTGTCACATTCCCTCCATCCACAGTGACCTGGGCAACCTCAGAGCGCCCCCCGGAGCCTCTCTCAGCTAACTTCCCACCAGGGAGCCCACTAACCACCTTTCTACCCTGTCCCTTAGTCCAGGGCTCCCAGCGCTGTGAACTGAACTGCCGGCCCCGTGGCTTCCGCTTCTATGTCCGTCACACCGAAAAGGTCCAGGATGGGACCCTGTGTCAGCCTGGGGCCCCTGACATCTGTGTGGCTGGACGCTGTCTGGTGAGGGAAGACAGAGTGCGTGTGCGTGCACACAGACACACACATGCATATGCACACAGACACACATGCGTATGTGCGCACACACAGATACACATGTATATGCACAGGCATGCACACATGCATATGCACACAGACACAGATACACCCATATATGTGCAGACATGCACACAGAGATACACATGCATATGCACAGACATGCACACACACATGCAGACACAGATATATGCATATATGGACAGACATGCACACACACACATATGCACACACGGATACACATGCATATTAGACATGCGCACACACACATGCACACACAGATACATCCACATATGCACAGACATGACATACACGTATATGCACACACACAGATGCACATGCATATGAACAGACGGACACACGCACACGCACACAGATACACCCCCATATGCACACAGCCATGCACACACAGATATACCCACATATGCAGACATGCACACACACACATGCACACAGATACACCCACATACGCACACAGACGTGCACACACAGATACACATGCATATGCACAGACATGCACAACCACACATGCAAACAGATACACACGCATGACATGCACACATGCACCTGCAGACACAGATACACATGCACAGACATGCACACACATGCATATGCACACACAGATACACATGCATATGCAGACATGCGCACATGCACAGATACACACACGCACACAGAAGTGCACACACATGCACACACAGATACACGTCCATATGCACAGACATGCACACACAGATACACGCATGCACACAGATGTTCACACACATAGGCCCACACACACATATGCGCACACACACATACACACAGATACAAATGCATATGCACACACACATGCGCAGACACATGCAGATGCACACACCTCTGTATGCATCCGCATGTACACACACATGCATGAACACACGCACACACGCATATTTGCACAGTCTCATTCATCAATCCATCAACGGAACACCAGAATGAGATCACTAAGGGAGAATTCTCACCAGCCAAGCTGGGCTGAACAGATCTGGAAGGATCTGATCTCGCGCCTGTCCGCGTCCCTGGGTCTGGCTGGGGACAGTGGGGCTGTTTTTGTGCTCTCACTGTGGCACAACGAGCAGGGTAGTGAGCTCTCCCCAAGGGGCCCGGGGTGGACTGAGGTGGTGTCTGGCTTTCTGTGGCCGCTGCCTCACCTCACTCTCTCCAGAGCCCCGGCTGTGATGGAATCCTTGGCTCTGGCAGGCGTCCTGATGGCTGTGGAGTCTGTGGGGGTGATGATTCTACCTGTCGCCTCGTTTCGGGGAACCTCACTGACCGAGGGGGCCCCCTGGGCTATCAGAAGATACTGTGGATTCCAGCAGGAGCCTCACGGCTCCAGATTGCCCAGCTCCGGCCCAGTTCCAACTACTTGGGTGAGCACCGAGCCGCCTCCCCTCCACTTCCGTCTCTGTTTTGCCCTCCGTACCCCAACTCAGCACAGCGGGCAAGCCACACGGAGAAGTCCAGGGCCTCATCCCTCCCTCGTGGAAGGAGTGAGGAAGCTAAGAGGGCTTGGGGAGACCTTAGGTTCTACTGAGAGCTTCTATAGGCTAAGGCTGCAGGGGGAGAGGAAGGTATTACCACCCAGGAATTTCCTGATCTCTCACCTCTGACCCACAGCACTTCGTGGCCCCGGGGGCCAGTCCATCATCAATGGGAACTGGGCCGTGGATCCCCCTGGGTCCTACAGGGCCGGCGGGACCGTCTTTCAATATAACCGTCCTCCACGGGAGGAGGGCAAAGGGGAGAGTCTGTCGGCTGAAGGTCCCACCACCCAGCCTGTGGATGTCTATGTGAGCCTGGGGCTGGGGGCAGCTGGATGCTGGGGAGGGAGGCCGTTCCCTCTTAAGGGCAGAGCTGTGGGTGTCAAGATGGGAGAGAGAGCTGGTGGCATCCCCCTCTGGCCATCCCCAAACATGCATCTGTTCTCTTCTCAGATGATCTTTCAGGAGGAAAATCCAGGCGTTTTTTATCAGTATGTCATTTCTTCACCTCCTTCAATCCTTGAGAACCCCACCCCAGAGCCCCCTGTGCCCCAGCTTCAGCCTGGTAAGACTCTGACCCCTGCACCTGGAAGGAGGAGGCAGAGGGTCCGGGGCAGTGGGGTGGTATCTGATTCTCTTGCTCCCCTGCAGAGATTCTGAGGGTGGAGCCCCCACTAGCTCCAGCATCCCGCCCAGCCCGTACCCCAGGAACCCTTCAGCGTCAGGTGCGGATACCCCAGATGCCCGCCCCACACCATCCCAGGACACCCCTGGGGTCTCCAGCTGCATACTGGAAACGAGTGGGATACTCCGCCTGCTCAGTGTCCTGCGGGAAAGGTGAGACCTCGAAGTGCTTTCCCCGCACCTCGACCAAACCCCCACCTGACACCCCTGATCCCACATCCCCGATTGCGGGGCCATGCCCACCCCTGCACCTGGGACGCCGCTAAGCCTGGGCTCCAGCCTCCTGCCTCCCCGGCTGCCTTCCCACCCACGCAGGTGTCTGGCGCCCCATCTTCCTCTGCATCTCCCGTGAGTCGGGAGAGGAACTGGATGAACGCAGCTGCGCCTCGGGTGCCAGGCCCCCAGCTTCCCCTGAACCTTGCCACGGCCCCCCCTGCCCCTCATAGTGAGTATGGCCCACGGGGAGGGTTGGGGTACTGGAAACACAGCGGTTGCCCCCACAATCTTACCTGAACTCTGCACTCCATGTGACATCTCCTGGCTGCAGAGAGACATTAGATCAGATTAGAAAGGCAGACGTTCCGTAGGCAGCAAGAAAGCCACAGCAGCCTGAGCCCCCACGGGAACCCAGACTCCGAACGTGCCCACTCTCCTCCGAGGCCCCACACGTCTCACCTGGCTCCTCCTCTTCCCCACCCTGCCGGTGCCCGCAGCTGGGAGGCTGGCGAGTGGACGTCCTGCAGCCGCTCCTGCGGCCCCGGCACCCAGCACCGCCAGCTCCAGTGTCGGCAGGACTTTGGGGGCGGCGGCTCCTCGGTGTCCCCGGAGCGCTGTGGACATCTGCCCCGGCCCAACATCACCCAGTCTTGCCAGCTGCGCCTCTGTGGCCATTGGGAAGTTGGCTCTCCCTGGAGCCAGGTCAGTGCGCCGGGCAGGAAGGGGCTGGGAGGAGAATGGGCACCGGGGAGCAAGAGCTCCTGACTACTTCGTCATCAGCGGAAGCTGTTTACCAACAGGGTTTCCTATGGAACCCCGGCATAGAAGTCAGATAAGGGACTGAACCAGGGATTGGGGGCCCAGGGCCCCGGGGCTCAGCCTCCTCCTCAGCCCGCGAAGCCATGTGACTGCTGGGCTGGGGGTGGAAGGCAGAGCCGGGTTCTGAAGCCCCAGAGCTGGAGGCTGGACGAGGAGCCCTGGGAAGCCCACTCCCCGGATTCCCCTCGCCCTCTCAGTGCTCCGTGCGCTGCGGCCGAGGCCAGAGAAGCCGGCAGGTTCGCTGCGTGGGGAACACCGGTGATGAAGTGAGCAAGCAGGAGTGTGCGTCGGGCCCCCCGCAGCCCCCCAGCAGAGAGGCCTGTGACATGGGACCCTGTACCACGGCCTGGTTCCACAGCGACTGGAGCTCCAAGGTGAGCCCCTAACCCCCTGGGTGACCACGCCCAGGACACCCTCAGCCTTCGCAGCACAGCCCCAACTTACGCGAGGGGCCCGGCTAGGGTTCCCCGACAGGCCCGGCACCCAGGGACATTCCCTACCACCCAGACGCAGACCCAGGATGTGTCCCTCCCGGCCCCTGTCCTGTCCCCTGTGCCGGTCACAGCAGGACCCTCACACCGACCTCTCCTGCTCCGCAGTGCTCAGCCGAGTGTGGGACGGGAATCCAGAGGCGCTCTGTGGTCTGCCTCGGGAGCGGGGCAGCCCACGGGGTGGGCCAGGGTGAAGCAGGAGCAGGAACTGAGCAGAGCTGTCCACCAGGAAGCCGCCCCCCCGACATGCGCGCCTGCAGCCTGGGGCCCTGTGAGCGGACGTGGCGCTGGTACACAGGGCCCTGGGGTGAGGTGAGCTGAGCGTCTGCTGAGGGCAGGAAGGGGGTGCCAGTCCCGAGGGGATTCCCTGTGGGCACTTGGGGCGCCCTCTGTCCTCCCCGCCCCTTACGACCCTGCCCTTCGCCACCCAGTGCTCCTCCGAATGCGGCTCCGGCACACAGCGGAGAGACATCATCTGTGTGTCCAAACTGGGGACGGAGTTCAACGTGACCTCCCTGAGCAACTGTTCCCACCTGCCCAGGCCCCCTTCCCTGCAGCCCTGTCAAGGGCAGGCCTGCCAGGACCGATGGTTTTCGACACCCTGGAGCCCGGTGAGTGCCGGGCTGCCCTGCCCTGCTCCGCCTGGGCCCCCAGGGGAGGGGTGCTCCTATCGCTGTACCCCTACGGGTCTCTCTGTGCCCCACGATAAGAGCCAAGCTTTACCATTGTCCCATTTCTTGTCCACTTGGAGGACAGACGGGCCCTCTCCATCTGGGATTTTACGATGTCCTGTAAGGGTCCCCACCACCAGCTTTTGGGGAGGGAGGTGCCAGCCGGGGGTTAAGGAGCATCCCGGGCCTGGCAAAGGTCTGATGGGACAGCCGGGGTCGCCCCAGTGTTCTCGCTCCTGCCAGGGGGGACTGCAGACGCGGGAGGTCCAGTGCCTGAGCGCCAACCAGACCCTCAGCACCCGTTGCCCTCCTCACCAGAGGCCCTCCAGGAAGCGCTCCTGTAACAGCCAACCCTGCAGCCAGCGCCCTGGTAAAGAGACCCCTCTCCCCAACCCCCAATAGAGTGGATTAGCTGAAGTACGGGAGGAGATGAGACAGGACCAGTGGGAATGGTCAGCACGCCCTCAGACGGGTGGGTCCTGGTGACAGTCTTGTTCCCACTGGCCTCCTCTGTCCCCAGATGATCAATGCAAGGACAGCTCTCCACATTGCCCCCTGGTGGTACAGGCCCGGCTCTGCGTCTACCCCTACTACACAGCCACCTGTTGCCGCTCTTGCGCACACGTCCAGGAGCGGTCTCCCCAGGAGCCCTCCTGAAAGGGGTCCGGGGCACCCTCATGGTTTTCTATGCCACCATCGGTCACCCATTGATCGGCCCACTCTGAACCCCCTGGCTCTCCAGCCTGTCCCAGTCTCAGCAGGAATGTCCTCCAGGTGATGGGGGTGGCGACGTGACAGTGGCTTTCAGGGCTGTGGTCGGGCCTGTGTGGTGGTGTGATGGGTGTGCGCAAACGCCCCCGGTGCGCGTCTGGGACTGCGTGGATGTGTGTGTGTGCTCAAACGTGTATCACTTTTCAAAAAGAAGTTCACAGACTGAGGAAGACAAGACCTGTTTCCCCGAGACTCCTAGGCGGAGAGCAAGTTCGCAGTTCCTCGCTAATCCGGGCTGCTTAGAGGGTGGTCTCCCACCAACTCCAGCTCTGTGCTGGAAGCCTCATTGCTCATGTTGAGACCTCACGTCTTCTAAACCGCCCGGAGTCTCTGACCCCTTCTCGTTTGCCCAGTATCCCTGCCCCTGCCTCCCTGCTTAGCTAGGGCTGCGGTTACCCGGGAAGGCAGGAGGAGACAGACTGCCTCCCCAGAGCAAGGCCCAGCTGGGCAGAGGGTGGAAAAGAGAAATGTGAGCATGAGACCCCAGCCCCAAGCCCCACACCTTGCCTCCTGAAATGGTTCCCACCCAGAACTAATTTATTTTTTATTAAAGATGGTTATGACACATGAGAAACGGGCTCTTCCTTGTCGGGCTGCGGGCACCTCAGCAGCGTGAAGGCGGAAGGTGGGGATGGCGGGGGGCGGGGGGCGGGGGGCGGGGGAACAGCATCAGAGCCCAGGAGGTGAGTTTGGGCCAGGGGAGCCCCGCCAGCCCCAGGCCCTGCAGGCTGGTCACGGGCCACTAGAGGTCGCCAGTGCTCCCGGCCGAGGTGTGCGGGGCGCGGGGCCTCCGTGCGCTCTTCGGGGGGCCGCATCTCTCCGGGAAGTGTCGCCTTTCCACCAGGGCCTGAGCGAAGGGCAGCTGGCTTGCCGAAGCTTTTTCCCCCTGCCTCTGTCCCCCTTTCTGCCGTCCGCACTGCCCTACGCTCCGGGGCTTCTCCTTCCTGCCCCGAACCCTTCCCTGGAGGAGGAGGAGCCCGGCCGGGGCGCGGGGAGGAGCGGGCAGCACGGGGTGTCCTGCCAAAGCCACATTCCTCCGAGATGGCTCAGCCCGGCCGCCTCCCCCCGCCTCCCCCTCCTCCTCTCAAGGCGGAGAACTTGCTGGAGGCGGCCGGAGGGGGGCAGGCCTTGGCCATCACGTCGGCTCCCTGACCCCGGCCCTTCGGAGGCTGGGGCCGAGGGTCCTGGAGGCCGGGCTGCCCGGGGTGGGGTGCCGCAGGAGCAGCCCCGCCGAGCGCGGCCGGGGACGCGGGGCCTCGGAAGCGGGGGACGCGCCGGCTGCTGCCCTCCGAGCACCCCTGGACCCCGCGGCGGGCGGCGGCATCTCCCCGCTGCTGAGGGGCTCGGGCTTGCTGTGGGTTGCAAGTGGCTGAGCAGGGAGAATCTGGACATTTAGGAGGAGAGCGAGTGGGGAAGGAGGCAAAAGGGAATGGAGGAGAAGGAAGAGGAAATGGACGTCAGCCCCGGGCAGGGAGCGAGGAGAGGGGGCTGCAAGGAACGCCCAGTCCCAGAGTCTCCGCCGGGCCTGAAGAGGCGTCCGCGGGGAATCACAGAGGTGGGGGGCCAGGGAAACGGGACCCGAGCCCGCCCAGTTAGGTGTAGAAGGCCGACGGCGCAGTCCCCAGACCCGGGGAGGGGTAGGGTGGAGGCGGCGGCCCTCCCAGCGATTCCTGGAAGCGCGGAGCTGGGCGGCGCCGACTCGGCTGACTTCCCCGAAGCTCCCCTCCCTCCGCTCGGGGCTGTTGCTGGGCAGGTTTGGCGTCTGGCCTGGGCCTGAGAACCAATCGCAGGCGGAGGTGCCGTCGCAGCCCCCCGCAGGGCTCCCCGGCTTCAGCACCCCCTTTCTGCTTCCGCCAGCCCCCGAGCTCCCCCTCGGCCTCCAGCCGCTGCCCTCTCAGGAGGTGGGCTCTCCTCTGGGGGTCTGTCCCCTTTGCTCTCTTATTTTGGAGCTGGGACTCACTGCAGTCCCCTTAGGATCCCTTCCTCTGGTCACGGAGGTCAGTATGGGGTCAATGTGGACGTTCTCGGGAAGGAGAACCTGACCTCCAGCAACCCCTTTTCCTGCCCCCCTAGAGGGGAGTCGTGTGGCCACACACCTCTTCGGTGACCTCTGAAACCCTCTGGAGGGACCTGGGAGAGCAGAAGCTGCAGCCCGAGGGCAGAGACATGTGAGGAGGGCCCCGAGGTGTAGTGCACCAGGGGACATTTAGGGAAGGAGTCAGAGGAACTGGGCCCCAGAGAATTGAGATGAGGGTGGGGTGGTCATAGGAACAAACTTGATATGCACAAGAGGGAGCAGGCATGCAAAAGGCCTGCAAATGGCTGAGGATGCCTCCTTTCTGAGAGTGTGCTGGGGGAGGGGGTTTGCGGTTCGAGTATCAGTGACACTAGGGGTGATCTGTGCTCTCACAAGTTCAGCTGGGTCAGGATTCCTGTCCCCTCCCCCTCCCAGCTTCCCCAGGGTAAATACCCACCCGATTTAAGTTGCCGCCTTTGGACTAAATTTAGCTCCTGGACTTCCCCAACCCCCAGGGCTCCCTGTAAGCAGGTGCTGGCGCAGCTGCAGCGTGTGGTCTGGTGAAGAGTTTGAACCTTCTTCTTCCACTCATCCAGATGGCACCTTTCTGGTAACTAGGAGTGAAGCGGAGCCTAGGAACCCAATGGCTGGCCCAGGGAATAAGTGTCTCAGCCTTAAGCCACCTTCTCCCAGAAAACCTGTAAGAGCAGAGCTCTGGTGGAAGGCTCCAGATGGACATGGAGGGTGGTGAGGTAGGGAGAGAACACCATGCCAGGAGAGCCTCCCTCCAGATGCTCTCCAGCCAGATCCTCTCATTCCTTGATCTCCCCTTGTCCCCAGGTTTACAAATAGACTCCATGTGAGCATCCTCCCCTCGAGAGGACACTGACCCAGGAAGCCCTCTCCTCTCTTTGAACCATGGAGAATCACGCCATGGTAGAGATGGTTTGGGGAGGTACGTGTGCTGGGGCTTGGTGTTCCCACCCTTTCTTTTCTCAACACCCCTAAATCTACCATCTCTGGTGCTGGGAGGGGACATTGGAGTAGAAGTGGTTTATTTGCAACAGGTAGGTGATGAAGAGGTGTCAAACTTTAAAGGGCAGAGATGCCGTCTGAAGGAAGCAGAAAGCCTGAGGAAAGTACCTAAGTCTAAGTCTGTCAACAAGAGACAGAAAAAGTTTGGGTTAACCTCAAAGTAGCCAGCACAAACCCTGACTCTGACTTGGGGCTTCCTGGAGACTGGGGAAAACTCAAGAAGAGGGTGTTTCATGGCTGAGATCTGAGGGAGGAATGGACAAGATCCATCCAAAACAAGGTCTGCGTGAGGCATGGCAGTCAGAAGCCGGGGGGGCATCAGCTCTGCCAGCTGAAGGGGAGACGCAGAGAGATGGCTGGAAGCTGCCAGGCCGAGCATTCCTCCTGTGGGCACTGGAGAGCTGTGCTGAGAGGCCTGGGAAGAGCCTGTGCTGGGGGCGAAAGGCCAGGTTGGGTCTCCATGTTTGTGTGCTGTGCTCTTCTGAGCTTGACTTGACTCTCGAGATAGCGCCACTGAACTTGACGTGAAGAGGAAAAGAAACTGGGGAAAGGGGATGAGGTTACTCAAAAAAAAGGAGCAGGCGGGCGTGTGGCTCACGCCTGTCATCCCAGCACTTTGGGAGGCCAAGGCGGGTGGATCACGAGGTCAAGAGATCGAGACCATCCTGGTCAACATGGTGAAACCCCGTCTCTACTAAAAATACACACACACACAAAAATTAGCTGGGCATGGTGGCACGTGCCTGTAATCCCAGCTACTCAGGAGACTGAGGCAGGAGAATTGCCTGAACCCAGGAGGCGGAGGTTGCGGTGAGCCGAGATCGTGCCATTGCACTCCAGCCTGGGTAAGAGTGAAACTCCGCACACAAAACAACAACAACAACAACAACAACAAAAAAACAAAAATGCTTGGACACAGTGGCTGACGCCTGTAATCCCAGCACTTTGGGAGGCTGAGGCAGGCGAATATCACTTGAGGTCAGAGTTCAAGACCAGCGTGGTCAAAATGGTGAAAACCCGTGTCTATTAAAAATACAAAAAATTAGTGGCCGGGCGCGGTGGCTCAAGCCTGTAATCCCAGCACTTTGGGAGGCCGAGGCGGGTGGATCACGAGGTCGAGAGATCGAGACCATCCTGGTCAACATGGTGAAACCCCGTCTCTACTAAAAATACAAAAAATTAGCTGGGCATGGTGGCGTGTGCCTGTAATCCCAGCTACTCAGGAGGCTGAGGCAGGAGAATCGCTTGAACCTGGAAGGCAGAGATTGCAGTGAGCCGAGATCGCACCACTGCACTCCAGCCTAAGCAACAGAGCAAGACTCTACCTAAAAAAAAAAAAAAAATGGTTCTTAGGTTGTGGGCCATACAAAAACAGGTGGCAGGACAAATTTGGCAGTGAGGTAGTTCCTGACCCTGGGGATTGTTCCTACCTGGTGAACTCCTGCTCTGCCTAACCATACAAAGTCTTGTTTGTGTCTCTTCCAGGCTTCAAAATACAGCTGTAGAACCTTTAATTCAACGTACTTTACTGATGCCTGTTTTTTTTTGTTTTTTTGTTTTTTTGTTTTTTTTTTCTGGGACAGTCTTGCTCTATCGCCCAGGCTGCAGTGCAATGGTGTGATCTCGGCTCACTGCAGCCTCCACCTTCTGGGTTCAAGTGATTCTCCTGCCTCAGCCTCCCAAGTAGCTGGGATTACAGGTGCCTGCCACCACACCTGGCTAATAGAGATGGGGTTTCACCATGTTAGCCAGGCTGGTCTTGAACTCCTGACCTCATGATCCACTCACTGCCTCAGCCTCCCAAAGTGCTGGGATTATAGGCACAAACCGCTGCGCCTGGCTGATGCCTGGTTCTTAATTGCTTCTCCTAGGGAATTTAAAGACTTAAAAATGGTTAATAGAGTAAATTCTTTTTTTTTTTTTTTTTTTTCAGATGGAGTTTCACTCTTGTTACCCAGGCTGGAGTGCAATGGCATGATCACGGCTCACCGCAACCTCCACCTCCTGGGTTCAGGCAATTCTCCTGCCTCAGCCTCCTGAGTAGCTGGGATTACAGGCACGCGCCACCACGCCCAGCTAATTTTTGTATTTTTAGTAGAGACAGGGTTTCACCATGTTGACCAGGATGGTCTCGATCTCTTGACCTCGTGATCCACCCACCTCGGCATCCCAAAGTGCTGGGATTATAGGCATGAGCCACCGTGCCCGGCATTTTTTTTTTTTCTTTAAATATGGAACGCTTCACAAATTTGCGTGTCACCCTTGCACAGGGGCCATGCTAATCTTCTCTGTATCGTTCCAATTTTAGTATATGTGCTGCCGAAGCGAGCACATGAGCTGTTACTCAGTTTCATTCACACAGGGCATCTTATTAAAATAATTTTGGCCTCAGTGATCCAAACCTTGGATAGTTTTTTTTGAGACAGAGTCTTGCTTGGTCACCTAGGCTGGAGTGCAGTGGTGCAATTTTGGCTCACTGCAACCTCCTGGTTCAAGTGATTCTCCTGCCTCAGCCTCCAGAGTAGCTGGGACAACAGGCATACACCACAGTGCGTGATTAATTTTTGTATTTTTAATAGCGAAGGGGTTTCACCATGTTGGCCAAGCTGGTCTTGAACTCCTGGCCTAAAGTGATGTGCCCGCCTTGGCTTCCTGAAGTGCAGGGATTATAGGCATGAGCCACTGTGCTCAGTCCAAACCTTGGATAGTTTTACGTAATTTTGCTGTCTCTCTTCAAATGTCTTTCATGACTTTTCAGCTAAAATTGTGTTTAAACTTTTTCAGACTTTCAAGTAATTAAAAGTGCTTTCAAATTCACTCAGTATTTCAGTCCAGGAAATGATAGTATTCCTGATCTTTGTTTAAGGTACACTGTCATGCAAACATAGGCTTATGTAGAACGGTAGGCCCCAAGCATTTACTAATTTTTTCTTTTTTTGAGACATAGTCTCACTGGTCCAAACTGGAATGCCGCAGTATGATCTCGGATTACTGCAACCTCTGCCTCCCAGGTTCAACCAATTCTCATGCCCCAGCCTCCAGAGTAGCTGGGACCACAGGTACACACCACCGCACCCATTTTTAGTAGAGACAGGGTTTTGCCATGTTGGTCAGGCTGGTCTCAAACTGCTGGCCTCAAGTGATCCCTCTACCTCAGCCTCCCAAAGTGCTAGGATTATGGGTGTGAGCCACCACACCCAGCCAAGCATTTACTAATAGAATCACAGATTTCTTTTCTAGGACATAGATTTTTCAAAGTTACATGTTATGTTAATGTTATGTACTTAAAAGCAATACAGGCCAGGCAGGGTGGCTCATACTTGTAATCCTAGCACTTTGAGAAGCCAAGGTAGGTGGGTCATGGAAGCCAGGAGTTTGAGACCAGCCTGGCCAACAAGGCAAAACCAGTCTCTCCTAAAAATAAAATTAGCTGGGTGTGGTGGTGCACACTTGCAATCCCAGCTACTCAGGAGACTGAAAAATGAAAATCACTTGAACCTGGGAAGCAGAGGCTGCACTGAGCTGAGATTGTGGCACTGTACTCCAGCCTGGGCAACACAGTGAGACTCCGTGTCAAAAATAAGTAAATAAATGAATGCGGCCGGGCGCGGTGGCTCAAGTCTGTAATCCCAGCACTTTGGGAGGCCGAGGCGGGTGGATCACGAGGTCGAGAGATCGAGACCATCCTGGTCAACATGGTGAAACCCCGTCTCTACTAAAAATACAAAAAATTAGCTGGGCATGGTGGCGCGTGCCTGTAATCCCAGCTACTCAGGAGGCTGAGGCAGGAGAATTGCCTGAACCCAGGAGGCGGAGGTTGCGGTGAGCCGAGATCGCGCCATTGCACTCCAGCCTGGGTAACAAGAGCAAAACTCCGTCTCAAAAAAAAAAAAATAATAATAATAATAAAATAAATGAATGCAATACAACTGCATTTTCTTTTTCTTTTCTTTCTTTCTTTTTTTTTTAATTATATTTAAAATACAAAGTTGGTGTCTGGTTCTGACACAAACCAGACACCGAAGCACTCGCAGTCAGGTGAGCTCCTTTTTCTTTTTTTTCCTGTTTTTTCCCTCACTGTCGCCAGGCTGGACTATAGTGGCGTGATCACTGCAGTCTCCACCTCCCAGGTTCAAGCTTCTCCTGCCTCAGCCTCCTGAGTAGCTGGGACTACAGGCACACACCACCACGCCCAGCTAATTTTTTTTTTTGTATTTTTAGTAGAGATGGGGTTTCACCATGTTGCCCAGGATGGTCTCCATCTCCTGACCTCGAGATCCGCCCACCTCAGCCTCCCAAAGTGCTGGGATTACAGGTGTGAGCCACCGTGCCCCGCCAAATTTTTCTTCCATACAGTAGCACTGATATATATGTATCCTTCATGGTTCGTGGCAGGAAAGGGAAGATACAGCGACTTCCATCCTGTTTCATACCTGACCCCCCAAATACCCAGCACTGAGGTGGGGCAAGGGGCAGGGAAGCAGGTAGCCCAGCACCCCTTGCCGCCAGCACCAGCCTCCTCTGCAGAGCTGTTGTTCCTTAAAGCTGAAAACCAGCCACCTCATTTCAACACCTCCCCCGCTCCACACACACACACACACAACCTCATTTTGACACGAAGTTGTTTCCCTCTTTCTGTTTCTCTTCATTGCCTCATGAGGGATTTCTGAGAAATGAAAAAAAAGTCACCTCCCGCAGCCACAGCCTGCAGTTTTGTTTTTTGGTTTTGTTTTTACCCATGAAGAAGGGGGTGGAGGAAAGAAAATATATTGCTTAAGCATCCAGTATTAATCCAAAGCTCTAGGTAGTGAAGAGAAATGCTCCTTCCATAGCCCTTCGCCTGAGGTGCGCTCCCCTTTCTTCCTATCTGGGCTCTCATGCAAAAGGAAATAAACAAGATATCCTCCTCTCAGGAAAGTTCAGTAACAAAGCAGTGAAACGGAACAGCCGCTCCCTTGCAGCAGGCCAGCTGTCTCCCCTCCCCCTACTTCCACCCAGGGCAGGAGACCTGTGGGAATTGCTCCAGACAACCTCAAGGACAGAGGTGCGGAGGAGATTCAGGAATAAAATGCATGTGAATGTGGTACTTCCCAGGGAGAATTCACCGCCTTCTCCCCCTCAAACCTGAATACCTGAAGAATCATAACCAGCCCAGTGAGGTAGATTATGAAATGTAGAGCAAAAATTTCAAAACCAGCTCTTCCTACTAGACAAGAAAATTAACACTTTTTTTTTTTTTTTTTTTTTTTTGAGACAGAGTTTCGCTCTTGTTACCCAGGCTGAAGTGCAATGGCGCGATCTCGGCTCACCGCAGCCTCCGCCTCCTGGGTTCAGGCAATTCTCCTGCCTCAGCCTCCTGAGTAGCTGGGATTACAGGCACGTGCCACCACGCCCAGCTACTTTTTGTATTTTTAGTAGAGACGGGGTTTCACTATGTTGACCAGGACGGTCTCGATCTCTTGACCTCGTGATCCACCCGCCTCAGCCTCCCAAAGTGCTGGGATTACAGGCTTGAGCCACCGCGCCCGGCGAAAATTAAACACTTTTTAAGGGCACAGAACCGAAAGCATTTTTACTCAAATCTAATCCAGGATGAAAGCTAACAGTTAAACATTCTTTTCCTTCTCTGCTTCCTTGGCTCTGGATCCCAGCACACCTTGTCCCAGGCTAAGCTGAGCAAACACACACAAGTGACCGCACGAGGGCGGGAAGATCACCAAGTGGGGGTGGAGAAATTCTGAATGGAATGCAGCCCCAGCTAGTTAGGGGGCCCCGGGCTGAGACCTCTGGCACTGGCAGTAGATTTATACAGGCAAAGAAACCAAAACAATGAGCTCACGGGCAAGAATGTGGCCTGTGGGGAAGTCTGGGCAGCTAGAGCAAACTGGTTTTGAATCAGGATGGGAATAGCAATAATTGAATCTCCCACGGGAACAGGATCAGGGAGCGTGGAAGCCACCATTCAATGTCTTGGGGTTCCAGTTGAATAACTTTTGGGAGCTCTTATTAAAATTCTGCAGACAGCATAGAGCTCTTAGGGCTATTCGCAGAAACTTGGTTCCTTTCCCTGCCTATGTAAAACCTAGAGGGTGAAGGACCAGGTGGCCAGTGAGGCTCCAGTGAGCTATTTTAGGTGATGTTCTTAATATATCACTAAGGGCGCCGGGCGCGGTGGCTCAAGCCTGTAATCCCAGCACTTTGGGAGGCCAAGGCAGGTGGATCACGAGGTCGAGAGATTGAGACCATCCTGGTCAACATGGTGAAACCCTGTCTCTACTAAAAATACAAAAAATTAGCTGGGCATGGTGGTGCGTGCCTGTAATCCCAGCTACTCAGGAGGCTGAGGCAGGAGAATTGCCTGAACCCAGGAGGTGGAGGTTGCGGTGAGCCGAGATCGCGCCATTGTACTCCAGCCTGGGTAACAAGGGCGAAACTCCGTCTCAAAAAAAAAAAAAAAAAAAAAAAAAATATATATATATATATATATATATATATATATATCATTAAGGGCAACTTTATTCAAACCAGGCCTGCCAATGCCAGCTCCTTCAGTCCAGAGCCAAAGACGGCTATAATCCTGAGACTGTGTGTTTAGGGTCACCACTTTAACGTAATAGAGGAAGCAACTGAGTGAGTCTTTTCTACTTCCAAATAAACACAATCCATTCAGTGTGTGTCATTTATGCCCAATTCAGACTTATTTAAACCAAAGAGCCTTTCTTTCCTACCAGTGTTTTCCAGTTTTTATCTTAAGAGGCAGGGTCTTGCTATGTTGCCCATGCTGGAGTGGCAGTGGCTATTCAGAGGGGTGCAATTCTACTACTGGAATTGTACGAGATTTGACCAGTTCTGTTTCCAACTTAGGGTCACCCCTCCTTAGGCAACCTGGTGGTCCCCCACTCCTAGAAGTCACCATATTGATGCAGAACTTAGCATAAACAACACCAAATCAACTTAGCCCTGAAGTCCAGGGCTCAAGTGATTCTTCTGCTTTAGCCTCCAGAATACCTGGGACTACAGGTACGTGCAACTGTGCCTGGCCAACAATTTTTTTTTTTTTTTTTTGAGATGGAGTCTTGGTTTGTTGCCCGGGCTGGAGTGCAGTGGCTTGATCTCAGCTCACTGCAACCTCTGACTCCCGTGTTCAAGCTGTTCTCCTGCCTCAGCCTCTCGAGTAGCTGGGATTACAGGCATGCATCACCACGCCCAGCTAATTTTTGTATTTGTAGTAGAGACAGGGTTTCACCCTGTTATCCAGGATAGTCTTGATCTCTTGACCTCATGATCCACCAGCCCTGGCCTCCTAAAGTGCTGGGATTACAGGTCTGAGCAACCGCGCACGGCCACTAATTTTTTTTTAATGTTTAGTAGAGACAGGGTTTCACTATGTTGCCCGAGTGGTCTCAAATTCTTGGGTTTAAGCAATCTGCCTTGGTTGGCCTCCCAAAATGCTGGAATTATAGCATGAGCCACTGTGCCTGGCTAGATCGTAAACTTTACCGTCTAGCAACATCTGCCTTCTCATTTATTGGATTTGTTATACATAAATTCTTTAGCACGCATCTCCTAAAAACAAGGACATTGTCTTACATAACCACAGTATAATACTCAAGAAATTTACCATTGATACAGTACTAACATATAACCTTTAGTTAGTTGTCTGTTTCTTTTGAACTATTCCCCAATCTTTCTTGAGTTTCTTTTTTTTTTTTTTGAGACGGAGTTTCGCTCTTGTTACCCAGGCTGGAGTGCAATGGCGTGACCTCGGCTCACCGCAACCTCCACCTCCTGGGTTCAGGTAATTCTCCTGCCTCAGCCTCCTGAGTAGCTGGGATTACAGGCACGCGCCACCACGCCCAGCTAATTTTTTGTATTTTTAGTAGAGACGGGGTTTCACCATGTTGACCAGGATGGTCTCGATCTCTTGACCTTGTGATCCACCCACCTCGGCCTCCCAAAGTGCTGGGATTACAGGCGTCAGCCATGGCGCCCGGCTTTCTTGAGTTTCTTAAGGGGAAGAATTATGTCTTTATAATTCCAGCATCTAACAGCTCATCATACATAAGCAGTCTACCGTCATGTAATAGAAAACTGAAAAGGCTCTCAACATCCGGCTGCCTAGGCAACAGAGCAAGACCCTATCTTTACAAACAAAACAAAACACTGGGTGTGGTGGGGTACCTGTAGTCCCAGCTACTCTGGAGGTTGAGGAGGGAGGATTCCTTAAGCACAGGAGTTCAAGGCTGCAGCAAGCTGAGATAGTACCATTGCACTCCAGCCTGAGCGATAGAGCAAGACCCCATCTCTAAAAAAAAAATCCCAGCTTATTGCAAATGTTAAAGATTTCTCATTTCCCAGTGGTCAAGAACTATTATTCTATGCAGGTCAATTAAGGAACTGCAAATTAGCAACCAAGTCTAGTATAGGAACAAAAGCCTGCCACATATATGCCCAGGCTAAAGTGCATTGGCACGATCTCGGCTCACCACAACCTCCGCCTCCTGGGTTAAAGTGATTCTCCTGCCTGAGCCTCCCGAGTAGCTGGGATTACAGGCACGTGCCACCATGCCCAGCTGATTTTTATATTTTTAGTAGAGATGGGGTTTCACTATGTTGGCCAGGCTGGTCTCAAACTCCTGACCTCATGATCCACCACCTAGGGCTCACAATGTGTTGCGATTGCAGATGTGAGCCACCACACCCAGTTAATTTTTTTTGTTGTTGTATTTTTAGTAGAGAGTAGAGAGACTAGAGACGGGGTTTCACCATGTTGGCCAGGGTGGTCTCCATCTCTTGACCTGGTGATCTGCTTGCCTTGGCCTCCCAAAGTGCTGTGATTACAGGTGTGAGCCACTGCACCTGGCCTGTTTTTCGTTTTTTTGAGATGGAACCTCACTCTGTTGCCCAGGCTGAAGTGCAGTGGCGTGGTCTTGGCTCACTGCAACCTCTGCCTCCCAAGTTCAAGGGATTTTCCTGCGTCAGCCTCCCGAATAAGCTGAGACTACAGGTGCTCGCCACCACACCTGGATAACTTTTTTCGTATATATAGTAGAGATGGGGTTTTACCATGTTGGCCAGGCTGGTCTGGAACTCCTGACCTTAAGCAATCAGGCTGCCTCGGCCTTCCAAAGTGCTGGGATTGCAGTCGAAAGCCACTGTGCCAGGCCTGAGAGGTGTTTCATAATCCGCCTGGAGAAAAATCTACAACCCCCAACTTTCTACATACTTCACGTAGCTAGGATAACACTGTAACAAATTGAAACTAAGAGGGAGAGAATTAAGTTTTTAAATTTGAAATGGAGAAGCCTTTGAAGAGTGGCAGCGTTCTAGAAACAAAGTTCCGTAATGATGGAAAAAGTGAAGCAAAAAACTACAATAGACACTCAACTGATCACCTGAACTCCAGGAATTAACAGCCAGTGCTTTGGGCATCTGGCTGGAGCCATGCTACTCAGCAGCTGTACCAGTTATTTCACTTTAATTTTGCAAAAAACCTCCAGCTGTCACAACTGTTTTAAAGAAAAATTTTGTGAAAGAAAACAGTATGAAGCAAGACCTGGCTCTAGACACAGAACAGGAACCGAGAAAGTTTGGTTGTGTCGAATAAAGGGAAGTGTTGATTATTCTGACTCGAGTGATTAAGGTTACCCAGTTACTATTAAATCCAAGCTTCTCAGGTGCTGAGCAGCAGAAATGGCTTCCTATCACAGCACATCAAAGGGAGCAATGGCACTGACTTAACTCAGGACAAGATTTGCGCTTGGGTCTCCTGCGGGTGCTACCCTCCTACCACCCCTTTGCTTGGGAGTGCACTTACACAACCGTCAACAGGCTGGACTGCAGTGGGGCAATCTTGGCCTACTGGAACCCGTGCCTCCTGGGTTCCAGCGATTCTCCCCCGTCACAGCCTCCCAAGTAGCTGGGATTACAGGCGTGCGCCACCACCCCCAGTTAAGTTTTGTAGAGAGGAGGTTTCACCATGTTGACCAGGATGGTCTCGGATCTCTTGACCTAATGATCTGCCCACCTAGGCCTCCCAGAGTGGTGGGATTCCAGGCTTGAGCCACCACAATATAGCCTTTTTAAAATAGAAATGCAACTGAAGGCACAGAATCCTGTTTGTCTGATGTCTGGTGCTCAGGACTTAAAACCAAATATGCAAACCTCACATTTGTACATTTCCGCGGTGATTCAGCTCCCTTTCAAGGTAGCTGAAAATAAAGGCAGGATAGGGTTTTTGAAATTGACTTGCTTCTTTTCACTTTCTTTTTGGAAAAATGGAAGGGAAAAAGTACTGAAAAAGTGCCAGGAAACTCTCTAGATGTTATTCTAGCTGCTGCATCTCAAAAGGTTAAGAGATAATGGAGATGATACAGTAACTGCTTACAGTACCCTCTTAGCTCAAAATCAAGGCTGGGCGCAGTGGCTTAAGCCTGTAGTCCTAGCACTTTGGGAGGCTGAGGCAGGTGATCACCTGAAGTCAGGAGTCCTGGCCAACACTGGTGAAACCCAGTCTCGACTAAAAATACACAACAACCAGGCAGGGTGGCGGGCACCTGTAATCCCACCTACCTGGGAGGCTGAGGCTGCAGTGAGATTGCACCACTGCACTCTAGCCTGAGTAACAGAGTGAGTCTCTTGACTCAAAAATGGAAAAAAAAAAAAAAAAAAAAAAAAAAAAGGCCGGGCGCGGTGGCTCAAGCCTGTTATTAATCCCAGCACTTTGGGAGGTGGGTGGATCACAAGGTCAAGAGATCGAGACGAGACCGTCCTGGTCAACAAGGTGAAACCCCGTCTCTACTAAAAATACAAAAAGTTAGCTGGGCATGGTGGAGCGTGCCTGTAATCCCAGCTACTCAGGAGGCTGAGGCAGGAGAATTGCCTGAACCCAGGAGGCAGAGGTTGCGGTGAGCCAAGATCGCGCCATTGCACTCCAGCCTGGGTAGCAAGAGCGAAACTCCGTCTCCAACAAAAAAAAAAAAAAAAAAAAAGGAAAAAAAAAAAATCCTACCAACATTTAGTGATTCAAAAATCAAGACAAAGATTTTGATTTTTTTTCTATTAAAAGGTTTAGGAACGCCTCCAAGTACAGCAGTAACATATTTAATTAAAAACCCAACACCTCTAATTTGAATAGAAGAAAGGAACTGTCCTTTGCTTTAAGGCAAATCAGCCTTGTGGGACTTTTGCTTTGAATTCACCTACAAGTATTTGCTCAGCTGACTTCTCTAAAAGGCTTGCCTAAGAGGCGGGGAAGAAAAGAGGCGTTGATGAGAAAAGACCCGTATCACACACCTTGTATTTGAATAAGATTTATTTTCTCAGGAAAAACAGGAAGTTAGGGAAACACACTACATTTTACAACCAACAGTAACTTGTAGTTGGTCCTAACCGTTCCTGGCACAGCCGTCAGAAGTACTAGCGGTTTCACCAGAACCAAGGTGTTGACCCCCAGCAGAATGTACACAAACACTAAAGGACTACATGTTTTTCCCTGAGAGAAGCGTTAAGACAGACAGAAGTCAAACAGAAGTCGCTGAGAGCGTCATCCTTCTAAGCAGCCCGTCCCTTTCCCTTTTGGAGGATTTGCCTGAACTTTGTAGCCAGTCAGCACTTAGACCACCTGGCCCCTTCTCTCCCTATAAACTCACCACTCCCCTCCTTTCTCAAACCACTTGGGGTGCCCTAAACCCTCACTGCCCCAAGCCCACACTGTCAACTAAGATCCTTGTCTGTATTTCCAGTCACACCTAATGAACTGGGAAGCGAGGCCCCTAAAAACCAATTCACATCTATGCACTTGTTTCCACTGTTATTTGGGAGACAGGCTTTTTTAGTTACCGTAACCAGATCTTAAGATTAATTAAAATCTACATAAAGTGCTTTTAGGTCCTTAGAGATACATGATATAAATAAGTGGCTTATGATCAAGAACGATAAATACATAGGTAAAAATAGCTCTAGCAAAGATGACCTTATGGCTCTGACATGGGCAGGCAGGGCAATTCTTCCCCATTACATTCTTAGTCATCTTATTCATGCCTATTTTTAAATGGAGTCCACAGACTAAAGGTCATGTTCTGAGGCTGAAGCTTTCAAATGCCCCTAGTTCCAACAGAGACACTCTTCAGTTTATCAGTAGCTTTTAAACTCCAAGGTTACACAGCTCACCTCCTTCTGTAAATTTAAGTGAGCACACTCAAATACAAGGGAACTTTAGAGAAAGCCTAGTAAGATGCTTCCTCCTCTCAAAATTCCTGAGGGGAATTTTGACACAATTCCCCCAAAGACAGGATAACCAGTCCAAGGAAAAGGGACTTCCTCCCACCTCTCAATGACTGTAGTGTCAGAGCACCCATGGTATTGCCACTTTCCAACAGGATAAAAGTTCATGAAAGATGAAAGGTCTGTGGACTCTTGTTGGGAATGGGGGGGGGGGGTCACTCAGGTTCCCAGTAGGGGTTTCACAGTGACAAAATCTAAAAGAGCTAGGAAGAGTTCAGGGATGGCAGGGGAAAGATGTATAAATATCTGTAGGGGGAGTGGAACAAGCAGGTATTTTAAGGAAGGACAGGAAATAAAAGGTAAGTCTCAAAGAACATCAAGTCTGAAATCCAAAGATGCCAAAGCAAAAATCTGAAACAAAGTTTGGAAATCATTAATAGAAACAAAACAATAAGTATTTGTTTTATTGAAATACTAGGCTTAGACCTGTGTGTATAACAAGCAAGCCTAATAATAGCACCATGGTTAGACTAGCCTGCATTTCCAAGCCATCATTTTACAATTTATTAAGCATACAAGCAATCAAATGTCTCTCCATCCACCTGATGTGATCTTGTTATATGCACACAGCTAACGAGTTAGTTCCATTTGGAACAGCTGAAAATCTTCTAGTGGAAGCTTTAAAGATGAGCTCAATTCTGTTTAAATTTCACCAATTAAATTAGGTCAAATAGAAGGAACTCAAAGGAGTATTGCCCAATCAGAGCCCATTATTTGTAAGTGATCAGTAACCTTAAAACTCCACTTAGACCTAATTATTGAAAACCTGCATATAACTAAGCGAAAAGATTAATTTCCATTTATCAACCTCTCAATCCCAGGTTTTCAAAGAAAAACCTATCTAAGGAATACTTACCAAAATCAGATAGGAAAATTAAAATCTGCATAGTTTATCAATCAGATTGGTTCCACTACAACCAGTTTGCATACAGTTACACATCAATTCATTCTGTATACACTCTCAACTGACCAGAACAAAGTTTAGCATAGAAAAGCTTTAAGAAACAGATTCCTAATTACAGAAGTTGCAAAGTTCAAAGGGCATGAAAAAAACTAATGTAAATTTACTTTGTTTCAAATAGACTTTTGTAAAAATATATACAATTTTTACAAATACATTTACAAGGTGTCTTAAAATCTGAGGATATCCATATTCATAACTACTGAGCCTTCCATCAAGTATTCTTGGCCATAAACTAGGCTAACAAACTAAGAATCACGGAAACCAAGCCAATGTATAACAAGTATAAAAGTCCTGAAACACTTGGACTTTCGATTTCAAGAAGTATACTGGGAAAGCTAATTATAGAGAGAAAAAGCTTCCCTTGTACAGTACTGAGGCTTACAGTCATAGTTCTAGTACTTACAGCTTTTACACAGCTCACTGGCATTGTTAGTGCTTCTCTTAACACTATAGAATATTAAGGAATTCGGCGGGTATATTTAATCAATTCTGTGACTTGCCTGGCTACTGCCACTCTCCTGTTCTCAACAAGGCAATTCTTTCCACCCTACCATCTTCACTATATCCTTAACAAAGTTTGCTTGTTGCTGAAACGGAACTTTCTTTCAGACAGTGACTCTTCAATCAAGGGGAGATCTTTTCCCATGTATTTATTCTTGTTAGCCATCATCTTCTGCCGCTTGGCTAGGTTGCTAGAGGGCAACTCTTGGAAGTTTCAGCTTAGAGTCCAGCTGATGTCACAGATGTTACCTGGTTTTGGTGGTGGTGGTGGTTGGTTAAAAGTCAACTACTGCACTTACAAGGCTATCTTATTAGATATGCCAAACCAGCTCCCACTCCAGCAACACCTGCAAAAGCCAGCAGCACATTTCTGATGCCACCTTCTAGATCCTCTACATGGAAGAACTCCACAAACCCATCCTAGAAAACAAAAAAGAAAAGCACATTTTCAAGTATGGGTTTCTGCTCTCTTAACACTACTATCCAGAGAAAAGGTGAATTGAAGTATCTAAGGCTTCCCCGTACAATAATCCTAAATCAATTATTATTCACCCCTGAGGGGGGAAAAAAAAAAGACATTTCTAAGTTCTTCAGTTTTTTAAGTGGGCACCCATAATGGTTTTTTTTTTTTTTTTTTTGAGACGGAGTTTTGCTCTTGTTACCCAGGCTGGAGTGCAATGGCGCGATCTCGGCTCACCACAACCTCTGCCTCCTGGGTTCAAGCAATTCTCCTGTCTCAGCCTCCTGAGTAGCTGGGATTACAGGCACGCGCCACCATGCCCAGCTAATTTTTGTATTTTTAGTAGAGACGGGGTTTCACCATGTTGACCAGGATGGTCTCGATCTCTCGACCTCGTGATCCACCCGCCTCGGCCTCCCAAAGTGCTGGGATTACAGGCTTGAGCCACCGCGCCCGGCTTCCATAATGGTTAAACTTGATTTTACAGTACTATCTTGGTCATATTAGGATTTTTTTTTTTTTTTTTTTTTTTTTTTTTTTTTTTTTTTTTTGAGACGGAGTTTCGCTCTTGTTACCCAGGCTGGAGTGCAATGGCACGATCTCGGCTCACCACAACCTCCGCCTCCTGGGTTCAAGCAATTCTCCTGCCTCAGCCTCCTGAGTAGCTGGGATTACAGGCACGCGCCACCATGCCCAGCTAATTTTTTGTATTTTTAGTAGAGACGGGGTTTCACCATGTTGACCAGGATGGTCTCGATCTCTTGACCTCGTGATCCACCCGCCTCGGCCTCCCAAAGTGCTGGGATTACAGGCTTGAGCCACCGCGCCCGGCCGGTCATATTAGGATTTATCTAAACAAAGGGACTCCAGAGTTCCGAAGAAGTGAAAGACCAAAAACCTTACTCGCAAATCTCCACCACCTAGTATCTCAGTAACACCTCAACTGCGCAGACTAGTTTTTCTCAACGTACATCCTACATCAGATCTGGGTTTCTGATTACAAAGCAGGCTCCACCCCATATCTTCTCAATTAAAATAGAGAGCGCCTTAGGAATGTATTTCAGCTATCCTCCCCTGGTGACTTATTTCTCCACGGTTTGAATCGGCTGAATTCAACCGAATTGGAACAAAAATAGTCTAGAGAAAAACCAAGACTTTTGATACAATTCAAGATCGCCAAACCACTACCTCTAAGGATCTATTACTTAAATAAACATCAAATAACCAGTGGTCCTTTAGTTAGGGCCTGCAAACAGCCGTGCGTCATAGAAACCTTCAGACATCCCCACCTCTCTTAAAAAAAAAAAAAAAAATCCTTCATTCTACTTCCACTCCAAGGCCCCTTTCAACCCTTAAGGCAAACTTACCCAGCCTCTTTGTTTAACTAGCCAGTCCCGTTTTGTCCTTACGAGAACGTCTGTGATACTTTCTGCTAATGGTTCAATGCAGCTTTCTTGGTTTATGGTCTTCAAGTGTTTGGCCACAAAGGCACCAAAAGAAATGAGAGTCACAATCCTACCCCAGTTTGTTACGCCGTCGCTGAAAACATGGACCATCACTCGAGACAAAGATTTGACATCGTCTTCGTTTTTGATGTCCAGTTTCCGAAGCATGCCTGGGGAAGAAAAGCATGCACGTCCTCCTGGCCTCCTTTGTCTAAACCCCGCGCACGGTCCGGCCGCCCACCCACGGCGGGGAAAGTCACTACAGGGAGTTAGAGAACTCAGGTCGACCCCACTTGAAATTGACATCCCACCCTTTCCGGTCTTTGAACGAGAGCTGCCATTTCCAAAAGAATCTAGATGGGCGGAAACAATGACTCATGGCCAGAATATTCCGGTTTCGGGAATAGGATCAGACACGTTTCAACACCGACTCGTTTGTCCAGGGCGCACTGGGGAAGAAGGGAGTGAGGCCGTGGCGACCACGAGCCCCCTTACCTTGGAAGGCCGTCTCGTGGTTGCGCTGCACGCCGTCCCCGACCCGCCGCAGGGTCTCCAGCGCCTTCCTGCTGGCGGCCCCGGACCTGCCCATTGGCTTTGTGTCCTTGGCGCCGGTCGCCTGCTCCCGGAGGTACCGAGAGATAATCTCCAGCGACTGCCGGTACAACTCGTCCTCCTCCTCCTCTGCGGGCGGCGGCGTCGAGGGGAGTGACCCGTCCGTACTGGAGCCATGACCAGGCTCCCCGACCAGCTCCAGCAGGGGCAGGACAGCCGGCCGCTTCCCGAGAGGCTCCGGCTCGTACCCGTCCAGCTCGTCTTCGGGCGACATGATGGCGTCGGCGGCCGGGGCTTCCATCTCCTCCAGCGGCGCCGCGCGGCGGGTGGGCGCGAAGAACAGCAGCCTCGAGGGGGTCGCGGTGACGTCGGGGACCTCGGCGCCAATGGGCGGCGGCCGCACGACCCTCCGGGCGTCAGGCGTCAGGGCGGCCGGAGGGCTAGCGCCGGCGCTTCCGCCAATCACCGCGCCGGCCTCCCCTCCCCCTACCTCTCGCTGGGCCGAGGCCTCCTTCTCCGCGGCCAGAAGCCGCCCTCCCGGGGGGGTGGCGCCGCCGCTGCCGGCCCCCAAGCCGGCCCCCCCACAGTAGAGGTTGAGTCCGATTACCGCGTTTCTTTGGAGGCCGAACATCGCCAGTCGCCGCCGCCGCCGCCGCCGCCGCCGCCGCCTGGCTGAGAAACTGGGGAAGACCCCGACTCCTTACTGGAAGGAAGCGGAAGTGCGAAGTGGCCAGGAGCTCCTTGATCACGGTTTTAGGACCAGTCTTACGCGGTGGCGTCAGTGACTTCCCATAAAAGGGGAAAGGGGTGGCGGCTTCCGGAGCGTTGCGCACGGCACTTACCGGCGGCCGGGGCGGGGCGGGGCCGGGGCGGGGCCGGGCCGGGCCGGAGCTGGGCCTTCCGGTCTTCCGCGGCTCTGGCGGCCGGTTACGTAACGGCGGCTCCGAGCGCCTCGGCTGCGGGGCTCGAGCTCTCTCGTGCGCGCCTCGGGCCTTCTCGGAGCTCTGCCTCCGTGAGACCTGATTCGCGAGCCCCGATTGTTGTTTTTCGCCGGAGGTTGTTTTTTTTTTTTTTTTAAACCAAACAAAATTTCGACCGTTGACTAACGCAGGGGCTGAAGGAAGGAGACGGGGAAGTTCCGTGATGGATGGGAACGACTCGCTTAAATGATAGGGATGCTTAAGAGGGCACGGGCTGGGGACTCGGAGCTATTTTGCATACCCCCAGCTCTCTCCTCGCAGTCTCACTTGGAAATGAGGATGCTCCATGGACTGCCCTGAAGAACCATTTACAGAAGTGAACTGAGCAAAAACTGCCGCAGCTCAACTATTCCTGCGTCTCTGCTTGCCTCACCCATCTCTGTTCCATAGTCTTTGGCGCTATTTACATAGGCCTTACTCCACTAGCGAGTTGCCTGAGAGTCTTGACACCATTTTTGTTTGTTTTGAGATAGTCGCTCTGTCGCCCAGGCTGGAGTGCAATGGCACGATCTCAGCTTTCTACAACCTCCACCTCCCACGTTCAGACGATGCTGGTACCCCAGCCTCCCAAGTAGCTGGGATCACAGGCATGCACCACCACACCTAGCTAGTTTTTGTATTTTTAGTAGAGATGGTGTTTCACCGTGTTAGCCAGGCTGGTCTCAAACTCGTGGCCTCAAGTGACCCGCATGTCTCAGCCTCCCAAAGTGCTGGGATCACAGGTGTGAGCCACCTTGCCAAGCTATTTTTGTACTTTTAGTAGAGACGTGGTTTCACCATGTTGGCCACGCTGGTCTCGAACTCCTGGCCTCCAGTGATCCACCCGCCTCGGCTTCTTAAAGTGCTGGGATTACAGACAGCCACCCCACCCAGCCGACACCATTTATTTTTGTATTGATAATAAGGCACATTTGACTCTAGGACTTTGTAAACCCCTTGAGAACAAGGATCCAGTTATATACCACGTAAATTAACGTTAATTAAAACAGCATTTTTGTTAAAAGATCTGTAAAAAATAATAGCTAAAATTTGAAAGCAAGGTGCTGAGGGACATGGGAAAGGTGAGCTAGGCCATTTATTTATTTATTTATTTATTTAGAGATGAAGTCTTTCTCTGTCACCCAGGCTGGAGTACACTGGTGCCATCAGGGCTTATTGCTGCCTCAATTCTCCTGGCCTCCTGGGCTGAAAGCCATCCTCCCACCTCAGCCTCCTGAGTAGCCGGGAAGACAGGTGCATGCCACCATGCTCAGCTGATTTTTTTAAATTTTTTATAGAGATGGAGTATTGTTATTTTGCCAGGCTGGTCTTGAACTCCTGGGCTCAGGTGATCCTCCTACCTTGGCCTCCCAAAGTTTTGGGATTACAGGCTGGGCGTGGTGTCTCAGGCCTGTAATCCCAGCACTTTGGGACACCAAGGTAGGTGGGTCGCTTGAGCCTAGGAGTTCGAGACCAGCAAAACCTTGTCTTTAAAACACAAAAAGACACGAGAAAACCTTGTCTTTAAAACACAAAAATTAGATGGGCGAGGTGGCGTGTGCCTGTAATCCCAGCTACTCTGGAGGCTGAGGCAGGAGAATTGCTTGAATCTGAGAGACGGAGGTTGCAGTGAGCTGAGATGGTGCCATTGCACTCCAGCCTGGGTGACAGAGCGACTCGGTCTCAAAAAATGAATAAATAAACGAAAATATGTTGGACTTATAGGGTGTGAATCACCCACTTGGCGAAAAGTTCCTAATCCCCAAAATATCACAGTGTAGTAAGGCAATATGGCATCCATACCACCCAGTTATGTTTTGGGCAGGAGCTGGAACCATAGGGGTTTATAGTATGAACAGTGAGGACAGAGGCCTTCTGTGGTTGTAGTGAATAAGAAATGGTTTCTCTAAGGAACTTCTAATCTTGCACAGCAACTATCCATAATGTGAGAGGGAATGTATGCTCTGTGCAACTCATTAACAACTTCATTTTGGAGTTCAGAGGTGGGGAAGTTTACTTTGGGACGAGAGCTAGAGGAAAGTGTTATGGAAGAGGTAGCTTTGCTGTCGTGCTTTATAAAGTAAAATTTTATCAGGTGGTAAAGGGGAAAGATTGAGGAAATAGGAAGAGCAATGGTTTTTCCTTGTACAGAGGCTAAAAAAGGAAATGCAAGTTTCACTCTAAATAAAATAAGTTCGGTCAGGCACGGTGGCTCATGCCTGTAATCCCAGCACTTTGGGAGGTTGAGGCAGGTGGATCACCTGAGGTCAGGAGTTCGAGACCAGCCTGACCAACATGGAAAAATCCCATCTCTACCAAAAATACAAAAATTATCTGAGTGTGATAGTGCCTGCCTGTAATCCCAGCTACTTGGGAGGCGGAGGCAGGAGGGTCGCTTGAACCTGGGAGGCAGAGGTTGTAGTGAGCTGAGATTGCACTATTGTACTCTATCCTGGGCAACAACAGCAAAACTCCGTCTCAAAAAAAAATAATAAAATAAGCTACATTTTATTCATTATTATTTTTTGAGGTGGGCATCACCCTGTTGCTCAGGCTGGGATGCAGTGGCGCAATCTCAGCTCACTGCAGCCTCTACCTACTGGGCTCAAGTGATCCTCCGACCTCAGCCTCCCAAGTAGCTGGGACTACAGGCCAGCAGCACCTTGCCTGGCTAATTTTTGTGTTTTTGTAGAGATGGAGTTTTTAAATTTTATTTTATTATTATTATTTTTTTAAAGGCGGGGTTTCACCATCATGGCCAGGCTGGTCTTGAACTCCTGACCTCAGGTGATCCACCCACCTTGGCCTCCCAAAGTGCTAGGATTACAGGCATGCGCCACAGCGCCCGGCCGAGATGGAGTTTTACCATGTTGTCCAGGCCAGTCTTAAACTCCTGGCCTCAAGCCATCTGCCCTCCTTGGCCTCTCAAAGTGCTGGGATTATAGGCATGAGCCACTGCACCTGGCCCTTTTATTTGTTAGGAAACGAAACGTTGCTTTGTTGTCCAGGATGGTCTCCAACTCCTGGCCTCAAGGGATCCTCCCACCTGAGCCTCTTGAATAGCTTGGATTACAAACATGAGCTACCACACCCAGCTTCAAATACATTTTTTTAAATTTTATTTTTGAGGCGGAGTCTTGCTTTGTTGCCCAGGCTGGAGTGCAGTGGCACAATCTTGGCTCACCACAACCTCCACCTCCCGGGTTCAAGTGATTCTCCTGCCTCAGCCTCCCAAGTAGCTGGGACTAAAGGTGTACACCATCATGGCTGGCTAATTTTTTTTTTTTTTTTTTTTGAGACAGAGTTTTGCTCTTGTTACCCAGGCTGGAGTGCAATGGCGCGATCTTGGCTCGCCGCAACCTCCGCCTCCTGGGTTCAGGCAATTCTCCTGCCTCAGCCTCCTGAGTAGCTGGAATTACAGGCACGCGCCACCATGCCCAGCTAATTTTTTTGTATTTTTAGTGGAGATGGGGTTTCACCATGTTGACCAGGATCGTCTCGATCTCTTGACCTCGTGATCCACCCACCTCGGCCTCCCAAAGTGCTGGGATTACAGGCTAATTTTTGTATTTTTAGTAGAGACAGGGTTTTCACAATGTTGGCCAGGCTGGTCTCAAACTCCTGACCCGTGATCCGCCCACCTCAGCCTCCCAAAGTGCTGAGATTACAGGCGTGAGCCACTACACCTGGCCTTTTTTTCTTTCTTGGCTCACTATACCCTCTGCCTCCCAGGTTCAAGTGATTCTCCTGCCTCAGCCTCCTGAGTAGCTGGGATTACAGGTATGCACCACCATGTCCAGCTAATTTTTGTATTTTTAGTAGAGATAGGGTTTCACCATGTTGGTCAGGGTGGTCTTGAACTCCTAACCTCAGGTGATCCACCTGCCCCAGCCCCACAAAGTGCTGGGATTATAGGCTTAAGCCACTGAGCCTGAATGATTTTATTTTATTTTTAGAGACAGGATTTTGCTCTGTTGCCCAGGCTGGAGTACAGTGGTGCAGTCATAATGCACCTCAGCCTTCCCAGGTAGGACTGCAGGCGTGTACCATCACACCAGCTAATGTTGTTTTAGATCGAGTCTCACTCTTGCCCAGGCTGGAGTGCAGTAGCACAATCTTGGTTCACTGCAACCTCCACCTCCTGGGTCCAAGCAATTCTCTTGTCTCAGCCTCCTGAGTAGCTGAGGTTACAGGCATATGCCACCACACCTGGCTAATTTTATGTTCTTAGTAGAGATGAAGTTTCTCCATGTTGGTCAGGCTGGTCTCCAACTCCCGACCTCAGGTGATTCACCTGCCTCGGCCTCCCAAAGTGCTGGGATTACAGGTGTGAGTCACCACGCCTGGCCACCCAGCTAATTTTTTAAAAAATTTATTTTTGATAGAGATGGCATCTCACTGTTGCCCAGGCTAGTATCAAACTACTGGAGTTAAGCCATCTTCCCGCCTCGGCCCCCGGAAGTGCTGGGATTACAGGTGTGAGCCATTGTGTCCAGCCTGATGTTCCCTTGTATAGCAAAAATATTTAACCTCCTCACTTCGTTTTCTGTTCTGAACCCACTGCTATGAATCTTTGATTCTCACTACTCCACTGAAACTTGTCAGGGTTATCTATGACTGCTACATGGCCATGTCTCAGTGGCCAATTTGCAGGCCTCTCTATATTTGACTTCTCGGCAGTGTTTGACTTGATTGATCCTTCTTGTGTGGAAACACTTTCTTCATGTGCTTTTTAGGGTACCATACACTCCTGATTTTCCTTCTTCCATACTGGCTTCTCTTCAGTTTTATTATTCTCCTGGTTGTCCACTTGATGAGAGCACTTAACTTACTTCTCTTGGCCGGGCGCGGTGGCTCACGCCTGTAATCCCAGCACTTTGGGAGGCTGAGGTGGGCGGATCGTGAGGTCAGGAGATCAAAAGCATCCTGGCTAACAGTGAAACCCCATCTCTACTAAAAATACAAAAAAAAAATTAGAAAAAAAAAAATAAAGAAAGAAGGTGACATGTAGCTTGATGATAGTATGAGAAGTTGAAAAGATCCATTGAGAGACACTGTGGAGCAGGGTCTATAGGGCTTGATGACTACGTGTAACATATCACCAGATAGGCATCGTATTATACAAGATCAGCAGGCTGACCACCTTCTAGACTCCTATGGACTGCCCTAGAGAGTCACTGCTCTCACCCTATGCAGCAAGGAGACAGGTGTCAGTACGATCTCTTGGCAGGGCCTGTCCTCAGGGAATTTTAATTCACTTAGGTCTCCTGGTACTTAGTTTTAGTCAGTCATAGGAACCTCTAGATTTGTCCACACTCCATAAGAATGGCTCTTATTCTCAGGATAAATATCCTGGCCACAGTCCTGAACCTCACAAAAAACCTGTTGTTGACTATGACTCTGCCATTCTTTCACCCAGGCACTATTGAACCTTTCAGGCTGGGCATGGTGGCTCATGCGTGTAATTCTAGCAGTTGGGGAGGCTGAGGCAGGAGGGTCACTTGAGCTCAGGAGTTCAAGGCCAGCCTGGGCAACCTAGCAAGAGCCTGTCTCCATTTTGAAAGTTAATATAGGCTGGGTGCGGTGGCTCATGCCTGTAATCCCAGCACTTTGGGAGTCGGAGATGGGTGGATCACGAGGTCAGGAGTTCAAGACCAGCCTGGCCAAGATGGTCAAACCCCATCTCTGTTTAAAAAAAAAAAAAAAAAAAAATTAAAAAAAAAAAGTTAATATAGGCCGGGCCCAGTGGCTCATGCCTGTAATCCCACCACTTTGGGAGGCCAAGGCAGGTGGATCACCTGAGGTCAGGAGTTCAAGATCAGCCTGACCAACCTGGTGAAACCCTGTCTTGACTAAAAAATACAAAAATTAGACAGGCGTGGTGGCACACAACTGTAATCGCAGTTACTCGGGAGGCTGAGGCAGTAAAAATTGCTTGAGCCCAGGAGGTGGAGGTTGCAGTGAACCGAGATTGTGCCACTGCACTTCAGCCTGGGTGACAGAGCGAGAGGGACTCCATCTCAAAAATAATTAATATGTAGCTTCTCTCTTGACAAGATGGCCACCCTAGTGGTACCAGCAAGTGCTCCTCGAACTATGCCGGCCCCAGCCCGGACAGCAGCCTCAGCCTTGGTTCCAAGCCCAGTCCCACCCCAGCGCCAACGCTAGCACTGGCTGCAGCTCCGCTCCAGCCTCATCCTCAGACCCTATAACAACAGCGACTATGACTGCAGCTCCAGGCCAGACCTCGGCCTTAGCGCAGGCTCCAGCGCCCACTATGTTTGGTCCTGGTATACCAGGGTCCTTTCCCAGCAGCTGCATGGTCAGGCTGTGCGCAGTCATTTTGGCCTCCATTGTGGACAGCTAAGAGGGATGGAACGAGGGAGCTATGTGAGTTTTCGAGACCCTGTCTGGATCTGTCGACAAACAGTCGGTGGAGGTCACCAAGTGGTGTTTAGTGCCGCACAGTGACTAAGAAGATGAAGTGGCTGTTTACACAGAATTTGCTAAGAACATGTATGAGCTGCAGCCGGGCACGGTGGCTCACACCTGTAATCCCAACACTTTGGGAAGCTGAGGCGGGCAGAGACCCGGCCTCAGCCTCCCAAAGGTCAGGGGTTTGAGACCAGCCTGACCAACATGGTGAAACCCATTCTCTACTTTAAAAAAAAAAGAAAAAATTAGCCGGATGTGGTGGTGCACACCTGTGATCCCAGCTACTTGGGAGGCTGAGGCAGGATAATTGCTTGAACCTGGGAGGTGGAGGTTGCAATGAGCCAAGAGTGCACCATTGCACTCCAGCAGGGGCAACAAAGCAAGATGCCATCTAAAAAAAAAAAAAAAAAAAAAAAAAAAAAAAAAAAAAAAAAAATTGAAAATTAGAACATGGCTGGGTGCGGTGGCTCAAGCCTGTAATCCCAGCACTTTGGGAGGCCGAGGCAGGTGGATCACGAGGTCAAGAGATCGAGACCATCCTGGTCAACATGGTGAAACCCCGTCTGTACTAAAAATACAAAAAATTAGCTGGGCATGGTGGCATGTGCCTATAATCCCAGCTACTCAGGAGGCTGAGGCAGGAGAATTGCCTGAACCCAGGAGGCGGAGGTTGCAGTGAGCCAAGATCACGCCATTGCACTCCAGCCTGGGTAACAAGAGCGAAACTCCGTCTCAAAAAAAAAGAAAAGAAAATTAGGGCCAGGCGCGGTGGCTCAAGCCTGTAATCCCAGCACTTTGGGAGGCCGAGGCGGGTGGATCACGAGGTCAAGAGATCGAGACCATCCCGGTCAACAGGGTGAAACCCCGTCTCTACTAAAAATACAAAAAATTAGCCGGGCATGGTGGCACGTGCCTGTAATCCCAGCTGCTCGGGAGACTGAGGCAGGAGAATTGCCTGAACCCAGGAGGTGGAGGTTGCAGTGAGCCAAGATCGCGCCATTGCACTCCAGCCTGGGCAACAAGAGCGAAACTCCGTCTCAAAAAAAAAAAAAAGAAAGAAAAGAAAAAAAAGAAAATTAGAACATGTATGACTGCATAAAAAAATTAGCCCATCCTCGGCTGGTAGGCCACTCCGGCTGGTAGACTACAGGCCATGACATCACAGAGCACTCTGTGCAGATTCATGAGTGCTACAGCCTGAAGGCCCCGAACCCCATTCACCTTGCTGTGCTCACAAATCTCCAGAACGTCTGCATGAGCATCAAGGCCTGTGTCAGCACTTTAATGGATGTCCTTCCGAGGACCACGGGAGTGACAGGAGTGACGTCCACACCTCTGACAGTGAAATATACATACTATGACACTGAACGCACTGGAGTTGACCTGATCACAAAGACCTGTTTTAGACTCAACCACAGACTGTCAAGTGACTTGCAGCAAGTCGGAAGGGAATCAGCCTGCATCCAGGATGCCCCAACCACAGTGTTGCAATATGCAGAGGATGTACTGTCTGGAAAGGTGTCAGCTGACAATACTGTGGGTCGCTTCTTGACGTGCCTGGCTAGGCAAGAACCCAAAATAGTTCCTAGTGACTTGGAGACCATGCTTAACAGCAGTATCAATGACCTGCTGATGGTGACTGGGCCAATCTCACACATTCACAGATTGTCCTGGGTAAGAAACCTGTGAATGGGTCCCAAGCAGTAATCCTAGCACTTGGGGAGGCTGAGGCAGTACACCTGCCAGTCTAGGTCTCTGAAGGAGAAATGGTTTTTTGTGGTCGAGTCACACTGAGACAGTCAACTACCTGTGACTCTAATAAACATAGCCTACTTTTTGTAAAAAGTAAAAAATGAAAAAAGGCTGGGCGCGGTGGCTCACGCCTGTAATCCCAGCACTTTGGGAGGCCGAGGTTGGTGGATCACGAGGTCAGGAGATCGAGACCATCCTGGTCAACATGGTGAAACCCCATCTCTTTTATTTATTTATTTATTTTTTTGAGACGGAGTTTTCGCTCTCGTTACCCAGGCTGGAGTGCGATGGCGCGATCTCGGCTCACCGCAACCTCCGCCTCCTGGGTTCAGGCGATTCTCCTGCCTCAGCCTCCCGAGTAGCTGGGATTACAGGCACGCGCCACCATGCCCAGCTAATTTTTTGTATTTTTAGTACAGACGGGGTTTCACCATGTTGACCAGGATGGTCTCGATCTCTTGACCTCGTTATCCACCTGCCTCAGGATGGTGCAATCTTGGCTCACTGCAACCTCCGCCTCCTGAATTTAAGGGATTCTTGTGCCTTGGCCTCCCAAGTAGCTGGGATTAAAGGCACGTGCCACCACGCCTGGCTAATTTTTTTTTTTTTTTTTTTTGAGACGGAGTTTTGCTCTTACTACCCAGGCTGGAGTGCAATGGCGCGATCTCGGCTTACCGCAACCTCCGCCTCATGGGTTCAGGCAATTCTCCTGCCTCAGCCTCCTGAGTAGCTGGGATTACAGGCACGTGCCACCATGCCCAGCTAATTTTTTGTATTTTTAGTAGAGACGGGGTTTCACCATGTTGACCAGGATGGTCTCGATCTCTTGACCTCGTTATCCACCTGCCTCGGCCTCCCAAAGTGCTGGGATTACAGGCGTGAGCCACCACACCCGGCATTTTTTTTTTTTTTTTAATGTTTTTGTAGAGACAGGGTCTTACTATGCTGCCCAGACTGGTCTCCTGGGCTCAAGGGATCCTCCCATCTTAGCCTCCCAATGTGCTGGGATTACACACATGAGCCACGGTGCCTGGCCAGATTTCTCCTTTGACCTCTAAACTGTGAGGGCACCCATCTGTATGTATCTTCCTGCCTGGCTGAAGAAGAGGATCTCCTTACTATAACTCGGGCCTTTACCCTCTGGGTAACAAGAGCGAAACTCCGTCGCCAAAAAATAGCCAAGTGTGGCAGTGTGTACTTGTGATCCTGGCTCCTCAGAAAGCTGAGGTGGGAGGATTGCTGGTGCCTGGCAAGTTGAAGCTGCAGTGAGCTGTCATGGTGCCACTGTACTCCAGCCTGGGTGACAGAGAAAGACCCTGTTGGGGGGTGGGGGAGGAAGAAAAGAAAGAAGAGAGAGAGAGAAAAAGAGAAAGAAGAGAGAAATATAAGAGAGAGAGAAGAGAGACCGAGAGAGAGAGAGAGAACACTTTGGGAGGCCAAGGCAGGTGGATCACCTGAGGTCAGGAGTTTGAGACTAGCCAGGCCAATAAGGCAAAACCCCGTCTCTACTAAAAATACAAAAATTGCCAGGTGCAGTGGCTCACGCCTGTAATCCCAGCACTTTGGGAGGCTGAGGCGGGAGGATCACCTGAAGTCAGGAGTTCGAGACCAGCACGACCAACATGGTGAAACCCCATCTTAAAAAAAAGAAAACAAAAATTACCTGGGCATGGTGGCGGGGTGCCTGTAATCCCAGCTACTCAGGAGGCTGAGACACGAGAATGGCTTGAACTCAGAAGGTGGAGGTTGTTGCAGTGAGCTGAGATTACACCACTGCACTCCAGCCTGACTCCAGCGAGACACCCTTAAAAAAAAAATAAAGAGGCCGGGTGTGGTGGCTCATGCCTGTAATCCCAGTGCTTTGGGAGGCCAAGGCAGGTGGATCATTTGAGGTCAGGAGTTCCAGACCAGCCTGACCAGCATGGTGAAACCCCATCTTTACTAAAAATTAGCCAGGTGTGGTGTTAGGAGCCTATAATCTCAGCTACTCAGGAGGCTTAGGCAGGAGAATCACCTGAAACCAGGAGGTGGAGGTTGCAGGGGGGCTGAGATTGAGGCTGAGTCACTGCACTCCAGCTTGTGGGAGAGGGAGAGGAAAGGGGAGGGAGAGGGAGGGGGAGGGAGAGAGGAGGGAGAGGGGGAGGGAGAGAGGAGGGGAGGGGAGGGGAGGGGAAGGGGGAGAAAACGGGAGAGGGAGGGGGAGGGGTAGGAGGAGAGGCTGGGGAATGTGACACTGGTTTGTCTATTTTCCTTTTGAGGCAGACTGTAAGGTGGTCTACAAAAGGCAGAGGCTGGGACTAGAAAGAGGTGCCTAAGGACAGCAGCTGTGAGAAATTCACGAGGCATCTGGCCCCCTATGAGGACTGCCAAGTTAAGGCTGGAAACCATATATTGGTACCTGTTCCTACTTGTGATTAACTAATGCTCTCCCATAAAGCAGAAGCCACCACTTCTGTTGGCTTCTGAAGCAGAGAAAACACATCTGTATCCTCAATACCTTGAACAACTGTTGGCATATCAACAGGCCCTCAATAAATATTTCTTGAATGAGCAAATAAACACAAAGGTTACACTGATCTAGGACCGGGGAGAGGTGAGGTGGTTGGGACCAAAGAATGAAAGATAAAGGTAACTGAGGGTGTGGTAAGTGTCTTGAGATCACTGTCCATGAAGTCCAAGATGGACGGGGAAAGACGTGTAGTTGACCCAGACTAGGTGATACAAAATTCAAGAATGAATGACAATTTATAAGTGTTTAGAAAATTTATGGGTTCTGAAATGAAAGCAGCAGATCTTTAGAGGAAAAGACCCACATGACAGAAGACCAAGGTTCAAGTGATTCTCCTGAGGCCAGTATTTTGAGATGCTGTATGCCTGTAGTCCTAGCTACTTGGGAGAGACTAAGGTGAGAGGATCTCTGGAGTCTAGGAGTTCAAGACTGCAGTGAGGTGTGATCTCGCCATGTATAGTAGCTTGTGTGATACATCAAGACCCTGTCTCTAAAAAATAACTTGGGGTGCCCGCTTCGGCAGCACATATACTAAAATTGGAACAATACAGAGAAGATTAGCATGGCCCCTGCGCAAGGAGGACACGCAAATTCGTAAAGCGTTCCATATTAAAAAAAAAAAAAAAAGTAGGAAAGACAACAAAAATATGGGCAAAATAAGCAGTTACAATAGAGGACATACAAATGGCATGCTACATACATGCACACACATATACCTATATATCTCTATATATGCAGATGTGTATATGCATGTATGCATAACTTTTGCTTATCTTTTATGTTGGCAAAATTTAAATGACCAGGCCAGGCTTGGTGGCTTATGCCTGTAATTCCTGCACTTTAGGACGCTGAGGTGGGCGGATCACTTGAGGTTAAGAGTTCGAGGCCAGCCGGGTCAACATATAGGGAAACCTTTTCTCTCCTTAAAAAAAAAAAAAAAGGCACTTTGGGAGGCTAAGGTAGATGGATCACGAGGTCAAGAGATCAAGACCATGCTGGCCAACATGATGAAACCCCGTCTCTACTAAAAATACAAAGATTAGCTGGGTGTGGTGACGCACACCTGTAGTCCCAGCTACTTGGGAGGCTGAAGCAGGAGAACTGCTTGAACCTGGGAGGTTGCAGTGAGCCGAGATTGTCCCACTGCATTCTAGCATGGTGACAGAGCTACAATCTAAAAAAATAAAAAATAAAATAAATGACCACTAATATCTAATATCAAGTATTAGGGAAGTATGGGCAAATGGCTATGGTATTCTTTTTTTTTTTTTTTTTTTAAGATGGGGTTTTGCCATGATGGCCAGGCTGGTCTTGAACTCCTGACCTCAGGTGATCCACCCACCTCAGCCTCCCAAACTGCTAGGATTACAGGCGTGAGCCACCACGCCCAGCCTGGCTATGGTATTCTTACAAGGTTGGTGGGACTATAAATCACTTTAGAGTGGGTGTCCCCAAACTACGGCCTGGCCCTCGGACCACATGCGGCCCCCTGAGGCCATTTATCCGGCCCCCACCGCACTTCAGGAAGGGGCACCTCTTTCATTGGTGGTCAGTGAGAGGAGCACAGTATGTGGTGGCCCTCCAACGGTCTGAGGGACAGTGAACTGGCCCCCTGTGTAAAAAGTTTGGGGACGCCTGCTTTAGAGCAATGTGTAAGTACATATTAAAATTTAAAACATGCATTTCCTGTGACCCAGCAACTGAGTCTTTCAATATTTACCCTAGAGAGGCTGGGCATGGTTGCTCATGCCTGTAATCTCAGCACTTTGGGAGGCTGAGGTGGGTGGATCACCTGAGGTCAGGAGTTAATGACCAGTCTGGCCAACAAATCCCGTCTCTATGAACAAATACAAAAAATTCACCGGGTGTGGTGGTACATGCCTGGAATCCCAGCTACTTGGGAGGTTGAGGCGGGATAATGGATTGAACCTGGGAGGCAGAGGTTGCAATGAGCTGAGACCATGCCATTGCACTCCAGCCTGGGCGACAAGAGCAAAACTTCATTAAAAAGTTTTAATGAAAAAAAAAGTTCCCGTCCTGCCTGATTGAATTTTTAAATTTTTATTTATTTATTTTTTTATTTTTAGAGACGGGGGTCTCACTATGTTGCCCAGGCTGGAGTGCAGTGGCTATTCACAGGCGCGATCCCACTACTGATCCGCACGGAAGTTTTGACCTGCTCCGTTTCTGACCTGGGCTGCTTCACCCCTCCTTAGGCAACCTGGTGGTTCCCTGCTCCCAGGAGGTCACCATATTGATGCCCAACTTAGTGCAGACACCCGATCGGCATAGCACACTGCAGCCCAGAACTCCTGGGCTCAAGCGATCCTCCCACCTCAGCCTCCTGAGTAGCTGGGACTACAGGCATGCGCCACCGCGCCCGGCAAAATAAATAAATAAATTAATTAAATTTAATTTAATAAGAAAATAAAATAAAGCTGGGTGCGGTGGCTCACACCTGTAATCCCAGCACTTTGGGAGGCCAAGGCGGGCAGATCACAAGGTCAGGAGTTTGAGACCAGCCTGACCAACATGGTGAAACTCTGTCTCTACTAAAAACACAAAAATTAGCTGGTTGTGGTGGCTTGTGCCTATAATCTCAGCTACTCAGGAGGCTGAGGCAGGAGAATCGTCTGAACATGGGAGGGAGAGGTTGCAGTGAGATGAGATCGCGCCACTGCACCCCAGCCTGGGTGACAGATGGAGACTGTCTCAAAAAAAAAAAAAATCTATCTATATATAGATATATATTTTACATAAATAAAATAATGTATATGTGTGTGTGTATATATATGTATATTAACCCTAGAGAAATACTTCCACATAACACTAAGAAGCATAAAGCATTTTCACCGAAACATTGTAAGAGCAAACAGTTGGAAACAATCTGTGTGTCCAACAACAAAATGATTAAGCAAACTGTGATACATCCATACTATGGGATACAATATAACAGTTATTAAGAATGAGATTGCTTTATATGTATTGATAGGCAAGTTCTCTGAAACATGTTAAGTGTAAAAAGAAAATGTGGAATAATAGAAACCATGTGATACTTTTTTTCTTTTGAGACAGGTTCTGGCTCTGTTGTTCAGACTGGAGTGCAGTGGTGCTATCATGGCTCATCGCAACCCTGACCTCGAGGGCTCAAGCAATCTTCCCACCTCAGCCTCCCCGTAGCTGGGACTACAAGTGTGTGCCACCACACCCAGCTAATTTTTTAGTTTTTGTAGAGACAGCATCTCACTATGTTGCCCAGGATGGTTTCAAACTCCTGGCTTCAAGTGATTTTCCTGCCTTAGCCTTCCAAAGTGCTGGGATTACAGGTATGAACCACTATGCCTGGTCCATTTATGTTTTCTTTTCTTTTCTTTTTTTTTTTTTTTGAGACAGAGTTTCGCTCTTGTTACCCAGGCTGGAGTGCAATGGCGCGATCTCGGCTCACCGCAACCTCCGCCTCCTGGGTTCAGGCAATTCTCCTGCCTCAGCCTCCTGAGTAGCTGGGATGACAGGCACGAGCCACCAGGCCCAGCTAATTTTTTTTGTATTTTTAGTAGAGACGGGGTTTCACCATGTTGACCAGGATGGTCTCAATCTCTTGACCTCGTGATCCACCCGCCTCGGCCTCCCAAAGTGCTGGGATTACAGGCGTGAGCCACTATGCCCGGCGAGACAGGGTTTTGCCATGTTAGCCAGGCTGGTCTCAAACTCCTGACCTCAGGTGATCCGCCTACTTCGGTCTCCCAAAGTGCTGTGATTATAGGAATGAGCCACCACCACCGGCATTTTTTTGGAGCCAGCCTCTTGCTCAGTCGTTCGGGCTGGATCACTGCAACATCTGCCTGCCAGGTTCAAGCCATTCTCCTGCCTCAGCCTCCCGAGTAGCTGGGAGACTACAGGAGACTACAGTCATACACAGTCTAATGATTACAGGAGCACACCATGCCCAGCTAATTTTTTTTTTTTTTTAATCCTCCCTCCACCTGGTTTTAAACTTCTGAGCTCAGGTAATCCGCCCACCTCAGGCTCCTAAAGTGCTAGGACAAGTGTGGGCCACCATGCCCGGCCTGTAGTTTTTTTTTCCGAATGAAGGTTTTTGATCTGTTACGTTTTTTTTGCTTGTTTGTTTTTTGTTTTTTTTTTTTTGAGACGGAGTTTCGCTCTTGTTACCCAGGCTGGAGTGCAATGGCACGATCTCGGCTCACCGCAACCTCCGCCTCCTGGGTTCAGGCAATTCTCCTGCCTCAGCCTCCTGAGTAGCTGGGATTACAGGCACGCGCCCTATGCAGGTAATTTTTAGTATTTTTAGTAGAGACGGGGTTTCACCATGTTGACCAGGATGGTCTCGATCTCTTGACCTCGTGATCCACCCGCCTCAGCCTCCCAAAGTGCTGGGATTACAGGCTTGAGCCACCGCACCTGGCCCTGTTATGTTTTATAAAATGAATGCATTATTATGATGAAATCAAAACAACCCTACCTTACCACCAAAATACCATCTGTAGGTTTTCATTAGTTGTCAGATGGGCATTTTGCTATGTTGCCCAGGCTAGTTTCAAACTCCTGGGGCTCACGCTATCTTCTGCCTCAGCCTTGCGAGTAGCTAGGACTACAGTTTGCACCAGCAAGCCCAGCTTAGGCGTCAGTTTGATGTGAGTCAGTTGCATAAGCAGTGAAGACAAGCAAAGTTTAGTTTCCAACGAACCTTATTTCGGTGTATTTCAAATTTCCTTGGCCTCAACCAGATTTGTTGAAACTTAAGTCCCTAAAACTGTCTTTTGAGTTGGTTTATTATGGAGAGGATATTAACCAAAAGGTACTTTGGCATACTACAGACTGGAAGGAATAAACTCGATGTCGTGAGTGCTAATTAAGTGCCTCAGAGAATACAAAGATGACTATGCTGGAATGTTTAGCAAGTACTAACTGAAGAAATACAATGAAAATTAAAGTTTGATTTGTTTTCCCTGGCCTCTGCACCATTTACTTCAGTGAGAGGAGTTTTCCTTGGATGTGGATCACCTTTTGGTAACAGTCTTTGCTATCACTTTAAGTAGCAAACACATTCTTGGTTCAGAAATATATTAACATCAGTTTTCATCATGGGTAAGAATCTCTCTGCACCACAGCTAGGGTCCACAGAGCCAGCCAGCTTGCTTCTGTGAAAGAGGGGTAGCTGGCTTATCTCCTTTTGCTACACTGATATTTCTAGGAATGGGGCAGAATGAAGAGGGAGGGTTATTAGTGGCTCCGTGTTGTTTAGGCCTGGCTGATGTTGAGATTTATCTCATGAGCATTTGTATGGATCCATGAGAGGGTTCCCTGGGGGCGCTTTCCAAAGGCAGGGGCAATACAGCACCTTAAGTGAGGTGATGCATTCTATTTCTATGGCCACGGCTCCCTCATTATCCTTTGTTTTCCGGTGGTCTGTTCCACATGAAGAGTCCTACTATTCCAGGCAGTTCTGAGTAGGATTTAAACAGGCTCACATGGTCCATGGGATTCACGTATATCTGACCCTCAGTCAGAAGCCAGTGTGGTGACTTCCAGGATGTGAGTCTCTACTTTGTTACCTCAGACTCTGTTGTTAGCCAACTTTTGCCTTGAAATTCCTCTACTGTGAGTCATACACAGTCTAATGATTACCCCTCACCCAAGGACAAATGCCAAATGTTTCTGTGGTCTTGAATTCACTTTCTCTAGGATTAAGAAGACAGCATTACTCACCTTTTTTAAAATAAATTTTTTTTTTTTTTTTTTTTTTTGAGATGGAGTTTCGCTCTGGTTGCCCAGATTGGAGTGCAGTGGCGAAATCTCGGTTCACTGAAACCTCTGCCTTCCAGGTTTAAGTGAATCCCCTGCCTCAGCCTCCCGAGTAGCTGGTACTACAGGCAACTGTCACTATGACTGGCTAATTTTTTGTATTTTTAGTAGAGACGGGGTTTCACCCTGTTACCCAGGCTGGTCTCGAACTCCTGACCTCAGGTGATCCACCCACCTCAGCCTCCCAAAGTGCTGGGATTACAGGCATGAGCCACTGCGCCAGGCCCATCCCCACTTCTTCTCTTTGGGATTGAATAGGGCTCACAGCATGGTAGTAGCTCTCTTTCCAAAGCAAGCTCTTTCGTAAACCCAATCTCCAATTTTTTGTTGTTTTTTTTAAGACAGGGTCTCACTCTGTGGGCCAGGCTGAAGTGCAGTGGTGTGATGATGGCTCATGGCAGCCTCAAAGTCCTGGGCTCATGTGATCCTCCTGCCTCAGCCTCCTGAGTAGCAGCTGGGTCTACAGGCATGCACCACCATGCCTGTCTAATTTTCTTTTCTTTTTTTTTTTTTGGATGGAGTCTTGCTCTGTCACCCAGGCTGGAGCATAATGGTGCGATCTCAGCTCACTACAATCTCTGCCTCCCAGGTTCAAGTGATTCTCCTGCCTCAGCCTCCAGAGTAGCTGGGATTACAGGTGTCACCAAGCCCAGCTAATTTTTGTATTTTGATTAGAGACGGGGTTTCACCGTGTTGGCCAGGTTGGTCTTAAACTCCTGATCTCAGGTGATCCACCCGCCTTGGCCTCCCAACTGCTGGGATTACAGGCATGAGCCACAGTGCCTGGCCTGAAATTTAATTTTTTAAAAAAACATCAGTCTCTGTAGAGACTGTCAAAAAACGCCAATGCCGACTATATTGTAAGTCATCACGGGAAAAGTCTTTTTTTTTCTTCAGACAAGGTCTCACTCCATCACCCAGGCCGGAGTGCAGTGGCAAGATCACAGTTCACTGCAGCCTCGACTTCACGGGCTGAAGTGATCCTTCCACATCAGCCACCTGCGTAGCTGGGACTACAGGCACATGCCACTATGCCTGGCTAATTTTTTGTAAAGATGGGGTCTCCCTGTGTTGCCTAAGCTGGTCTGAAACTCCTAGACTCAAGTGATCTGCCTGCCTCCGAAAGTACTGAGATTACAGGTGTGAGCCACTGCCTGGCCCAACAGAAACCTTTTTCTTTTTCCTTTTTTTTTTTTGAGATGGAGTTTCGCTCTTGTTACCCAGGCTGGAGTGCAATGGCGTGATCTCGGCTCACCGCAACCTCCGCCTCCTGGGTTCACGCAATTCTCCTGCCTCAGCCTCCTGAGTAGCTGGGATTACAGGCACGCGCCACCATGCCCAGCTAATTTTTTGTATTTTTAGTAGAGACGGGGTTTCACCATGTTGACCAGGATGGTCTCGATCTCTTGACCTCGTGATCCACCCGCCTCGGCCTCCCAAAGTGCTGGGATTACAGGCTTGAGCCACCGCGCCCGGCCACCTTTCTCTTTTTTTTTTTTTGAGACGGAGTCTTGCTCTGTTGCCTAGGCTAGAGTGCAGTGGTGCAATCATGGCTCACTGCAACCTCCACCTTCTGGGTTCAAGTGATTCTCCTGCCTCAGCCTCCTGAGTAGCTGATTACAGGGGTGTGCCACCACACATAGCTAATCGTTGTTTTTTAGTAGTGATCGGGTTTTACCATGTTGGCCTTGCTGGTCTCAAACTCCTGACCTCAGGTGATCCATCCACCTTGGCCTCCCAAAGTACTGGGATTACAGGCATGACCCAATGCGCCTGGCAGGAAATGTTTTCAATTAGCAATAACTGTACCTTGGATAAACCTCATTGGCTATGAAATTGCCACTACACAAAGCTTGAAATTTAATTTTTTTTTTTTTTTTTGAGACGGAGTTTCGCTCTTGTTACCCAGGCTGGAGTGCAATGGCGCAATCTCGGCTCACCACAACCGCCGCCTCCTGGGCTCAGGCAATTCTCCTGCCTCAGCCTCCTGAGTAGCTGGGATTACAGGCACGCGCCACCATTCCCAGCTAATTTTTTTTGTATTTTTAGTAGAGACGGGGTTTCACCATGTTAACCAGGATGGTCTTGATCTGTCGACCTTGTGATCCACCCGCCTCAGCCTCTCAAAGTGCTGGGATTACAGGCTTGAGCCACCGCGCCCAGCGGAATCTGTTTTTTAACCCGTAAAAATAGGATAGTAATATCTGTCTCACAGGACAAGAACAAAGGTGAAATGCAAGGTGGTTAATGATTTCCTTTTTCTAGTTCCTCAGTAAGAGCTGAGACCTACTGCAGAAACAGAGCTGTACAGTACATTCAAGCTGAAGAAGAGAGAATCTTACTGATTTCCAGGGTTGGAATTATCTGCCCCCAATACTTCGTATTTTAAAATATAAGTTTTCTGCTTTCCAAAAAACTCAACAGACATCACACAGATTTTACAGTATGAACAAGCTCAACCCAGGCACACAACACAGCCAGCCTCTTGTACAGGGGTCTGCTGGAGGAGGGTAGCAAAAGGCAAAAGCCCAGAAAAGGACCGGGTGTGGTGGCTCACGCCTGTAATCCCAGCACTTTGGGAGCCTGAGGCGGGTGGATCACAAGGTCAGGAGTTTGAGACCAGCCTGGCCAATATGGTGAAACCCCGTCTCCAAAAATACAAAAGTCAGCCGGGCGTGGTGGCAGGCACCTGTAGTCCCAGCTACTCGGGAGGCTAAAGCAGAATTGCTTGAATCTGGGAGGCAGAGGTTGCAGTGAGCCAAGATCCTGCCATCATTGCACTCCAGCTTGGGTGACAGAGTGAGACTCCTCAAAAAAAACAAAAACAAAAACAAAACCCAGAAAGTATTCTGCTTCCTTTATCCTCTTCCATTTTAGCCAGGCAAGGAGGATTTTGTGTCTTCACGTCTTCGATTCCCTGTGGCGTTCATTTCTAATTGCAGAAAGGAGGAGGTCATCTGACCAGATTCTTTCCTTAAACAGCTTTCCAGCTGAGTACAACGAAGACAAAACAAAGCGACCCTGCTCTTCCACACTTCTGCTCTTCCAGCACTCCACATGACAAGGGACATTCCCACAATAGCTTTTTCCGACTGTCAGACAGGAGCCAGAAACCAAGATTTCCAAAGGCACCATGGTTGGTTCCCAGGTGCCCTAGAGAAATTTTTTTTTTTTTTTTTGAGACGAGGTCTTATGTTGCCCAGGCTGGTCTTGAACTCCTGGGCTCAAGAAATCCTCCTGCCTCAGTCTCTGAGTAGCTGGGATTATAGGTGCTCACCTCCACACCAGGCTCTAGGACTTTATTTTAGCATAAAACCAAATTCCATTCATTATCTACTTTGCCAGCCATGATACAAGTTTCTTTTTTTCCCTTTTGAGATGGAATCTCATTCTGTCATCCAGGCTGGAGTGCAGTGGCATGAACTTAGCTCACCGCAACCTCTGCCTCCCAAGATCTCCTGCCTCAGCCTCCTGAGTAGCTGGGATTATTGGTGCCCGCCACCATGCCTGGCTAATTTTTGTATTTTTAGTAGAGATGGGGTTTCACCATGTTGGTCAATCTGGTCTTGAACTCCTGACCTCAAGTGATCCACCTGCCTCGGCCTCCCAAAGTGCTGGGATTACAGGTGTGAGCCACCAGACCCGGCCCCTCTTTTCGTATATCTACTTTGAATCTAACAAAAGCCATATAAGGTTTTTAGTTTTTGAGACAGGCTGTTGCCCAGGCTGGAGTACAGTGGTGTCGACATGGTTCACTGCAGCCTTGACCTCCTGGGATCAAGGGATCCTCTTGCTTGAGCCTCCAGTGCAGCTGGGACCACAAGTGTGTGCCACCATACCTGGCTAATTTCTACATTTTTTTTGTAGAGATGAGGTCTCACTTTGTAGCCTAGGCTGGTCTCAAACTTCTGGGCTCAAGTGATTCTCCCATCTTGGCCTCGTAAAATGCTGGAATTGTGGCATAAGGCAGCATGCCCATCCCATAAAAGGTTGTTTGTTGTTGTTTTTGTTTTTGAGACAGTCTCGCTCTGTTGCCCAGGCTGGAGTGCAGTGGTAAGATCTCAGTTCATTGCAACCTCTGCCTCCCAGGTTCAAGTGATTCTCCTGTGTCAGCCTCCTCAGTAGCTGGGATTACAGGTGTGCACCACCGCACCCAGATAATTTTTATGTTTTTTAGTAGAAACAGGGTTTCACTATGTTGGCCAGGCTGGTCTTGAACTCCTGACCTCCAGTGATCTGCCTGCCTTGGCCTCCCAAAGTGCTGAGATTACATACTTGAGCCACCTCACCTGGCCCCATAGAAGGTTTTTATTGCCATCATTCCCATATTACAAATGAAGGGACTACAGCTCAAAATAAGTCTGTTCTTTTTTTTTTTTTTTTTTTTTTTTGAGACGGAGTTTCACTCTTGTTACCCAGGCTGGAGTGCAATGGCGCGATCTCGGCTCACCGCAACCTCCGCCTCCTGGGTTCAGGCAATTCTCCTGCCTCAGCCTCCTGAGTAGCTGGGATTACAGGCACACGCCACCACGCCCGGCTAGTTTTTTGAATTTTTAGTAGAGACGGGGTTTCACCATGTTGACCAGGATGGTCTTGATCTCTCGACCTCGTGATCCACCCGCCTCGGCCTCCCAAAGTGCTGGGATTACAGGCGTGAGCCACCGCGCCCGGCAATAAGTCTGTTCTTAAACAGTGACTTCCTGAGACACAGGAGATGTTTAAAAACAGTACTGGTAGGTGGGAAGTGGCATCTGGGAGCAGGAGAGAGAAACATGAAAATGTAGCAAGAATAGAAAAGGGTGGGGGAACGAGCAAATGAAGAGGAAGAAAAATGCAGGTCCTAGCAAGAATTGCTACTTACCACTGCCAGAGTCTGGGCCATGTTCTAGGTGTGTATTTAAACAAATCTCCATAGCAACCATCTGGTTTCTGTTTTTCTATGACAACACAGGCTTGCATTTCTAAATACAGGCACTGGTGAGGACAAGTGTGGGGTGGGGCAGGGAAGTGGGACCGCTGAGTCAAGGGGAAATTGTGCAAAAAAGGCCAATTCTCTTGGTATGCCCTCATCTAGTCCCCTCTCCCAGCACACCCTCAAGGAAGGAGTCTTTGAGTCATAGCAGTCACAGTTAAGAGCTGAGCTCTGTACAGACTTTGTCTTTTGTTTTGGAGACGGGGTCTGGCTCTGTCACCCAGGCTGGAATGCGGTCGGTGGTAGGATCTCGGCTCACTGCAACCTCCGCCTCCCAGGTTCAAGCAGTCCTCCTACCTCAGCCTCCCAAGTAGCTGGGACTATAGGTGCCTGCCACCACTCTCAGCTAATTTTAAAATTTTTTGTAGAGATGAGGTCTCACTAGATTGCCCAACCTGGTCTCGAACTCCTGGGCTCAAGAATTCCTCCTGCCTCAGCCTCTCAAAGTACTGGCATTACAGGTGTGAGCCACTGCGACTAGCCCATGGTATCTTATTTTTACCAATTATGCAAATAATTAGGGGATATCCTTGGTACGAGAGGGGTAAGGATAGATGCTTTTGCTTCTCATTTTCAACCCATGTGGCACTTTTGGAGCTACTGAGGGTAGAAAGAGGTTGGAGGGTCTTATCTGATAAAGGTGTGGTAGTTCCAGAAAGAAAGGTAAGAAAAAGGCAGTTAAGCATGGGTATGCAGGAATAAGGAGATACTGCCATGGGGACTAAATGGACCCAGACCTGAGTGACAAGAGCCCCTTTCTTTTTTCTTTCTTTTTTTTTTTGAGACGGAGTTTTGCTCTCGTTGCCCAGGCTGGAGTGCAATGGCGCGATCTCGGCTCACCGCAACCTCCGCCTCCTGGGTTCAGGCAATTCTCCTGCCTCAGCCTCCTGAGTAGCTGGGATTACAGGCACACGTCACCATGCCCAGCTAATTTTTGTATTTTTAGTAGAGACGGGGTTTCACCATGTTGACCAGGATGGTCTCGATCTCTTGACCTCGTGATCCACCTGCCTCGGCCTCCCAAAGTGCTGGGATTACAGGCTTGAGCCACCGCGCCTGGCCACGAGCCCTTTTCTTAAATCAGCACAGTGTCTCGAAACCAGGCATCTCCAGGGGGCATTTGGCAATGTCTGGGGACTTTTCTGATTGTTCTAAGCAACTAATGGGTAGAGGACAAAGGTGCTGTTAAACCTCCTGAAATGGACAGGACAGTCCCTGCGACGAAGAATTACTTGGCCCAAAATGTCAGCAGTTCCACAACTGGAAAACCTGACCAAAAGATGCTGGTCCTATAGGAAACCTCTCCTTTGTCCACTGCAGGAGCACCAGTGTGACAGATAAAACCATTTGAGGGGGGCCAGACGCCATGGCTCGTGCTTGTAATCCCAGCACTTTGGGAGACCGAGGCGGGTAGATACCCTGATGTCCGAAGTTTGAGACAGCCTGGCCAACATGGTGAAATCCTGTCTCTACTAAAAATACAAAAAAAATTAGCCGGACGTGGTGGCAGGCGCCTGTAAACCCAGCTACTTGAAGGCTGAGGCATGAGAATCACTTGAACCTGGGAGGCAGAGGTTGCAGTGAGCTGAGATTGTTGTCACTGCACTCCAGCCTGGGCAACAAGGGTGTAACTCCGTCTAAAAAAACCCAAAAAACAGGCCGGGCGTGGTGGCTCACGCCTGTAATCCCAGCACTGTGGGAGGCTGAGGCGGGCGGATCACGAGGTCAAGAGATCGAGACCATCCTGGCCAACATGGTGAAACCCCGTCTCTACTAAAAAATATAAAAATTAGCTGGGCATGGTGGCACGTACCTGTAGTCCCAGCTGCTCGGGAGGCTGAGGCAGGAGAATTGCTTGAACCTGGGAGGCGGAGGTTGCAGTGAGCTGAGATCGCGCCACTGTACTCCAGCCTGGCAGCTGGTGACAGAGCGAGACCCTCTCTCACAAACAAACAAACAAACAAACAAAACCCAAAAAACAAAAAACCATTTGAGGGGAATACCACAGATGTCTGCCTGTTCCCCTGGGCCATGAGTCCCCCTCTCAGACTTTCAGACCAAGTATTTTTAGTTTACTTCAAGCCAGGGTCCAAATTTGCTGTGGAATCAGCTGCTTCTAGAGACTAGGGTATTTTCCACAGAGGCTGTGCAATCAGAAAAAAGGCATGCTTCTCTTGGCCTTGGTTTCATCATTTGTAAAAACATTTGTGAACTCAATGATCTCCAATGTCCCTTTAGTTCCAAAACTCTGTACTTTTGGATATTTCTTTTGAGAAATATCCTGGGCTCTGGCCGGGCGCGGTGGCTCATGCCTGTTAATCCCAGCACCTTGGGAGGCCGAGGCGGGCAGATCACAAGGTCAGGAGTCCAAGACCATCCTGACCAACATGGTGAAACCCCGTTTCTTTTCATTAAAATAAAATAAAAAATAAAAGAAAGAAATATCCTGGGCTCTACAGTTTGGGTCTGTAGAAAAGGAAATGACTCAAATGCAATAGAAGAAGTCTAAGGATGACTCAGATTTCCCTGATCATAAACGACACTTCAGACATGGACCTTAACGTCAAACCAAGACTCACGATCACTGAATGACTTTCCTTTCGTACATGTGAGTGGGTGGCATCCACCAGGGGTGACTGTATACACAGTAAGTTGTCTCTGCCAAAAAAATGCCCCCATATGTCTGCTGATGTTTGAATTTCTCCCATGCAGAGTTCTGTCTCCAGTTAAAAATGTAAATACTGCCGGGCGTGGTGGCTCAAGCCTGTAATCCCAGCACTTTGGGAGGCCGAGGCGGGTGGATCACGAGGTCGAGAGATCGAGACCATCCTGGTCAACATGGTGAAACCCCGTCTCTACTAAAAGTGCAAAAAATTAGCTGGGCATGGTGGCGCGTGCCTGTAATCCCAGCTACTCAGGAGGCTGAGGCGGGAGAATTGCCTGAGCCCAGGAAGCGGAGGTTGTGGTGAGCCGAGATCGCGCCATTGCACTCCAGCCTGGGTAACAAGCGCGAAACTCCTTCTCATTAAAAAAAAAAAAATGTAAATACTATTGTTTCCTGTTGGAGCTCAGAGAAAAAAGGAACCACTCTAGGATATGTAGCGGTTTGATGCTATTTAATTTAATTTATTTACTTATTGAGACAGGGTCTCACTCTGTCACCCAGGCTGGAGTGCAGTGGTATGATCACAGCATACTGCAGTCTCAAGCTTTTGGGCCCATCGATGCTCCCACTTCAGCCTCCCATTCCTGGGACTACAGGCACACAACATGGCTGGCTAAATTTTTTTATTTTTACTTTTCAGACAGGGTCTCCATACATTGCCTAAGCTGGTCTCAAACTCCTGTATTCAAGTGATCTGCCTACCTCAGCCTCCCAAAGCGATGGCATTACAGGCGTGAGCCACCTCGCCCTAGCAAGTTGATTTTTTAACAAAAGACAACAGAGCAAAACCCCAGATACGTTAGCAAACTACCTTCACAGCAGGATGTAAGAACTCCCTTAGTTTTATTTATTTATACACAAGGTCTCACTGTTGCCCAGGCTGGAGTGCAGTGGCACAAATACAGCTCACTGCAGCCTTCACCTTCTGGGCTCAGGCTATGCTCCCACCTCAGCCTCCCATGTAGCTAGGACCAGTCATATGCCACCAACTCCTAGTTTTGTTTTGTTTTTGTAGAGACAGAGTCTCATTTTGTTGCCCAGGCTGGTCTTGAACTCCTGGGCACATGAGCAGTATTCCCCTCCCAAAGTGCCGGGACTACAGGTGTGAGCCACAACCCCGCTCCAATCTAAAATTGCATATTCTTGCTGCAATGTCCTAAACTTCCAGGTTAATCATTTCTGCTTCTCAGTCATCTGTTCTTTAACCTTATAAAGTGTTCTCTTAAAAATAAAGAGTTCTCGGCCGGGCGCGGTGGCTCAAGCCTGTAATCCCAGCACTTTGGGAGGCCGAGGTGGGTGGATCACGAGGTCAAGAGATCGAGACCATCCTGGTCAACATGGTGAAACCCCGTCTCTACTAAAAATACAAAAAAGTAGCTGGGCATGGTGGCGCATGCCTGTAATCCCAGCTACTCAGGAGGCTGAGGCAGGAGAATTGCCTGAACCCAGGAGGCGGAGGTTGCGGTGAGCCGAGATCGTGCCATTGCACTCCAGCCTGGGCAACAAGAGCGAAACTCCGTCTCAAAAAAAAAAAAATAAAAATAAATAAATAAATAAATAAATAAATAAAGAGTTCTCTTGACTAGAGTTTCTCTCACCTTCCTTAGCCTATTTTATTACCTAGCCACAATCAGATAGATTCCTTAAGCAATCTTTCACCAGCACTTTCATTCCCTTGCTTCCTTCTCAGTACACTTTATCTGTCTACAAATCATGACCCAGGATCTAAACAATCTTGTCTTTTCTGCTTTTGTACCCAGAGAGCTAGGTGCTTCTAGAGAAAATAGCACAAAAGATGTGGATTAGCACCATTACATGTTCACGGTGCCAATCTGCTAGAACCTCAAATTGCTTGCTTCCTAACCACCCCTCCCCAGCTTTTTTAAGAGATGGCATTTGGCTATGTTGCCCAGGCTGGAGTGCAGCAGCTATTCACAAGCACAGTAATTGTGCACCGCAGACTCAAATGCCTGAGCTTGAGAGAGCCTCCCACCTTGGCCTCTCAAGTAGCTGGGACTATAGGCACGTGCTACCATGCCTGGCTAATTTTATTTTTTGTAGACATGAGTTCTTACCATGCTGTCCAAGCTGGTCTTGAACTCCTGGACTCCAGCAATCCTCCTGCCTCAGCCTCCCAAACTGTCAGGATTATAGGCATGAGTCACTAGACCCGGCCCCTCCTCCTTCTCTGTCCTTTCGTGGCTACTCTTTTGATGCCCCCACCTCTCTAACATCCTACTTTTCAAGTTTGACTAAAGCTGTCAGACAAGGACTCCTATAAATTACTTAGCCGCAATGAAAACCAAACAGCTGGGAGTTTACTGTTGTTGTATTTTCACACTGAGTCTCCAGCAGGATGACATATATAGTCCTACTTGAGACCACTTTTTTTTTTTTTTTTTTTTTTTGAGACGGAGTTTCACTCTTGTTATCCAGGCTGGAGTGCGATGGCGCGATCTCGGCTCACCGCAACCTCCGCCTCCTGGGTTCAGGCAATTCTCCTGCCTCAGCCTCCTGAGTAGCTGGGATTACAGGCATGTGCCACCATGCCCAGCTAATTTTTTGTATTTTTAGTAGAGACGGGGTTTCACCGTGTTGACCAGGATGGTCTCGATCTCTTGACCTCGTGATCCACCCACCTCGGCCTCCCAAAGTGCTGGGATTACAGGCTTGAGCCACCGTGCCCGGCAAGACCACTTTCTTACTCAACTGGCTTCCCAACCAGGCTAACCCCACCACCTAGCAGAGTGGCTGGCACACGTCAAGGGCTCAGGAGATGTCTGCAGAACTAGACCTCGTAACTGAAACACATCCACCTGTGCTCACTGCATCTCCTTTCTCGTCAGAAGCCTGCTTTTTGATTTTTATAATTCTCTACTGAGCTCCAGCTTTTACTTATTCCTTTCATTCTTTTTCTTTTTGAGGCAGTTTTGCTCTTGTTGCCCAGGCTGGAGTACAGTGGCACAATCTCGGCTCACTGCAACCTCCACCTCCCGGATTCAAGTGATTCTCCTGCCTCAGCTGGGAGCTAGGATTACAGGTATGCAGCCACCATGCACAGCTAATTTTTGTATCTTTAGTAGAGATAGGGTTTCACCATGTTGGTCAGGCTGGTCTCGAACTGCTGACCTCGTGATCCACCCGTCTCGGCCTCCCAAAGTGCTGGGATTACAGGCGTGAACGACCATGACAGGCTCCTTTCACTCTTTCAGTAAATGTGCCTGAATTGTTCCCATCCTAAAACAACCACAAAATCTCTCCACATTACTTAGTTCTACAAGCCAGATTTCACCTCTGCGAACCCACTGAAAATTGGTCTCTCTCTACAGTTACTCTGAATTACTTTGGTCTCAAAAAGGTTACTAACTGCCAAATCAAATGGATACTCCAGTCCTTTTTTAACAACTGGTAATCAATTTATTAAAATAGCTGACTTAAGCATCTGCAATGGTGAGTTCCACCTCAACTCCTGGCTCAATACTGATGGAAGTAATCTGCTTAACAATCTCAGAAGGACTGTGCAAGTCAATGAGTCGCTTGTGGATTCTCATCTGGAAACGATCCCATGTCTTTTTTATTTATTTATTTTTTTTGAGATGGAGTTTCCCTCTTGTTACCCAGGCTGGAGTGCAATGGCCCGATCTCGGCTCACGGCAACCTCTGCCTCCTGGGTTCAGGCAATTCTCCTGCCTCAGCCTCCTGAGTAGCTGGGATTACAGGCACGCACCACCATGCCCAGCTAACTCTTTGTATTTTTAGTAGAGATGGGGTTTCACCATGTTGACCAGGTTGGTCTTGATCTCTTGACCTCGTGATCCACCCGCCTCGGCCTCCCAAAGTGCTGGGATTACAGGCTTGAGCCACCGCGCCCGGCCCCAATGAGAACCTTCACCACAAGGTGTTTTTCTTGTAGTGATTCTCAAAGTCTACGTAGGCATTTGAACTAGTCCTTTCACTTTCAGATTCTTTTCCTTTGCTCCTCTGATCAAGTCAGCACACACCTTCTCCAGGGAGTTTACTTTGCGGCTTGTTAGAGTGATTAGAATTCGGTGAATTGCCACCTCTGGCTCCACGGGTGTTTTTCCAGTATCCTTAAAAGCCATGGCTACTGTGCGGCTTCCTGACTGACTTGTTCCTCGGCAAGAGCGAACAGCGGTGAGTCAGGAGCAGAAGCCAGCAGACTAACGATCCACAACAACCTTAAAGAACTCCAGTCCTTTTTCTTTTGCATTTGTTTTTAGTTTATTTATTTATTTATTTATTTATTTTTGAGACGGAGTTTCACTCTTTGTTACCCAGGCTGGAGTGCAATGGTGCAATCTCGGCTCACTGCAACCTCCACCTCCTGGGTTCAGGCAATTCTCCTGCCTCAGCCTCCTGAGTAGCTGGGATTACAGGCACGCGCCACCATGCCCAGCTAATTTTTGTATTTTTAATAGAGACGGGGTTTAACCATGTTGACCAGGATGGTCTCGATCTCTTGACCTCGTGATCCACCCCTCTCGGCCTCCCAAACTGCTGAGATTACAGGCGTGAGCCACCGCGTCCGGCCGTTTTTTGGGTTTTTTTTTTGAGATAGAGTCTTGTTCCTGTCCAGGCTGGAGTGCAATGGTGTGATCTTGGCTCATTGCAAACTCCACCTCCCAGGTTCAAGTGATTCTCCTACCTTGGCCTCCTGAGTAGCTGGGATTACAGGCACCCACCACTACACCCGGCTAATTTTTGTATTTTTAGTAGAGGCGGTTTCATCGTGTTGGCCAGGCGGGTCTTGAATTGCCAATCTCAGGTGCTCCACCTGCCTCGGTCTCCCAAAGTGATGGGATTACAGGTGTGAGCCACTGTACCTGACCCTGTCTACTCTTCTTTATACCCCACTGTCATTACCTTCCTTGGTTCCTTATCATCTCTCACCTGAAATATTGCAGCAACATAATAAAGTATCTTACAATTCCACTAGCCCATGATAATGGTTTACTAAGTGGAGTGGAGTATGGAATTTCCACTTAGGTGTTATTTCACCTGAGTTACTTCAAACTTCACCATTGTTACTTCACTTATTGTTACTAATTTTGGACACGGAGTCTCACTCTCACCCAGGCTAGCATGCAATGGTGCAATCTCAGCCTTCTATAACCTCTGCCTCCTGGATTTAAGTGATTCTCCTGCCTCAGCCTCCCAGCTAGTTGGATTACAGGCACTCGCCACCACCCCCGGCTAATTTTTATATTTTTAGGAGAGACAAGGTTTCACCACATTGGCCAGGCTGGTCTCAAACTCTTGACCTCAAGTGATCTGCCCACCTTGGCCTCCCAATGTGCTGGGATTACAGGCGTGAGCCACTGTGCCTGGCCACCAGTTACTTCCAACTTCTCCCCCAAATGAAACTCATCATCATCCTAATACTAGCTACCCTCTTTCTCAACCTTTCTGTCGTCCCACTATCGGCACCATCACACATAAGTTTTACCCTCTCTAATCTCTTCCTCATACTGCAGTCAGAAAGATTATTCTAAAGAGCGAATTTGATCATGTCACTTCCTTGTTCAAGATCCTTAAACAGGCCGGGCGCGGTGGCTCAAGCTTGTAATCCCAGCACTTTGGGAGGAGGCCGAGGCGGGTGGATCACGAGGTCGAGAGATCGAGACCATCCTGGTCAACATGGTGAAACCCCGTCTCTACTAAAAATACAAAACATTAGCTGGGCATGGTGGCACGTGCCTGTAATCCCAGCTACTCAGGAGGCTGAGGCAGGAGAATTGCCTGAACCCAGGAGGCAGAGGTTGCGGTGAGCCGAGATCGCGCCATTGCACTCCAGCCTGGGTAACGAGAGCGAAACTCCGCCTCAAAAAAAAAAAAAAAAAAAGATGGGGTTTCACCATGATGGCCAGGATGGTCTTGAACTCCTGACCTCAGGTGATCCACCCATCTTGGCCTCCCAAAGTGCTAGGATTACAAGCGTGAGCCACCACGCCCGGCCCTAAAAATCAGGATTTAAAAATTTTATTTTTTTGAGACAGAGGTCTCACTCTGTCACCCAGGCTGGAGTGCAGTGGCACGATCTCAGCTCACTGCAACCTCCGCCTCCCAGGTTCAAGTGATTCTCCTGCTTCAGCCTCCTGAACAGTGGTTTACAGGTGCCTGCTACAGCACCCGGCTAATTTTTTTGTAATTTTTAGTAGAGACGGAATTTTACCATCTTGGTCACACTGGTGTTGAACTCCTGACCTCATCATCCACCAGCCTCGGCCTCCCAAAGTGCTGAGATTATAGCCGTGAGCCGCTGCACCCAGACTTATTTTTTTCAAGATGGAGTTTCATTCTTATTGCCCAGGCCGGAATGCTGTGTTATGATCTCAGCTCACTGTAACCTTTGCCTCCTGAGTTCCTGCGATTCTCCTGCCGAGTAGCTGGGATTACAAGCACCCACCACCACGCCTGCCTAATTTTGTATTTTTTTTTTTTTGAGACGGAGTTTTGCTCTTGTTACCCAGGCTGGAGTGCAATGGCGTGATCTCGGCTCACTGCAACCTCCGCCTCCTGGATTCAAGCAATTCTCCTGCCTTAGCCTACTGAGTAGCTGGGATTACAAGCACCCACCACCACGCCTGCCTAATTTTTGTATTTTTAAGACAAGGGTTTCACCATGTTGGCCAGGCTGGTCTTGAACACCTGACCTCAGGTGCAGAAATTACAGGTGCGAGCCGCCATGCCCGGTTATAATCAGGATTTAATGCCAGGCAGCTTAACACTAGAATCAGCCCATCACTAAATCCATCCCTTTTAAATCCTTTTTCCACGTAATTTGGCAGCGACCTGACAAACAGATCTGACTTACATCCCTTGTTTGTAACACCCTGTGGTTCCCAGGCCTGCCTGTATATCATATCCTATGTAACATGGCTACTGTCTACCTTCCTGGCCAGGTTTCCAGACACCCTTCAGGACTCCCTTGATACGGCCACTATAGAAACACCAAAGAGTCCATCCTTCTCATCCTTTTCTATTTGTTGGTCCCACTACCAAACTGCCCCCTTTCACCTTACCTTTCTGGAGAAATCCTGCTCATCCTTCAGAACTTACTCCATGAAAACTTTCCTGACCATGCTTTTCCTTATCCCTCTGCCAGCCTTGGAGTAAATCCTGCCACTGCTCTCAGAAGCTGTGTGACTTAGGGCTTGGACCAGTTAGTTTTTCTTAGTTTTATCATTTGTATAATGGACATACTAAGAATACCTATTTCATAAAATTGTGAGGATTAAATGAGATGTAAATTAAGCACTTAGCATGGGGCTTGACACATAATACGTATTCAAAATACTAGGCCTGCGTGTTGGCTCATGCCTATAATCTCAGCACTTTGGGAGGCTGATGAGGGCAGATAGCTTGAACTCAGTTCAGGGGTTTGAGACCAGCCTGGGCAAAACAGCAAAACCCTGTCTCTACAAAAAATACAAAAATTCCCTGGGCACAGTGGCTCATGCCTATAGTCCCAGCTACTCAAGAGGCTGAGGTGGGAGGATCACTTGAGCCCAGGAGGTTGAGACTGCAGTGAGCCGTGACTGCACCACTGCATTCCAGCCTGGGCAACAGAGCGGAGACTTCGTCTCAAACCAAACCAAACCAAACCAAACCAAACCAAACCAAACCATGGCTGGGTACAGTTGTTCATACCTGTAATCCCAGCACTTTGGAAGGACGAGGCAGGTGAATTACCTGAGGTCAGGAGTTTGAGATCAGCCTGGTCCATGTGGTGAAACCCTGTCTCTACTAAAAGTATAAAAATTAGCCAAGCCTTGTGGCAAGTGCCTGTAATCTGAGCTACTCAGGAGGCTGAGTCAGAAGAATAGCTTGAAGCGCAGAGGCAGAGGTTGCAGTGGGCTGAGATCAAGCCACTGCACTCTAGCCTATGTGACAAGAGTGAGACTCTGTCTCAAAAAAAAAAAAAAAAAAAAAAAAGGCTAAGTGCAGTGACTCACACCTGTAATCCTAGCACTTTGGGTGGATCGGGAGGTCAAGAGTTCAAGACCACCCTAGCCAACATGGTGAAACACCATCTCTACCAAAAACACAAAACTCAGCCAGGTTTGGTGGCACATGCCTGTAATCCCAGCTACTCATTAGGCTGAGGCAGGAGAATCACTTGAACCCAGAGGTGGAGGTTGCAGTGAGCCAAGATCACATCACGGCACTCCACTCTGGGTGACAGAGTGAGACTCTTGTCTCAAAAAAATAAAATATATATATATATATATGCAACTGTTAATTGCTCATCCCATTCCTCTGTATAGCTAGACCACCATTGCTGCCAGCATAACACTGTAATATGATTTCTTCATGTATAATTTCCTTGAAAGAGGCAGCCACGTATCATTTATCTTGTACGTTAGCACAGTGCTGGGCACATTGCGGGCACTTACTAAGTAACTTATATTTATCAAGTGAGTCCAGTCGGATTTCCTCTTTTCAGAATTCTACTACCTAACTGTATGCTATCTTGCATTATATGTAGAAATGTCTCAATGAGGATACATATTCCTCTAGAGTAGAAATCACCTCTTACACTGTTCATCTGCCCAACAACAGCTCATTTTTCCAACTACAAAGTGAGTATTCAACAGTCACTTGTGACTTAAAAATACTGCAGTCCAAGCGTGGGAGGTCCCACCTTATCTTTACTAGCAAGATATCTGTCTCTAATAAAATTCTGCTAACAGCTTATCTCCTGACTCTCCTTCCCTTGGCTTAGAACTCTACTTAGAACTATAAATCAGGGTCGGGCACGCCTGTAAACCCAGCACTTTGGGAGGCCGAGGCGGGTGGATCACGAGGTCAAGAGATCGAGACCATCCTGGTCAATATGGTGAAAGCCCGTCTCTACTAAAAATACCAAAAATTAGCTGGGCGTGGTGGCACGTGCCTGTAATCCCAGCTACTCAGGAGGCTGAGGCAGGAGAATTGCCTGAACTCCGGAGGCAGAGGATGCGGTGAGCCGAGATCGTGCCATTGCACTGCAGCCTGGGTAACGAGCGAAACTCCGTCTCAAAAAAAAAAAAAAAAAAAAAAAAGAACCATAAATCTGCCTATATCTGTGTGCTATTGTCATATCTTACTTTCCCCAGGATAGAACAGATCTTTCCTTTCTTTTTAATCTTCCTCAACACACAGTAGAGGGCTGCTGGTGTGGGTGCCGTTGGCTCACTGTAGATACATATCCTCAGTGGCAGCTCTCCAGGTTATTTTTCTTTTGCCTGTCTTTTATACACCCAGCCCACAGCAGCTGAAAAGAAAAGCTGTCGGACAGTAATGGTGACTTCATCCCTGCCACCCTGCATATCCGATGGCTCAGCTGAGAGGCTTGTCGGCACGATCATGTTGGAGGAGTGGAAGAACCTTTGGGATAAAGACTTGAGAATCTATCTAGCTAAAATAACAAGCAGGAATAACTGTTAGAAGCATTGCAGAATCAGTTTGCTTTGGTTGCCTAGCCCTATAGCATGGGAGTGAAGGAGAAGGAACGGCCACATCCTGCTAAGTGTGCTGTAGTGAGGAACTAAAAAGAAAAACAAAACAAAACAAATAAAAGGCTAAGGAGTAACATGAAATACAGATAGCCCCAAACATTTTTTGGTACCCCAGGCTTCTTAAGGCCACAACTTATAATTGGAGACCAGGAAAGCCAGGAATAGAGAATAATATAAAAGCTTGGCCGGGCCCGGGGGCTCATGCCTGTAATCCCAGCACTTTGGGAGGCCGAGGTGGGTGGATCACCTGAGGTCAGGAGTTCAAGACCAGCCTGGCTAACATGGAGAAACCCTGTCTCTACTAAAAATACAAAAAAATCAGCCGGGCATGGTGGCGTGCGCTTGTAATCCCAGCTACCCAGGAGGCTGAGGCAGGAGAATAGCTGGAACCCGGGAAGCAGAGGCTGTGATGAGCCAAGACCGTGCCACGGCACTCCAGCAGCCTGGGCGACAGAGCAAGACTCCATCTCAAAACAACAACCACACACACACACACATATATTAACTCAAGCTCTTCAGCTAACTTTTCCAGCTTACAAGTAACTCCTTTATCTTCTAACTGCTGGGTGTAGTGGCTCACACCTGTAATCCCTGCATTTTGGGAGGCTGAGGTGGAAGGACTGCTTGAGGCCAGGAGTGCAGGAGCAGCCTATGCAACAAAATGAGATCCTGTCTATAAAAGACAGAAAATATATTCTGTAGTCCCAGCATTTTGGGAGGCTGAGGTGGGAGGAGTGCTTAAGCCCGAGTTCTGAGACTCACCTGGGAAACATAGTGAATCTTCATATCTAAGAAAAATAATCAGCCAGGTGTGGTGCCACGTGCTTGTAGTCCCAGGTACTTGGGAGGCAGATATGGGAAGTTTACTTGAACCCAGGAGGTTGAAGCTACAGTGAGTAGTGTTTGCACCCTGCACTCCATTCTGGGCGACAGAGCAAGACCCTGACTCTAAAAAAAAAAAAAAAAAAAAAGAGGAAGAAAGAAATTGAATGATCCCACACTTGTCTCACCTCATTCCTCAGCTGGTAAACACACACTCAGGAGGAAGTCATGGGATAGCTCATTAATCCCACCACAATTAACACCATTAACTTGTGTCTCTAGTTTGAGGTTATATTTATTTACTTATTTATTTTTTTAGACAGAGTCTTGCTCCATCGCCCAGGCTGGAGTGCAATGGCACGATCTCTGCTCACTGCAAACTCCGCCTCCTGGGTTCAAGCAATTTTTCTGCTTCAGCCTCCCGAGTAGCTAGGATTAGAGGCACGTGCCACCATCTCTGGCTAATTTTTTTGTATTTTTAGTAGAGACGGGTTTCACCATGCTGGCCAGGCTGGTTTTGAACTCCTGACCTCAGGTGATCCACTCGCCTTAGCCTCCCAAAGTGTTGAGATTATAGGTGTGAGCCACCCCATTCAGCCTATTTTTTCTGTTCAGATGGAGTCTTGCTCCGGTTGTCCAGGCTGGAGTGCAGTGGCATGATCTCAGCTCACTGCAACCTTCACCTCCTGGGTTCAAGCAATTCTCTTGCCTCAGCCTCCCAAGTAGCTGGGATTACAGTGTGTGCCACAATGTCCAGTTAATTTTTGTATTTTTAGTAGAGACAGGGTTTCGCCATGTTGGCCAAGCTGGTCTCAAACTCCTGACCTCAAGCGATCCACCAACCTAGGTCTCCCAAAGCACTGGAATGACCAGTGTAAGCCACCATGCCTGGCCACAGTTTGTTTCTCCTTTGGTACCCTTTCTTTTTTACATTACATTCACAGGCGGCTTTTAACTCCTTTCAGTAGGTTTCCAGCAATGTAGTTTGGGACTTCATGAGGAAAGAGGTCACTCTGCCTCCTGCTGGCCACTAGCAGAAAGACTTAAGTTTCTTCTGGCTTACTACAAAGAAATCATACATTCATTTCTTTTGGCTCGTCACATTTGTCCCTCACAAACATGGGAACCTGCAAAGGAACGGAAGACAAACGGAAAAGGGAGAACGGGCCTCCTTTTTTTTTTTTTTTTTTTTTTTTTGCTAAGTCTGCACTAGGCTTAGGGGTCAAGAAACCATTTAGATCAAGTACCTTAAAACCCTCTTGTGAGCCACAAACTGAGGTTGATGCATCATCTGCGTTAGCTACAGAAACAAAGGGATGGACAAGGTAGGTTGACGCCAACATTCCTGCTCCCTATCCCTCAGTGATGGAATTGGGGAGCTCAGCCACATCTCACATTAAAGGCGCCCATGTCCCTTAGAAACTCTGGGCCCCACATCAGCTCCTCCCCTGAACAATGTCTTCAGCATTGTTTTCTTCCCCCTCTGAAACCCCAATAAAACACACCAACTGCTTCGGAGTATTTCCGGGTTGGGTTTTTTCATGGGTTTTTGTTGTTTGTTTTATTTCAAATACTGAAAAAGTCCTTTGGGCTCTGTGGGATTCCCCATGCTCACAGCTCCTTTCTCCCACACTCACTGCCCACAGGAACTCGATTTCAAGGACAGTACTTTTTAAAAATGATTAATGTTGAGTTCTCAACTAGCTCTGCAGAACCAGAGGAGCTGTTTGCATCTGTCTGTGTGGATGGAGTTTCTTTTATCTGACACCAGGTCTCCAGCCACACTGAAACAAGGCATTTATCTACAGAGCTCGACTAGAACCCCTTATCTTCAGTTACTCTACTTCCTTCCCCTCACACCTACCCCACACCAGCCACGTAGTGAAGGAGGATAGTCAGGAATGTTTTTACCAGCTCCAAGCCCTAATTCATACTCTTCCGTATCTCCCACCCCACCATCCCAACCCCACCCCCGCCCCCAGGATTTCACTGAGATTTCTCCCAACTGTTATTTGGAAAAAAGGTAAAATAAAAAAGGTTCAAGGTCTTGGTGCTCGGCCCAAGGGGCTCCATGTGCTGGGACACCAACGGGCAGGGGCTTCTGCCTATCCAGCCCGCACCCGAGCCACCTCCTGTTCCCTGGCTGCAAAAGCAGGAAGGGGCAGGAGCCAGCACAGGACCCGGGGTGGGGGGTGGGCAGCATCTCAGGATCTGGCGGAGCCCCGGGCAGCATCATTCAACTTGGCCACTGCGGACGAACACAGAAGAAAAAAAAAAACACTGTCAAGTAATAGGGGAAAAAAACCCTGAACTCCATCCCAGTCTTTACCCCGTGATTTGTCCATATTTAACAATCCTTAGGCTACCTGGCATATGTCTCCATCCTATCCATAACAGAGTTGCTAAAAAAATCAAAAAAGGGAATTTTCAGTCTTTTCCTATCCACAAAACAATGTTCTCTGCCTTTCTGGGATTCCCATGGAAAACAAATACAGAAAAAACAATTCTTTAGATAAGATCAAAATAACTGGAGGTTTCCAGGGGCTAAGCTGCCTTGCTCAGAGCAGGCTCAGTTTCAGAGGCATGGCTACTTGCAAAGACTGAGGTAGCAAAGTGATGAGGTGGTGACTATGTGGAGGCCAGAACCAGACCACATACATGCTGTTTTGAGTGGATTTAATAGGCTAGGTTTAATCGAAGCAATTTGCATTTGGATTTTGGAATGGCCCTTCCTTGCTAAGGAAGCTATGTACTTCATGCTGTGGAAACTGGTGGTAGACACAGAATGTAGCTTGTCTGTTTTCTTAGGCTTGAAGGTGACCAGGTAGAGACAGACTGAAACCAACATTTTTTTTTCTGATTTCCCTGCTCCTTCTGTTCCTTCCTAAAAATCAGACTCACTGCGACCAGTAGTCTTGAGGACTCAAGCTGAATGATAGAGAGGGCAGCTCAGACAGAAAAGAAGAAAGTACAGAATTCGAGAAGATCGGAGATGAAGAAAACGTACAAAATTATATATATATTTATATATATAATAACATGACATATCTATGTACAACATGGCCGGGACAGTTGAAGAAATTATACAATGACGTTCAGCATTTTCCCCTTCCCACATGGACTTTAGATTAAGGATGACAGCATGAGGAAATGGAGCAAGAAACACAAAAATTATATACAATTACAAGTGACAGTCAAGGAGTTTGGGAACCAGGGAGTCCAGGGATCCTGCTCTCTCCATTCCTTTCTCACCAACCTTTTCCTATCCCATCTGAATGACAGCCTGAGTACTGAATGGCCAGTCAGGAGAAAAGTATACACACACCTCCTCTCCCCCACATGCACATCAGCAAGTCTATCAGTCATTCTCATTGGGCCGAATGTTTGGCACATCAGAATGTGTGATGTGAGAGGGCAAGAGGATTACAGAATCTTGCTCTCTTGAACATTAGTTCTCACCCTGGCCTTCTCTGTCACAACTAGCAAGTTGTATTCAATAAGATTCTAGCCAAGCTGGTGATAACTAGATAGAAGATGCAGGTCACCTACAACCCCTTTCCTCTACCCGTTCATGAATTGCATGGTTACCTTTCCTCATCACACAAGAGCTGGGTTGCTGAGTTCTGGGAATGCAGAGATTTCTCAGTCTTCCTGCTCTCTCACCCTAACGACTTTCCCCAGCTTCCTCCAAGGTGAATCATCTTCTAAGAACCTGCTCCTCCAGCCCTGCAGTAGCACTGAGCCCCAGGGGCTAGCTCAGTTTATCCTTCTTCCTCGTTCCCTAACAATACACTTGGCTTCAGATTGGATCTGAAACATGGGTCAACATATGTGCATGACTGTGCATGTTTCCTCAGGCCTGCAGCTCTGCTGCCAGAGAAGCTTTTTAGCAGCTAAGACCCAGATGTAGGCTGGGAAAGTGGGCTGGGTCAGATGCAAGAAGCTTCCATGGCTAGCTTCTTAATTTTTTTTTTGACCCTCCAGACTACGATATCTATAAGGTTCTCTTGACTGAATTAAAATCCCCAAACCTCAACTCTCTCCTCATGTAGTCTTCAAATGGTTCCCCTCTATCGTACTTTCCCAGTATCACAGAGCAGAGGCTCACCACCCACGAGCCTTCCTTACTTTTAGTTTTACAATGAATAGTACAGAGTTTTTCAGCTGGCATTTATGACTTCAGAATCAGAATCAATCTTACATACATTTAACTCTATTTTACAGATGAAGAAATAGAAATCCAGAGGCTAAATGGCTTAACCAAGGTTATACATCAGCTCTGCCGAGACCGAGTAGAACCAGAACCCAGATATCTTGACTCCTAAACCAGTGCTCTTCCCACTATCCCGTGATACTTTCAAAACCAACATGCTGGAAAAGAGAGAGAAGGTGCCCATTTTCTGTGAATAATAGTCATCAATCTTTACATTATTTGAGAGCCAGAGCAAACTGTAAGAGATACTAAGTAAAGAAGCCTAAGGGGGCACTGTAGTTTTTGGCAAGCAAATCAATTTTTCTTTTTCAGGATTTTCTAAACCTGCCATAATGGAAACACGAAGCAATAGCAGCCCAAGGGACAGAACACTTAAAAGCACAGAAAACACGTCTCACTCAATCTACCTTTCCCAACTATGTTAGGTTAGCCTTGGGATGTTAAACCTGCCAAATTATTCCCAAGGCTCAGCCTAATCAATTTTGGGACATTCTCTCCAAAAAAGAGAAATCACATCTCGCCAGTTTCTCACCCAAAAAAGCATCTGCAGCATTTCCAATCCTAGTCTTTCCTATATCTGGGCCCTACCTGGACTACAGGGTGGGTGTGGAAGTCTCAATTTAACCAAAGTAATGAAGTCAGAGCCCCTCTTCAACCTACATTACCTTCTCAGCAGCCCCCAGCAGAATCGGTCATTTCTGGCTAGCAAGCTGAGATCTGACTAGGTGACCATTTCATCCCTGCCTATAATATATCAAAGTCCAGTGGCTGAGGAAGGGGAAGAGAGGGGGGGCTCAGGTTACCCCGCAAGCTTGCTGGTGACGAGCGAGGACTTTCTCTGGGGCAGATCCTGTGGGGTGGGGATGTGGTCGCCCGTCACCAGGTTCTTGTCTGGTCCTGCACTTGGTAGTTGCTTATTCTTCATCTTGGCTTTGGCCATGTTGTAGTCTCCTGAGTCAAAGTACTTTTGCTAAGAGAGAAGAGGGAGGTTTAGGTGAGTGAGGCACTCCAGCCTTCCTCAAAAACAGAGACTCACATCTCACATCCATTACAAACCCTCATGCACATACAGGTCTTTCAAGAAGTCTTGCTTAACATCATGCATATACAGCTTAACATTGATTACATGCACTTATGTCTCTTCCCCAAATGTGTCCTGACTGTTTCAGGCATGTAAGCAGTTTCCCAGCTAGAATATATAGTTTTGGAGTCAAGGGTAGCCCCTACCATCCTTTGGACCCCACTCAGTATAGGACGGTTCAACCAAAATCACTAACTTTAGTCATAAAGGGTTACTGAGGACCTTACTGGGTACAAGGCAATAGCTTGGTACTGGGGAAATATAAATGAGTAAGATATAGAGAAGGATCAATATGGGGCCATCCTAGCAACCAGATCAACCACAAGCCAACAACCTCAAAATTATTCTTCTCTCAGACCAGGAATAGAAACTGGGCCTGTTGGTGAGGATAATGTACTTTCCTTCTGACTCTCACAGCTCCCACACATGTTCCATGACTGTGACAGCCTGCCTACGCCTGCCTTGCCTCCAGCAAGGTAAATGCAAATCAGCATCACATTATCATCTGTGACTAAGACTCAGTAACTGGGATCCTCCACAGGGATGTTTCGCCCTCCATTTCATCCACACAGAGGAGAACACTCCAATTTGATGATTTATAATCCTTCAGTCATTGGAGAGTAAGGGAAATTTTTTTTTTTTTTTTTTAAAGATAATACAATCTTTCAGTCAGCTTTAGGTACCTTTGGGAACTAAAAATCTGATCAGGAGCTACATGACTCTTGGTGAGGAGGACCGCTCTGAACAGGAAAAATAAATTTGTTGCAGCAGTATAATAAGTGGCTGATGCTTACTTCGAGGGTAGGAAGAAACTGATTCATTTCAAGTTGAGGATTTATTTCTGTAAGAGAGATGGTTTGATCTTCTTCTCAAATGATGCATCCCAAAATTTATCTTTAATCCTTAAAAAGTACCTCCTAAGGCCGGGCGCGGTGGCTCAAGCCTGTAATCCCAGCACTTTGGGAGGCCGAGGCAGGTGGATCACGAGGTCAAGAGATCGAGACCATCCTGGTCAACACGGTGAAACCCCGTCTCTACTAAAAATACAAAAAATTAGCTGGGCATGGTGGTGCGTGCCTGTAATCCCAGCTACTCAGGAGGCTGAGGCAGGAGAATTGCTTGAACCCAGGAGGCAGAGGTTGCGGTGAGCCGAGATCGCGCCATTGCACTCCAGCCTGGGTAACAAGAGTGAAACTTCACCTCAAAAAAAAAAAAAAAAAAAAGTGCCTCCTAAAACCTCCACCATTCCAACAGGCAAATGCCTGGGTCAGTCTGCATTGCAGTTTTTAACAACTTTCCCTCATTCCGCCACGTACCTAAATGCTCCAATTTAAGCTTTAATTTTTAACATGGAAAATCAGGAGGGAATTGATACCCTATCAGGGATTTACATTGATTTGACTTGGTCTTTTCAAGTTTCGAATTCCTCTCTACTTCTGTTCAACAACAAAACCTCCAGAAAAGGATCCAGTAGAACCCTCTTTAGACTTCATTCCAAGAACCCTCTAAAGAAAGAGGGTAAGAGATTATGCCCCATACCCCTTTCTGGAGTCTCTTCATGAGGAAATCGGAGCCTCCAGGCTTTTGTCCTAGGCTTGGGTATTTGGCCTTTAGCTTTGCCTCCTCAGCTCTCTCAGGGAGAATGCCTTCTTTCTCCTGCGTGTCCTGGAGAAAACAAATGAGCCAAATAAAATTCAAGACTGAGAAACAACTGCTTCTCACATCTGATAACAATTACACTATCAACTTCTCCTGGAAATCCACCCACTTGTAAATATGCTATCCTCCTCTGCAGTTAAAAGCTAGACCTTTGTTAAGAATCCCCAAAGCTCAGGCCGGGCGCGGTGGCTCAAGCCTGTCATCCCAGCACTTTGGGAGGCCGAGGCGGGTGGATCACGAGGTCGAGAGATCGAGACCGTCCTGGTCAACATGGTGAGACCCCATCTCTACTAAAAATACAAAAAACTAGCTGGGCGTGCTGGCGCGTGCCTGTAATCCCAGCTACTCAGGAGGCTGAGGCAGGAGAATTGCCTGAGCCCAGGAGGCGGAGGTTGCGGTGAGCCGAGATCGCGCCATTGCACTCCAGCCTGGGTAACAGGAGCGAAACTCCGTCTCAAAAAAAAAAAAAAAAAAAATCCCCAAAGCTCAACATAACTATTGTGAGAAGGACAAGCTGCTTCTCACACTACACCCAAGGAACCACCCAGGGACCTGTGCGTACTGGGCTAAAGGTAACAGTAAACACGATACTTTAATCACAGAGTGGGCCATCACTCAGCACAAATACTAAGACAGGCAAAGAGAAAAAAGAGCTAGCAGGCAGGGTTTTTGGCAATACAAGATGAGTAGGAGGGTTCCTTAGGCTATCCTACATGTCACATGGGAAATTAAAAAAAATAGTTTGGGGCCGGGTGTGGTGGCTCATGCCTGTAATCCCAGCACTTTGGAAGGCCAAGGGGGTTGCATCACTTAAGCCCAGGAGTTCAAGACCAGCCTGGGCAATATGTTGAAATCCCGTCTTGACAACAAAAAACCAGTTTGCTAAATGTTCCCTCATTTTTCTTTTTTCTTTTAAAAAATTGCTACCCAACAAAGCAATTCCTTCCTCATTCAGGGTCTAAGCCACCTGTTAGGTCTCCCTGTGGAGGAGGCTAGCCATGTAGCCTTCTCCAAAGATCTCCACCTGAGGGTAAAAGCACAACCTTGCTTCAACATTTCCACAAATATTATGATAGGAAACTGATAAAGAGGAAGATTATACTGTTTTTTAACCTCAGGAAAATAAAGATACAATAGGCTCACTAGTATTTACCCACCAGCTTTCACCAAAAAAATCAATACCAACTCTGGTGGGGCAGAAGCTCTCACTACTGCAGTCAATCTCTTCTTGTTTCTTGCGGTCCCTACTGCCCTTTAGTGACTTTGAAAAGATCCGAAGTCAATGTATGGCTCTTTTTAGTGGAATTATATTCCTTTCTCTTGAAAATCACGCATAGATATAACACCAAGTGTATTTCATGAGTGCCTGAACCTAAGTACTAAATTTAGATGTCAAATACAAACCCCGGTAAGGGGTTTATTCGGCGTATTTTCATCACAGAATCGCGGGTGGACTAAATCTCTGCCTTGGAAGTCTAGGGGAAGAGTGGTGTCTTTCTCACGACTCTGTCGGCGTCTTTTCCAAGTTTAACCTCCATGATTCTGTTTGAAACTCTAGTCCTCTTCAATCTTCTTCGGTCCTCATTGAAGGTGAGCAATAGACCATCCCAAGCTACTAAAACAGGTCTCTTGAGAAAGTTGCCGCCTTAAACTAGCTACTGTAATAATTACACTTCTCCCCTCCCCCAATATTGGTCATTTTTAAACGTCTTTACCTCTACCCGAATCTTTGCGGATTGAGGATGCGGGCCCCAGCCCAGCTCCTGGGCCATTTACCTCTACTAACCAGTAACACACATCACATTCAGGACCACCAGCCAGCCCCCTTTCCATTCACCGTCTTTCCAAACACCCGCCCCGCGTCCATGCTCGGCCAATGACAGCACAGCGTCCAAGGTTTGAGCAGTAGGACTATTGGCCAATGAGGAAGAGTACAGTACTGAGTGACAAACGACCCAACTAACCAGCGCCGAAGCAGCAGGTCGTGATGAACCTCACCCTGCGTGACGCAAGAAGTGACCAACCCCTGCGGAGCCTGAGACCATGGCGACCAATCCGCACTAATGGGAGACCACCTCCCGCCCCGTCACGGTCTCCCCAGCTCGCCCGCCCGCACCCCCTCCATTTCACCTGCTTCTCCTCGCCGGTCTCCTCCGCAGGGTTCTCTTCTTCTTGTTTCTGGGACATGGCGGGACCGGGACTGTGGAGTGTAGGGGGCCCGGGAAGGCAACCGGAGAAGGGAAGGGGGAGGGGAAACGGGGACAACCGGCGCTGCTGCTTCGGCTCCTGTCACTAGGGTTGCTCAGTCAAAATGGCGGCCCTTGCCCGTGACGTTGCGACCGCCCCTTCCTATGAGAACCAATGAGAGTGAGGTGGATGGGACAATGACGTAACGCTCTACCAATAGTCGCTGTCTAAAGGTGGGCTCTATGGCGGCGACCGGCAAGCTGGAACACCAACCTGGGAAGGGAGTGAGCCACAAGGACCAATTGGAAACCTGTGGGGGATGCTGGGGGCGGGGCTGTTGGCTGTGGTATTTGCAGCTTTGGTGGGCTTCGGCTTTCCTCACTTCGCCGTCTGGCTCGCAGGAGGCTTCGCAGGGCGTCCAACTGGAGAGCCGATTTTATTCTCAGGTGGAGAGGATTAAGCTTTGCGCAGAAAATGATCGATCTCCAGAAAATTATTTGGAAGTCAGATTGGATTTTAAAATGGTACTAACAGGCCAGGAGCGGTGGCTCACGTCTGTAATCCTAGCACTTAGGGAGGCCGAGGCGGGCGGATCACCTCAGGTCACGAGTTCGAGACCATCCTGGCCAACATGACGAAACCCCATCTCTACCGAAAATAGAAAAATCAACCGAGCGTGGTGGCCTGCGCCTGTTATCCCAGCTACTCCGGAGGCTGAGGCAGGAGAATCGCTTGAACCCGGGAGGCAGAGGTTGCAGTGAGCCGAGATCGCACCACTGCACTCCATCCTGGGCAACAGAACGAGACCCTGTCTCAAAAAATAAGAATAAAATAAAATGGGGCCGGGCGTGGTGGCTCACGCCTGTAATCCAAGCACTTTGGAGGCCAAGGCGGGCAGATCACCTGAGGTCGGGAGTTCAAGACCAGCCTGACCAACATGGTGAAACCCCGTCTTAAAAAAATAAAATAAAATAAAAAAATAAAATAAAATGGTACTAACGGTATTACGATGTGTCACCTAGCCTGTGGAATAGAGAGACTGAGTCTCAACCCAAGTTGTCTTGCAAAGCACGAATGGCTTATGTTCCGTAATTAACCCTTACGTATAGTCTTCATATTTGTTCAGGGCCTCCCATGGGGACTAAGTGCTTTGAAACAGGGCGTACAGTATAGGTACATGGTAAACATTTAGTAAATACGGTAAACACTAGTTAACCTATCCAGAATCACGGTTTAACATTTCTTGGGCGTCTGTCTGTATGTGGATGGTACTATGTTAGTTGGGGAGTACATATATAGTAAGGCAGTCTCTGCCCTTACAATGCTTACAGGCTAGTGGGGTATGGAGAGGAAAGGCTTTCACAGGGTGCCACGTGCACCCTAAATCCCCAAGATTATTAAATAGACACATTTTCCTAGATATATTTTATATAATATATTTATATTAATATTTATTATTAATTAATTAATTTTAGTATTAATTAATTGTATTAATATAATATTTATATTAAAAACAAACATTAGTCTAATAGTAATGATACTGCAAATGTCACATTAAATTTTATTTTACTTTATAAAAGAGGTCTCACTGTTTTGGCCAGGTTGCTCTCGAACTCCTGGACTCAAGCGATCCACCCTCCTCAGCCTCCCAAAGTGCTGGGATTACAGGAGTGAGGCACCACACCCGACCCTGAGGCCCTGTCTCTTTAAAAACAAACAATCCTGAGATGTTTAATCAGAAGGGGAAAAAACGTAAAACAAGGGCCGGTCGCAGTGGCTCAAGCCTGTAATCCCAGCACTTTGGGAGGCCGAAACAGGTGGATCACGAGGTCAAGAGATCAAGACCATCCTGGTCAACATGGTGAAACCCCGTCTCTACTAAAAATACAAAAAAATTAGCTGGGCATGGTGGCACGTGCCTCAGGAGGCTGAGGCAGGAGAATTGCCAGAACCCAGGAGGTGGAGGTTGCGGTGAGCCGAGATCGCGCCATTGCACTCCAGCCTGGGTAACAAGAGCGAAACTCCGTCTCAAAAAAAAAAAGTAAAACAAACAAATTTAGTCAAACCTAAGAAATCCAATTGAAAAACAAGTAAAGAATTTAGGGCCGGCCCAGTGGCTCAGGCCTGTAATCCCAGCACTTTGGGAGGCCGAGGCGTGGGGATCACGAGGTCAAGAGATCAAGACCATCCTGGCCAACATGGTGAAACCCCATCTTTTTTTTTTTTTTTTTTGAGACGGAGTTTCGCTCTTGTTACCCAGGCCGGAGTGCAATGGCGCGATCTCGGCTCACCGCAACCTCCGCCTCCTGGGTTTAGGCAATTCTCCTGCCTCAGCCTCCTGAGTAGCTGGGATTACAGGCACGCACCACCATGCCCAGCTAATTTTTTGTATTTTTAGTAGAGACGGGGTTTCACCATGTTGACCAGGATGGTCTCGATCTCTTGACCTCGTGATCTACCCGCCTCAGCCTCCCAAAGTGCTGGGATTATAGGCTTGAGCCACCGCGCCCGGCCAATTTTTTGTATTTTTAGTAGAGACGGGGTTTCACCATGTTGACCAGGATGGTCTCCATCTCTTGACCTCGTGATCCACCCGCCTTGGCCTCCCAAAGTGCTGGGATTACAGGCGTGAGCCACCGCGCCCGGCCAAAACCCCATTTATTTAAAAAAATATAAAAATTAGCCGGGTGAGCACCTGTAATCCCAGCTACTCGAGAGAGGCTGAAGTGGAAGAATCGCTTGAACCCAGGAGGTGGAGGTTGCAGTGAGCCAAGATTGTGCCATTACACTCCAGCCTAGCAACGGAGCAAGGTTCTGTCTCAAAAAAAACAAAAAAAACAAAAAACAAAAAAAAATAAAATAAAATAAAAAAAACCTTGGGAGTTTGTCAGGTAAAGATGGAAGAAAGAAAGAAGGAAGGAAGGATGGATATTCCAGATCAGGGCAGGGCACACCATGAAACTGAGATAAATAGAAATAAGGTCAGAATCTGAAGGGCTTTGAGTGCCAAGGTAAGGAACTTGTGACTAGTTCAATAATCAATGAAAGACATTTAAGGTTTTAAACCAGGGAGTGGGAGGTAACAATTACTCTTTCTGAAGATTAATTTGGTGGTAATGAATAAAATGACACAGAATTCCAAGCAGAATACTACTCTGCAAACTCTTAGGCGGGAGATAATTAGGATTTAACCTAGAAACGTGGTATTTAAGAATAGGAAATAGTGAATCTAATCAAGAGAGTCTGTGACAATGGAATCCACTAGATGAGCAGCTTTTTGAATATAGGGAGTGAGAAGACTGTGTGCTTCTAAGCGATTATTTGCAGAAACAATAAATTCAAGAAGAGGAGTCAATTTGGGAATGGAACTGAAAGCAGAGAGAAAATGAAGCATTCAGTTTTGAAAACTTGGACTTTTTTTTTGAGACCGAGTCTCGCTCTGCCACCCAGGCTGGAGTGCAGTGGCAGACCTCTGCTCCGCACAGCCTCTGCCTCTGCTTCCAGCAATTCTGCCTCAGCCTTCTGACTGCAGGTGTGCACCACCACGCCCGGCTAATTTGTGTGTGTATGTATATATATATATATATATATATATATATATGTTTTTTTTTTTTTTTTTTGAGATGGAGTTTTGCTCTTGTTACCCAGGTTGGAGTGCAATGGCGTGATCTCGGCTCACCGCAACCTCCGCCTCCTGGGTTCAAGCAATTCTCCTGCCTCAGCCTCCTGAGTAGCTGGGATTACAGGCACGTGCCACCATGCCCAGCTAATTTTTTGTATTTTTAGTAGAGACGGGGTTTCACCATGTTGACCAGGATGGTCTCGATCTCTTGACCTCCTGATCCACCCGCCTCGGCCTCCCAAAGTGCTGGGATTACAGGCTTGAGTCACTATGCCTGGCCTGAAAACATGGACTTTGTTAAAAGCCAGTGAACCATTTGGTGGAGATATCCAGGCAAGGAGGCAATGAAGCCTTAGGATACATGACCTCTAAGATCTCCATATCTGAAATTTTAGGTTTTTTGTTTGTTTAGTTTGGCTTTTTTTGAGATGGAGTCTCACTCTGTCACCAGGCTGGAGTGCAGTGGCATGATCTCAGCTTACTGCAACCTCTCCCTCCTGGGTTCGAGCGATTCTCCTGCCTCAGCCTCCCTAGTAGCTGGGATTACAGATGCCCACTACCATGCCCAGGTAATTTTTTTGTATTTTTAGTAAAGAGGGGTTTCACCATGTTGGCCAGGATGGTCTTGATAACCTGACCTTCTGATCTGCTTGCCTTGGCTTCCCAAGGTGCTGGGATTACAGGTGTGAACCACTGCGCTAGCCTTTTTTTTTTTTTTTTGAGATGGAGTTTTGCTCTTGTTGCTCAGACTAGAGTACAGTGGTATGATCTCACTGCAGCCTCCGCCTCCCAGGTTTAAGTGACTCTTCTGCCTCAGCCTCCCCAGTAGCTGGAACTACAGGAGTGTGCCTCCATGCATGGCTAATTTCTGAAATTTATAGTAGAGACAGGGTTTCACCATGTTGGCCAGGCTGGTTTCGAACTCCTGACTTCAGGTCATTCGCCCGCCTCAGCCTCCCAAAATGCTGGGATTACAGGTGTGAGCCACCATGCCCAGCCTGAAAACATGGACTTTATTAAAAGCCAGTGAACCATTTGGTGGAGACATCCAGGCAATGAAGACTGAGGTAAGTGACCTCTAAGATTTCCATATCTGAAATTTTAGAGATCTCGGAAATGTAGGTGTGGGAGTTTGGGAGAAAAGTAGGGGTTAAAGATGTACAAATTTTGGACTTTTTCATGTAAATGTAAGTAAAGTTGTGGATGTTGATGGGATCACAAAGGAGAATTCAGGAAAAAAAGAGATTCCAGTCAGGGGCAGTGGCTTGTACCTGTGATCCCAACACCTTAGAAGGTCAAGGTGAGAGGATTGCCTGAAGCCAGGAGTTTGAGGTTACAGTGAGCCATGATCATTGCCATTGCACTCCAGCCCAGATGACAGAGTGAGCTCCTGTTCCTTAAAACAAAAAACAAAAACAAACAAACAAAAAAACCAGGTGCGGTGGCTCACACCTGTAATCCCAGAACTTTGGGAGGCCAAGATAGGTGGATCACAGGGTCAGGAGTTCAAGACCAGTCTGTCCAACATGGTGAAACCCCATCTCAACTAAAAATACCGAAAATTACCTGGACGTGGTGACCTGCGCCTATAATCCCAGCTACTCGGGAGGCTGAGACTGAAAAATCGCTTGAACCCGGGAGGCAGAGGTTGCAGTGAGCCAAGATGGCACCACTGCAGTCCAGCAACAAGAGTGAAACTTCTTGAAAAAACAAAACAAAGCAGAAATGTGGGGGGGAAAGTTGGCAAAAGACAGGCAAATGATCAGAGTGGTGGGAAGAGAATCAGAAGAGACAAGAGCCGTGGAAAGCAAATGAAGGAAGGGAGGGCAGGTGGTCAATGTTAAATATGATACAGAAGTTAAAGATGTAGGCCACAGAGGTCAATTGCAAGGCGTTACAGAGCAAGGAGGTGGTAGCAATAACAGTAAAGCAAGGACAGGGCAGAGCAGTAGCAGCAGATTTTCTTTCAGGGAATAGGCAAGACTCAAGCATGTTTTTAGAAAAGGGGAATGAGGCCGGGCGCGGTGGCTCAAGCCTGTAATCCCAGCACTTTGGGAGGCCGAGGCGGGTGGATCACGAGGTCTAGAGATCGAGACCATCCTGGTCAACATGGTGAAACCCCGTCTCTACTAAAAATACAAAAAAGTAGCTGGGCATGGTGGCGCGTGCCTGTAATCCCAGCTACTCAGGAGGCTGAGGCAGGAGAATTGCCTGAACCCAGGAGGCGGAGGTTGCGGTGAGCCGAGATTGCGCCATTGCACTCCAGCCTGGGTAACAAGAGCGAAACTCCACCTCAAAAAAAAAAAAAAAAAAAAAAAAAGAAAAGAAAAGGGGAATGAGCTGATAGAGAAAAATTAAAAACGTAATTATTTATTTAAAGAGGCAATACTGGCTGGGCACAGTGGCTCACTCCTGTAATCCCAGCACTTTGGGAGGCTGAGGCCGGTGGATCACTTGAGGCTAGAGTTTGAGACCAGCCTGGCCAACATGGTGTAACCCTGTCTCTACTAAAAATACAAAAATTAACCAGATGTGGTGGTGGTCGCCTGTAATCCCAGTTACTAGGGAGGCTGAGGCAAGAGAATTGCTTGAATCTGGGAGGTGGAGGTTGCAGTGAGCTGAGATTGCACCACTGCACGCCAGCCTGGACAACAGAGCGAAACCCTGTCTCTGAATAAATAAATAGGCAATACTAAAAGAATTTAAGTCTCAGAGAAAGTTAGTAGGTCAAGAGGGAGAGAGGCAGACAGGTTGGCTTTGGCAGCTGTAAAGGAAGACAGGGAGGGAGATAAAAGGTACAGAGATTTTGAGTGGCTAAACATTTAGGAAAGTCAGGTTGGATGAACTTGCTTTTCTGAGTATGGTCAATCTTTTGAAAATAAAAAGGATGAGGGTGAGATAGAGGATCTCGGAAAAAATGGAGGTTTGAAACAGTCCTATAGAAAATAGCAATGATTCCAAATAGCAAGAAAGAGCTGAGATTAAATAGTAGATTAGAATTTATAGTAGTCCCAATCAGCATGACTTTTTGACTTTGGTCAATAACTCCTGGCTGCCTCTGAAGGCAAAAAAAACAGCTTAGGTCAAAGGACTAGCAGAGAAGGAACAGCGGGAGGAGGGCAATAAGGAAGTTGAGAGGTTGGTTTGCCAGTTTGTTGAAATAGCTAACCACAGGCCGGGCACGGTGGCTCACACCTGTAATCCCAGCACTTTGGGAGTCCAAGGTGGGCGGATCATGAGGTTGGGAGTTCAAGACCAGCCTGACCAACATGGTGAAACCCTGTCTCTACTAAAACTACAAAAAATTAGTCAGGCATGGTGGCACGTGCCTGTAATCCCAACTACTCAGGAAGCTGAGGCAGGAGAATCGCTTGAACCCAGGAGGTAGAAGTTCCAGTGAGCCGAGATTGAGCCATTGCACTCCAGCCTGGGCGACAGAGTGAGACTCTGTCTAAAAAAAAAAAAAAAAAAGAAATAGCTAACCACAGCATCTAGGCTCTGTACGAAAAATGGAATGTGACAGATGAACTAGGAAAATAGGAAGGTGTTGAAGAACTGGAGGTCATAAGACAGATGAAGCTCAGATTTGGTGGGAATGAATGAGAGAGGCTGGAGAGTAGATGGTTGCAATGAGACTAGAATGTTAGTTTGTATCTTGGGAGGTGGAGAAATTACAGGTTATGATAAGCTTTATCCCATAATAACTATAATTGATGGGAGATATGGCATGGCTATAAAAGTCACTTGATGGCCAGGCGTGGTGGCCCATACCTGTAATCCCAGCACTTTGGGAGGCCGAGGTGGGTGGATCACCTGAAATCAGGTGTTCAAAACCAGTCTGGCCAACATGGTAAAACCTGTCCCAACTGAAAATACAAAATTATCCGGGCACGGTGGTGCATGTCTGTAATCCAGCTACTTGGGAGGCTGAGGCAGGAGAATCACTTGAACGTGGGAGGCAGAGGTTGCGGTGAGCCGAGGTCGTGCCATTGCACTCCAGCCTGGGCAACAAGAGTGAAACTCTGTCTCAAAAAAAAAAAAAGAAAAAAAATCACTTGAGGTAATCAAGTAAGTGGGAAGCCATAAATGTTGAAGTCCCAGAGTATAATTAATTGGGAGGAGGTTAGGGTAGGGTGACCGTGATCCATATTTGGGGATGAGCTGTATGTCTCCAACACATACTGTGTAGAAACAACTGTGTGACCCTTATTAAATGATTTGTAAGTTCAGTGCTGACAGGTTCATTTCCGGGTGAGGTGGTTAAGGAGCGTTTCAGATGGGACAGAAACTAAGCTGGGATTATGAGGATGAATGGGAAGATTGGAGACGGGCAAGGGGCGAGAGGAAGGGAAGACGATTTAGAGGACCACCCCAGCTCATAAAAGGTCAGACAGGGCCGGGCGCGGTGGCTCAAGCCTGTAACCCCAGCACTTTGGGAGGCCGAGGCGGGTGGATCACGAGGTCAAGAGATCGAGACCATCCTGGTCAACATGTGTAAACCCCGTCTCTACTAATGATGAAAAAAATCAGCTGGGCATGGTGGCGCGTGCCTGTAATCCCAGCTACTCAGGAGGCTGAGGCAGGAGAATTGCCTGAGCCCAGGAGGCGGAGGTTGCGGTGAGCCGAGATCGGGCCATTGCACTCCAGCCTGGGTAACAAGAGCGAAACTCCGTCTCAAAAAAAAAAAAAAAAAAAAAAAAAAAAAGGTCAGACAGAGGGTGACTGACCCCTGACAGAGGACAGTAGGAAAAGGAAAGAGAAATTGTAACAAAGTAAAAACTCCCTAGAGGGAATGAGTTTCCGCTAGTCCAGCAGGAGGCTCCTTTCATCCACCAAGCTTTTCAAGCACTCACGATGTGCTAGGTATCGTTCTGGGCACTGCGGATGCAAAGACAAAGGACCGTCTCTTCAACGTGTTTGCAGATGAGTGAGGAGATAAAGACAGTTTACACTGGAAAAGGGGTATCAAAGGCAGCTTCCTGGAGGACATGATATTTGAAGGAAGTACAGGAATACTCGAGATTAAAAAGACAAAGAAGGCGGCGAAGAAGCCCTTTTCAGGCAGAAGGATCCTCACGGGAAAAGACACAGAACGATGAAGGCACCTCCACGTGGATTCCTAGTTCTCAAACTTGGTTGTCTAGAAGCTCCCAGGGAACTCTGTAAGAATACAGATTCTCTCGGCCCTGTTTCACTCCAGTTGAGTCAGCATCTCTACAGTGGGGCCTGGAAATAGACATTTTTGAAAATCTCCCTGAGGAAAGTTGGAAAAACACGGGTGATCCCGGAACCTGCGTGAAGGGCAAGATGAAGTTTTTCAGGTTGCTGGGGTCCTGAGAAGCCTTGACAATCATGCTAGACTATTGGGGTTTTATGAAGACAGAGGGAGACTCTACTTTCTCTCTCTCTCTCTCTCTCTTTTTTTTTTTTTTTTTTTTTCTGAGACGGAGTCTTCGGAGTCTTGCTCTGTTACCTAGGCTGGAGTGCAGTGGTGCAATCTTGGCTCACTGCAACCTCCGCCTCCTGAATTTAAGGGATTCTTGTGCCTTGGCCTCCCAAGTAGCTGGGATTAAAGGCACGTGCCACCAAGCCTGGCTAATTTTTTTTTTTTTTTTTTTTTTTTTGAGACGTAGTTTTGCTCTTACTACCCAGGCTGGAGTGCAATGGCGCGATCTCGGCTCACCGCAACCTCCGCCTCCTGGGTTCAGGCAATTCTCCTGCCTCAGCCTCCTGAGTAGCTGGGATTACAGGCACGTGCCACCATGCCCAGCTAATTTTTTGTATTTTTAGTAGAGACGGGGTTTCACCATGTTGACCAGGATGGTCTCGATCTCTTGACCTCGTTATCCACCTGCCTCGGCCTCCCAAAGTGCTGGGATTACAGGCGTGAGCCACTGCGCCCGACCTTAATTTTTTTTTTTTTTTTTTTTTTTTGAGACAGAGTCTTGCTCTGTCACTCAGGCTGGAGTGCAGTGACGTGATTTCAGCTCACTGCAATTTCTGCCTCCTGGGTTCAAGTGATTCTCCTGTCTCAGCTTCCCAAGTAGCTGGGATTACAGGCACACACCACCACGGCCTGCTAATTTTTCTATTTTTAGTAGAGGCGGGGTTTCACTATGTTGGCCAGGATGGTCTGGATCTCCCTGACCGTCAGCCTCCCACAGTTCTGGGATTACAGGGGTGAGCCATTGTCCCTGGCCTAATTTTTGTATTTTTACTAGAGATGGGCCTCCTTATGTCTAATTTCTTTCTGGGCAGGTCCTAATCCTTCCAGGTATGAGTTGGGATGTCTGTAAAATTCATCGGTGCTGAAGCAACATTCCATAGAATGGCTATTAAAAACAAAAAAAGTTGGCCGGGCGCGGTGGCTCAAGCCTGTAATCCCAGCACTTTGGGAGGCCGAGGCAGGTGGATCACGAGGTCGAGAGATCGAGACCATCCTGGTCAACATGATGAAACCCCGTCTCTACTAAAAATACAAAAACTAGCTGGGCGTGGTGGCACATGCCTGTAATCCCAGCTACTTAGGAGGCTGAGGCAGGAGAATTGCCTGAGCCCAGGAGGCGGAGGTTGCGGTGAGCCGAGATCGCGCCATTGCACTCCAGCCTGGGTAACGAGCGAAACTCCGTCTCAAAAAAAAAAAAAAAAAAAAAAAAAAGTTGACCAGGCACAGTGACTCACCCCTGGAATCCCAGCATTTTGGGAGGCTGAGGCGGGTGGATCACCTGAGGTCAGGAGTTCAAGACCAGCCTGGCTAACATGGCAAAACCCTATCTCTACTAAAAATACAAAAATTAGCCAGGCATGGTGGCACATGCCTGTAATCCCAGCGACTAGGGGCGCTGAGACAGGAGGATCGCTTGAACCTGGGAGGCAGAGGGGTTGCAGTGAGCGGAGATTGTGACACTGAACTGCAGCCTGGGCAACAGAGTAAGGCTCCATCTCAAAAACAAACAAACAAACAAACAAACAAACAAAAAGTTGCGAGGCTGCAGAAATGGCTGGATTTAATTTTCTTTTTCTTTTGAGACAAGGTCTTGCTCTATTGCCCAGGATGGAGTGCAATGGCCTGATCTCGGCTCACCATAACCTCTGCCTCCTGGGATCGAGTGATTCTCCCACGTTAGCCTCCCAAGTAGATGAGACCACAGGTGCCTGCCACCACGTCTAGCCAATTTTTGTATTTTTTTTTTTGTAGAGATGGGGTTTGGCCACGTTGCTCAGACTGGTCTTGAACTCCTGAACTTGAGTGACTCGCCTTCCTCGGCCTCCCTAAGGGCTGGGGTTACAGGCCTGAGCCACCGTGCCCAGCCAATGGCTGTTTAAAACACATACCATGAGCACCCCCTGTGGGCCAAACTGGGAACAGCAGGAACTGAATCAAGCCCGCTCCTGTCCTTGTCCCTTTGCACTCAGGGCTGCCCTTAAACGTAGCTTAAGGAAAGTAGCTGTCTAAGTAATCAGAATAGTGCAGTGTTAAAGATAAATTTCAAAAAGATAAAATCATAACTCATAAAAATACGGGAACTAAGGGGGCCGGGCGTGGTGGCTCATGCCTGTAATCCCAGCACTTTGGGAGAGTGAGATGAGTGGATCACCTGAGGTCAGTTTGATACCAGCCTGGCCAACATGGTGAAACCTGGTTTCTACTAAAAATTCAAAAATTACTTGGGCGTGGTGTAGGGCACCTTTAATCCCCGCTACTTGGAAGGCTGAGGCAGGAGAATCTCTTGAACCCAGGAGGCGGAGGTTACAGTGAGCCAAGATTGTGCTACTGTACTCCAGCCTGGGCGACAGAATGAGACTCCATCTCAAAAAGAAAACCCCAAAAACAACAAAAAAAGGGAACAGAAAGGTGTGAAACTGGTCTCAAAAGAGAATCTGAAGACATACGTATGTATTCAATTAGGAATGCTGAAATGACTTTGCTAATAGATGTACAACTGGTCAGTATCCACAGGGCATAAAACATAATATTTGGAATATCTCCTCCACAGGGTAAAAATAAATTGTATCTCACTTGACAAAACTCATTTGTGTCTCTATGTACAAGAATTGCTTACACTGCCAAAAGTTTTCTCAATTTACAGTTACACAGTTCAAAGACAATGAAAGGCATAGATCAGATAATTTTTTTCTTTTTATTTATTTTTATCACATCAAAGGACGTTTCAATGCTATAGATCAGATCATTTCAAAGACTCCTCTAGACCGCGCTTGAGAGTGTTTTTGCCCATTTCAAAGTCTTTTACGGTTTTTCTCCTGAGAATAGAAAAGCCTCACTTCTCATAAATATCTCATCCCTACCTTCCACTGCATTGAAGTTCCTGATTAAGATGCTAATATATACCCAAAATACACCAGACCAACATTATCAGCTGCCATTTTACATTTAGATTAAGTAATCAGATCTGCTTTAATTAATATCTACACTGAAATACTGGCCCACGGAAGGCCCTAGAGAAAAATCATAGAAAGAGAAGTCTATTTAACATCTATCACGTGTCTGCCACTGCAATAGCAGTTTACTCCTTGTTATTGTATTTAAACATTGGCCAGGCATGGTGGCTCACGCCTGTAATCCCAGCACTTTGGGAGGCCGAGGCTGGCGGATCACCTGAGATCAGGAGTTTGTGACCCGCCTGGCCAATGTGGCAAAACCCCATTTCTACTGAAAATAATGAAAATTAGCTGGGCCTGGTGGTGCATGCCTATAATCCCCGCTACTTGGGAGGCCGAAGCAGGAGAATCACTTGAACCTGGGAGGTGGAGGTTGTAGTGAGCCGAGATCATGCCACTGCACTCCAGCCTGGGTGACAGAGCAAGACTCTGTCTCAAAAGAAAAAATTGTTCAGCTAAAGAAGGGTAACTATCTTCCCCCCAAAATACATCACTGATGAAATTTGATGTGCCACCTAAAGAGGGAGAGTTGGAGCAGACGGCTTTCCACTTAAAATCATGTTAAATGGGAGGGATTAGAGGTGGAATTCAGGAGTTGAGTGGGGAGTGGGGTGGAGGAGGGTAGTTTTTTTTATCTTTGAGATGAAGTCTTGCTCTGTAGCTCAGGCTGGACTGCAGTGGCACGATCTCAGCTCACTACAACCTCTGCCTCCCAGATCCTGGTTCAAGCTAATTTTTGTATTTTTAGTAGAGATGAGGTTTCACCATGTTGGCCAGGCTGGTTTTGAACTCCTGACCTTGTGATCCACCCGCCTCAGCCTCCCAAAGAGCTGGGATTACAGGTGTGAGCCACCATGCCTGGCCACAAAGAGGGTAGTTTTACAAGAGTGTCACGGTTAGGTTTCTCTGGCAGCCAGTTAGGTAGTCTGATTATCTCTCTTCAAATTTTTGTTGTTGTTTGTTTTAGAGACCGAGTCTCGCCATGTCACCCGGGCTGAAGTGCAATGGTGCGATCATGGCTCACTGGAGCCTTGAACTCCTGGCTCAAGTGGTCTCTCACCTCAGCCTCCCAAGTAGCTGGGACTACAAGTGTGTGCCACCATGTCTGGCTGATTTTTATTCTTATCTTTGAGATAAAGTTTTGCTCTTGTCGCCCAGGCTGGAGTGCAATGGTGTGATCTCAGCTCTCCCAAACTCCCACCTCCCAGGTTCAAGCGATTCTCCTGCCTCAGCCTCCCAAGTAGCTTGGATTACAGGCATGTGCCACCATGTCCGGCTAATTTTGTATTTTTAGTAGAGACAGAGTTTCTCCCTGCTGGTCAGGCTGGTCTAACTCCCGACCCCAGGTGATCTGCCCGCCTTGGCCTCCCAAAGTGCTGGGAGTACAGGTGTGAGTGACTGCATCTGGCCTATTTATTTTATTTTATTTTTTGAGACGGAGTTTCACTCTTGTTACCCAGGCTGGAGGGCAATGGCGCGATCTCAGCTCACCGAAACCTCTACCTCCTGGGTTCAGGCAATTCTCCTGCCTCAGCCTCCTGAGTAACTGGGATTACAGGCACGCGCCACCACGCCCAGCTAATTTTTTGTATTTTTAGTAGAGACGGGGTTTCACCATGTTGACCAGGATGGTCTCGATCTCTGGACCTCGTGATCCACTCGCCTCGGCCTCCCAAAGTGCTGGGATTACAGGCTTGAGCCACCGTGTATCCCTCATTTTCTACATAGGATAAAACAGGCTGGCCGGGCATGGTGGCTCACGCCTGTAATCCCAGCACTTTGGGAAGCCGAGGCGGGTGGATCACGAGGTCAAGAGATCGAGACCATCCTGGTCAACATGGAGAAAGCCCGTCTCTACTAAAAATACAAAAAAATTAGCTGGGCATGGTGGCGCGTGCCTGTAATCCCAGCTACTCAGGAGGCTGAGGCAGGAGAATTGCCTGAACCCAGGAGGCGGAGGTTGCGGTAAGCTGAGATCGCACCATTGCACTCCAGCCTGGGTAACAAGAGCGAAACTCCGTCAAAAACAAACAAACAAACAAACAAACAAACAAACCAACCAACCAGGCTGGTATGCTAGTGTAAAGGGGAGGCATTACTAGCCTTGTGTAGAAAGTCCTTATTTCCAATGAAAACAAATTAAGTTATAAAATTGTGCACAGAGAGACCAGAGAGCTGATAATTGATCTTTATTATACAGAAATGTGAAGGCCATATGCATTGAATGAGAAGGTGTTTGGCAGTGAACATTATGCAGATTCAAACTGAAGACATCTTCGTCTTATTGAGATATAATATAAAAATAAACACTAAGAGTTGCAAGAAAGAACTCAATTCAACTTCTATCCCCCAATCAAGCTAAAACTTTCCACAGGAAAACCTGGTTTCAATTCATGCCGAATTGTTCAAGGAAAAGAAAAAGCTAAATCAGGTAGAGACAAGACATGGACCAGCTTTTGCACTGTTAGAGAGCCAGACTGAAGCTCTATTCAGCCTCATATTTAGAGCTTGTTTACTATTACAATTTATATCTCTATTCACCTAAGAGATATCTAAAGGGAAAAACAAAACAAAACAAAATGTTCATTGAGTTGGGGGATTTTTGTGGGCTAGGTAGATTTGGCAGAGGAGATAAATGAATAAATCATTCACTTAATTACTTCTAATCAGGAGGATTTAATGTCAGGTCTGGGTCATCTGTGTTAGCCCTTTGACAGCCTGTTATTCTGTAATGCTCGAGAGGCACTATCCCATTACACTATAATAAATGCTTCACATGAGCACAGCTCAACGCTCATCCTCCTTATATCCTCAAATACTGGACTTTGTATCAGCATGCTTTCGACACCAAGTTAGCCCTCTAAATAGGATCTTTCTTAATAAAGCTTCTCATTGCCCTCACTACTGAAGTGAAAAACTTATTAGAGATTTGGCCAGAATCTCTGAAACAAGACTGAAACAAGACTGATGACTGGAACACATCTATGTATTAAATATAGACAAAACTACTCCCAGAACCCTTACATATAGACAGACTTGATCAATTTATGCAGGAAACCAAAAATAGGAAAGAAAAAGCTTTGGAGTTCAGATATACTGATATATTCAGCAACTGAAACTTACAATTCCTTCAATCCTTCAATTCAGCCAGACATTTAAAGTAGCTGGAGGGGCAGGTGCAGTGGCTCATGCCAGTAATCTCAGCACTTTGGGAGGCTGAGGTGGAAGAATTGCTCGAGCCCAGGAATTCAAGACCAGCCTGGGCAACAAAGCGAGACCCTGTCTCTATTTAAAAAAAAAAAAAAAAGCTCAGTATGGTGGCATGTACCTGTAGTCCCAGCTAGTTGGGAGACTGAGGCAGGAGGATCCCTTGAGCCCTGGAGGTCAAGGCTGCAGTCAGCTGTGATAGCACCACTGTACTCCAGCCTGGACAATAGATCAAGACCTCGTCTCAAAACAAAGTGGACTGGGGGAAACGGGACAGTCATGTACTCCAAAGATGAAAATTTCCATGCCACCTCCCTTCCTCCCTTACAAATTCTAATGTTGATTGCATGAACAAGGTGTTGAGACAGACATTTTTTTCCTTCATTTAGACTTTTGCCTTAGTGAATAAGGGCACAAGATAAAGCTAAGAGGGATGACATAATATATTTCTGGCTCTAGGACTTTGAGATCCAGGTATTTGAATCTGGGACATTCTCATTAGGTTGTTAGAAAAGGAAAGATGAGAAAATCACTAGCAGGATATACAATTTCAGAGACCATCTGCTCCAAAAATTAGTTTTGTTTCTCATTGCTCCCTGTTCAGCAACAGTTATTTCAAAAAAGTTACATTATTTAGCAGAGTCTGAGAGACAAAGACTGTGAAAACATGTGTTTAAGATAGAAAACAAACTTAGAAAAATACAATAGATGGTTTGTTTTTTATCTCCTTCACATTCTGTAGCTGGAGAACTCTAAATCCCATTTAGATATTTCTGTTTATCCAAAAGCACACTGGTGAAACTAAACCAAGAAATGGGAGAAAATGTTCATTGGGCGTGTGTGGGTTCTCCCGGCTGATTCACCTATGGAGTGGAAGTGTGGAGAGAAACAAGGTCTGCTTGCAATGGCCAAGGTCTGTGGAGAAGCCCTGAAGTTGCTCTCTCCAAATCACAAGTCTGATTCAAGAAAAGGAAACAAAAATGATGAAAACATCTCATCACACAAAACTCAGTGATGAGGTCTCTGACAGTCACCAGCCAGCAGGGGAAAAGGAGAAACCCACCTGCTGGCTTTAAGATTTATTGAAGGCTGCCAGCACAGCCCAGATCATCTCTGTGGCACTAGGCTTTGTCCCTTCCACTTCAGGGTCCAGTTCTACTAAGTCCTTGGCTCGATTCATTGCCATATCATATTTGTCATCTGTCAGAGAGGAGAAGACATTCTCTAGCACATCAGAGGAGTGGGCTAGCACCAGGAGTGCTAGTGTTCGCTTGTCCATGCGCTGAGGGTCATTTACCCACCGCTCTAGTACGCTATCTTGAAGTTTTTTCACTAGCCGCTGTTTCTCTGTTGTATTGGTCACTGGATGAGTAGTCATGTCGAATAGCAGGAAATTCTGCTTCTCAGTAGTCAGAATACCCTTCTCTACTAGGTTCTTTGCAATGCGCTCTCGTACATTTCTCAGCTGGTACTGTAATTTGAAAGGGTTCCAGGTCTCGCCTATGAGAAAAAAGACATAGGACATAATGAACAGAAAGAGAATAGCAGAATGAAAAACGTAGTTATTTGGAACCTAGAGTGGTTAAACTATAATCTTTCTTCATTCCTCAATTCATTAATCCTTAGTCCTTTAAAATCTGGTTTTGACTCCAACCATATTTCACATTAAACCAGCTTCAAAAAATGTCACCAAAGACTTCCCTATTGCTACAGCTTACGGACTTTATTTCTGTTCCTACGTGACCTCTCTGTGACACTGTACATTATTTATGTATTTTTCAAATTCTCTTGAGGACACTAGTCTCTCCCGGATGATTTCTACTCTGTATTGCAGAAGTTCTATTTGCTGGTGAAGCTCAGAGGACTGAGGATCTCTCCTCTACTTGTGGAGCAGAAGCTCCAGCCCAGGCCTGGCAGGCTGACGATACTGAGACTTCAGTTGCTCCCATTCCAGCTTGTTCGTAGATTAGAGAGTCTGAAACAGAAAAGGAAAGCCAAGAAAACCAGGGCCTAACACCTTTTCCCCCAGCACCTACTCATAGAGCAGGAGGGGATCACTCTAGGAGAAGCGGGCGTTGTGCAGTCCTGTCCAGGAGGGAAGGCAGGCCTGAAAAATGAGGAGCTACAAAACTCTGCCTGAGACGACTCGCTTCATTTGGAACACGGTGTGGAGAATTCTATGCCTCAGGGTGTTGAAAACCATAGAGATCTTGGTGGAGAGCAATGACGAGGGTGCTGCTGCCTCTATGGTACTGGTATGACAAACCCAAATGGAGGCCACTGCGCTCCAGCCTGAGTGACAGAGCGAGATTTCATCTCAAAAAATGAAAAATAAAAATAAAATTTAGGCCTGGTGGCTCATGCCTGTAATCCCAGCACTTCGGGAGGCTGAGGTGGGTGAATCACAAGGTCAAGAGTTCAAGACCGCTGGGCGTGGTGGCTCAAGCCTGTAATCCCAGCACTTTGGGAGGCCGAGGCGGGTGGATCATAAGGTCAAGAGATCAAGACCATCCTGGTCAACATAGTGAAACCCCGTCTCTACTAAAAATACAAAAAATTAGCTGGGCGTGGTGGTGCGTGCCTGTAATCCCAGCTACTCGGGAGGCTGAGGCAGGAGAATTGCCTGAACCCAGGAGGCGGAGGTTGCAGTGAGCCGAGATCGCGCCATTGCACTCCAGCCTGGGTAACAAGAGCGAAAACTCCGTCTCAAAAAAAAAAAAAAAAAAAAAAAAAAAGAGTTCGAGACCAGCCTGACTGACATGGTGAAATCCTGTCTCTACTAAAAATACTAAAATTAGCTGGGCATGGTGGTGTGTGCCTGTAATCCCAGCTACTAGGGAGGCTGAGGCAGGAGAATCACTTGAACCTGGGAGGTGGAGGTTGCAGTGAGCTGAGACTGCACCACTGCACTCCAGCCTGGGCAACAGAGCAAGACTCCATCTCAAAAAAAGAAAAGAAAAACCCAAATGGCAAAGCCTCCAGACATTTAACAGGCAGAACCAGAGAAAGAGAAAGCCAAGAAAAGCCCTTCTGGAAACATGACCAACACGAGGGTTGGGAAGACTGTGTGCCTGCACCAGGCTGCATCCACCCAGGAGCAAGCAGAGCAGGACGTAGGGCTTGACTTGAGAGTATTCCCCAGGCCACATGTAGATCCATTAACAAAGGGGTGGATACTTCGCTGGCACCAAGGGCTAAAGCACAACCCCTGACCAAACACTGGCTGAACAGTAAGCTGCTCTAACTCAGAGGCAACTCCTAGGAAGCTACGTTAAAAAAAAAAATAGCTGGACGTTGTGGTGCATGCCTGTAGTCCCAGCTACTCAGGAGGCTGAGGCAGGAGAATTGCTCGAACCCAGGAAGCAGAGGTTTCGGTCAGCTGAGATTGCACCACTACACTCCAGCCTGAGTGACAGAGTGAGATTTCATCTCAAAAAATGAAAAATAAAAATAAAATTAAAAAAATCACATGCAGCCCTGGTGTATGTCCAAGGATGTACTCTCTCTGAGAAGAAATCAGAGAGGGAAATTCCAAGCTGCTAGTTCCTCAGTGAATGTGGGGCAAAATGTAAACTCCCTGATTTGTGATAGCTGTGTCAAAATCACACACACACACATCCAACAGTAAAGGATAAAAAAAAAAAATCTAATTGGCTGAAGGATCTTAAGCACAACCTTTGACTAGCGAGTGGCTTCTGCGGACCCACTGGCAACACACAGGCAGCTGGGCCGAAAGATAAAAGCAAGAAAATATGAGCAGTGACATCAGAGGCCGCACACTACAAGAGAAAGACTTCAGAGAGCTACTGCAGGCAAGTCACTAAATAAAGAAACAAAGCACTAAGCAAATAACACAATCAACTCTAGTGGGAAGGAGAAACCAATGTAGCAGGTGTTCCCAACCCCTGGACCATGGACTGGTACTCGTCTGTAACCTGTTAGGAACCCGGGCGCGCAGCAGGAGGTGAGCCATGGGTGAGTGAAGCTGAGCTCCGCCTCCTGCCAGATCAGCAGTGGCGTTAGGTTCCCACAGGAGTGTGAACCCTATTGTGAACTGCACATGGGAGGGATCTAGGTTGCACATTCCTTGTGAGGCTCTAATGATAATGTACTTAAATCATACTGAAACCATCCTCCCGTCCCCAAAGCCAGTGTAAAAACTGTCTTCCATGAAACCTGTCCTGGTGCCAGAAAGACTGGGGACAGCTGCAGTACAGTATCCAGAGGTGCACAATCTAGTATCTAAAATGGCCAGTTTTTGACAAAAAAGTATGAACTATACAAAGAGTAAATTGTGACCCACTGACCCATTCAGAAGGAAAAAAGCAAGCAAGGAAACTGCCTTCGAGAACACTGAAATGTTGGACTTTACAAAGACTACAAAGCAGCTTTTATAAATATGTGCAAAGACCTAAGGGAAACCATGACTCATCATATAAAGAATATCAATAAAGACAGAAATTACAAAAAAGAACCATTTAGGCCAGGCGCGGTGGCTTATGCTTATAATCCCAGCACTTTGGGAGGCTAAGTGGGCGGATCACTTGAGGCTAGGAGTCCAAGACCAGCCTGGCCAGCATGGTGAAACCCCGTCTCTATTTAAAATACAAAAATTAGCCAGCTGTGGCGGGCGCCTGTAATCCCAGCTGCTCAGGAGGCTAAGGCAGAGATTGCTTGAATCTGGGAGGCAGAGGCTGCAATAAGCCAAGATTGCGCCACTGCACTCCAGCCTAGGTGACGAAGCAAGACTCCATCTCAAAATCCCCCTTAACCCCCCGAAAAACCACAGAAATCCTAGAGTCTAAAAGTACAACAGACTGGGCTTGGTGGCTCACATCTGTAATCCCAGCACTTTGGGAGGCCAACGTAGGTGGATTACATGAGGTCAAAAATTTGAGACCAGCCTGGCCAATATGGTGAAACCCTATCTCTACTAAAAATACAAAATTAGCTCAGTGTGGTATTGTGCACCTGTAGTTCCAGCTACTCGGGAGGCTGAGGCAGGAGAATCACTTGAACCCAGGAGGCGGAGGTTGCAGTGAGCCAGTATCGCAGCATTACGCCCCAGCCTGGGTGACAGAGCGAGACTCAAAAAAAAAAAAAAAAAAAAAAGTACAATAAACAGAATGAGAAATTAATTCAAGGATCTCAGCAATAGATCTGAGCTGGCAAAAGAAAGAATCAGCAAACTTATGCAATATGAAGGACAAGGAGAAAAGAGAATGAAGAAAAATAAACAGACTCAGAGAAATGTGAAATATCATCAACTTGACAAACATACATAAAATGGAAGCACCAGAAGGAAAGAGGCAGAAAAAATACTCAAGGAAGTAATGGCAAAAAGCTTGCCAAATATGATGAAAAACACTCAACCACACATTTGAGAAGCTCAATGAACTCCAAGTAGGATGAACACAAAGAGACCCTTATAACATCAGAGTAAAAATGCTGAAAACCAGAGATAAATGGAAAATCATGAAAGCAGAAGAGAAAAATGACTTATCACATCACACTGGAACTTTGATAAGCTTAACAGCTGACTTCCCATTAGAAAAAATGCAGGCCAGAAGACTTACTCAAAGAGAGGGTAGAAACTGTTAGCCAAGAATCTTATAACTGGCAAACTGTCTTTCAAAAATAAAAGCAAAGCACGTGTGGTGGCAGGTGCCTGTAGTCCCAGCTACTCAGGAGGCTGAGGCAGGAGAGTCACTTGAACCCAGGAGTTGGAGGTTGCAGTGAGCTGAGATCATGCCACTGCACTCCAGACTGGCTGACAGAGTGAGACTGTGTCTCAAAAAAAAAAAAAAAAAAAAAAAAAAAAGAGCAAAGAAAAATTTCTAAAAAATAAATACATTCTTAGATCAAATATATCTGAAAGACTAATGCCTGTAATCCCAGCACTTTGGGAGGCCGAGGTGGGTGGATCATGAGGTCAGGAGTTCAGGACCAGCCTGGCCAAAATAGTGAAACCCCATTTCTACTAAAAATACAAAAATGTAGCCAGGTGTGGTGGTGGGCACCTGTAATCCCAGCTACTCGGGAGACTGAGGCAGGAGAATCGCTTGAATCTGGGAGGCAGAGGTTGCAGTGAGCCGAGATCGCACCATTGTACCCCAGCCCAGGCAACAGTGTGAGACTCTGTCGCAAAAAAAAAAAAAAAAAAAAAAAATCTGAAAGAGTTCACTCCTAGCAGACCTGTCTTATAAGAAATATTAATACTGGCCAGGCGCGGTGGCTCACGCCTGTAATCCCAGCACTTTGGGAGGCCGAGGCGGGTGGATCACGAGGTCAAGAGATCGAGACCATCCTGGTCAACATGGTGAAACTCCGTCTCTACTAAAAATACAAAAAATTAGCTGGGCGTGGTGGCGCATGCCTGTAATCCCAGCTACTCAGGAGGCTGAGACAGGAGAATTGCCTGAACCCAGGAGGCGGAGGTTGTGGTGAGCCTAGATCGCGCCATTGCACTCCAGCCTGGGTAACAAGAGCGAAACTCCTTCTCAAAAAAAAAAAAAAAAAAAAGAAATATTAATACTAAAAACTAAAGGGAAGTTGTTAAGGCTGAAAGCAAGACATACCAGACAGTAATTTGAATCCATATGAACAAATAGTAAAAGTAATTAAGTAATGAAAAACATGGTATAAATATTTCATCTTTTAAATGATTTATAAAGCAATTGCACAAAACAATATTTACATAATTGTTATTACTGAGTTATAACTTTAAAAAAATTTTTTAACTTTTGTGCAAGGTTGTAACACAGAAATGTAATAATAGCACAAAGAAAGGGTGGGAAAAAAGTTGTACTGGAATACAGAAAATGACATCAGATGGCAATTTGAATCCATAGGAAGAAATGAAGAAAACCAGAAATGGTAAATAAGAAGGTTAATATAATAAACTCTGCAACATGGTGGCTTAACAAAGAAATAAAAATAAAATTAAAAAAAGAAAAAAGCCGGGTGCGGTGGCTCAAGCCTGTAATCCCAGCACTTTGGGAGGCCGAGGCGGGTGGATCACGAGGTCAAGGGATCGAGACCATCCTGGTCAACATGGTGAAATCCCGTCTCTACTAAAAATACAAAAACTTAGGTGGGCATGGTGGCACGTGCCTGTAATCCCAGCTACTCAGGAGGCTGAGGCAGGAGAATTGCCTGAACCCAGGAGGCAGAGGTTGCGGTGAGCCGAGATCACGCCATTGCACTCCAGCCTGGGTAACAAGAGCGAAACTCCGTCTCAAAAAAAAAAAAAAAAGAAAAAGAAAAAAATATAATAAACTCTGTAAGAATATATTTGTGTTTTCTTCTCTTCTTTAAGTAATAATTATAACAATGAATTGTTGAATTTGTAACACATATGGATGTAATACATGTAACAATATTGGCACGGTGGCCCATGCCTGTAATCCCAGCACTTTGGGAGGCTGAGGAGGGCAGATGCTTGAACCCAGCAGTTTGAGACCAGCCTAGGTAACGTAGTGAAATCTTATCTCAAAAACAAAAAACAAACAAAAAACTCAAAAGCAAAAAAACAAAAAAAGAAACATATAGCAATATTTACAAAAAAAGAGGGAGAAGGAATAGAGTTATATAGAAGTAAAGTTTTCTTGGAATTAAACGTGGTATAAATTTTATACCAATTAAATGTGGTATAAAATCTATGAAAGTAGATTTTCTTTTTTTTTTTTTTGAGACAGAGTTTCGCTCTTGTTACCCAGGCTGGAGTGCAATGGCGCGATCTCGGCTCACCGCAACCTCCGCCTCCTGGGTTCAGGCAATTCTCCTGCCTCAGCTTCCTGAGTAGCTGGAATTACAGGCATGTGCCACCATGCCCAGCTAATTTTTTGTATTTTTAGTAGAGACGGGGTTTCACTATGTTGACCAGGATGGTCTCGATCTCTTGACCTCGTGATCCACCCGCCTTGGCCTCCCAAAGTGCTGGGATTACAGGCTTGAGCCACCGCGCCCGGCCTGAAAGTATTTTCGTAAGTTAGGATGTATATTATAAGCCCTAGAGAAATCACTAAGAAAACAGCACAAAAATAAACTTTAAAATCATTAAAGGAACTAAAACATTACACTATAAATATCCACTACATAAATCTACCTTATTAGAAAATATTCACTTAATCTAAAAATGGTAGCAAAAAAGAAACAGAAGAACAAAAACAAAAAAGGGAGATACATATAAAGGGAAAAATGGCAGATTAAATTTAACCATATCAGTAATAACATTAAATGTGAATGAATTAAATATTCCAAGCAAAAGATACAGACTATCAGGCTGAATGAAAAACAAAAAACAAAAAACAAAAACCAGGAAAAGATCCAACTGTATGCTGTCTACAGAAAACACACTTCAGAGTTGAAGATACAAACAAGTTGAAACTAAAAGGATGGAAAAAGATTCAAATGTCCAGTTTTCAACAATAACAAAAAATCGTAAGACATACAAAGAAATAGGAAAATATGGCCCGTTCAAAGGAATAAAATATATCAACAGACTATATGTTGGATTTACTGGAGAAAGACTTGAAAGCAACTTTTTTTTTTTTTGAGACGGAGTCTTGCTCTGTCACCAGGCTGGAGTAGAGTGGTGTGATCTTGGGTCACTGCAGCCTCAACCACCCCAGCCCAAGAGATCTTCCCATCTCAGCCTCCTGAGTAGCTGGGACTACAGCTAGATACCACCATGTCTAGCTAATTTTGTTTATTTATTTATTTATTTTTTTGAGATGGCGTTTCACTCTTGTTGCCCAGGCTGGAGTGCAATGGTGCGATCTCTGCCCACTGCAACCTCCACCTCCTGGGTTCAATCGATTCTCCTGCCTCAGTCTCCAGAGTAGCTGGGATTATAGGCATGGGCCACCATGCCTGGCTAATTTTGTATTTTTAGTAGAGATGGGGTTTCTCCATGTTGGTCAGTCTCGTCTTGAACTCCTGACCTCAGATGATCTGCCTGCCTTGGCCTCCCAAAGTGCTGGGATTACAGGCATGAGCCACTGCGCCCAGCCTGTTTATGTTTTATAGAGATGAAGTCTTACTGTTGACCAGGCTAGTCTCGGATTCCAGGACTCAACTGATCTGCCCACCTGGGCCTCCCAAAGTACTGGGATTACAGGTGTGAGCCACCACACTCGGCTCCGACTGTCTTTTTTTTTTTTTTTTTTTGAGACCAAGTTTCGCTTTTGTTTGTTGCCCAGGCTGGTGTGCAGTGGCACAGTCTCGGCTCACTGCAACCTCCACCTCCCAGGTTCAAGTGATTCTCCCACCTCAGCCTCCTAAGTAGCTGGGATTGTAGGTGCCCACCACACACCCAGCTAAATTTTGTATTTTGTAGAGATGGGGTTTCACCATGCTGGCCGGGCTGGTCTTGAACTCATGACCTCAGGTGATCTACCTGCCTTGGCCTTATAAGGTCCTGGGATTACAGGTGAGAGCCACCACACTCAGCCACAACTGTCTTAAAGATGCTCAAAGATAAAGAAAAATATGGACAAAGACAGGAAAATGATGTGTAAGCAAAACGAGAATATCAATAAAGAGATAGAGAAAGGGACCAAAAGGAAATTCTGGAGCTAAAACTTATAATAACAGAAATAAAAAAATACACTGGAGGGGCAGGTGTGGTGGCTCACGCCTGTAATACTAGCACTTTGAGAGGCCAAGGTGGGTGTATCACTTGAGGTCAGGAATTCAACACCAGCCTGGCCAACATAGTGAAATCCCATCTCTACTAAAAATACAAAAATTAGCCGATGTGGTGGTGGGTATATGTTATCCCAGCTACTTAGGAGGCTGAGGCAGGGAGAACTGCTTGAACCCAAGAGGCAGAAGTTGCAGTGAGCTGAGATTGTGCCACTGTGTTTCAGCCTGGGCTACAGAGTGAGACTGTCTCAAAAAAAAAAAAAAAAAGTTTCTTGTGAAGAATACTGTTAAAGAGTTTTTGGGGTGGGATGACAGAAGAAAAAGTGAAACTTTGGAAAACTTTAGGTATCAATCGATCATGCTTTTCCTGTCCCTCATTAGAATTAAATAGTGAACCATATCTATCTCATCCAGCATGATGAATTTCGGTACTTCTTTTATCAAATTTCAGGGTAGGATAAAGATAACGAAGTGTGAAATTCACATATTATTTTAAGTCATCTTACCAGTGAGTAGCTCTATCCATGTCTGGACAGTTTCTGTGGGTTCAGTTGCTTTGATGTGTTTGAGAGTTTCATCCAGTAGAACATCACCTGTTGGGCTGTCTGACTTTAGCAGTACCTTTGAGAAAAAAAGAAGCAACCCTGATTCCTTCACTTCATTAAGTTAAAGTCTTTCAATATATCATATATATGTTACTGGTTAAGTGTTGCAAGAAATGTAAGGAAGGATAATATACTGTCCCTGTCCTCAAGAAGTTTAAAATATAGTATGGAGTGATACGAAGACAAAAATAACATTTGGAGTGAGCCCTAGTGACAAACTGGATATGAATGATAATGGAGAAAAGTTTTAGTAGTAACAACTCATTTTGAGTCTGGAAACCAACTTTTGAAACCATTAGTAAAGGTAGGAAACAGCCGAGCTTAGTGACTCATGCCATAATCCCAGCACTTTGGGAGGCTGAGGCAGGTGGATCACCTGAGCTCAGGAGGTGGAGACCAGCCTGGGCAACATGGCAAACCTTGTCACTATTAAAAAAATAAAAAATACATAAATAAAGGTAGGAAATCAGAAAAGGAAGTCAGTTTTGGGGAAAGGTTGATAATTTGGTTTTCTCTCTCTTTTTTTTTTTTTTTTTGCTAAGTTTAGTTTTAAATGATATGAGGTACCCAAGTTGAAATTTCTAACCAATAGTTAAATATGTTTCTGGAGGTGGAAAAACAAGACCTGCCTAGAAATTTGAAAATGAATCTCATGAAGGTGACAGATGAAGCTATAAAGGTAAATGATATCTCTGAAAGGACGGAAAATCACTCAAGGGATACAAACTGAGACTTGGATGTTAAGGAATCCAGAAGTAAGGAAACAGTGTATAGTTCAGAGAAGCAACAGTGTAAGATAACAGCAAAGGCCAAGAATGGAGAAATTTTCAAAGTGCTAAAAAGTGTGAGGCCAGGCGTGGTGGCTCATGCCTGTAATCCCAGCACTTTGGGAGGCTGAGATGGGCATCTAGATCACAAGGTCAGCAGATGGAGACCATCCTGGCCAACATGGTGAAACCCCGTCTCTACTAAAAATACAAAAATTGGCTGGTGTGGTGGTGCGTGCTTGTAATCCCGGCTACTTGGAAGGCTGAGACAGGAGAATTGCTTGAACCAGGGAGTTGGACGTTGTCGTGAGCAGAGATTGTGCCACTGTACTCCAGGCTAGATGACAGAGTGAGATTCCATCTCAAAAAAATAAGCAAATAAATAAATAACTGTCAAATGCCACATATAGGTTAAAAGAGAAGAACAGTCTGACCAACATGGAGAAATCCCATCTCTACTAAAAACACAAAATCAGCCAGGTGTGGTGGCGCGTGCCTGTAATCCCAGCTACTCGGGAGGCTGAGGCAGGAGAATTGCTTGAACCCAGAAGGCAGAGGGTTGCGGTGAGCCGAGATGGCACCACTGCACTCCAGCCTGGACAACAAGAGTGAAACCCCGTCTCAAAAAAAAAAAAAAGAGAAAAACAAATAGAAGACAGAAAAGAAGCTGGTGATACCTAAGAAGTAGTTTCAGTAGTAGAGTGCTTAGGATGATAAAGAAGTTGTGAGTGAAAAAATTCAGTAAGAAAATAGATACAGGAGTATGGTTGGAAAGGACTAGCAGTAAATGGAAGGAAACAGAATAGTTATTGGACCTGACTCATATGAGTCCCTTCCCCACAACATACTCTATTTCATAATGTTATAACCATATAATGATAGATTTAAGAGAGTTTAATCAACAGCATCCTAAGTGTGATTTTTCTTAAAGAAGGCAGGCAAAACCATGAGCTTCCTGTAACTCTTTGGACTATGGATACTTTGATTTCTCCTTCTTGCTATAGGATAATTAACCTGTTTAGACAATGGGACTGCTGAGTCAGTGATATTTATTTTATCTTACTACTCAAATCTTTCTGTTCTTCCCAAATGTACTGTTGGTATTTGCCTTTCCATAAGCCGTGGACGTTCACAGAAGATTCAGTACCTTCCTATCTAGTAGTCGCTTCTTACGCATGGTCGGGGGTTCCAGATAGATTCGACCCCGCATGGCCAGCTCTATCAGGATGCCTCCTCGCAGGCCAGATGATATGCAGTCATTCCAGAAAGATGTGTAACCCTAGGAAAGGAGAAAAGAGAAGAGAAAGAATGTTCTGAGAGGGATACTGACTTCCAGCAGGCACCCTAAGAACAGGCTGCTTCGTACAAACCACAGTGCTTCCATTATCCATATTAAAAAAGAAAAAAAATAAAAGAAGAAAAAAAACTTAGAAAAAAGAAAAGAACAGGTCACTTTGTTGTGATTAGTTTCATATCATAGCACATGAACTCAAAGCAAAGTATAGAGTAAGAGAAGAGGATGCTTCTTGAATCCTCTTTTTTTTTTTTTTTTTTTTGAGACGGAGTTTTGCTCTTGTTACCCAGGCTGGAGTGCAATGGCGCAATCTCGGCTCACCGCAACCTCCACCTCCTGGGCTCAGGCAATTCTCCTGCCTCAGCCTCCTAAGTAGCTGGGATTACAGGCACGCGCCACCACGCCCAGCTAGTCTTTTGTATTTTTAGTAGAGACGGGGTTTCACCATGTTGACCAGGATGGTCTCGATCTCTCGACCTCGTGATCCACCCGCCTCGGCCTCCCAAAGTGCTGGGATTACAGGCTTGAGCCACCGCACCCGGTGCTTCTTGAATCCTCTTAAACACCCCCAAATGTTTTGTTTGACTTCAAGATCATAAGCGAATTCCTATGGTTTGCTGTTAGTCAATAATTGATGTGCAATTTTTTTTTTCAGACAGAGTCTCACTCTTTTATCTAGGTTGAAATGCAGTGGCAAGATCATGGCTCACTGCAGCCTTGACCTCCTGAGCTCAAGCAATCCTTCCATCTCAGCTTCTTGAGTAGCTGGGGCTACAGGTGTGCACCACCATGCCTGGCTGTTTTACAAAAGTTTTTTTTTTTTTTTTTTGTAGAGAAAAGGTCTCGCTATGTTGCCCATACTGGTCTGGAACTCCTGGTCTCAAGCTATTCCTCCACCTTGCCCTCCCAAACTGTTGTGATTACGGACACGAGCGACTGTGCCTGGATTGACATGCAAAAATTTTAATTTTTGAGGAAAATTTTGGCTTTTTTGAAATTTGTTTCCATGACATTAAATTTCAGAGTGGGGTAAAATAAGTCAGACAAAAGTAAAAACCATTTGAGCTTTTAATCCTCCTAGATATGTATTAATTTGAAATTCTTTCAATGGGAGGTATAGTAGAAACCTACTGTAGTTAAGTGAGTTGGGTATGTTATTTAACCTTTCTGAAATACAGTGTCCTCATCTATAAAATGCAGACACTAATATGTATGTATTTTCACGAAATTGTTGTGAGGGTTCTATGAGATGCAACATATAAGAAAGCATTTAGTATAGTACTGGCATATAGCAGACACTTAAAATGTTAGCTCCCCTTCCCTTTGTATAGGGAATATACAAAGACATATATAAGAGAGCCACTGGTATTGTCTAATAGCAGTAATGTCTAATTACTAATGTCTATTGAATACTTATTATATACTAGATGTGTGCTGAGGTACTAGATTTGTGCTAAGCTTTTTACACGCACTATCTAATTATATCTTCACAACAACCCTATAAAGAGGTGCTACTACTATCCACACATTAAAGATCAGAAAACTGAGGCTTATAGAGGTTATGCAGCATAACAGACGTCAGAAAACCTTTTAAGTTGTTGTTGTTTTTTTTTTTTTTTTTAAGAGACAGGGCAGGGTCTTGCCCTGTTACCCAGGCTGAGGTGCAGTGGGACCATCATAGCTCACTGTAGACTTGAACTCTGGGGCTCAAACATTGTCCTGCCTCAGCCTCCCGAGGAGCTCCGACTACAGGCATGAACCACCACACCTAGCTAAAATAACTTTTTTTTTTTGAGACAGAGTTTCGCTCTTGTTACCCAGGCTGGAGTGCAATGGCACGATCTCGGCTCACTGCAACCTCCGCCTCCTGGGTTCAAGCAATTCTCCTGCCTCAGCCTCCTGAGTAGCTGGGATTACAGGTACGCGCCACCACGCCCAGCTAATGTTTGTATTTTTAGTAGAGACGGGGTTTCACCATGTTGACCAGGATGGTCTCGATCTCTTGACCTTGTGATCCACCCGCCTCGGCCTCCCAAAGTGCTGGGATTACAGGCTTGAGCCACCGCGCCCGGCCTAAAATAACTTTTCTTAAAAAAAATTTAAATTTAATTTTCCTCTTTATTTGCTTGGAAGTTATATACTTTTAGAAGTTATCCTTAAAATTTTAATATGCATGACACATTAATTTTTAAAAATTAGTATTTTAACCACTCTCTTAGTTGTCCAATATTTTCTTTTTTTAGCCTCATAAATTAGTCTCATCATTATTATTTTCTACAGGTAGCACTTGTTTAGATTTACACAGGTGCTTACGAATTTCTTTGCTCACCATTCCGTCTTGTATCTCAGACTTCCTTTCTGGTACTATTTTCCTTCCTCCTAAAATAGAATTTCCTTAAGTGAAAGTCTGTTGGAAGCAGTTTCTATTTTGCTTATCTGAAACGTCTTTGTATTTCACCATCTTCCTTGAAAGACAGTTTCTCTGGACATAAAATTCCAGGTTGATCATTTTCTCTTGTCACATTGAAGATAGTATGCCCTCCTCTTCCGGCTTCTGATACAGCGGTGAGAAATTTATCTTTCTTATTGATTGTGGTTTCTTTGTAGGTGGTGTATCTTTTCTTTGGTCCTTTAAGATCTTCTCTCTTGGTATTTTGCAATTTGACGATAACATGACTGCATGAATTTATTTATTCTGTTTGATGTATGTTCTGCTTCCTATACCTGTGGTTTCATTTCTTAGTCTCAGTAATTCGCAGCTCTTAGGTCTCTAAGCACTTTGGCTCTTCTCTATTTTCTCTATTCTTTCCTTCTGGGACTTTGGTCTTTCTTATTTTAACCACCTGTCTTTAACCTCTCTTTTATATTTTCCATTTGTTTTTTCTCTCTATTGCTTTTTGGAGGTTTTTTTTTTTGAGATGGAGTCTTGTTCTGTTGCCCAGGCTGGAGTGCAATGGCATGATCTCGGCTCACTGCAACCTCTGCCTCCTGGGTTCAAAACATTCTTCTGCCTCAGCCTCCTGAGTAGCTGGGACTACAGGCGCACATTACCATGCCTGGCTAATTTTCGTATTTTTGTACAGATGGAGTTTCACCATGTTGGCCAGGCTGGTCTTGGACTCCTGACCTCAGGTGATCCACCTGCCCAGGCCTCCCAAAGTGGGTGGCTTGAGCCACCGCGCCCGGCCCACACTTTTTTTTTTTTTAATAGTTTATCTATCTAATTAAGGTTAAACTATAACTTACTTCAGAACACATATTTATGTAGGCGTAATTTATAGGTTATTCTGGTAATAAATCTTAACAGGTGTGCAAACATTTTAGCCAACATTAAAGCAACTGGAAGAAAGTTTTCCTTATGGTCTCGTTTCCTCCTGACCTTATAACTTCTGTTTCAGTGACAGTGACATCAGATTGTCGACAAAACTATAAATGAGAAGAAGTACAAAGAAATGCTGAAGATCAGGATAAAGAAACTACATTTTTGAATGTCACCCTTTGCTACTGTAGCATCTCAAAACATGTAAAACTTTCCAAGTTTTTAACTTTTTTATTCAGAATATGGCCGGGCACGGTGGCTCATGCCTGTAATCCCAGCACTTTGGGAGGCCAAGGCGCGTGGATCACGAGGTCAAGAGATCGAGACCATCCTGGTCAACATGGTGAAACCCTGTCTCTACTAAAAAAAAAAAAAAAATTAGCTGGGCATGGTGGTGCGTGCCTGTAATCCCAGCTACTCAGGAGGCCGAGGCAGGAGAATTGCCAGAACTCAGGAGGCGGAGGTTGCGGTGAGCTGAGATCGCGCCATTGCACTCCAGCCTGGGTAACAAGAGCGAAACTCCGTCTCAAAAAAAAAAAAAAAAAAAAAAAAAAAAAAGAATATGCAATAATAAACAAGAGTATAAAAACATACATGTAGAGTTTTAAGAAAATAATTATAAAACAAAAACTTGTATAACTACAAGAAAGAGACTGGATTTAGAAAAACATAATAACTGAGAAAAGAGGACAGTAAGTGTCCCCCTGTACTGTGGGTACGAAAGATCAATAAAGACTATAGTATTGTCATCTATAGTAATATCTTAGAACAGATTGAAACAAATTTAGATGCAGAATAGCCTGGGGGTAAGGGAAAATACAATTATTTATATTTAAAGGTTATTTCCCTCTTAGTGTATCTATTTAACTTAGTGAATTCTCCAGCCATTCATAAGAAAGATTCTATATTAGAGGGCTAATACTTTGGCATATCTGAGCAGGAAGACCTAGCACGTACATACTGAAGTTCACCATTTGATCATTAAATCTCATGACCAAACTGCTATCTAAAGAAAAATTTAAGGCCGGGCGCGGTGGCTCAAGCCTGTAATCCCAGCACTTTGGGAGGCCGAGGCGGGTGGATCACGAGGTCAAGAGATCGAGACCATCCTGGTCAACATGGCGAAACCCCGTCTCTACTAAAAATACAAAAAAAATTAGCTGGGCATGGTGATGCGTGCCTGTAATCCCAGCTACTCAGGAGGCTGAGGCAGGAGAATTGCCTGAACCCAGGAGGCGGAGGTTGTGGTGAGCCGAGATTGTGCCATTGCACTCCAGCCTGGGTAACAAGAGTGAAACTCCGTCTCAAAAAAAAAAAAAAAAAAAAAAGAAAATTTTAGGACCAACTGAAACCGATGGAACTGTCCACTGTCTCATGACTAATGGAGAATCTCAGATTTACAGAATAAGATCTTCGGATAGTGGACTTTGTTTTGTCCTGACTTTATACAACCGTAGGCCAGGCGCAGTGGCTCACGCCTGTTATCCTTGCACTTTGGGAGACTGAGGCAGGTGGATCACATGAGGGCAGGAGTTCGAGACCAGCCTGGCCAACATGATGAAACCCCATCTCTACTAAAAATACAAAAAATTAGCTGGGTGTGGTGGCACGTGCCTGTTATCCCAGCTACCCAGGAGGCTGAGGCAGGAGAATAGCTTGAACCTAGGAGGCAGTGGTTACAGTGAGCCAAGATTGTGTCACTGCACTCCAGTTTAAGCAAAAAGAGCAAAAATTCCATCTAAAACACACACACACACACACACACACACACACACACACACACACACACAAATTGTAGGTTGGGCAAGGTTGCTCGTGCCTGTAATCCCAGCACTTTGGGAGGCTGAGGTGGGTGGATAACCTGAGGTCAGGAGTTCAAGACCAGCCTGGCCAACATGGTGAAACCCTGTTTCTATTAAAAATATAAAAATTGGCCAGGTGTGGTGGCAGACACCTGAATCTCAGCTACTCAGGATGCTGAGGCAGGAAAATTGCTTGAATCCTAGAGGTGGGGGTTGCTGTGAGCCGAGATCATGCCACTGCACTCCAGCCTGGGTGACAACAGTGAAACTCTATTTCAAAAAAAAAAAAAAAGAGAGAAATCCCAATATAGAAATGTATACTTTAGAAGGTGAAAGTGTTCTGGAATCTTATCTTCTCTAGATGATCACTATTAACAGTTTAATGGGTACTTTTCTAGATTTTTTTTTTTTTTTGAGACGGAGTTTCACTCATTTTCCAGGCTGGAGTGCAATGGTGCGATCTCGGCTCACCGCAACTTCCGTCTCCTGGGTTCAAGTGATTCTCCTGCCTCAGCCTCCCGAGTAGCTGTGATTACAGGCATGCACCACCACACCCAGCTACTTTTTGTATTTTTAGTAGAGACAGGGTTTCTCCATGTTGGTCAGGCTGGTCTTGGAACTTCCGACCTCAGGTGATCTGCCCGCCTCAGCCTCCCAAAGTGCTGGGATTACAGGTGTGAGCCACCGCGCCTGGCTAGATTTTTATAAACATATTCTGTCATATGTTTATATTTATTAATATTATTTATGGGAATGACATTACACTGAGTGGTAACTTTTTTCATTTACTCATTATTTTGGATATCATTCCATATCAGTAACTATACTTCTTCATCCCTTGTAATGACTGTATAGTATTGCATTTTAGATGCACTGTAATTTATCTATCCAAGCCACTACTGATGTACATTTAGGTCGCTTACAGTATTTAGCTATTACTAAAAAAATGTTGGCTGAATATGGTGGCTTAAGCCTGTAATCACAGCACTTTGGGAGGCCGAGGTGGGTGGATTACCTGAGGTCAGGAGTTTGAGATGTGCCTGGCCAACGCGGTGAAACCCCATCTCTACTAAAAATACAAAAAAAAAAAAAAAAAAAAAAAAAGCCGGAAATGGTGGTGCATGCTTGTAATGTCAGGTACTCGGGATGCTGAGGCAGGAGAATCCCATGAAACTGGGAGGCAGAGGCCCCAGGGAGCTGAGTTCGTGCCACCGCACTCCAGCCTGGGTGGCAGAGTAAGACTGTCTCAAAAAAAAAAAAAAAGTAAAGAAATATTCATTTGTGTGTGTATTTCTGTTGAATACCTAGAAGAAAATTCTGGGTCAAATATTACACATTTTTAAAATTTTAAAATTGCACAATGCGAATTCAGTCAATTCAGACAGTGAACACTTGGTGCAGAATTTCTACTTAGTTAAATATTCAAAGTGCCCTTCCTTATTCAAACTTCATTGAAGACACACCTTAAAACAACTCTGAAGGTTAAAGATTTTAAAAGTTGCCTACTTGCAAAAAAAGGAAAGAAAACAAAGCAACTTAAAGCATCGTTAAAAATTATGCTCATAAGGAGTTTTTTTCATTTTTTGTTTTCTTCCAGACAGTGCTGAAGAAAGCTCATAATGGATTTTAAAAATTACTTTAGCCGGGCGCGGTGGCTCAAGCCTGTAATCCCAGCACTTTGGGAGGCCGAGGCGGGTAGATCACGAGGTCGAGAGATCGAGACTATCCTGGTCAACATAGTGAAACCCCGTCTCTACTAAAAATACAAAAAACTAGCTGGGCATGGTGGCGCATGCCTGTAATCCCAGCTACTCAGGAGGCTGAGGCAGGAGAATTGCCTGAACCCAGGAGGCGGAGGTTGCGGTGAGCCGAGATTGCGCCATTGCACTCCAGCCTGGGTAACAAGAGCGAAACTCCGTCTCAAAAAAAAAAAAAAAAAAATTACTTTAGAACATACTTATGATACTGAATGAAAAATAGCCAGATATATAATTGAATATTCAGGATTATCACAATGATATAAAATACTGTCTACTTTCAAACATGGCTTTCTAACCTCTCCAAATTATCTAGAGTTAAAAAAAAAAACTCTTGGCCGGGCACGGTGGCTCAAGCCTGTAATCCCAGCACTTTGGGAGGCCGAGGCGGGTGGATCACGAGGTCAAGAGATCGAGACCATCCTGGTCAACATGGTGAAACCCCGTCTCTACTAAAAATACAAAAAACTAGCTGGGCGTGGTGGCGCATGCCTGTAATCCCAGCTACTCAGGAGGCTGAGGCAGGAGAATTGCCTGAGCCCAGGAGGCGGAGGTTGCGGTGAGCCGAGATCGCGCCATTGCACTCCAGCCTGGGTAACAAGAGCGAAACTCCGTCTCAAAAAAAAAAAAAAAAACTCTTTAAGGAAAAATTTCAGAAATAAAAACCCCTCCACCTCCCCAACTCTGAAGATTTAACACTAAAATTGCTTCAGCTTGCATGAAAGAAGGAATGTTATTGTCTCATGAACCCTTTTCTATCTGCCCAATTCCAAAGCCCAGTGGAAGTATAATGATCTTCAGGGGTTATCAAAAATTCTACAAGCGAAACTAATTTTATTATTTTTTTCCTCTTAAAAAATTACTCTAAGAAAAGTTAGTGTACTGTTTGTTCCTGAATCTCTCTATTAAAAGAGTAGTATTCACAATTTGATCTAAAGTCCTCATTTACAAATTAACATGGTTCATCTAAACTCCAATTCCTATTTCTACATCCACACAGCTCATAAAGACATTTTATATGTGTATGTATGTACATGTATGTATCTACATATTTATTTATTTGAGACAGAGTCTCAATCTATTGCCCAGGTTGGAATGCAGTGGTGTGATCTTGGCTCACTGCAACCTTTGCCTCCCAGGTTCAAGCGATTCTCCTGCCTCAGCCTCCCTAGTAGCTGGGATTACAGGCTCCTGTCACCACATCCAGCTAATTTTTATATTTTTAGTAGAGACGTGGTCTTATCATGTTGGCCTGGTGTTGAACTCCTGACCTCAGGTGATCCGCTTGCCTCGGCCTCCCAAAGTACTGAGATTACAAGTGTGAGCCACTGTGCCCAGCCAAGACATTTTATAAAATAGATCAAGCATTAAAAGCCCATTCTGTTTAATCATCTTGAAGAATGAAGAACTGTGACCTGATGTTGTTCTGGTTTAACAGATGATTTCAGCCTGATTTTGAGGAATGGATTATAAATCTAGGCCAATGGACAAAATTTCTCAATGAATGACATAAAGATTATATCCTTTCAGGTTTATTTTAAAAGGTGGGCAGGGCTGGGTGCAGTGGCTAATGCCTGTAATCCCAGCACTGAGATGTGCCATTGCACGCTAGCCTGGGCAACAAGAGCCTCTGTCTCAAAAACTAAAACTAAAACAAACAAACAAACAAAAAAGGTGGGCAGACGGATGCAAAGCTAGTTATAATGATCAGTTTATTAGTTTTCTCAGGGCGTTTTTTTTTTTTCTTTTTCTTAAAACCATTATCAAAAGTTTAGCAAATAAAAACAACATGCTAATGCTTTGTCAGTGAAAGGGAAATGCAAAATAAAGGAAAGCAACTGGTCATCTTTGAATTCCTATAAAAGCTTTAAATATTATTCTGGTCAGTAAAAATATCTTTAGTTGCTTTACTCTAAAAATTTTTACTTTGTTTTGTTTTCTTTTTTTTTTTTTGAGACATAGTCTCCCTCTGTCACCCAGGTTGGAGTGCAGTGGTATGATCTCAACTCACTGAAACCTCTGCTTCCTGGGTTCCAGTGATTCTCCTGCCTCAGCCTCCCAAGTAGCTGGGATTACAGGAGTGTGCCACCACACCTGGCTAATTTTTGTGTTTTTAGTAGAGATGGGGTTTCACCATGTTAGCCAGGCTGGTCTTCAACTCCTGACCTCAGGTGATTTGCCTGCCTCAGCCTCCCAAAGTGCTGGGATTACAGGTGTGAGCCACCTGACCCGGCCAGAAAAAGGAATTTTAATTGCTACACATTGTCCCAAGAAAACAGAAGAAAAAAGAATGTTGAGAAGGGGGAGCAAAAATTTGAAAACAGGTTGGGTGCGGTGGCTCACACCAGTAATCCGAGCATTTTAGGAGGCCGAGGCAGGCAGATTGCCTGAACTCGGGAGTTCAGGACCAGCCTGGGCAACACAATGAAACCCTGTCTCTACCAAAATACCAAAAAAAAAAAAAAATTGGCTGGATGTGGCAGCGTGCGCCTGTGGTCCCAGCTACTCAGGAGGCTGAGGCAGGAGAATTGCTTGAACCCAGGAGGCAGAGGTTGCAGTGAGTCAAGATTATACCACTGCACTCCAGTCTGGGTGACAGAGCGAAACTCCGTGTCCAAAAAAAAACACAACTGAAAACATGTCCAGGCTCTAAGTCTATCTTCCCACAACTCATGTTGATTTTTTTTAAACAATAAAGTATTTATCAATTTATTCATTCACATATCTCTAGTTTGACTCTGAATGACTTATGGCAATTTTAGAAATTGAAATCCATCCCCCAAAAGATATTTTTTCTTATATAAGGATTCCCAAAGCAATATATCTATAAAGGGTAGTCCAAATGTATCTAAGCATACTTTGACCAATTGTAGTATTTAGCCATCATAAGGGACAACCTCAAAAGAGGCAGTACTCTTTTGAATATAGAAGTTTTCATTTGTTTGTTAAAAGAGCTTCTGCACAGCAAAATAAACTATCATTAGAGTGAACAGGCAATCTACAGAGTGGGAGAATTTTTTTTTTTTTGAGACGGAGTTTCTGTCACTAAGGCTGGAGTGCAGTGGCACGATCTTGGCTCACTGCAACCTCCACCTCCCAGGTTCAAACGTTTCTCCTCCCTTAGCAACCTGAGTAGCTGAGATTACGCGTACATGTCACCACGCCCAGCTATTTTTTTTTTTTTAATTTTTGGTAGAGACGAGGTGTTACCATGTTGGTCAGGGTAGTTTTGAACTCCTGATCTCAGGTGATCTGCCTGCCTCAGTCTACCAAACTCTGGGATTACAGGCGTAAGCTACCTTGCTCAGTTTTTTTTTTTTTTTAAGAGACAAGGTCTTGGCCTGGTATGGTGGCTCATACCTATAATCTCAGCACTTTGGCAAGCTGAGGTGGTAGGATCGCTTGAGCCCAAAGTTTGTAACCAGCCTAGGCAACACTGAGATCCCATCTCTATAAAAAATTAGCCAGGATTGGTGGCGTATGCCTGTAATCCTACCTACTAGGGAGGCTGAGGTGGAAGGATCTCTCAAGCGCAGGAGGTCGAGGGGGCAATGAGCCATGACCATTCCACTGCACTCCAGCCTGAGTAACAGAGTGAGACCCTGTCTCAAAAGCAAAAAAGAGAGAAATGTGGTTTCACTCTATCATACAGGCTGGAGTGCACTGGCACAATCATGGCTCAATGCAGTCTCAAACTCCTGGGCTTGAGTTGTCATCCCTTGCAGTTAGGACTACAGGTGTGCAACACATCTGGCTGATTTTTAACATTTTTTGTAGTGATAGGGTCTGACTATGTTGCCCAGGCTGGTCTTGAACACCTGGCCTCAAGTGATCCTCCCATGTCAGCCTCCCAAGTAGCTAGGATTACAGATGTGAGCCACCTAGCCTGGCTTCCAGTGATTTAAAATTGACTTAGAAACAGAAGCAATTATGTCATGTTCAAACCTTAGAAGAGCAAAACTAGGTAAGTGTAGATTTTTTGTTTTGTTTTGTTTTGAAATAGCTTTTCTCTCCTTGATTACTAGCATATACACATTGTAGAAAACTTGAAAACAAAACAAAAAAATTCATTAAAAAAATCACCCTTTAGGCCGGGCGCGGTGGCTCAAGCCTGTAATCCCAGCACTTTGGAAGGCCAAGGAGGGTGGATCACGAGGTCAAGAGATCGAGACTATCCTGGTCAACATGGTGAAACCCCGTCTCTACTACAAATACAAAAAAAATTAGCTGGGCATGGTGGTGGGTGCCTGTAATCCCAACTACTCAGGAGGCTGAGGCAGGAGAATTGTCTGAACCCAGCAGGCAGAGGTTGCGGTGAGCCGAGATCGCGCCATTGTACTCCAGCCTGGGTAACAAGAGCGAAACTCCGTCTCAAAAAAAAAAAAAAAAAAAAAAAAAAATCACCCTTTGATCATATGGGTATATGTATAACCAAACTTTTCTGTATACATAAAATACATGTATCTTTTACCCATAAACCAATTTTCCCATCTCCTTCTCTCCCAACCCAATTCTGGGACATTCCTTCATAGCAAAGGTTTGTGTGTATTATAGAAAAACAGTATGATGTATATGTTATAAACCTCAATAAAATATTACCAGCCTGGGCAACATGTTGACACCCTGTCTCTACTAAAAATACAAAAACTTAACTGGGTATGGTAGGGCACGCCTGTAGTCCCAGCTGCTTGGGAGGCTGAGGCAGGAGAATCGCTTGAATCTGGGAGGTGGAGGTTGCAGTAAGCTGAGATCGTGCCACTGCACTCCAGCCTGGGCGACAGAGTGAGATTCTGTCTCCAAAAAAAAAGTTTTAAGGAGTAGAGATAGAAGAAACTGTGAGAGTACTGATTTCATCATTTTTCACTACAGGGAGTCAGCAGGACATTTTCTAAAATGGAATAATGTGATAAGAAAGTACAATCCCAATTTTATTTTATAACATTTTTGATTTCACATTTTCCCTCCCTCCCCATGATTCTCCTTCCTTCCTCCCTCCCGCTTCCCTCCCCGCCTTCTCTCTTTTTTTCTTTCTTTTTTTTTTTTTTTTGAGAAGGTCTCTTTTTGTCACTCAACCAGGCTGGAGTGCAGCAGCATGAACATGGCTCACTGTAGCCCCAACCTCCTAGATTCAAGAAATCCTCTGGCCTCAGGCTCCTGAGTAGCTGGGACTACTGGCACATGCCACCATGCCTAGCTAATTTTTGTATTTTTTGCAGAGACAGGGTTTCTCGATGTTACCCAAGCTGGTCTCCAACTCCTAAGATCAGGTGATGCTCCTGCCTTGGCCTCCCAAAGTGCTGGGATTACAGGCTGAGCCACCGTGCCCAGCCAATAGTTTCAAACATACACAAAGTAGAGATTATGTAGCTCTATGTAGCCATCACCTAGTTTCAAGACGTATCAATATAATCTTCTTTCATCTTTACTACCCACCCCACCCCAAACCTAGATTATTTCTGTGCAAATCCCAGCTGCTACATAATTTCATCCATAGAATACTGCATATTCTCACCAAAATCCTAAGGATTCTCCCCCAAATCCTAATCTCCCCAAGAGATTAAGATTTTTTAAAAAAGAACTGTAATACCAATATCATACATAAAACAACCCAGTAAGAGCTCCTTAATATTATCAAATATTCAGTAAGGTTTCATATTCAGTAAATTTCTTTTTTTTTTTTTCTTTTCTTTTTTTTTTTTTTTTTTTGAGATGGAGTCTTGTTCTGTTGCCCAGGCTGGAGTGCAGTGGCGTGATTTGGGCTCACCGCAACCTTCACCTCCCAAATTCAAGCGATTCTCTGCCTCAGCTTCCTGAGTAGGCTGGGATTACAGGTGCTCACTACCATGCCCAGTTAATTTTTGTATTTTTAGTAGAGACAGGGTTTCATCATCTTTGCCAGGCTGGTCTTTAACTCTTGACCTCATGATCCACCCACTTCAGTCTCCCAAAGTGCTAGGATTACAGGCGTGAGCCACTGCACCCAGCCAGTAAATTTTTTTACAGTGCTTTGTTTGAATCCGGAGCCAAAGTCCACACTTAGTCTTCTGTATTTCATACAACTTTTTTGGGGGGACAGACTTTCGCTGTTACCCAGGCCAGAGTGCAATGAATGGCTCCATTTCAGCTCACTGCAATTTCCGTCTCCTGGGTTCAAGCGATTCTCCTTCCTCAATCGCCTGAGTAGTTGGAATTACAGGCACCCACCACCAAGCCTGGCTAATTTTTGTGTTTTTAGTAGAGATGGGGTTTCACCATGTTGGCCAGGGTGGTCTCAAGCTCCTGACCTCAGGTGATCTGCCCAACTCAGACTCCCAAAGTGGTGGAATTACAGGCATGAGCCACCATGCCCAGCTACATGTGTACTTTTATTTTATCATTTATTTATTTATTATTTATTTATGAGACAGGGTCTCCCTCTGTTGCTCAGACTGGACTACAGTGGTGCAATCTTGGCTGACTGCAACCTCTGCCTCCTGGGTTGGAGCAATTTTCCTGCCTCAGCCTCCTCAGTAGCTGGGATTACAGGCACGTGCCACCATGCCTGACTAATTTTTGTATTTTTAGTATAGATGGGATTTCATCATGTTGGCCAGGCTGGTTTCAAACTCCTGACCTCAGGTGATCCACTTGCCTCGGCCTCGCAAAATGCTGGGATCTCACAAAATGCTGGGATTATAGGTGTAAGCCACCAAGCCCAGTCTACACGTGTAATTTATTATTATTATTTATTTATTTTTTGTTTTTACCAAACCAGTTTGGGTGGAATGCATGTAATTTTAAAAGTAAAATGAAATATAATTTTACTTAACAAAAAAAGTGAAATAATTACTAAACTTCAAACTTTTTTAAAAAATTTGAGACAGGGTCTCACTCTGTCATCCAGGCTGGAGTGCAATGGCATAATCATAGCTCACTGCACCCTCTACCTCTTGGGCTCAAGCAATCTTACCACCTCAGCCTCGTAAGTGGATGGAACTATGGGCACATGCCACCATGCCCATCTGATTTTTAAATTATTTTAGAGATGGGGTCTCACTATGTTGCCTAGGCTAGTCTCAAACTCATGGACTCAACTGATCCTCCCACCTTGGCCTCCCAAAGTACTAGGATTACAGACATGAGCCACCACACCAGTCCTTAAACATTTCTTTATTATAAGAGATAATTTATGATATTGGCTGTGGGTTATCAAATAAAAAGAAAAAAAATTTTTTTTAAGAGAAATGTCCTATAAATTCCTAAAAGTGGAAAAAAAAATAGATTAAGAGGTTGGGGTCATTTTAAAAAACAGGATGTTTCAATTTTAGATAATGTCTAAGTGACTCCTTGTTATGAAAGATACAAGTTAATATCCTTCCCATATTTTATTACCTTACTTCCCAATTTAATAATTATACATTTTATGCTGTCAAGATTCATAATATGCATATTCTGTTCTACAGTTCACCAGACCTGCTCTACTTTCTCCGAATGTATGCATAGAGAGCTGATACTGGTTACATGAGAGTTTATTATATTGTTTTTTACACATTTTTGTATGCCTGAATTATTTGTAATTTTGAAAAGAAGATTTTTTTTTTTTTTTGAGACGGAGGCTCGCTGTCGCCCAGGCTGGAGTCCAGTGGTGTGATCTTGGCTCACTGCAACCTCCGCCTCCCGGGTTCCAGTGATCCTTCTATCGCAGCCTCCCAAGTAGCTGGGACTATAGGTGCGTGCCACCACATGCAGCTAATTTTTGTATTTTTTAAAAGAGACAGGGTTTCACCATATTGGCCACTGGTCTTGAACTCCTGACCTTGTGATCCTCCTGCCTTGGTCTCCCAAAGTGCTGGGATTACAGGCGTGAGCTACCATGCTCAGCCAAAGAAATGTTTTAAAGTAAAAAATGATGTTTAACAATATTTACAGTATTTCTGGAAAGTAAGATTTCTTTTTTTTTTTTTTTTACATTGTTAATTATACTTCCCTCTATTGCTTAAATTCTTTATCAAGGGCCGGGTGCGGTGGCTCAAGCTTGTAATCCCAGCACTTTGGGAAGCCAAGGCGGGTGGATCACGAGATCAAGAGATTGAGACCATCCTGGTCAACATGGTGAAACCCCGTCTCTACTAAAAATACAAAAAATCAGCTGGGCATGGTGGCGCGTGCCTGTAATCCCAGCTACTCAGGAGGCTGAGGCAGGAGAATTGCCTGAACCCAGGAGGCGGAGGTTGCGGTGAGCCGAGATCGCGCCATTGCACTCCAGCCTGGGTGACAAGAGCGAAACTCCGTCTCAAAAAAAAAAAAGTTCTTTATCAAGAACATTTTTTTCCTAAAACAAACAGGAAAAATAAGTTTTTGTGAACCTCGACTCCACAGGAATTCTTTATTTAGCAGAGAGGAAATAAAATCCAGAAGTAGGGAGTTTCAATAGGACACTTCTGCAGCAGTTTAGATTGGAGGCAATAAGACAAAGAAGCAAAAGTGGGACTGGAAAGGAGGTATCAATGGCAAAGAGTGAAAATCTAAGACTGCAAGAACTCTTTTATGTATTTCCAACTCTGGGACTGTCACCAATACCTAGAGAGAGGTATATAAAAACAAAATAAACTGTTACTCTTCCTCTACACCTCAGTAATTCATCTAAAATTCCTAGAAGCCACACAGAACTAATTTAGATATCAAGTGGGGTTTCTATCCTCCAGATTATATCCCCAAGTAAACTGAGTTATTTTAAAGGATGGTACATTATCCAAGTAAGAAAATAGTGAACAATTCTATTTACTTGTTTTTCATCCTATACATGAGGCCACTGAAACACAAAAGTCAAAGATTACTAAGAATACTAGGTTAGGCCATTGGTTGCTCAGTTTGTTAAGAGCTGATTCAACTGAAATCAAGTCTTTTTAGGAGAAACTACTGCTTTGAAAACTCAAGGCTTACCCAACAGATATTTACTTTAAAGGATGTAAGTGGCTATTTAAGCCCAGCATTCAACTAAGGTCTCTTTGGCCATAAGAAAATGACCATTTAATTAAGAGCCAAGACTAACAGTTTAAACAACAAAAACATAATAATAATGGTTATTATTTATTGAGCATTTATATGTGTCACACTCTGAGTTAAAATTTTTATATAATTAGGCTGGGCGCAGTGGCTCATGCCTGTAATCCCAGCACTTTAGAAGGCCGAGGCAGGCGGATCACCTGAGATCAGGAGTTTGAGACCTGACTGGGCAACACCCCGTTTCTACTGAAAATACAAAAATTAGTCAGGCATAGTGGCACTTGCCTGTAATCCCAGCTACTCAGGAGGCTGAGGCAGGAGAATCACTTGAACCTGGGAGGCAGAGGTTGCAAGTGGTGGAGATCACACCACTGCACTCAAGCCTGGGCAACAAGAGTGAAATTCCATCTTAAAAAATTTTTTTAAAACATAATTAATCTAATTCTATAATAGCACTATTAATATTATCTCTATTAAATAAGAATGAAGGGAAAAAATGTGAAAACATAGTCCAAATCATAAGCTGATAAGTGGTAGACCTGCAATTTGAATGTAGATGTGTCTGATTCCAAAGCCTGTGCTTTTATCTACTGCCTATTAAAAAAATTAGAAAATAAAAGATGGTAACTAAGCACACTGAGAGGTATAATAAATGCAAGGGAATTCAGAGAATGTAAAGTTCAGTGCTGGATTTGTGATGGGCTTTGAAAGATAGAATGCACATTAAAACAAAATGTAAGAGAGAAGCATGGCAGAAATATGTAAAACAGACAAATGGGGCTGGGTGGCAAGTAAACTGAGCAGTGAGAAATAATGTTAGTCGGATACAGTGGGGCTTAGAAAGCCAGGAAAACATGGTTTTTTTTTCCTCCTCAGGGAGGTTGCAGACTAACCTTAAAGTTAATAATCATATACATGTATTCAATGGAATCCTGTGAAACCCATTAAAAAGAATGGAATATGTTTATATTTATTAGCATAAAAGATGTCCACACTGGGCCGGGCGCGGTGGCTCAAGCCTGTAATCCCAGCACTTTGGGAGGCCGAGGCGGGTGGATCACAAGGTCGAGAGATCGAGACCATCCTGGTCAACATGGTGAAACCCCGTCTCTACTAAAAATAGAAAAAATTAGCTGGGCATGGTGGCACGTGCCTGTAATCCCAGCTACTCAGGAGGCTGAGGCAGGAGAATTGCCTGAACCCAGGAGGCGGAGGTTGCGGTGAGCCGAGATCGCGCCATTGCACTCCAGCCTGGGTAACAAGAGCAAAACTCCGTCTCAAAAAAAAAAAAAAAAAAAAAAAAAAAAAAAGATGTCCACATTATAATACATGGAAAAGGAAGGCTACAAAATAACATGTCTGATTATAATCAATTTTTTGTTAATTATGCATCTGTGACCAGGCACAGCGGCTCATTTGTAATCCTAGCACTTCGGGAGGCCGAGGCGGGTAGATCACTTGAGACCATGACTTCAAGACCAGCCTGGCCAACATGGCAAAATCCTGTCTCTACTAAAAATATAAAAATTAGCAGGGCATGGTGGCAGGTGCCAGTAATCCCAGCTACTTGGGTGACTGAGGCACGAGAATCGCTTGAACCTGGAGGTGACAGCTTCAGTGAGCTGCAGGCACCACTACACTACAGCCTGGGTGACAGAGCAAGACTGCCTCAAAGAAAAAAAAAATTATGCATCTGTGTGTGTGTGTGTGTGTGTGTGTGTGCACTGAAAACAGCCTATATTGATATATATTACAATTTGGGAAGCATGATTATAGTTATATTTGGGAAGCAAGACCACAGGTGGCTTTTAGTAATATTTGGGAAGCAAGATTACAGGTGGTTTTTATTTTCTATTTTCTTCTTTACACTTTTAAAAAAACTGAGGTATAATTTATATAGAGTGAAATGCACAGATGTTAAGGCAATGACTTTTTGACAAAAGCATATATCATGTTATTTCACACCTCAAACAAGATCTGGAACCCTTCTATCATCCCATTAAGTGTTCTTATGGAGGGCCAGGAGCAGTGGCTCTCACCTCTAATCCCAGCACTTTGGGAGGCTCAGGTGAGTGGATCACTTGAGTCTAGGAGTTTGAGAGCAGCCTGAGCAACATGCTGAAACCCCATCTCTATAAAAATTACAAAGAATTAGCTGGGCATGGTGGCCCGCACCTGTAGTTCCAGCTACTTGGGAAAATGAGGCAGAGGGATCACCTGCTCCTGGGGATGGTGAGGCTTCAGTGAGCCCTGATAGCCCCACTACACTCCAGCCCTGGCAACAGAGCGACTTTCTTTCTTTTTTTTTTTTTTGAGACGGAGTTTCGCTCTTGTTACCCAGGCTGGAGTGCAATGGCGCGATCTCGGCTCACCGCAACCTCCGCCTCCTGGGTTCAAGCAATTCTCCTGCCTCAGCCTCCTGAGTAGCTGGGATTACAGGCATGCGCCACCATGCCCAGCTAATTTTTTGTATTTTTTGTAGAGACGGGGTTTCACCATGTTGACCAGGATGGTCTCGATCTCTTGACCTTGTGATCCACCCACCTCGGCCTCCCAAAGTGCTGGGATTACAGGCTTGAGCCACCGCGCCCGGCAGAGAGACTTTCTTTCTTAAAAAAAAAAAAAAAAAAAGTGTTCTCATGTAGATCTCCATCTGAATTTCTTTGTGTAAATGTATTTCACATTTAATAATTAAAAAGTAATAAAGCTACTTTTCTATCTTAGGCAATTTAAAAAAAAATAAGTAAAAAAAGAAAATCCAAAAAAACAGAGAGAACAGTCTACCACTTAACACCTTGGTGACCTCCAACCCTTTGATTCAGTATTTTATTATTCTATTTGCCATTCCTACTGTAAGTCTCTTGGATAACCGAATAGGTAAGGGCAAACCGAGAAAGAGTAACTGGCACAGAGGTTCTTCCTCTTTCATGCTCCTATGGCACTTTTCTGGTACCTTTCTCCTAGTGCTTCCATACTATGTCTAGCAGTATGGTTGTTGTATACGTATCTTTTCTCCTCTATCAAAACCCTATGCTTCTTGTAGGAAGATAAGCACATCTTACTTACTTTTATATTTTTGTTACTTTTCTCAGTGCCTTGCATAAAGGAAGCACTCAAGGGTGGGTGTGTCACACCTGTAATCCCAGCAGGTTTGGGAGGCTGAGCAACCCCGACTCTACTAAAAACACAACAATTAGCTGGGGTTGGTGTTTGGGAGCCTGTAATCCCGTCTCCTCAGGAGGCTGAGGCATGAGAATTGCTTGAACCTAGGCAGGGGAGCAGTGAGCCGAGATCACACCGCTGCACTCCAGCTCCGGCGATGGAGAGAGACTCTGTCTTGAAAAACAATAACAACAAAAAAGAGGTGCTCAATAAATGTTGGCTGACTTGAAGTGAGCTGCCCTTTGGGATTATCTGCTCTTATGCGATTATCTTCATACCCTATTTTTTTTGAAAACCTTTCTAAATCATTTTTATGAGCTGAATTGTGTCCCCTCAAATTTCATATGTTGAAGTTATAACCCCAGTACCTCAGAATACAACTCTCTTTGGAGATAGGGCTTTTAGAAGAGGTGATTAAGTTAAAATAAGGGTGTTACAGGCCAGGCGCGGTGGCTCATGCCTGTAATCCCAGCACTTTGGGAGGCTGACGCGGGCGGATCATGAGGTCAGGAGATGGAGACCATCCTGACCAACACGGTGAAACCCCATCTCTACTAAAATATAAAAAATTAGCCAGGTGTAGTGGGCACCTGTAGTCCCGGCTACTAGGGAGGCTGAGGCAGGGGAATCGCTTGAACCCGGGGGGCGAAGGTTGCAGGGAGGCGGACGCTGCAGTGAGCCGAGATCATGCCACTGCACTCCAGTCTGGCAACAGAGTAAGACTCCGTCTAAAAAAAATAAATAAATAAAAATAAAAAAGATGGTTTTACAGTGAACCCTAAACCAATCTGACTGGTGTCTTTTTTTTTTTTTTTTTAAAAAAAAGAGACTGCATCTTTCTATGTTTCCCAGGCTGGACTGCAGTGGCTATTCACAGGCGCGATCCCACTACTGATCAGCATGGGAGTTTTGACCTGCTCCGTTTCTGACCTGGGCTGGTTCACCCCTCCTTAGGCCACCTGGTGGTCCCCTGCTCCCAGGAGGTCACCATATTGTTGCCAAACTTAGTGCAGACACCCAATCGACACAGCGCACTACAGCCCAGAATTCCTGGGCTCAAGCCATCTTCCCACCTCAGCATCCAGAGTAGCTGGGACTACAGGCACGCGCCACCGCCCTGGCCTGACTGGCGTTCTTTTGAGAGGAGGAAATTTGGACACATGGAGATACAGGGAAGGCATTTGCATAGAGGACACAGCAAGAAGTCTGTAGGGCAAGGTGAAAAGTCTCAGAAGAAACCAAATCCATCAACCTTGATCTTGGACTTGTAATCTCCACAACTGTGAGAAAATTCATTTCTGTCAATTAATCCACCAAGTCTGTGGCATTTTAGCATGGCACCTTTAACAAACTAATATAATCCTACTCTCACAGAAAAATATAGAAGAAGCCTAATTATTTGTTTTTAAGCTTTTTAAATTTTTTGTTTATTTTTTAGAGGCAGGGTCTCACTATGTTGCCTAGGCTGGACTGACTCCTGGCTCAAGCAATCCTCTTGCCTCAGCCTCCCAAAGTGCTGGGATTGCAGGCGTGAGCCGCGATGCCCAGCCTTGGTTTTAAGCTTTAAGATGCAAGAAAAAGCCGGGCGCGGTGGCTCACGCCTGCAATCCCAGCACTTTGGGAGGCTGAGGCGGGTGGATCACGAGGTCAAGAGATCGAGACCATCCTGGTCAACATGGTGAAACCCCGTCTCTACTAAAAATACAAAAAATTAGCTGGGCATGGTGGTGCGTGCCCGTAATCCCAGCGACTCAGGAGGTTGAGGCAGGAGAATTGCCTGAACCCAGGAGGCAGAGGTTGCTGTGAGCCAAGATCGCACCATTGCACTCCAGCCTGGGTTAAGAAAAGTGAAACTCCATCAAAAAAAAAAAAAAAAAAAGATGCAAGAAAAAAGAACTATGACTTACTCTTATTTATCTCTTTTTAGTATAATAGTCTCTCCCTCCTTCCATAAGGAGGATATGTGACATGGCTTCTAATCTATAGCTGGAAGAGCAAACTGACAGGAAAAATAATGACTACTTCTACACTAGACCTTATGATAATGTAATTTTTTTATTTTAATTTTTTTTTGGAGATTAAGTTTTACTCTTGTCACCCAGGCTGGTATGTGATGGCTCGATCTTGGCTCACTGCAACCTCTGCCTCCCAGGTTCAAGCAATTCTCCTGCTTCAGCCTCCTGAGTAGCTCAGATTACAGGTGTGCACCACATTGCTTGGCTAATTTTGTGTTAGTAGAGATGGGGCTTCACCGTGTTGGCCAGGCTGGTCTTGAACTCCTGACCTCAGGTGATCTACACACCTCAGCCTCCCAAAGTACTGGGATTACAGATGTGAGCCCCTGCACCCGGCAATGATGTGGTAATTATAATTAAATATTATTTACTGCCTCTTTAAATATATTTTCCTTTTGTGAATTGGGTTATTCAAACTTGGACCTATTGTCCTTTATGACTAGAATAGCTTGTTTGAGAAAGGAGAAGAGAAAAAGAATATATAGAATTTTCCTATTTCCTCCTTAATATTTGAGGTAATAGAATGGAAAATTTGAAGTAAAAATAAAACTAAAAATATAAAATCAATCAGAATTTCTTATAGCAGTACTTTTCCTTTTTTACATTATTGATGCCAACTTCAATGTTTTTTTATAGGGTCCCAAAATCTTTTTCCAGGAGTGAGCCTTGCTGGGGTATTAAACATTTGAACAAGAAAGATATGGGTGAGATTTGAAAAATAACTCATATGCTAAATATTATTGCAGAAAATAATCATCTTTTGTCTTAATAGGAGGCATAAATTAAAATCCATATGAATCTGGCTGGGTGTAGTGGCTCACACCTGTAATCCCAGCATTTTGGGAGGCTGAGGCGGGTGGATCATTTGAGGTCAGGAGTTTGAGACTAGCCTGGCTAACATGGTGAAACCCCGTCTCTACTAAAAATACAAAAAATTAGCTGGGCATGGTGGCGCGTGCCTGTAATCCCAGCTACTCAGGAGGCTGAGGCGGGAGAATTGCTTGAACCCAGGAGGCAGAGGTTGCAGTGAGCTGAATCACGCCATTGCACTCCAGTCTGGGTAACAAGAGCGAAACTCCATCTCAAAAAAAAAAAAAAAAAATTTATTTTATTTTTTAATCTAATATTAGTTTTAACAATACACAGACTATAACTGGTCTTGTAAATTTTGTTCAAGTTGGTAATTTAACAAGAAAAAAGGTAGAAAGGAAAACAGTAAATAAATGAAAGGCAAAGTCTAAGCAACAATGGCATTCCCAAGTCAAAGAACTGATGTAGAAAGGAAGAGCTGTTACTACATGTATGTAGCCAATTCAATTCTAGCTAAAGATAATCTTCAAAGCCAAATTAAATATTTTTAAAATCTAAAATAACATTCTGAATTGTATATGTTTTCAAAACTAAGGCCAGTAATAAATACACCTCTTTTTTTTTTTAAGGTGGGGGCGGTTATTTACTAAGGCTTTGCTGGAAAGAAGATTGTTCAAAATGTTACCTTCAAAACTTCTTCATGAAGGAATAGGGTGATGAGAAAACACAGTAAAAAGTTACAAATGAAGGATGATGATGTATGCTACTAGTAGAGAAGCCAGCAAAATATTTGGCTAAATCACAAGACTCAGGATCTCAAGACTATAAAATGAATGTTCCATTAAATAAGGAGAAATTTAGGGAAAAAAAGGAAAAGCTGAAGTTATTTTTGAAAATTTTCAAAAATTAAAATAATCCTCAATTGTTTATATATCTATATCTATATATATAGATTTTTTTTTGAGACAGGGTCTCACTCTGTCATCCAGGCTGGAGTGCAGTGGTGCAATCTTGGCTCACTACAACCTCCACCTCGTGGGTTCAAGCAATTTTCCTGTCTTAGTCTCCTGAGTAGCTGGAATTACAGGTGCCTGCCACCATGCCGGGCTAATTTTTGTATTTTTAGTAGAGATGGGGTCGAACCATGTTGGCCAGGTTAGTCTTGAACTCCTGGCCTCAAGTAATCCACCGGCCTCGGTCTCTCAAAGTGTTAGGGTTACAGGGGTGAGCCACTGTGCTCGATCCAATTGTTGATACTTGATTTGTAAAGCTGCACAGAGGAAAATAAAAAATTTATTTCTGTTATAAGGAATCTATCGGCCTGGTGCCGTGGCTCATGCCTGTAATTCCAGCACTTTAGGAGGCTGAGGCAGGCGGATCACCTGAGGTCAGGAGTTGGAGACCAGCCTGACCAACATGGAGAAACTTTGTCTCTACTAAATATGCAAAATTAGCCAGGTGTGGTAGCGCATGCTTGTAATCCCAGCTACTCAGGCGGCTGAGGCAGAATTGCTTGAACCCAGTAGGCAGAGGTTGCGGTGAGCCGAGATCATGCCATTGCACTCCAGCCTGGGCAACAAGAGCAAAACTCCAACTCAAGGAAAAAAAAAAAAAGAAACCTACAGCCGGGCGCGGTGGCTCAAGCCTGTAATCCCAGCACTTTGGGAGGCGGAGGCGGGTGGATCACGAGGTCGAGAGATCGAGACCATCCTGGTCAACATGGTGAAACCCCGTCTCTACTAAAAATACAAAACATTAGCTGGGCATGGTGGCACATGCCTGTAATCCCAGCTACTCAGGAGGCTGAGGCGGGAGAATTGCTTGAACCCAGGGGGTGGAGGTTGCAGTGAGCTGAGATCACGCCATTGCACTCCAGCCTGGGTAACAAGAGCGAAACTCCGTCTCAAAAAAAAAAAAAAAAAAAAAGAAACCTACAAACTGTCTATTTCTGTAAGACAGCTAATCACACATATTTGTACATGTTCCTTGTCTTTTCATTTAAACACTATTTCTCCTCAAAGCTGAAGGAGACTTCAATGTGTGGGCCCTCTTTCTTATTTTAATAAGGAGTTATTTCATCTTTAATCTGACTTGGGAAACTACAAGGACAAAACTTTATACTGTATCCTCCTCTCCTGTATCTTTTAAAATTTTGGAGTAATTTTGTAATTAAAAACACTTCACATAATTATATTTGTGGATTTTTACCCTTCAAGTATTAGTCTGTCCCAGCTCCTCCATCTTCCAGATGGTTGGAGCACAAAAGACCAATTTAGTATTAAATATATTCCATTAGATTATTCCTAAAACATTCCAATATTTAATAGTCTTTGAGATAGCCTAGCAAACCTAACTGCATTACCTCTTTATCTTTTAGTCCCAGGAGCAAGACTTCTTCCATAAGAGTAAGGCGGATATCCTTAGAGTCTCCAGAGTCTTCATTGTCTGGACTTTTCTCCCAATTACTGTCTTCCTCTCTTTCCAGCTTCTTTTCAGAGTTCTTGCTTACTTCAGTGCGACGGGCCCGGTGAGTTAAAGTGGTCATTCTCACCTGTTTCTGGAGGGAGTAGTTAAAAAAAAAAATCTGTTTGTATGCTTATGTAAATAAATACATATATTCATACATGCATATTAAACATGTATACAAATAATATTTACAGATTTAAATATAGAAAGAAAGGAAGGAGTAATGACCAGAAAAAATGGGTGGGTAATAATACAGTATCTTTTCCAAAGTACAATAGCTGAGATTTCACAGATAGCACTGATAAAATATAAAATGAGTAATTCTAAAGTCCGGTATAAATGATCATCTTTAAACTCTGCTGATTTCTTTTCTTTTTTTCCTTCTAATTTTTTTCTCAAGAGGGAGTCTTGCTCTGTTGCCCAGGCTGGAGTGCAGTGGTGTGCTCTTGGCTCACTGCACCCTCCGCCCCCCAGTTCAAGTGACTCTTGTACCTCAGACTCCTGAGTAGTTGGGATTACAGGTGTGCGCCACAGTTGGCTAATTTTTGTATTTTTAGTAGAGATGGGGTTAAACCATGCTGGTCAGGCAGGTCTCGAACTCCTGACCTCTAGTGATCTTCCTGTCTGGGCCTTCCAAAGTGCTAGGATTACATGCATGAACCACAGGGCCTGGCCAAGCCTGCTGATTTCTTGTGCATCATCTATAAACAAGGAGTGAATGTCCACCATTGTCACTTCTCTTTCACAAAATGGATCCCAAGTAAGAAAGATGGAACAACAAAAAATTGTAAGCATGCAGCCCCAAAATGCATATAATAATTCATATTTAATTTCTATAAACATTCAATAGTACTACATTATAAAACATATACAAAAAAATCAAAAGCAAAAAAGAATATGAAAACTAAATAGAAATACATGTTCTATATTTCCTTCCCATGTCCTAATGACTCATTTCAAATACTCACATGGAGATCACAAGTCTAGAGGATAACATTCAGAAAACCGTGTGCAGTAATTCCACAGTCAGTAAACTTAGCAGCTCGAGTCCTAGCTAGCCACATCTTGCAAATACACAAGGAGCTGCAAACAAATATTACTGGCAAGAGAGTGTTAAAAGATTAACAAATTCTTTCTCAATTTTTTATTTTTTATTTTTGAGGAGTTCACTCTGTTGCCCAGGCTGGAGTGCAGTGGCATGATCTGGGCTCACCACAGCCTCTGCCTCCCTGGATCAAGTGATTCTCCTACCTCAGCCTCCTGAATAGCTGGAATTACAGGCATGTGCGACTATACCCGGCTAATCAATTTTTTTTTTTTAAATCGAAGAATATGTCTTTTATTGTATGTACTACAGTAGAAAAAAACTGCACTAAATCATTTGTGATAAAGTTTATAGTTAGCATACTTTATTTTATATGAATCTAGGTATCAGTTTTTAAGATATGTACATCAAATATTTTAATTCAGCAATTCTACAAAGGAATATTTTTTAAGATCAAAAGAATAGTATTTAAGAGTTGTTATGACTGGACTTGGTTCTGCTCCTCTGGCAGTATTTCCCATTACTCCCAATAAGTAGTGGTGTCAAACCTTTTCTCAAAAATGTCTCATGCTTTCTTTCTGCCTCTGCTTCTCTGTACTCACTGGGGTCCTCTCCCTCTTCTCTTCCTCTTTACATTCTACCTATTCTTTAAAGGCCTGTGGACCCACTGAGAAGCCTTAAGTGACTTCCTCTTTTCTATTACCTGTATGTCGCATGGCCACTCCCTCAGCTGTACTTTCACAGAACTTTATTTATACTTACTTCCTTTAAAGTATTATAGTCTTTCTCTTGGTATGGCTGTCTCTCAACTGTAAACTTCTTGAGAACAGGGATATTGTCTTCTTGGGTTTTTATATTCTCCATAGCAACTAGCACAATGTCTTTAATGTTGTAACTGCTCGATAAATGTATAATGATTAAAATGAATACTCAGAAGTGCATATGAGCATTTAAAATAAAAATACAAATGAAGTGAGCTACAAAAGTGTTTTTTTTTTTTTTTTTGTACAAGGGTGTATTTCAAATGTGATTTGTTATGGGAGGTGGGAAGAAGAGTGAAGGAGGAAGAGAACCATGAAATAAATGCTTAACGGCACCAAGCCTATCTGGCACTGTGACTAGGGACTATTTCCTAAACAAATCCAAGAAACTTTAAACATTCTAGGGGCGGGGGTGGGAAACAAAGAGGAGTTTTCTTTAAGAAATTAATTACCCCTGGACATTTATTAGTTAAAAATCCTACTTGAAAGAAAAAAAAAAGGCCCCAAATGAATAAAAACCCCTCCCTCCCCATAACAATAATTTTAAAAATTAGAGATTTTTTGGGGGGGTGGGGAAGGGAAGTTAGGAAATGTAATTTTCTCGTTGCTTACCTGATGTTACTTCTGGGTTGTGGCTGGACGCAGGCTGTAGCTTGTGCTGTATTTCAGGACACCTGTTCCCCCCACCCCACCCCCGTCCTAGTAGGTGAAAAACTTAGCCACGCAGAGAGCACAAACTTCCTGATCCTTCGATGCAGAGAAGGAATAACACATCAGCTTCCTCAGGATCACTAGGCAACCTACCTTGGTGTTTCTTCATAAGGCCAATCAGAAATCACCAAGGTTGAGTCCCACCAATCGGAGCTCATAGGGGGAGGCTCTCCCCTAGCCATTCTGTTGCGATCCAGACAAACACCACCAAAAGGAGGCAGGTTTGCGTTCAACCTGACAGCTGGTCAATCCAATGAAGGAACCTTGGTGGAAGAGAGGAAAGAGGGCTGCGCTCCCCACCCCCATAAAACTGGCCAATCAAAGCGCTGAGTAAGCTAACAAGGACTGCCAATCTCGAAAGGTTTCTGTCGGTCAATTTCAGTATAGCAGGTGTGTTGCTGTAGTAGCGTATACTGGGACAATTAAGTGAGATGTGTTGGGATCCAAGCAATACAGCTAAAAATAAATAAATATTTTTACATTGGTTGTTTCTGACAGTCAATTTATTCTTGACTGTTCCAGAAAAACATGATCTGGGTCAGTGTATGGACGCTTATATGGTTTACCTTAAACAGGATGAATGCTTATATGGTTTACCTTAAATAGGATGAATACATTTCTACCATCGCATACCTACCAGCATTCCCTATAACGTTTATTACTGACAAACCCATGGATGGTGTATGTTTTTGGAATATGGCTGCTGAAACTACAAGAGACAAACAGATCTTTTTTTTTTTTTTTTTTTTTTTGAGACGGAGTCTTGCTCTGTTGCCAGGCTGGAGTGCAGTGACGCGATCTCGGCTCACTGCAACCTCCACCTCTCGGGTTCAAGCGATTCTCCTACCTCCGCCTCCCGAGTAGCTAGACTACAGGCGCGCGCCACCTGCCCAGATAATTTTTGTATTTTGTATAGAGACAAGGTTTCACCATGTTGGCCAGGATGGTCTCGATCTCTTGACCTCGTGATCCGCCCACCTCGGCCTCCCAAAGTACTGGGATTACAAGCGTGAGCCACCTTTCCCCGCCCAAACAGACCAGGTTTTAAGTCTTCCTTTTCTTTTTTTTTTTTTTTTTTTTTTGAGACGGAGTTTCGCTCTTGTTACCCAGGCTGGAGTGCAATGGCACGATCTCGGCTCACCGCAGCCTCCGCCTCCTGGGTTCAGGCAATTCTCCTGCCTCAGCCTCCTGAGTAGCTGGGATTACAGGCACGCGCCACCATGCCCAGCTAATTTTTTGTATTTTTAGTAGAGACGGGGTTTCACCATGTTGACCAGGATGGTCTCGATCTCTTGACCTCGTGATCCACCCGCTTCAGCCTCCCAAAGTGCTGGGATTACAGGCTTGAGCCACCGCGCCCGGCAAGTCTTCCTTTTCGAAAGCAAAGAAAGCAGGCAAGTCTGGAACTAGCTACCAGGCTTCTCATTAAAAACACAGCATTTTTCTCCCGTTACTGGGTATTATAAATCGTTCTACTATAAGGACACATGCACACGAATGTTCATTGCAGCACAGTTTACAATAGCAAAGACCTGGAACCAACCCAAATGCCCATCGATGACAGACTGGACAGGGAAAATGTGGTACATATATACCATGGAATATTATGCAGCCATTAAAAACGATAAGTTCATGTCCTTTGTAGGGACATGGATGAACCTGGAAACCATCATTCTCAGCAAACTGGCACAAGAGCAGAAAATCAAACACTGCCTGTTCTCACTCACAGGCGGGTGTTGAACAATGAGAACACATGGACACAGGGAGGGGAGCACTACACACTGGGGTCTGTTGGGGGGAAATAGGGGAGGGACAATGGGGGTGGGGAGTTGGGGAGAGATAGCATGGGGAGAAATGCCAGATATAGGTGAGGGGGAGGAAGGCAGAAAATCACACTGCCACATGTGTACCTATGCAACAATCTTGCATGTTCTTCACATGTACCCCAAAACCTAAAGTACAATTAAAAAAAAAAAAGCACAGCATTTTTCATATTACCACTCAAAAATTCTAGAAAGTGTGCTCAACTCTTCTTGCAAAGTAATAGCTATCGAAATCATCTAAAAATTAGTATTCCCTATCCCCCTATCCTCCTACCAGCCTTTCAAATTAATGGAGTCATATTTCCTGCTAATTAAATAAAAATTAGAAGCGATGAAAGGGCCTACATACTAAACAGTATTTATGCTACCAAAAATGCCATACTTTAAAAATCAGTCATCTTTTTGTCCTGTAAAAAAAAGGTTTAAAAAAGGTAAAGCACCAATTTTAAATTGTGCATTATATATTATAATGTTCATACATTATATCAAAATATTGAAGAACATAGTTTTAATAACAAAAGAGTCAGTTAAATGGTATAATTTTAACATAAGTAAAAAGTGAATCCATACCAAATTTTAATACCAAAGTAAACATTACTTGTTTAGAAAAATGATTAGAGGGCCTTAACAGTCAGTATATATTTAAAGAAAATATTAAGTAGATAATGAACAAAATCAATTTTTAAATTGTACTTATTACAGAATCAATTACAACATTTGTACTTTTTCTTTTATTCAAAAATTCTGTTGGATTTATCTCAAGATTAAGGACCACAATACGATAGTCAAGAACTTAATTTTAGTGTACAAACTGCTTTAAACTACATATATATTTTCAGAGTTAGGGAAATATAATATAGTATCCTTCAGTTTAAATGTTGAGAAGAACTTTGCAAACATGCGGAAGAAAAACAATTTTTATATATGTTCCTTTGGTTCACTAAACTTCCTCCTTTTTGGTACTGACTCTTGACTAGAATCAAAGTGATGGAGGACCTGTCAAAAGAAAACAATTATTAAGAATAGATACTTTCCTGTTTAAATGTCTTTTAGATTTTTTCATGTATCTGAGATTTCTTTCCTTTTTTAAAAAAATTATGCCTAGCATACCTGGCATTACTATCTCCTACTATGATAGGATATCTGGGTTTCTTAAAAGTAGGGTAAAATTGGCAGGGTACAGTGGCTCACACCTGTAATCCCAGCACTTTGGGAGGCCGAGGCAGGTGGATCACCTGAGGTTGGGAGTTCAAGACCAGCCTGACTAACATGGAGAGACCTAGTCTCTACTAAAAAAAATACAAAATTAGTCAGGTGTGGTGGCGCATGCCTGTAATCCCAGCTACTCGGGAGGCTGAGGCAGGAGAATCTCATGGCAACCTCAACTCGGGAGGTCAAGGTTGCCATGAGCCAATATCGCACCACTACACTCCAGCCTGGGTGACAAGAGAGAAACTCTGTCCCCCCCCAAAAAAAAATTAGAGTAAAATTTATTATTAACATCTTCCAGTGGCTTCTGAAGTATGTACTTGCAAAATGTATGATCTTCAATAGGATTGCTGTAGTAGCAAGGGATAGATTTAACATTATGTCCTCAAAATAGCCAAATATTTCAGAGGAATAAGAAGGGAAAAAAAGGTTTAAAAATGAACTACAAATAGAAAAACATTCTAACTTGAAATCATGTAAGTTTTAATTTATATCTTGCTTTTGTACTCTTGGGATGTTAACATTTGATTTTTAAAAATGGTCTTAAGTTTTCAGTTGTCTAATTTTAACCTACTAATAATACTAAAATATATAGTTAGAAAAATATGAATAACTCAGAAATGGCAAATACATTATTTGATTTGGTAAAATAAGGTTCTAAATAATGAAACAACTATACGGTTTAGGTCAGGAAAAATTTTCTTTCTCCAGAAGTACTAGAAGGAGAACATATATTTTTAGAGAACACATGGATTTAGTAACTTATCCTCCTTCTACTTTAGTTTTGGTCTCTAGAAAGCTGAGATCAAATTTGTGGCCCAATTTCAGTTCTATGGAAACAAAATGGCCTTAATATTCTTGTTCTGTCACTTTCTTATTCTACTTATATTTTTCCTGACACTGATTTTTAATTTATATTACACTTCCTCCAATTACTTTAAATCATTCATGGAATGAGACAGGAGATGTTTACATGGAAAAAACTAGTAAACCAACATAGTGCATCTTATTTCAAAATCACCTCGATTTTTAGAACAAAACATATTTAAACAAAATTTGAATATCAGAGCTCTCTGGTAAATCGAGGGATATAAAATTCATTTTGAATTTAATCTATAGTAATGATATTCTGATACTTGCCATTGTATTCAAACTATACATTATCATAAGACTTACTATTCTCCCAGATTCATGTTGACTTCTCTTCCGATTTTCTTTGGAAGATTTTACTGGTGGATTTCCATTTGCCTCCACAAAGATAGAATAATTACTAATTGGTTATTTCTCAAAGAACAGCCAATACTTGGATTTTTCAATCTTATGGAGCAATATGCAATATTTATTTATTTATTTACTTTTTAGAGACAGGATCTCCCTCTGTCACCCAGGCTGGAATGCAGTGGCACAATCATGGCTCACTGCAGCCTGAAACTTCTGGTTTCAAGCGATCCTCCTGCCTCAGCCTGCCAAAGTGCTGGGATTATAGGAGTGAGCCACAGTGCCCAGCTGGATATACAATTTTTTTTTTAAAAAAACAGCTTTATTGAGATATAATTTAGATACTATATGATTCACCCATTTATAAGTATACAATTCGATGATTTTCAGTACATTCTCAGAGTTGTGTAAACATCACCACAATCAATTTTAGATCACTTTCATCACCCTAAAAAGAAACCTCATTTCCCTTACCTATCACTCTCTTATTCTGATATTCTCCCATGAGCCTTCAGACTCTCTCAATAACTTTCCCAGTTTTGAATTTCAAATGAATGGAATAATATAATATGTGAACTTTTGTGAGTAACTTCCTTTAATTAGCATGTTTCCAAGGTTCATCCAAGTTGTAGCATGTATTGGCACTCCATTCTTTTTTATGGCCGATATTCAATTGTATGAATACACCACATTATTAATCCATTCATCTGTTGATGTATATTTAGGTTTTTCCCATTTTTTGGCTACTGTGAATAATGCTGTATATACAGTTATTAAAATGAATATTGGAAATTACAAATGATTAGGTGTCATATAAACTATTCTCTAAAAGGACATACTTCTTTTCTGATGTTTGAAATTTTCTTTCGAATGATAATTCCTTAGTATATATAATAGTGAATATTTTCATTGCTTGCCCTTTTCTAACCACAATTCAGTAATAATTCTCAAAATCAGGAGTACACTGGCTCAGAGTTCATGAAATAAATTTATGTCCTCAAAGCATTTTAATGTTACATTACAAGGAAATCTTGCTTAATAATTTTTAAATTCTGGTCTCTATCCCTATATCCTAGTAAAGGTTATTCATCCAAATAGAAACTGGCTAGGATGAATACTTTGCTTCTGTAAGTAGTAAATCTTGACATTCCTTTATCTCTTGCTTTCATGAATATACTCATTTGAATGCTGCCTTCTGCCAGTTCTAACTTCCCATTGAGAATAGGGGTGGGGGAAGACACCTAAAAATGGCACTATAATGAGTAGTGTTCTGATAAATGTTTAATAACCAGCTCTATGAGAGAAACAACCCCTGAAGCATTTGCTGATTTCCGTGCTGTGAATACTACCAATATGTCCAATTAAAGCTACCAACATGATATCTCTGAGTGAGGAGTTGGCACACCACTAACAGAGTGAGCTATTTCTTTCCTAAACTTTGGATATTTTATGTATTTTACAGAATGCTTTTTCTTCACCCCTGATGAAACTTTGAGAGTAACTTAAAGTCTAAAATCAAATATGAATTTTGATTTAGTATAATTCATACCAAAAGCTAAAATAAAAGTGATTTTTTTCCCTTAAGAACATGAGATTCGTTTTATACAAGATATATGCAAAAGATTAATTAGTAATATCTTATTAGCAAGATACTCAGTTTATAAGATCGAGCATGGTGCTTACTTTGGCAGCAAATATTAGAACGATATAGGTATGCAAAAGATTAATTTGTAATATCTTATTAACAACATACTCAATTTATAAGATTGAGCATGGTGCTCACTTTGGCAGCAAATATACTAAAATTAGAACGATATAGAGAAGATTAGCATGGCCCCTGCATAAGGATGACATGCAAATTCGTGAAGCATTCCATATTTTTCAGAGTGAACAGACAACCTACAGAATGGGAGAACATTTTTGCAATCTATCCATCTCACAAAAGTCTAATATCTAGAATCTACAAGGAACTTAAAAAATTTACAAGAAAAAACAAACTCCATTAAAAAGTGGGCAAAGGACATGAACAGACACTTCTCAAAAGAAGTGTGGCCAATAAACATGAAAACATTTATGTGGCCAATAAACATGAAAAATGCTCAACATCACTGATTATCAGAAAAATGCAAATCAAAACCACAATGAGATACCATCTCATGCCAATCAGAATGGTGATTAAAAAGTCAAGAAACAACAGATAGTGGTGAGGCTGTGGAGAAATAGGAACACTTTTACACATTGTGGGAATGCAAATTAGTTTAACCATTGTGAAAAACAGTGTGGTGATTCCTCAAAGACCTAGAACCAGAGATACCATTTGACCCAGCAATCCCATTACTAGGTATATACCCAAAGGAATATAATCATTCTATTATAAAGATACATGCATGCTGGCTGGGCATGGTGGCTTGTAATCCCAGCACTTTGGGAGGCCAAGGAGGGTGGTTCACCTGAAGTCAGGAGTTCGAGACCAGCCTGGCCAACATGATGAAACCCCATCTCTACTAAAAATATCAAAAATTAGCTGAGTGTAGTGGTGGCCACCTGTAATCCCAACTACTCAGGAGGCTGAGACAGGAGAATCACTTGAATCCGGGAAGCAAAAGTTGCAGTGAGGGGAGATTGCTCCATTGCACTCCAGCCTGGGCAACAAGAGCAAAACTCTGTCTCAAAAAAAAAGAAAAAAAAGATACATGCATGCATATGTTCATTGCAGCACTATTCACAATAGCAAAGACATAGGATCAACACACATGCCCATCAATGATAGACTGGATAAAGAAAATGTTTAGCCATAAAAAGGAATGAGATCATGTCCTTTGAAGACCCACGGATGGAGCTGGAAGCCATTATCCTCAGCAAACTAACACAGGAATAGAAAACCAAACACCACATGTTCTTGCTTATAAGTGGGAGCTGAACAATGTGAACACATGGACACAAAGAAGAGAACAATACACACTGGGTCAGGAGGGCGGGGGAAGGGAGAGCATTAGGATAAACCGCTAATACACGTGGGGCTTACTACCTGGGTAGTGGGTTGATAGGTGTGGCAAACCACTATGGCACACATTTATCTATGTAACAAACCTGTACATCCTGCACATGTATCTTGGAACTTAAATGAAATTTACTTTAAAAAGAAAAAAAAGAGATCGAGCATGGGAACATTCTGGCATTACAGGAAATTTCTCTGGGAGTCTGGATGAGAGTATCACTTCTTCCCAAAGCCTTTTCTGGATCCCTCCCTTTAATATACCTTCAGTAAAATTAACCATTCCTTTCTTAGTGCCTGCCTATGTAGTCTATTCAGACTTCTATAGTGGCCCTATATCGTTGTTTGTTTATTTCTAGTCACTGAATTTTAGCTAAGATCAAAAAGTATATGTTATTCAGGTTATATCCCAAGCACCTAGTAAAGTACCTGATACATAATAGGTACTTAGTAAATATTGGTCTAATAAATGAAATATTACAATAAACTCACATATGGAGGAGAATTACAAGGTTAGAATGGAAAACAAACCTAAAGAGGTATTTACCATTTTATTCTGAAAGACTTTTCCACTTCTTGTTCTGCCTTCAGACATATCAAGTTCAGATGTTTTATTGACTAACTGCTCAACCTAAAAAAGAAAATAATTACACAAAATATAACTTAATATAAAAAATATATATATAACTTAATATAATAAAACCTTTTCATAACACAATAAATGGGGTCCAAAAATTTAATCACATAAAATTTAGGGTCTTGTTAAATTAAAACCAATAATTTTGAGTTGGTTCATACTGTCACAAAAAGCACAAAAGTAAAGATAGTGAAACTGACACTTTACACAGTTGGCCAATCACTGAACTGAGAAAGTCCCAAATGATCACCAGGCATTACCCTTCCAGAAGACAAGAAGTTTAGTCTACTCATTTGAGAAATAGGCTGGGCAGAGGAAAGTAGAGAATCAATCATTAATCATATTATTTCCAAGTTCATATTACCTAAATCTATTATTTCAGAATTTTACTGTATTTGAAAAGCAAAATAAAACATGTTATGCTCAAGGCAACAAAAAGGTATTATATATCCCATTTGTAAATACGAAGCAGGGTGGAATAAATAACTGCCTAAGATTCTATCCAGTAATTTTCAGATTCTACCAACAGTATTTAGGTTTATTACTAAAAAAATCCACCAGTAATATCCTCGAAATTCATCAACATATAATTGCCAGTTTAGTTAATAATAAGCATTCTAAATGTTGAATTTTATTCTAAAAGACCTGGAATAACAAAATCTGAAAAATAAAAAAATAGCATATAAGCAACTGTCTTTTGAACAAAAGAAAAGTGAGAAGGAACCATCAAGTTTATACCTGAGAATGAGAAATGGAAAGATCTGAACTTTCTTTAGACCTCATAATTTCATCTTCCTCACAAACTAAACTTGGTTCTGTTAAAAAAAAAAAAAAAAAAAAAAAAAAAAAAAAAAAAAAAGTTAAGTAGGTATAAAATTGAATTGGAAGTGAGTTAATCTACATTTTCATTAACTTCTTACCTCCAAGTTCAGATGATCCAGTGACTTTTTCCTGCTCTTCCATTTTAGTTTCAGTGTCCAAATCATCCTACATAATTATGAAGAAAAAAATGGACACATTTCAAGAAGAAATAAAAACAACTGAGCAGAAAGCACTCATGAACGAATTTGTTTTATGTGAAGGCTAAATATGATATAAAACTACTGGCCGGGCATGGTGGCTCATGCTTGTATTCTCAGCTCTTTGGGAGGCCATGGAGGGAGGATTGCTCGAGCCTAGTAGTTCCAGATTAGTCTGGGCAACATGATGAGACCTTATCTCCACAAAAAATTTTTTTTAATTACCCGGCTGTAGTGGCATGTGTCTGTGGTCCCAGATATTTGGGAGGCTGAGGTGAGAGGATCACTTGAGCCTAGAAGTTTGAGGCTGCAGTAGCCTTGATCATCCCTCTGCACTCCAGCCTGTAGACAAGACTCTGCCTCAAAAACAAACAAAAAAACCCGGGCCCAGCACAGTGGCTCACATCTGTAATACCAGCACGTTGGGAGGCTGAAGCAGGCAGATCACTTGGAGTTGGAGACCAGCCTGGCTAACATGGTAAAACCTTGTCTCTACTAAAGATACAAAAATTAGCCAGGCATGGTGGCATACGCTTGTAATCCCAGCTACTTAGGAGGCTGAGGCAGAATACCTTGAACTCAGGAGGTGGAGGTTGCAGTGAGCTGAGATTGTGCCAATGCATCCCAGCCTGGGTAATAGAGCAAGACTCTGTCTCAAAAAACAAAACAAACAAACGAAAAACCTACAATTGCTTTATGCTTGCTAGAAATAAAAGTGGTCCTAACAACAACAACAAAAAGTGGTCCTAGAATTACTATCAAAAGGCAACTTATTAATCCAAATAAATACTATTTTTCTTTACTTTGCAGGGCTGTTTTAGGGACAAATGATAAAAACATACAACTTTTGGCTGGGCGAGGTGGCTCACACCTGTAATCCCAAGACTTTGGGAGGCTGAGGCGGGAGGATCACCTGAGGTCGGGAGTTCAAGACCAGCCTGACCAACATGGAGAAACTGTCTCTACTAAAAATATAAAATTAGTCAGGTGTGGTGGTGCATGCCTGTAATCCCAGCTACTCAGGAGGCTGAGGCAGGAGAACTGCTTGAACCCAGGAGGCGGAGGTTGTGGTGAGCTGAGATGGTGTCATTGCACTACAGCCTGGGCAACAAGAAAAAAAAAATGTATATATATATACACACACACACACATATATATATATATATATATGTATATATATATATATATATATACTGTATATATATATATATATACACACACAACTTTCTCTAAAATGTATGATGATTTTAAGATCCTACTACTCTTTGAGTGCACTGAATTAGACATGTTCACACAACAAACTACCACTTCTATATAGCTCTGGAATTTCCATACAAATGTTTGCATACGCTCTAAATATGCCCCAGCTGTCTTCAGAGAGTTATTGAAGTGTAAGCTCAGTCATGCTATGGTAGAAATAGCAACAGGTTTAATGTTTACATTATAATCATTGTTCCCTTTGTGTTACATGTGAAATAGATTTAAATATTTTAAAGATTGCTACAAACACCCCAGCCACATTTGTTATAAAACAAGACTGAGATTTAGGTTTTAGAAAAAAGTTTTCTTCTTTGACTGAATTGGTTGAAAATTCATTGAATTTTCCATGTGTAAAAAAAATATGATCATGGAGCCTAATCAGAATAGTAAATCTCTTTATATAAGTACTGTATTCATAATTTAGAATAAATTGAGACAGAGAAAACAAGAGAAGTGAGATTAAAGGACATAATGTTAATGCTTGAAAGATTAAAGCAATTATGACTTACACAATTGCTGGAAGTGAAGCAACCAAAAAACTCTTTTATACCTCTATTCATCCATTCACTCAATTAATACTTAGGATGCACTTATTACAAATCCAAGTGCTAGGCACAGGATGATTACAAAATTGAATAAGACACTTTTCCTGACTTCCAGGCTGCTTCAGAACAGTGACTTTCCAGGCTCTGGAGAAATTCAAGCATAGGCTACCTGAACATTTAGTAGGGATGTCGTAGAAAAGATTCCATCATTAGCTGGGGGCTGGACTAGTGCTATGTTTTTGAAATTATGCCCTAGAGTCCTAGGGGTTTCCTCAGAGTCCACTATGAAGGTAAGTGATGTAGAGAGTGGCAGGGCCTCCAGGACCGTCCATGCTTCAATCAGAATAGTTGTGCTTTTAAGTTCTAGTATAATGTTGTTTGGACTAAGTAAAAAGTTTTAAAACTATAGGTCTAGACTTAAGGTCCCTTCCAACCTTGAGTTTATGATTATAATATAGAATTTACACAAATGTTAATGGGAGCTATGAAAATCTTCAGAATTGAGTCAAACATTTGTTATTATTGTTCTTTGTAACTCTTTAAATACACTTACATTTGCATAATGATCCTGCTCATCTTCTACATCTTTGTCTCTCAGGATTTTTGGAAATGGTGTTTTTATTTGTTTTGGTGACAGTATACTTGAATCAACATTTTCCATTCTTTCTGTCTCGGTAGTCACTTTTACTTTGAAGGTATGAAAAGGTGTTGAGACTTCTCCCACATTTAAATACATAGGCTCTCCTTCAAATATAACTCCTTCACAGTCACCAGCCTTAAAACCAGGAGGCTGATAATCTGGGGGTGTAACTGCAAAAAAGTAAGTGTAAACTGGGCTGCTCATGAAATTAAAGAAAATATTATTATTATTGTAAAAACTCATGTGATTGCAGATATTTCAAATAGTATAGAAGAGCATAGGCCGGGCGCAGTGGCTCAAGCCTGTAATTCCAGCACTTTGGGAGGCCGAGGCGGGTGGATCACGAAGTCAAGAGATCGAGACCATCCTGGTCAACATGGTGAAACCCCGTCTCTACTAAAAATACAAAAAAATTAGCTGGGCATGGTGGCACGTGCCTGTAATCCCAGCTACTCAGGAGGCTGAGGCAGGAGAATTGCCTGAACCCAGGAGGCGGAGGTTGCGGTGAGCCGAGATCGCGCCATTGCACTCCAGCCTGGGTAGCAAGAGCGAAACTCCATCTCAAAAAAAAAAAAAAAAAAAGAAGAGCATAGGCCAGGCATGGTGGCTCACATCTGTAATCCCAGCATTTTGGGAGGCCGAGGCGGGCGGATCACCTGAGGTCAGGTGTTTGAGACCAGCCTGACCAACATGGAGAAACCCAGTCTATACTAATGCAAAAAAATTAGCCGGGCGTGGTAGCACATGCCTGCAATCCCAGTTTGAACCTGAAAGTCAGAAGTTGCAGTGAGCCAAGATCATGCCATTGCACTCTAGTCTGGGCAATAAGAGTGAAACTACATCTCAAAACAAAGAGAAGGGCGTAAGCTAAAACGTAAGAATCACTCTCCTACTATGTCCATGTCCCCATTTTCTTCCCTAAAGATAAGCTTTGTTTTTTTCACTTGACTGTCTGTGACCTTGAGTAAATTATTCAAATTATTTATCATCCCTGATTTAATTTTCTCATCTGTCAAATGGGGAAAATAATAGTACCTACTTCATACGGTCATTGTGGGAATTAAATAAAGTGCAAAATGTTGAGAACAGAATTGGCACATACTAAATACTCAATAAATGTTAGTTGTTATTTTGTTGCTTTATGTTCTTCTAGAAGACATCCATATAATAAAAGATATTTCATATTTACATAGGTTTTAGGAAATATATATATATATATATATATATATATATATAATTCCTTAAAAACACAAATGAGATAATACTGTTCTATATCTAGCTGGTTTTAACTTAATAATATATGTTGGATGATGTAATTTATCAGTACCTTCTTTTTAACAGCTTGTGTAGTATTCTATTATGCAAATGGACCAAAATTTATCTGGTCCTCAATGAAGAACACTCAAGTTGTTTCCAGTTTGTTAATATTTTAGCCAATGCTATCAAAATCCTTATATAACCTTGCATATTTGCACAATTATGTTCTCAATATATTTTTCTCACTGTAGAATTTCTGGATTAAAGATAATGTGCCTTTAAAATTTTTATACTGCCAATTTGTCCTCTAAAAATGTTGAACCTGTATACAGTCCCTCAAGAATATAAAAGTGCCTGCTTGGCCAGGTGCGGTGGCTCACGCCTGTTATCCCAGGACTTTGGGAGGCTGAGGCAGGTGGATCACTTAAGGTCAAGGAGTTCGAGACTAGCCTGGCCAACACGGTGAAACCCCATCTCTACTAAAAATACAAAAATTAGCCGGACATGGTGGCAAGCACCTGTAGTCCCAGCTACTCAGGAGGCTGAGGCACAAGAATCGCTTGAACCCAGGAGGTAGAGGTTGCAGTGAGCTGAGATTGTGCCACTGCACTCCAGACTGGGAGACAGAGCAAGACTCTGTCTCACACACACAAAAAAGTTCCTGCTTCCCCACATCTTTGTCAATAATGGGTTAACAAGTTTTATCAATCTGATAAGTGAAAACTGTTAACTCACTGCTAAGTTTCTTTAACTGAGTGAGGTTATACTTCACATGGATATGTTCTTATCACTAGAGAAGCATCTATTTTAAAGCTTATTTTTGGCCAGTTGCGGTGGCTCCGTGCCTGTAATCCCAACACTTTGGGAGACCAAGGTGGGTGGATCTCTTGAGATCAGGAGTTTGAGACCAGCCTGACCAACATGGTGAAACCCCATCTCTACTAAAAATACAAAATAGCCAGGCGTGGTGGTGCACACCTGTAATCCCAGTTACTAGGGAAGGTGAGGCAGGAGAATCACTTGAAACCAGGAGGGGGAGGTTGCAGTGAGCTGAGATCATGCCACTGCACTCCAGCCTGGGCAACAGAACGAGATTCTGTCTCAAAATACAAACAAAGAAAAAGCTTATTTTTGCAAATCTTTCTGTTTTGAATAGTGATATTAAATGTAAATTTTATAATTTCAAAAACTTTAGGCTGAGCGCAGTGGCTCACGCCTGTAATCTCCGCACTTTGGGAGGCTGAGGCAGGTGGATCACGAGGTCAGGAGATCGAAATCATCCTGGCCAACATGATGAAACCCTGTCTGCACTAAAAATACAAAAATTATCTGGGTGTCGTGGTGCACGCCTGTAGTCCCAGCTACTCAGGAGGCTGAGGCAAGAGAATTGCTTGAACTTGGGAGGCAGAGGTTGCAGTGAGCGGAGATTGCACCACCGCATTCCAGCCTGCTAACAGAGCAAGACTCCATCTCAAAAAAAAAAAAAAAAAAAAAAAGAATTTAGGTGCTAAAAATATTTGGAACGGAAACCAATTGTTTCAGTACTAATAAAACATAGGTACCAACTGAAACAAGATGTATTGCAAATAGTACCTCCATCGTAGTAAAAAAGTTTCATGGTCAAACAAACATCATTAGGTAAAGGCCCCAGATTTTGCATTAGGACATAAATCTTGCGAATGAGGAGAATGCTTGCTCTCTTGGTGTCAGTAGGTGACATGCTAGATCCGCTGCTTTGGTTTTTACTAGAAAAGAATCACATAATTAATTTCTTTTATAAAACCTGTGGCTTCTAATATCACAACTGTACATTTTAACTATTTGAGATTATTTCTATTATAGCATTACGTTAACCTGAAAGTTACCATGGGTTTTAATGTCACTATTATACAATTTTAATGTTGATTAATATCATTACAAGAAATCAATAACTTAATTTTACTTAAAGTGCATTTTATATAAAGTATTTAAAGGATGCAAATGATGTTTTAAGATTATATTTCTAATCACCTAAGTTCTCTTTCTGCAATTAAAATTGCATATGATAAGCCACAGAATCCTGGCTTGAAGCTACTACAAGCCACCACTCCATTTTGCACAGCCACATCTTAATGGTTAGTTGGGGATGTCCCCACAGTTTCAGAATGAATACTGAAGTTTAGCTATATAGCATAATACGAATAAGTGATCATCTATAATACAAAAAGAAAACTATAGAACAATACCTTACGAAGTCCATGAGTGGTCCATTATTGGTGTATTTGAATTTGAATTGGTAACATTCTGAAATTGTCTTAAACAGAAAATACTGAAGTTATGCTTCTGATATTCAGTACTGGCTGCTAAATAGCGATATTCTGTTTTTGTATGACTCAGCATTTAATCAATACTTTTTCTGCCATATTAATCCCTATTGGTCCATTGAAGCTTTTGATTCCTCATAGTCAGTTCTCATGGTTTGGGATTTGGGGCTTCAGGCTTGGAGAGACATTTACTTCCCAACTCATGGTAATGTATGTTATTTATACCACAGGGAAGGAACTCCTTAGCAGGCAGATAAGGGAGGCAACATACCTCAGCAGAGTGGCTAGTACAGGGCTTAGATCTTTGTTATACCTATAACCACAGGCAAGCCACTTAAGCCTTTTAAGTTTTACTTTCCCCAGCTTAAGAAGGGATTGAAGGCCGGGTGCGGTGGCTCAAGCCTGTGGTCCCAGCGCTTTGGGAGGCCGAGACGGGCGGATCATGAGTTCAGGAGATCGAGACCATCCTGGTCAACATGGTGAAACCCCGTCTCTACTAAAAATACAAACATTAGCTGGGCATGGTGGCGCGTGGCTGTAATCCCAGCTACTGAGGAGGCTGAGGCAGGAGAATTGCCTGAACCCAGGAGGCGGAGGTTGCGGTGAGCCGAGATCGCGCCATTGCACTCCAGCCTGGGTAACGAGAGCGAAACTCCGTCTCAAAAAAAAAAAAAAAAAAAAAAAAGAAGGGATTGAAGACAGTACATATCTCATTGGTAGTTGTGAATAAATATTCACAAAAGGGATAATTTATACAGGGTACTTAATAAAGTATCTGACATATGGTAAATATTCAATAAATGATATTAGTTATCAACAAGGTTGCTGATTTACTGATAGAAAAAAGGCACAATTATAAAACATATGAAAATAAATGAACATTTTCTAAACAATCGATCAGTTTTCTGAACAGTCTATCAATTCACAGCCTTTACCCAAATGATCTGCTTTGTCAGCATGAACACATACATATTAAGCATTAATTGCAGGTGTGAGTATCAAAGAAAAGACAAATTATCAGCTCTCCTGAAGCTTGAATTTACTTTCTTTATATTTCATTGCTTACACAGTGATTTTTTTTTTAAGATGAAGTTTTGCAAGCCGGGCGTGGTGGCTCAAGCCTGTAATCCCAGCACTTTGGGAGGCTGAGGCGGGTGGATCACGAGGTCGAGAGATCGAGACCAGCCTGGTCAACATGGTGAAACCCCGTCTCTACTAAAAATACAAAAAATTAGCTGGGCATGGTGGCGCGTGCCTGTAATCCCAGCTACTCAGGAGGCTGAGGCAGGAGAATTGCCTGAACCCAGGAGGCGGAGGTTGTGGTGAGCCGAGATCGCGCCATTGTTCTCCAGCCTGGGTAACAAGAGTGAAACTACGTCTCAAAAAAAAAAAAAAAAAAAAAAAAAAATGAAGTTTTGCTCTTGTTGCCCAGGCTGGAGTACAATATTTTGATCTCAGCTCACCACAACCTCCACCTCCTGGCTTCAAGTGATTCTCCTGCCTCAGCCTCCTGAGTAGCTGGAAATACAGGCATGTGCCACCAGGCCCGGCTAATTTTATTTATTTATTTATTTATTTATTTTGAGACGGAGTTTCGCTGTTGTTACCCAGGCTGGAGTGCAATGGCGTGATCTCGGCTCACAGCAACCTCCGCCTTCTGGGTTCAGGCAATTCTCCTGCCTCAGCCTCCGAAGTAGCTGGGACTACAGGCACACGTCACCACGCCCAGCTATTTTTTTGTATTTTTAGTAAAGACGGGGTTTCACCATGTGGACCAGGATGGTCTTGATCTCTTGACCTCGTGATCCACCCGCCTTGGACTTCCAAAGTGCTGGGATTACAGGCATGAGCCACCGCACCCGGCCTATTTTATTTTATTTTTAACTAGAGATGGTGTTTCTCCACATTGGTCAGGCGGTCTCGAACTTCCAACCTCAAATGATCCAACTGCCTCAGCCTCCAAAGTGCTGGGATTATAGGCGTGAGCCACTGCACTCAGCCCACAGTGATGTTTTTAAACATCTTTTTTTAACATCAGTTTAAATCTATCTCTCCGTGACTGAATGAAATATTATATTTTATAGCTATAGCATTAATGGGTAAACATCCAAATTGTGAACGGGCCTTCCTAGGTTCAAAACCTGGTTCTGCCACTGTAACCTTAGGCAAGAACCCCCTTCTACCTAGATTTCCTAATCTGTAAAGTGGAGATGCTAATAATGATTACCTGTAGAAGGTTGGGATGAATAAATGAGATAATGTACATAAAGCCCCAAAGAATAGAGCCTAACATAGAGTAAGCACTCAATAGATCTTTCCCCCTGTTTCTTATATTCTGGTTTTCCTTTTCATGTTCTCCCTTCTCTCTCCTTTTTTTTAAATTTATTTTTATTTTTTATTGCATTTTAGGTTTTGGGGTACATGTGAAGAACATGCAAGATTGTTGCATAGGTACACACATGGCAGTGTGATTTGCTGCCTTCCTCCCCTTCACCTATATCTGGCATTTCTCCCCATGCTATCTCTCCCCAACTCCCTGCCCCCATCCCTCCCCCATTTCCCCCCAACAGACCCCAGTGTGTAGTGCTCCCCTCCCTGTGTCCATGTGTTCTCATTGTTCAACACCCGCCTGTGAGTGAGAACAAGCAGTGTTTGATTTTCTGCTCTTGTGCCAGTTTGCTGAGAATGATGGTTTCCAGGTTCATCCATGTCCCTACAAAGGACATGAACTCATCGTTTTTGATGGCTGCATAATATTCCATGGTGTATATGTACCACATTTTCCCCATCCAGTCTATCATCGATGGGCATTTAGGTTGGTTCCAGGTCTTTGCTATTGCTCTCTCTCCTTTAATTGTAAAATGAATAGGTGGCTATCACTGGATTGGGATTAATACTCTAAGTTTAAGGATAACTTTCTTACTTTCCTAAAACTCAAGGCCTTCATAATTCTAAAATACAGTATAAAAATACTGTAAAAAGGCTGGGCACGGTGGTTCATACCTGTAATCCCAGCACTTTGGGAGGCCGAGGCAAGTGGATCACCTGAGGTCAGGAGTTCAAGACCAGCCTGGCCAACATGGTGAAACCCCATTCCTTAAAAAAAAAAAAAAAAAAAAAAAAAAATTAGATGTCAGGAGATTTAAGTTATTTCTAACAGTTTGTAAGCTTTGTGGCCTAAGATCAGTCACATAATCTCTGTCATGTTAATCTGTTTAAAGGTAACAATACAAGCCCTGCCTTACCTTAGAAGAGTTTTATGAAGCTCAAATGTGAAAATATATATGAAAGTACATTTTTTAAAGCACAATGAAAGCATAAGATATTCTTATATTATAGTTTTATGTTATTTTTAGATATTAGAGGCATTATGTTTCTTTAGTAACTCAAGTACACTTACCTGAGGATCTTCCGGGTTTGTGTATACCTATTTAAAAACAATTTACAATTGAGTTACCTAAGGCTAAGTATTCAATAACTAAATTGGATGTTTAGACTAAACATCGTATGAACTCAGTAAAACAAACAAATAAAAATGACCTCCCAAAATATTACTTTTTTGTTCCATTGAATAGATCAGTTATTTGAATAATGTGATATAATCAATTGATAGTTTTAGTGTCATTTAATTAAGCAAGGCCAACTTTGACTGTTATTAAAAAAAGAACACACAATTAAAAAATACTTACAGCTAGAACAACCATCCTTAGCTGAAATACAATAAAGAACAAAAATCTTACTTGTAGTCTACGAAATATTTTTTCATGATGAATCATAAGAATTCTTTGTCCTATTTCAACATGTATTCCTAATAACAAATAATCATTGCAGATCTTGACTTCATAAGATCAATGCCTATAAGGCAGTAAGTATCTTAGGTATGCTTTCCTAGTCCCCAAAATATCTATTGCTACTAAAATCACTGATGGTTGAAATGCATGTCAGCACTTTATTTCATTGACTTAAGCAAAAAGGACGTTACTTCCAATTACAAGAAAAATATATATTGTGAAATAACACAATATATGTGTTATATTGAAAACAATGATAACGGATTTAAAAAAAAGAAAAAGCAGAGAGTTCAGGGCCCTACAAATTTAATAAATGGAAGAAGTTTTGGAGACCATAGGAAAAGAAAATCACAGAAAATAATTTAATCAAGCGATCTGCCAAAAATCTGAGTCATCTTTGATTTTGATCTTTTCCTTATATTACACAGCCAGTCCATCAACCAATCCAATCAGTTCTACTGCCAAATCTATCCTGAATCTCCTCTCTCTGCTATCCTAGTCTAAGCAGCCATTATTTCTCACCAGTAATGGCCTAGGATCAGCCAGGCACAGCGGCTTACGCCTGTAATCCCAGCACTTTGGGAGGCTGAGGCGGGTGGACCACAAGGTCAGGAGTTTGAGACCAGTCTGGCCAACATGGTGAAACCCGTCTCAACTAAAAATACAAAAAATTAGCTGGGTGTGGTGGTGTGCGCCTGTAATCCCAGCTACTCAGGAGGCTGAGGCGGGAGAATTGCGTGAATCCAGGAGGCGGAGGTTGCAGTGAGCGGAGATTGTGGCATTGCACTCCAGCCTGGGCAACAGTGTGAGACTCTGTCTCAAAAAAAAAAAGTCATGCCCTATGATCTATTCTCCTTATTCCCAATCTTATTCTCCCTCTACAGCATACTCTCTAAATCATGGGCAAAGTGATTTAAAACAATTTTTTTTTTAAAACAGAGTATCTCCCTGTCACTCAGGCTGTAGCTCAGTGGCACGATCTTGGCCTTCTGCAACCTCTGCCTCCTGGGTTCAAGCGCTTCTCCTGCCTTAGCCTTCTGAGTAGCTGGGATTATAGGTGCAACCACGCCTGGCTCATTTTTGTACGTTTAGTAGAGGCGAGGTTTCACCATGTTGGCCAGGCTGGTCTCAAACTCCTGACCTCAGGCCATCCACCCACCTCGGCCTCCTGAGGTGCTGGGATTACAGGTGTGAGCCACTGTGCCTGGCCTAAAACAATTTTTAAATGTAAATCAAATATTACATTTCTGTTTATAAGCTTTGAATGGCTTTTCTTTGCACCTAAAATAAAATCCAGTGACTGCTCTGGCCCTGCTTATCTGCCTAGGCTCAGCTCATGTTATTTTCCCCCACTGCACAATTGCACTCCAGTCATATTGGCCTTCTTTTTGTTCCTGGAACTCTCTAAACTTCCTTCCAATTCTTTGCATTTGCTGCTCTGCCAGGAATATTCTTTCCCAAAATCAATGCCTGGCTGGTTTCTTCTCATTCAGGTCTATTAAATGTCACTTCCTCAGGGAAGCTCTTGTGACCTTCCCACCTAAAGTTACCCCACCTCTCCATTTATCACATACTTTTGCTAAAAATTTTAATGGCATTTAACATTATTGGAAAGTATATGACTTACTTGTTTTACTACTATAGAAGGGACCCTCTTTGTTTTGTTGATCACTGTTAGCTTACCCAGTTCCTACCTAGAGTAGATGCCTAGCACATAACAGGCACTAGATATTTACCATGCCTTAAAGGTGAAGGTTAAGGACCATGAATAAAAATTCATCTTCTTCACAATTAGCCTAGTGCTGGACTTCATTGTACATGTTGATACTAAATTATGCTAAGTATGCAAAAAGCCTTATAATCTATCTTAAAACCTTCTTAATTTTGCTAACTCAGAATTTGTGACAGTTTAAACTAGATTATATGGAAATTTATTTTTGAACCCTAATAAGGAAATAATTTATTAAATTATTAGTATAAACAAACTTGTAGAAGGCATGTGAAACTAATGAATAAACTATATGAAAAGACTCTTTAATTCATTAATTTTTTTATAAGTTAACGTGTTATTAATATAAATAAATTTTAAAAAACCTAGCATGGAAAAACTAGTTTAGCATTAATTCCATTAGCTTTAAATGAGTTAATGATTAGTCTTTAAAATATTCAAATGTTTAGGCTTTTCACTAACTCAGACCACCTACACTCAAGTTAGTTTAAATAAATGTTTTACTACACAATTTCAGTTAAATTTGTAGATCATAAACTATAGAAAAAAAGGACAAAGAGATTGCAAGACTTACATATTTTTTCTGTAAAGCATCATAACATCCTAGCATCCTAAAAAAATCAAGGATTCATTTTAGACTGAATGCATTTCCAGAAAATAGTGATTTTCATACATTTCCATATTATCTCATTACTAAATAATACAAAAATATCTTATTAAAGCTCCCTTCTTATTAACTAGCTTCAAACAAGACAAAACATAAAAAACAATGTGGCAGAAATGTAAAATGATGATAGGGATGGAAGAGAAAATACAAAATATCTGATAGCTACCTGTGGAGAACAATAGTAAAATAAATGAAACCTGCTTGCATGAAGCATAAAATAAAGAAATATTAATTTTTAATTTTAATTTTATTTTATTTTATTTTTTGAGATGAAGTCTGACTCTGTCGCCCAGGCTGGAGTGACAGAGACAGGGTTTTACCATGTTGGTCAGGCTGATCTTGAACTCCTGACATTCCTTGGCCTCCCAAAGTGCTGGGATTATAGGCATGAGCTACCATGCCTGGCCAACATTTATTTTTAAAATTTATTTTACCAAATACCCAGACTTCCAGGATAGGAAAACTTCAATGGAAAATTTAATGACCTACAAAAATGCTATGTAGCATTAAAGGATGATTCACTAAAATTTGGTTAAATACCAAAAGGTATCCAAGGTATAAAAAAGTCATATGAGAAAAAAATTATTTTCCCTCTTTAGGTATTGTTTTACTTACCATTTCACTAACTGTGTAGATCCTGGGCAATTTTTATCTTCTCTCAGTATTTTGACACAAAGATCTAAACACAAAAATAATAAAATACAGAGTTACTTAAGAACAGCAAACAACTAGAAATTTTAAATGTGTATTACAGGTAAATTATTATTATAGTTATTATGATTTTGAGACAGGGTCTCACTCTGTCACCCAGAATGGAGTGCAGTGGCATGATCTTGACTCACTGGAACCTCTGCCTCCTGGGTTCAAGCCATTCTCCCACCTCAGCCTCCTGAGTAGCTGGGACTACAGGTGCATGCCAACATGACTGGCTAATTTTTGTATTTTTTGGTAGACAGGGTTTCCCCATGTTGGCCAGACTGGTCTCAAACTCCTGACCTCAGGTGATCTGCCTGCCTCGACCTTCCAAAGTGCTGGGATTATAGGCATGAGCCACTGCACCTGGCCAGGACCACATTTTATATTATTTATATGCAATGTCCAGAATAAGTAAATCCGTATAGATGGAAAGTAGATTGGTGATTGTCTAGAACTGGGAAGGCTGAGGGGAAGTGCATAGTGGCTTAATGGGTATGGAGTTTCGTTGTAAAATTGACTGTGGTAATGGCTGTACAACTCAGTGAATATACTAAAGATCATTGAAAAGTACACTTTAAACAAGTGACCTGTCAGGTATGTAAATTGTATTAATAAAGCTGCTATTAAAAATAAAATTTATAAGTCAAAATTATAGTTTTAGAGCAAGCCAAAAAACATAATTTTAAAAGAAAGTTTTAAAATAAATGTTATATTACCATCTAGATATCTTGTTCCATAAGCACATTCTGGAAATATTCCTCTCAAATACGTGATACAGGATACTGAAACTGCTAGCAGCCTCTTCACTAACACCAAAGACTGATGTTCGGTTGATATCTTATTGGGAAATACCAGTGCACTCTAAAATTCAAGGGAAAATAAAATACTTTATTTAAATTTATTAAAAATAAAGTTTCCCTGGACTTAACATAGATCCAATTTTGCATAAGCATAGTACTCTCCCCAAGAATTCCTCCCTATATTGGCTAGTAACCCCCCAAAAGTCAGAGTGGTGTGTAAAATGTGAGGGTGTTTCTAGGGAAACACCCTAACAGACACATGCAAATAGTACCTACAAATCTTTTAAAAATTTTTAAATTTTTTAAAAAATTGAGACAGGGTCTCACTTTATCGCCGCTCAGCCTGGAGTGCAGTGGCATGACCACAGCTCCCTACAACCTCGATTGGATGCCAGTTGACAGGCACAAAGCATTTCATTAAAAAAAAGCATAGGCCGGGTGCGGTGGCTCACACCTGTAATCTCAGCACTTTGGGAGGCTGAGGTGGGTGGATCATGAGGTCAGGAGTTTAAGACCAGCCTGACCAACGTGCTGAAACCCCATCTCTGCTAAAAATACAAAAACTCTTGGGCGTGGTGGCACGTGCCTGTAATCCCAGCTACTCGGGAGGCTGAGGCAGAGAATTGCTTGAACTTGGGAGGGAGAGATTACAGTAAGCTTATCGTCCCAGCCTGGGTGACAGAACGAGACTGGGTCTCCAAAAAAAAAAAGTATAGAATAATTATATCATTATTCAGATTGTATTTGAATATATCAAAGACTAGTCTTTTGAGGATGAATAAAACAAATGTTAATCGTGGCTGGTATTTTTAAAACACCTTTTTGGGACATGCATATAAAGTGTTTTTAGTTTAATGGTTTTTAGTTTATTCACAGAGGTGTGTGTGCAACAATCACCACCATCAATCTTATAACATTTTTTTCTCCCCAGAAAGGAAACCCATACCAATTAGTAATCACTCCCTGTCCCTTATCCCATCCCATGTCCCAGCCACTAGTCTTTCTGTCCCTATAGATTTGCCTATTCTAGACATTTCATACATGGCATTTCATATATCCTCCCACAAACTCTAAAATGAGGAGGATCCAAATGATCCTCTTGCTGAGACTACAGGCATGCACTACCATGCCTGGCTAGTTTTTTTTTTTTTTTTTTTTTTTGAGAGATGAGGTCTCACTGTGCTACCCAGGCTGATCTTAAACTCTTGGGCTCAAGTGATTCTCTCTCCTGGGCCTCAGCCCAAAAAGTACCTACGAATCTTAAGAATCCCCTTGCAGATTAACTGTCTGTAAATACATAATACATGGATAGATAACATTGATTTTTCTCTTTGGTCACCAAGTAGGCTTAACAGAGGTTAAGTGTAATGCAAAATCCTGTACAAAGATGACAAATTCATATTTGTCTCTGGGTTACAAACATTCATTTTCTTTACTTTTTGAGATGGAGTCTCATTCTGTTTCCCAGGCTGGAGGGCAGTGGTACAATCTTGGCTCACTGCAACCTCCCTTACTGGGTTCAAGTGATTCTCCTGCCTTAGCCACCCTCATAGCTAGGATTGCAGGCATGAGCCACTGTGCCTGGCCTCATTTATTTATTTATTTATTTTTATTCTGCTTACATATTGTTCTGGAGGTGGACTGCTATGAACAGTACTTCATCAAAGCAACAAAGCAGTATTCACTAATACCTCATGTAAATTAAATGTGAATGAGCAATTTAATACAATGCAGCAAACATCTAATATAATTCTCAATTGATTCAAAATAGCAAATATCTTCATTTCTTAAAACATGCCGTTTCCTGGTATCATAAAACCCTCAAATATTTGAGCCCTAACTTCCAAATATAACAACAGAGTAGGTGAGACTTCAAGAAACAATAAAATCAGCTAAACTAAGATCTACCAAAATACAAGAAATCATACCATGGAAGTCCTCTGCAACTGGGCAGTGGCCATCTTCTTCTGATAAAGTATTTTCTTTAATTCAACCTTGTGACACAAATACAAGCTTTAACTTAGAGCTCATTTTTTTGCTCTAACATACCACTTTACCACATATAAAATTCGAAAGAATTTAAGTGAACAAATTTGAATTTCTTTAATTAAAACAGAATCTTCAAAAATATAAAGGCTGATACTGCAGTGGAACTCTTTCGAGTAGGGTCATGATTTGAAGCCATTTGCCTAACAAGTCTCAACTAAATGGGTTATTAAGAAACCCTTTCAGAGAACTTTTTAAGGCACAATCTTTCTATTTTTATTCACTATACATATTCGAACACGGATAACATTGTACAGGTAGGCATTCGGTAATGAAAAACTGCCCGTGGCAAACACGCTAACTTTTTTTAGTTTTATTTCTTTTTTCTGTGTTTCTTTCTTTCTTTTTTTTTTTTTTTTTTTTTTTTTTGAGACGGAGTTTCGCTCTTGTTACCCAGGCTGGAGTGCAATGGCGCGATCTCGGCTCACCGCAACCTCCGCCTCCTGGGTTCAGGCAATTCTCCTGCCTCAGCCTCCTGAGTAGCTGGGATTACAGGCACGCACCACCATGCCCAGCTAATTTTTTTGTATTTTTAGTAGAGACGGGGTTTCACCATGTTGACCAGGATGGTCTCGATCTCTTGACCTCGTGATCCACCCGCCTCGGCCTCCCAAAGTGCTGGGATTACAGGCTTGAGCCACTGCGCCCGCCTTTTTTTCTTTTTTTTTTTAGATACATCTCGCTCTGTCACCCAGCTTGGATTGCAGTGGTGCAATCCTGGCTCCCTGAGCCTCCATCTCCCAGGCCCAAGTGATCCTCTAACATCAGCCTCCCTAGTAGCTGGGACCACAAGCATGTACCACCATGCTCGACTAGTGTTTTTATCTTTGTAGAAATGGAGTCTTCCTATGTTGCCCAGGCTGGTCTCAAACTCCTGAGCTCAAGCTATTCTCCTGCCTTGGCCTCCCAAAGTGCTGGGATTACAGGCACGCGCCACCATGCCAAGCTGATTTTTAGTATTTTTAGTAGAGACGGGGTTTCACCATGTTGACCAGGACGGTCTCGATCTCTTGACCTCGTGATCCACCCGCCTCGGCCTCCCAAAGTGCTGGGATGACAGGCGTGAGCCACCGCGCCCGGCCTCTTTCTTTCTTTTTTTGGGGGTGCGGGGGTGGTGGCCGGGGACGGAGTCTCGCTCTGTCACCAGGCTGGAGTGCAGGGGCGCGTTCTCGGCTCACTGCAACCCCACCTCCGGGGTTCAAGCGATTCTCCTGCCTCGACCTCCCGAGGAGCTGGGACCACAGGCGCGCGCGCGCGCTGCCGCGTCCGGCTATTTTTTTTTTTTTTTTTTCTATTTTCGTAGAGCCGGGGTTTCGCCATGTTGGTCAGGCTGGTCGCAAATGAGCCTCCCGCCTCAGCCTCCCAACTTGCTGGGATTCCAGGCGCGAACCACCGTGCCTGGCCCCCGGGTCACGTTTCTTAACCGGCGAATTCAGCTGGAAGAGTTTGCTGACGAGGCGAACGTCCTAGAAGAAACCGTTTCCTTGAAACGTTTAAAGTTATTCCGCCTGGAGTCGCTGCCCGTATTGACCTCGAGAACCTCCGGTGACACGTAGGTATACATTTTTCCCGCAAATGTTTTACCGCTAAGACCTTAAGAAACTTAAAAGTAGGGGGAAGGTGACAGAAAAAGAGATTAAAAAGTAAAATACGCTCGCAAACACACAGAACATACACACGAATAAATAGTACATTACATCTGAGGAGCGGACGCCGGAGAGCAGACGAGCTGCGCGAAGCCGCACGCGCTCTGCCCAACGCGCATGCGCCTTTCTTCAACGGTCACCCGCTAGGGCGCGACAGTGGCTTTTCGACCCCTGGTCGAGGTCATCTTTCCCGCCAAGCGCAGCGCAATGCACACTGGGAACCTCAGCCGCAGGAAGGCTCAGCGCCACGTCTCAGGCAGGGACAAAATCAGACAGAACGGGGAAGGTTAAGTAACTGCGTGTGCCGTTACCTAATTTCTGATTGTTTTCTGACTTTTGATTTTTTTTTTTTTTTTTTTTTTTTTTTAGACGGGGTTTTACTCTGTCGCCCAGGCTGGAGTGCTACGGCGCGATCTCGACTCACTGCAACCTCCGTCCCCTGGGTTCAAGTGCTTCTCCTGCCTCAGCCTGCCAGGTAGCTGGGTTTACAAGTGCCCGCAACCATGCCTGGCTAATTTTTGTATTTTTAATAGAGATGAGTTTTTGCCATATTGGCCAAGCTGGTCTCGAACTCCTGACCTCAGATGATCTGCCTACCTCTGCCTCCCAAAGTGCTCTGGGATTATAGGCGTGAGCCACCACACCTGGGCAACTTTTGATTTTCTTTTTTTTTTTTTTTCACTATAAATTTTAATCTATGATATAAAATATTACCTAAAGATATAATTGAACATCATGTATCAGAAAATAAAACATAACAATGAAATGCAATTTTGTAAATACTTCTATGGTACAAGGATTATTTTTCTCAGATTCAACCTTGTAATTATGTTTTGTTTGCTTTCTAAAAATCACAGTTTATAAAGAACACAAGTAGAACTTGTTAAAATGATTGTCACAGGTATGGCATACTATTTACTAATTCAAAGAACACTACATTCATTCATATCAATTTTATTCATTAATAAATTATGAAGAATGAAATATAATATTCCATGTTTTTCATGAAATAGTGGTTTCGTCTTCCAGTCTAATCAGGGAACTAATAAATGCTTAGTTCATGGAAATACTTCCATTTTATTTACACTGACATAATTACTTCTTGGAGTCTAGCCTCATCAGTGGAGAAAAAGCACTTTTTCTAAAGGCAACAGCAAATAATAGCACTGATAACAAAATATAGCAAATTCAATAGTTGTCAGCATTGCTTTAGGAATTTTGAGACTAAATAAAATTATAACCATAAATAAAAGGGCTTATTAATGTCTTCTTTTCAGGAGGGTGATACATTCTGAAGGTTTTTTGTTATTCTGTTAAATAGTAAGAACTTCCAAACTTAAATGTCTTAAGGCTAAATGTTAGTTATAGTCCTCAGATTTTAGGCTTTTTTTTTTTTTTTTTTTTTTTGAGACAGAGTTTCGCTCGTTACCCAGCAGGCTGGCGTGCAATGGCGCGATCTCGGCTCACCACAACCTCTGCCTCCTGGGTTCAGGCAATTCTCCTGCCTCAGCCTCCTGAGTAGCTGGGATTACAGGCACGAGCCACCATGCCCAGCTGATTTTTTGTATTTTTAGTAGAGACAGGGTTTCACCATGTTGACCAGGATGGTCTCGATCTCTCGACCTCATGATCCACCCGCCTCGGCCTCCCAAAGTGCTGGGATTACAGGCTTGAGCCACCGCGCCCGGCCAGATAACTTTTGATTTTCTTATCGGAACTACCACAAATTGCATTCTCACCTTCCAGTCTCCTGTGTCTTCAGGAAACCAGTTGCTCTAGCAGTCTTTTTAACCGTTTCCACTGTGTTATGTCATTGGGGATAATGGATAGCTTTGAGTGTAATTTGTCTCATTTAGAAATAAAATAAAATCAGAGTGGGTAGGTATTAATAGTTGGAGATTAGTAGTACAAGCTTCTTAGTTTACAGATTATTATATGTCCAAATACATTTCTTATCAGTGTAAACATACAGACATACCTTGGAGATATTGCAAGTTCAGTTCGAGACCATGCAATAAAGCAAATAACACAATAAAGCAAATCACACAATTTTTTAACTTTTTCAGTATGTATAAAAGTTATGTTGGCTGAGTGTGGTGGCTCATGCCTGTAATCCCAGCACTTTGGGAGATTGAGGCAGGATGATTGCTTGAGGCCAGAAATTGGGGATCAGCCTGGGTAACAAAGGGAGATCCCGTCTGTACAAATAACTTAAAAAATTAGGCGGAGGTGGTGGCACACACCTGTAGTCCCAGCTACTAAGGAGGCTTAGGCAGGAGGATCCCTTGAGCACAGCAGTTTGCAGTTGCAGTGAACCCTGTTTGAGCCACTGCACTTAGCCTGGGCAACAGAGTGAGACTTTTGTCTCAAAAAAAAAAAAAAAGTTATGGTTACACTATAAATATCTTAATATATTTATTGTACATATCTTATACTTATTGTAGTCTGTTAAGTGTGCAGGAGCATAATATCTAGAAACATAATGCACATACTTTCATTTAAAAATACTTTATTGCTAAAAAGTGCTAATGATCATCTGAATAATAATCTTTTTACTGGTAGAGGGTCTTGCCTTGATGTTAATGGCTACTGACTGATCAGGGAGGTGTTTGCTGCATGTTGGGGTGTCTGGCAATTTCCTAAATTAGAACAACAATGTAATTCACCACATCCACTGACTCTTCCTTTTACAAAAGATTTCTCTGTAGCATGGGATGCTGTTTGATAGCATTTTACCCACAGTAGAATTTCTTTCAGAATTGGAGTCAGTCCTCTCAAACACTGCTGCTACTCTAGCCACTAAGTTTATGTAACATTTTAAATCCTTTATTGCCATTTCGATCTTGTTCACAGCATCTTCACCAGGAGTAGGTTCCATCTTAATAAACCACTTTCTTCAATTATCCATAAGAAGCAATTTGGCCAGGCTTGATGGCTCACGCCTGTACAGATCACAAGGTCATGAGTTCAAGACCAGCGTGGCCAATATGGTGAAACCCATCTCTACTAAAAATACAAAAACTAGCCAGGCATGGTGGTGTGTGCCTGTAATGCCAGCTATTAGGGAGGCAGAGGCAGGAGAATCACTTGAACTCAGCAGACGGAGGTTGCAGTGAACTGAGATCGTGCCATTGCACCCCGGCCTGGGTGACAGAGAGGGTCTCTGTCTCAAAAAAAAAAAAAAAAGACTGTTTCATCTTCTTATCATTCATGTGTTCACTAGAGTAGCACTTTTAATTTCCTCCAAGAACTTTCCCTTTACATTCACAATTTGGCGAACTATTTGGCACAAGAGGCCTATTCAGCTTATCTTGGCTTTTAACGTGCCTTCATCACTAAGCTTAATCATTTCTAGCTTTTAAGTTAGACGCATGCAACTTTTTCTTTCACTTGAACACACAGACAACATTACCGGGTTATAAATTGACCCAATTTCAATATTGTGGTATCATAGGAAATAAGGAGGCCCAAGCAGAGGGAGAGACATTGGGACACAGCCAGTCAGTGGAGTTAGTACACACACAACATTTGTTGATTAAGTTCACCATCTTACATGGGTGTGGTTTTTGGCATCCCATGACAATTAACATAGTCACATTAAAGATCACTGATCATAGATCACCACAGCGGATAATAATAATGAAAAAGTTTAAAATATTGCAAGAATTACCAAAATGTGACACAGACACATGGAGTTAGTATATGCTGTTGAGAAAATGGCGCTGACAGACTTCCTTGATGCTGGGTTGCCACAAACCTGCAATTTGTAAAAAATGCAATATCTGCAAAGCACAATAAAGCAAAGCACAATAAAACAAGATAAGCCTGTATTCATAAACTTTGAAATATCTTCATTACAAAGGAGAACACAGCCACCCTAGATATGAAAAGATTTGCCCAAAGTCATTCAACTAGGAGAGAAATGAAGACTAGAACCATGTCATCAGGATTAAAAATAGTGAAAACCTTGGTTTAATAAATATTTGGAATTATAGTTAAGTCATTTTTTTTTTTTTTAGATGGAATCTCACTCTGTCACCCAAACTGGATTGCAGTGGCGAAATCTTGGCTCATTCCACCTCCCAGGTTCAAGCAATTCTCCTGCCTCAGGTTCCCTAGTAGCTGGGATTACAGGCGTGTACCACCACACCCAAGTAATTTTTGAATTTTTAGTAGAGACAGGGTTTTACCATGTTGACCAGACTGGTGTTGAACTCCTGACCTCAGGTGATTTGTCCACCCTGGACTCCCAAAGGGCTAGGATTACAGGCATGAGCCACAGTGTCCAGCCACTTTTTTTCTTTAGAGGCAGGGTCTCTTTCAGTCTCCCAGGCTGGAGTGCAGTGGTGCAATCATACTTCACTGCAGCTTCATACTCCTGGGCTCAAGCAATCCTCTCGCCTAAGCCTCTGTAACAGCTGGGACTACAGGTGTGTGCCACCACACTCAGCTAATTTTTAAATTTTATTGTAGAGTCAGGGTCTTGCTATGTTGCACAGGCTGGTCTTGAAGTACTGGCCTCAAGTGATCTTCCTACCTCAGCCTCCTGAAATGTTTCAGTTACAGGCATGAACTGCTATGCCAGACCTATTTTCTTTTCTTTTCTTTCTTCTTCTTCTTTTTTTTTTTTTTAAGACAGAGTCTTGTTCTGTCGCCAGGCTCCAGGCTGGAGTGCAGTGGTGCGATCTGGACTCACTGCAAACTCCGCCTCCCGGGTTCAAGCAATTCTCCTGCCTCAGCCACCTGAGTAGCTGGGACTACAGGCGTGCACCACCATGCCCAGCTAATTTTGTATTTTAGTAGAGATGGAGTTTCACCATGTTGGCTAGGAGGGTCTTGATCTCTTGATCTCGTGATCCACCCGCCTCGGCCTCCCAAAGTGCTGGGATTACAGGTGTGAGCCACTGTGCCTAGCTCTTTTTTTTTTTTTTTTTCTTTTGAGACAGACTCTCTCACCATCACCCAGACTGGAGTGCAATGGTGCGATCTCGGCTCACTGCAACCTGTGCCTCCCAGGTTCAAGCAATTCTCCTGCCTCAGCCTCCCAAGTAGCTGGGATTTCAGGTGTCCACCACCTTGCCTGGCTAAGTTTTGTATTTTTAGTAGAGACGGGGTTTCACCATTTTGGCCAGACTGATCTCAAACTCCTGACCTCAGATGATGCCCTCCTTGGCCTCCCAAAGTGCTGGGATTACAGGTGTGAGCCACCATATCTGGCCCCCTTTATTACATGTTCTGACTTATAGTCTTTCTGGTAACTTAGAGTATGCATACTTGAAGCACTATCAAGATTCTCATCTAGAAGAGAAGAGTAAGAAAAGAATAATTTGATGGAAAGAAATAGTAAGTCTTATGCTTGTAATTTCAGTACATTGGGAGGCCAAAGTGGGAGGATCACTTCAGGCCAGGAGTTGGAGACCAGTCTGTGCGACATAATGAGACTCCAGTCTCTACACACACACACACACACACACACACACACACAAAATAAGCCAGGCATGGTGGCTTGCACCCTCTCATCCCTGCTACTGGAGGGGTTGGGGGAGATATGTGAGATGAAAAAAATAGCTTAAGCCTGGGAGTTCAAGGCTACAGTGAGCAGTGATTGCACCACTGAACTCCAGCCTGGGTGACAGAGTGAGACCCTGTTTCAAAAAAAAAAAAAAAAAAAAAAAAAAAGAGAGAAAGGAAAAGGAAATACTAAGTATCTGTCATATTTATTTTAAATGTATTAATGGCATTGTCTCATAGACTCCTAGTTCTGGAATACTTAAATCTTGTTTCTTTTTTCAAATATATTTTTTCAATTTTTTGGGCTAATCTCCCTTCTATGTGCTCCTGAAGTGAGCACTGTTTCTTTCCTTTTATTACACAGTTTAAAGTTTTGTCAACTTTTATTCTGTGATGACTCCCAGATTTACTTTGTTCATTTTTTATTTCTTTGCTGTTTTCAGAAAATGATATATTTAGTTAGTTTAGGGTTTTATCACTACACATGTAGACTACTATAATAACTTTTAGATTCTTTTAGATTGCCTCTGTTTTATTTATTTTTATTTTTTTATTTTTTATTTTTTTGAGACACAGTTTTGCTCTTGTTGCCCAGGCTGGAGTGCAATGGCATGATCTTGGCTCACCACAACCTCCGCCCCCCAGGTTCAAGCAATTCTCCTGCCTCAGCCTCCTGAGTAGCTAGGATTACAGGTGTCTGCCACTATACCCAGCTAATTTTTGTGTTTTTAGTAGAGATGGGGTTTTACCATGTTGGCCAGGATGGTCTCCAACTCCTGACCTCAACTGATCCACTCACCTCAGCCTCCCAAATTGCTGAGATTACAAGAGTGAGCCATCACACCAGCCTGGATTGTTGCATTTAAAATTTTTGTTTATTATTTCCCAATTTATTTGTTTTGAAACAAGGTCTTACTCTGTCACCCAGGCTGGAGTGCAGTGGCATTATCATGACTCACTGCAGCCTCAGTCTCCTGGGCTCAAATGATACTCCCATTTGCTGGGATTACAGGCTTGAGCCACCGCGCCCGGCAAACTTGAATTTTTTAAATAGTAGGTTTGTTGAAGAGCAGCCAGTGATAGAGAAATGTCATAGGGCAAAGTGTGGAAAAGTTAAATGTAATACACTGGGGGAAACTTAGCAGGCCCTTCTGTTTAGATTCCTCTTTGTGCCCCTGTGCTTTTGGAGGTAAGGATGCTCCTTTTCTCTGGGTGCAGGGAGAGCACCTCTTACATGACGGGCTTATGATTTACTTCAGGGGAAGGTCAGAAAATCCTTCCTAGGCTTTGTGGCTGCTTCTGGGGAGAAGGGCAGGCAGAAGGTCAGAGTCACTTTCCTGCTTCTGCAGTTTCCTCAAATGCCTCCAGCTTAAAATATTCAATTTGTCAAGGTGCTGTATTTTGTGTAGGGCGTCCTGAACCTTGCCACTAACCTCTAACTGAAAGTTAGGATGAAATTTCTCAATGTAGTTCATAAACCACAGTGATATTAGCAATACTTCATCATCAAAAGAAAACCCAGATATTTTCATATCACATTACTTTTTTGCATCTGTTTTCGTTACGCTCACCACTACTTCAAATTTAGGATAGCTAGTACCTCTTATTTAATGCATTTATAAAGATGCATGTATATTAGTGTATAAGAAACATATTTAACATTTTAATAACTGTATTTCAATAATAATTGGCTTCCTTTGTAATCCTATATGTTTTATGCATTTAAAAACATGATTCTGAGAAGGCATTCATAGGCTTTATCAGATTGCTAAAGACTAAGAACCCATGTTTTTGTTCTACTTTCAAATACTTGTGGATTAAAAAATATATGTTAAAAACTGAAAAGTAGGCTAGGTGAAGTGGCTCATGCCTAGCACTTTGGGACGCCGAGGTGGGTGGATCACCTGAGGTCAGGAGTTCGAGACCAGCCTGGCCAACGTGGCAAAACGCTGTCTCTACTAAAAATGTAAAAATTAGCTGCGGGTGGTGGTGTGCACCTGTTATCCCAGCTGCTTGGGAGATTGAGGCAAGAGAATCTCTTGAACTGGGTAGGCGAGGTTGCAGTGAGTTGAGATGGCACCATTGCACTCCAGCCTGGGCAACAGAGGGAGACTCCGTCTCAAAAAAACAAAAATACCCCCACAAAACTGAAAACTAATCAACTAAATACTTTTTAACTATAATATCTACAATATTCTCTACACCTTTGATGATAACCATGTATTATGGTATTATGTTTTTATATTTAGCAAATCTTGTTCCTTAAAATGCGCTTTATGGAGAAGGAGCCAGACTTAATGAAATTAGTTTAGGTCAGTTCAGGATACATTAATGACATTATCCCACACATTGTTCATGCCTATGACATGAACTTAAGAAATTTAAGGTTCCTCCTGCCTGCTTAGATGCATTTACTTATCTAGAGCAGTTGTGAGGAAGATCCATTTGAATCAGATAAAAATATAAGCAGTGGAGTATCGGTTATTTTATTCCAGTTGGCTCAATTATTTGCCAAGAAAAGGTCTTGGTCAAATTGTTGATGGCTAGGTCAAAATAATTTGGACTAGTGTATTAAATTGTTGATCATTAAAATAATTCTTCCAAAGTGCCTGTCTTTTATGCATTTGTTTTCTTTAACATGATTTAATTTAAAAACATTTATTGAATCCTCTTTTTTTTAAGACAGAGTCTGGCTCTGTCACTCAGGCTGGAGTGCAGTAGCGCGATCACAGCTCACTGCAGTCCTGACCTCCTGGGCTCACATGATCCTCCTGTCTTAGACATCTGCTTAACAGGGACCATAGGCACACACTGCCATTCCTAGCTAGTTTCCCTTTAATTTTTGTGGAGACAGGTTCTCACTATGTTCCCCAGGCTGGTCTTGAACTCCTGGGCTCAAGGCGATCCTCCTACCTTGGCCTCCCAAAGTGTTGGGATTACAGGTGTGAGCCACCACACCCGACGTGTTAAATCCTTTTATGTGCAAAGATACAATCTGAGCCCTTAGGACATTTGTAGCCTAATATTTTCTTTTTGTTTGTTTGTTTCTTTTTTTTTTTTTTAATTTTTACTTTTATTTAGCCTAATATTTTCTTCCATCAAAGTTGCTAAAGCCCATCACCAGAATACCACAATTAATATTTTCAGGAAAGAGTATTAATAGTTGCCTAGGAATAAGAATGGTATGTGGCAATGATAGACATTTGAAATGGCAGATTTATTAAGTACTTTTAAGCCATAAAGTTACAAGAGGCTGTTAGGGGTCTTAAAAAGACAAACAGTATACAATAAAACAATGAGAAATGACAGATTGTTTTAGGTTGAACAATTTTTATACAGTTTTATCTATAGTACATTACTAATTTACTTAGCAAACTTTTCCTGAGATTTGCAAAGTTAAAAAAATGAAGAATCAAATTATATTTTCTTTTCTTCTTTTTTTTTTTTTGAGACAGTCTCCACTCTGTCACCCAAGCTGGAGTGCAGTGGTGTGATCTCAGCTCACTGCAGCCTCAACCACTTGGGTTCAAGGATTCTCCTGCCTCAGCCTTCCGAGTAGCTGGGATTACAGGCATGCACCACCATGCCCAGCTAGTTTTTTGTAGTTTTAGTAGAGAGGGGGTTTCACCATGTTAGCCAGGCTGATCTTGAACTCCTGGCCTCAAGGTGATCTGCCCACCTTGGCCTCCCGAAGTGCTGGGATTACAGGCGTGAACCACCACGCCCAGCCTCAAACTATATTTTCTTAATAGTACAGTAAATATACATTAATCATGACACAATTATTTATTCTGGATACAGCAGGAAAAATTAAGAGAAAGTGCTTCACATTTCTTGATTTGTTATAAAACGAAGAGATCCTCTAGATTTCTGGGTAAGAGGGGTAACTAGCAATCCCACAGTGGTTTCCTTTATTTCTTGCCATCCGAATATATCCTTGTTCACCAAAGTTGCTGCCCCAGCTTTAGAAAAAGAAATATTACAAAATTACAAATACATACAATCAAATAATATTATCAACTTTTTTTTCATATTATCAACTTTTTATCTCATTGTTTTTCCTCTATAAGTGATTACATATGAAAGGCTGTAAAACAAAATTAGAATGAAATAATATAATAATTTCTCTAGGGATTTCAGGCAAATTTAAATATGGGTTTGGAAAGCTTTAGTGCTATATTGATGAATAGACTTAATACCGAGGGAAAACTATAGTAAGATCCATCCCAGTTCTTTAATCCTCCTACTTTAAAAATATGCCTTCTCTAAGGAAAGAGTATTAGTATCCTTTTTTTTTTTTTTGAGACGGAGTTTCACTCTTGTTACCCAGGCTGGAGTGCAATGGCGCGATCTCGGCTCACCGCAACCTCCGCCTCCTGGGTTCAGGCAATTCTCCTGCCTCAGCCTCCTGAGTAGCTGGGATTACAGGCAAGTGCCACCATGCCCAGCTAATTTTTTTGTATTTTTAGTAGAGACGGGGTTTCACCATGTTGACCAGGATGGTCTCGATCTCTCGACCTCGTGATCCACCCGCCTCGGCCTCCCAAAGTGCTGGGATTACAGGCGTGAGCCACCCGAAACTCCGTCTCCAAAAAAAAAAAAAAAAAAAAAAAAAAAAAGACTTTATCTCTAAATTTTTTGATACCAGTATCATGGGTAATGATTTTCTATCAAACTTAAATTCCTCTATAGAACGTCAATTAAGAAATATTTTTGAGTGACTAATATGAAAAAGGTATAGGGCAGGGAATTCTAAAGTAAACAATAAAAATGCAACTCTGAAAGAGCTTTTTGATCTGTAAGTGGAGCTGAGATAAGACTTTCTCGTAATTAAAGCTATTGAAAAATGAGCCAAGCATGGTGGCGCTCACTTGTAATCCAAGTGCTTTGAAAAGCTGAAGTGGGAGGATTGTTTGAGGCCAAGAGTTTGAAACCAGCCTGGACAATATAGCAAGACCCTGTCTCTACCAAAAAAAAAAAAAAAGTTTTTTTGAGATGGAGTCTCACTGTTTCCCAGGCTGAAGTGCAGTGGCACAATCTTGGCTGACTGCAACCTTTGTCTCCTGGGTTAGAGCAATTCTCCTGCCTCAGCCTCCTAAGTACCTGGGATTACAGGTGTGTGCTACCACATCCAGCTAATTTTTATATTTTTGGTAGAGACGGGGTTTTACCATATTGGTCAGGCTGGTCTTGAACTCCTAACTTCAGGTGATCCACCCACCTCAGCCTCCCAGAGTGTTGGGATTACAGGTATAAGCCACCATGACTAGCCCAAAAATTTGTTTTTAAAAATTAGCCAGGCATAGTGGCTGTATTCCTTAGCTACTCGGTAGGCTGAAGTGGGGAGGGTCACTTGAACCCAGGGATTCGAGATTACAGTGAGCTATGATTGCACCACTGCATTCCTGACACTCCAGCCTGACCCTGTCTCAAAAAAAAAAAAAAAAAAAAAGAAAGAAAGAAAAAGCAAAGAAAAGAAATATTTCTGCCTGGCACTGGAAGTGTTCAAGCAAGCGGAATTTACTTTGTAGAGATGCTACAGATGGAATTCATGGGTCAGATTAGGGTTGGAGGTGATCAGTGTTTCACTTTTTGATTTCATGGACTTAGAGGAGTTCAGAAAGTTTTTACAGATTGATATATACTTATCAATTTAAAAACCATACTATTGGCTGGGCACGGTGGCTCATGCTATAATCCCAGCACTTTGTGAGGCCAAGACGGGTGGATCATTTGAGGTCAGGCGTTTGAGACCAGCCTGGCTAACATTGTGAAAACCCGTCTCTACTAAAAATAAAAAATTAGCAGGGCGTAGTAGCATGTGCCTGAGTCCCAGCTACTTGAGAGGCTGAGGCAGGAGGCTTGAACCCAGGAGGCAAGGTGGAGGTTGCATTAAGCTGAGATTGCACCTCTGCATTTCAGCCTGGGTAGCAGAGTGAGACTCTGTCTCAAAAAAAGAAAATAAATAAAAATCATACTACTAACTATCACCATCGTGTTGTAAAAGAAAAGACATTTTAACAGCAAAAGCAAAAAATCCAAAGATATAATCTCTATTTTAAAGATAGTCTTTTGAGTAAATTCAGACTTATGAAAAAGTCACCAAAATATTTTTATTTTTCTTATTTTACCAAGACTGATGAAAAAACTGACAAAATCCTTTTAAGAGAAATGATTTCTGAAGCTCTTTATGATTCTGAGGTTTTGTAGTGGTAGATATCATTCAAGGCAGAATTCATTAAGTGCTCTAGGATACAAATAAAAGCATGAAATTGAGAAAATGCCTAGTGTATCTGGAGTGTAAGAAATTTGGTTGAAAGGAAAATCGGATATTTTTAGAATAATAGTGGGAAAAAAAAGACAGAAAGCTGGTTTGGGGCCATCCTGTGAACAGCTTAGAACTGCACGTGGAGGAACATGTACTTCAATTACATAGGCAAAAGGAAGAAGCTGTTACAAATTTTGGCTCAGGGACTCAAAGGTTGTGTTTTTGCATGCAGTGGAGAACCTAAGAAATGCTGGTTTATTGCTGGCAGACAAATGATACCATTTAAAAGGACTGTGCTTTAAGAAGCCTTAAATACTCTATGTATCAGCCCTCACTGGACCATTTGCAGGTCCTATTTTTATCTCTCTGTATCATTTAACACAGTTGCCTACTCCCACCTCACTGGTCTTTTGGCCTTAAGACACTACTCTGTTCTGATTTTCTCATCTGTCTCTGGTCACTCCTTCTCAAACATTTTCATGAGCTCCTTTCTCTGCTGCCTTTCACTTAGTTGCCACTCCACTGCTTAGAAATATTCAATGGCTCTCCGTACCTTTACAATAAAATTCAAACTCCATCATCACCTCTAATAAGTCAATGGCTGCACTGTTTTTATTTGTTTTTTTTTTTTTTTTTTTTTTTTTTTTTTTTTTCGGACAGAGTCCCACCGTGTGGCCCAGGCTGGAGTGTGGCTGCAGCTATGACCTCCTGAGCTTAAGCAATCCTCCTGCCTCAGCCTTCCAAGTAGCTAGGACCACAGCTGCATACTACCATGCTCAGCTAATTTTTTATTTTTAGTAGAGAAGAGGTCTCACTATGTTGCCCAGGCTGTAGCAACGTTCTTTTAATATCTAATTTGATAACAAAAGCAATAAAAATTGTCTGGCCAGGCTATTATTAATAGCTACCATTTATTTAGCACTTACTCTGTGCCAAACAGATTCACATAAATTATCTAATTTAATCATCATTCTGTGAGGTTAGTATTATCTTCTTTTAATAAAGAAAAAAACAGAAGGGCAGAGTGGTAAAGTGGCTTGCCAAATGCCACATAGATGGTAAACTGTGAAGCCAGAGTTCAAATCTAGGATTGTTTTATTCCAAAGCACACTCTATAACTTTTATACTCCTGCCTATCCCTGTAGTAATCTTTGTGAGTGAAGTCAAATTCAGATCAGAACATCTAGGATGTCATGTAATTTACATCTTACTATGGTCACTGCCTTAAATAATAGATAAAATAAATGATTTTAGATGAACTGAGCTTGGACCTGAGTTCTAGTATGAAAATTGAATTGAGGGTCTAGTTACTAGCAGTATGAATTCATTCAATGAGACCAAGGAATCCGAGACCCCATTCAACATCTGGACAACTTACTTTTCTCAGTTTTACAGATCAAGATCAGCTGCCCCTAATTTTGCAAAAGACCTCATACCTCTTTTTGACTGAGTCCTGCTAACTTCACTTAAACAATGAAACTGATTAAAAAAAGCTTAAGCTAAATAAAATATCTGAGGACAAATTCTTGCCTTCAACTATACAAGGTCTGTTCCAAATGTTAATTTCAGTACTTACCAAGTTGTATATTTTTATTGATTCTATAGCCCTTTCACTCAAACTGTTCAAATTTGGGTAAGTTTGCTAACTAAATGTCTCTCATAGGAGTACTTTAAAAATTAAATGAGAAAATGTATTTAAAGTACTTGCACAATATTTGGTACATAGCCAATGCTTACTAAGTGAAGGTAGCTATTTTTATCATTATCCAGGTATGAGTCCATCTGATTGAACTCAAGTAGAGTCTGTCTACTTTATTTATTTATTTATTTTTTAATTGAACTTTATTTATTTATTAAAAAAATTTTTTTTTAATAAGAAAAAGAATAAAGAAGAGGAAGAAAGAGAAGGAGGAAGAGGGAGAGAGGATGGGGGTATTGCTTTATTGCCCAGGGTAAAATGCAATCTAAATATAGGTATGCCTATAATTGTCCTTAATAATGGAGATATAAAAGAAAATGAGGGAAGAGAATAACAAACAAGGAGCCAACCAACATTTCGTTTAAACTTCTAAGTTGATATGATGTGGTACTGATCTACGTATTCCTATATTGGGTGCATATATATTTAGGATCTTTAGCTCTGCTTGTTGTTGCATTGATCCTTTTATCATTATATAATGTCCTTCTTTGCTTCTTTTGATCTTTGTTGCTTAATTGTAACTTCTGCTTTTTATTTATTTATTTTAGCTCTCTGTTTGGTTGGTAAATCCTTCTCCATCCCTTGTTTTGAGTCTTTGTGTATCCTTGAATGTGAGATGGGTCTGGATGCAGCATACTGATGGGTTTTAGTTTTTTATTCAAATTGCCTGTCTGTCTTTGGATTGGGGGATTTAGTCAATTTAAATTTAGAATTAATAATAATATATGTGAGTTTAATACTGCCACTTAATATTAGCTGGCTATTTTGCCCATTAGTTGATGTAAATTCTTCATTATATTGATGCTCTTTTTGGTATTTTTTTAGAAAGGCTGATACTGTTTGTTCCTTTCTATGTGTAGTGGTTCTTTCAGAAGCTCTTGTAAAGCAGGCCTGGTGGTGATGAAATCTCTGAGTGCTTGCTTATTCACAAAAAACTTTATTTTTCCTTCACTTGTGAAGCTTAGCTTGGCTGGATGTGAAATTCTGGGTTGAAAGTTCTTTTCTTTAAGGATATTGAATATCGGTCCCCACTCTCTTCTGGCTTGTGGGGTTTCTGCTGAGAGATCTGCTGTAAGTCTGATAGGCTTCCCTTTGTGAGTAACCTGACTTTTTCTGGCTGCCCTTAGTATTTTCTCCTTCATTTCAACCCTGGTGAATCTGACGATTATGTGCCTTGGAGTTGCTCCTCTTGAGGAATATCTCTGTGGTGTTCTCTGTATTACCTGGAGTTGAATATTATCCTGCCCTACTAGGTTGGGAAAATTTTCCTGAATAATGTCCTGAAGCATATTTTCCAGCTTGGATTCATTCTCTTCGTCACATTCAGGTACACCTATCAAGCGTAGATTAGGTCTTTTCACATAGTCCCATATTTCTTGGAGATTTTGCTCGTTTCTTTTTGTCCTTTTTTCTCTAATCTTGTCTTCTTGTTTTATTTCATTGAGTTGGTCTTCGACCTCTGATATCCTTTCTTCTGCTTGATCAATTCGGCTGTTAAAACTTGTGCATACTTCACGAAGTTCTCGTATTGTGTTTTTCAGCTCCATTATTTCACTTATATTCCTCTCTAAATTGTGTATTCTTGTTAACATTTCGTCAAATCTTTTTTCAAAGTTCTTAGTTTCTTTAGATTGTGTTAGAACAAGTTCTTTTAATTCACAGAAGTTTCTCATTATCCACATTTTGAAGCCTGCTTCTGTAATTGGAACACACTCGTTCTCCATCAAGCCTTGTTTTGTTGCTGATGAGGAACTGGGATCCCCTGCTGAGGGAGAGGCGTTCTGATCTTGGGTATTCTCAGCCTTTTTTGGCTGTTTTCTTCCCTTCGTTTTAATTTTATCCATCTGTGGTCTTTGTATTTACTGTCTTTGTAATTGGTTTTCTGAGTGGACGTCCAACTTATTGATTCTCAGCGCCGAAATCTGAGCAACCCACTGCGCCGACTAAATCAGCGGCGTTAAGATTGATGCTGCTTTTCTGATTCTGCACCAAGAACCGACGCTCCAAGTCACCGGCAAAACCGCCTCGCCCGTCACAAGAGTCACGCTGGCGACCCGTGGAGCTCCTCCGCTGGGAATCTCCTGGTGCGTGAGCGACAAGAATTCATGTGAAGGTATGGTGTCCTCTCGTTCTTTGCGCTTTCACTGGGAGCTACAATCCCAAGCTGCTAGTGATCAGCCATCTTGGATCTCTCTCCGAGTCTGTCTACTTTAAAACATATATAGCCTTCTTCTAGGGTGACCACCAGTCCCAGTTTGCCTGGGACTGTCCTGGTTTTAAAAGGAAAGTCCTATGTCCCAGAAAGCCTCATCCCATAGCCCTTAGCAAAGTGGAAAAGTTGGTCATCCTACCTTCTGCCTGCATACCGTACGGCTACTAACTTATTAGACTTCTAAAATCGATGCCAGTTTCCTTTGTAATAGGCTGAAGCCCAGGGTTTCTTAGGCTGTGCCAGACACTCTCCTAGGCATTAGTATTACAGAGACAAAGTCTTTCTAAAGACTAGGTTCTAGAGAGGAAACATACAATAAACAAAGAAATATTTGGTATAATATGATACGTGCAATAAAGAAAAATAAAGCAGGATAAAGGATACAGAGTGTTAGGAGACAGGGCTCAATTTTAGGTGGAATGGTCGGGTCGGGAAAAGCTTAGCCTCACAAACAAACATGCAAGTGAAGCAAAGACCTAGATAAAGAGCTGGGAATAGGCGTGGTGTGTCTGAGAAACAGCAAAAAGGCTAGTGTGCCAGGAGCTGAGTGAGAGAGGGGAGAGTAGTTGGAGAGGTGGTTGGAGAGGCAAGCTAAGGCCAGATGATGTCATGCTTTACAGGTCATGGGTTTTATTGTAAGTGGGAAGGAAAGCCATTCAAGAGTTTGGGGTGGGAGGGTAACATAATCTACTTTATGCTTTAAAAGATAATTTTGGCTACTGTGTAGAGGATTGATTGCAAGCAAACAAGAGGGAAGCAGCTACCTGTTATGAGATTATTGCAATAGACCAGGAGATAGATGGTGGCTTGAGGTATAATAGTAACATTAGAAGTATTGAGAAGATTTGAGGGGTGTTACGGGTTGCATTGTATTCCCCCAAAATTCATGTTGGAATCCTAACCTCCAGTACCTCAGAATGTGGTCTTATTTAAAGATAGTGTTGATGTGGACATACTTAACTAAATTAAAATAAGGTCATTAGCGTGGGTCCTAACCAACATGGCTGATGCTCATGAAAAGGGAAAACTGGCCAGGCACGGTGGCTCACACCTATAATCCCAGTGCTTTGGGAGACCAAAGCAGGAGGATCACTTGAGCCCAGGAGTTTGAGACCAGCCTAGGAAACAGCAAAATCCTGTATCTACAAATACAAAAAAATTAGCCTGGTGTGGTGGTGCATGCCTGTAGTCCCAGCTACTTTGGTGGCTAACGTGGGAGGATTGCTTGAGCCCAGGAGTTTGAGGCTGCAGTGAACACTGATCACCCCACTGCACTCCAGCCTAAGTGACAGAGTGAGATTCTGTCTCAAAAAGAGGGAAAACAGTAAAATTATGAATAGAGACAGAAATGCATACAGGGAGAATGTCATGTGAAAATGAAGGCAGAGTTCAGGGTGATGGTTCTTAAACACCGAGGAAAGTCAGAGATCATCAGCAAACTTTCAGAAGCTAGGGGAGAGCCATCAAACCTATATTTTTTAAATTAAAAGAATATATTTAATTGACACAAATTGTATAAACTGAAAGTGTACAGTGCACATTGTGCAATGATTGCCATAATCAAAGGAAATAACGCATCCATCTCCACCCATGCTGTACCTTTGATTCCCAGAACTTGTTTATCTTCTACCTGAAAGTTTAAACTCTTTGATCAATATCTCCTCATTTCCCCAGCCTCCAGTCACTGGCAACTATCATTCTACTGTCTGTTTCTGTAAGTTTGACTTTTTTAGATCCCACATATAAGATCATACAGTGTTTTTTCTTCCTGTGTCCACGAACATTTTCTTCCTCACAATGTGAGAAGGAAGTAACCTTGCCAACACCTTGCTCTTACACTGCCAGCCTCCAGAACTGGGAGACATAAATTTCTGTTATTTAAGCTGCTCAGTTAATGGCACTTTGGGTTATGGCATTCATAGCAAACTAACACAAAGAGAAACTCCAGGTGTGCCCCAAAGACTCAGTCTTCATATTTCCTCTGTTTTTTACCTCTAGAAGTTATGTTCCTTTTGTTTATGAGTGATATAGATGTCAGTTAAATACATGTATTGAGAAGCCTTTAGGTGCCACCCACTCAGTCTGCACTGCGGATATGAAGACAAGACGTAATACCTCCCCAAAGGCACTTACAGAACATTGGAGTGACAGACAGGTAAATATGCAATTTAAAGATGATACCTAAAATGCTGTGATCCAGCATGCACAGGGCATTTTGGCAGCATAGAAAAAAGACATTTTGCGCAGCCCAAGGATTCAGGCAAGCCTTTCTGGAATAGACGATGCCTGAGCTGCTTCTGAAGAAAAGGAGACGTAAACCAAAAGAGAAGACAGGATGTTCCAGGCAGAGGGAACCCAGAAATGAAGGAAGGTATTATAGATAAAGTGAAAGGTATGGGAACTGCAACTATGGGTAACACAGCATAACCAGAGTGAAAAGCAGGAAGCAACAAATGCCAGGAGGTGAGGCTGGCAAGGGAGCACAGCTACAGGACGTGCCCTCTGTCAGGGAACATTGATTTTATACCAAATGAGACTCAGTAGAAGAGTTCTAAGCCCAGACTCATTCATATTTTAGACAAATCAGTTTGGCAGCAGTATGAAAGAGGGATTTGAGGGTAAAGGGGAAGAAAAGAGAGAGTAAAGGAGACCAGTTAGAAGGGCACAGCAATAGTCCACACCAGAATAGCCCACACCAGAACAGTCCACACCAGCGAGGTCTGAAGGAGAGCCGCAAGAGAAGAAAGAGAGAAGGGACAGGATCAAGGACACAGATGAGGCAGAATGGTTTGACTAATTGGCTGCTTGGTTGGACTTGGGGAGATCTCAGATGAATCCATCATATCTTACCGGCTGACTCTGCTGTGTGGCCCCTTACTGATACAGGAAATTCCGAAGGAGGAACAATATGGGGGAGAGAGTCCTGAATTATTTGAACGTATTGAGTTTAGAGAGACTAAGATACGTGTAAGTGAGTGTGTCTACGTAAGTCCGAAGTTCTGGGAAGATGTCAGAGCTAGAGCTAGAGATTCGAAAGCCACTGGAATATATAGGTTATAGCTAGAGTCCTAAGAGTGGAATTGTGGCACCCTAGAAAAAGTAGAATAAGAAGAGGAATGGGCAGAGGATAGAGCCCTGGGAAAATACCAACATTTTTGGGCTAAACAGAGGAATAGGTTCATAAGAGAGGCTGAGAAGGAATAATCAGAGAAGTGCGACAGAAAACAAACCATGAAAACAAAGTGATGAAGGCAGAATCGTAGGTGAAAAGATGGGGGCACTGAATAATTTAGAATCTCACTTTGCGAGAAGCTATAAAGTTCATCGTTGTCAACATCGTGATCATCATCATCATCAAAATCATAAGAAAGCGCTTGCTGAAACTCCCTCAAATTCCTGATTCCAATTAAATATAAAGTATAAATATATTACCTGTTTTTCACAAGCCAGTATTCTTTCCCATTAAGGTCACCATAGCCAATCACAAGTACACCATGATTCACCTTCTGAGTACAGGCTGGGTCATAGTAGACACCTGAGAATCAAATATGGGTGGGAAAAAAGTGAATGCTACAGGATAATAAAGGACACTTTACAATGGGATTACTTTTTATTAGCCTTATTTGGATACACAGCAAGGTTAATTTGAAAAGTTAAGGACATACACACTTATGTGTAAACTAGGGCTCACAATTATTTGCCATCAATGCTATATTTTTCAGTATTCATGTCAAGCTGAGCATCACTCTAATCATAGTTCCCCCAGAAACCTTCTTTGATAAGCACACCACTTTTTTCTAAGTTTTTTCTTTTATTTTTTGTTTTCTTCCTATTTTTAAACTTGAAACCATCAGTTATTGTAATTCTGTGTGTATACAGGCATATCTCATTTTATTGTGCTTTGCTTTATTGTGCTTCATAGATATTACCTTTTTTTTTTTTTTAAGGACCAGAGTTTCGCTCTATTGTCTAGACTATAATACAGTGGTATGATCACAGACGACTGTAACCTCAGCCTCCTAGGCTCCAGTCATCCTTCTGCCTTGACCACCCAAAGCGCTGAGATTACAGGCATGAGCCACTGCACCTAGCCAGACATTGCATTTTTTTACAAATTGAAGGTTTGTGGCAATTCTACATTCAGCAAGTCTATTGGTACCATTTTTCCAAAAACATGTGCTCATGTTATGTCCTTGTACCATATTTTGGTAATTCTCACAATATTTCAACCTTTCTCATCATTATTATTTCTGTTATAGTCATCTGTGATCAATGATCTTTGATGTTAATATTATAATTTTGGGGGTGAGCTACAAACCACATCTATATAAGATAGCAGACTTAACCCACAAATGTTGTGTGTGTTCTGACTGATCCACAGACTGGCTACACTCCTGTCTCTCTCCTCAGGCCTCCCTATTCCCTGAGACACAATGATATTGAAATTATGCCAAATAATAACCTTATGATGGTTCCTCAGTGTTCAAGTAAAAAGAAGAGTTGTGTATCTCTCGCTTTAAATCAAAAGCTAGAAGTAATTAACCTTATTGAGAAAGGCATGTTGAAAGCCAAGACAGGCCAGAACCTAGCCTAGGCCTCTTGTACCAAACAGTCAGCCATGCTGTGAATGTAAAGGAAAACTGCTTGAAGGAAATTAAAAATGACAAGAAAACATGAAACAGTCTTATTGCTGATATGCAGAACATTTGAGTGGTCTAGATAAAAGAGTAAACCTACCAAGCATGCCCTTACGCCAAAACCTAATCCAGAACAGGACCCTAACTCTCTTCTATTGTTAGAAGGCTGAGAGAGGTGAGGAAGCTACAGAAGAAAACTTTGAAGCCAGCAGATGTTGGTTCATGAGGTTTAAAATTCCCTCCCTCCCTCCCTTCCTCCTTCTCTTTCTTCATTCCTTCTTTCTTTCTTTTTCTCTTCCTTGTTTTTTAGAGACAGGTTTTCACTCTGCTGCCCAGGTTGGAGCACAGTGGTATAATCATACCTCACTATAACCTCAAACTCCTGGGTTCAAGCAATCCTCCCACCTCAGCCTCCCAAGTAGGTGAGACTACAAGTGTGTGCCACCATACCCAGCTAATTTTTATTTTTTGTAGAGATAAGGGTCTCCCAATGTGGCCCAGGCTGGTGTCAAACTCCCAGATTGCTCAAGCAATCCTCCCACCTTAGCCTTCCAAAGCGTCAGAATTACAGGCATGAACCACCATGCTTAGCCAATATTCTTTCTTTCTTTAAATTCTTTTTTGAGATGGAGATTCACTCTTGTTGCCCAGGCTAGAGTGCAATGGTGTGATCTTGGCTCACCACAACCTCTGCTTCCCGGGTTCAAGCAATTCTCCTGCCTCAGCCTCCTGAGTAGCTGGGATTACAGGCATGTGTACTACCATGCCTGGCTAATTTTGCATGTTTAGTAGAGACAGGCTTTCTCTATGTTGGTCAGTCTGGTCTTGAACTCCTGACCTCAGGTGATCCACTGCCTCAGCCTCACAAAGTCTTGGGATTACAGCCACTGCACCTGGCCTTCTTTCTTTAAATTCTTATTGTTTTTTATTTATTTATTTATTTATTTTTACCACTTCTGTAGAGGAAGAAGGAAGGATGACTTGCATCTACTCCAACACACACTGGGCCTTTATTGGCCACAGCTTCTTTCAGGACATCTTCTCTGCCATACGGAAGTTCAGTGTACTTTGAACATGTGGCAGCACGATATTTTGAGTCATACTGACATTTCTGATCCTGCAAAAAGAAGTATAAACCAGATAAAGAAGTATACTTCAACTCCTTTATAAATCACCAGTATCCATAGCCTGGATTTTAAACATGTCTTCTTTCCTTAATCTTTTCATGTGTCTAAGGCTCCTTCCTTTGCAAATCTTCCAAATACTAACAATCCCAGGTTTCACCAATAATGGGGGAAATACAGAACTATTCTATTCTTTCAAATTGTGAACATCTTCATACATGCAAAATTTGCCAGGACAATGTCCCCTCAGACTCTGAGGTAGACTGTAGGGAAGTATTACATAGAGATAATAAACTCTAGGTGAGAGCTTTAAAATTTTTTGATGCCTGCAAGATAATTTGCCGTTAAAATGATGGTCTATAAAGACCATGTAATATGGGAAACACAAGTGTATTTCAAGTGGGAAAAGGAAAGTTACAAATTCATGTTTGTTGTATATACAACTGTTTTGTATTTAGTTATTTATATTATTTATTTTTTTAAGACAGGCCCTCACTCCATTGTCCAGGCTGGAGTGCAGTGGCACAATCATAGCTCGCTGCAGCCTGTTGCCGCCGTCTCCTGGGCTCAAGTGATTCTCCCGCCTCAGCTTCTTGAGTAGCTGAAACTGCTACAAAGGTGCACACCCCCATGTTTGGCCAATTTTTTTAATTTTTAGTAGAGGTGAGGTCTCGCGATGTTGCATAGGCTGGTCTCAAACTCTTGAGTTCAAGCAAGCCTCCCAGCTCAACCTTCCAAAGTGCCAAGATCACAGGCATGAGCCACCACACCTGGCCAACTTCGTTTTGTAAGTGCTTTCACAGGAAAATAACTTGAAAGAAATAAACCAAAATAATAGTGGTTAAGGTAGAAGGTTTTTGAGTAATATTTTTATCTTTAAAAAATCTTCTGTAACATGACATAATCCTTAGGTTATTGTTATCACAATCTCTATAATATCATTTGATAAAATGTATAATAAATCTGCAAGGAAGAGGAAGGCATTATTTAGCTTCTCAGTAGGTGGAAGAAAGAAGTCGTTAATGATCTGAGAATAAGGTTGAACAGGGGAGGCTTCAGAAGAAAAAGCTTAAATACATAGAAATAATTTTAAGGATAGTTTGCTTAAAATCTGTCTTTTTTTTTTTTTTTTTTTTTTGAGACTGAGTCTTGCTCTGTTGCTGAGGCTGGAGTACAGTGAACTGATATTGGCTAACTGCACCTCCGCCTCCTGAGTCCAAGTGATTCTCCTGCCTCAGCCTCCCAAATAGCTGGGAACACAGATGTGCACCAACACGCCCGGCTAATTTTTGTATTTCTGGTTGAGATGGGGTTTCACCATGTTGGCCAGGTTGGTCTCAAATTCTTGACCTCAGGTGATTCACCCACCTCGGCCTCCCAAAGTGCTGGGATTACAGGTGTGAACCACTGCGCCCGGCCATTAAAATCCGTTTTTAAGCATGAATGCTACTTTTTGTACTAATGATACATTAAGAAGAGTACTTCATCAGAAAGAGAACTTTTGAGAATTTAAGAATTTCTGGCTGGGCAAGGTGGCTCACACCTGTAATCCCAGCACTTTGGGATTCACCTGTCCCAGGGCGGACAAGTCACGAGGTCAGAAGATGGAGACCATCCTGGCTAACACAGTAAAACCTCGTCTCTACCAAAAATACAAAAAAGTAGCTGGGCGTGGTGTCGGGGGCCTGTAGTCCCAGCTACTCATGAGGCTGAGGCAGGAGAATCACTTGAACCCAAGAGGCGGAGGTTGCAGTGAGCTGAGATTGTGCCACTGCATTCCAGCGTGGGTGACAGAGTGAGACTGTCTAAAAAAAAAAAAAAAAAAAAAAAATTCCTCTTCAGGGTTTTATCTCACACATAATACTGCTTCTCAAGCAATTGATGTGGTGGCAAGCCCAGTGCAGTCAGTCAATGGATAACATAAAGTCATGCAGCAACACAAAAAGTTTGCCTGTGACGCACCGTGGCTTTGTAGGGATAGGAAGCTTCTGAGTCAATGCCTTTGTTATCAATGATGTACTGGAAAGCCTCTGTCATGAAGCCACCATTGCAACCTTTGTTTCCATATTTTTCAGAGCAATCCACCAGGTTCTGGGCACTGAGAGACACCAGCTTTCCTGTTTTCAGCTTCAGCTGTGCTTCCAGGGCCCCCACAGCACTGAAAGCCCAGCAAGCACCACAAGAACCCTGAAACAGATACAAGGTCACAAACGCAAATCACAGAAAATCATTTGAAATGACTTCTGTAACAAACTGGACAACACCCAATTACATCAGCTCTGTCCCTAGTTCCCAGAAACAGCTCCCCTGCTACAGTTTCCTTCTGCCTTTGACCATGGGAATGAAGACTAAACACTTGATTGTTATCTAGGCAAGGTCCAACCTTGAAAGAGATTTGCAATTGGCCAAACTCAGAGCATAGTGGTCATATTCAAATATATTAAGAAACAACACTCACTGAACATGTACCAAATCACACCTATCTTCACCCGTAAGCAAGGGAGATAGTTGCCTACAGTAACGAGATTTGAGAGAAGCTAGGATGATTTCCTTGACCTAAAATACCCTTTCTCCTGTCAAATGATGACTGAAACATAAGAAGTTTAATCCTAGGTTGGCATTTTTCAAACCTTATTATCCTCAGAATTTTTTTGATCAAAAAATACTTTACAAGGAGGCATAAACGAACAGAAAAAGGCAAATCTGCTTTAGTTTTAAAGGGGGAAAAATGTCCAGAGCCCCATCATAATTGTTCTCTTTCTGTCTTCTCCCCTCCTCCCACCTTGCTCTCCACCCAAAGAAGGCAAATTGACATTGCTTTTGGTTGAAGCAAAATTGCTCATTAAAATGCAAGCACCCAAAGAAAGGAGCTCATTAACTTACTCAGAGTTAACATCTAAATATGTCGTTTATTGGGTCTTCTAAAGCTGTTAGTTTAATCCGGTAAGAAATCCAAAACTAGTTGAAAGAAAAATATGTAGGTGGAAAAGAATAAGAGATTAGCAGTACCTTTCCTTCTTTTTGTTTTGTTTTGAGACAGGATTTCCACTCAGACTGAAGTGCAGTGGTGCGATCATGGCTCACTATAACCTCAACCTCCCAGGCTCAAGCAATCCTCCCATGTCAGCCCCACAAGTAGCTGGGACTACAGGTGTGCACATGCCTGGATAATTTTTATTTTTTTGTAGAGATAGGGCCTCATTATATTGCCTAGATTGGTTTCTAACTCCTGGGCTCAAGTGATCTTCCTGCCTCTGCTTCCTAAAGTGCTGGAATCACAGACATGAGCCACTGTGCCTGACCATCATTTACTTCCTAACACATTTTTACTTTCTTCATTGATCACAAGCTGGGGTAGCTGCTCAGAATGCTCTGATTCCTCTCACTTACCCTGACCTCTATGGTGACACGTGTGTTTTATCTCTAATTTAGGATTTTTGCAGATTTTTAAAACAAGCAAACTAAGGAAAATACAACAGCATAGGAACAATGATTTTATAAGGCACATAGTTCATATGCTAACAATTCAAGACTAGCCATGAATTAACTTGAGTGGCACAATTTATAAACCACTCTAGCTTTAGTTGTCTCTTCTCCTTCAACTCTGAAATTCACAAGTGAACTGGGGAGAGACTTCCTGATCACCGGGGTTCTCTCACACAACACCGCTTCTCAAGCAATTGGCTTGTTGGAGAGTCCAGTGTAGTCAAAGGGCAACAAGAGCAGTAAACGTCTGTCTTAAACACCTATTTGCTTAGTTCAGTGTTTGTCTAAGTAGGTGGCTCTGTGACCACTTAGACAAGGCACTGTGGGACCTGAATGCAGGGGCTCACGCCTCTAATCCCAACACTTTGGGAGGCGAAGGTGGAAAGATCACTTGAGTTCAGGAGTTTGAGACAGCTTGGGCAACATAGCAAAACCCACCTCTTCTAAAAATACACACAAAAAAATAAAAATAAAAATAAAGCAGGTTGTGGTGGTGTGTGCTTGTAGTCACTCTGTAGGTTGAGGCAGGAGGATCACTTGAGCCCAAGAGGCAGAAGTTGCAGTAAGGCTAGATTGCACCACTGCAGTTCAGCCTGGGCAACAGAGGGAGACCCTGTCTCAAAATAAAAAACAAAAAACCACTGTAGGGAATCCAGTTGTCCCTCAGTATCAACAAGGAATTGGTTCCAGGACTCCTGAGTATACCAAAAGTCAAGAACGTTTAAGTCCCTTATATAAATGACTGAGTATTGCATATAACCTACACATCCTCCTAAATGCCTTTTTTTTTTTTTTAAGATAGGGTCTCACTCTTTTGCCCAGGCTGGAGTGCAGTCACGCAATCTCAGTTTACTGTAACCTCTGCCCCAGGTTCAAGTGAGTCTCCTGCCTCATCCTCCCAGGTAGCTGGGATTACAGGTACCTGCCACCACACTGGCTAATTTTTGTGTTTTTAGTACAGACAGGGTTTCACCATGTTGGCCAAGCTGGTCTTGAACTCCTGACCTCAAGTGATCTGCCTCCCTTGGCCTGGAAAAGTGCTGGGATTACAGGCATGAGCCACGATACCCAGCCCTCCCATATTCTTTTCTTTCTTTCCTTCTTTCTTTCTTTCTTTCTTTTCTTTCTTTCAAGATGGAGTCTCACTCTTGCTCAGTCTGGAGTGCAGAGGTGAGATCTTAGCTCGCTGCAACCTCTGCCTCCCAGGTTCAAGTGATTCTCCTGCCTCATCCTCCCAAGTAGCTGGGATTACTGGCACGTGCCACCAGGCCCAGCTAATTTTTGTATTTTTAGTAGAGATGGTGTTTCATTATGTTAGCCAACCTGGTCTCGAACTCCTGGCCGCAGGTGATCCGCCTGCTTCAGCCTCCCAAAGTACTGGTATTATAGGTATGAGCCACCGTGCCTGGCCTATTTTTTATTTTAATTTTTTTCTGGATATTTTTGATCCATGGTTGGCGGAATCTGCAGATGTGGAACCTGTGGATATGGAGGGCCAACTGTATAAACAAAGTATAATATGTGATCCTTGCCCACAAGCAACTTAAAATTTAGTTGGGAAGACAAGAATAACAAAAACAATTAGAATGTAACATGTGGGACTGTAAGATTGCCTGTCAAATTCTGTAGCTAAACTAAGCATTTAAAGAGAGCTCTACCTAGGGTTCAGAGGCTTGGGATGGTAATACTCACTTGATATTTCACTTCAGTAACACACCCCTTTTCTCTCCAGTCCACAGAATCAGGCAACATCTGATTAGGGTTTGACTTATATGTGATATTTCTCTGCCACTGGTTGGGAACTCTCAGGGAACTCATCAAAGACATCACTTCTTCACTGGTCTACAAAGCAAATATACAGTCAGGCATCATTTAATGACTGGAATACATTCTGAGAAATGCATCGTTAGGTGATTTTGTCATTGTGCAAACACCATAGTGTGTATTTACACAAACCTAGAGAGTATCAGCTCCTACCTACCTAGGCAGTATGGTAGGGCCCATTGCTCCTTGACTACAAACCTGCATGGCATGGTACTGTACTGAAGGTTGTAGGCATTTGTAGAATATGAAGTACTTGTGTATCTAAATATAGCTAAACATAGAAAAGGTACAGTGAAAATACAGTATAAAAAGTAAAAATGGGGGCTGGGGGCAGTGGTTCACCCCTGTAATCCCGGCACTTTGGGAGGCCAAAGTGGGCAGATCACCTAAGGTCAGGAGTTGGAGACCAGCCTGGCCAACATGGTAAAACCCTGTCTCTACTAAAAATACAAAAATTAGCCGGGTGTGGTGGTGTACGCCTGTAATCCCAGCTACTCGGGAGGCTGAGGCAGGAGAAACGCTTGAGCCTGGGAGGTGGAGGTTGCAGTGAGCCGAGATTGCATCACTGCACTCCAGCCTGGGCAACAGAGCGAAACGCCATCTCAAAAAAAAGGAAAAATAGTACCCCTATATAGCGCATTTATCATGAAATGACTGCAGTCACTCTGGGTGAGTCAGTGAGTGAGTGGTGAGTGAATGTGAAGGCCCAGGGCATTACTGGAGACTTTATAAACACAGTACATTTAGGCTACACTCAATTTGTTAATTTTTTTTTTCTTTCTTCACTAATAAATTAACCTTAGTTTACTGCAACTTTTTTACTTAATAAACTTTTAATTTTTTAAATGTTTTGTCTTTTACAGTAATACCTTAAAATACAAACACATTGTATAGCTGTACGAAAATATTTTCGTCTTTATAGCCTTCTTTTATAAGCTTTTTTCTATTTTTAATTTTTTAAAACTTTTAAACTTTTTTGTTAAAAACTAAAATACACACACCCACACACATTAGACTAAGCCTATACAAGGTCAGGATCATCAATATCACTGTATTCCATCTCCACCTCTTGTCCCACTGGAAGGTCTTCAGGGGCAATAACACACATGGAGCTGTCTCCTCTGATAACAGTGTTTTCTACTGGATACCTCCCGAAGGACCAGCCTGAGGCTGTTTTACAGTTAACTTTTTAAAAGTATGCCTATACTCTAAGATAACAATTAAAAGTATAGTATAGTAAATACATAAACCAGTAATGTAGTGGTTTATTACTATGAAGCATTTTGTACTGTGCATAATTTTACGTGCTATACTTTTATACCACTGGCAGAGCAATGGGTTTATTTACAGCAGCATCACTACAAACAGGTGCTGGGATTACTGGTGTGCTGTGAAACAAGTGTGCTGTGCTACGTTGTTAGGATGGCTACAACATCATTAGCTAGGCAAGAGGTCCTTTTCAGCTCTATTATAATCTTAAAGTAACACCATGGCATATTCGGTTCATCAATGCCCAAAATGTATATGGCCCACGACTGGATATCTCCTTCCTTCCTTTTCTTCCTTCCCTCCCTCCCTCCCTCCCTCTCTCTTTCTTTCTCCTTCCTTCCTTTTCTTCCTTCCTTCCCTCCCTCCCTCTCTCTTTCTCTTTCTCCTTCCTTCCTTCCTTCCTTCCTTCTTTCACCAGAGTTTCACTCTTATTGCCCAGGCTGGACTGCAATGGCGCAATCTTGGCTCACTGCAACCTCCACCTTCTGGATTCAAGCAATTCTGCTGCCTCAGCCTCCCCAGTAGCTGGAATTACAGGCGCACACCACTACGGCTGGCTAATTTTGTATTTTTAGGATAGATGGGGTTTCTCTATGTTGGACAGGCTGGTCTCAAACACTCGACCTCAGGTGATCAACCCGCCTCGGCCTCCCAAAGTGCTGGGATTACAGGCCTGAGCCACCACACCCAGCATATCCTTATTTCCAATATCCTAATAACTGTAACTGTGAATATATTTTAAAACTGACATGGAATAAAAAACTGAGAAAAACCAGTAATAGTTGTGACCAGCATAGGTTCCATTAGGAGCTGATTGGGTGAATTATCTGTGTTTGTTTAGTTTCACACTTGCCACTAGCATCCCAATTAGGCACCCTCATGGGAGAGGAGAAAAGAGAATGGTAAAAACCAGAAGTCACAGGGAGCCAGATTTTTGTTTCAAAGCAAGGCAGAATTTCATAAAAGGGCTATCTAAAAAGTGGACTAAACTGGTTTCCCATGTGACAAGGAATTACAAAAGAGATTCCTGCATTTAAGAAGGAATTTAGTCTACCTAGGGTGTTCTCTTGTTCACTTTGGCCACAGTGGTAAAGTTTTATAGCGCAGAACAGAATCTGAAAACCAATAGGAGATTATCTGTGATTTTAAATATCCACATGCTCCCATTAAGAAAGCAGATAGGGCTGGGCACGGTGACTCACACCAGTAATCCCAGCATTTTAGGAGGCTGAAGCAGGCGGATCAAAAGGTCAAGAGATGGAGACCATCCTGGCCAACATGGTGAAACCCCATCTCTACTAAAAATACAAAAAATTAGCCGGGCATGGTGGTGCGTGCCTGTAGTCCCAGCTACTCGGGAGGCTGAGGCAGGAGAATTGCCTAAACCCAGGAAACAGAAGTTTCAGTGAGCCCGGATCGTCCCACTCTACTCCAGCCTGGTGAAAGAGCAACATTGTGTCTCAAAAAAAGAAAAGAAGAAAGCAGAAAGCATATGGACCATTTTAAATTGTCAGCCTAGACTTAAATAAGTATGGCAACTTACTATACAAGCTAAAAGCCTGTTGATAGTCTTTAGGCAGTACTTCCTAGAATTTATAAAAAAACAAAACAGTGGTAGTCTGTGAGTTTAAAATTTCCTCTACAGAAGAGATTTGTTAAAGAAAGCAGTCAAAGTAGAACTAAGTAAGAATTTCTGTACACGTTCTTACGTTCTTAAATTCTTCTGCCTTCCAACTTGGTACTACACATTCCTTTGTTGTTGTTGCTGTTTACCTTCAAATTGCTTTTGAGGAGATAGAAAGGAAATGATGCTTACCCAGACACAAAAGTGGGATTCCTTGTAATGTACCTACCATGTCTCCCAGGTGGTTCATGCCCAGATCATAGGAGTGCATTCCCATTGAATGCTCCAGGTTGTGAAGCATCACAAACTTTAGATTCTTCTCCCAGATGAGACGTCGTACTGCTTCTTCATTCTAAAACACAGTGAAGAAGAATATAGTCATACTGCATCCCTGACAAGTAAGTGTTCGATGATGAAAATGGCTTTTTTTTTTTTTGAGATGGAGTCTCAGTCTGTCGCCGAAGCTGGTGTCCCGTGGCAAAATCTCAGCTCACTGCAACCTCTGCCTCCCGGGTTCAAGTGATTCTCCTGCCTCAGCCCCCCAAGTATCTGGGATTACAGGCATGCGCCACCACGCCCAGCTAATTTTTGTATTTTTAGTAGAGATGGGGTTTTACCATGTTGTCCAGAATAGTCTCAGTCTCTTGACCTCGTGATCTGCCCACCTCAGCCTCCCAAAGTGCTGGGATTACAGGTGTGAGCCACTGCACCCAGCTGAAAATGGCATTTTTGAAGCATTCTACCAAATATGGATCTGCCTGAGAGCATGAAAATAAATGAATATATCCAATATAACTGCTAACTTCACATATTAATCTTAATTCTTGCTCTTAATTGCTTTGATGGTGATTAATATTATTTTGATAAACAATGAATTTTCTTCTTTTAAAAATTTATTATTATTGGTTTTCATTTTTTTTTTTTAGAGAGAGAGTCTCACTCTGTCACTCAGACTGAATGGAGTGCAGTGAAGTATTGTGATTACTGCTCACTGCAGCCTTGACCTCTTGAGACCCAGCAATCTTCATACCTCAGCCTCCTGTATAGCTGGGATCACTAATGTATGTCACTGCAGCCAATTTTTTTTTGTTTTTTGTTTTGTTTTGGTAGAGACTGGGTCTCCCTATGTTGCCCAGGCTCATCTTGAATTCCCGGGCTCAAGCAATCCTCCATCAGCCTCTCAAAGCGCTGGGATTATAGGTGTGAGCCACGGTGTTCAGCATTTTTTTTTTTTTTTTGACAAGAGTCTTGTTCTGTTACCCAGGCTGGAGTACAGTGGTGTGATCACAGCTCACTGCAGCCTCAAGCTCTTGGGCTCAAACTATCCTCCCATCTCAGCTGCCCAGGTAGCTAGGACTACAAGCATACACCACCACAACCAGCTTATTATTATTATTATTATTATTATTATTATTATTATTGGAGAGACAGGGTCTCCCTATGTTGCCCAGGGTGGTCTCAAACTCCCGACCTTAAAGAATCCTTCCCCGGGCCGGGCATGGTGGCTCAAGCCTGTAATCCCAGCACTTTAGGAGGCCGAGGCGGGTGGATCACGAGGTCAAGAGATCGAGACCATCCTGGTCAACATGGTGAAACCCCGTCTCTACTAAAAATACGAAAAATTAGCTGGGCGTGGTGGTGTGTGCCTGTAATTCCAGTTACTCAGGAGGCTGAGGCAGGAGAATTGCCTGAACCCAGGAGGCGGAGGTTGCGGTGAGCCGAGATCGCGCCATTGCACTCCAGCCTGGGTAACGAGAGCGACACTCCGTCTCAAAAAAAAAAAAAAAAAAGAATCCTTCCCCGTTGGCCTCCCAAAGTGCTGGGATTATGGGCGTGAACCATGCATCCAGTCATGATTTTCTTTCTTTTTGATGTTTTATAACTTCATTACGTGTATCTAGGTGTAGGTTTCTTTATTTACCTTCAGCTGTGTACTTTTGATTGGCTGACTCAGGACCTTTTCTCGTATCTGGAAAATTCTCAACCAGTGTCTCCGCATATATTTCTTCTCCACCATTCCATCTAATTCTCTTGTTCAGAAACTCCTGTCTGAATTATTTTGGAGCCTCAGACTCTCTCTCACCTCTCTGACTTGTGATTTCATAGATTCTTCTTTTTATTTCTAGGTGCTGCATTCTGGGTGAATGCCTCAGCACTATATTTTAGATTACTGATTCTATTCAACTCTTTCCAGTCTGGGGATCATTTTCATTTTTATTGTAATGACAATGTTTTTTTATTTCCAAAGTTTCTAATTTATTTTACAATTTCTTTTTCATTAGTGTGCATATTATTCCTTTATATATAGTCTTTTGAAAAGTCATTTTTGGTTCTATTATTTTAATTTTATTCAGAGTGAATTTTTACACACTGCCTGTCAATTTTCTTTTCCTCTAGGAGATTCATTTACATAGAAAACAATGAGGTGGAAGGGCAAGGTGGATGGTGCCTCCTAGAATAGCTGCAGCCAGAGTTTCCCATAAGCGAGAACCCCAGGGAGCAGTTAGCACAACTCTGTTCTGCCTCATTTCATTGAGCGGGTGAGGCCAGGCCCAGACCCTAGTTTGAGGCACTGGGTTGCGAGTCTGGATGCAGGTTTCTCTCCCTTGGAGCAAGGTTTTACTATTACCCTGGTAATGGACACAATGGGCATGCATGATGGGCATACTTTCAGACCACACGATGAGAAGCAATGGCATAAAGACAAACAAATCTAAGTACAAGAAAGGAAAAGAAAAAAAAGAAGTGCACTTTGCAGTCAATATTAAAGTAGGATGCTAATCAAAAGTCATGTTCATTCCTCCTGAGGGATTGGAATTATTTAAAAAAAAAAAAAAAAAAAAGGAATAGCATTCATTTAACCAGATAGTGGTGCTAATTGCACATTTAACTCCAGTCAACCTTGAAATGAGGAACCTGGTCATAAAGGGTGTGGGTGAGGGTGAAATTCATCACCACAAAGGAAACCATATGATCATTTCAATAGATGCAGAAAAAGCATTTGACAGAATTCAACATCTTTTCATGACAAACATTCTCAAGAAATTACGTATAGAAGGAATGTCCCTCAACACAAATAGGCCATATATGACAAGACTACAGCTAACACCATGCTCAACTGGGTGAAAATTTAAAGGCCGTTTTGCTAAGATCAGAAAAAAACCAAGGTACACACTCTCTCACCATTTCTAGTCAATATAGTACTGAAAATCCTAGCCAGGGCAATTAGGCAAGAAAAAAAATACAAGGCCTCCAAATAAGAAAGGAAAGAAGTGAAAAGAAGAAAATAATAAAAATAAAAACAAAGATAAAAAAAGAAAGGGAAGAAGTGAAATTGCCTTTGTTTGTTGATGACATGATTATATAGAAAATCTTGGTCAGGTGTGGTGACTCATGCCTGTAATTGCAGTACTTTGGGAGGTTGAGGTGGGAGGACTGTATGAATCAAGAAGTTCAATACCAGCCTGGACAACATGGCAAGACACCGTCTCTACAAAAAACAAACACAGAAATTAGCACGTGTGGTGGCATGTGCCTGCAGTCCCAGCTACTTGGAAGGCTGAGGCAAGAGAATCACTTGAGCCGGGAGTTTGAGGCTGCAGTGAGCTATGATCACACCACTTCACTCCAACCTGAGTGACAAAGCAAAGCAAGATCTCATCTCAAAAAAAAAAAAAAAAAAAAAAAAGGCCAGGTGCAGTGGCTCACATCTGTAACCCATTTTGGGAGGCCAAGGTAGGTGAATCATGAGGTTGGCAGTTTCAGACCAGCCTGACCAACATGGTGAAATCCCGTCTCTACTAAAAATACAAAAACTAGCTGGGCATGGTGGCACGCACCTGTAATCCCAGCTACTCAGGAGGCTGAGGCAGGAGAACTGCTTGAACCCAGGAGGCAGAGATTACAGTGAGCAGAGATCGCGCCACTGTACTCCAGCCTGGGTGACAGAGCAAGACTTCATCTCAAAAAGGCCAAAAAAAAAAAAAAAAAAAAAAAAGAGAGAAAAGAAAAGAAAGAGAAAATCTTAAAGACTCAATCAAAAAACTATTAGAACTGATATATGAATGCAGAAGTAGGACACAAAGTAAACGTACAAAAGTCAGTAGTGTTTTTATACACTAATAACTATTTGCAAAAGAAATTAGGAAAACAATTCTATTTACAATAGCACTGAAAACATACTTAGGAGTAAATTTAACCAAGGAGTTGAAAGGTTGTATGCTGAAAACTATAGAACATTGATGAAAGAAATTGAAGACAAAATACATAAATAGAAAGGTAGTCCACGCTCATGGATTGGAAGAATTAATATTGCTAAAATGTTCATACTACCCAAAGCAAACTAGAAATTCAGTGCAATCCCTATCAAAATTCCAATGTTATTCTTCACAGAAATAGAAAAAAGCAATCCTCAAATTCATATGTAACTACAAAAGTCCTCAAATAGTCGAAGCAATCTTTAGCAAGAGGAATAAGGCTGGAGGCATTACAGTACCTAATTTCAAAATATATTACAAAACTATAGTAATTTAAACATCATAATACTTGCATAGAAACAGATGCATTTACCAAGGGAATAGGATATAGAGCCCGGAAATAACCTGCAATTTTATGGTCAGTCGATTTTCAGCAAAGATGCCAAGAACACGCAATGGGGAAAGGATAATCTCTTTAATAAATAGTATTGGGAAAACTGGCTATCCACATGCAGTAAAATGAAACTGAACCCTTATGTCATTCCATATACAATAATCAACTCAAAATGAATTAAAGCATAAATATAAGGCCTGAAACTATACAACTACTCTAAGAAGATACAGGGGATAACTTCGCAACATTGGTTCGGGTGATGGTTTTTTGAATATGACCCCTAAAGCATAGGCAACAAGAGCAAAAATAGACAAATGTGACTCCATCAAACTAAAAAGCTTTTGTACAATAAAGGAAACAACAGAGTGAAAGGATAACTCATAGATTGGGAGAAAATATTTGCAAATTATACATTTGATAAGGTACTAATATCCCAAATATAGAAGGAGCTCAAAGTAACCAATAACAAGAAAACAATGCTGTTTAAAAATGGGCAAAAGACCTGAATAGACATTTCTCAAAAGTAGACACATACAAATGGCGAATAGATACATGAATAAATGCTCAATATCACCAATCATCAGGGAAATGGAAATTAAAACCACAAGGAGATATCATCTCATATCTGTTAGAATGGCTATTATCAAAAGGATGAAAGATAAGGTGTGGAGAAAAGGGAACCCTTATACACTGTCAGTGGGAATGTAAATTAGTATAGCCATTTTGGAAAACAGTGTGGAGGTTCCTCAGAAAACTAAAAATATAATTACCACATGATCCAGCAATCTCACTTCTGGGTACATGTCCCAAGGAAGTGCAATCAGTGTGTCAGCGAGATAGCTGCACTTCCATGTTCATTGTAGCATTATTCACAATACCCAAGACATGGAACTAACCTTATAAAGTATCCATCAAAAGATGAATCAATAAAACAGTGTGGTACATACTGTATTCCATCCACAATGCAATATTATTTAGCCTTAAAAAAGAAGAAAATTCTGTCATTTCCAACAACATGAATGGGTCCACAGAACATTATGCTAAGTGAAATAAGCCAGGCACAGAAAGACAAATACTGCATAATCCCACTTACATGTGGAATCTCAAAAAGTTGAACTCATAGAAGTAGGAGTAGAATGGTAGTTAGCAGAGGCTGGGAGAAGGGTAGACAGGGAAAGGGGAGATGTTAGTCACCGAGTATAGCGTTTTCATTTAGACAGGAGAATAAGCTCCAGCAATCTACCACAGCATGGCGACTACAGATAATAATGTATTTTATATTTTAAAATTACGGAAAGGATAGATTTTATGTTTATTTATTTTTTTTTGAGACGGAGTTTCGCTCTTGTCACCCAGGCTGGAGTGCAATGGCGTGATCTCGGCTCACCGCAACCTCCGCCTCCTGGGTTCAGGCAATTCTCCTGCCTCAGCCTCCTGAGTGGCTGGGATTACAGGCACGTGCCACCATGCCCAGCTAATGTTTTGTATTTTTAGTAGAGACGGGGTTTCACCATGTTGACCAGGATGGTCTCGATCTCTTGACCTCGTGATCCACCCGCCTCGGCCTCCCAAAGTGCTGGGATTGCAGGCGTGAGCCACCGCACCTGGCCTGAAAGGATAGATTTTAAATGTCTCATCACAAAGAAAGGATAAGTATGTGAGGTGCTGAATATGTTAACTAGCCTAATTTAATCATTCTGCAATGTATATGTGTATCATAACATCACATTGTACTCCATAAATATACACAATTATTATTTAATTAGAAATAAATAAAAATGAAACAGTAAATAATCTACTGTGTCATTTTTATACAAAATAATATGTCATAAATATATGATGCTAACTTACAAACAGAAATATTATATAGTTACAGGACTAAGTTACTTAAAGCAATAGGGTTAAGATCTTAACATCAGTGAGAATGCTTTGAAATAAAAATAAAACTACAAAATGGGAAGTGACAGCCAAGCAACATGTGGTCGCACTATGTGGGTAATAAGGTCTTTTTAATCCTCACCCGTCTCAAATATGGCCCTTCCTCAGGGGCTTGTGCTCATTTGCCCTTGGCCTGAGACCTTCATTACACATTTTGCTTGCTCCCTGGTTTCCATCAATTCTCTGCTCAAATGGAACGCTTATCCGTGAGCCTTTCCCTTACCCTCGTATCTTATAGATAGAATTCTTGCCGCCACCACCACCCAGGACCCTTTCTACTCTCTATGCCTTCCTTTATTTTTATCTACAACACTTATCACCATCTAACAAACTATGTATCTGGTTATTTATTTTCTTATTTCCTGTCTCTCTCACTATAATATAAGCTCTAAAAAAGGAATTTTGTTTTGATTCCTGCTGTATGGTACCAAGAACAGTATCTGGCAAGAAACAAGTACATAATATTTATTTATTTATTTTTGAAAGAGTCTCACTCTGTCACCCAGACTGGAGTGCAGTGGTGCGATCTCGGCTCACTGCAACCTCCGCCTCCCAGGTTCAAGCAATTCTGCCTCGGCCTCCCGAATAGCTGGGATTACAGGCACCTGACACCACGCCTGGCTAATTTTTGTATTTTTAGTATGTTGGCCAGGCTGGTCTCGAACTCCTGACCTCAGGTGATTCACCCATCTGGGCCTCCCAAAGTGCTGGGATTACAGGCGTGAGCCACCGTGCCCAGACTAAATATTTACTGAAAACACTGCCTGTAAGAACGCAATTTTGAGGGGTAGAAAATAGTACTCCTGTAAAAACATATCACTCGAGTGGCGATTGGATCCAATCTACCTTTTCTTTATATTGTTTGCCGTAGGTTTTCTTCCAGAGATTCCAGTGGTGATCCAGGGTGGGATCTTTATGCAACTGTGTCACCGCAGAGGAGCACACAAACAGCACACAAACCAGCTGCTTCATTCTGTGCAAAGAAAGGTAACATAGGACGTGTAGCTATTAACTGCATATGTTGTCACCGTATTTTTCATAACAGAAAATAACAACGTGACGTCTGTCAAAGGGACAGACTATTATACATCAAAATGGTACAGGAAAATTCCTGGTATAGAGTCACAGGGAATAACTGCAAATTTATGTCTGAAATACTACTTCCAATACTTAATAGCACTTAAAAAAGTGATTTCTGGCCGGGCGCGGTGGCTCACGTCTGTAATCCCAGCACTTTGGGAGGCCGAGGCGGGTGGATCACAAGGTCAAAAGATCAAGACCATCCTGGCCAACATAGCGAAACCCTGTCTCTCCTAAAAATACAAAAAATTAGCTGGGCGTGGTGGCATGAGCCTGTAGTCCCAGCTACTCGGGAGGCTGAGGCAGGAGAATTGCTTGAACCTGGGAGGCGGAGGTTGCAATGAGCTGAGATCGCGCCATTGCACTCCAGCTGGTGACAGAGCGAGACTCAGACTCAAAAAGAAAAAAAGAGATTTCCAGGAGTTTCCCAATATCTGGTAAACCAAACACATCTAGGGGGTTAGAAAACAGGGGCTTCCCAGGATTTGCTGGCAAATCTAATAAAAGGAAATCTCTCTCTCTCGCTTTTGGGAAAAAAAAAAAAAATCCTTAAGAAGAGGACAAACCTCTGAAAAATCAGTTTATCGTCTGAATTTTTGAATACAGGAGCTTTTCTTAACTGACCTGTTTAAATATCCACAATCTTTACAGATAGTTAAAAGACAACTCTCATCTATTGCTTTCACATCTTTAGGTAGATAATTTTCCTTTTTTTTTTTTTTCAATGTCAGACATCTGTTTCAAATGAAACAATTAACTACCCTTTATTTTTTATGTTTTCTCCTTGCTCCTTCCTTAACTACTCTTTAAAATGGCACTTCTATATTTAATTCCAAGAGACTTCAACAGAAATTCGGTAACTAGCTCCCTCGAACTGGATTCTACTTTCTTTTTCATTGAAAACATCTGGAATTTTAAACATGTAAACTTTCTAATTATATTCCAAAGAAAGCCACGTTTCAGCCTCAATTTAGATGCATAGATGCTCAAGCAGACATTAACTTTTTAAAAATAGAGAAGAGACAAATTGAGTGAAACGATTTTTTAGTTTACTTCCTGAAAGCAAGATTTAAAACCTAGTGGGCAGAACAAGCTACGAACACAAAGTGTTTGAAGACCAAATGAGAGAAAAAGAACAGTACATACGTGATAGAACCAGCAGGTGCTCCCATGGTAAGGGTCCTTAACTTGGTGGGCTCTCTTCTAAGATTTCAAAGGCAAGGAGATTTCAGTTCAATTGACTTTAAAAAGAAATTGGAACTTGTCACATGAGGTACCCACAATGAGGAAGTGAACTTTCAGTTTCATTTAAAATCTAGCTAGCTCAGTCACCTCTAGTCCTCTCCCTATGGTCTTGGGGACAAAGGGGATAATGTAAGCCATCAAAAAGAGCCCTTGGCAGGGCACAGTGTCTCACACCTGTAATCCCAGCACTTTGGGAGGCCAAGGCGGGTGGATCACCTGAGGTCAGGCGTTCGAGACCAGCCTGGCCAACATAGTGAAATCCCATCTCTACTAAAAATACAAAAAAATTAGCCGGTCGTGCTGGCAGGCACCTGTAATCCCAGCTACTTGGGAGGCTGAGACAGGAGACTTGCTTGAACCCAGGAGGCAGAGTTTACAGTAGCTGAGATGGCGCCACTGCACTCCAGCCCGGGCAACAGTGCGAGACTCTGTCTCGGGGGGCGGAGGGGGAAAGCCTTTGGCTAGGACCAGTGGCTCATGCCTGTAATCCCAGCACTTTGGGAGGCCAAGGCAGGAGGATCACTTGAGGCCAGGAGTTCAAGACCAGCCTGGGCAATATAGCGAGACCCTGTCTCAGTAGATAGAGCTAGGAAATATCTTTTTTTAAAAAAAATTAAATAGATCACAAACTCACACTGATACTTCAACTTCAAATTCAAGATTATAGGGTTTACACAACCCCATCAATCTTCAACTTCTTTTCAAACATGCTTAAAAAATCTGAGTTCTCTAAAATATCAACTCAAGTATTTCTTTAATTTATCCTGTAAATTTGCAGGATAACAACAACAAGCCTATGGCCAATAAGATTATTAATGAAAACAAATTAGAAAGTTTAAATGGGAAGGTTATATTAAGCCATATTCCGCTAAGGATGTAAGTCAATTACTGTGTTCTGAAGTCACCTGAATGTATGGTTATTGCCACCACTTCCATACAATTAGGTTTATTTGGTTCATTTCACTTTTTCCTTTTAGGAATTGCTTTTTACACTTGTAATTTTGTTTTATAATTACAATGAGGTATATTTAAATAATTCTAGCCTCTTTTTTTGTCTGCTTTACACGATTTCCTTTTTCCCTTGGTTGGTAATCATTTAAACAATTTATGATTTATTACCCATTTAAAAATATGCAAATATGCCTATATATTAATAATCCTCCATCTTTTTATTTCAGTACTCCTCCCTCTTAAGTGAACACTAATATACATACTTTTCTCTATCTTGTTTTTTCACTTAACATTTTTTTCTTTATTTCAGTCAATCACTTTACATTTTATTAAGAAAAATTATTCAGGAGAAAGAGATTATCAGGTGTCGTTTCAGTGGCATGCTGGGTATTATTTAGTGAACCTTTACAGGAATTGTTTGATTCTTTTCAGAGTTAAGTTGTAAAAAAAACTGATAACTATGCAAATGATCCCTATACAAGGCAATGCAAATAAATTTTGTGTTGTAGATTTTGCTGAATAGAGAATATAGACCTCTAATTCTTTTTTTTTTTTTTTTTTTTTTTTTGAGACACAGCCTCACCCTGTATCACCCAGGCTGGAGTTCAGTGACGCGATCTCTGATCTCGGCTCATTGCAACCTCCACCTCCTGGGTTCAAGCATTCTCTTGCCTCCTCTTCCTGAGTAGCTGGGATTACAGGCGTGCACTACCACGCCCAGCTAATTTTTGCATTTTTAGTAGAGATGGGGTTTCACCATGTTGTCCAGGCTGGTCTCAAACTTCTGACCTCAGGTGTTCCACCAATCTAGTCTTCCCAGAGTGCTGGGATTACAGGCATGAGCCACTGTGCCTGGCCTCAAATTCTTATTTGAACTAATTTTAATCTTACTGATCCCTTATCAATTAATGAGTTAAATAAAATCTTTGACACGTTCATTGTATATTTGTTACAGGAGTCATGTTCTCAGCTTTTTAGAAACTGGCAATTAAATTCTGATAACTCCACAGTAGTATACATAGTGTTCATTTATTTTTATGGCCATGTAGCATCTTTCGAACAATATTCCTATGTCTGGAGAATTTCCCTCATTATAAATTTTGCTTCTCCCAGTTGAAGCCAAAACTCCATCTTCAAGGCTCCAATGCAGTTAAGGCACAGACATGAGAACTAGCCTTTGTCAGTCAGACACACCTGCATAGAACATTATTTTGCAAGTGATTTTACATACCATAAGTATGTAAAATCCTTCTTTTTTTTTTTTATTTTTGAGACAGAGTTTTGCTCTTGTTGCTCAGGCTGGAGTGCAGTGGCCTGATCTTGGCTCACTGCAACCTCCGCCACCCGGGTTCAAGCTATTCTCTTGCCTCAGCCTCCCGAATGGCTGAGATTACAGGCATACGCCACCATGTTTGGCTAATTTTTGTACTTTTAGTAGAAATGGGATTTCTCCATGTTGGTCAGGCTGGTCTTGAACTCCTGACCTCAGGTGATCCACCCACCTTGGCCTTCCAAGTTGCTGGGATTACAGGCGTGAGCCACCATCCGCGCCCAGCCTAAAATCCTCCTTTTGCTGAGAATGGCAGTAGAGCTGTCTCCCAGCAGCAGCAGCAACAATGGCAGCAGCAGATATTCTAACATCTGGTCCCCGGTGTCACCTGTTCAAGCTGTAGTGTTTATGTCAAATACTGTGTTTGCTCAGTGGCATCATATGTTTTTTTTTTTTTTTTGAGACGGAGTTTTGCTCTTGTTACCCAGGCTGGAGTGCAATGGCGCGATCTCGGCTCACCGCAACCTCCGCCTCCTGGGCTCAGGCAATTCTCCTGCCTCAGCCTCCTGAGTAGCTGGGATTACAGGCACCCGACACCATACCCAGCTAATTTTTAGTATTTTTAGTAGAGACGGGGTTTCACCATGTTGACCAGGATGGTCTCGATCTCTTGACCTCGTGATCCACCCGCCTCGGCCTCCCAAAGGGCTGGGATTACAGGCTTGAGCCACCGCGCCCGGCCGCCAGTGGCATGATATGTTGAGCAGTCCCCTCTGTGTGGATTGGGTGAGGTTTGTGGTTACACAGTGAACAAACCTTATGGCCTTTCACAGATTCTTCGAGCTTCCTGCACTTCTTAAATAAACCGTAGTGCCCAGATACGTGAACCAAGTAATGACATTGACAGCTGTGCTGAGTTTGGAAAAACAAGGGTGGAGTCTCAAAAGCTAGACTGGGTAAGGTGCTTTTCTCAGGCTGCGAACAGAGGAAACTCAGGAAGAACGCTATTGCGGAACTCTTCGTAATTTCAGATTGCCTTCTCTAACCTTCTCTACACATCTGATCTCATACCTGATTTTTTTTTCTTTTTTTTGCTTTTAGCCTTGATACCTTTATATGTATTTCTACCTCCAGAAATATGTAGTTCCATTTCCTTAATGAGGAAATGAGCATAGGAAGACATTTCTTTCCATCAAGGTTAAAATGATACACAACTGTTTTATAAGGTACCATGTATTTTTCCAGTCATTATTTCTCTGTCTGACAGGGTCTATAAATCTACACTCAGTACGGAGCATAACCACGGTGATTAGGCTACAGCACACCTTCTGCCTCCATTCCTGGGTCTTACCTACAGGGAACTGTGTATGAAATTTTGTCTCTAGCTGTTTCAGGTAATCTTCTACCAAGTGGGAAAAAAAATTCGGGGTTAATTGTGTTTTCTAGTGGTCCTGTAAACAGGATTCAGGATGGCAGCAGCCATCTAAATGTCTTCCCTTGTTTCTTTCTAAATCCATAAATTAATTCCAGATTTACCATGAAACTATGCTGAGTTGGTCCCAAAATGAAACAGGCCTGTCAGGGACAGACCCACCTCCCCCCAGCCTGCCTTTGGACTCAGTAAGTAAGCAGAGACTATGTTTGTCTGATACACGTGACTCCTGTTTAATATGTAGGTTGTAGAAGAAATCAAAATTTGACTTATGGAAGGCAGGGAGAATAGAAATGAATTACCTTCTGTGAGAAAAAGAACAAGTGACGTATTAACCTTTATTGTATTTTCTGTTGTCAGGGCGTGGCTGTCAAAGCGTTCGCGCATGTCTCGGTTCTGCCGTCTTTGGCTATAAGGCCTGGAGCAAGTGAGTCAACATGGCCGTGGCTCACTTCCTACGCATAAGTGAGAAAATTCTCACTCAGTGGCAACTAAACAGCGGAAGACACCAGCAGTAGAATGTAATCATAATGTCGCTCCCTGAGGTGGTAAGGTTTGACAGTTCCGGCGAATGATTCCTAAGTCCATTCCTTTTGCTGAACAAGTTTCTGAGAAAGTACTCAGTATTTAGATAGATGATTATGAGCAAGTGCTACCATGTAGGGTACTCATTTGAAATACCAATACTCCTGACACTCATTTGTTAATGTTCCATTTGGGATCTTTTTGTCTGTGGGATTGGGGGGGTTTAATTACTACTGCTTGAACAAAAACAGCAAGTATTTTCTTGGAGGAAACAAAATCTTATTTAAAAACTTTTGTTAATTATGTAATTTCTCAGCATTGTTTTTGTGCTGTGGAAAGCACAATACTGATTCTTGGCACAATCTCAGGAGGAGGGATTGATGGCACGAGGTAACTACAAGGAGCTCTGAACTCTTTTTTTTGAGACAGAATCTTGCTCTGCCACCCAGGCTGGAGTGCAATGGCACAATCTCGGTTCACTGCAACCTCCACCTCCCAGATTTAAGCGATTTTCCTGCCTCGGCCTCCTGAGTAGCTGGGACAGCAGGCGCCTGCCACCATGCCTGGCTAATTTTTGTATTTTTAGTAGAGACGAGGTTTCACCATATTGGCCAGGCTGGTCTCAAACTCCTGACCCTGTGATCTGCCCACCTTGGCCTCCCAAAGTGCTAGGATTACAGGCGTGAGCCACTGCGCCCTCCCTAACTCTTATGAGTCAAGCACTTATCCTCTACACCAGCAGGACTAGCTCCTTTCTCAATTATTTTGGTGTCTTACTGTATGGATAACACAAAAAGTAGGAGGGGATTAATGGAATTAAAGTGTTTAGGTATCTAGCATTATTGGGAATGTGTTAAAAGTAAAAATTGGTATTAGATTCTAGAAAGTCAAAGATGAATTTGTAATCCTTAGGATAATCATTAAAAGAATCATAAAAGGATTTATAACTGATAAGCTAACAGAGAAGGGAAATAAAATAATAAAAAATGTATAATGATTTTAAAGCAAGGCAGAAAAGAGAGGAAAAGGAAAATAAAACAGGTGGGTCAAGTAGAAAATACATTGTAAGACAGTAGCTATAAATCCAGTGATGTCAGTAGTTACATTAAATGAATCTAGACTAAGTACTCCAATTATAAGATTGTGCCACTGGATAATAAAAGCGAAATGCAACTGTATGCTGCTTACAAGAAAAACGTTTTCTTGTCACCCAGGCTGGAGTGCAGTGGTACGATGTTGGCTCACTACAATCTCCCCCCTCCTGGATTCAAGTGACTCTCCTGTCTCAGCCTCTCGAGTAGCTGGGATTGCAGGTACACCACCATGCCTGGCTAATTTTTGTATTTTTAGTAGAGATGGAGTTTCACCATGTTGGCCAGGCTGGTCTCGACCTCCTGACCTCAGGTGATCCACCCATCTTGGCCTCCCAAAGTGCTGGGATGACAGGTGTGAGCCACCACACCTGGCCAAGAAAACATCTTTAATACAAAAACACAGCAAGGTTAAACATAATAGGAAGCTAAAAGCTAGACCACACAAATGCAAACAACAGCAAAAAGCAGGTATAATTACTCAAATATCAGTCAGAGTACGCTTTTTTTTTTTTTTTTTTGAGACGGAGTTTCGCTCTTGTTACCCAGGCTGGAGTGCAATGGCGCGATCTCGGCTCACCGCAACCTCCGCCTCCTGGATTCAGGCAATTCTCCTGCCTCAGCCTCCCGAGTAGCTGGGATTACAGGCACGCGCCACCATGCCCAGCTAATTTTTTGTATTTTTAGTAGAGATGGGGTTTCACCATGTTGACCAGGTTGGTCTCGATCTCTCGACCTTGTGATCCACCCGCCTCGGCCTCCCAAAGTGCTGGGATTACAGGCTTGAGCCACCGCGCCCGGCCCAGAGTACGCTTTAAAGCAAGCAGCATTATGAGGGGAAAGAAGGAGCTTTCATAATGATAAAGAAAGAAAGGATAAGGAGATCCACCAGGAAGAGATGATAATCTTAAATCTGCATGCTCCTCAAAACACGGCCTCAGAGTCACATAACACAAAGATTCCCAGAGCCAAAAGGAAAAACAGTCAAATCTACAATCATAATGGGAGGCTTTGAGATACCTCTTTCAAGAGCTTGTAGAATAAGCAAATGGAATAAATTAATAACGATATAGAAGATCTGAATAACACAATTAATGAACTTGTCCTAATTAAGATATATGGAGCCTGTTCTCAACAACTGAATCCTTTTTTTTTTTTCTTTTCTTTTTTTTTTTTTCACCATGGCTCCCTGCAGCTTTGAACTCCTGGGCCCAAGTGATGATCCTCCCAGCTCAGCCTCCTGAGTAGCTGGGACCCCAGCCCCAAGCCACTGCACGGGGCTCAGAATATTTATTTTGAAGGGCACCTAGAATATTTAACAAAATTGACTCTGTATGTGCTGGGCCATAAAATATTCCAATTATTTAGAGTATGTTCTCTGACCACAGTGAGATTAAGCTAGGCCCAATAACAAAAAAGTAATTAGCAAACCTCCCATTGAAGTGATATACCTCTTAATAACCATGGTTATTAAGAAGAAGAAATCATAATGGCAATTAGAAAACGTTTTGAACTGAGCAATAATTTTTTTAAATGACATATAAAAATGTGTGAGACGCAGCTAAAGCAATGCTGAGAAATTTATAACATTTTAATGCATATATTAGAAAAGAAAAATGGCTAAAAATCAGTGGTTTAAGCTGCCACCTCGAGAAGCAAAGGCAAGAACATCAGAGATGTTTTGGTAGTTTAATTTCTCCCCTTCCCCGCTTTTTTTTTTTTTTTTTTGAGACAGAGTCTTGTTCTGTCACCCAGGCTGGAGTAGTGCGGTGGCACAATCTTGGCTCACTGCAGCCTCCATCTCCTGGGTTCAAGTGATTCTTCTGCCTCAATCTCCCTAGTAGCTGGGACTACAGGTTCCCGCCACCATGCCCAGCTAATTTTTGTATTTTTAGTGGAGATGGGGTTTCACCATGTTGGCCAGGCTGGTCCCAAACTCCTGACCTCGTGATCCACCCACTTCGGCCTCCCAAAGTGCTGGGATTACAGGTGTGAGCCACCACGCCTGGCTAGTAACTTAAATTAATAAGCAAACTCTACAAACCAGATCTCTCTTCTTTATTTATTTAATTTTATTTTTTTGAGAAAGAGTCTTACTGTCACCGGGCTGGAGTGCAGTGGCATGATCTTGGCTCAATGTAACCTGCACCTCCTGGGTTTAAGTGATTCTCTTGCCTCAGCCTCCCGAGTAGCTAGGACTACAGGTGTGTGCCACCACATCCAGCTAATTTTTGTATTTTTTGGTAGAGATGGGGTTTCATCATGTTGGCCAGGATGGTCTCTTGACCTTGTGATCCACCCAAATCAGCCTCCCAAAGTGCTGGGATTACAGGCATGAGCCACCGCACCCAGCCTGCTTAAGTTCCTTTTCTTCGAATCTTTCTTATTTTGTTCAAGACTTGGCATTGTAAGAAGTTGCAATATTGTCTTGAATTACTATAGTTTTCTCAGTTTCAGATTTTACAGAGTAGTAAAACTTGAAGGAAATATTAGAAGGCCAACTTAAAGTTATTTTTTTAGTTTGTCAAATAAGGATATTTAAAACGTGTTATCTTCACTCATCATTTCAAAATTGAAGGAGCATTTTAACACCAAAAAAGGATAGAAAGGAAATCACCTCAGAATTTAGAAGCTGATTATATTTAGTTTTGTTAAAAACTCACTCCAGCTGGGTGCGGTAGCTCATGCTTGTAATCTCAGCACTTTGGGAGGTCGAAGCAGGCAGATCACTTCAGGCCAGGAGTTCAAGACCAGCCTGGGCAAGATGGTGAAACCTTGCCTCTACTAAAAATACAAAAAATTAGCTGGGCATGGTAGTGTGTACCTGTAACCCCAACTACTTGGGAGGCTGAGGTAGGAGGATCACCTGAGTCCTGGAAGGTCAAGGCTGCAGTGAACCATGATCACACCACTGCACTCCAGCCCGGGTCACAGAGAGATTGTGTCTCAAAGCAATGAAACAAAACAAAAATGTCCCACTCCATTGTCAATATTTTAATCATTTAACTGAAGACCAATGAAAATATTGTCAAGGACAACATCTCACAAACAGGGATTTTCATTTGTTCAGATGTATCTCAAGCACCTAGAACAGTATCTAGCACTCAGTAAATATCTGATGAAAGAATGAAGGATTTGCAGGAATCTAGTGACCAAAGTTTGGTCACCACCACTGGTGTAAGTTACCCAACCTGGCATCTTGGCTACTCAGTCAGCTGACATATTTGAAATTTTTTTTTTTTTTTTTTTTTTTTTTGAGATGGAGTTACCCTTGTTACCCAGGCTGGAGTGCAATGGCGCGATCTCGGCTCACCGCAACCTCTGCCTCCTGGGTTCAGGCAATTCTCCTGCCTCAGCCTCCTGAGTAGCTGGGATTACAGGCACATGCCACCATGCCCAGCTAATTTTTTGTATTTTTAGTAGAGATGGGGTTTCACCATATTGACCAGGATGGTCTCGATCTCTCGACCTCGTGATCCACCCGCCTCGGCCTCCCAAAGTGCTGGGATTACAGGCTTGTGCCACCGTGCCCGGCCATATTTGAAATATTTAAGAAGCTGTGAAAGAAAATAAAATGCACATATCCCTATCTTTGGTTGCTAAAATCTAGCGGGGGGTTATAGAAGATGAATACGGAAACGTGGCTTAATCTCAAGGACAACTAATATCAAATTCGTTACTCTACTTTTAAGAGAACTATGGAGTGCCTTATTCAAGACATTGGAAATGCCTTTGCTAGAAATGGGAGAGTCTTTTCATGGTTCACTAATTTTCCCTAGGAATTCGCAGAACCAGTGAGAATGAAAGCTGTCAAACGCATGATGATGGGGGAAGATTCTGAAGCTTCTACTTAACTGTATTGTCAGGGACTTTGAAAACAATCAACTGTAACTGTACCAGTGAGGTGCCATTGGCAGCAGCAGCGTCCCTCTTCACAGATGAGGAAACGAGCTTAGGCTTAAGCAAGATCATCGTGGGAGGAAGTGGTGGAAGTGTGGGCATAGTGCCACAAATATTAACAACAGGAAGCATGCGCACAGAACAACTTTCCTTCAAATCATTTCTCCTTCTTACATCCTGCCTACCTGGGACGTCAGCCCAGCCCTTTGGTAGAGGTACCTGCTACCAATGGCAGCAATAACCAAAGAGGCAGAGGAAGGAAAGGTACCTAAGGTAGTGCTAAGGCTGAAGATGAATTACGGTTGCTTCATTTTATTTGTAAAGTGCAAGTGCAGGCCAGTAATAGCCTTCTTTAACTAGTGTATATCAAGTCCTCTACATACAAGCAGTTTCCAACTTGTAAAAGGGTTGTGTTCTAAAAGACATGTAAAGAGGCTGTTTGAAACCAAAAATAGAGGCCAGGAGCAGTGGTTCAAGCCTGTAATCCCAGTACTTTGGGAGGTGGAGGTGGGTGGATCACCTGAGGTCAGGAGTTCAAGACCAGCCTGGCCAACATGGTGAAACTAAAAATAAATCAGCTGGATGTGGTGGCACATGCCAGTAATCCCAGCTACTTGGGAAGCTCAGGCAAGAGAATAGCTTGACCCCGGGAGGCGGAGTTTGCAGTGAGCCAAGATGTAGTTCACCATGCTGGAAGGGCAAGTCCCTGAGTCCCTGATTCACAATTGTACCACCCTCCACAACCTCTGAAACAGAGCTGTCCAACAGAAACAGAATGTAAGCCACAGAGCAAATCTAATTGCTCTTATGGCCATATTTAAAAAATAAAACATGGGCCAGGAGCTGTGGCTCATGCCTATAATACCAGCATGTTGAGAGGCCGAAGCAAGTGGATTACCTGAGGTCAGGAGTTTGAGACCAGCCTGGCCCACATGGTGAAACCCTGTCTCTACTAAAAATACAAAAATCAGCCCGTCATGATGGTGCACACCTGTAATCCCAGCTACTCAGGAGGGTGAGGCACAAGAATCACTTGAACCTGGGAGGCAGAGGTTGCAGTGAGCTGAGATTGTGTCACTGTACTCCAGCCTGGGCAACAGAGCAAGACTCCACCTCAAAAAACAAACAAACAAAAAAGTAAAACAGAAAAAAGTGAGGTAAAATTAATTTTAAAACACATTTGGCCAGGCATGGTAGCTCATACCTGTAATCCCAGCACTTTGGGAGGCTAAGGCAGGCAGATCACAAGGTCAGGAGATCGAGACCATCCTGACTCACACGGTGAAACCTCATCTCTACAAAAAATACAAAAAAGTAGCTGGGCATAGTGGCATGTGCCTGTAGTCGCAGCTACTTGAGAGGCTGAGGCAGGAGAATCAATTGAACTCGGGAGGCAGAGGTTGCAGTGAGCCGAGATTGAGCCACTGCACTCAAGCCTGGATGACAGAGTGAGACTCCATCTCAAAAAACAAAAAAACAGAAAAACAAAAAAAACACACATTTTAGGCTGGGTGTGTTAGCTCATGCCTGTAATCCCAGCACTTTGAGAGGCTAAGACGGGAGGATTACCCGGTCAGGAGATCGAGACCATCCTGGCCAATATGGTGAAATCCCGTCTCTACTAAAATACAAAAAATTAGCCGGACATGGTGATGCACGCCTGTAGCCCCAGCTACTCAGGAGGCTGAGGCAGGAGAACTGATTGAACCCCTGAGGCAGAGGTTGCAGTGAGTTGAGACTGCACCATTGCACTCCAGCCTGGGCAACAGAGTGAGACTCTGTCTCAAAAAACAAACAAACAAAAATACACATTTTATTTAATTCAGTGATAATATACATAACATTATCCTTTCTTTTCTTTCTTTCTTTCTTTTTTTTTTTTTTCTGAGACAGAGTTTCGCTCTTGATGCCCAGCCTGAAGTGCAATGGCACACTCTTGGCTCAAGCAACCTCCACCTCCCAGACTCAAGTGATTCTCTTGCCTCAGCCTCCCGAGTAGCTGGGATTACAGGCATGTGCCACCATGCTCGGTTAATTTTGTATTTTTAGTAGAGACAGGGTTTCTCCGTGTTGGTCAGGTTGGTCTCGAACTCCTGACCTCAGGTAATCCACTTGCCTCAGCCTCCCAGGCATGAGCCACGGCACTCAGCCAACATTATTCTTTCTATTTGTAATCAATACATTATTGATGAGATTATTTTTGGTACCATCTTCAAGATTCAGTTTTGGAGAGCACTGCTGTCAGTTGGTTCAAGTGTCCAGGCCTGAGGCATCTTCCCAATCCCTCCCACTTCTGGCCCCTCAAACTGGAAGACCATTCATCAAGCATTTCATATCCAAGACTTAGAAGTTTGTTACCCAAGATGATGAGTGCTGACATAGATGCAGTTGATGCTGAAAATCAGGGGAAATGGAGGAAAAAAACATGACTTATTAATCAAGTGTTGAAATTCCAACACACACAAAGTTCTCTCTGCAAGAGCAGATGCAGGTAAGGAAGAAAATCTGAAGCTGAAATCAGAAAACCAAGTTGTTGGACAACATATAGAAAATCTCATGTCAGCTTCTAGTGTTTTTCTCTTTTTTTTTTTTTTTTTTTTTTTTGAGGCGGAGTTTCGCTCTTGTTACCCAGGCTGGAGTGCAATGGCGTGACCTCGGCTCACCGCAGCCTCCGCCTCCTGGATTCAAGCAATTCTCCTGCCTCAGCCTCCTCAGTAGCTGGGATTACAGGCACGCGCCGCCATGCCCAGCTAATTTTTAGTATTTTTAGTAGAAACGGGGTTTCACCATGTTGACCAGGATGGTCTCGATCTCTTGACCTCGTGATCCACCCGCCTCGGCCTCCCAAAGTGCTGGGATTACAGGCTTGAGCCACCGCGCCCGGCGTGCTTCTAGTGTTTTTCAAACAACTGACACAGTAAGCAAAAGAAAGTAAGGAATGGAAAACCTTCGTTTTATGGAATTGCTGCTGATCATTTTTTTCTTTAAAACTTGGACAGATTCCAAAAAGTTACGTTTGTGAAAAGCACCTTTGTTTGTGGCTTCATCGAATATTTATGAAGAAATTGTCAGGTGTAGGCAAAATTAACAGCATTAACAGGAGACTTTCCTAAGTTTGCATCTTATATTAGTCTATGAAAACATGCAAATGAATTGTAGAGACTACAGTTACAATTGCATATACTTGCCAGGTGTGGTGGCACATGCCTGTAATCCCAGCACTTTGGGAGGAGAAGGTGAGCAGATTGCTTGAGCTCAGGAGTTCAAGACCGGCCTGGCCAACATGGTGAAACCCCATATCTACTAAAAATACAAAAATTAGCCAGGAGCAGTGGCACTTGCCTATAATCTCACCTACTCAGGAGGCTGAGGCAGGAGAATCACTTGAACCCAGGAGGCGGAGGTTGCAGTGAGCCAAGATCGCGCCACTGTACTACAGCCTGGGCGACAAAGACTCCCATTTCAAAAAAAAAAAAATTGCATATATTTATGAAACTTAAAGATGAATGTTTTATCAAATTTGCCTTGATTTATAGATTTAGCACTATCTTTTATTATAGGCTTAGTAAGATATACAAGAAAAATAACCACCTGTTGTGAAAAAGTAACCAAATCATGCACTGAATGCGCAGCTTTATGTACCCTCACACCATCTTCTGCCTCCTCTCCATTTGTCCATTTGCATCTTCCTCTTTCCCTTTCTCTAAGGAAAAAATTGGTTTCACGTTTCTGAAAGTCATTTTAACAGTGAATCACCGCCGGGCACGGTGGCTCACGCCTGTAATCCCAGCACTTTGGGAAGCCGAGGCGGGTGGATCACGAGGTCAAGGGATCGAGACCATCCTGGTCAATATGGTGAAACCCCGTCTCTACTAAAAATACAAAAAATCAGCTGGGCATGGTGGCGCGTGCCTGTAATCCCAGCTACTCAGGAGGCTGAGGCAGGAGAATTGCCTGAACCCAGGAGGCGGAGGTTGCAGTGAGCCGAGATCGCGCCATTGCACTCCAGCCTGGGTAACAAGGGTAACTCCATCTCAAAAAAAAAAAAAAAAAAAAAAAAAAAAAAAAAAACAGTGAATCACCTCTGAGAGTAACCTGTACTTCGATTGTTGAATCGTAACCAAAATAAGATACTTTTTCGGCTAGGGCTTGTCATTTTTTATATTTAGTGTTAAGATGGGAATGTTCGTTTCTCTTTAATTCATTTAAAACAGATGGAAGCTATAAAAATAAAGATTTTTCTTTGAAACTGAATTGTCAACTTAGGGAGATTTGTTGTTAAAAATTTGTTCTTGCACAAAGTAACTCATTTTATATTATCTGGAAAGATAAGTTGGTCATGTGTAGGTTTAAAATACAAAATTCAGAGGAAAAATAGAAATAGGGTGAAAAAGTACTTGGTTAAATAGTAGTAATGAATTGCAAATATTTTCACTCCAGATTTTGTTATCTCTGGCACAGAGTAGATCTTTTGGGAAATATATATGAAAGTGAATTAAGTTTGACTAACCTTATTGAAGCCACATCTGGCAGAGAACAGTTACAAAGAGTTTGGTTTCTAGATTTATTTGTACCCAGTAGATCAACTTGTGCAAAATTCCTTAGCAGTGCAGTAGTATTAGAATTGTGAATGTAATAGGAGCATTTCACATATATACTTACTGACAATCTTGCTCGATATTTTATCTTACTTGTTCTCTCAGAATTTTCTGTAAACTCAACTACTTGATTTGCAGTCATCCTTTGTTGTTATCGTTTAACAAATTTTGTTTTATTTTATTTATTTTCTGAGACAGGGTCTTGCTCTGTCATCCAGGCTGGAGAGCAGTGGCACAATCTTGGCTCACTGCAACCTCTGCCTCCCAGGCTCAGGCGATTCTCCCACTTCAGCTTCCCAAGTAGCTGGTACTAAACGCACGTGCCACCACATCTGTTAATTTTTCGATTTTCTGTAGAGACAGGGTTTCATCATGTTGCCTAGGCTGATCTCGAACTCCTAGACTCAAGCAATCTGCCCACCATGGCCTCCCAAAGTGCTGGGATTACAGACATGAGCCACCATGCCCAGCCTGGCCTCAAATTTTAAAAATTTACTTTGTAGGTTTCATTTGGTAAAGAAATCAGTATCAGAAGTAATGCTAAAATCTTATAATAGGAAAAGAGACCCACTAATGTAGCCTATGGTTCTTAGATTTGGGCTACTTTTAATCATGGAATAATCTTAGGCACTGGTATAAGAGTTGATGAATGACTTTACCTGCATGAATTATACAATTCAAACTGCAAAGATTTTGCATCCGTTTTGTGACCTAATTTACAGACATTTAAATTGTGTTGCAATTCTGCTTTGCCGTTTAATAAAAATCTGTTTCAGGAAAAAAAAAATCCAGTTTTGTATTTTATCCTTACAGCACATCTCAATTTGAACTTTTCAAAGTATCATATCTCAAGTACTCAATAGCTTCTTACAGTTAATGGTCACTGTATTCGACCGCACAGGTCTAAGCCCTCATCACTTCTCCAAAAACAGAGTTCTGCAAATGATTTGCTGTTTTGGCCGGGTGCAGTGGTTCATGCCTGTAGTCTCAGCACTTTGGGAGGCTGAGGTGGGAGGATTGCTTGAGCTCAGGAGTTCATGATCAGCCTGGGTAACATGGCAAGATCCCATCTCTACCATAAATACAAAATTTAGCTGGGTATGGTGGCATGTACCTGTGGTCCCAGCTACTTGGGAGACTGAGGTAGGAGGCTTGCTTGAGCCTGGGAAGTCGAGGCTGGCTGCAGTGAGTCATGATCATGTTACTGCACTCCAGCCTGGGTGACAGAATGAGACCCTGTCTCAAAAGATATAGATAGATAGATAGATAGATAGATGATAGATAGATAGATAGATAGATAGATATAAATGATCTAGATATATATAGAATAATATATTTTAAATATATCCTTATATAATTATATATGTAATATATATATGTATATTATATATATTTTTTACTGTGGCTCACACCTCTAATCCCAGCACTTTGGGAGATCAAGGAGGAAGGATCCCTTGAAACCAGGAGTTCTCAAGACCAGCCTGGGCCGCATAGTGAGACCCTGTCTCCACAAAAATTAAAAGCCAGACACAGTAGTGCACCCCTGTAGTCCCAGTTACTCAAGAAGCTGAGGCAGCAGGATCCCTTGAGCCCAGGAGGTTGAGGCTGCAGTAAGCGATGACTACGCCACTGCATTCCAGTCTGGGTGACAAAGTAAGACCTCCCTTTAAAAAAAAAAAAAAATGGGCCGGGCGCGGTGGCTCAAGCCTGTAATCCCAGCACTTTGGGAGGCCGAGGCGGGTGGATCACGAGGTCAAGAGATCGAGACCATCCTGGTCAACATGGTGAAACCCCGTCTCTACTAAAAATACAAAAAATTAGCTGGGCATGGTGGCACATGCCTGTAATCCCAGCTACTCAGGAGGCTGAGGCAGGAGAATTGCCTGAACCCAGGAGGCGGAGGTTGCGGTGAGCCGAGATCGCGCCATTGCACTCCAGCCTGGGTAACAAGAGCAAAACTCCGTCTCAAAAAAAAAAAATGAACAAAAATATTTCCTGTCTCAAGTCTCTTCAATAATTCCATATTGCCTACTGATTTGAACCAAAGTCCTTATCCCAGTATTTCAGATGCTATATAAAACAAAAGCATCACCCTATCTTTAGTTTCATCTTTGATTTCCTCATACAAGAACCTTACACTCCAAGCAACTAGTTCCCTTCATATTCCCAGATCTTCTATGCTTGTCACCCTCCACTCTTTTTGACTCTTGCAATGATCATAATAGTCCGAGCTAACTTAGTTGCAGGCCAATTACATGCCAATGAGTATGCTAGACTTTTTGTGCATTATAATTTAATCTTCACAGCTCTATGAGGTAGATATTATTAGCCTCATTTTACAAAGGAGAAACTAGAGTTCTGAAGGACTAACTGGTTCAAGAGGACAGAACTGTCCAATGACCTACAAGTGAACCACCCTAGTTTTTAAAGTAGTGCTTTCCCAAAATCTTTGTGTTGCCTCCCTCTTTTTTTTTTTAAGATGGAATTTCCGCTCTTGTCTCCCAGGCTGGAGTGCAGTGGCGTGATTTTGGCTCACAGCGATCTCTGCTTCCCGGGTTTAAGTGCTTCTCCTGCCTCAGCCTCCCGAGTAGGTGGGATTACAGTCACCCACCGCCATGGCCAGCTGATTTTTGTATTTTTAGTAGAGACGGAGGTTTTGCCATGTTAGCCAGGCTGGTCTTGAACTCCTGGACTCAGGTAATCCGCCCGCCTCAGCCTCTCAAAGTGCTGGGATTACAGGAATGAGCCACTGCATCCAGCCAGCCTCCATATTTCTGGAATTTCCTTTTCTCATTTCTGCCTCTTGAAATTCTGCTCCTCCTTCATGGCCCATTTCTGAAAATAGTTCTTACAAAAAGCTTTTCTTGGTCGGGTGCGGTGGCTCATGCCTGTAATCCCAGCACTTTAGGAAGCCGAGGCGGGTGGATCACCTGAGGTCGGGAGTTCAAGACTAGCCTGACCAACATGGTAAAACCCTGTCTCTACTAAAAATATAAAATTAGGCGGGTGTGGTGGCACATGTCTGTAGTCCCACCAACTTGGGAGGCTGAGGTGGGAGAAGTGCTTGAACCTGGGAGGTTGAAGTTGCAGTGAGCCAAGATTGTGCCACTGCAGCCCAGCCTGGTTGACAAGAGCAAAACCCCATCTCAAAAAAAAAAAAAAAAAGCCTCTCTTTATCCCCCAACTTGATGTCACCTTTTGAGCTTCTACCAAGCTTTGAGGCTTTGAGACTCTCTGTGGCAGACCCATAGACTGAGAGCAGAAAAAACACCCTCTTAATTTTCTGGCTAAGATGATAATTATTTGTATTCTTGCCTTAGGTAACTACCTGTTAGCTCATAAAGCACAGGGGCCCTGTAGCTCTTACTCTTCTTCCTCTTCTTCCTGTCCTCCACAGTGGATGATGTGATGATACAGCAGGCACTCAACAAATATTTACTGATGGATTAAATGATTTCAGCACCTTCAATCCACTGTGTTGTGCAATCTCATCCTGCACATCACTACCAAACTGTGCTCCTAAAACGCATTTTTATCACGCCGTTTTCTAGAAATGTTTTCTGTTGCCTGCTGCATGAAACCCTGCACCTCTGCCTTCCAAGGCTCTTTCCCCATGCTCTAGACCCTTTTCCTGAGCATTTTACTTTTTTTTAAGAGAGGGAGTTTCGCTGTGTTGCCCAGGCTGGAGTGCTGTGGCACAATCTTGGCTCACTGCAACCTCTGCCTCCCGGGTTCAAGCCATTCTCCTGCCTCAGCCTCCCGAGTAGCTGGAACTACAGGCACTCGTCACCATGCCCAGCTAATTTTTTGTATTTTAGTTGAGATACGGTTTCACTTTGTTGCCCAGGCTGGTGTCGAACTCCCGAGCTCAGCCAATCTGCTCACCTCGGCTCCCTCAAAGTGCTAGGATTATAGGAATGAGCCACTACACCCAGCCCATTTTACTCAGATTTTTAAAAATCTGTTTACCATTTTTAAAAGATTTTTGGCTGGGTGCAATGGCTCATGTCTATAACCCCAACACTTTGGGAGGCCAAGGCTGGTGGATCACTTCAGGTCAGGAGTTTGAGACCAGCGTGGCCAACATGGTGAAACCCCATCTCTACTAAAAATACAAAAATTAGTGCATCATCTGTAGTCCCAGCTACTTGGGAGGCTGAGGCACAAGAATTGCTTGATTCCAGCAGGCAGAGGTTGCAGTGAGCCGAGATCACAACACTGAACTACAGCCTGGGCCACAGAGTGAGACTACATCTAAAAAAACCCCAAAAAACCAAAAAAAAAACCCAGATTTTTAAAAACTCAGCCTCTGCTGTGGCCATGCTGGTCCCGTGGGTCCTCCCAGCGGCCAAATCATTCTTGCCTCCTTTCTAGAATGGCTCTCTCCATTCCTTGGCCTCTCCGTTCTGCAAAATCCACTTCAAGTGCTGCCTCCTCACAGAGCCTTTGCTGACTACTCAGTTCCTCTTCCCTCCGTCTACGCTTTCATGACACAAATTGTACCACAAAATTCTGATTCTCTATTTGTAGCACATTAGATACTTTTATCTCACTATCTGACTTGAAGACACAAGATCTTATCTTACTCATCTTTGTCTTGTTCTGTGGCTTAACACATATTTAGATAATCAACAAACATTTGTTGAATTAACTTTTCCTAATTATAATATTCTACATGGTTTGGCTTCATTTCTGGTTCATCATGATTTGGTAGTGGCTTCTGAGGCTTTTAGCCTTAGGTTTCTCTGTGACTCTCCTTCTGGTATGTACAAGTCTGTAAACACAGTATTTGAATACATTCGGGGAACATGTCATTAGATCATCTATCCTTGTATCACTTAAGGCATTTTATAAACTTAAACATCATCCTGTGACATTCCAAAGCTATACATTCGATTTTTGTACAGTAAATTGCCCCGAAATGGGGCACACTCACTGTTGCAAATTTATTTAAGTAGTAATTAAAAACAGAAAACAAGGCAAGTGGTTTGCACAACAGTTGCACAACAACTAAATCTTATCCAGAATGCTGCATAACGCTAAATCTTACCAGGGATGCTGACTCCCCTTTCATCACAAATAAGGAAACGTCTCCTGAATAACCCAAAAAAGGAGAAATGAAAGCAAAATAAGGAAGCTTTGTCCCTACTTGTTATGGTTGTGCCTTCTTCAGCTTTTAAAGTCACCATCTCTTAGCTTCATGATTCCTGAAAATCAAGTTTCTCTCTCTCTCTCTCTCTTTTTTTTTTTTTTTAGTAGAGATGGGGTTCGGCCATGTTGGCCAGGCTGGCCTCGAACTCCTGATCTCAGGTGATCATGATCTGTCTCAGCCTCCCAAAGTGCTGGGATTACAGGCATGAGCTACCATGCCCGGCCCTTATTTAGTCTTAAAGAAAAAGATTTTGAATTTTAGGATGATACCAATGCTAATTTTAGTCTTTGTTAATTTACCCAAGTGTGCTAGGAATTTAATAACAGACATTATTTTCATAATAAAATGGCTCACTTCTTACTGACCCCACTGTCCAAGAAACGCACAAAGGTGAGGTGAGGAATACCCTTAATGGACTATAGGAGAATATGGGACTAGAAAAGATAATTTTGCCATGACGTTGAGTTTCCCCCTTAATTAACTTCAGGTTAATATTATGCAATAACTGTTTCTGAAGAAAGAAAACAAAATTATTGAGTCATTAGGGAAAACAGGAATGTTCTGAATTGAAAAAATATATTATTGCTGATTTTCTGTGCAGCTTATCTGCTTGGTGCATTACTTGATCCCAGCAGACATCTCCATTATCCTGTGAGTCCTTTCTGTCACCTAGCAATGTGTGCTCAAAGAAGGAGCTTAATTTTATCAAGAGAACAAAATAAGACATAATTAGGGAGCACTCTAGAAGCCAATGATAAGACCCCTCCCCTGACAATTGAATAGCAATGAGTGTGACACATTTGATGTGTTACAATTAATTACAAGGTAAGTCACAAGAAATTTGTGACTAATAAAAAAGTACCAACATTTGAAAGTGACGTTTAACAATGAGAGTCAATTCAGCAGATTATCCCTGTAATAATATTATGTTGATACATGTGCATTCCAATATGCTTTCTGGGAGAGAAAAGGAGAGAGTTATGGGTAGCTACCAATAACTGATATTACTTTGTAAGCATGTCCATGGAAATGTGTCAAAAATGTGAACAATGTCTGTCTTCTCTATAGTAATAAGTGAAAGTTGAGAATAGCTAAGCTAAAGGGTGCTGGAAGTATACTTCTTTTTTTTCACCTAGCTTCCATTCCTCCTTCTGCAATAACAGCACCCTGACTTTAAAATGGGGAAACCCACCTCCCCCTGACACTCCTGGGCTTAAGATAGAACCAACCTTACCCCTAACTTCAAGAGTGGGCATAGGTCCCAAGGCCAGCCCGTCAAAACCTTGTGTCCCTCTGGCTACAATGACTGATCAGGGAATGAGCATGTGAAACAATCACAGCCTGCGAGACCGATATCACGAGATTCTTTGTTGCAAAGAAGAGTCGTCCGTTTTGAGTGACTCAGAATTTGGTACAAGTTACAGACTAAAATGTGGAATCAGCTGAAAGGAGGGTGTGGGGGTAGGGCAATGAGGACACTAGTCCAAACTGGAAATTATGAATTCGTGAAACACCCGTTGCCTGTTGTCTTGGGGTAAGACCACAGGCCCACTGGAGTGTGGTACGACAAGAAATGATGGTGCCAGGCGCAGTGGCTGTCCGCTGTAGTCCCAGCACTTTGGGAGACAGACACAGGCAGTTTGCTTGAGGCTAGGATTTAGAGACCAGCCTGAGCAACATGGCAAAACCCTTTTCTACAAAATACAAGCCGGGTGTGGTGACACACGCCTGCAGTCCCAGCTACTCGGGAGGCTGAGATGGGAGGATCACCTGAGTGCAGGAGGTCGAGGCTGCAGTGAGCTATGATTGTTGTGCCACTGCACTCAAGCCTGGGCAACAGAGTGAGGCACTGTCTCAAAAAAAAAAAAAAAAAAAAAAAAAAAAGAAAAGAAAAGATAAATAAGAAGAAATTATAGGAAAAATTCAGCATGTTCACTCCTTTTGTAGGCTTCAGTAAAAATATAAGAAAGTAACTTAATCTGAAAGTGTTCTACCTAAAAGCCTAGAGAGAATAATATATCACGTTGCTAAGAGAAGTTCTTTCTGCCTATAGCCTACAATATAAAATCCCATAGTTTAGAGCCTTATAGGGTAGAAAAAGGACCAACCTGGCTGGGCACAGTGGCTCATGCCTGTAATCCCAGCACTTTGGGAGGCTGAGGTGGGTGGATTACTTGAAGTTAGGAGTCCAAGATCAGCCTGGCCAACATGGTGAAACCCCATCTCTAGTAAAAATACAAAGCCCTGTAATCCCAGCTACTCTGAGACAGGAGAATCGCTTGAACTCAGGAGGCAGAAGCTGTAGTGCATCAAGATTGTTCCACTGCACTCCAGCCTGAGTGACACAGCAAGACTCCATCTCAAAATAATAATAATAATAATAATAATAATAATAATAAGCACCAAACTAAACAATGCAGAGGCAAGGAGGCAAAAGATTCAGCAAGAAGTAAGACTAGAGGCTTCTGTCATGTACTTCCAGCTAAGCATTTTCCCAGAAAAGAGGGCATAGCTCAGCTTATGGGTGTACATCTGCTCTTATGGATTTCGAGCTACTTAGGACAAGTCCCATTAAACGAGTTTAGGGGATGGCACAGCACTGAGGGTGATTCCTAGGAGTTTGAAATTCTCAGGTTTAAACATTGTATCTAGTAAAACATTCTTTGGGTGTGACAACTCAGACCAAAAGTGACTGAGCTTTTATGGGAATGTATTACCAAAGAAACCCCAGGCCTGGCAATCTGTTGTACTTTTTGGTTTCCAATTCGTACCACAGCTAAAATTGAGCAGGGTATGCCCAGAAAGGGCATTTCCGTATGTTTATCTCTGGCATAGCCGTGGCGAATAAGAGACAAGTAAGATCCTCTAGCAGGAAGAAGCAAGAGCCATGCTGGACCATAAAAAAGATCCCCACAGAGAGCAAGCCTCGAGTTTGCCAGTTACCTGGCCAAAGAACTCATTCTACTGCCAGGGAGGGAGTCTTCCATATTCCTGCCTAGCTGGACGTAACTTATGCTACAGATCAACGATAACTGTGCGTTGTTTTTCATTCATTCTCCTCTTTCCAGAATTAGAGTTTTCATTGTAACTACTCTGTTCCTCGCCCTTGTTTTTTCTTTTATATATATTGGCTAAGATAGTTTAAGTTTTAGCCAATATAAGCAAATCTGGCCATTTCTCTCTCCCTCTACCATGATCGCACAGTTTAAGTTCCCATCATTTCCCCTTAGACTTACGTAAGAGCCCTCTAACTTCCCTACTCCACGCTACGCTCTGCCCTACAGTCTATTCTTCCCTGTACCGCAGGTCACATCACTCCCCTAGGCAAAACCCTCCCATCACTCTTTCTTTCATTTGTTTAACAAATAATAAGCATCTACCTGCCAAGCCTCAAGGAACCATATCCAAATTTGAGAAGGAAATCATCAGCCAGAAATCCTGGTCTTAGAGTTGAACACAGTAACCAAATAAGATCCTGGGTTGTCTCTCACTGGGAAGAGGAGTTGATAAGCACTCTTTCATATAGGTGTCAGCATTTCTTGACCAACCCTTTATTTCTAACAGCATTCCAATTTTGTTTAGATAACTCACTTTCCATAAAACCACAGGCTGAAGTAGGTGGCCTGGGCCAGGTGCAGTGGCTCATGCTGGTAATCTCAGCACTTTGGGAGGCTGAAGCAGGTGGATTCCTGGAGTCCAGGAGTTCGAGACCAGCCCAGGCAACACAGCAAAACCTCATCTTTACCAAAAATACAACAGTTAGCTGCGTGTGGTGATGTGTGCCTGTAGTCCCAGTTACTCAGGAGGCTGAGGTGTGAGGAAAGCTTGAGGGTGAGAGGATTGCTTGAGCCCGGGAGGTCAATGCTGCAGTGAGCCATAATTGTGATACTGCATTCCAACCAGCCTGGGTGACAGACTGAAACACTGTCTGAAAAAAAAAAAAAAAAAAGCCTGGGACCAGATCATGCTGCTTGCAGGCCATTTAAGACTTTTGCATTATATTCTAAGTTCACTAAAATGTAAACTCAATGAGGTCATGAATTTTTGTCACTGTTGAATTTCCAGAAGAGCACCTGCCTCATCGTAGACACTTAATATTTGTTAAATAAATGAAAGAGTAATGGGAGAGTTTTGTACAGGGAAGAACAGACTATGGGCGGAGTGGAGCACGGAAGTAGGGAAGTTGGAGGGTGGTTACGTAAGTCTCCAGGGAAATGACAGAAACTTAAACTATGTAGAGGGAGAGAGAAGTGGCCAGATTCATACTATGTTTTGAAGAGGCAGGGACAGAATTTGCCAATATAGACCATAAGAGAAGAAGAGAAGAATAACAACAAAATGATTGAGCAATATTTAATTTGAATCACATGGCTAAAAGATGAAGTTTTAAATAGCCACTAGAACTTCTCTTTTAATTAAAAAAAATTTTTAACTGTGGCAAGATATACATAAAAATTGTCATTTTAGGTGGGGCGCGGTGGCTCACACCTGTTGTTCCAGCACTTTGAGAAGCCGAGGCAGACAGATAACAAGATCAAGAGTTTGAGACCAATCTGGCTAACATGGTGAAACCCCATCTCTACTAAAAATACAAGAAATTGGCCGGGTGTGGTGGTACATGCCTGTAATCCCAGCTACTCAGAAGGCTGAGGCAGGAGAATTGTGTGAACCCAGGAGGCGGAGGTTGCAGTGAGCCGAGATCACGCCATTGCACTCCAGCCTGGGTGACAGGGTGAGACTCTGTCTCAAAAAAAAAAAAAAAAAAAAAAAAAAAAATTGCCATTTTAACCATTTTTAAAGTATACAATTCGGTTACATTAAGTATATTCACAATGTTGTGTAACTATCATTTCTAGAACTTAAAAAGAAATTTTTAGAACAATTTTAGGCTCACAGCAAAATTGAGCAAAACGTATAGAATTCTAATGTACCCCTCATCCCAACACACCCAAGCTTCTCCCATTTAGAACATGGTCCCTAACAGAAACTTATACCCATTAAGCAAGAACTCCCCATCCTACTCCCTCCCCAACTCCTGGTACCCTCTATTCTACTTTCCTTAATGTCTCTATGAACTTGCCTATTCTAAATGCCTCACAATAAGTGGAATCACAATATTTGTCCTGTTGTATCTGGCTTATTTCACTTATCATGTTTACGAGGTTCATCCATGTTATAGTATGTACCAGAATTTTATTTCTTCTTTTTGGAAGTGAGGAGTTTCCTTTCCTTTTTTTTATTTTTATTTTTTTGAGATGGAATCTCATTCTGTCACCAAGGCTAGAGTGCAATGGTGCAATTGCAGCTCCCTGCAACCTCCACCTCCTGGGTTCAAGCAATTCTTGTGCCTCAGCCTCCCAAGTAGCTGGGATTATAGGCATGAGCCACCTCGTCCAGCTAATTTTTGTATTTTTAGTAGAGATGGGGTTTCACCAGGCTGGCCAGGCTGGTCTCGAACCCCTGGCCTCAAGTGATCTATGCCCCTTGACCTCCCAAAATGCTGGGATTACAAAGCGTGAGGCACTTCGCTCGGCTGAATTTTCCTTTCTTCTTTGTCTTTCTTTCTTGAGATGTGATTTCACTATGTTCCCCAGGCTGGATTCAAACTTCTGGGCTCAAGTGATCCTCCCACCTTAGCCTCCCTAGTAGCTGGGACTACACAGGCATGCCACCATCCCAGCCAGAATTTTATTTCTTTTTATGGCCAAATAATATTCCATGGTATAGAATATTACCACATTAGGCTATCCATTCACCTGTTAAGGGACTCTGGGTTGTTTCTACCTTTTGGCTCTTCTGAATAATGCTGCTAAGAACATTGGGTGTATGAGTATGTTTGAACTCCTGCATTCAGTTCTTTTGGATCTGTATCTAGGAATGGAATTGCTGGATTATATGGTAATTCTATGTTTAAGTGTTTGTGGAACCAACAAACTTTTCCACTGCAGCTGCACCCTTTTACATTTCCATTAATAATGTACAAGAGTTCCAGTTTCTCCACATCCTCACCAGCACTTGCTATATTCTGGGTTTTTGTTGTTGTGATCATAGCCACTCTAATGGGTATGAAGTACATCTCACTGTGGTTTTGATTTACATTTCCTTATAGGCTAGTGATGTTGAGCATATTTTCATGTGCTTATTGACCATGTGTATATTTGTTTTGGTAAATATGTATTCAAATCTTTTGCCCATTTTTAATTTTTTTATTGTTGAGTTATGGGGGTTCTTTATATATTCTGGATATTAATTCTTTTATCAGGTATATAACTTGTGGATATCTTCTCTCATTCTGTGTTGTCTTTTCCCTCTCTTAGTAGTGTCCTTTGATGCACAAAAATTTCTAATTTTGATAGAGGTTCAATTTATCTTTTTTTTTTTTTTTTTTTTTTTTTTTTTTTTGAGATGGAGTCTTGCTGTGTTGCCCAGGCTGGAGTGCAGTGGTGTGATCTTGGCTCCCTGCAACCTCCACCTCACAAAGGATTCTCCTTCCTCAACTTCCCAAGTAGCTGGGATTACAGGTGCCCACCACCATGCCCAGCTAATTTTTGTATTTTAGTAGAGACAGGGTTTCACCATGTTGGTCAGGCTGTTCTCAAACTGCTGAACTCAGGTGATCCTCCCACCTTGGCCTCCCAAAAATAATTTTTAAAAAGTCAGCTAAGCATGGCATTGTGTACTGTAGTCCAAGCTACTTAGGAGGCTGAGATGGGAAGAACTCTTGAGCCCCGGAGATCAAGGCTACAGTGAGCTATGAGTGCCACTGACTCCAGCCTGGGCAACAGAGGGAGACCGAGACGAGAGAGAGAGAGAGAGAGAGACAGAGAGAGAGAGAGAAAGAGAGAAAAGAAAAAAGAGTCTTAAAATATTTTTCAAGACCCAAGTTTCCATGTCACTTAATCCAGTCTCCCCTCAGGCAGAATTAAATATTGAGATCTCCTTATATCTAGTTAATCCCAGAAATGTAGTACAGCTCTTGGTACAGAGTAAGCACTCAATATATATTAGCTGAAGAAATGAATAAATAAATGAATTGTTTGCATGAAAGTCTCCACAACCAGACTGTGGGCGCATCAAGTAGAGAGAAAATGTTCTATTTATCTTCTTTCCTCCAGCACTTAGCACAGTATCTAACACAAAATGAATGTGAACTAGATGCTATTTTTAAAACTGTAGATAAGAGATAAATACTTTATTTCAAAAATGCAAAGAAAGGAAGATAAATCACATTTCTTTTATTCATGTAAACTTATACCAAAGACTTATGAATAGATTTAGCAATTGGAGTGGAAAACACAGACATTTCTACCTTGAGGATAGAGAAGAGAACTAAGAAAGTGAGAAGTCAGATCACCCCACTCCTCTAGAGCGGTTAAAGCTAACTAGTCCCAGTGAATGAGCATCTAACCTCTGTGAAAATCTCTAGCCTCTACCCGCACAGCATCAGCCCTGGGACAACGCAGTCAGGGGTAGGCTAAAGTCACATCTCTTTGCCTAAGAGTACACACCTGTCAGGGAACGTCCTGATGGCTACGGTGAAAAAGGTCACGGGTGGAGAGAAGCAAAGTGGGAAGGATCATTTGAAGCACAAACAAATGGGGAAACTGAACAGACAATCTCAGTTCCACCACACCTGCTTCGAAAGTTGCACACCAGCTCCCTCCCAAAGTGCATCATTACACTGCACCATCGTGGAAGAAATGGAAGCGCAGGATGGGTTTGGCTGGCTGGAGTCACATCTTGGGGAAGCTGGCCAGGTTGGCAATGCCACAGGCGTTGTTCTTATTTCGAGCCATGAGGATATATCCTTTGTTTCCCCAGTTTTCTCCCCAGCTGTAAGACCAATCAAGAAAAATACTTAGTACTCTCAGCTTATTTATTCATTAAAATGTTTACTAAGTATTGTGCTAGGTACTGATGGTACACAAAAATGAATACGATGATTTTTTACCTTTAAAGAGTTTAAAGTCAAGAAGTAGGGAAAAGGCGTAATACTATAGGTATCAGAGGATGGAAAGATTCCTTCTGATCAAGAGAATCTCAGAGGCTTGATATAAGAGGTGGCATTTGAGCTGAGCCAAAAGGCTGAGTAGAATTTTGCTCTGCAGGAAGGGGATGCCAGTGGAGGGGTGTGAAATGAACAGCAGAGGCAGGAAAGTGTGGGGCACTATTAGGATCACGTAGCTGAAAAATAGTTTGCCTGACAGGGTGTAGTGAGAGATATGTCTAGAAAGGCAGACTGAGATCAGGATGAATTACCTTTTCTGTGGGGTTAAAGAGCTTCACCTTTTACCCTGTGACCCATCATAGTGGAGGAGCCACTAAGAGATTTTGAGTGTGAAAGTGATAGGATCAGAGCTGTATTTGGGGAAGATTAATCTCGAAAATGTAAGTTTAGAGCATAAGAAAGAGGCAGAAGCTGGTGATCTTGATTTGGGAGTAAACCCCATAGGAGAGATGGATGAAAACTATGAGAATGGATGAGATTACTAAGGAAATGAGTGGCAAGACTAGAAGACAGGAGAGACGACGTGAGACAGAGAGAGGAGAGATTGTTTGTATGTCTTCCTAAATTGTTTTCAGTCCTCTTCCCCAACCACCAACTTCTCCAATTACCCAATACATTTTATTTAAAAACTGTACCCTGCCCCCATTCTCCCCTTCTCCAGGAACCCGCTGTGTTCCTGATCCTGCCTGAGTGTGTCCTTTCTTCCTCCCAGCTCTTTTGGAAGCTATCTCCACACATGGCACCTGATCATGAAAGAACAGGGTCAGTGCCTGGAGTTGGGAGTCAAGAAAAGGGACAACATACAGCAGAAGCTGCGGGAGACTTGGGAAGGTGCTCAGGTTCACTCTGAGTTGGAACTGTGGTATAAAAAGTTGTTGAGCCAGGTGCGGTGGCTCAAGCCTGTAACCCCAGCACTTTGCGGGGCTGAGGTGGGCGGATCACCTGAGGTCAGGAGTTTGAGACCAGCCTGACCAATATGGTGAAACCCCATCTTTAAAAAAAAAAAAAAAAAAAGTTGTTTCAGGTTTGAAGCAACTCCCAGCCTCACATTCTATCCTGCCTGCCTTCCAGGTAGCAGCCCAACTTGCTTATACCACCACGTGCGTCTGTGAACTCCCCAGAGTCTAGGACTCCTGCTCCTTGGAGGACACAGAGAACAGCAGATTTAGCCAATGCTGCTGCCAGGTTAATGGTGATCAGCAGGAAAGGAAAAGTGTAATTCTTATCAGTCTGCCCCACCCCAAAAGTCACAAAGTGCTAGAGAAATGGGAAGCAAAGTACCCTGGAGTTTTCTTTGTTCCCCAACATAGGAAAGTAAACACTAACTTTTTTTTGTTTATATCTTCTTTCTTTCTTTCTTTCTTTCTTTCTTTTTTTTTTCACAAAAGGAATTTTTACTTCTTGCTTTTAAACAGAGATATATATATATTTTTGTCCCTAGAAACGAGGTCTCACTATGTTGCCCAGGCAGGTCTAAAACTCCTAGCCTCAAATGATCCTCCCGCCTCAGCCTCCCAAGGTGCTGGGATTACAGGCATGAGCCACCATGCCCAGCCCATATATCTTATTTCTAAAAAAGATTTCTCTTCACATCTTTGGCAAGTTCTTTTTTTTTTTTTTTTTTTTTTTAAAGCTCCCACTATGTGGGAGGGGATTCCAGAGAGCTGGAAATCCTGGCAAGTTCTTATATCCATGTATCCTAAGTGTGTCTTGAAGGAAAAAAACTGTTCAAAGGAATATTAAACCTTTACACCAGGCATCCCCAAACTTTTTACACAGGGGGCCAGTTCACTGTCCCTCAGACCGTTGGAGGGCCGCCACATACTGTGCTTCTCTCACTGACAACCAATGAAAGAGGTGCCCCTTCCTGAAGTGCAGCGGGGTGGGGGGGGGCGGGGGTGGATAAATGGCCTCAGGGGGCTGCATGCGGCCCGCCAGCCGTAGTTTGGGGACGCCTGCTTTACACTGTTCCCCTACTGTTAAAGACAGACTGCTAACGGAAATTGCCCTGAGAAACTGATCACATTAGAGACAAAAGAAAGTAAAAATATGGAATTCCAAAGCTCCTGCTGGTTCTTTGTACTGTTTTATCTCATGATTAGCCAGGTTTTTTTGTTTTGTTTTGTTTTGTTTTGTTTTGTTTTGTTTTGTTTTTTGAGATGGAGTCTGGCTCTGTCGCCAGGCTGGAGTACAGTGATGAGATCTCAGCTCACTGCAATCTCCGCCTATCAGAGGAGGGAAAGATTCTTTCTGATCAGGAGAATCTCAGAGGCTTGATATAAGAGGTGGCATTTGAGCTGAGCCAAAACGCTGGGTAGAATTTTGCTCTGGGAAGGGGATGCCAAAGAAGTGGTGTGAAATGAACAACAGAGGTAGTAAAGTGTGGGCCAGGCGATTCTTACACATTCAGGCGATTCTCCTGCCTCAGCCTCCTGAGTAGCTGGGATTACAGGTGTGCACCACTCCACCCAGCTAATTTTTGTATTTTTAGTAGAGACGGGTCTCACCATGTTGGTCAGGATGGTCTCAAACTCCTGACCTCCTAATCTGCCTGCCTTGGCCTCCCAAAGTGCTGGGATTGCAGGTGTGAGCCACCACACCCAGCTAGCCAGGTCTGTCTTACTGGGCTCTGAGCTCACTGAAGGCATCATCTGTTCATTGGTTTGTATATGTGACTAAGCACCTTGCACACAGGGAGCATCTGCCCAGCACATACACTGAGCACTACTGACTGGCTGATATGGTTTGGATGTGTGTCCCTTCCCAGTCTCATGCTGAAATGTGATCTCTAGTGTTGGAGGTGGGGCCTAGTGTGAGGTGTTTGGGTTATGGGAGTGGATTCCTCATGAATGGCTTGGTGCCACTGCCTTGGTGATGATGAGTTCTCACTCTATTAGTTCATGTGAGAACTGATTCTTTAAAGAGTCTGGTACTTCCCTCCCTCTCTCTTGCTCCCTCTCTCACTACGTGATACACTTGCTTCTTTTGCCTTCTGCCATGAGTAAAAGCTTCGAGGACCCATCAGAAACTGAGCAGATACTAGTGCCATGCTTGAACAGCCAAACAAACCTCAATTCTTTATAAATTAGCCAGTCTTGGGTATTCTTACATAGCAATGCAAAGTGGACTAACACACTGGCCATTAAATGTCAGACTCAGAGTTAAGAGCCTCTGACTGAGAAGACAGAAGTGAGAAGCCAAAGATAATTTTTTTCTTGATTTGGGAGACAGAAAGGAATATTGGGAAGCTGGAGGTGAGGTGGAGTGTTAAAAGGGTGATTGAATGACAAAAGTAGTGATATCATCATTACCTGTTTTTAATTATCCAGTGCTTGTTTCCCTTCTGGATTCCATATCCCACTGCCAAAACTGCATGGTTCAGATTATCACTATTGCAGCTTTCATCGTAATACACACCTAGAAAACAAACTAGCAGCATGAGGCTCTATGCAATCCAAGGGTTACCCTGTGGGATTCCCCAGTCTAGGAGACTCTCTGTAGAATTCCATCCGGGTCGGGAGGGTTTACCACAGAGATCTGCTCCATACTGCAGGAGTTGTTAATTTCTCTCTGGCCGCCTCCATCTGAATACAAAAACTAAGTACTGAAAATACCCAAGATCCTTCAAGAAGCCATCAATCCTGTATCATAAAAGTCAGTGCTCTATAGAAACAGCTTCCCCCCCCTTCTTTTTTTTTTTTTTTTGATGGAGTCTTGCTCTGTCACCCAGGCCAGAGTGTGGTGGCATAATCTCAGCTCACTGTAACCTCTACCTCCTGGGTTCAAGTGATTCTCCTGCCTCAGCCTCCTGAATAGCTGGGACTACAGGCATGTGCCACCACGCCTGGCTAATGTTTTATTTTTTATTTCTTATTTTTAGTGGAGACGAGGTTTCACTATGTTGGCCAGGCCAGTCTCCAACTCCTGACCTCAGGTGATCCACCTGCCTTGGCCTCCCAAAGTGCTGGGATTACAGGCATGCATCATTGCACCCAGCCAGGAACAGCTTCTTACCTTTGCTGTAAAACTGGAAGGAGGTCAGGCTTGCATCAATGGCCACAGAGATAGGTCCCACTCGGGCCACTGCCCTCTTTAGAGCTTTCTCATTCCCCTCAGGGATCTCTCTGTACCCTCTGCATTTAGCTGCCTTGCCTGTTGGGTTATACATACAACTCTCCTCCTGGAAGAAACAAGATTGTAATAGGACTAGGACAAAGCAATAGGCAACGAGTCAGTGAGTGAGAAACTCAACCAATATTTTGAGTGATGCCAGTGAACTAACAGAGGCAGCAGTCTAGGGTTTCTAGAGAGAGTCTGTTTGTTCTTCCTCATAATAAAGAATATGAAAAGAGGATTCCCGCCTGCCACCACACATAAAAATGAACTACAGGTGGTTTAAAGACATAAATGTGGGAGGAAAACCTGTAAAACAGTACAGAAAGATTTCAGAAATAAGATTTTTTTTAAAAAAAGCATAAACCAGCTACTGGCCATATTGTATGTATGAGCCTCAGGGGGTAGGAAGGTGCCAGCTGCTGTGTGGGTAGGAGGCCAAGGCCAAGGCTTAGCTAGAGGGAAGACGGGGCCCTCTGCATCTGTGTCAGGGGAACTGGTATGTTCCATGTGCTCTCATCAAAGACAGAATATGAAAGCTGTAACACGACACAAATAGATTGAAGAACTTAGCAATTTAGCCTATGACTTCCAACACTATATTTTATAGGTAGTTAGCAATATTTCATTGGCAAGCCACAATTATGGAATCTAATAATAGCCCATGTCAAAGTGGTATATTCTTTTCAGCAATTTATTTTCCTACAGATTTCCCCTTCAGAACCCTAAGGTTAACATCTACAAGAATATATTGTCTACTACTCGGGAGGCTGAGGCAGGAGGATTGTTTGTGCCCAGGAGTTTGAGGCTTTAATGTACTATGATCATGCTGTGAATAGCCACTCCACTCTAGCCTGTGCAAGATAGTGAGATATCCTCGAAAAAATAAATTATCTAACATTATCTAAATGTTAACAGCAATTGCAGCATTTGATGTGCTACTTTAAGATTACAGTGGTCTACTGCCTTGATAATTTTTCAAGGTATCTTTGTTTCTGCCATGTGCTCCAAACCTCTAATCCCTCCTGGTGCCAAAAATTACACAGAATTACAAGTGAAACAGAATATCTTGGAAATTGACTCAGAAAGATTTTATGTGATGATACTTTAAAGTCAGAATAACCTGAATTATAACTGGAACGAACTTATAACACCATCTCTTTACAATGTTATCTGGCTGCTGCCCTATCAGATCTCTTCTTTTTAATTTTTTTTTTATTTTTTGAGACAGAGTCTCCCTCTGTTACCCAGGCTGGAGTGCAGTGGTGTGATCTTGGCCCGTTGCAACCTCTGCCTCCTGGGTTCGAGCAGTTCTACTGCCTCAGCCTGCCAAGTAGCTGAGATTACAGGCATGTGCCATCACACTCGGCTAATTTTTGTATATTTGGTAGAGATGGGTTTCACCATGTTGGCCCAGCTAGTCTCAAACTCCTGACCTCAAGTGATCCACCTGCCTCAGCCTCCCAAAGTACTAGGATTATAGGTGTGAGCCACTGTACCTAGCAAGAGCTCTTCTTTTTGAAATTTTATTTTTTCTTACCTTCCTTCATTCATAAATGAATAAAACACATTGTTAAAGGCAAAAATTGTAAAGGCAAATTAATCATTTGATTATTAAAGTTAACTTTTCTAGATTGAAAGACATCATAAAGAGAATGAAAAGACAATCCTCAACTTTTGACATACATAATATTGATACCCAATTTTCTTTTTTTTTTTTTTTTTTTTTGAGACAGAGTCTTACTCTGTTGCCAGGCTAGAGTGCAGTGGTGCAATCTTGGCTCACTGCACCCTCCGACTCCCTGGTTCAAGCGATTCTCCTCCCTTAGCCTCCAGAGTAGCTGGGATTACAGGCATGTTCCACCACACACCCAACTAATTTTTATATTTTTAGTAGAGATGGGGTTTCACCATGTTGGCCAGGATGGTCTCGATCTCCTGACCTCATGATCCACCAGCCTTGGCCTCCCAAAGTTCTGGGATTACAGGCATGAGCCACCGTACCCAGCATCAAATATTTTTTAAAAACTTTTGGTTGGTCCAATGGTAGTGGGTTATCAGAACTTATTAACATTAGTGTCACTAAAGTTGGTATACAATCCCCCATTGCTAAATTTGACTGGCTTTAAAAAAATAAAAAATAAATAAAAATAAATAAAAACTTTTGAGAAAGAAAGGGGGAAAAAAAACAATTAAAAATGGGTAAAAGGTAGGGCATGGTAGCTCATGCCTGTAATCCCAGCACTTTAAGATGCTGAGGCAGGCAGATCACCTGAGGTCAGGAGTTAAAGACCAGCCTGGCCAACATGGTGAAACCCCCTCTCTACTAAAAATACAAAAATTAGGTCAGCATGGTAGCGAGTGCCTGTAATCCCAGCTACTCAGGAGGCTGAGGCAGGAGAATTACTTGAACCCCAGAGGCGGAGGTTGCAGTGAGCTGAGATCGTGCCACTGCATTCCAGCCTGAGTGACAAAAGTGAAACTCAATCTAAAAAAAAAAAAAAAAATGGGGCCAGACGCGGTGGCGCACCCCTGTAATCCCAGCACTTTGGGAGGCCGAGGCGGGCAGATCACAAGGTCAAGAGATGGAGACCATCCTGGCCAACTTGGTAAAACGCTGTCTCTACTAAAAATACAAAAATTAGCTGGGCATGGTAGCACATGCCTGCAGTCCCAGCTACTCGGGAGGCTGAGGCAAGAGAATCGCTTGAACCCGGGAGGTTGAAGTTACAATGAGGCAAAATCACATCACTGCACTCCAGCCTGGAGACAGAGTGAGACTCCATCTTTTTTAAAAAAAAAAAGGGTAGACCAGGCATGGTGGCTCACATCTGTAATCCCAGCACTTTGGGAGATAGGAGGATTGCTTAAGCCCAGGAGTTTGAGACCAGCCTTGGCAACACAGCGAGATGTCTCTACCAAAAAATTTTTTTGTTGTTTTTGGGGGACAGGGTCTCACTCTGTCACCCAGGCTAGAGAACAGTGACGTGATCATAGCTTATGGCAGTCTTGAACTCCCAGGCTCAAGTTGTCTTCCCAACCAGCCTCCTGAGTAGCTAGGACTACAGGTGCACACCACCATGCCTGGCTACTTTAAAAAAGATTTTCTGTAGAGAGGAGGTCTTACTTTTATTGCACCAAGATGATCTGGAACTCCTGGGCTTAGCCTCCTCCTACCTCAGCCTCCCAAAGTGCTGAGATTACAGGCATGAGCCACAGTGCCTAGCCTCTACACAAAAATTTCAAAAATTGTTGAAAATTGGTGGGCATGGTGGCATGCACCTATAGTCCTAGCTATTTGTGAGGCTGGTGTGAGAGGATTGCTTGATCCCAGGAGGTACAGATTACAGTGAGCTATGATTGTATCACCACACTCCAGCCTGGGCAACAGAGTGAGACCCTGTTTCAAAAAAAATAAAAACAACCGGGCGCAGTGGCTCACACCTGTAATCCCAGCACTTTGGGAGACAGAGGCCAGTGGATCACGAGGTCAAGAGATCAAGACCATCCTGGCAAACATAGTGAAAGCCCATCTCCACTACAATACAAAAATTAGCTGGGCGTGGTAGTGCATGCCTGTAGTCCCAGCTACTGGGGAGGCTGAGGCAGGAGAATTGCTTGAACTCAGGAGGTGGAGGTTGCAGTGAGCCGAGATCGCACCACTGCACTCCAGCCTGGTGCCTGGTGACAGAATGAGACTCTGTCTCAAAAAATAAAATAAAATAAAATAATTTAAAAAATGAAAGGTTTTCTCATAGAACCAGGAAAGTAAATAAATAAATAAACAAATACAAAAACAAATGAGCAAAAGATAAAAACAGTCAATTCATTGAAGAAGAAATGCAAATGGCCAGATAAACATACTAATAAAAAGGTGATTCTATGGGATTTCTTATACATTGCAGGTGGAGTATAAATTTTTCCAAATACTTTGGCAAACAATTTGACATTATGTAGTAAAGTTGAAAACAGATACACCCTAAGACCTAGACAATTTTGTTCCAAAGCGTTATATCCTAGTAAGAAATTCTTGTACATGTGCATAGGAGACATGCCTAGGAATGTTTGCGGAAGGTAAACATACCTGGTAGATACATCTTGCCTTTGCTACGTACTAGTGGTATGAATTATACTGTTTTATCTCCTTAAGTGTCCATTTCCTGACCTATACCTTGAAGACAAGTCTACCTGACAGAGTTGATATGAGATTAAATGAAAAAAGGAAAAAGAAAAAATGCACTAAGGACATGGCTTAGAACACAGTAGTCATCATTTTTATTCTCAAACTTGTTATCCCTGTTCCAGAGGTTTCTATTGCAAAGGTCCTCCATTATTTTATCTCTCAGTCCCAGCCCCATGTGTATTAAAAATCCCTCAGGTTGCCTCCCTTACAGATACGATTTCCTTCCTATGACTAAAGGATCATGCAGAAGGAACTGAGTTAATCCCTTATCTGTAGTATGAAGCAACTTGTTTTTTCTCTCATTTTATACATGTGAGCATGTAAACTTACATACTTTGCTTAAATGTTCTGAAAACTCACACCGAGATCATATAAAATAAAGCCACACAATTTGTGAAAATCGCATGGTGGGTTTGTGGGTTTGTTGTGGGAGTGGGGAACTGAGCAGAGGGTTACACAGCCCTGCTCAGAAGTCTTTGGGGTAGGTAGCCTAGCCTCTGTTTTCTCTCCATGGCAGAGGCAAATAGGAGCCATAGTAGCGTAAGCTCCCTAAATTCCCCCAGATTGTGGAAATCTTCTTGGCTTTCTGTGGGAAATTATTTCATCAAGAAAGCAGGATAGGGTAACAGAAAACAGTATTTCTGGAATTGTTTCCATGACAAAATATCATGCTGGGGAAGGAGAAGCTGATAGAGCTGTGTAACTGTGTGGAGCAACCTCACCTGTCCCACATATGGGTAGGCATCTTCAGAGTCAATACCCCGGTTCTTCTGCACATACTGGAAGGCATTGGTCATGTAGCCCCCTCCGCAGCCATCATTCTCAGACACACAATCCACTAGGTTCTGGGGACTCAGATTTAGGAGTTTGCCAGTTTTCTTCTTGAGTTGGCCCTCCAGGGCACCCACAGAGCTGAAAGCCCAACAGGAACCACACTGACCCTGAGAGGCATGCAGAGAAACTCTATCAATCTTTGCTGTTCACATTTCCTATATCTTCTCTCTACCTGCCTGAAGAAATTCCATGTGTTCTAAATATTTCAGCACAAATGTTGCTTTTGTGGTGAGTCCTCCTACTCCCTTTAACAACTGTTGGATTGTTCTATTGCTATTGATTTTTGCTACAATTTTTACTATTAGCTACAGTAAAGCAGAGCATAATACCAGCTTTGGAGGCAGTTGTCCTGGGTTCTAACCCTGACTTTGCCACCTAATAGCTGTGTAACCCTGGGTAAGTTACTAAACTTGCCTATGTCTCAGTTTCCCTATGTATAAAATACTGTCAGGAGGATTAAAATATTTAACTCATGTAAAGAGCTAAGAAGTTCCTGACACTTAATAAAATCTCAAAAAGTATTAGCTATTATTGTTGGTACAGCTAGAGTATAGATTTTTCTTTCTTTCCTGTTCTATTTTTTAAGATTGAGGATTTCCTGAGGACACAGGTTGTGTCTTAGTCATCTTGAATCTCTGCTGCCTAACATTGCAGCTGGTAGGTTCTGGGCGTCAAAAAGTGTTTGTTAAATTAACGTTAAATCAATTGTTTATCTTGCTGATACAATCCTGTGTTGTTAAGGTTGTGAAAAAACTGACATTCTCATGCTAATAAGAATGTAAGATTGTAAAAACTTTTTTGGGCCAGGCATGCTGGCTCACGTCTGTAATCCTGGCACTTTGGGAAGCCAAGGTGGGCAGATTGCTTGAGCCCAGGAGTTTGAGACCAGCCTGGGCAGCATGGCAAAACCCTGTCTCTACAAAAAAAAAGTATTTAAAAAATTAATGAGGTGTGGTGGCATGTGCCTATAGTCCCAGCTACTAGAAAGGCTGAGTTGGGAAAAACATTTGAGCCTGAGAGGTTGAGGCTGCACTGAGCCATGATCACGCCACTGGACTCCAGCCTGGGTGACAGAGAGAGACTCTGTCTCAAAAACAAACAAACAAACAAACAAACAAACAAACTTTGCTTTCTTTTATTTTTAGAAAGGATTCCTTGTGACATAGCAATTCTGATCTTAGGACTTATTTTGCATAAATATTTGTACATGTGCACAAAAATGTATGCACAAAGGTGCTTACTGCAACACTGTCTGTAATAAAAACCAGACCTCGGCAGCTCACACCTGTAATCCCCGCACTTTGGGAGGCCAACGTAGGTGGATCACCTGAGGTCAGGAGTTCAAGAGCAGCCTGGCCAACATGGTGAAACCCCAACTCTATAAAAAGAAAAAAATTAGCCAGGCACAGTTGATACATGCCTGTAATCTCAGCTACCTGGGAGGCTGAGGCAGGAGAATTGCTTGAACCCGGGAGATGGAGGTTGCTGTGAGCCAAGGTTGTGCCACTGCACACCACCCTGGATGACAGAGTGAGACTCTGTCTCAAAGGAAAAAGAAAACCCAGAAACAACCCAAATGTGCAAAAACAAATGAGGTTAAATAACAGAACAAGCCATATTCTCTTAGCATGGGGAGATGTACCTTAATTCCTTGCCCTCTCTTCCTGGTGCCCTTTCACCTCAAGAACAAAGCAGCAGAAAAAGGAAACGTTCATGCCAGATTACATATGCCCACCCAGAAGAAAGGAGAGTACCTGATTTTTGACAGGAGTAACATATCCTTTCTTTCGATAGTCAACAGAGTCTGGGGCTCTACCTTCCCAGTCTGGGATATAAAGGGTGTCATTACTGCGGGAAAAAGAGGTGGGTACTTTGAGTCCAGTCATCTTCTGAACCACCTCTTCACTGGTCTGAAACAAAGAAGAAAGAGGCCAGGCATCAGCAGGGAAGTAAAGCAGACAGTGTAGGTGAGACAGGAGCTGAAGCGGTACTCACCATGTCCCCCAAGTGGTTCATAGCCAGTTCAAATGTATGGACACCAAGAGAAGCCTCAAGGTTATGGATGGAAATATACTTCAGGTTTTTTTCCCAAATTAAACGCCGAGAGATTTCATCCACCTAAACAAAACAGAGTCGGTACTTGTATAGAGTGTGTACAGTTACGTATGTAATACTGTGAAGGTTTTTAGGAGAATAAAGGAAACTCAATCATAAAAAGTTTACAGTTTAGCTGGGGAACTAACCATGGAATTATTAAGAGCCTGCAAGAAGAGATAATATGCAAACAAGTCAAATTAATACAACATAAAGCTCTGGAGAGACTCACAGAAAAATTGCCGATAGATGAATAGCATTAATTTTAGAAGTCTTCCCAAAAGACAAATGTTAGGCAGTTATAAAGCAAAGGAAGGATACAATTGACAGAAGATGATTTGAAGCATAGGAATGAATACCTCGTGTTAACATGAGTTAGGGAAGAGGGACTGATTAGCTTGGTATAAAATATTTGGATTGCAGAAGGGAGTCTGGAAGCTAAGATGGGAGAGCTCTTGTCTCAGCCCTCCTGCCATGCCCCCTCCAGGACCCCAGGCACCTTGCTGGTATATTGCTTCCTGTGGGTCTTCTTCCACAGCTCCCAGTGGGTGTCGAGTATCTCCTCAGGATACAGAGCAAAGCTCACCATGGGTAGCAGCAGAACCTTGAGCCCCCACATTCTGGGGAAGAGTATAATTAGGGAAAACTCTTCCATTTGGCAGGGAAACAGGAAAACTAGGCTTTATGAGGAAAAGGAAGGTAGACACAGAATGGAGGGTGACTTTCACATGATAAAACAATGAGAGTTAGGAGGGGCCTGTGTTTAGATAGGGTGCTGGTACATCTGGTTCCAAGGACTTTCAGCTAGGGAGATTTAGGCCATTCTCTCACTCTCTCTCTCTCTCTCTCTCTCTCTCTCTCTCTCTCTCTCTCTCGGGAGATTTAGCCAACACACACACTCTCTGCCTCTGCCTCTCTCTCTCTCTCTCACACACACACACACACACGACGCACACGCGCGCACACACGTACACAACCAGAAATGGGATAGAAACTGGAAAATCAGAATGGGCTCAGTGACTGTTTCCTCCAGAGTCCCTAGCAGGCTTGGAGACAAAGGGCAAAGTGGTACCGGGGTTCAGAATACACAAAGGAGAGATTTCCAACTAAGTTTTGCTTCCTGATCATTTCTTCAAGGCATTGTTCCCTTTCTTGCCTAAATTCTAGTACTTTCCCGGATCTTGCCAAAAGGGAAAATATGACAATGTTTTCTGAGACATTTTCTATCTCCTCACTCTCCTTATGCATTTCTTCCTCCTTTCCCTCTCCCCTCCCTCCTTAGGCAGGAAATTGCCCTAATCTTAACCAGATGCTGTGGGCAAGGTTTCCCCCTCCCCCAACAACAAAAACCCACTGTGGCTGCCGCACAGGACAAGAAGCCTCAGCTCGTTTGTTAGAATAATTTTCAGACTGAAAAGCAATGTTCTACGATGATTAAATTCACAGCTTTTCGTAAGTTTAGCTAGCTTCACTCATTTCTGGCATTGGCTTCCTTAATTACAAATCCTCCATTTCAAGAACAATTTGCAGCCTGCAGCATGTCATATGGTTTACACAATTGCTTATAGCCCATTTACGTGTAATTTTCGCACTGCCAAAATGTCCAGTAGGATATTTGATAGCTAGAGTGTTGAGGGCTCTGAGATGTCTCAGAGAACAGGAAGCACTGAGCTACCACCTCCCTGCACCATCCTCCTCCTCCTCAATATTGAGTTAACCCTTTTGATCCTTGTTGGCTAAAGTTGAAAACGCTTCAGAAAGGCCACTCTTGAAGGATGGGCAAATGATTCCCTGCATCTTTTGCTTTCACTAACAATCATGTATGTACATATACAAATCATACAAAGAATCCTACAGATTTCAAGGCAGATTTTATTTAGGCAGGAAATAACCTAAGAAGGGCATCTCTGTTTTCATCTGCAGAGGCCAAAAGTTTATTTTGATCCTCAAGTCACTATATCCCTAATACTCTTAAAGAATTGACAGGAATGAAGAGCTAAAAGATCTAAGAAGTTGCAAATGTTACCTGCTGACGGAAATCTGTTGTCTGGCTTCGTTTCGGCAGCAAAGTGTGGGCAGATGATCAGGAGTGCTAGATTTATTCCATCAGGATTGCGGAAGTCCGCTCCAGTGGTCGGCTGGAAAATTTGGGTAAGAGGAAGAGGCAGGGATAGAAATGCTGAGAGAAGGGAGGGTAGGGAGGAGGGAAGAAGGCAGTGGATGTATAGTTTCTGTGTCTGTGCAGCATATGTGCCAGAATAGAGTTGCTAGGTATTAAGTCTCACAAGACTGTCTTTGGTGGCAAATAACAAGACCTCAGTATCTATTGACTCAAGTAGGAGCTTACCTTCTCTATTGGTGAGTAAAAGGAAGGACACAGCCCTCGCCTCTCCCATCCTTCTTCTTCAGTATCTTTATTACAATATTGGGGGATTCCAACTTTTCTTACCCCTTTCCTGTTGATTTACCTCTCCCACATTGAAACTTACTTTCTTTTTCTTTTTTTTTTTGAGACGGAGTTTCGCTCTTGTTACCCAGGCTGGAGTGCAATGGCGCGATCTCGGCTCACCGCAACCTCCGCCCCCTGGGTTCAGGCAATTCTCCTGCCTCAGCCTCCGGAGTAGCTGGGATTACAGGCACGCGCCACCATGCCCAGCTAATTTTTTGCACCTTTAGTAGAGACGGGGTTTCACCATGCTGACCAGGATGGTCTTGATCTCTTGACCTCGTGATCCACCCGCCTCAGCCTCCCAAAGTGCTGGGATTACAGGCTTGAGCCACCGCACCCGGCCTGAAACTTATTTTCAAATTTGTGTCTGACCCTCACCTCTGGGATGAGATAATGAACATAAAAGGCTAGAAAAGAATAAAGGAAGCCATAGGCTCCAGAATTCTTTGTATTTATATAAGGTTGTTGGTTGAAAGTTGTCATTACTTTCAGGCAGAAGAATAGCTTTCCCGGCCTAATGTGGTTTTGCTGAAGGAGATATGCCCAGAAAGTCCAGATGAAATCGTCTCTAAGAGTAACCAAAACAGCAGTCCTGGATATTTATGACAGCACTTGAATCAATGCCGTAAGTTCTGATGGACTCACGTGTGATTCTGTTGCTAAAACTCTCAGGTGGTGGAACACCCGATAAACATGTCTCAATTATTAAAATCCCCAATCTAAGACAAGTCACATGAGCTTCTCCAAATGCTTCTCCACATCGAGGCATGTGACAGATCATAAGAATCTAGCTCAGTCCTCAAACCACACCCGGAACTTCATTTTCTTCCATAAACAGATGTGGGGAAGGAGGAAAAAAGGCTCCTTGGAATAGAAAGGATAATAAATGGGATCTGTAATAGACTCAGTTTCTAGCTGGATTCCATGCATAAACTCTCAAGAATACAGGCATATGCCTCTGGATTTTTAGAGTTGCTAATGGGCTAGGCACAGTGGCTCATGCCTGTAATCCCAGTACCTTGGGAGGCCAAAGCAGGCAGACCACCTGAGGTCAGGAGTTCGAGACCAGCCTGATCCACATATAGTGAAACCCTGTCTCTACTAAAAAAGATAGAAAAATTAGCTGGGCATGGTGGCGCACACCTGTAGTCCCTGCTACTTGGGAAGGCGAGGCAGGAGAATTGCTTGAACCCAGGGGGCATACGTTGCAGTGACCCAAGATTGCACCACTGCACTCCAGCCTGGGAAACAGGGTAAGACTCTGTCTCTCAAAAAAAAAAAAAAAAAAAAAGTTGCTAATGAACAAACCTAAGTCTCCTAGAGGGGAAACCAGGTCCAGAATTGAACGGTTTAAATTTCACTCCTTTTAATCCAGAAGAGGACATACTGGGGGAAGACATGCAGATGTGCCTTAGTGGTTTCAAGTTCCAACTCTTACCCTCTCTCCCAAGAACCTGGGCATCGCCCATCCCAAACCCCCACCTCATGGTCAGAGCGTCCCTGCTGACGTTACTCAGAATGTGTCAGGATCAGGAGGACAAATGATGGGGAAAAGTACAATGTGATCAGAACCCTATGATTTCTGATTCCTGGAATTAAAGACACAGTGTGCCTTATGTCTGTATGTCTGGAGCTTAAGCAATAGATTCCTCTAGTTGTGGGTGCTTGTTGTTTATGAACTGGAAAGGAATGATAAAGCCGCAATTAAGATCACACAACACAAGGAAGTTTACAAAAGGAAAAAATATTTTGTTTGAAAATCTTTGCTACATGTCATTATTTTTGCCACTGTAAGGCTTAGCACAGATGCCAGCAATACAGAAATGGCCAACAAGAAAATAAAACAATCAAAAATAAAACCCTGAAGGAAAAGCAAAAACAAAACCCCCAGAGCATCTTCTCCCTATCCTCCCCTTCCCCAAAAGCCCTATAATAACTGTACAATATTATAGTCCTGATCACATTTAAAAACAGTCGATTATTTAAAAACAAGGGTTCCACTGGAAACTCAACTTTTTGGTTTCGTAAATTGTGATATAAATATATATGTATACTGTAAGTGTGCACATAGAATAAAAAAATAAACTGTCTCCTTTTTTACTCCACTACCTGGCACCAGACTGGAGACAAAAGGGAGGGAAACCCAGCAAACGGACATTCCTTTGGCCTCTCCAAGGCCACCTTTGCTCCTCAGTCCCCTATGACTACATTTAATGTATCATCTCTTTAATTCAGTCTTGCACTTTAGCTACTGGCCAAAGCCAATTAAAAAAAAGAAAAAACAAAAAAAGCTGATATCTATGACTGCTACCTGAGGAAGGTGAAGGGTGATGGTAGTAACCTGTATCTGCATTTATATGGCTATATTTAATTACCAATGACCCTGTTGAGATAGGCGTCCAGGCTCCATCTATCACACGAAATCATTGTAATTGCACTCTAAAGCAAAACCCAATCTCAAGATTGGAGGGAGCAAAGAGAAAAAACCTCTAGGGACAGAGACTTCAATCTGTTTTTTGCTAAACTGGGTATTTTGAGTACGGGATAAAAGAGGCTACTTTGCAAGAGAGCTTTGTATTTGGTTTATACTCCAACAGTGAGGATTTTCACTGGGACGGCTAATCCAAGAAGTTGAGTTTCCATGCAGAAATATCCTCCACAGAACACACATATGTGATTCTGACAGAAAAATGCAGCATTATCTTTATGGCCAAGTCTTGGGTTTCAGAAAGTGTTTATCTTGCCAGCCTATTTTGGTAAAGTTTGCAGATCTTCCAGGTAAGGTGAGAGCACCAAAAGCAGGAGTAACCCACCTTTATCACTGAATGTGTTTGATGAGAGACAACCGTATCAGCAGCAGACTTTCTATATGTGCTTTACAGTTGTATATTGGCTGGGCATGGATGCAAGCGCAGCAAAGACATTTATTTAAATATTCTTTGGCTGCAATACTAAGTGAAAAATACCTGGAAGATTTAACTCCTTAGGACTCTTTGAAAAGTACACAGAAAGACAAAGATAAAATCTGGGACAAATTTTGCATAATTCCCTAACAGGGAGAGTGAAATACAGAAGCGCATACACACACACACACACACACACACACACACACACACACACACACACACACACACACACACACTCTCTCACTTAGGTTTCTTTCCAGAGGGGTTGCTCACATGCTCACTTGCTAAAGCCCCATATATACCTACCATGTTTCACGGTCCTCAAATATGAGGACATTTCTCCTCTCCTCCACTCTCTTCAGAATTTCTTTTCAAAAACAAGTCATACTATCCAAGGCAAACAGTGGATGTCAGATTCTTCTAACCTGTCTCTCAATCTTAGCACAAATCATCACTACACAACTTCAGGTCAGGAGACACACGAAAGGTGTTTTAACTTCACCCAGCCTCAAATTTTCAGAGTCCTAAAAGCCTTGGAGATTCATTCCATTTCTTCTATAAATGTTACCTCAGAAAGGCAAAAGAGTAGGGGAACAGCAAGAAGGGAAAGGGGGTACACGTCAGGGGTGAGGGAAGGGTAGGGAGAGGAACTTTTATTCTGTTTACAGAAAGATTTGCTTTTTAAAAACAAACAGTGATTTTTCTCCCCCACCCCTTATCCTCACCCCAATAGTTCTATTCTGAAAAGGGAGGAAACATGGTTAGATCAGGGAATTCTTCATTGTTGTAGCTGTTGCTCTGCTCTCCCAGCATGGACAGCATCTCCTGATAAAAGAAAAAGATTAAGTTTGGGTCACACACCTTGATCTCTTAAACTTAGCAAGTTTTATTCCACTATTCCCCTCCATTATCATCCCTGAACCCGAGTCTTCGCTATGCTCAGCTCTTAGCCTGCCTTCCTTCCAGCAAATTTGACTCCTTTAGATCGCAGCCTTTTTTCCTAATCCCTCTGTCTTCCTCCTACAATTCCACCTTTTTCCTTTTCCTGGTCCTCAATATTTTCAAAGGGAGAAAAATCTGCCTGCTGTATTTCATATAACCCCCTATAGACACAGATGGAGTCTCTTGTCCTATTTGTTTTTCACCGAGACCTGTTTTGCTTTCTTTCAGTCTTTGCTTTAAATCAGCTCTTTCTTTGTCCTGCCTAAGATTACTCCATTCACTCTTGCAGTCCCTCAGGACTGGTGTAAATAGACCATTATGGCTATAATCAGCTGTTCTATTTCATTTACTTTTCATTTTTATAATTTTAAAAATGGAACACTTCATAAATTTTTGTGTCACCTTTGCACAGGGGCCATGCTATTCTTCTCTATATTCATTCCAATTTTAGTATAAATGCAGCTGAAGTGAGCACTACTTTTTATTTTTAATCATTCTGTCTCTTTTAAACCCAAAGCTACTGTGGCTTAGGTATGTGGAACTATTTGAACGAGCTAAAGTAACTTTCTTTTTTTTTTTTTTTTTTTCTTTTTTGAGACGTAGTTTCGCTCTTGTTACCCAGGCTGGAGTGCAATGGCGCGATCTCGGCTCACCGCAACCTCCGCCTCCTGGGTTCAGGCAATTCTCCTGCCTCAGCCTCCTGAGTAGCTGGGATTACAGGCACGTGCCACCATGCCCAGCTAATGTTTTGTATTTTTAGTAGAGATGGGGTTTCACCATGTTGACCAGGATGGTCTCGATCTCTTGACCTCGTGATCCACCCGCCTCTGCCTCCCAAAGTGCTGGGATTACAGGCTTCAGCCACCGCGCCCGGCCCTAAAGTAACTTTCTTTGGCATCTTCCTATGGTGCTAAATTTGTCTGTTCTGGTTAAATGGTATGCATCATACTCAATTGATACTTTTCGGTTTGTTTGACAGAGACAGGATCAGGCTAGTTGCCCAGCCTGGCTTTGAACTCATGGGCTCAAGTGATCCTCTGCTTCAGCCTTCTAAGGGGCTGACATTATAGGCATAAGCACCACTGCATCTAGCTTCCACAATCCTTTCAATTACTGACAGTGATCCCTAAATTTATCCCTCTCTGTCTTCTCACATTTACCCCCCGCCAAACACCTCAATCCAGGCATCCTTTCCTCACTGTCTCTCCTCCTCCCTGACTCTGTATCTCCCAGCTTCTAATTTTCTTTTCTTTTCTTTTTCTTTTTTTTTTTTTTTTTGAGACAGAGTTTCGCTCTTGTTACCCAGGCTGGAGTGCAATGGCGCGATCTCGGCTCATCGCAACCTCCGCCTCCTGGGTTCAGGCAATTCTCCTGCCTCAGCCTCCTGAGTAGCTAGGATTACAGGCACGCACCACCATGCCCAGCTGATTTTTTGTATTTTTAATAGCGGTGGGGTTTCACCATGTTGACCAGGATGGTCTCGATCTCTTGACCTCGTGATCCACCTGCCTCGGCCTCCCAAAGTGCTGGAATTACAGGCTTGAGCCACCACGCCCGGCCTCCAGCTTCTAATTTTCGAAAATCTTTTCACCCTCTTACCTGGAAGACCTCAGGCTGGCCAGGTTGCTGTGCTGATGATTGCTGAACATGTTGCTCACTAGAACTCGAACGATGATGAGGCTGTTGGCCCTGCCACTGTGGCCAGACACCCACACCCTCTGCTGTCCGTGTCTGGAATTGTCCTGCAGTCTGTCCAGTCTCAGGGGCTAGAAATACAGCAAGAAGAATAAACAACTCCAATTTACACAATTCCACTGTGTACTAATTCCACAAGTCAAAACTCAGCCTAAATTAATTTTTCTTCCCCAGGCAGCCTTTCCAAAGAGTCCTTTGCTCATTTAGATTAAATCTGCATACTATTAAATATATAAAAATTTACATGACTTTGTTATATATGCTAAAATATCGTTTTTCATGTGAGTAGGTTTTAAATTCTAAATAGATTGTCACCTTGCATTTCCCTACAATTAGGTCAGTGCACCCAGAATCCTTTCTCTTTACTGGTGAGATTTTCCTGTTACTCTCCTTGTGGTCTGGACTCACCAAAGTTGGATCCACGATTGGTGAGACTAGGGTAGGCAGCAGCACCAGGTGATGCAGTGGGAGCACCAGGGAGGGACATGGAGCTGAAGGAGGATGGAGTCTGAAAACTGCCCACACCAAATTGGGAAGTACGAGTCTTCGCGGTAGCCTGGGTAGCCACCTGCTAAAGAGAGATGAAGAAGGGATACAGAACAAACAGAGAATTAACATCACTGCACATACCATGCCCATGAGAGTCAACACTGTCAATCCCCGCATCCTTCTGAATGAATTTCATCACTTATTTCCTACTGTGTTTCTTCTAATTACTCTCAATCTCTCTTGACACTATTTTTTAGGCAGCTGAGATAAAAGCACAAAAAGCAACAAACTATGGGATTAATAAAAGTTGTAAGAATTAAATGAAAGCATCTTATAAACTGTAAAGTTATATAAAACTAGAGGCATTCATAACTGTGAAGAATTATATGCAGGCCAGGCAGGGTAGCTCATGCCTGTAATCCTAGCACTTTGGGTGGCCAAGCCAGGTAGATCACCTGAGGCGAGGAGTTCAAGACCAGCCTGGCCAACATGGTGAAACCCCTCTCTACTAAAAATACAAAAATTAGCCAGGCATGGTGGTGCATGCCTGTAATCCCAGTTACCTGGGAGCCTGAGGCAGGAGAATCACTGGAACCCAGCAGGCGGAGGTTGCAGTGAGCTGAGATTAAGCCACTGCATTCCAGTCTGCGTGACAGAACGAGACTCAGTCTCCAAAAAAAAAAAAAAATTATATGCAGAGAAAAAATACTCTGCACCATAATTCAGTCTGTTCTACATTCATTTGTTCCTAACAGTATATTTTTTATACAAACTATTTTCTCACAAGAGTTGTTATATATGCATTGTAGAATATTTGGAAAGTGAAGGAAAATAAAAAGAAAAGAATCATTCATAATTGGTTAACATGTTTGGATAATTTCTTCCAGTTTTTATTTTCTCATGCATTTTGTACATAATTGAGATCATACTGCATATAACATTCTGGAGCCTACTTTTGGTTTTGGCTTTTTAAAACTATTACTTGTATAACATAAATATATAGTAATATTAAAGAATCTTTCTTTAGACAATGTATTTATTGTGCATTATATTATATACACAAGAATTTTTCCACTTTTGTAAACAGACATCACTGTAAGTTAGTCATTAATTTTCTCCTTTGTTCCTGTATTACGTAGTCCTAAACAAAGAGGAAACATCTTAGAATTTACTCCAAAACAAATGTGAAAACCACAGACTCTACTGAGATTTTTTTTATTGTCTGTGATTTTAAATTAGCTCCTCTCAACAAAGATGAAAACTGGAAACTGGAGGATAGGGGTTGGGGAGAAGGTAAGGTAGTTAAAACAGAAAACAGTGATTCTACATATGGAAAAAAGCCCCCAAAAAACCAAAAATAGTACACAGGGAACAAACAGATGATAAGTTTTACCTGGGCAGAAAAGCCTGAGCGGGTAGTAGGGGTCCAAGTTGGGGCTGCTCCCTGGGTAGGGTTGGAGTGGCGGGAAATCTGGGCCAACATCTGTCCTGCAGAAGCTGATGGCTGGACTATGGTTACAGGAGGGGCTAAACCACTATTCCTAGGAGTGAACAAATGAGGTAAAGGATTAAAACGATAGATTTATTATAGAAGCTAGGAATCAAAGGACAATCTAGTGCTATCCCTAGATCCCCTTGACTTCCTGCAGGTGAAGGAAAATTTGATAACAATTTGCAAAAGACAAGAAAGACTGACAGTCACACACTGACCAGGACACACAGAAATGGAGCCTAGTACATGGCAATAGGAAAATGCAAAGAAACAGGAGGAAGAAAAGCAGCTCGTTTGCCTCATCCTAGGCCCTACACGCTTCACTGCTTTTTCTGAAATAACCAGAGAAAGCAAGGGAAGAATAAAATTTGGATTCATCAGCTGAATCCCTCAGGGCCCTGTAAAGCAGCACATATATATGGGGCTCACCTGAAATTCTCTGCCGGCCGGGGGGTAGGAGGGAATGTGTTGCCCTGGGAGAATAGCTGTTGGGTGGCAGGGACAGTGCTGGAGGAGATGCCTTTACTCTGATCTGTGGACCAAAAGGAGTTGGGGGAGGGCCAGTCAAGGGGCTGTAGTATATTAGTTCAGCAAGTTCCTATTTACTCAGGTGGTATTATGATTAAGTGGAAAAACATCGGAAGATTACCGATTGGGCAGTGGCATGCCCATCAGTAAGTGATCTAAATGAGAATTTAAAAGAATAGTGAGAAAGAAACATACCTGCACTGATGTTATGATAGATTTCTGAAAATCTTGGATCTCTATCCTGGGCAAATAAACCATCTGACTTCTCAAGGGGCTTGCTGTGTTCTGTTCCTGTGGTTGTCACAGGCTGAACAACCTGTGGAATACAATAATAAAAATAACCATTAAAGATTTAACATGACAATTTAATAAACCTAAAATTCATATAATAACATATGTAGATTCTAACTAGTACTGGAGGACACTTCCTAAGTAACTACTCTCTATCCTCTTCAAAGAAAAAGAGGACACAACTTACCTGGGAATGACTGTAGCTGGCCAGTCCATCTCTTCCTGGTACCATGTCCAATTCTGTTTGCTGTTGCTGCTGCCTATATGTCAAAGGACAGTGGAGAAGAGACATAGGAAAAAAGAACATTTTTTAAAGAATCTGGAAAAAGGACCTTAAAAAAAAAAAATTAAACAGGCTGGGTGTGGTGGCTCACACCTGTAATCCCTGCACTTTGGGATGCTGAGATGGGTGGATCACCTGAGGTCAGGTGTTCGAGACCAGCCTGGCCAATATGGCGAAATCCCGTCTCTACTAAAAATACAAAAAATTAGGCAGGGGTGATGGCAGGCTCCTGTAATCCCAGCCACTCTTGAAGCCGAGGCAGGAGAATCGCTTGAACCCGGGAAGCAGAGGTTGCAGTGAACCTAGTTTGGGCCACTGCACTACAGCCTGGGCGATGAGAGCAAAACTCTGTCTCAAAAAAAACACAAAAAACAAAAAAAATTAACCAACCAACCAACCAAACAAACAAATATATGGGATTGCAAATGACCACCCCCTGGGTGACTGCTCAAAAAATGATTATTTCACCCTTTCTTACCTTGGTGCCAGCTGCCCTGAGCCCATCTCCAGGGGTAAATTAGCTGTGGGACCTAGCTGTGGCCTCTGGATTGCGTTGGAGAGTGCAGGCCGCGGTTCTTGGCTAGAGTTCCTAGGAAAACAGAGGAGACAGTAAACAAGGGATGGAAGTGGAGAAGGGGGAGACAGAAAGAGAAGAATCAGATTCTGTATGTAAAGCTCTACAGATTCATCTATAGGTGGAACAATCAATAAATCCTTCATTAAAGTCCAATCCTACAATTAACCTATGATGTCAGTTTCAGCAAGTAGAAACTATGTCCTATGGCACAAAGGGTCACCTTGCTGGGTTCTAAATCCTTCTAGGTATTCAAAACCTGGTTGTTATATACATTCATAGTCCGTATTTTTTTAAAGCATAGGTAAAAAACTGAAAATATATACACTGATACATTAACAAAGACTACCTGGAGTGTGAAATTGTTTTTCCTTCTCTCTGTATTTTTCAATACTTTCCACATTTTCTATAAAAATATTTATTTAAAAATAAAATACTGGCCAGGCACAGTGGTTCACGCCTGTAATCCAGCACTCTGAGAGGCCGAGGCAGGGTGGATCACTTGAGCTCAGGAGTTTGAGACCGTCTGGGCAACATGGTGAAACCCCGTCTCTACAAAAAATGCAAAAATTAGCAGGAGTGGTGGTGGGCTCTTGTAGTCCCAGCTACTCAGGAGACAGGTGGGAGGATTGATTGAGCCTCAGAGGCAGAGGTTGCAGTGAGCTGAGATAGTGCCACTGCACTCCAGCCTGGTGACAGAGTGAGACCCTGTCTCAATAAAACAAACGAACAAACTCTAAAAGCTAATTAAAATTAATCATGGTAGGGAAAATGATACATAAACATGGAGAAAGCAGTTATTTCCAGAAATTCAAGTCCTTAAAATGACTTAAATTTTTAAAATTTTAAACAAAATGGAAACACAAAAATGATGCCTGTTGTATAATATAAAGAGGCAAAAAGACAAAAAAATTTAAAAAAAGCTACAATAACCATGGCCTTCCACTTGAGTTCTAAGTTAATAAAAATTTCTAACTCAATCCATTGTGTTATATTAAGTTATTTAGCAAAGAAGTAAAGTTCTAATGACTGAATTGGACAATACTGTTGTCACTAGGTATTATTCATACTTGCTAAGAAGGCATAATCTGATTTTCAAGAGCTGGATTCAAGACCAATTCTACAGAAAAAAAAAAGATCAAATGGCAAAGTGATAACCTGACAACTGATACCTACTAGATGGCTATAATAAAAAAAGACAATAATGAGTGTTAACAAGGATGTGGAGAACCCAAAACCCTTGTACATTGCTCCTGGGAATGTAGTGATGGGGGAGCTTTGGAAAGCAGTTTGGCAGTTCCTCAAAAGGTAAAACGGAATTACTATGTGGCCAGCAATTCCACTCCTGGGTGGAATTCAAGAGAATAAAGACATATATCCAAACACAAACTAGTATACAAATATTCATGAAAGCATTTTTTTAGCTCCTTATCACTATTTTATAGATGAAAGCATTCTTGATAACCAAAAAGTAGTAACAACCCAATGCCCATTAATGAAACATAGTATGTGGCATATCCATGCAATGAAATATTTGGCAATAAAAAGAAATAAAGTACTGATACATGCTACAACATGGATGACCTCTGTAAACATTTTACTAAGTGAAAGGCCAGTTACAAAGGAACTACATAGTCTTGCGATTCCATTTATATGAAATGCCTAGAATAGACAAATTCCTAAAGACAACGGATTCATAGTTACACCAAACTTGAGAGGGAGGGGAAAGAAGAGGGAATGACTGCTAACTGATCTAAAATTTCTTTTGGAGGAATGAAAATATTCTGAAATTAGATTGCAATAAGAGTTACATAACTATGTGATATACTAAAAAACACTGGATACTTTAAATGGGTGAGGTGTATGACATGTGAAATATATCTCAATAAAACTTTTTTAAAAAGAAGCTGAGAAAGAAAGGTCAAATAGAAAAGTTCAAAAGGGAGGAACAGTAACTAATAAAACAGGAGGATGTAGCTATGCTCTAAAGCAAACAGCCCAAATAAGGCCCACTGCCTGTTTTTGTAAAGAAAGATTTGCTGGAACACAGCCCCGTTCTTCCATTTGTCTATGACTGTTTTCATGCTGCAGCAGCGCACGGTAGGTGCAATAAAGACCACACGGCCCACAAAAATCCTTTTCAGAATGGGTTGATACATAGAATTGAAATATAAACCCTTCCATTTCAGGACCTAGTCTCTGAATTATTGTTTGTAAAATCTTATTCTGCCCAGGTGCAGTGCATTATACCTGTGATTCTAGCACTTTGGGAGTTGAAGGAGTATGGATTGCTTGTGCCCAGGAGTTCAAGCCCAACCTCTGCAACATGGAAAAACCCCATCTCTATAAAAAATACAAGAATTAGCCAGGCATCCTGGTGCACGTCTGTAGCCCCAGCTATTCAGGGGACTGAGGTGGGAGGATCGCTTGAGCCTGGGAGGTCAAGGCTGCAGTGAGCCATGATCATGCCACTGCATTCCAGCCTGGGTGACAGAGTGAGACCCTGTCTGTGGTGGGGGGGTGGGGGAGGGGTTGGGAATAAAATTTACTCTACTCTGATCAACTATCCCTAATCCTATTAAGCTGGAAAATGAGAAACTTCAAACTAATGGTGTTGAATACTTGAAAAGCAGAGGATAAGGGGACAGCTTAATAACACTACGAAGAGTTGGTCCATTAGAAATCCCAACATCAGAAAATGCCTAGCTGGGTGCGGTGGCTCAAGCCTATAATCCCAGCACTTTGGGAGGCTGAGGCGGGCGGATCACGAGGTCAAGAGATCGAGACCATCCTGGTCAACATGGTGAAACCCCGTCTCTACTAAAAATACTAAAAATTAGCTGGGCGTGGTGGCGCGTGCCTGTAATCCCAGCTACTCAGGAGGCTGAGGCAGGAGAATTGCCTGGACCCAGGAGGCGGAGGTTGCGGTGAGCCGAGATCGCACCATTGCACTCCAGCCTGGGTAACAAGAGCGAAACTCTGTCTCAAAAAAAAAAAAAAAAAAAAAAAGAAAAGAAAATGCCTGTGTTATATTATGAAATACAACTGATTGCTGAACACGGAGGTTAGGGGCACCGACCCCTGTGCAGTCAAAATTTCGACTGTTAACTTCTGACTCCCCCAAAACTTTACTACTAATAGCCTACTGTTGGCCAGAAGCCTTATCAATAACATAAACTGTTGATTAACACATTTTGTATGTTGTATGTATTATATACTGTATTCTTACAATAAAGCTAGAGAAAATATTAAGAAAATCATAAGGAAGAGAAAATACATTTACAGCACTGTACCGTATTTATCGTTACAAGTTTATATTATCTGTTTATGAGTCATCTATACGAAGTGGCAAGCAACCACAGTTGCTGTCTTCATTCTACAGTACAAATCAAGCATTTCACCTTTTTCTTTTTTCTTTTTTTGAGACTTCGCAGGCTAGAGTACATTGTCTCAATCTCAGCTCACTGTAACCTCTGCTTCCTGGGTTGAAGTGATTCTCTTGCCTCAGTCTCCCAAGTAGCTGGGACTACAAGCGCCCACCACCATGCCTGGCTGATGTTTGTATTTTTAGTAGAGACAGGGTTTCACCATATTCGCCAGGCTGGTCTTGAACTCCTTACCTTATGATCCGCCCACCTAGGCCTACCAAAGTGCTGGGATTACAGGCTTAAATCACTGTGCCCAGCCCACTTTTTTCTTACAATGTCATGACTTTTCCCTGCTTCTTGGGAACACTTGCAGCATCACTAGTGGCACTTCATATTGTTCCTAAGCGTTATTAAAGGTTTACAGTATTTCACTAAACATGATGAGAAATACACAAGAACCAAGAGATTTCACTTTTCACTACAATATGCAATTTACTGGAGAGAATTGCTCATGAAGACATGATTAGCATCATACAGCATTTTAAGCAGACTGGCAACAACTGAGCAACAGGAAGTGGCTATAAAATTATTACAATATACAGTACGTATTACAGTTAACTTTATGAAGTTATGATTTAAAACTGCATCTTTAGATTTGTTTACATTTCTCTCAATTACAAATAGTACCATATATAGTCTGTGTGTATGTATAGGTTGTGATAACATTTTTTTTTCTTTTGAGACGGAGTCTCACTCTGTCACCCAGGCTGGAGTGCAGTGGTGCGATTTCAGCTCACCGCAACCTCTGTCTCCCAGGTTCAAGTGATTCTCGTGCCTTAACCTCCCAAGTAGCGAGGACTATAGACACGTGCCACCATGCCCAGCTAATTTTTGTATTTTCTTTTTTTTTTTAAGTAGAAATGGGGTTTCACCATGTTGGCCAAGCTGGTCTCAAACTCCTGACCTCAAGTGATCTGCTCAGCTCAGCCTCCCAAAGTGATGGGATTACAGGTGTGAGCCACCTCACCTGGCCAGCATTTTTACTTTTTATAATAGATTTCTATATACTTTAAGGTAGTAAATGATAAGATTACAATTTACGTATATTTAATACTTTCATGACATGTCTAACTTTTTCTATTTATTTCCAATAAGTCTAGGCTATGTAGCTTATTTCAGGGTTTTTCAAATTGTCACAAATATCCAAAATTTTTTCCAACACATTTACTGAAAAAAAATCCATGTGTAAGTGGACCTGGATTTATACCAACTAAAATCTTTGGAATCTTCAGTATGATAAGTGTCTTTTTGTCTGCTAGTGAGTTGACTGAGGGCTGGCAACCCCTAGGCGGCTTTAGGATAGGGGTTTGTCTCTGGAAAGATCAAGGTAAAATTAGAGGGTTGGGATTTTTAGCCCTAACCTTCAACCTCATGGAGGGGCACGGAACTGAAGGTTAAGGTGACTGCCAATGGCCAATGATTTAATCATTCATGCCTACATAATAAAACTTCCATTAAAACTCAAAAAGACTGGGTTTGAGGAGCTTCTTGATAGGCAAACACATGGAAATCCCTGGAGGGCAGCCCACCCAGAAAGAGTATAAAAGCTCTGTGCTCCTTCCTCCTTACCTTGCCCCATCTATCTCTTCATCTTCGATGTTCACTAGTATTCTTCGTAATATCCTTTATAATAAACTGGTAAACAAAGGTAAATGTTCCCTGAGCCGTTCAAGCAAACTGACAGAACCCAAGTAGGGTGGTCATGGGAAACAGCTGTTCGGTCAGGTGCACAGGTAAAACAACCTGGAGCTTGTAATTGGCAACAGAAGTGGGAGAGACTGCATCTACAAATTAGGAGATCTAATGCTATCTTCAAGCAGACAGTGAACTGAATTGAATAGAAGGACAATCAGCTGGTATTCACTGCAGACGTGATTGCTTGATTTTTTTTCTTTTTAAACAGAGTCTCCCTCTGTAGCCCAGGCTGGAGTGCAGTGGCGCAATCTACTCACTGCAACCTCCACCTCCCAGGTTCAAGCAATTCTCATGTCTCAGCCTCCAGATTTAGCTGGGACTACAGCCACACACCACCATGCCCAGCTAATTTTTGTGTTATTGCTTGATTGTTTTACCCCTCACATTGGGCATCAGAAGTATTTTGTGTTGTGAGAGCAGAGGAAAACAGCTTTTTCATACTCCACTATGATACATACTTCACATTGGTGTTGGTACAGATGATGTACTCAATTTCATCTGAGTAAGGGTTCTGGAAAGTAAAGGAGCTTGTTCTCATCCAGAGCCATTCTTGGTTCTTAGACCGGAACCGGAACATGACAGACAGCACTTGACCTTTTAATTTCACAACCTGAAAAAGTTTTCATGCATCAGTGGAACTCATAGAAAATTTTCATTACAAAAATAAATAAAAATTTTCCCATTTCTACAACCCTGAAACTCTTGCCATTATCCTCAAAGCACCGGTATTTTTCAGTATTAAAACAAAATGAGAAAGTAAAAACTAAGTGATTAAATATGGAGGCATATTTCTCACGCTTCCTCTCAGAGACTCATGCTTTCTTTTTTTTTTTTTTTTTTTTTTTTAGACGGAGTTTCGCTCTTGTTACCCAGGCTGGAGTGCAATGGCGCGATCTCAGCTCACCGCAACCTCCGCCTCCCGGGTTCAGGCAATTCTCCTGCCTGAGCCTCCTGAGTAGCTGGGATCACAGGCACGCGCCACCATGCCCAGCTAATTTTTTTGTATTTTTAGTAGAGACGGGGTTTCACCATGTTGACCACGTTGGTCTCGATCTCTTGACCTTGTGATCCACCCGCCTCGGCCTCCCAAAGTGCTGGGATTACAGGCTTGAGCCACCGCGCCCGGCCTGAGACTCATGCTTTCTTATTAGGCTGGTGCAAAACACATTGCACTAAAAAAAAAAAAAAAAAAAAAAAAGGCAAAAAATGCAATTTCTTTTGCACCAACCTAATACTATTCTAGTCAAATAAAAATAATACTTATTTATACTTATTTACAGGAAGAAAAAGACTGTTTCCCTACTTCCCTTGGGAAGTCCACTAAAGATACTCTGAGTTAGCTTTAGAAGTCTATACTAGATATTTGGTAAATTTAATGACACTGAGTATAGCTTACATACTGCTCTTCAATCCGATTTCTCCCCTGCAACCGGAGAACATCTGTCTTTTACTTTCCTTTCTTTCTTTCTTTCTTTTTTTTTTTTTTTTTGAGACGGAGTTTCGCTCTTGTTACCCAGGCTGGAGTGCAATGGCGCGATCTCGGCTCACCGCAACCTCCGTCTCCTGGGTTCAGGCAATTCTCCTGCCTCAGCCTCCTGAGTGGCTGGGATTACAGGCACACGCCACCATGCCCAGCTAATTTTTAGTATTTTTAGTAGAGACGGGGTTTCACCATGTTGACCAGGATGGTCTCGATCTCTTGACCTCGTGATCCGCCCGCCTCGGCCTCCCAAAGTGCTGGGATTACAGGCTTGAGCCACCGCGCCCGGCTTTTTTTTTTTTTTTTTTAGATGGAGTCTTGCTCTGTTGTACAGGCTGGAGTACAGTAGTGCAATCTCGGCTCTCTGCAACCTCAGCCTCCTGGGGTTCAAGTGATCCTCCTGCCTCAGCCTCCTGAGTAGCTGGGACTGCAGGTGTGCGCCACCATGCCCCGTTAATTTTTGTATTCTTAGTAGAGATGGGTTTTCACCCAGGCTGGTCTCAAACTCTTGACTTCAAATGATCCTCCCACCTTTGGCCTCCCAAGGGATTACAGGTGTGAGTCACCATCCCAGATGAGAGTATCTGTTTTCACAGTATCTACAGAGGTTTCCATAAATAAAATTAAGTTGGCTCTAGTCTTGTTTTGCTTTGTTTTTTGAAACTAAGTAATTTTATTTTATTTTTTATTTCATTTTTAGTCTTGTTCTATCACCCAGGCTGGAGTGCAGCAGTGCAATCTTGGCTCACTGCAACCTCTGCCTCCTGGGTTCAAGTAATTCTCATGCCTCAGCCTCCCAAGTAGCTGGGATCACAGGCATAAGCAACCACACCTAGCTAATTTTTGTATTTTTACTAGAGATGGGGGTTTCAAGATGTTGGCCAGGCTGGTCTCAAACTCCTGGCTTCAAGTGATCCACCTGTCTTAGCCTCCCAAAAGTACTAGGATTACAGGTGTTGAGCCACCATGCCCAGCCAATTTTAGGTTATTTTAGATACTAGTCTCATGGAATAGAAAATAATCTTTTAACTCTACATTCCTAAAAATTAAAAAACAACAGTATCAGAAGCTAACCACTTATTTTGTAATACTATATGTATCAAATACTGGGTGATGTGTTTTATATTTATTATCTTATTTAGTCTTTCCAACAACTGTCAGAATTTAGGTACTATTAATATATTCATTGTATCAATAAGGACACTACTGAGAAAGAGGTTAACTAACTTGTCTAACACAAAGTAAAAACTGTTATTGAAAGCTGTCTATAAAATTCAACAGATATTTTCAGGAGCTGGAGCCTGAGAATGACAGTAACAGTCAGCTTAAATAATTCCTTATAACTCTCACTTATCCATAAAGAACTGTATAAACCGGGCGTGGTGGCTCACACCTGTAATCCTAGTACTCTGGGAGGCAGAGGTGGGCGGGTCACAAGGTCAGGAGATCAAGACCATCCTGGCCAACAGGCTGAAACCCTGTCTCTACTACAAATACAAAAATTAGCCGGGCGTGGCAGCATGTGCCTGTAATCTCAGCTACTCAGGAGGCTGAGGCAGGAGAATCACTTGAACCCAGGATGCAGAGGTTGCAGTGAGGTGAGATCGTGCCACTGCACTCCAGCCTGGCGACAGAGTGAGACTCCGTCTCAAAAAAAAAAGCGTAAAATGAATTTTTCTATTACAAGCTTAGTGAGGCATACAATAATTTTTCTTTTTTTTTTTTTTTTGAGACAGAGTCTAGCTTTGTCATCCAGGTGGAGTGCAGTGGCGCAATCTCAGCTCACTGCAACCTCCACCTCTCGGATTCAAGTGATTCTCATGCCTCAGCCTCCCAAGTAGCTGAGATTATAGGCACACACCACCATGTCTGGCTAATCTTTTGTACTTTTAGTAGAGACAGGGTGTCACTGTGTTGGTCGGGCTGGTCTTGAACTACTGGCCTCAAGTGAGGCTAAGGCCTCCCAGAGTGCTGGGATTACAGGCGTGAGCCGCCATGCCTGGCCCAATAGTTTAAATACCTTAAAGACAGCTCCTTGTATACAGTTAGTTGAATACAAGATAGTAAAATAGCCAAAGCCCAAACAGAAATATCTTGGGCATTATCTATAATTTCAAAGTATTAGTCCTTTTCTATTCCTTTAAGATACAGATTAAGTATTAAAGAATATTAAAACTGTAGTGCTTGCCACAGTGTTTAGTTAATGAGCAGTCAATATTTATGGAGTGAATATAATAAATATTTATTCAGCTCCAAACCAGGAAAAAAGTTACCTGTTGGAAGCTGTCTCTTAGAAGCTGCTGGTCTTCAGGATGACAGAATTCTACAATATTCTTTCCTAATAGCTCCTAGAAGAGAGAAAGAAGAGTAAGATACATATTTTTATGGTCATGTAACTGGTGTAGTCCACCAGCTGGGGACCCGGATTTTATTTCTGTTTTAATCCTAAGATTGTAGTTAAGTGTGGAGGAGAAAAAACAAACAAACAAACAAAAGATGAAATCTACTAAAAGAAGATAGAATCTGTTCATAGCTAGCTTCTAGAACATTTTTCTTTTTCAGAATATTACATATTTATTTTAATGATTATAAATTTTAGATATAATTTACATTTGTAATTCACCCATTTTAGGTGTACAATTTGATGGTTTCTACTGAATTTATACAATTGTGCGATGATTATCACAATCCAGTTTTAGAACACATTCACTGCCCCAAAAAGTTCCCTGTGCCATCTGCAATCAATCCCTGCTCCCACTCCCCTCCCCAGCCAACCACAAATCTGCTTTCTGCCTCTCTAGTTTTGCCATTTCTAGAAATTTCATATAAATAAAACAACACAATATGTGGTCTTTTGGGTCTGGCTTCTTTCACCGAGCATAGTACTTTTGAAGTTCATCTATATGGTTGCATTATCAGTAGTTTACTTATGTTCAGTAGTATTCCAACATGGATATAACATAGTTGTGTATTCGTTTACAAAATATTAATGGACATTTAAATAGTTTCCTTTTTTGGCTATTATCAATAATACAGATATGAACTGTACACAACGGTGTATAAATCTGTCTGTGAACATGTTTTCATTTCTCTTAGGTATGTTTAACTTTGTGGGAAACTGCCAAAATGCTTTTGCAAAGTAGCTATACCATTTTACATGTCTATCACCAATGTATGAGGGTTCCAGTTTCTACACATTTTCACCAATACTTTTTGATTATAGCCATTCTAGTGGGTATATAGTGGCATCTCATTGTGATTTTAATTTGCACCTTCTTAATGATAAAAAGATGTTGAGTGTCTTTTCATATGCATAAACCCATATTTACTCTTGTGCCCTTTTTTTTTTTTTTTGAGACGGAGTTTCGCTCTTGTCATCCAGGCTGGAGTGCAATGGCGCAATCTCGGCTCACCGCAACCTCCGCCTCCTGGGTTCAGGCAATTCTCCTCCCTCAGCCTCCTGAGTAGCTGGGATTACAGGCACGTGCCACCATGCCCAGCTAATTTTTTGTATTTTTAGTAGAGACGGGGTTTCACCATGTTGACCAGGATGGTCTCGATCTCTTGACCTCGTGATCCACCCGCCTCGGCCTCCCAAAGTGCTGGGATTACAGGCTTGAGCCACTGCGCCCGGCTTGTGCCCTTTTTTTAACCAGCGGTTTATTATACTGTAAGTTCTGGGGTACATGTACAGGTTGTGCAGGATTGTTACATAGGAATACACATGCCATGGTGGTTTGCTGCGTCCATCCCCTGCTGTCTCCTATATTAGGTATTTCTCCTAATGTACCAGCTGTCTGTCTTAATGAGTTATTTATATATTCCCGGTACAAATCTTCTTTCAGATATATGGTTTGTAACTATTTTCTCTCCATTTATGTCTGGTCTTTTCATTTTCTTAATATCCTTAAAGAGGGCAAATTTTAATTATAATTACATCAAATTTATCATTTTTTCTTCTGTGAATCATGGTTTCAGTGTTATGTAAGAAATCTTTTGTCTAACTCGAAATCACAAAGATTTTCTCCTAGAAGTCTATTTGTAACTTTAGCTCTTACATATTTAGACCTTTGAGCTGATTTTTGTATATGAGGTAAGATCTATGTGTTTTCATTTTGGGTTTTTTTTGTTTTTTTTTTGCATATAGATATCCAATTGTTCCATTTGTTAGAAATACTTCTTTTATCCATCGAATTGTCTTCGCACCTCTGCTGAAAATGAGTTGACAAGTCTAAGAATAGACTCATGGTGGCTCATGCCTGTAATTCTAGCACTTTGGGAGGCCGAGGTGGGCAGGATCATGAGGTCAGGAGTTCAAGCCCAGTCTGGCCAATATGGTGAAACCCCATATCTACAAAAATGCAAAAATTAGTTGGGTGTGGTGGCATGTGTCTGTAATCTTAGCTACTCAGGAGGCTGAGGCAGAGGAATCACTTGAATCCGGGAGGCGGAGGTTGCAATGGGCACAGATCACACCACTGCACTCCAGCCTGGGTAACAAATCAAGACTCTGTCTCAAAAAAAAAGAATAGACTCTATTCTGGTCTATTGCTCTACATATCTAGCCTTACACCACCACACTGTCTTGATAATAGCTTTATAGTTAGTGTTAAATCAGGTAGTGTAAATTCTCCTTGTTCTTTATTTTCAAGACCTCTTTTTCACCAAATTCTTTCACATAGCCACAGCCAGAAGTCCCTCCTTCCCCCAACAGTTTTAAAAGCTCGTATGATGAATCAATTCAGGGATGGCTAACTGGTCTATTGCATGAGTAAATTATAATAACTGGTGCTAAATCTACATGTTTTATGGGCTATTACTCATTTAGATAATTAAATGAATTATCTAAATGTGGCTATACTGGTATAACTAATTAATATGAGTACCTTTGGATAATTATCTGTATTAATATCAATAACAAAAAACAAATACATATTTGTACCTGCTTCTCCCATCTGTTTTCACAAGCCATATTTCTCTAGATGAGATGATAGTCTTAACAGGAACCTGAAAATCAATTTAGGTACTAACAGAATATGATTATCTCTTTTTCTCAGCTGAGGTTGGTATGTTTTGGCTATCTTAGGAATTATCTGATTACATAATCTCAACATAGCCAAAGGAAAACTGAGATCTAAGTATTAGTGATGCACAGCTCCAGCTCCTCACCTGCGGCTGGTAGCCAACAGTAGCCACACAGCGGTGATCCACAAAAGTGAAGATGCCCTCAATGTTGTGTCGGGAGATGAACTCTGTTGGCTGACAAACGTTACTCATGTCTGTACAGTTGGGAGAACTAGTTACCTGAGAGTGAAGAGATGAAAATGAGGTCAAATGATACCATTCTTTACATACACATTTCCTATCTCCTAGTGGTCTTTTGCATAGACTAAGATTACCAGTTTTAGGAACTTCTAAACTTTCACATTTTATCCAAAAAGGAAAAAAAAGTGACAATCACAATTAAGACAAGGCATAAGGTCTAGCTCTACTCCCACGTATGTACACTTTACCAAGTTAATAAAGTAAGAATAAAATTTATTCAACCCATAATCCACATACTTTCATCTGGCTAGGCTGAGCTCATTACTCAGATTAATATGGTATAAGTAACCACGAAACTTAGCTATACTTATGAAAAGAATCAAAATAATTCTACTTTTCTATTGTTAGTCAGGTAATGATAAAATGAAAAGAATCTTTCTTCATTTGTATGGGGCAAAGGAAATTAACTGGAAATAGAAAATTAAGCATGGTAAAGCTAAAAATAAAAAAGACAAGGGGAGAAAAGATCTTCCTTCTCTTACACTCTTCAACTTCTACTTAAATCCAAGAACAGCAATGGTCACGATAAATGCCGTATTCCTTCAAATTTTTATAGTTTGATAAAATTCTTTATTTGTATTCAGAAATTAAAGGAAAATTAACAGAAATGAGTCCTGAAGACTGTTTCTAATTGAAAGGGACATAAACATGGAAAATTCATACTTGCCTGCAATCTGCCAATGGCCACTAGGCAAAACTTGCTTCCCTGGCCAGCTTCTGGGTCATCATCTGGGAGGGAAACACCTTCAAAAACGTGAGGTTAAAAGATTTAACAGTGACCTCCAACTCAAATGCCTTCTAACTCAGACAAGATTCAAAATAGACCTATTTATGGGCCGGGCACAGTGGCTCATGCTTGTAATCCCAGCACTTTGGGAGGTCGAGATGGGCAGAACACTTGAGGTCAAGAGCTCAGGTTGGTCAGGAGACGAGGCCAGTCTAACAATACAAAAATTACCTGGGCATGGTGGCGCATGCCTGTAATCCCAGCTACTTGAGTAGGGCTGAGGTGAGAGAATCACTTGAACCCAGGAGGCAGAGACTGCAGTGAGCCGAGTTCTGCCACTGCACTCCACCCTGGGTGACAGAGCGAGACTCCCTCTCAAAAAACAAACAAACAAACAAAAATAGATCAGTTATGAAGAGGCTAAGCATAAAGCAATAGAGAATGATAAATGATAAGAATAAATAATCATATAAAATGTAACATATATGCCAGTCATTGTTTTAAGTATTTACATATATATTAATTCCTACATTTTACCCATATTAATTATAGTAAACTGGAAAATACAAGTCCTACCCAAAGTATTCTAAAAAAAACTATGCTGGCCAAATCAGGTACATATGAAGACATCCATTCTATGACCACATTACAGGCAGAAAATATATGCTTTGCCCAATCTGTGACTTTCAAAGTTAGCAAACAACCCAAAATGCAGTTATACCATCAACAGTTATTCATGTACCTTGGAAAAGAGAGAAATCAACGTTTTACACAGAAAGGGAAAAAGACTGCATTTCTCCCCTATTTTTTTGCATAGTTATGTTCTTTTTATCCAGAAAAATAGTGTTCCTTGATGATACACAGAGGTAAGAAAGATCACATACTTTAAATGTATGGTTTATACAGTATATAGACTAAGTAGTTCAAATGTCATTACCACCTCAGTTAAATTTTTAAAAGTTACATTAACTACTTTTATTGGGTACCTGCCATATGTCAGGCACTGGGCTGAATGCTTTCCTTAAATTAAATCTAATCCTCACAAAAACCCTATATAGGATGAACTATCTCTGAAGTACAGATGAGAAAACAGCTTTATAAAGGTCAAGCAACTTACCCTAGGTGATGCCACTAATAAACAACAATGACAGGAATCCTACCCAGGTTTTTCCATGTCCAAAGTTTAACCTCTTTTTCCAAGACATATCACCTTGCTTCTCTTTTCTTAGTCTCTGTCTCCCCAAAACCCCTATTTTCCAATAATACCCATGCAGCAGCGAATAAAGTTGCTAAGATTTGGAAACTGATAAGCCAGCTTAAAACGCTGATCCTGCAACCCAATCACCTCTCTCACATTCCTTGTTTGACCTCAAATTCTAATAAAGCTAATCTGCTGAAAGCTTGATTTAAAGCTTTTGCAGAGAATATTCTCTTGATAAGTTATTACAGTATCTAAAGGCATTTTCCTCTTTTCCCTCAAAGTCTTGCTTTAACTTTAGAAAGCTTTCTCAAGTTAACTGCATTCGATGTCTACATTTCTTTGCAACAAATGCTTAGAACACATGTTCATATAAATTTGTGCATTTAAAAACCACATTCTGTGACACAAGCCAATATTATTTTCCAGTCTGAGTAATCTATCTCCTCAACTGGAATAAAAGCTCAATAATGGAAGGGAAAGATTGTGCATTTTCTTTTCCTATTTTCTTTCATCTTATATGAAAGTACATTTCATATACCAGGTATACAATAAATATTAGCTTCATGGACTCTGTGAGGAATCAAATGTACCAAGGGGAAATATTTACTATCTCATTTTGTGGGGAACATTCCCGTTTGAGACCCCCAAAAGGCATGGGTCTCACTATACGGTGAATTTTATCCCAAACACAGTTTCCTACTGGAGGCAGTCGAGCTATCGGGAAGAAGGAACTGAAAGATGGATGATCAGTTTCTAGTATCAACCACGATATTGTTTGGGCCTAAACTATGCGGTGCTGCTAGACCAAGTGACTCCCTACCAGCAACCAGTTTCTGCTTTTAATCTTTATGATTCTTTCTTTAAGAATAGCTTTAACCTTTTCTTTTCTTTTCTTTTTTTTTTTTTTTTTTTTTTTATGGTGAAAAGATATACATATATTTAGAATTAGCCAGCTGGACTCCATTTAGATGATCCCAATTTTGTTGGCAACATCCAAAGCATCGTAATCAGGAGCCAGTCGAACATATGCCTTCTTCTCTCCATCAGGCCGAATCAGGGTGTTGACCTTGGCCACATCAGTATCATAGAGCTTCTTCACAGCCTGTTGGATCTGGTGCTTGTTGGCTTTAACATCCACAATGAACACAAGTGTGTTGTTGTCTTCTATCTTCTTCATGGCAGACTCAGTGGTCAGCGGAAACTTGATGATAGCATAGTGGTCCAGTTTGTTTCTCCTGGGGGCGCTCTTCCGAGGATATTTGGGCTGCCTCCGGAGTCGCAGTGTCTTGGGCCGTCGGAGGGTGGGTGACGTGCGGATCTTCTTTTTTTTGTGGCTGTGGACACCTTTCAACACTGCCTTCTTGGCCTTTAAAGCCTTCGCTTTGGCTTCGGCTTTAGGCGGGGCAGGAGCTTCCTTCTTCGCTTTCGGCGCCATCTTGTGAAAAGCCCTTTTCTTTTCTTTTCTTTATTTTTGAGACGGAGTTTCGCTCTTGTTATCCAGGCTGGAGTGCAATGACGCGATCTCAGCTCACTGCAATCTCCGCCTCCTGGGTTCAGGCAATTCTCCTGCCTCAGCCTCCTGAGTAGCTGGGATTACAGGCACGCGCCACCATACCCAGCTAATTTTTTGTATTTTTAGTAGAGACGGGGTTTCATCATGTTGACCACGTTGGTCTCGATCTCTTGACCTCGTGATCCACCCGCCTCGGCCTCCCGAAGTGCTGGGATTACAGGCGTGAGCCAACTCGCCTGGCCTAACCTTTTCTTTACTTGCATGACTGCCTTGTACCCTAGATAATGGTTTAGCTGTGGGGATATTTGCAAAGCAAATGCCACCATACAGGATGGCTTTGATCCCAGGCTCAGAGACTCCTGAATGGGGGAGTTGAGATAAGTTGAGTCAGGAGCAGACAAAGGAGAATCTGGTTAAAAGATATTCTGATGAGCAAAACCAGAAAACCTTTTCACATCTGAGTTCTAAAACAGGATCAAACCAAAAATACCTGCAGCCATGAGGAATAACGTCTGGATGTAAATAAGCTTTGTGATCACAGGAAATTCTATTACTTTTTACAACCACTGATTGTGTATCTGACTTCTCTATTGTATAGGCCATGTAAGGTATAGATTTGCATTTCCTCTTGCAATGCCGTAAACCAGAGCAAAGAAAGTGTATTTATTCCTGGCCTTTGAAAAATAAAGGCTGCTGTTTAGGCACAGCCTATCCAGCCCTCCAGACCCCCGCTTTCTTTCTGTCTTTTTTTTATTTCTTTAAGCGCACGCTCTCTTGCAGGTTTTGGGACCCTCTTGCAGGTCGAGAGACCCCCGGCAGACGTGCCGTCCCGGACCGGTCCCTGACATCACTTTCTTACCTGCTGGGGGCCAGGCCTTGATGTAGCCTGTGCAGTGGACCACTACGAAGTGAGGTTCCCCATCCTTTACAGAGCCAAGTCCATTCCTAGAAGAGTTACAGGAGTTAGAAAAAAAAAAAATCTACCAAGTAAAACTCAAAGGGCAATGCTGGCTTAGTTCCTTTAAGTTTAGGCTCTTAGGAGTTTAGAAAACAGGATAACCATCTTTCCCACCTAAAAACGACCACCACATTTTACCCTTGCCAAAGTAAAGTAACAAAAGGTATGCAGTAGGAGAAAAGTAGGTAAAATAGAAGAGCAACTTCCTTAAACAGGATTTTCAGGAGACGTTTTAGGAAAATATTGCCAGAAAAAAAGTAACTGGGAGGTGAGAGATGAAAGTGAAGGCTGCTGAAGGAATGACTACAGTAAGATAGGTAAAAAAGTGATGATCTCTACAGGTATTTGGCCATCCCTTTGGTTTTCACTGCTTAGGACAGGCGTCCCCAAACTACCGCCCGCAGGCCGCATGCGGCCCCCTGAGGCCATTTATCTGGCCCCCACCGCTGCACTTCAGGAAGGGGCACCTCTTTCATTGGTGGTCAGTGAGAGGAGCACAGTATGTGGCGGCCCTCCAACGGTCTGAGGGACAGTGAACTGGCCCCCTGTGTAAAAAGTTTGGGGACGCCTGGCTTAGGACCTCACCTGCATCTGTTCCTCACAAAGCTCAGCCTATTCACAGAAACTGGGTCCACAGCACTACTGCCACACCTGTTTCAAAGAACAAAGAGATTAAAAGCAATCAGGCTGCATTATTAAAGAACTTTCCATCGTAACAGCAGAATAACAGGCTCTGGATACAATTAGACATAGAAAATTGGTAATGCTACTAATAAGGAAGGATAAAGATAAATCAGGCTTGGTATTTCTAGAACTTTTAACTGTCCTAGAATTTGAAGTTAAAATGTTCCATATGTTTTTCAAATGCAAATATTCTCAACATCAAGAGTTGGTAAGCCTTTTCTGTAAAGGATCAGATAGTTAATATTTTCAGCTTTGTGGGCCAGTCTGCTGCAAACTAGTCAACTATCTATAGCATGAAAGTAGCCATAGATAATATGTAAAAATATGGGCATGGCGATGCTCCGGTAAAATGTTATTTACAAATAAAGGGCTGTGGTTTGCTTACTCCTGCTCTACATTAGCCACAACTTAAGGTAATTGCTACATTTCATTATTATCTTGCTCTTGCCTATGTCTTTGCATTAGCCATGTCCACATGTTGGGATAGTTTCTTCAATGCTACTTTCCCTCTCCCCATTCTTTAAAACAAAATAAAACTTCCATAGGGTTAATATGTATCACGCTCTGTTCTAAATATCTATACATATATTAATTCACCTAATCTTCATAACAACTTTATAAGGTCAGTATTATCTCCAATGTGAGATGATGTAGTCATGTAATCATCCAAGGTTTCAGAAGACAGCATCAAAGCTAGAATTCAAATCCATAAAATAATACGGATTAAAACAAAATCCAGCAGTCCGAATCTAGAAGCTACTCTAAATTACTAAACCAGGCTGGGTGCAGAGGTGCAGGTCTGTAATCTCAGCATTTTGGGAGGCCAAGACAGGTAAATCACTTGAGGTCAAGAGCTCGAGACCAGCCTGGCCAACATGGTGAAACACTGTTTCTGCTAAATATATAAAAATTAGTCGGCTACAGTGGCATGTGCCTATAGGCCAGCCACTCAGGAAACCAAGGCATGAGAATCGCCTGAACCCAGGAGGCAGAGGTTATAGTGAGTCAAGACCACGCCACTACATTCCAGCCTGGGCAACAGAGCAACACTGTCTAAAATAAATAAATAAATCACTAAACCACCTAATGTTCAATTTTGTGACTCCCCAAGGAAACCTTTAATATCCTACCCATAATTTCTAGCAACCATCCTCTCAGTACAATGTAGTCAATTTCCATTACATAACCTGAATTTCATGACCATGACATGCCTTTTGTATCTGTACAGAAAGGACCACCATCGGGCCAGGCACGGTGGCTCACGCCTGTAATCCCAGCACTTTGGGATGCCGAAGCAGGTGGATCACGAGGTCAGGAGTTCAAGACCAGCCTGGCCAAAAGAGTAAAACTCCGTCTCTACTAAAAATGCAAAAAATTAGCCAGGTGTGGTGGTGGGCACCCGTAATCCCAGCTACTTGGAAGGCTGAGGCAGGAGAATTGCTTGAACCTGGGAGGCAGAGGTTGCAGTGAGCTAAGACTGAGCCACTGTACTCCAGCCTGGCAACAGTGTGAGACTCTGTCTCAAAAAAAAAAAAAAAAAAAAAAAAAAGAAAAGAAAAGAAAGGACCACTATCTCTTCTACAGAATCCTAAATGTACAGTATATAATTTATAAACACTAAACACTAACTCTAGACATAGGAAGTCTCAAATTTCTAATTAAAAAAAAGAATAAATGACCTGAGAAAATGGATATTAACTCTAGACATAGGAAGTCTCAAATTTCTAATTAAAAAAAAAGAATAAATGATCTGAGAAAATGGATATTACCTTTCGTTTTCACGGGGAAAAAGCACAAGTTTTGTAGTCAGACTACCATGAATTAAAACAAAATCCTGTATCAAACACTATGTAATCGTGGGAAGTTCATTTCTTTCTTTTCTTTTCTTTCTTTTTTTTTTTTTTTGAGACAGAATTTTGCTTTTTTTGCCCAAGTTGGAGTGCAATGACATGATCTTGGCTCACTGCAACCTCTATCTCCTGGGTTCAAGCAATTCTTCTGCCTCAGCCTCCCAAGTAGCTGGGATTACAGGCACACGCTACCAAGCCCAGCTAATTTTGTATTTTTTTAGTAGACAGGGTTTCACCATGTTGGCCAGGCTGGTCTCAAACTCCTGACCTCAGGTGATCCACCCGCCTCGGCCTCCCGAAGTGCTGGGATTACAGGCTTGAGCCACTGCACCCAGCCAAGTTCATGTCTTTATATCTGTTTTTCTGTCTGCAAAATGGTAACCATGAAGCTTACCCTGCAGGACAATTGTGAGGATGAAATAAGATGACAGACATAAATCACCTATCATAGTGCCTGGCATGTTCAGAAACGTTAGTCCTCTTACCGAATACTTTATTCTATGTTACAATCCATCTGGGTATTGAGAGTTAAATTTAATCCACTGGAGCTAATCCAACTTAACTCCTCTGACAGAAATAAAACTCTCAGCTTTTGATTATTCCTATACCATACACTAGCATGGGTAAAAATAAAATAAAATAAGATTCTTCCTATACCAAATCACGATCCTCAGCTTGACACTCACCTCATTCGGCAAATAAATGATCTCCTTGAGCCCATACACATTCTCATGGAAGACTGCTGACCTTCCTTTTTCACTGTTCCAGTCTTTAGATCCAGGATACGCCCTGAAGGAGGATGTGAAGAGCAGTCTGGAGCACATTTTTGTGTGTGGAGAAGAGGGGGAGAGATACTGAAGGCAAAGATAAGTCAGCATCCTATTCATGCCCTTAATCTCCTTGCTTATAACAGAAATGACCAAGCGGGAGATGAATTTTTTTTCAAGCCTAAAATACTTAAATTCTCATCAATGAATCTCACTCTTAAGTCCAAAGGCAGCACTGAAAATAACATTGTGCAAGGAAAAGGAGGAGTGGAAAGTAGTAGTAGAAAACAAGAGGGAAGGTTATATTCTCATGCCTGATTATTTGTATACATATACAGACATATATACAGAGTAAATGTCATTGGCTGAAAAACAAGTAATTTTCTGTAGTCCCAGCTAATCAAGAGGCTGAGGCAAGAGGACTGCTTGAGGGCAGGAGTTTGAGGCTGTAGTGTACTATGATTGTGCCTGTGAAGAGTCACTGTACTCTAGCCTCAGCAATAAAGCAAGACCTTGTCTCAAAAAAAAAAAAAAGAATAAAAATAAAAATTTTACGAAAGAAAAAACCAAGTAATTTTATATGCTATAGAAACATAGATCTGTTAGTTGGTCTTCTTTATTATACAGAAACAAAGGACAACTTTTGGGCAAAAAACTAGAAAAATGAAATCATACAAACATAAAAGAGAAAACTGGTCAGGGGTGGTGGCTCATCCCTGTAATCCCAGCACTTTGAGAAGCCAAGGTGGGAGGAATGCTGGAGGCCAGGAGTTTGAGACCAGTCTGAGCAACGGACAAATCCTGTCTCTAAAAAAAATTTTAAATTAAGTTAGCCAAGTATGGTGACATGAACTACCCCTAGCTACTCAAGAAGCTGTAAGCAGGCAGATCATTTGAGCCCAGAAGAGTTCAAGACTACAGTAAGCTATGATGCGCTACTGCACTCCAGCCTATGCAAGAGAGTGAGACCCTGTCTCTTGGGTGGGGAGAAAAAGGAGGAAAACTAAAGATCAACACTAATATTGAGTATATTGAAATTTCTTGCATTTAATTTTAACTACCAATTTTCATCTGCTTCCACTTTAAATATTTTTCTAGAGTCACTCAAGAATAGATATGAATTGTTTCCTCCAGCCAAACTCTGGCAAAAAGACTGAACACTAATGAAACAGGAGAGAAAAAAGAAAAACGGTACAGATACAAACAAAAGAAAACACCTTATACACTAACCATATCTACAGAATAAAAATCTGGGCTGGGCATGGTGGCTTACGCCTGTAATCCCAGCACTTTGGGAGGTGGAGGCAGGCAGATCAAGAGATGGAGACCATCCTGACCAACATGGTGAAGTCCCATCTCTAATAAAAAAATACAAAAATTAGCTGGGAATGGTGGCATGTGCCTGTAGTTCCAGCGACTCAGGAGGCAGGAGAATCGCCTGAACCTGGGAGGTGGAGGTTGCAGTGAGCTGAGATCACGCTACTGCACTCCAGCCTAGGTAACAAAGCAAGACTCCAATCTCGAAAAAAAAAAAAAAGAATAAAATCTGTTATCACTGAATCTAGCACAAAGCCAAGTACCAGGAGGTAGAAAAAATACCAGATTATTATCCATACAAATGAGATAAAAGCATGAATAATTATTTTAGAATGGAAAAAAGTACTGTAGGTTTGGCTTTTACCGTTCTTTTTACACTAAAAGTAAAATATTATCATTAATGAAATATTTTCTAAGGATGAGCCACAAAGTAGATAATCTCATGTGGATAAAAAGAACTGATTAAATTTATTAAAGGAGAAAATTCTAGAAGCCTTGTCAGAGTCAACAAATCAATTTAAAAGGTAAAACACAACTCTCACCTGTCAGGGCATTTTCTGAAGTGGAAAGCTGCTCACGAAGTTTATCCACATCATCTGGGTGCACCTGATCATAGAGTGTGCTGCCAAACCATTCAGACTGTGGCTGGTTCAAAACAGGAGTCACCGAGTCAGAGACATACACCACCCGGCCTGTCTCACATGAGACAATAAACAGAAAGCCATCTGCTGCCTCCAAGATCAAATGTTTCAGTTCCTGCCCAAGGAAAAGAAATAGAAGTTAATACTGATCTCTGAAAAAAACAGGTATTTCTAGTCACAAGAAGAGGACACTTGAGGCCATATGCATCTCTCCGTGAGCAGCTGCTGGCTCACACCTGATCCACAGCCACGGGTTTCCACCCTTAATGTAGTTACCGTCATCGATAAGAAGGTTTTTTCTAAAACATGTTTCCTCAATTTCTCTATTTCACTATCTACCTCTTCCTCTCTATCTCAGGATTCAAAAAGAATAAAAAGGCTTAGGCTAGGCACAGTAGCTCATGCCTGTAATCCCAGCACTTTGGGAGGTCAAGGTGGGGAGGATCACTTGAGTTCAGGAGTTCGAGACCAGCCTGGGCAACAGAGCAAAACTCCATCTTTACAAACAAACAAACTAGCTGGGTGTGGTGACACACATGCCTGTAGTCCCAGCTACTCAGGAGGCTGAGGTAAGAGGATCATCTGGACCTGGGAAGCAGAGGTTGCAGTGAGCTGAGATCACACCACTGCACTCCAGCCTCAGTGACAGAGCAAGAGATCCAGTCTCAAAAAAAAAGCTTACCATGAACAATAATCGACTTCTTAATTCCATCCTCTTTGGTCTCTTTTTAGGATCTTGCTTGACAAATATTCCCACTTTCTCTCTTTCCCCTCAAGCCTATAAAAATTATCAAGTTTTCTCAATTCTATATAAATCTTCTCTCAACTTGACCCACCTCTTTTTTTTTTTTTTTTTTTTTTTTTTTTGAGACGGAGTTTCGCTCTTGTTACCCAGGCTGGAGTGCAATGGCGCGATCTCGGCTCACCGCAACCTCCGCCTCCTGGGTTCAGGCAATTCTCCTGCCTCAGCCTCCTGAGTAGCTGGGATTACAGGCACGTGCCACCATGCCCAGCTCATTTTTTGTATTTTTAGTAGAGACGGGGTTTCACCATGTTGACCAGGATGGTCTCGATCTCTCGACCTCGTGATCCACCCGCCTCGGCCTCCCAAAGTGCTGGGATTACAAGCTTGAGCCACCGCGCCCGGCTTCAGCAGCAAGCTTATACTAAGAATAGTATCGTATTAACTGGCTTTCTCCCCTTACCTTTCAATCATTTCTCAATGGTTTTTGTTCTGTCAGGAACAGCATATATATATATATATATATATATATATATATATATATATTTAGGCAATTACTAATGTCCTCCTAATTACCAATTCAAGTCCCTTTTCCTGGGTCTTCATCACTTTATTCAACTTCTCTGCAGAATCTGAAAATGCTGTCCATCTTATCCTCTAAATTTTACTTTTCCCTACCTTCTTCTATGAGACTGTACTCCAATTTTTGCTTTCTCTTCTGCTTCAGACTTTTTTTCCTTTGTTCAAGTTTTAAATGTAGACATTTCCAAAGTTCATCTTTTTTTTTTTTTTCAATTTTTTTTTTTTTTCAATTTTTTTTTTTGCCAGAGTCTCGCTCCATTGCCAGACGCCAGGCTCGAGTGCAGTGGCACGATCTCAGTTCGCTGCAACCTCCGCCTCCTGGGTTCACGCAATTCTTCTGCCTCAGCATTCCAAGTAGCTGAGACTACAGGCGCATGCCACCACGCTCAGCTAATTTTTATATTTTTAGTAGAGACAGGGTTTCACTGTGTTGGTCAGGACGATCTTGATCTCTTGACCTCATGATCCACCCGCCTCGGCCTCCCAAAGTGCTGGGATTACAGGCATGAGCCACTGCACCCGGCCCCAAAGTTCATCTTAAGTCCTCTTTATAAATACCATACTTTCTTCCTGGGAAATCATATTCACTCTTCCTGATTATGAAATAATACTCAAGTCTGTATCCCTAGGCCTGCCTGATTATTTTTCCTGAGCTTTCAGCTGACTTGAATTTCAAGTATCTGTAAAAGATTTATAAATATTCTACCAGCAACTCAACATCCACATCCCAAAACCTGAATCATTACTTCCCTCTTAAAAAAAAACCTGCTGTGCTCTTCTACTACTCTCTTTCTTAACGCCATCCTCCCAAGCCAGAGGTCTCAAAATCTAACTATTCTCTCTCAGTGGTAACTTAGTTTTATCAGTTCTACTTTCCAGTGCTTTGTCACTGTCCTAGCCATCTTTTGCCAAAACTAATTAAGTAGTTGCCCTGTTTTCAATCCCTCCTTAAAATGCTACCAGATACGCTAACAAATTTTTGATGTCTCTCCACTGCATAAAAATTAAAATCTAAATTCTTTAGTGCCTAAACATTCCATCATTAGATCCCAGCCTACCTTCCTATTATCTCCCAAAAACATGCTAAACCACTTGACTTTCCTTGCATAACCAATTACTCCACACTTCTACGTTTTTGCTCAAGTGATTCCCAAAATCACAACACTACTCCCCAACTCATTTTCCATCTGCATTTCTACAGGATATATTATTGTATTTCTATTACAGAACTAGTTCTATGTTTATGATTTATTTATTTATATGTCTGTTTCCACCAGCAAACCATTTCTTACCATTCTTTCTATTCCTCACAGCACCACACACCTGGTTTGCCCACAAAAGGTGCATAACTAGAGTTTACTGAATACCTGCACAGGTACTGTTAGAGCATATGAACTATTCCAATGTATACAGCTATAAAGTATGTATTTTTGGCTGGGCCCAGTGGCCCACACCTGTAATCCCAGCACTTTGTGAGGCTGAGGCAGGTGGATCACAAGGTCAAGAGATTGAGAGTATCCTGGCCAACAAGGTGAAACCCTGTCTCTACTAAAAATACAAAAATTAGCTGGGTGTGGTGGTGCGTGCCTGTAGTCCCAGCTACTCGGGAGGCTGAGGGAGGAGAATCACTTGAACCAAGCAGGCAGAGGTTGCAGAGATTGCACCACTGCACTTCAGTCTGGGCTACAGAGCAAGACTCTGTCTCAAAAAAAAAAAAAAAAAAAAAAAAAATATATATATATATATATGTACTTTGGCTGGGCGTGGTGGCTCACGCCTGTAATCCAAGCACTTTGGAGGCCAAGGCAGGCGGATCACCTGAGGTCGGGAGCTCAAGACCAGCCTGACCAACATGGTGAAACCCTGTCTTTAAAATATATATAAATATAAATATATATATGTACTTTTAAGTAGACCGTCCTATTTGGAAAATTCTTAATTCTCTAAAACTATATTCTCTCCTTCTTTCTAATCCTTTGATTAAATTTCTGGCATTAAGGACATACTTGATTGATACTGAAGCAAATTTTTTCTTCCTTATACCGCCTGTATTTTCCAAACTTTTCTGCAATGATCATGTTATTTTAATAACCAAAATAGAACATGGCTTCCTTACCCTGAGAAGTCTTCCCTAACCATCCTCACTCAAGTATAGCCATTCTATTCATTGTAGCCACATCTTCAGTATATGTCTATCTAGTCCCACATAAAATTATTAATTAAAAATATTAATAAATTAATTTTAAAAATCCTCTCTTTATGCATTTTCCTCTCATTTTCTGTGATATCCTGTCACTCATGTACTTATATTCAGATGAAGTTCCTGAAAGGCAGAAAATGATTATGCCTTCTCTCTGTTTTTCATAGTACATCAAAGGTAACAGAGCAAATCCCTAAACAACAATTAGACTCAGTTCTTCTATCACCAAAGGAGGGAAGGATTCATTCTACTACTAAAATTAGATGCTGCTTCAGGGACGAAAATAGATTTCTTCCATATTCTAGAACCCTAAAGGCAAGGAAGAGAACTGGTTCCATGGACAGTCATTTCCTCTGTGATTCCATCCTGCATGCTATATTCATGTTCTTCTTCCATCCTACATGCTATATTCACGAGTCGAGTTCTCAAATATTAATACTTATTCGTTTATTAAAGAGTTTTCACAACTCTTCTCTACTTCTCATTGTCCCAATGCTAATTAATGTTATAGCCAAGGACTGAAATTCATTTTCCCATTATCTGACTTTTTCCTGAAAAGCTGAATTCTTGTCCAAAAAAACCACAACAATAGATTCACCCAGATTCTAGACTCTCTCAGAGTTTTAAGTCCCAGAGACCTGATCAGTGAGAAAAGACGGTTTATAGGAGCCATCAGTGGACGTGTTGCCAGTTCCCCGCAGGGACTTCATGTGAGAAACTGCCATGCGTAAGATGGTTAGCTTGTCTGGTTTTCGAGCCAGGGCACTACAGGTGGGTACCATATCTGACAGTTCTGTGATGTAGGCTGTCATCTTGTTCCGTCGCCGCCGTTCAATTTCACTATGATTTTCCCTGCATGGAGAGAGAGAGAAGCCCCATCCGGGTGGTCACATCTGGTCACTTGGTAGCAAGGAGAGTGATATGGATACCAAGTGAGGGGTTGAAGAATGTGGTATTCAGATTTAGTGATGCTTAAGTCTCAGAAGTTAAAATAAGGTTTGCCAACCTTCTCATGCAAAGCAAGCATGAAACAGAGCTAATAAGGCAGTCAGAGAACAAGCAGATAATGCAATTCCCTTCCCTGTATTTCCTGGAAACTTCACATCCTTTGTAAATTACCACTCCCTCAGAATAAAAACTGTTTTAAGGAATGACAAGCCAGGTGTGGTGGCTTACCCTTGTAAGCTCAGCACTTTGGGAGACGGAAGCAGGCGGACTACTTAAGGACAGGAGCTTGAGACCACCCTGGCTAATATGGTGAAACCCTGTCTCTACTAAAAATACAAAAATTAGCAGGGCATGGTGGCATGTGCCTGTAATTCCAGCTGCTCGGGAGGCTGAGACAGGAGAGTCGCTTGAATCTGGGAGGTAGAGGCTGTGGTGGGCCAAGATGGCACCAATGCACTCCAGCCTAGATGACAGAGTGAGACTCCATCTCAAAAAAAAAAAAAAAAAAGAAATGACAGTATTTTCAAATGCTTATTTTACTCACTTAAGTTCTTATGGAACATATAACCAACTCTCATGTTTACTAATTCAACTATTTAAAGGCCAGAAAATAAAAGGACTAATTTTTGTCAACTCAAGTATGTGGCTCCATAGCTGATACAGGAATTGATAGTATAGATTTCCTTAGTCTATAAAATATGGCAAGTCTCTCTCTTATTTGCAACATTAGAAGGCAGAATTTGACAATTTTGAAGTTTTATTTGGCCCATTAATGCACAAAGTCCTACCTTCTTTATTTGGGTGTGCTGCCAGTGCACTAAACTTCTTACAAGACTTAAGATACCATCTATTAAGGGTCCCATATGGGTCCCCGGTTCTGGGACAAAGTTAACTGGGAAGCAGGAGTGGAGTGGAGAGGGGGATGCTCAAAGGTCCAGCCAGAGACAATTTAGATCTCACCAGGGTAAACAGACCACAGTTCAACACTGACTTCCTCAAAATTAAGACAGAAAGATATCAATGTTAGCAGGAATAATCCAGTAGTTTTCAAACAGGAATTTTTAAAAGCCCAGTAGTTTCTCAGTGTCCTCCATGAGGATGCCTCAAGGAGATAACCAAGCAACATGCTGCATTTCTGCTTCTACTCAAACATTTGCTTTACCTCTTTTATTTATTTCTGTTACCACCTAAGAATTCTAGTGGAACAAAAGTTTTGTCAAAAAAAAAAAAAAAAAAAAAAAAAGGAAAGAAAACTAAAAATCTAACATAAAGATCTTCTTTCTGAGAAGAGCAAAGGGAGGTCAAGTAGGTAAGTGACTTTTCCCAGGTTGCTCTCTTCCCGATACAACATTTTCTCCACCACATCATGCCAAATACATTTGCGGGACAGTGAAAGGGTTAGTAAGAAGCTTGAGTTAAACTGGCAGCAAAATGAGTTTATGGCCCAGACTAAAGAGGAAATAGTAGAAAACAGGGGCAAAATAGTAAAAATAGGTATCGATATCTATTATCTATTTCCTAAGTCATCCCCAAATCACAGATACTAAAAAACAGAAAAGTCTCAGTATATTTCTTCTGCAGTATTTCTACATTATGGACAACATCTCCAAAGAGGATTCTAGAGTCTCCTTTCTCAATGGCAAAAAGGGTCTCAGCACATAGTTCCATATTTAGTTACACTTTGCCTAAGCCATAAAATTCTACTCTCAATCATAAAGCACTCATCTTCCTAGTATCTGACAGATTTCTGACATGTAAGTACAGAAACCTGGTCTTTTAAATAGCCACATCAAGGAAGCTAAAACTTTTCTAAGAAATTACCACAAGAAAGGATTCAGTCACCAAAGCAATGCTAGTTCTGTTGTGAGAATAATCTAGGCTGTGAGTCTACATAGGAAAATAAGTGTGAGTTTCCTAAAGGTGTGGAGTAAATGCTGAAGCCTAAATGCTGGGAACTAATCACAAATACAGATATATTTATTGGTTTTCTGATAAAAAGAGTATTTCCCTGTTAAAGCACCAACTGGCATAACTGCATTACTTCTAGGAGTTTTTTGTTCTGTGAAACTTAGTGCTGACATAAAGAGAAAAAGATTAAAAACTTTAATAGCAATTTCTTAAATCCCTAAGCAAAGTTCCCTCAACTCACCCACTTTCTGATGGGGGAAGCCAAAGTTCCTGTTACACCCAAACTTCTAAAAAATCTTGTCCTCTCTTGCCACAGATAAGGAAAAATACAAAGAGAAAGGGAAAGAAAAGATAGAGTAAGAAAAAGGATAGAAAAAGCAGCAGCATCTGCTTCATCATGCTAAAAACACTGTTCTCCTACCTGGCCAGTCTCTCTTTATCCGCAGAGCTCTGTTCATCATCCGACCTAAAAATAGAATTAATGAACTAAGCTAAAATTAAAATAAAAAGGAAGGAAGGAGGGAGGGAGGGAGGGGAAATAGAGAGAGGGAAGAAAAAGAAAAGGAGAAAGAAGAAAGAAAAGGAAATAGAATAAAACAGATGAAGAGAAGAGAGGAGGGAAATGGAAATATAGGTAGGAACCGTGACTGGGACTCTACAAAGTCATCTGTTAGGATAAAGAAAAAGTAACTTAGAAAAGTCAACATAAAAACAAAGCCAATATATGTAAATTAACATGATCTAAACACAGAAAGCATTTTGCCAATCAATCTCTGTAGGGACCAAAGACATACAGAGTCTGAACAAGAACCAACCAAGGGAATTCAGGAATACCATTTTCATACACTCCTCCCAATCTGGAAAGAAAATGATATCCACATGTGCTATTCTATAATGAAAAAACTAAAGACAGAGTAAATGAAAGATAAGAGTATCAAACAAGTGATCACAAATATAATCTCTCTCTCTCCCTCTCACACAAACAACACAGGCACGTGCCACACAATGACAAAATAACCAACCAGATTTCACTGGAGAAATCATATAAATAAAACTAAGAGCTAGGTTTCTGGCATCTCCTCTATTATCGATTTGTTCCTAAAATAATTCTTAACTTTAATTCTGTCCCTTTAACATTTCTCTGCAGTATAGCCACTGGAGAAGGACAGAAAGAACCATCACTAAACTTTTCCAGAAAACTGAGATACTGTAATGATGAGTGGCAAATGAAGAAATGGCAAGGTGTTGGCAGGCCAGTGTGACAGCAATCTGTCAATTCCATTTTGAATACATTTATTTTATATAGATAAAGAGGCCCTGAATAAAATGTCTAAGTATGACAGGTTAACAAGCTGAAAGATTATTTAGCTATTAAAAATGGCAAATACAATAACTTTATCGGGAATGTTTTTATAAAACAAACGATCAGTAGAAAATAACACAGTAACAATGAAGAGGAACGTAAAAATGTATGCGTATATTCTGATGACAAGAGAAGGATAACTGAGTGATATTCAGCAGTCTAGAGTTTTACAATCCTTGGGTGATTTCTTCTAGATAGAAAGTTATGGTTTACAAACCATGAACTTTTTTTTTTTTTTTAAGTTGAGCAATTTTCACCGTTTGAAGACCCTCTATTAAATTCCCAAGGAGGATACATGAGGTGCACTCCTTAACAAATCATATGAATAAATTCTGTTGTTTGAAAAAAAAGTTAAGCATCTAAAATTCCCATTTCTATTGCTACTGGTACTACAGATCCATAATCCCGTATCCACCTCAATAATTCTGAATGAAATATGTACATTATTAAGCAGGACAAATGAAGACTAAAATCATTCAGGTCATGTTTTCTCAGCTTTTTGAAATTTCATCAAGAAACTGTGAAACTGTACTCCCAATAATAATTGATGGCCTGACTTTTTAATGAAGCTTGAAAAACTAACTTCTCGTTTTAGATACGGTTCACATCCTAAAGACTTTACAAGTATCTACTGCAATTAGCCTACATAAATAAATTATGCTTCAAAAACCTCTCAACTTCACTCATTTCCTGCTGCCACTGCCACTCTAGCCCGGGCTCTCATAATTTTATAGCTGCATATTATTTCAATAGCTTCCTATCTACCTCTCTATTGTCCTACAGTCCATCTCTTTAACCAGTTCTATAACTGCTATCAGAGAAATATCCCTACAATGCATTTTGTATAATATTCTCTAATTCAAAGCCTGAGATGGCATCTCACCACTTCAGAATAATTTTAAACTATCTCCCCTCTCTCTCTACATCAATGGTTCTCAAAGTATGTTCCCAAGACCAGGAGCATCAGCAACAAATAAATACTAAGTGCTCAGTTAATCAGTGGATTTTGAAATAATAGATTATTCATTTTTCTGAGGTAGCTGCATACTTAATTTTTTAAAAAGAAGTAATTTATTGCCTAATGATATTTAATATAAATTTCTAAAAAGAAAACTGACATTTGAGTTAAGAAGAATTTAATTAAAAAGTATATTTCATCCTCTTGAAAGGTACAAATTTAAGCTTATTTCAATCAAAACTCTACTTGCCACAAAAACTGTTTCCTTACTGTCATTTTTTTTTTCTCCTGAGATGGAGTCTCGCTCTGTCACCCAGTCTGGAGTGCGAAGGCGCCATCTCTGCTCACTGCAACCTCTGCCTCCCGGGCTCAAGCAATTCTCCTGTCTCAGCCTCCAGAGTAGCTGGGATTATAGGAACGCACCACCATGCCCAGCTAATTTTTGTATTTTTAGTAGAGATGGGGTTTCACCATGTTGGCCAGGCTGGTTTTGAACTCCTGACCTCAAATGATCTGCCTGCCTTGGCCTTTCAAAGTGCTGGGATTACACGCCTGAGCCACCACACCTGGTCTCTTACTGTCATCTTTAAAAGAACAGGACCAACCAGGCATGGTGGCTATGCCTATAATCCCAGTATATGGGAAGCTGAGGTAGAAGGATCACTGAAAGACCAGAGCTCAAGGCTGCAGTGAGCTATGATCATGTCACTGTACTCTAGCCTGGCCAACACAGTGAAAACAATGTCTCTAAAATATGTATATGTGTGTGTGTGTGTGTGTGTGTGTGTGTGTGTGTGTGTATGAATAAAATAATAGGCTGGGCACGGTGGCTCATATCTATAATCCCAGCACTTTGGGAGGCCGAGGTGGGTGAACTCTTTGAGGTGAGGAGTTTCAGACCAGCCTGGCCAACATGGTGAAACCCCATCTCTGCTAAAATAGTTATTACAAAAATTAGACAGGCATGGTGGTACATGCCCGTAATCCCAGCTACTCAGGAGGCTGAGGCAGGAAAGCAGTTTGAACCCAGGAGGCAGGGAACTGAGATTGCACCACTGTACTCCAGCGTGGGTGACGGAGTGAGCCTCCATCTCGAAAAAATAAAATAACTAAACCATTAGCTGTACACCTATTATTTGTAGATCCATTTAATGATAAATACAAGCACAAAATCCATAATTTGTGCTCCTATGGACACCTCACAAGCATACTGCTTTAGTTATCACATACACAGAAAACACTGTATAAAATATACTGCTAATTTGAAGCCATGCCACCTGAACATAAATGATAGTTATCATATTAAGTTTCACATACTTCGAAACAGGAAAGAGATTGGACAGAGAAATTCAGTCTCATCCAGAAAAAATTAAAAGTCAACATGCTAGGACTGCCCGGTTCTACAACATGGATCAAGATGCTCTACTATATTACCTGGCAAACCGCTCCTTATCGTTAGACATCTGATCATCATCACACCTGAAGGAGAAGAAAAGGATTGTTTCAAAGCAATATATATTTCACTGTGAAATGAAAACTAGAAAGGGGTTGAAATACTCAACAGAAAAAAAGCCAATGGAAAAGCATCACAAAGTGATAGAAATAACAACAGCACCCCATAGAACTTAAAAGACCCACAATTATTATTTGTCAGGTTTCTGGTATTTCCATTACCCTTACCAGACACACCAAAAAAAGACAGTGATCTAAAGATAACACAGCTGACTGGCCTGTCAGCACTACTCTAAAGTAAGGGATAGCCTGGAGGTTTTTTAAATTATGGTAAAAAACATATAAACTTTATCATATGTCTTTTTTTTTTTTTTTTTTTTTAGACAGAGTCTCTCAGTCTGCCGCCCAGGCTGGAATGCAATGGCATGATCTCGGCTCACCACAATCTCCGCCTCCCAAGTTCAAGCGATTCTCCTGCCTCAGACTCTCAAGTAGCTGGTATTACAGGCATGCGCCACCATGCCCAGCTAATTCTGTATTTTTAGTAGAGATGGAAGTTTCGCTATGTTGGTCAGGCTGGTCTTAAACTCCTAACCTCAGGTGATCTGCCTGCCTCAGCCTCCCAAAGTGCTAGGATTACAGGTGTGAGCCACTGTGCCCAGCCACCATATACCATTTTTAAGTGTATAGTTGAGTAGTGTTAACCATATTCACATTGTTGTGCAACAGATATCTAGTAACTTTTTCATCTTGCAAAACTGAAATTCCATACTCATTAAATAGCATTTTCTAATTTCTCCTTCACCCCAACCCCTTAGTAACCACCGTTTTACTTTCTGTGTCTATGAATTTGACTACTGTAGATACCACGTGTAAGTGGAATCACACAGTATTTGTTTTTTTGTAATTGGCTCATTCTTTTAGTATAATGTCCTTAAGATTCATCCATTTTGTAGCATATGACAGGATTTCTTTCTTTTTAAAGTTGAATGATATTCCCTTGTATGTACATACTATATTTTCTGTATCCATTCATCTGTCGGTGGACATCTGGGTTACTTCCACCTCTTAGCTATTGCACAAAATGGGCCAATAAACATGAGTGTGCAAATATCTCTTCAAGATTCTGCCCTCAATTATTTTATATACACATACCCAGAAAAAAGAAGCGGGAGGCCGGGTGTGGTGGCTCACACCTGTAATCCCAGCACTTTGGGAGGCCAAGGCAGGCGGATTATGAGGTCAAGAGATTGAGACCACCCTGGTCAACATGGTGAAACTCCATCTCTACTAAAAATACAAAAATTAGCTGTGCGTTGTGGCGCGTGCCTGTAGTCCCAGCTACTCGGGAGATTGAGGCAGAAGAATTGCTTGAACCTGGGAGGCGGAGGTTGCATGCAGTTAACTGAGATCACGCCACTGCACTCCAGCTGGGCAACAGAACGAGACTTGGTCTAAAAAAAAAAAAAAGAAGAGGAAAAGGGAATTTGGTGGTGCTTTTCTCAGGCATAATAATCCCACTTGGTAAGATAAACTATGATAGTCTTTTTTTATGGTTAGGAAAAGGACAAATGAACCTCTCTTTGGATCTGCATGTAGTTGTGACTACTGGATTTTGTGGAAGCAATGACTCAGGGTTACAGTTAATTGACAGGTATAAAAAAAGACTAGTGGTTATCCTCATATCTTTCATACACAGTGAAGTTCCACAAATAGCATATATCATTATAATTCAGGATTCTCAATAGGAGGAGTTCTCAAGCTGTTTAGAAAAAGTATCTTTTCCAGAAGTTGAAATCTCTTCCCTTCTTCAAATTTATTGAGACTCATTAAGTCTCAAGAGACCTCTTAGAGAATTACTTCCACTTGCAACTATTTCTTTATGACGGCCAAGTCACGGTTGTTTTCAAGAGTATTTGGCAAGGTTCATCAACTAGTCAGTAGCCAGAAATATGAGCCTTAACTTTAAATGTTACTATAAAAAAAGTAATGTTATTAACTGTATGAAGCATTATAAAACTAAACAATGGCAAGCAATTTACAACATGGACCTCCTTTGTGTAAAAACAAAAACTGGTGAGATGAGTGTGTGTACATTCACACATACACATTTATATACAATTGTATACACACTGAGTATTTCTGGAAGGATACTCAACAAACTGGAAACTGTAGTTGTCTCCAAGAGTTCTGAAGGTCCAAAGTGAAAAGAAGATGTGCTTTCACTGTATATAACTCTGTACTGTTTTAAATTTTGGTGTTTTATTTTTTGAGACAAGGTTGCCCAGGTTGGAGAGCAGTGGCACAACCTTGGCTCACTGCAACGTCCAGGACTCAAGCCATCCTCCAGCTACTCAGCTTCCAAGTAGCTGGGGCTACAGGCACACACCATCACATCTAGCTAATTTTTGTAATTTTTTTTGTGCAGACGGAGTTTTGTGATGTTGCCCAGACTGGTCTTGAACTCCTGAGCTTAAGCAATCTTCCCGCCTCAGCCTCCTAAAGTGCTGGGAATCAGGTGTTAGCCACCATGCCTAGGCCGAAATTTCTGTAATAAAATGCACTTGTATTACTTTCCCAATTAAAAAAAAAAAAAGAAACTTAGTTAATAAACTAATAAATAAGAAAATAAATAAATGATATTAAATTTAGGCACTAACATAATAATTAAGTCATTTAAAAAAAAAAAATCTCGAATGTCTGTTACTTGGCAGACTACCTGGGTAGTATTTTCAACTCTGGAAAGAAAAAAAGCAGATTGCAGTCAAAATTATCTTCCTTTCTTTGAGTCTTACTGCTTTTCTTACTTAAAAACAAGATAAGCAATTGGTCTTCAGCAAGAATATCTCCCTTTTCTGAAAGAACTCCTTCATCGAAATATTAAAAAGTCGGCCGGGTGCGGTGGCTCAAGCCTGTAATCCCAGCACTTTGGGAGGCCGAGGCGGGTGGATCACGAGGTCGAGAGATCGAGACCATCCTGGTCAACATGGTGAAACCCCGTCTCTACTAAAAATACAAAAAATTAGCTGGGCATGGTGGCACGTGCCTGTAATCCCAGCTACTCAGGAGGCTGAGGCAGGAGAATTGCTTCAACCCAGGAGGCGGAGGTTGCGGTGAGCCAAGATTGCGCCATTGCACTCCAGCCTGGGTAACAAGAGCGAAACTCCGTCTCAAAAAAAAAAAAAAAAATTAAAAAGTCCATTCTGAGGCCGGGTACAGATCGAAACACCTTGGGAGGCTGAGGTGGGAGTGTCACTTGAACCCAGTAGTTAAAGACCAGGCTGGGCAACATAATTTTAAAATTAGCCAGCTATTATGGTTTACACCTGTAATCCCAGCTACTTAGGGGACTGAGGTGGAAGGACTGTTTGAGCCCTGGAGGTCGAGACTGTAGTGAGCCAAGATTGTGCCACCGCACTCCAGTCTGGGTGACAGAGTAAGACCATGTCTCAAAAAAAATAATAAAATAGATCAGGCATAGTGGCTCATGCCTATAATCCCAGCACTCTGGGAGGCCAAGGTAGGTGGACCATTTAAGGACAAGAGTTCGAGACCAGCATGGCTAACATGGTGAAACCCCGCCTCTACTAAAAATACAAAAATTAGCTAGGTGTGGTGGTGCATGCCTGCAGTCCCAGCTACTCAGGAGGCTGAGGCACAAGAATCGCTTGAACCTGGACGGCAGAGGTTGTAGTGAGCCAAGATTACACCACTGGACTCCAGCCTGGGCAACAAAGGAAGACTCTGTGTCAAAACAAATAAATAAATAGTCCATTTTAAAAGCTCCAGAAGATTAATTACTCAAAAATACAAATTCAAATTCCAGCTACCTGTAACAGGAGTCAACAGGTATCAGAGGTTATGACAGAGTAGTAGATTAATGACCCTCAACCAATGAATTACACCTCCCAGCATGTACTTCCTTGTGTAACCCCCCATACACTCACAACTGGAAAATATGACTTGCTTTGGCCAATGGCACGTAAGCAAATGTCATATAGCAGAGGCTTGGTAAGCACTTGCACACTGGGACTTGCGCTGCAGATTGAAGCCACCACCAGATGAAGAAATTCAGTCTGGTCTATTTGAGGATAAAAAAACCAGAGAGAGAGAAATACCCAGCCATCCCAGCTGAGTCCAGTTCTCAGCTGACAGATAAGCTGAGAATGCAGTCTTATGAGTGAGTCTAGGTGAGATAAGCAGAATAAACATGCAGTCAATCCACAGAATTGAGAAATGACAAACTGTTTTTCTTTTTAAGCTACAAAGTAATAGAGAACTGATACAGAGGGTTTGTAAATGCTATCCTCTCCTTACTGAGGTCCTTTCTCCAGAGATATTAATGAAATGCTTAAAAATTTTCTGAGCTATGATATAAGTATTTATAGTTTTAGGATGAAGTGCTCTCCTTAGACCTAAGGACAAAAATTTACAAGTCAGAAGTATAAAGATTATAAACTAATTTTTAATATCAGACATCTAAGGAAAGTTTTTCAGTCTCTTACCTCAAAAATTTACCATTCCCTTCTCCATCATCATCAAAATCCAGCCTGAGGAAAGCCAACAATAAATACTTTAAGCCTGCTGATAATACAGAACATTAAGAAATTAAAATTTCTCAACACAAGCTACCTATACACCCACCCAAATTGAAGAAGGAAAAGAGGAAGTGGCAGAAGTCAAACACAGCTATATTACCTCTTCCTCATAGGGCCAAACTAGGCAAAGAAATAGAAAATTGTATACGGGCATGGTGGCTCACACCTGTAATTCCAGCACTTTGGGAGGCTGAGGTGGGTGGATCAACTGAGGTCAGGAGTTCAAGACCAGCCTGATGAACATGGTGAAACCTCGTCTCTACTAAAAATACAAAAATTAGCCAGGCATGGTAGCAGGCACCTGTAATCTCAGCTACTTGGGAGGCTGATGCAGGAGAACTGCTGGAACCTGGGAGGCAGAGGTTGCAGTGAGCCAAGATCACACCACTGCACTCCAGCCTGGGCAACAACAGCAAGACTTCATCTCAAAAAAGGAAAAAAAGTAGTACAAAACCGGGCAATAGAAAAAAAGTACCTTCTGCTACCTTAACACTTTCCTAGAGTAGCAGTCAATCTTTGCTGAAGTTTGGCATTAGACTACAACCTCTATAAAGGGAGCAGGAATCCACTCAGAAAAGGTAAGAAAAAAATTAACATAAATAATTCAGGTCCATGTTTCATTTCTATAGTCTTCTCTAAGCTGTGTTACCAAACTTCTGAAACATCTTTCAAAACAGTGGTCTTACACAAATGAGGGACTCAGCCTAAGAAGATTGTTACATAATGTTTCTTTCCTTCATTAATCTAATGAACATGTAATATATAGTACAGTCAAGACACTGTGCTAGGTGAGGTAAAAACAAGAACCTTCCCCTCAAGGGGCTCTTCACCTAGAGAAATACAAATATAAAACAAATAAGAATAGGAAAGTGCCACATAAGGTGTACAACCAACATGCTATAAACATTCAGTGAAAGAAGAGGTAAATTTCATTTAAGGAGGTTAGGAAAGATTACAAAGAATAAAATAGGCCAATCACCTTGTAATCTCTGCACACTATTGAACCAAAATATTGCTCATGTTACCACCTTAACCTAGAGATCACTCTTTTTACTTCTACTAGTAGGATAACTTGGTATTATGGGCCTCTAGATGGGTTGCATTTGAAGTATATATACAGCATCAATCCTGAAAGGGTTTGCTACTCTTCTTCCTGAATCCCCTGATCACCTGTGGAAATCCTACCTATCTACCCAGTAACTCCAATTCTTTCTTCCTCTCTCTCTTTTTAAGAAACAGGGTCTCACTTTGTTGCTCAGGCTAGAGTACAGTGGCATGATCACAGCTCACTGCCGCCTTGAGCTCCTGGGCTCAAGGGATCCTCCCATCTCAGCCTCCCAACTAGCTGGGACTATAGGAGCATACCACTGTACCCAATTAATTTTTTTTTTTTTTTGAGATAAGAGTATTGCTCTGTCGCCCAGGCTAGAGTGCAGTGGCATGATCTTGGCTCACTGCAACTCTAACGTCCCAGGTAGCTGGGATTACAGGCGTCTGCAACCAAAGGGGTTTCACCATCTTGGCCAGACTGGTCTCAAATTCCTGACTTCACGATCCATCTACCTCAGCCTCCCAAAGTGCTGGGATTACAGGCATGAGCCATGGAGCCTGGTCCTAAATTTTTTTTATTTTAAAAAATCTCAGCCAGGTGTGGTTGCTCACACCTGCAGTCCCAGCACTTTGAGAGGCCAAGGTGGGTGAACTGCCTGAGCTCAAGAGTTCAAGACCAGCCTAGGAAACATGGTGAAATCCTGTCTCTACAAAAAATACAAAAACTAGCCAGGCATGGTGGCACATGTGTAGTCCCACCTACTTGGGGATGGGGGTAGGCGGGGGGAAGGCAGCAGGCCTTGAGCCTAGGAGGTTAAGGCTGTAGTGAGCCGAGATTGGGCTACTGCACTCCAACCTGAGTGACAGAGTGAGACTCCATCTCAAAAAAGAAAAGGGGCCAGGTACAGTGGCTCATGCCTGTAATCCCAGCACTTTGGGAACCAAAGCAGGTGGTCAGGAGTTTGAGACCAGCCTGGCCAACATGGTGAAGTCCCATCTCTAAAAATACAAAAATGTGCTGGGTGTGGTGGCGCACACCTGTAATCCCAGCTACTCAGGAGGCTGAGGCAGTGAATCGCTTGAACCCAGGCGGCAGAGGCTACAGTGAACAGAGATCGAGCCACTGTACTCCAGCCTGGGTGACAAGAGCAAAACCATTATCTCAAAAGAAAAAAAAAAAAGGAAGCGGGGAAGAAGGGAGGGAAGGATGGAGGGAGGGAAAAGTAATTAATTGCTAAGTCATGGGAAAAAAATCTCGTGATTTTTCCTAGGCTGGTCTCAAATTCTTGGGCTTGAGTAATCCTCCTACCTCAGCCTCTCAAAGTGCTGGCATTAATAACTCCATTTTTAAGAATCTAAACAAATAATATGAAATAGGAAAAAAAGTTTAGGTACAAAGAAGTTCTTTGCAGCATTATATATAACAGCAAAATCTTCAAAACAATTTAAATAACCCAAAATAGGAAGTACATCCTTTCATGCAACCATTAAAAATTATGTTTACATAGAATATATAACAATCTTTTTTAAAAAGGGCTGAGTGAAGTAGGTCACGTCTGTAATCCCAACACTTTTTAGGAGGTTGAGGAGGGAGAGCTGCTATAGCACAGTAGTTTTAGAGCAGCCTGGGCAACGCAGTGAGACCTTGTTTCTAAAAAGAAAAAAAAAATAGCCAGGTACAGTGGCATACGCCTGTGGTCCCAGCTACTTGGGGAACTGAGGTAGGAGGACTGCTTGGGGCCAGGGATTGAGGGTATAATAAGACATGATCATGCCAGGGCACTCCAGCCTGGGCAATAGAGCAAGACTCTGTCTCTAAAATGTGTGTGTGTGTGTGTTGGGGGCGGTGGTGTATTGCTTATTATTTATATAAAGTGAAAAGACCGGATGCTCACGGTGGCTCATGCCTATAATCTGAGAGAGAGAGAGAGAGAGAGAGAGAGAGAGTGTGTGTGTGTGTGTGTGTGTATGTGTATGTGTGGTGTGCATTGCTTATTATTTAAGGTAAAAAGAATGAACAGGCGCGGTGGCTCATGCCTGTAATCCTGGCACTTTGGGAGGCCAAGGCAGGCAGATCACCTGAGGTTGGGAGTTGGAGAACAGCCTGACCAACATGGAGAAACCTCATCTCTACTAAAAATACAAAATTAGCTGGGGAAGGTGGTGCACACCTGTAATCCCAGCTACTCGGGAGGCTGAGGCAGGACAATCACTTGAACCCGGGAGGTGGAGGTTGCAGTGAGCCAAGATCATGCCATTGCACTCCAGCCTGGGCAACAAGAGCAAAATTCCACCTCAAAAGAAAAAAAGAAATGACAAGACCAGGCTATATAAAACTATATAAAACTACTAATTATATATCTATTGAAAACAATTTATATATAAAGACTGAAGGACATGCACTAAAAAACATGGAAGTACATTTTGGCCATTTTATTGTTCTTTCTAATCTTCTGTATTTTCCCATCTTTCTTTAAAAGAAATATTAGGCCAGGTATGGTGGCTCATGCCTCTAATTCCAGCACTTTGGGAGGCCAAGGCGGGTGGATCACAAGGTCAAAAGATTGAGTGAGCCCATCCTGGCCAACATGGTAAAATGCTGTCTCTACTAAAAATACAAAAATTAGCCAGGCGTGGTAGTGCCCACCTTTAGAACCAGCTGCTCAGGAGGCTGAGGCAGGAGAATTGCTTGAAACCAGGAGGTGGGGGTTGTAGTGAGCTGAGATGGCACCACTGCACTCCAGCCTGAAGACAGAGCGAGACTCTGTCTCAAAAAAATAATAAAATAAAAATAAAAGAAATATTAAAAGATTTCTTTTGGGACAGGTGAAGTGGCTCACACCTGTAATCCCAGTACTCTGGGAGGCCAAGGCAGGAAGACTGCTTGAGGCCAGAGTTTGAGGCTGCAGTGGGCCATGACTGTGCCTCTGCACTCCAGCCACAGTGACAGAGCAAGACCCTGTCTCTAAAAGAACAACAAAAAAATTTTTAAGACTTCCTTTAATATATTTTTCTGATTACCAATCATACATGTTCATTTAAGAAAATCTGAAAAAAAAAAAAAAAAAAAAAAAAAAAGAAACCATAAATCACCCATAATACTATTACACAGAAATCTGTGTATTCTTTCAGTGTTTTTTCCTATGTACATGTTATACATATTTTTTGATAGTGAAATACTATCATAACCTTTCTTAATAGATTGTGAACATTTTTCTATACTGAAACATGTCACTTCTAACTACACAGCATTCCATTTTAAATATACTAGAACTTTCTCAAGTGATGCCTTAATTTTAATATTTATAATACTTCTAATTGTTTGCTACTATATGTAACCATAACAGTGTTTAAAAGAGTAAACTACAAAGCTAAACTTGCAAAGTTCATATCCTATACCTGACACTTACTAGCTTTACAATCTTAGAAAGTTACTTACTTACCTTATGCTTCAGCAAATGTGTTAAAATGTGTAAAGCTCCTAAACACATATCAAGTCTTAATATGTTACTTATGTTACCATTAACCCAGGCATCATTCTTCCATTACTATTGGTGGGACAAAAACCTAAAGACTGGTTGTAATTAGCTATATAATTTTTAAAAAGAAAAAGAAGGAAAGGCTGGGCATGGTGGCTCACGCCTGTAATCCCAGCACTTTGGGAGGCCAAGGCAGGCAGATCACGAGGTCAAGAGATCGATTCCATCCTGGCCTGAAACTCTGTCAGAGATGGGGTGAAACTCCGTCTCTACTAATATTACAAAATTAGCTGGGCATGGTGGCACACACCTGTAGTCCCAGCAACTTTGGAGGCTGAGGCAGGAGAATCGCTTGAACCCAGGAGGTATAGGTTGCAGTGAGCTGAGATCGTGCCACTGCACTCCAACCTGGTGACAGAGTGAGGCTCCATCATAAAGAAAAAAAAAAAAAAGGTAAAAGGGAAATTTAATACCAAAAATTAAATAAAATAGTGCCCACTCCTCCAGGCCCCTCTAAAACAACCTTCTTTCTGAATCTTTCTCAATCTTTACCAACCAAATGTATATTTCCATACACAGAAAAACATAGCACCAAATTTGTTCCTTTCTAACAAAACTAGGCATAGTTTATCATAACTTTATGTGTATAATAATTATTTCTGTCAGAACACAAGCAACTTCGAGACAAGGACTGTGTCTTATTTATCTTTACATCCTACTTGGATCAGCACAATGCCGTAACACTAATTAGGAATTTAATAAATACTTTTGGAACTGAATGGACTATTCCAAACCGAGCAACATATCAATATGTTGGAAGAGAGCTATTCTAGAGCTCAGCATTCTCTAAATTCAGAAAAGCATCCCATCAAAATGATTTTGAGAATATAGACACAAAGCTTAATGAAAGCAGCAGTTTTCTTAGGCATAGTGAAATCTCTGGACTTAGCTACAGTCCTTTATCTTACAGAAATTTTTTGTTTAAAAAAAGAACTGCTTACAGGAAACTTAGATAAAAACGTAAATTGTTCATAAGAAAAAATTCAGGGACTAAGGAGACTTATATGACAGCAGTACAGTAAGTATTCAAGTTGAAGAGTTACAGTCAGGAATAGCCAAGTGGGTTCAGCAAACTAAATAAATAAAGCTGGTTTCTGGAGAGACATTTGTAACACACTACACTCACTCACCCTGGCCGCCGCTTAATAGCCCTCTGGACAATGGCTCCTCCGCCTTGAAGTCCAGGTCCAGGGTTTCCAGAGGCAATGGCTGGACCCAGTGATGGGACATCTGATGTCATTTCTGTCAAGAAAATAATGAAGTAAACATTTAAAAAAAGACGGTCCTTGCTTATCACCAGTATCATCAAGTTAGCTAAAAGAAAGTTTCAAGCTATAGACAGAATCTCAGCAGTTTGCTAAAAATCCCAAATGCTCGTATCCAGATTGCTCTTCTTGCTTTTTTTTAAGACCAGGTCTCACTCTGTTGCCTGGGCTAGAGTGCACTGGTGCAATCATAGCTCACTATGCCTCAGCCTCCTGAGTAGCTGGGACTACAGGTGCATGCCACCAAGCCCAGCTATGTTTTGTATTTTTAGTTTAGAAGGGGTTTCACCATGTTGGCCAGGATGGTCTCAATCTCTTGACCTTGTGATCTGCCTGCCTTGGCCTCCCAAAGTGCTGGGATTACAGGTATGAGCCACCCCATCTGGTCTTTTTTTTTTTTTTTTTAAGACAGTGTCTCACTCTATCTAGCCGAGGCTGGAGTACAGTGGCATGATCATGGCTCACTGCAGCCTCAACCTCCCGTGCTCAAGTTATCCTCCTCCATCAGCTTCCCAAGTAGCTGGTACTACAGGTGGGCACCACTGCACCTAGTTGATTTTTTTTTTTTTTTTTTTTTTTTTGGTAGAGACAGGGTCTCCCTATGTTACCCAGGCTGGTCTTGAACTCCTGAGCTCAAGCACTCCTCCCAGGTCAGCTTCCCAAAGCACTGGGATTATAGGGGTAAGCCACAGAGCACAGCCTTGAGTACATTTTATCTCTGATTTTTTATCTCAGTTTATATATACCTAACTCTGTAAACAAAACAGGTATAGGCTGGGCACAGTGGCTCATCCCTGTAATCCAAGAACCTTGGGAGGCCAAGGTGGACAGATCATTTGAGCTCAGGAGTTCAAGACTAGCCTTTGCAACAAAGTGAAACCCCATATGTAAAAAAAATACAAGTTATCCAGCATGGTGGTGTATGCCTATAGTTCTAGCTACTCAAGAGGTTGATGTGGGAGGATCATTTGAGTCTGGGAGGTCAAGGCTGCAGTGAGCCATGACTGCACTACTACATACCACCCTGGAAAACAGAGTGAGACCCTGTCAAAAAAAAAAAAAAAAAAAAAAAAAAAGGTACATTTTTGCATTTTTTTCTAGTAAAAATGGAGTCCTGATCTTCAACTTGCTCTTTTCATTTAAATATACATCATGCATATCTATCTACACACACAATTGTACACACATATCTCATTATTCTTGTTAGTTCATACTGTATAATGCACAATATTTTGTGCATCAAATAACAGTATCAACAGAGTGAAAAGCCAATCTATTGAATAGAAAAAAAAAATTCTCTTTTTTTTTTTGAGACAGAGTCTTACTCTGTCACCCAGGCTGGAGTGCAGTAGTGTGATCTCAACTCACTGCAACCTCCAACTCCCAGGTTCAAGTAATTCTCAAGCCTCAGCCTCCCGAATAGCTGGGATTACAGGCATGCACCACCATGCCTGGCTAATTTTTATATTTTTAGTACAGATGGGGTTCCACCATGTTGGCCAGGCTGGTCTCGAACTCCCGACCTCAGGTGATCTGCCCACCTCAGTCTCCCGAAGTGCTAGGAATACAGGTGTGAGTCACCATGCCAGGAAGAAAATAATTTTTCAAATCATATATGCAACACAGGATTAATATCCAAAATATATAAATAACAACCAGGCACGGTGGCTCACACCTGTAATCACACTTTGAGTGGCTCACACACTTTGGGAGGCCAAGGCAGGCATATCACCTGAGGTTAGGCGTTCAAGACCAGCCTGGCCAACATGGTGACGCCCTGTCTCTATTGAAAATACAAAAATTAGCTGGGCAGGTGGGTGGGTGCCTGTAATCCCAGCTACTCAGGAGGGAGGTTGAGGCAGGGAGAATTAACTAAACCCAGGAGGCAGAGGTTGCAGTGAGCTGGGATCACGCCACTGCAATCCAGCCTGGGCGACAGAGCAAGACTCCACCTCAAAAAAATAAATAAACAAATAAACAAATAAACAAAACATATAAACAGCTCCTACAAAAAAGCAAACCCAATTTTAAAAGGGGCAAAGAACTTGAATAAGCGTATCTGCAAAGAAGATTTACTACTGGCCAATAAATACATGTAAAGTGCTCAACATAACTAATGACTAGGGAAATGCAAATCAAAACCACAATGAGAAAGCATTTAATTCCCATTAAAATGATTAATATCCAAAAATACATAAATAAATAAAGTATTGGCAAGGATCTGGAGAAATTAAAACCTTTATGCATTGCTAGTGGAAATGTAAAATGGTGTAACCACAATAGAAAACAGTATGGAGATGCCTCCAGAAACTAAAAATAAAGCGAGGTGCAGTGGTGCGCACCTGTAGTCCCAGCTACTCAAGGGTCTGAGACAGAAGGATCCTGAGTCCAAGACCAGGCTGGGAAGAATAGCAAGATACCATCTCAAAAAAAAAAAAAAAATTAAAATTAAAAAATAGAATTACCACATGATCCAGCGATTCCACTTCTGGGTATATACCAGAAAGAATCAAAAGCAGGATCTCAAAGAAACATTTGTATACTCATGTTCATAGAAGTACTATTCACCAATAGTCAAGGGTGAGGGCAACCCAAGTGTCTATCTACAAGTTAACAGATAAAGAAACTGGAGCTGAACATGGTGGCTTACACCTGTCAGGCTAGCACTTTGGAAGGCCAAGGCAGGAGGATCATTTAAGTCCAGGAGTTCAAGACCACCCTGAGCAACATAGTGAGACCCCATCTCTACAAAAAATAAACAAAATTAGCCATACATGTGGTATGTGCCTGATTACAGGTGTGAGCCACTACACCCAGCCAGGGTTTTGGTAATTTTCACACACACACAAAAAAAAATGGTCATACTATACAAACTGTCCTGACTTACAATAGTTCCACCTGGGGCTTTCCACCTTTATAATGATGGGAAGCCATTAAAATTTCAGCATAATGTACAGTGTTCTGTGAGTTACATAATATCCAACACTTTATTATAAAGTAAAATTTAAGTTAGATTATTTTGCCCACCGTAGGCTAATCCAAGTATTCTGCACACGTTTAAGGTGATCTAGGCTAAGCTATAATGTTTAATAGGTTAGGTGTATTAAATGCATTTTTGACTTAGGATATTTTCAATTTACAATGGGTTTATTGAGACATAACCCCACCATAAGTCGAGGACCATCTATATTTATTCTGAACTTTTTCTCTTCCATGTAACAACATATTGTTATGGCAATAAACACAGGTATAGGTCATTCTTTTTAACAGTTACATGGTACTCTGTACTATAAATGTATAGTTATGACATTCAAACCTTCACTATCACAATGTTTCAATGAACATCATTGTGTGTCTTCATTCACAGGTGCCACTACTTCCGTATTATTTCTGAAAATGACTTCCCAGGGCCTAAGGGTAGGCACATTTAAAATTTTGATTGCCCATTACCCAACAAGGAAGTTATACCACTTTAGAGCCTCACTGACTGCATCAATGTATCCGTATCTCCAACAGCATTATGTTTTGGCAATCCTTCAAATTTTTGGTCATTTTCTTGATAAAAAAGGATTATCACTGTTAGTTTAACATACATTAAGGCTGAGCATATTTTTATGTTACTGCTAATTTTCCTATTTCAGCCTATAAATTTGAAATAGTGAGCATATGTTACTTTCCTAAGAAAAAACATTTGTTTCCATTTTTTAAAAAAGTTCAGGGCTAGGCACAGTGGCTCATGTCTATAATACCAGCACTTTGGAAAGCCAAGGCATGAAGATTGCTTGAGCTCAAGAGTTCAAAACTAGCCTGGGCAGGCCGGGCACAACGACTTACGCCTGTAATCCCAGCACTTTGTAAGGCTGAGGAGGGCGTATCACCTGAGGTTGGGAGATTGAGAACAGCCTGATTAACAAGGAGAAACCCCATGTCTACTAAAAATACAAAAATTAGCCAGGCATGGTGGCACATGCCTGTAATCCCAACTACTTGGGAGGCTGAGGCAGGAGAACTGCTTGAACCCAGGAGACGGAGGTTGCAGTAAACTGAGATCGTGCCATTGCACTCCAGCCTGGGCAACAAGAGTGAAACTCAGTCTCAAAAAACACAAGCCTAGGCAACAATGAGACCCTGCCTCTATTTAAAAAAAAAAAAAAATCATACTTTTAGTGATAAGTTTATACAGGATATAAGAGTACCATGGAGGTCAGGCGCAGTGGCTCATGCCTGTAATCCCAGCACTTTGGGAGACTGAGGCGGGGAGATTCCTTGAGGTCAAGAGTTTGGGACCAGCCTAGCCAACACAGCAAAACCCTGTCTCTATTAAAAATGCAAAAATCTGTCAGGTTTGGTGGTGCACATCGATAATCCCAGCTACTTAGGAGGCTGAGGCATGAGAATCGCCTGGGAGGCAGAGGTTACAGTAAGCCAAGATCACGCCACTGCACTCCAGCCTGGGCAACAGAGTAAGACTCTGTCTCAAAAAAAAGAGTGCTAGGGAAATTCAGAGAAGGAAAAGATAATCCTGGTTTAAATCAAGGCCTGGCATAGTCCCTCGCAGAGAAAATGCTCAATATGAAGAAGAAACTGAAGGAAGTAAGGCAGGCAGGCAACCAGCCCATGGGGAAGTTTTAAAAAGGTAAATCAAGCTGGGCCTTAAAAAAAGTAAAGAAGGCTGGGCACAGTGGCTCACGCCTGTAATCCCAACACTTTGGGAGGCTGAGGCAGGGGGATTACCTGAGGTCAGGAGTTTGAGACCAGCCTGACCAACATGGTGAAACCCCATCTCTACTAAAAATACAAAAAATGAGCTAGGCATGGTGGCAGGCGCCTATAATCCCAGCTACTCAGGAGGCTGAGGTAGGAGAATCACTTGAACCCGGGAGGCAAAGATTGCAGTGAGCCAATTGCACCACTGCACTCCAGCCTGGGCAACAGAACAAAACTCCACCTCAAAGAAAAAAAGTAAAGGAGAAAAAAAAGGCATTCCACGTAGACAAAAGACGAGAGAAAATCTAAAGGGAGATATGCAAATACAGTTATGCATCACTTAACAACAGGAATACATTCTGAGAAATGGGTCATTAGGAGATTTCAACATTGTATGAATATCATTGAGCAAACTTACAGAAATCTAGACAGTATAGCCACACACACCTAGGCTATATGGTATAGCCCAATACTCCCAACCTGTACAACATGTTACTATACTGAATACTACAAGCAACTGTAACTCAATGGTAACTATTTATATATCTAAACATAGAAAAGGTGTGCTAAGACCTTATGACAACTATGATATGACTGGGCAATGGAAATTTTTCATCTCCATTATAATCTTATTGGACCATCATCACTGAATATGCAGTCCTTTGATGACCAAAATGTCATTACGTGGCACATAACAGCAACTGTGAAGAGCTGTAAGGAAAAAGACCTATAAAAGGTAAGATGTCAAGTGCTAACCGAGAGAAAGCCTAGAATGCCATGACAAAACACCTGGATCAGATTCAACAACAAAAATACAACTTTAAGTCAAATAAGATGAAAATATAAATTAAAAGTCATCTGACAGATTTAAAGTTTGAAGTAATAGAAGTAGGGAGACAAGACTCAACAAAAACAAGGTGAGGCCGGGCGCGGTGGCTCAAACTTGTAATCCCAGCACTTTGGGAGGCTGAGGCGGGCGGATCACAAGGTCGAGAGATCTAGACCATCCTGGTCAACATGGTGAAACCCCGTCTCTACTAAAAATACAAAAAGTTAGCTGGGCATGGTGGTGCGTGCCTGTAATCCCAGCTACTCAGGAGGCTGAGGCAGGAGAATTGCCTGAACCCAGGAGGCGGAGGTTGCGGTGAGCCGAGAACGCGCCATTGCACTCCAGCCTGGGTAACAAGAGCAAAACTCCGTCTCAAAAACAAACAAACAAACAAACAAACAAGGTGATAAAGGCCTAAATCAGGATAGCAGGATGAAAAGGTAGTTACTTCTAAAATTTTTAACTATGCAACTTCTGAGTAAGGATAATGGATTAAATATATCTAGCTAGATCTACTTTCTCTTCTCACTCACACACAGGAAAAAATTTTAAAAAAGAAAAAATTTTTACACAAGACATAAAATCACAAGGATGGAAAGAATAAGAGAAGAGCAATACCTTCTTTGAAACTAGAGATAAAATGGACTGTTGCCCTGGCAGATCGACAAGAACTAAATCCTGAACTGACAAGGGAAAAAGTAGAAAACCAATTCAATTTACACTATGGAATCCCCAAAGTCTCAGAAGCTGGTGGCTCCAGGTACCTCTGGGTATGCAGGGTGGGGTGAATGAAGTAAAAATGAGAATTAGTTCAACATCTGTTTACTACACAGATGGATTCCTAGATCCTCTTCTCTATTCCTTCTAAACAAGGCAACTACCCCTCCCCATCCTGTCAAAAGACAGATTTACTCTTTGGAGAGTATAAATCAAAGGTCTTGCCGTCTAGTTAACACCAGGCAAGTGAAAGTGAGAGACCTAGACTGAAAACAGGAAAACTAACACCAATGTATGCATACTACATGTTTCATTTTTCTTCTGTGTTGTACTGCCTATTTCCTATATTCCATATCTCCACTTTGTTGGTTTACTCTCTCCTACTGGCGGAGCCTATTGTCTAGTGGATTCCTGAAAAGGTGTAGGAATATCTCGGATATATAAAAATATCTCTTATTTCACTAACTGATAGGTTGCTTGGGTATGGAATTCTAAATTAGAATTTATTTTCCCTCAGAATTTTGAAGGCATTGCTCCAAGGTCTTTTTGTTGTTGCTGTTGTTTTGTTTTTTTTGTGCTCTTGCACCCAGGCTGGAGAGTAGTGGCGCGATCTCAGCTCACTGCAACCTCTGCTTCCCAGGTTCAAGCAATTCTCCAGCCTCAGCCTCCTTTTTAGCTGGTACTACAGGTGCACACCACCACGCCCAGTGAATTTTTGTATTGTTAGTAGAGATGGAGTTTCTCGATGTTGGCCACGCTGGTCTCAAACTCTTGATCTCAGGTGATCCACCTGCCTCAGCCTCCCAAAGTGCTGGGACTATAGGCCTGAGCCACTATGCCGGCTTACTCCAACATCTACTTTCTAGCATGACTACTAAGAAATAAATACAATCTGATTCCTGAATCTTTTGAATGTGAACAATCTTAATCTCTCTGAAGCTTATAGAATATTCTCTTTCTATCTGATGCTGAAATTTCAGCATAATGTGCCTTGATATTTTCATGGTCCCTTCAATCTAGAAACTAAAGTCTTTCTTCACTGGGACATTTTATTTAAACAGAAATAAAGAATTCTGTTAAAAGAAATAAAAATGATGCCACTGGAGAGAAGGAAATGAGGAAAACGGAGTAGAGGACTTTCTTATAATGTTTTCTGTAACATTATAAAACTAAGTCATTAAATATTAATATATGCATGTATAGTTTTGATTTAAATAACGTTTATGTATGTATGTAAACACACACACACGTATATTTGGCAAAAGACCCAAGAAGAGGTAATAACCCAGATAAATACATAAGAAGTAAAAAAATCCAAACACTTATAGTTCCATAGCCTGGGGAAATGAAAAACTGAACTTTAATAGTCATGAAAGATACAGAAAGGTAGGAAGGACAGCAGATTTGAAGGAAATTCTGGTGAGCACGTACAAATATAGGATGTTAAAGATTATTTAAACAGAGGCTGGGCACGATGGCTGACACTTGTAATCCCAGCACTTTGGGAGGCCAAGGCTGCTAGACTGCTTGAGGCCAGGAGTTCAAGACCAGCTTGGCCAACATGGTGAAACCCCATCTCTACTAAAAACACAAAAAATTAGCCAGATGTGGTGACACACTGTAGTCCCAGCTACTCATGCGGCTGAAGCACAAGAATCATTTGAACCCAGGAGATGGAGACTGCAGTGAGCCAAGATTGCCCCACTGCACTGCAGCCTGGTGACACACTGTAGTCCCAGCTACTCATGCGGCTGAAGCACAAGAATCATTTGAACCCAGGAGATGGAGACTGCAGTGAGCCAAGATTGCCCCACTGCACTGCAGCCTGGGCAACACAGAAAGACTCTGTCTTTAAAAAAAAAGATTACTCAAATAGAGCTAGGCATAGTGTCATACACCTATAACCCCTATACTAGGGAGACCAAGGCGGGAGGACTACTTCATCTCAGCAGTTCAAAATTAGTCTGGGCAACATAGTGAAACCCTGTCTCTATAAATTAAAAAAAAAAAAAACACTACTCAAACAGAGATGCAGCCAGGCACAATGGCACACACCAGTAGGTCCAGCTACTCAGGTGGCTGAAGAGGACTGCTTGAGCCCAGGAGTTCAAGACCAGCCTGGAACAAAACCTTGTCTCAACTTAAAAAAAAGAGGTGGGGTCTTTTAAATAGACAAAAATATAGGAAGGTAATTTATGTGAGAAGCCAGAAATAAAAATTTTGAAGTCTTTGATACATAAAAGATAAATGAAGGGTGATATGGTTTGGCTCTGTGTCCCTACCCAAAACTCATGTCAAATTATAATCCCCAGTGTTGAAGGTGCAGCCTGGTGGCAGGTTTTTGGATCACGGGGCTGGTTTCTAATGGTTTGGCACCATCCTCCTAGTGCTGTCTCATGATAGAGTTCTCAAAAGATTTGGTTGTTGAAAGTGTGTAGCACCTTCCCCTTCTCTCTCTCTATCCTGCTGGCCATGTAAAGACATGCTTGCTTCCCTTTAGCCTTCCACCATAATTCCTTGTTTCCTGAGGCCTCTCCAGCCATGCCTCCCATACAGCCTGCAGAACCATGAGTCATTTAAACTTCTTTTCTTCATAAATTAACCAGTCTCAAGTGGTTCTTTACAGCAGTGTGAGAATGGACTAATACAAAGGGAATAGAATTGGCCAGGTGGTTCACAACTGTAATTCCAGCACTTTGGGGGGGGAAGAGGTGGGCCGATAATGAGGTCAGGAAGTCAAGACCATCCTGACCAATGTGGTGAAACCCTGTCTCTACTGAAAATACAAAAACTAGCCGAGCGTGGTGGCACACCTGTAGTCCCAGCTACTCAGGAGGCTGAGGCAGGACAATTGCTTGAACCTGGGAAGTGGTGGTTGCAGTGAGCCAAGATCATACCACTGCACACTAGCCTGGCAACAGAGTGAGACTCCATCAAAAAAAAAAAAAAGAAAGAAAGAAAGAAAAGAAAGAAAAGAAAAAAAGGAAAGGAAAGGAAGAAAGAAAGAAAGAGAGGAGAAAGGAAGAAAGAAGAAAGGAAGGAAAGAAAGAAAGAAAAAGAAAAAAGAAAGGAAGGAAAGAGAAAAAAAAAAGAAAAGACAAGAGAGGAAGAGAAGAACAGAGGAAGAGAGGACGGGAGGGGAGGAGAGGGGAGGTAAGGGAGGGAGGGAGGAAGAAAAGAAGAAAAGAAGGAAGGAAGGAAGGAAAGAGGGAAGGAAAAACCAAAGAGAATGGGATTATAGTAGGTACCATCTCAACGCCCAGTTGAAATAGGAAGGTAAGCAGCTAGGAAGGCAGGTAGGTGGACAAACGGAAAGAAATGAAGGAAACTGCTTGGTTTACTGTTTAGTTAACAGTTTCAGCCCCAACCAGGCACTGTGGTGTACACCTGTAATCCCAGCTAATTTGGAAGCAAAGATGGGAAGATCATTTGCACTGAGGAGTTCAAGACCAACTTGGGCAACATAGCAAGACCTTGTCTCAAAAGAGTCCTAGCCTCAAGGATGAGAATAGAAAAGTAGAAGCATACTGAAAAAGAAGAAGAAGATAAGCAAAAAGGACAAAGAAGGAACAATCCGTGATAAAGGCCTCTGAAATCACGTTTCAAGGAGTAGCTCAATTATGGAATATCAAGAACTTGGAGAAGGATTCTAATAACAACCCTAAAAGCCGCAGTGCGTAATTATTCATGCCTGTAATCTCAGCAATCTGAGAGGCCAAGAGCAGGAGGATCACTCAAGGACTGTAGTTCAAGACCAGCCTGGGCAACATAGCAAGAGCCTGTCTCCAAAAAATTAAAAAATTAGCTGGGCATGATGGTGCATACCTACAGTCTTAGCTACTCAGGAAACTGAGGAGGGAGAATCATTTGAGCCTAAGAATTGGAGGTATTGCAGCGACCTATGGTCATGCTGTTGCACTCCAGACTGGCTGACACAGCAGGTCCTTCAGCAGGACCTGGTCTCAAAAAACCCCTTAAAAGTGTTTAAAGAATTGAAACACAAAACTAGGACAAAGAAATATAGAAGGTTACAGAAAAGATTTTAGGAAACTGTTTTTTTGTTTGTTTGTTTGTTTGTTTGTTTTTTCCTGGATACAGGGCCTTACTCTGTCACCCAGACTACAATCCAGTGGCACGATCATGGCTCGGTGCAGCCTCAACCTAGCAAGCTCAAGAGATCCTCCCACCTCAGCCTCCCAAGTAGTTGGGACTACAGGCATCCACCACCACACCTAGCTAATTTCTTAATATATATTTTTGTGGAGACGAGGTCTCACTATATTGCCCAGGCTCATCTCCAATTCCTGGGCTCAAAGAATCCTCTCACCCTGGCTTCCTGAAGTGCTGAGATTACAGGTGTGAGCCTTCACACTCAGCCTGGAAACTACTCTTCTAGTTCCTTTTTTCAGCACCTTGCACTCAGTTCTCCATCCAAGCAATGCCTTGTCCCCTAGGCTGCCTAATGTGGTATTTCACCCTTTTCATCGACAAAAAAGATGATACTCCACCTACCTCTTTCTTAAAAGACATACAATGTAGTACATTTCAGTAGGAAAGTCACTCTAAGTCAAAATGGAAAAAAATCTTTTAACTTAGAGATTAGGAAGGATGACTGTGTAGACAGACTGCCAACAATAAAATTTTGTCTCTACATTCTAGTTGCTATGTGACTTCAGACAAGTTACTTATTCACTCTCTGTGTCTTAGTTTCTTCATCTGTGAAACAAGGATAATAATACTTACCTAACACAATTGTTATAAAAATTAAATGAGAACAGCTGGTATATATATTACTAATAAATGTTAGATATTATTATAGTTAGAATAAATTCATAATATCAATGGCTTAATTAGTCTTATCCCTTCAAAAATATTTTCACATTAACAGTGTATAAAGGGATGAGCCTCCAAAGCTGGATTTCATATTCATTTTTATTCAACAAATATTTATTGAACTCTAATCCTATATACTAGGCACTCACTCACTGCAAGCACTGTGGTGCTATAGTGAACAAGGAAAGCAAAAGTTCTGCTCTTGGCCAGGCGCGGTGGCTCAAGCCTGTAATCCCAGCACTTTGGGAGGCCAAGGCGGGCAGATCACGAGGTCAAGAGATCAAGACCATTCAGGCCAACATGGTGAAATCCCATCTCTACTAAAAATACAAAAATTAGCTGGGCGTGGTGGCGTGTGCCTGTAGTCCCAGCTACTCGGGAGGCTGAGGCAGGAGAATTGCTTGAACCCGGGAGGCAGAGGTTGCACTGAGCCGAGATTGTGCCACTGCACTCCAGCTTGGCGTCTGGCGACAGAGTGAGACTCTGTCTCAAAAAAAAAAAAAAAAAAAAAAGTTCTGCTCTCATGGAACTTATATCCTAAGTGTGCTGGTTTGGTTTGGTTTTTTGAGACAGGGTCTCACTCTGTCTCCCAGCTGCCCAGACTGGAGTGCAGTGGCACAATTACAGCTCACTGCAGCCTCAACCTCCCAGGCTCGGGTCATCCTCCCATCTCAGTCCCTCATGTGGCTAGGACTACTACAGGGAATGCCACTATATCCTGCTAATTTTTTGTTTTTTTGTTTTTTTTACAGATAGGGTTTCATGTTGCCCAAGCTGTTCTCAAACTTCTGGGCTCAAGCAATCCACCACCTCAGCTTCCCAAAGTGCTAGGATTAAAGGTATGAGTCAGTACATCCACCCCTAAATACACTGTTGAACCCATAAACTTACTTATCCATTCAACTACAGCGAAAACGTGGAGGGAAAATATAAAATGGACCTGGTACAGTGGCTCACACCTGTAACCCCGGCACACTGGAAGGCTGAGGCAGGAAGACTGCTTGAGCCCAGGAGTTTGAGACCAGCCTAGGCAATAGAGTGAGACCCAGTCTCTACCTAAAATAAGTTAATAAAAACTTTAAAACAAATAAGAAAATCTACTGATGAAAATATGAAAAGTGCCATAAATTTGAAGAATTTATCTGAAAAGCTGGAGATAGTTGCTAGAGACTAGACATAGAGACTAGTCAACAAAATAGGACAGTATAGTCTGGCATACAGAAGGAACTTAAGTATCCACTCCTTTCCCTGGGTTTGTCTCTTTAAGTGTAAAATGATAGGCGTTGTCCTATTTCCAACCTGAAGATTCACTGATGTCTACCTACTAACATCATCATGGCATATTAGACAGCATTCTTAAAAACAGATGGCTCTGGCCTGGCACAGTGGCTCACGCCTATAATCCCAGAACCTTGGGAGGCCAAGGCGGGTGGATCACCTGAGGTCAGGAGTTCAAGACCAGATGACAAACTCACTGAAAACCCATCTCCACTAAAAATATAAAATTAGCCAGGTGTGGTGGTGCATGCCTGTAATCCCAGCCACTCGGCTGAGGCAGGAGAACTGCTTGAAACCAGGAGGCAGAGGTTACAGTGAGCCGAGATCGAGATCACACCATTGCACTCCAGCCTGGGCAACAAAAGCACAACTCTGTCTCAAAACAAACAAACAAACAAACAAGCAGGCCCTATCATTAGGTGTGGGACGTGAGCCCAGACTCCATTGAGTTCAGGTCCTGCATTTCAGAAGGGGTTTAAACGTGCTCTTTTATTGATAAATCTAAATGAAATCAGGTATACAGCCATAAAAACATTTGATAGCACTGACAAGATGTTTTACCATTGTGTACCCCTTTATGGTACTGTACCACCATTAACATTTTAAACAAATCTTATAACCAGTCTGGGGGAAGAAAAAGCTCCAAAGCCAGTTTCAAAAAATCAATGATTCAAATTTTGCTAGTTTTGGAATTAAACATCCCCAAGATGTCATGGCCTACATTAAATCAAAGAAAAAGAGTATAGTTTCCTTGACTGTTGCAATTTAGTTTTTGAAGATCAACCACCAGTTGACACTGGAAATCCCTACTGTTACTGCCTGAGAGGAAAGCCATCCACAATAGAGAACCACAAAGGACTTTCACAAAACACTCATCAAATGTATTACTCTCATCTCTTAATGGACTGTTCAAGGAGAAGGGAGGACTGAAACACAAAAAATTAAGTTGAGGGATCACTATTTCAAGATGACAAGAAAACTAGAGTTCCAAAAATGCAGAAGTTTCTATTTCTTAATTTCTAAGAAAATAAAGATTCAGTTTGGTGATATAAATCTATTATATAAAAAGTATGCATGGCTCACAGGCTCGCACCTGTAATCCCAGCACTTTGGGAGGCCAAGGCGGGCAGATCACTTGAGGTCAGGAGATCGAAACCAGCCTGGCCAACATGGTGAAACCCCATCTCTACTAAAAACACAAAACTCAGCTGGGTGTAGTGGCATGCGCCTGTAATCCAGCTGCTCAGGACACTGAGGCAGGAGAACCGCTTGAACCTGGGAGGCCACAAGGTTACAGTGAGCCAAGATAGTACCACCTTCCAGCCTGGGAGACAGTGAGACTGTCTCAAAAAAAAAAAAAGTATGCAAGGTTAGGCACAGTGGCTCATGCCTGTAACCCCAGCATTTGGGGAGGCCAAGAGAAGTGGCCTGCTTGAGCACAGGAGTTCGAAGCTACAGTGAGTTACAATCGTGCCACTGCACTCCAGCCTAAGCGACAAAACAACACCCTGTCTCAAAATATAAATAAATAATAAGTACGCAGACTGTTTCCTTTTCAAAAATGTTAACTGTATTTCAGCTGCTGAATTAGTAAAATATACCTTTTTAAAAGGTCTTTGCAATATAATAAAATAATATCTTTTTTTGTTGGGGGACAGGGTCTCACTCTGACGCCCAGGCTGGAATGCAAGTGGCACGATCACAGCTCACTGCAGCCTCAACTTCCCAGGTTCAGGTGATATTCCCATCTCAGCCTCCAAGCAGCTTGGAATATAAAAGTACACCACAGTGCTTGGGTAATTTTTCATAGAAAAGGGGTTTCGTCAGGCCGGGCGCGGTGGCTCAAGCCTGTAATCCCAGCACTTTGGGAGGCCGAGGCGGGTGGATCACAAGGTCAAGAGATCGAGACCATCCTGGTCAACATGGTGAAACCCCGTCTCTACCAAAAATACAAAAAATTAGCTGGGCATGGTGGTGCATGCCTGAAATCCCAGCTACTCAGGAGGCTGAGGCAGGAGAATTGCCTGAACCCAGGAGGCGGAGGTTGCGGTGAGCCGAGATCGTGCCATTGCACTCCAGCCTGGGTAACAAGAGCGAAACTCCGTCTCAAAAAAATAAAAAAAATAAAAGAAAAGGGGTTTCGTCGTGTTGTCCGGGCTGGTCTCAAACTCCTGGGCTCAAGTAATCTCCCTGCCTTGGCCTCCCAAAGTACTGGGATTAGAGGCATAAGCCACCGCGACTGGCCATAAAAGAATATTTTCACATCTTAACTTTACATTGCATGAATTCCTATTTTCCCGTATCTGAAAACGTATATAAAGATAACAGGTAAGAATTTTGTTAATTGATGCAGCAAAAACTGTAAGTTACATAGGTGAAAATTAGCTAAAAATTTTTTTTTCCTAAATGACAGCCTTACAATAAATTGTACGTAATAGCACAAAAAGAATTCTCTGCTAGTGAGAATACCAGAAACAAGAGAGAAATAACCTACACTCAACTACAAACTCATTCACCATTTCTAGTTTGAATATTGAATTGTAAATAAAATACCTAATCTTCTTCCAACTATTTCCTCAGTCAGTGCATTACAAATAACACATTCGATTTAGAAAGTATTCCATTTGGTTGAGCATGATGGCTTATGCCTATAATCCCAGCTCTTAGGGGGGCCCAAGGTAGGAAGATCACTTGAGGCCAGGAGATCAAGACTGGCCTGGGCAACATAGCAAGACCCTGTCTCTAAAAAAAATTAAAATTGGCCAACCTTAGTGGTGCATGTCTGTGGTTCCAGCTACTCAGGAGCCTGAAGTGGGAGAATCACATGGTCCCAGGAGATGAAGGCTGCAGTGAGGCATGACTACGTCACTGTACTCCGGCCTCAGTGACAGAGCAAGACCCTATCCCATGGGGGAAAAAAAAATGTGCTCCTCAAAACTGTTAATAGTCCATAGACAAGAAAGATATAGCCTAAAGTATTAGTGACCACCTACCCACTCAGTTCTACTTGCCAGTGATAAGCAGAACTAGTGAAAAATGATAGAATATGGACAATTATCAATTTGAGAAAAAAAATCATCACATTAGAACTATTACTTTAACAACTCTTAGAGAGTTTAAACCATATTTTACTCTTCTTCTAATGCAACACCAACAGTGAAAAATGCAGAAGAACGTGGTTCCCTTGAAAAACACAGCAAGGCCACCAGCACAATTAACATGATCAAGCACTGTTACTAACCCTAAGGATTAACTTGGCTGAGTCAGTGGCTCACACCTATAAGCCCTGCAGTTTAGGAGGCTGAGGTGGGAAGATTGCTTAAGGCCAGGAGTTCAAGAACAGCCTGGGTAACATAGCAAGATCCCATCTCTACAAAAAGTTGAAAAATGTATCCAGGTGAGGTGATATGTGTCTATAGACCCAGATACTCAGAAGGCTGAGGCGGGAAGATCACTTGAGCTCAGGAGTTCAAGGCTGCAGTGAGCATGATTATACCACTGCACTACAGTCTGGGAGGCAGAGTGAGACCCTGTCTCAAAAATAAAAATAAATATATTTTTAAAAAGGATTAACTTAAATGAAGCTTCAAGAGAAGAGTGAAATATTTTTTTAAATCTTCTCGGCTAGGCGCAGCAGCTCATGTCTTTAATCCCAGCGCTTTGGGAGGCCAAGATGGAGGATCACCTGAAGTTGGGAGTTCGAGACCAGCCTTGCCAACATGGAAAAACCCCACCTCTACTAAAAATACAAAATTAGCCAGGTGTGGTGGCACATGCCTATAATCCCAGCTACTCAGGAGGCTGAGGCAGGAGAATCACTTGAACCCAGGAAGCGGAGGTTGCAGTGAGCCAAGATCACACCATTGCACTCCAGCCTGGGCAACAAGAGCAAACCTCTGTCTCAAAAAAAAAAAAAACTTCTTGCCAAAACTAACAAAAAGTGTTTCTTGTTTTTTGTTGTTGTTGTTAAAGAATTAGTACTCCAGCAAAAATACAAAGTAGAAAAAACTCATGATGTCCCTGGTCCTTAAAACGGGCTCTAAGGAAATATAGGTATGACAATGTAGCAAAGAATTCTGACCTGAAAACTATTTACTTTCTTTTCACTGAACACAGTACATTTCCACCTAATGTCCCTCCATTCATTAAACTCATTTCCCAAAATGCAACAGACTGCCGAAAAAATCCACAATGGCCAGGCACAGTGGCTCAAGCCTGTAATCCCAGCACTTTGGGAGGCTGAGGCGGGTGGATCACAAGGTCAAGAGATCGAGACCATCCTGGTCAACAAGGTGAAACCCTGTCTCTACTAAAAATACAAAAAATTAGCTGGGCATGGTGGTGCGTGCCTGTAATCCCAGCTACTCAGGAGGCTGAGACAGGAGAATTGCCTGAACCCAGGAGGCGGAGGTTGCAGTGAGCCGAGATCGCGCCATTGCACTCCAGCCTGGGTAACGAGCGAAACTCCGTATCAAAAAAAAAAAAAAAAAAAAAAAAAAAAATCCACAATGTAGGCTGGGCATGGTGGCTTACGCTTGTAATCCCAGCACTTTGGGAGGCCGAGGTGGGTGGATCATGAGGTCAGGAGTTCGAGACCATCCTGGCTAACACGGTGAAACCCCATCTCTATTTTAAAAAAAAATCCACAACATATCTATGATCTCTTCCTCCTGATATAAAAGTGCGAAGAGAAAAAAGAAAAAAGAAAATACATCTTCTGATCTGATTGAACTGAACATGGGATCAATAAGTTAGAAGAGATAGAAGAATTTTTCAACATCAAAAAAGAAATCTGGCCAGGCAAAGTGTCTCACATCTGTATTTCCAACTTTGACAGAATGAGACAAGTCTCGTTTAAGACCAGAAGATCAAGAACAGCCTGGACAACATAGCAAGACATCTGTCTCTACAAAAAAAATTTAAAAATTAAGCGGGCATGGTGGCAAGGCACCTGCAGTGCCAGCTATTCAGGAGACTGAGGTGAGAGAATCACTTGAGCCCCAGAGGTGGAGACTACCATGAGCAGTGATCTTGCCACTGCACTCCAGCCTGGGTGACAGAGCGAGGAGCAAGACCCTGTGTCAAAAAGAATAGAGGAGAAAAGAAAAAAGAAAGGATCTAAAAATTGCAGAAGCAAGGCAGCCAAAGCACAGTTAAAAAAAAAAAACAACAACAAAAAAAAAACTGTTCCATTAACAAGGATTCTGCACGCTCGTGCCACACACACACACACACACACAGTCTCTCTCTCTCTCCCCCTCTCCCCTTCTCTCTGTTTTCTGCTAAGATTTAAGCTGATATTGATCAGCTTACAAAAGTATGGTCAAGAGGCTGTCATTCTGGTTGCTGTTGTTTAAAAAACAAAACAAAATACAGCAACCCCACCCACACAGCTGGAAAAAAGCTTCTGACATAAGAACTAAAACTTGTTTACCCAGGCCACTTTCTAATAAGAGAAATGCTTTGCAATTTAACCAGGATTATATAAGTATTTTGCAATGTGTGATCAGTTAAAAATCTTGTTTGTTTACTCCACAGTTCACAGATAGGTTATTTTACTCCAAGGTCAGGTTTGCCATAACGGTATTTTTCCTGTTTTATAGTTTTATTCCATCACTCAGCACTTCCTGCAATGTAATTTTTGCCATTAATTTTACCTCCCTTTCCTTTAAAAAAAAATTTTAAAGATTTTAAAAAAGATGACATGTAACAAATTAACCATTTCTTAAAACAGCTGTTCCCAGAAACATGGTGAAAAAGAAATTTCAGTGATTCAACTGTCCTATCAAAATCTGGATATCGCAAAATAATACTGCCTTTCAGTAACATGAAAAACAAATCTAACTTAAATTTCAACGTGGGGATGGGGGAATCACTCCCACTGTTGTATTTTCAGGAAATTCTCTGCCCACCCCCCCCAACCCCGCAACACACACACACACACCCCTCAAGGCTTTTTTTTTTTTTTTAAGGGTATCAAATATATTGCTGTCTGGAAAAGGACAGACTTTATTTTGCAAATGACCAAGGTCTGCGAGATAAACTAGGCCCCTAAAATGACATACCTTCTAAGGAGAAATAACTGTAACATAGAGGAAAGAGGGCTGGGACTAGTAATTTGAGGATCTCATCTCTCTAGACCTACACTAAAGCCTACTCCGTCTCTTAGACAAGAAAGGTGAGATCTTTTTGATATTTGATTATTTTTCGAAACTGAGAAATGGTGTGGAATCAAACTTTTCTTAAAGAGTTTGGAGATTGCATCGATCTAGGCCCAACAAGACTTAAACCTGGGGCTGTGGACGAAAGACCTGTCCCGAACCACAACCATTACACAAACCCCTGCCCTCAGCAGGCAAAGACACTCAGGCCCTCTTAAAACAAGACCTAAGTTTCAAAGCATAGTCCGGGAACCGTGACGCGGACGAGGGTTGCGGGTGGGAGGTAACAGCCTAAAGAAACGTCGTATGTATCAAAGAAATCTCCATTTTTAATTTTTTAAATCAAACTCTAAACCTTTAAATGTTTGGAAGCAACACCTCAACTAAACAGCAATGTGGTCCAGTGTTTATGAATCCAAACTACTCTTAAAGCGAACCGAGCCACTCTGCCTACGGTTTTCGGCATCAAGCGGCTCCAGCGAGCAGAGGGTTAAAAGAGGACCACATCAGACCAGACGCCGCCCGAGAAGTGAGGGTGGGCCAGCCCCGCACTGGCCGCAGCCCCCGCGGAGCGCAGGACAGGGAGCCCCCAACTCCCACCACCTCGAGTCTACCCAAGTACCCAGGGTCAGGCCCCTCCCCGGGTCGCCGCTCCCCCACTGTCCCCTCGCGGCCCCTGCCCCGCCCCGGCGCCACAGCTCTAGCTCCGTCCCGTCAGTCCTGGGTCTCCTCAGTTGTCAGCCCCTTCAGCCCCTCCCCTTTAGAGGCGCCCCAGTCCTCCGTCTCCTCACCGGGGTTGGCAGTAGTCGCCGCCATGGCCGTGGATGCCACCGCCGCCGCGCCACCCCCCCCCCCAGTGGGAGGAGCCGCCGCCACCGAACCGGGAGGGAGGGGAAGAGAAAGGCCACTCCCCAGAAGCGGCGCCGGACCGCTGCCACCGCTACCGCAGAATCCAAGATGGCGGCTTCAGCAACCCCCACCGTCCCAGCCCCTGTAGCGGCGAGACCCCGCCTGTATGGTGGGCGGAGTCAACACACGGCCAGCCTCCGAGGAAAAAATTGACCAATGAAAACGCCAAACCGACTAAGGGCAGGGCTAGTCACTGCGCCAGCCAGTCCATTGGAGGGAGGGCGAGGAAGAAGCCCAGCTGTCTTCCTAACCCCGCCCTCCTTGCGTAAGAGGTCAATGACCAAGTGACGTCATTGAAATACAATTAAAACGGGTATTTTAGGCCCGGTGCGGTGGCTCGCGCCTGTAATCCCAGTACTTTGGGAGGCCGAGGCTGATGGATCATCTAAGGTCAGGGGTTCGAAACCAGCCTGGCCAATATGGCGAAAACCCGTCTCTATTAAAAATCCAAAATTAGCCCGGCCATGGTGGCACATGCCTGTAATCCCAGCTGTTTGGGAAGCTGAGGCAGAAGAAAAGCTTGAACCTGGGAGGCGGAGGTTGCAGTGAGCCAAGTTCGTGCCTCAGAACTCCAGCCTGGGCAACAAGAGTGAAACTCCGTTTCAAAAAAAAAAAAAAAAAAAAAAAAAAAAAAAAAGGCCGGGCGCGGTGGCTCAAGCTTGTAATCCCAGCACTTTGGGAGGCCGAGGCGGGTGGATCACGAGGTCGAGAGATCGAGACCATCCTGGTCAACATGGTGAAACCCCGTCTCTACTAAAAATACAAAAAAAAAATTAGCTGGGCATGGTGGCGCGTGCCTGTAATCCCAGCTACTCAGGAGGCTGAGGCAGGAGAATTGCCTGAACCCGGGAGGCGGAGGTTGCGGTGAGCCGAGATCGCGCCATTGCACTCCAGCCTGGGTAACAAGAGCAAAACTCCGTCTCAAAAAAAAAAAAAAAAAAAAAAAAAAATGAGTATTTTACTAAACCTTCGCTTGGTGGTGGATTCATCTGAATGGTTGCCCTGTATTTTACTAAACCTTCGCTTGGTGGTGGATTCGTCTGAATGGTTGCCCTGCAAACAATTTATCTTGTAAATCCCCTGTAGGTGCTCTAATACTTAAACTTCGTATGATGATTTGTAATCCTTTCCAGTTTTTTCCCCCTTTTAAAGACTTTTGTCCCTGGTGAAAAAAGTAAAATATATATATATATTTTTTGAGACAGAATTTCTCTCCGTCGCCGGGCGCCAGGCTGGAGTGCAGTGGCGCGATCTCGACTCACTGCAACCTCTGCCTCCCGGGTTCAAGCAATTCTCCTGCCTCGGCCTCCCGAGTAGCTGGGACTACAGGCCCACGCCACCACGCCCAGCTAATTTTTGTATTTTTAGTGGATACAGGGGTTTCACCATGTTGGCCAGGATGGCCTCGATCTCTTGACCTCGTGATCCGCCCGCCTCGGCCTCCCAAAGTGCTGGGATTACAGGCGTGAGCCACCGCGCCCGGCAATTACTAATTTTTGAATGCCTGCTGTGGAATTGGTAGTGTAAAAGGATCCGGGTGTTAACGGTTTGGTATGGGAGATACCGACAGCAAAAGCTGGAGGCAATGGATGAAGAAAGTATCTGAAGAGTGGCTAACTTCCTTTGGTCAGTGATAGGGACGCAGTGAGTTGTTTTGTTTTGCTTTTGTTTTTTCAGACGGAGGCCCAGGCTGGAGTGCAGTGGCGTGATCTCAGCTCACTGCAACCTCCACCTCCCTGGTTCAAGCAATTCCCCTGAGTCACCCTTCCGAGTAGCTGGGATTACAGGCACACGCCACCACGCCCAGCTAATTTTTTTGTATTTTTACCAGAAACGGGGTTTCACCATGTTGGCCAGACCAGTCTCCAACTCCTGACCTCAGGCAATCCTCCCGCCTCAACTTCCAAAAGTGCTGGAATTACAGGCGTGACCCACCACGCCTGGCCAGTGAGGTTTTTAGCAGGTAATCAATAAGATGATGGCTATGCAGGTCTATTTTCTTTTTTCATTTTTTTTTTCCCCCTAGATGGAGTCTTGTTCTGTCCTCGGCAAGAATGCAGTGGCGCCATCTCGGCTCACTGCAACCACCACATCCCGGATGGAGCAATTCTGCCTCAGCCTCCCAAATAGCTGGAATTACGGGGGCACCACCATGCCTGGTTATCTTTTGTTTCCTGATAATAGGAAGCATTGACCTATTTGGGCTAGGCACTGTCCAAAATGCTTTATATGTATTTATTCATTTAATCCTTACAACAATGATGAGGTAGGTTCTACTATTATTTCCATTTTGCAATTAAGGAAAGAGAAACAAAGAGGTTAAGCAAGGGACATCTAGCAGGTAAGTAATACAGGAGGCAAACTAAAGGAGTCTGACACCAGAAACATGTTGCACCCATCCCCCTATTTTAGCACTACAATTTTAGCACTAGACTATACTGCCTTTACATGTACGGATCACAAATTGTTTAATACAAATTTAATTAAAATTTTAACAAAAATCCCGTTGTGCTATTGAGCATCTTTACATTCTTAGACGTTGTATATGTACTACACAGATTAAACGGATCCTCTTAGTTCACTGCAAAGGTATTTTAAAATAATTTGCATATTATTGTTTACATGTGTTAAAATTCCATTTTTCTTTCATTCTGTTGTTATAATTCACCAAAATGGAAAAAATCATCCACTCAAAAGAAACAGTGGCTCATGCCTGTAATCCCAGCACTTTGGGAGGCTGAGGCAGGTGGATCACAAGGCCAGGAGTTCAAGACCAACCTGGCCAAGGTGGTAAAACCCCAACTCTACTAAAAATACAAAAAATATATATATTAGCTGAGTGCAGTGGCAGGTGCCTGTAATCCCAGCTACCCAGGAGGTTAAGGCAGAGGTTGCAGTGAACTGAGATCGTGCCACTGCACTCCAGCCTCTCCACTCCAGAGGGAGACTTCATCTCAAAAAAAAAAAAAAAGTTAAAGTCTGCTTTTTTTTTTCTTTTCTTTTCTTTTTGGAAAGGTTTTGGCTCTGCATGGAGTGCAGTGGTGGAATCACGGCTCATAGCTCATAGTAACCTCCAGCTCCCTTAAGGGACCCTGCCACGAGGCCTAACCGTGTGAGCCACCTTGCCCAATCACGCTTTTTTTTTTTTTGAGATGGAGTCACTCAGGCTGGAGTGCAGTGGTGGATCTTGGGTCACTGCAACCTCCATCTCCCGGGTTCAAGAAATTCTCCTGCCTCAGCCTCCAAGTAGCTGGGATTACAGGTGCCTACCACTACACCTAGCTAGTTTTTTGAATTTTTAGTAGAGATGGGGTTTCATCATGTTGGCCATGCTGGTCTCGAACTCCTGAGCTAAAGATTCGCCCACCTTGGCCTCCTACAGTGCTGGAATTACAGGTGTGAGCCACCGTGTCTGGCCCAATCGTGCCTTTTTTTTTTTTTAATTGCATTTTAGGTTTTGGGGTACATGTGAAGAACATGCAAGACTGTTGCATAGATACACTCGTGGCAGTGTGATTTGCTGCCTTCTTCCCCATCACCTGTATCTGGCATTTCTCCCCATGCTATCTCTCCCCAACTCCCCACCCCCCGTTGTCCCTCCCCTATTTCCCCCCAACAGACCCCAGTGTGTAGTGCTCCCCTCCCTGTGTCCATGTGTTCTCATTGTTCAACACCCGTCTATGAGTAAGAACATGCGGTGTTTGATTTTCTGCTCTCTTAAAGCATAAAAAGTAGTGATGAAATATGTTACAAAAGTACTTCAAAAAGTCTGTAGTAAAGATAGCTAACGATTAAGGCTCCAGGGCAGATATAGAATATGAATTATGTATCTTTAAATGTGGTAAATTCATGCAAACCACCAAAACATTTAAATGTAAATAGGAAGTCCAACTAGGAATATCTAAAAATGGGATTTTATTGGCCATTAATTTGTCCCTTGCCTGATGTACTTTCATTATCAGTACATTCTGTCAAACATTGATTTGGAATGCCGTAAAATTTCTCAAGATAGTTTTTGGCATGGTGGCTCACGCCTGTATTTCCAGCACTTTGGGAGGCAGAAGCAGGTGAATCACCTGAGGTCAGAAGTTCGAGACCAGGCTGGGCAACATAGTGAAACCCTGTCTCTACTAAAAACACAAAAATCAGCTGGGCATGTACCTGTAATCACAGCTACTCGGGAGGTGCTGAGACAGAAGAATCGCTTGAACCCAGGAGGCAGAGGTCACCGCAGTGAGCTGAGATCATGCCACTGCACTGCAGCCTGGGCAACAGAGCAAGGCTCCATCTAAATGAAAATTAAAAAAAAAAAAAAATTGCAGTACCTTCTTTACCAAGTAAAATGGATTTTTCTGGAATAAATGCAAAATGTTTTCCAGTTTGATGTGGATGAATATTGTGATTATAAGAGACGAAGTTACATTTCTGTAGAAAAAAATTGGTAGAAATCGTTTTGTTATATAGAGATGCTTACACAACTAGCTACAAAGTTAATAACATATTCTGCTATTAAAGTGTAACAAAGCTGGCCAGTGCTGTAATCCCAGCACTTTGGGAGGTCGAGGCGGGTGGATCACCTGGGGTTAGGAGCTCGAGACCCAGCTGGCCAACATGTTGAAACCCCATCTCTACTAAAAATATAAAAATTATCAGGGCATGGTGGTGCGTGCCTGTAGTCCCAGCTTCTCAGGAGACTTAGGCAGAAGAATCGCTTGAACCCGGGAGGCAAAGTTTGAAGTGAGCTGGGATCGTGCCACTGCACTCCAGCCAGGGCAATAAGAGCAAGACTTCTCTCAAAAAAAAAAAAAAAAAAAAAAACTAACAAAGCTATTGGCAAAATTTTTTGTCAAATATCACATAGAGTCATGATACACAACATGAAATGGCAATATCTGCTCTACTTGCTACCAGATGTTTGTTTTAAGAGAAGAAACCGCTAATGTACACGGTATGAATCAGCTTACAGCATATAGGCAATATATAAGGCGAAATGCCTAGACACTTCTTGTCTGGTTTATCATTAAAAATTCAAGATAGGCCGGGCGCAGTGGCTCACACCTGCAATCCCAGCACTTTGGGAGGCCGAGGTGGGCGGATCATGAGGTCAAGAGATCGAGACCATCCTGGTCAACTTGGTGAAACCCCGTCTCTGATAAAAATACAAAAAATTAGCTGGGCATGGTAGCACGTGCCTGTAGTCCCAGCTACTCAGGAGGCTGAGGCAGGAGAATTGCCTGAACCCAGGAAGCAGAGGTTGCGGTGAGCCGAGATCGCGCCATTGCACTCCAGCCTGGGTAACAAGAGTGAAACTCCGTCTCAAAAAAAGAATTCGAGATACAGGGTCGGGTGCAGTGGTTCACCCCTGTAATCCCAGCACTTTCGGAGGCTGAGGCGAGCAGATTGCCTGAGCTCAGGAGTTCAAGACTAGTCTGGACAACATGGTGAAACCCCATGTCTACTAAAAATACAGAAAAATCAGCCAGGCGTGGCGGCATGCACCTGTAGTCCCAGCTACTCAGGATGCTGAGGCAGGAGAATTGCAAGAACCTGGGAGGCACAGGTTGCAGTGAGCCAGCTGCACTCTAGCCTGGGCAACAGAGTGAGACTCTGTCAAAAAAAAAAAAAAAAAAAAAAAAAAAAAAAAAAAAAATTCAAGATACAAAGTAACGTGCAGTGGCTCATGCCTGTAATCCCAGCACTTTGGGAGGTCAAGGCGGGCAGATCACTAGGTCAGAAGATCAAGACCATCCTGGCCAACATAGTGAAACCCTATCTCTACTAAAAATATTAGCTAGACATGGTGGCACACGCCTGTGATACCAGCTACTCAGGAGGCTGAGGCAGGAGAATCGCTTGAGCCCAGGAGACGAAGGTTGTAGTGAGCAGAGATCACGCCACTGCACTCTAGCCTTGACAACAGAGCGAGACTCCAACTAAAATAATAATAAATTCAAGATACAGAATAAAACATTTTTCGTTTAGATAAGAATTATTTTGTGAGGTATGAGGCAGTCTAAAAAAGATATCTTGTGATCAAAACTGATGGAGTTATAGGCCAGGCATGGTGACTCACAGCTGTAATCCCAGCACTTTGGGAGGCTGAGGCAGGTGGATCACCTGAGATCAGCCTGGCCAACATGGCAAAACCCCTTCTCTACTAAAAATACAAAAATTAGTCTGGCATGGTCCCAGCTACTTGGGAGGCTGAGGCACAAGGATCGCTTGAACCCGGGAGGCAGAGGCTGCAGTGAGCTGAGATCACGCCACTGCACTCCAGCCTGGGCGACAAGAGTGCGACTCCGTCTCAAAAAACAAAATATACAAACAAACACAAAAAAAACCTCATGGAGTTATAATTTTGGATACAGAAAGAATGTTGATTGCTTCTACAAAAAAGATGTCAGTCCAGTCCACTTTCCTTTATTTATTTATTTTTATTTTTTTGAGATGTTTCGCCTTGTCGCCCAGGCTGGAGTGCAGTGGCACGATCTCAGCTCACTACAACCTCCGCCTCCTGGGTTCAAGCAATTCTCCTGCCTCCACTGGCCCATTAGGTGGGATTACAGATGTCTGCCACCACCGCCCAACTAATTGTTTTGTATTTTTAGCAGAGACGAGGTTTCATCATGTTGCCCAGGCTGGCCTCAAACTCCCAAGCTCAGACAATCCACCCGCCTGGGCCTTCCAAAGGGCTGGGATTACAGACATGAACCACCATGCCCAGCCCACTTTCCATTTTATTCAGAAAACAGTTCATGACCAAAATACATTTCTCCTAGCCAGGCTCAATGGTGCGTGCCTGTAGTTCTAGCTACTCCGGAGGCTGAAGAGGGAGGATCACTCTTGGGCCCAAGAGTTTGAGGCCAACCTGGGAAACATAGCAAGACCCCATTTCTCAAAATAAAATTTCTCCCGATTTTGATTCGGCATTGAACAAATTAGCACAAACTGTAAATGTAGTAAAATACCAGCCAGTGAGCATAATCTTTGAGGAGAAATAGTTAAATTGGTGCTTTCTCCAGTGTTAAGTATAGAGGCCAATCAGGGGGAAATGTCACAGTTTTTAATAAGGATTGAAGTAAAAATCCCTTCTTTATGATACAGATAATACTAACATAAGCCATTTTTATTTTTATTTTTATTTTTTTTGAGACGGAGTTTCGCTCTTGTTACCCAGGCTGGAGTGCAATGGCGCGATCTCGGCTCACCGCAACCTCCGCCTCCTGGGTTCAGGCAATTCTCCTGCCTCAGCCTCCTGAGTAGCTGGGATTACAGGCACGTGCCACCATGCCCAGCTAATTTTTTGTATTTTTAGTAGAGACGGGGTTTCACCATGTTGACCAGGATGGTCTCGATCTCTCGACCTCGTGATCCACCCGCCTTGGCCTCCCAAAGTGCTGGGATTACAGGTTTGAGCCACCGCGCCCGGCCACCATTTTTATTATTTTAACTAGGATTGGTCAAATGGCTCATCTGAGCATTATTTTCATTAACATGCATATATTACTTTAACTTCTAAATGTGGTTTCGGGTTTTGTTTTTGTTTTAGAGACAGGGTCTCACTCTTTCACCTAGGCTAGAGTGCAGTGACACCATCATCACTCACTGTAACCTTGAACTCCTGGCCTCAAGCCATTGCCTCACCTCAAGCCATTGCCTCACCTCAGCTTCCCAAAGCACAGGGATTATAGCCATGAGCCACCATACTCAGCCTGTTTTTCCTATTTAGCTTGTGTCTTTTATTAACCCATCTTGTCTTCTGGTTTGTCGAAACAATAAGTCAGACAACATTTGCTACAATGATGTCTTTCAAAGTGGCCGGGCATAAAAACTCCAGCATCACACTCATCTGAACGGCACTCTCTACAAAAGTGACTCATTTTGCCATTCTTGTCCACCTTGTAATATTTTAGGACAGTTAGCTTAAATTTCTCCTGACCTCGGGTGATCCTTCTGCCTTAGCCTCCCAAAGTGCTGGGATTACAGTCGTGAGCTACGGCGCCCAGCCAGCATAACCTTCTTTCTCTTATGCTTATTCTTCCTGGCAGTGGCTTAAGACATCTTCCTTGGCACAACCACGAAGTCTCAACATAGTAAGAGTGGACTCCTTTTGAATACTGTCATCAAAGTACATCCATCTTCCAACTGCCTACCAGCAAAGATCACTCCATGGCAGGAATTCCTTTCTTACCCTGCCAGGGCTTTACATTTTGTATTGTATTGGAAAGTTCAAACAATGAACCCCACCAAATAAGAGAGTGATGTCTTCCCCATTACAAAAATCTTCATCTAAGTAGCAGTTCTACTGCAGATGGCAGATCACAAAGCCAACATTTTTAATGTTAAGAACAAAGTATCAGGATTTCATAAGAAAACCAGACCATGATGCAAATGCCTTGCCTGCCAAGAGTATATTATTTCCCAACACATGATCATTTTCTTTCTTCATCAGAGGAAAAGAATGAATGACACATTATTGAACATATTCTAAACCACAACCAAATGTTGCAACCAAATGGGGGGAAATGATTCCCAGAGCTGAATGTAGCCAATGCAACTGAATACAACTCCTGCTCTCTCTCAAGTTGAAACATTCAACTTTTGAAGTTACTCTTTGCTCTTCTGCTTAGAATCTGACAAACCACTGAATGCTGTCTTTCATTAGAAACTCTCCAATAAATCCTTGTAAACTGCAACTATTCAGAATTATCTGGTGGCCATCAGACACTCCTTGCTATATCTGACAAACTCACTATAATTCAGCTTTTCTAATTTTAGTAGAAATAAAAATTAAGAGATCAGACCAAGGTGCCAGTTAGCAACTTTTTAAAAATTAAGAAATCAGTTGATTGTGAAGCCTGACCTACATGTTTTTATACACATTTTCAGCTTACCAATATTTAACCATTACTAATATTATTACTATTATTTTTTTCTATTAATTTGTAAACTATTACAGTTTTTTTCTATTATGATAAACTGGTTTTTTAATTACTTAGAATGGTAGTTTTTAAGTTTTTTTGTTTGTTTGTTTTTGTTTGTTTTTAAGACCAGTCAAGTGAAGGAACAAAGAAATCTGTAACTGGTTGGGATCAATCAGTTGTAAACACCACTGCACTCAGACCAGCCTCCAAAGTTTTATTAAGTGTCTCTGGGTATGGTTACCAGATCCAGCAAATAAAAATTAAGGTAGGCCACTTTGATTTGAATACTGGATAAACAACAAATTTTTTTTTTTCTGAGATGGAGTTTTGCTCTTGTTGCCCAAACTGGAGTGCAATCACATGATCTTGGCTCATTGCAAGCTCTGCCTCCCATATTCAAGTGATTTGCCTGCCTCAGCCTCCTGAGTGGCTGGGATTACAGGTGCCCACCACCACACTCAGCCAATTATTGTATTTTTAGTGGAGACGGAGTTTCACCATGTTGACCAGGCTGGTCTCAAACTCCCGACCTCAGGTGATCCTCCCGCCTCCTCCTCTCAAAGTGTTGGGATTACAGGCATGAGCCACTGAGCCCAGCCTTGGAGGTTAAAATTTTAAATCCAGGTTATTGTGGGGAAGGGAAAGACTAGAACTGGGAAATCCACTTAGGTAAGTAGCTACTGTATAATTAATCCGGGGAAGAAATTCCAAGGACTTGCCAAATGTCAATGAAACTGAAAAGATGATTGTTGCAAATACTGTTGTAATAGAATAACCGACAAGGCCTGCTATTTAATTGAATATGCCATAAAAGGAAGCTGCAGTGTCAAAGAAGTCTTTCGGACATCAGTAACAAAGACAGGAGCAATGTGCAAGTCCAGATTTGTTCAGATGAAGTTTGGTTGTAGGATTGGTTGGTGGAATAGCTAGGTAAAAATGCTTATTAAGCATATGTAATCACAGGGCACCTGCCCAAAAGAGTGATGGGAGCTAACCCTGAACTTCTGCATCAACTGCAAGAGACTTTGCAGTAACAAAGAATGACAGGACCTAAGTTAAAAGAGAAGAGAAAAAGTACACAAAGAATGCCTCAAGAAATGCCTGTTTCTGATTAAGCGACAACCTGGAAAGAATAGGGGAATGGAAGCCAAAGAAGCTTCAAGATAAAATCGTTTGGGCAACAGCATCATATGTTCAGAGATGTTAAGGAAGAGGAGGCTGGATGAGCACGTGTAAGGAATGGAAACCAGAGATTGCAATTGGGTGAGGAGTGAGTAGAAACAAGTAGACACAGCCAGTTCGCACAGATTACTTTTTCAAGAAACATGGCAATGGAGAGAAAAATTATTAAATGGTAGCTGAAATATGGGTTAGGCTAGGGGTGGAAACTTAGTAAAATATGTCTATAGACTGAGCTGATGGAAAGGAGCAAATTAAGAATTCAAGAAAAGTCCAGGAATGGTGGCTCACGCCTGTAATCCCAGCACTTTGGGAGGCCAAGATGGGTGAATCACCTGAGGTCAGGAATTGGAGAGCAGCCTCCCCAACATGGTGAAACCCCAGTCTCTACTAAAAATACAAAAACTGGCCACGTGTGACGTCACACACCTGTAATCCCACTAACTTGGGAGGCTGTGACAAGAGAATTGCTTGAGCCTGGGAGCTGGAAGTTGCAGTGAGCCCAGATCACGCCATTGTACACCAACCTCAGTGACACAGCAAGACTGTCTCAAAAAATAAAAATAAATTTAAAAAAAATTTAAAGCAAGAAATACATATGTCTGAGAAAACAAGACTGGTCCTAGGGGTGAGAAGGAGATAGGGTCAGGGCAGCATGTGAAAGCGTTCTCAGAAAACCAAGGCACCCTTTTTCTAAAAACGTGTAGACATTTTGAAGTGGAGGAATGGGAACCTGTGTGTGATGACTTTGATTCTCAAAGAAAAGTAATAGACGAAACTTCCACTTGGAATACGAGGTAGAATTGGGGGCAGGGGGGAAGTGGCTGTAGCGGCACAGCTGTAGGCAATTGGCTAGGAAGTCAACTAGGTATAAACCAAATGACTGTGAATAATCTGCCACAGGAGTAGAAAAAGGAAACAAATGGCTCAGCCTGTAATCCCAGCACTTTGGGAGGCCAAGGCGGGTGGATCACAAGGTCAAGAGATCGAGACCATCCTGGTCAACATGGTGAAACCCCGTGTCTACTAAAAATACAAAAAATTAGCTGGGCATGGTGGCGCGTGCCTGTAATCCCAGCTACTCAGGAGGCTGAGGCAGGAGAATTGCCTGAACCCAGGAAGCACAGGTTGCGGTGAGCCGAGATTGCGCCATTGCACTGCAGCCTGGGTAACAAGAGCGAAAACTCCATCTCAAAAAAAAAAGAAAAAGAAAAAGGAAATCTAAAAAAAAAAAATCATCAAATGCTCTGCAGACCTAGATAAAGTTAGAAAGCATAAATTTTCATGAAACTATGAAGCATTGTTATTTCCGTCAATACTCAGAAACCGGAGGAAAGAAAGTGAACAATTTACTCACAACTGAAGAGCTGATGGACAGATCAATATCTTGAAGATGGAAGATTCTAGAATTTCAAAAGAAACTGGCCGGGCGCGGTGGCTCACGCCTGTAATCCCAGCACTTTGGGAGGCTGAGGCGGGCAGATCACGGGTCAAGAGATCGAGACTATCCTGGCCAACGTGGTGAAACCTTGTCTCTACTGAAAAAATACAAAAATTAGCTGGGCATGGTGGTGTGTGCCTGTAGTCTCAGTTACTTGGGAGGCTGAAGCAGGAGAATTGCCTGAATCCGGGAGGCGGAGGTTGCGGTGAGCCAAGATCGCGCCACTGCACTCCTGCCTGGTGCCTGGTGACAGAGCGAGGCTCTGTCTCAAAAAAAAAAAAAAAAAAAAAAAGAAATTGCAAAAGAAACCTAGTTTATAAATCTCTGGAACAGGATGAGACTGGTCTGGGAAATAAATGAAGCCAGAAGTTATTGGACTGAGAAGAGAGGTTTAATTCTGGAAGCTGATGTTGATAGTAGATTCAAAAGTGAGAAAGAGGCCGGGCGCGGTGGCTCAAGCCTGTAATCCCAGCACTTTGGGAGGCCGAGGCGGGTGGATCACGGCGTCAAGAGATCGAGACCATCCTGGTCAACATGGTAAAACCCCACCTCTACTAAAAATACAAAAATTAGGCCAGGTGCAGTGGCTCATGCCTGTAATTCCAGCAATTTGGGAGGCCAAGATGGGAAGATCACCTGAGGTTAGGAGTTCGAGACCAGCCTGGACAACATGGAGAAACCCCATCTCTACCAAAAAGTACCAAAATTATCCAGATGTGGTCGTAGGCGTCTGTGATGCCAGCTACTTAGAAGGCTGAGGCAGGAGAATCGCTTGAACTTGAGAGGTAGAGGCTACAGTGAGCTGAGATTGCGCCATTGCACTCCAGCCTGGGCAAAAAGGGCAAAATTCAGTCTCAAATAAAACAAAATAAAAATACAAAAATTAGCTGTGGCCGGGCACGGTGGCTCAAGCCTGTAATCCCAGCACTTTGGGAGGTTGAGGCGGGTGGATCACGAGGTCGAGAGATCGAGACCATCCTGGTCAACATGGTGAAACCCCGTCTCTACTAAAAATACAAAAAATTAGCTGGGCATGGTGGCGCGTGCCTGTAATCCCAGCTACTCAGGGGGCTGAGGCAGGAGAATTGCTTGAACCCAGGAGGCGGAGGTTGCGGTGAGCCGAGATTGCGCCATTGCACTCCAGCCTGGGTAACAAGAGTGAAACTCCGTCTCAAAAAAAAAAAAAAAAAAAAAAAAAAAAAATTAGCTGTTCTTGGTGGTGCACACCTGTAGTCCCAGCTACTCAGGAGGCTAAGGCAAGAGAATCATTTGAACCCGGGAGGTGCAGGTTGCAGTGAGCTGAGATCATGTGATTGCACTCCATCCTGGGAAACAGAGCAAGACTCCATCACAAAAAATAACAACAATAATAATAGTTATAACAAATATAGAAATTAAAGCTGGAGAAATCTGCCAAACTGTTACTAACGTATCTCTAGAGGGTAAAATTAATGGGAGATTTCTATCTTTTTATATTATTCTATAATGTTGGAACGTGACATGACATATTACATTTCTAAGTACAAAAAGCAAAAAGATATAACAATTTTGTTTTAAGATCCATTGCTAAATTAATAGTAGCTATTATAATGACCTACAAAGCCTAGTTTTTGCTTTCCCTACCCTGGAAAGGGATAGATATTACCTTTGCTTTGTCAGAACTTTTCCACACAATTTGAGATGGTATGGTCAAATGCAAGAAAAACTTGGAAACTGAAAATGTTTTTTAATTACTGTATTTGTTATTATTTAGAGAAAAAAGGTTTGAGGGTCAGGAATAAACTTCATTCCCCATTCTGCTCCCAGCACCTAGCACAATGATGGATACATAGTAGGCGTTCAGTAAATATTTATTATGTATAGCATATCTTTTCATAAGAGTTACTTTATTTTTATTTTTATTTTTACATTTTTGAGACGAAGTCTCACTCTGTCGCCCAGGCTGGAACGTAATGACACAATCTAAGCTCGCTGCAACCTCCGCCTCCTGGGTTCCAGCGATTCTCCTGCCTCAGCCTCCCTAGTAGGTGGGATTACAGGTGCGTGCCGCTATGGTTGGCTAATTTTTGTATTTTTAGTATTTTTAGTAAAGACGAGATTTCATCATGTTGGCCAGGCTGGTATCAAACTCCTGACCTTGTGATCCGCCTGCCTCAGCCTCCCAAAGTGCTGGGATTACAGGTGTGAGCCACGGTGCCTGGCACCACACCTGGCTAATTTTTGTATTTTCAGTAGAGACGGGGTTTTGCCACATTGGCCAGGCTAGTCTTGAACTCCTAACCTTGAGTCATCCACCCACTTCAGCCTCTGGAAGTGCTGGGATTACAGGGGTGAGTCACAATACCCGGCTGGGTTTTGACTTTTTAAATCAAATGCATCAAGTAAATTCTTCTGAGGAAAGTGGGAAAACATTTTAAAGCTTAAAGCATCACTGATCCTGTTGACGAGTAATTCTCAAACTTAAGGATATATCACAATCACCTAGAGAAGCTGGTTAAAACACAGATGCCACAGGCAGTAGTGGTGCATGCCTATAGTCCCAGCTATTAGGGAGGCTGAGGCAGGAGGATCACTTGAGCCCAGGAATTTGAGACTGTAGTGCACTGTGATTCACCTATGAATAGCCACTGCACTCCAGCCTGAGCAGCATTGTGAGACCCCATCTCTTAAACACATACATACACACCCACAGAGGCTAACACCCCCAACATTTCTTATTCATTAGGACCAGGATCAGAGTCCAAGAATTTGCATAGACCAAAAAGCTGGCTACTGATCTGTCCTCTACCACTCATGTGGTCCTACGTAGAAGTTTTTACCTGAACTTTTAATGGTGGCTGCCCCAGCCCTGGCAGAGATGTGGAATTATTCCTCCACTGATCTAGGCTCCAATTTAATCTAGTGGGATCATTTTCGCAGTATGGGAGTGTCTGAAACGTGATCCTGTTTCAGTTGAACTATTCATGAAGCTTCTGAGTTCAGCGTGGGAGTGGGGAAGGGAGACAGCTACCAACCACCCTCCTTCTGTCAGAAGAGGCTGATCAAAACAGGCTGCCCAGAGATGTACTGGAGTAGGAGGAGACTGCCCTGGCAACAGTCGAATCTAGCCTTGGATGTCCACTCTCAAAAGGTAAGTGACTACCCACATCGCCTTCCTGGTGGATTCTGCACTGGGCGAAATTCCAACAATTCTTCTGAGTTTAATAGCGCCTTCCTATGAACTTGGGAAATCATGGGGAAATGACCGAAGGAAGTAAAGAGCTTTATTATTATTATTATTATTATTATTTTTTTTTTTTTTTTTTTTTTTAGAGGCAGGATCTCGCTATGTTGCCCAGACTGAACTCAAACTCCTGGGCTCAAGCAAGCTTTCTGTCTCAGCCTGAGACCTTTTTCATTAGAGCTTTTCTTTTCCTTTTGCTTTTTTTTTTTTTTTTTTTTTTTTAAATAGAGACAGAGTTTCTCCACACCGGTCAGGCTGGTCTTGAACTCCTGACCTCAAGTGATCCGCCCACCTTGGCCTCCCAAAGTGCTGGGATTACAGGGGTGAGCCACAGCACAGAGCCTTCATTAGAGCTTTTTAGGAAAAGCTAAACTTTCATCTGAGAAAGGATGTCTTGAGCAGAGTCTCTTTTTGAGGAAAGTTGTGTGTGTTCTGGGGCCTCTGATTGGTCCTATTAGCCAGAAAGTGTTTTTGATTTTAAGGATTATAGTCTAAAAAAAACCTTCATTATTGTGTTTCTTCACCATCATCTCTCTCTTTGCACTAAACTTATGGCCAGGAGAGAAAAACTTGGTCTTTTTAATATTTTGGTCTTCTTCAAGAATGACAGGGCATTGCAGATGGGAAGAATAAAGTGATCTGGAAAAGAAACACATAGAAAGAAAATCTTTCTTTTTTTTTTTTGAGGCAGAGTTTCACTCTTGTTACCCAGGCTGGAGTGCAATGGCGCGATCTCGGCTCACCGCAACCTCCGCCTCCTGGCTTCAGGCAATTCTCCTGTCTCAGCCTCCTGAGTAGCTGGGATTACAGGCACGCACCACCATGCCCAGCTAACTTTTTGTATTTTTAGTAGAGACGAGGTTTCACCTTGCTGACCAGGATGGTCTTGATCTCTTGACCTCGTGATCCACCCGCCTCGGCCTCCCAAAGTGCTGGGATTACAGGCTTGAGCCACCGCACCTGACCGAAAGAAAATCTTTCTGAAACTGAAAGCGGAACTGGTGTTGCCAAGGATTTCTAAATGCCATTATTCGGATTCTCACTCTAGCAGGTCCAAATTTAACATAAACCAATAGCTTCACACCACTTCCTTTCTCCTACTTTAATCCCGAAAGTGCTGCTACTTATCTCAAACAAAACAAGAACCTTAAAAGCACTTTAAAAAAAAATTCTGGGACAGGTATTCTCTTTGGAAAACAGATTTTAGTTCTACCATTTTTGAAAGCGTATTTCGCAAGAAAAGCTGTTTTGCCTAAGAAGTAAACTTGTTGTGACCTTTTCCCTCATTTTGAAAACATTTTATCTTTGTGTGTGTGTGTGTGTGTGTGTGTGTGTGTGTGTGTGTGTGTGTGTGTGTGAGAGATGGAGTTTCGCTCTTGTTACCCAGGCTGGAGTGCAATGGCGCGATCTCGGCTCACCGCAACCTCCGCCTCCTGGGTTCAGGCAATTCTCCTGCCTCAGCCTCCTGAGTAGCTGGGATTACAGGCACACGCCACCATGCCCAGCTAATTTTTTGTATTTTTAGTAGAGACGGGGTTTCACCATGTTGACCAGGATGGTCTCGATCTCTTGACCTCGTGATCCACCCGCCTCGGCCTCCCAAAGTGCTGGGATTACAGGCTTGAGCCACCGCGCCTGGCCTTTTTTTTTTTTTTTTTTTTTTTTTAAACAGAGTCTTACTCTGTCACCTAGGCTGAAGTGCAGTGGCACGATCTTGGCTCGCTGCAATCTCTGCCTCCCAGGTTCAAGCGATTCTCCTGCCTCAACCTCCTGAGTAGCTGGGACTACAGGCATACACCACCACGTTTGGCTAATTTTTTTATATTTTTAAATAGAGACAGGGTTTCACCATATTGGCCAGGCTGGTCTTGAACTCCTGACCGCAGTTGATTCCCCCATCTCAGCCTCTCAAAGTGCTGGATTACAGGAATGAGCCACTGCGTCCGGCCCTAATTTTGTATTTTAAATCTTTTATTCTTTCCTTAAAGAGAAACCCCCAGGTTGTATAAACTTTAGGCCATACCAAATCTGGATCACTGCATATGAAAATGAGTAAAAAATATACAAGGCATATTTAGAAACAAAACATCAGCATCTTTCTTTGTAATAAGAATGTATTTTAATTTATTCTTTTTCAGACAGGGGCTTGCTTTGTCACCCAGGTTAGAGTGCAGTGCTGTGATCACGGCTCACTGCAGCCTCAACCTCCTGGGATCAATCAATCCTCCCACATCAACCTCCTGAGTAGCTGGGACTACAGATGTGTGCCATCACACCGGGCTAATTTGTTTTTGTTTCTGTTTTTTTGTAGAGACTCAATCTTGCTATGTTGCCCAGACTCGTCTCAAATTCCTGGGCTCTAGCAATTCACCCGCCTCAGCCTCTCAAAGTGCTGGGATTACAAGAATAAGCCACGGTGCCTGGCCGATCTCACTCTATTTCTGAATTGCAGCCCCACATTTTAGCCTCCCGAGCATATTGTGTCAGGGCATTTAAATTCAACCTACCCCAGACTGATCTTATCCAGTACCTTAAAATATCTGCCACTCCTAAAATAAATAATTCTATGAATGGCAACATTTTTCTTTCAGCTTTCCAAATTCAAGTCCAAGAGTTTTCTTCATCACTTCCTTCTTCTTCCCACTACATGTCCATTTAATTTCTAAGTCGTCACAATTTCTCCTTTACAATCTCACATCCATTCTTTCCTTTCTGTTATTCACTGTGTTATCCTAGCCCTTGTTTCCCCTTGATGAGACTGTTAAAACTCCTCTTGTTTTCACCCTACAGTGTGTGTTATCTCCAATACTTTCTTTCTTTCTTTCTTTCTTTCTCTCTCTTTCTTTCTTTCAACAGAGTCTTGCTCTGTCACCCAGGCTGGAGTGCAGTGGCACAATCTCGGCTCACTGCAACCACTACCTCCCAGGTTCAAGCAATTCTTTGCCTCAGCCTCCTGAGTAGCTGTGATTACAGGCGCCCGTCACCACACCAGTCAAATTTTTTTGTATTTTTAGTAGAGACGGGGTTTCACCGCCTTGGCCAGGCTGGTCTTGAACTCCTGACCTTGTGATCCACCTGACTCAGCCTCCCAAAGTGCTGGGATTACAGCCATGAGCCACCATGCCCAGCCTATCTCCAATACTTTTTACACATTCTTGCTAGTTACCTTCTTGAAGTGTGGCTTTGATCATTTACCTGCCTGAATTCAATGAGTACAAATTGATGTATGCACTATGTGCCATACACTGATATAGATTCATATTAATTCATTCATGTAGGCATATTAAATACCTAAAATGTCCCAGCCCTCCCGAGGCACTGAAGCCATGCTATGAATGGGACAGACACCTAGAGCTTACATTTCAGTTAGAATCATTGGGATACACAGTAAGATATGGCCCCGGTTCCCAAAGTGTTTATCTGCTCAAAACCTTCCATTGCTTCACTATGCCTGAAAGAACAAAATTCAGAGTTCTTGACCTGACTTTCAAGGTGCAGTACGGTCTTGTCTTAAGCAACAGAAGTACAGTATCTAGATGAATAATCTTGAGTTTGCATGCATCTTGTATTCTGTATCAGGCACCACATTTTACAAGGAATATGGACACACTAGAAAAATCTCAGTAGAAAAAGGGTAGAGTGGGCCAGACATGGTGGCTCACACCTGTAAATCCCAGCACTTTGTGAGTCCAAGTCGGGCAGATCACCTGAGGTCGGGAATTCAAGACCAGCCTGACCAACATGGAGAAACCCCATCTGTACTAAAAAATACAAAATTAGCTGGGCATGGCAGCACATGCCCGTAATCCCAGCTACTGAGGAGGCTGAGGCAGGAGAATCGCTTGAACCCTGGAGACGGAGGTTGTGGTGAGCTGAGATCATGCCATTGCACTCCAGCCTGGGCAACAAGAGTGAAAAGTCAACTCAAAAAAAAAAAAAAAGAAAAAAGTTAGAGTGGTAGACCACATCCTCTGAGAAACCAATCAAAACGTACTTAATAGCTATTTTTAAATTACTGATACTTTTGTGTATGGAAAAGGTATGTGTTGCCTTACACAGTTCTAAGTTAAAAGTGGAGCCGTACTAAGAATACACATTTGGCTTAAGGTAAAAAATTACTGCCTTCCAGAACCTTCTGAAATAAATAGACTGCCAGAAAATAGTCAGTGCCCAGCCCCTGTCACACAAGGAGTTCAAGCCAGGGCTTTACTCCTTGGAATGATTAGAAAGTGGCACAAGATGACCTTTAAAGTTTCCTTCCAGTGTGAGATTTTATACCCTTCACTTTCACGCACTGTGAGTTCTGCCATATTAAATTAAGCATCATTTTCCAAAAAGCATCCATGCTTCCTTTCTCTATCACTATTACTTTATTTGGAGTGCTCTTTCCTTGTTCCAAATGGAGCTCAGCCATCACCTCTACAAAGACCGCTATAACTAATACCACTCCCAACTGAGTTTATTAATCAGTGAACGTGGTACTATTCATACGCTACACCAAAGAAAAGCAGCGTGTTACTCTGACACTGATGTTTCCACATCGACAGACATTTCTTACTGGAAATGGATGTTTGCCCTGTCGAAACTCATATTGATGGAAGAATATCAGGTTAAGTGTTGCCTCATGTACCCTACACATTCCCGGCTATCTGATATTTCTAACACAAACATCTAATGATGTAATGTTCATGTCTACAAGCTTTCCAGTGGCTCTCCATCGATTACAAAGTTGAGTCCTGAGTGTTTAACATGCAACACAAGACCCCCTTGTGAACTGGCCATGGCTGCTAATCCTAACTATTCAGTAAAATATATCTCAAAGGCTTACTGAACAATTACTGCATCTCAACATACTATATTGTCTTCCCTTAAACCTTCATGTCTTTACTTGGAACATCTTCTTTCCTTCCTCCCTTTCCCACTTTTGTCTGCCTGGTAAACTCATTCTTAGCCCTCAATTCAACTGATGTGCTGGCCTCTTCAGTAAAACCTTCCTTGATTTCCTCCCTTTGGGATCCTTTCCCACTTTACCCAGCAAATTGCTTTGGAATTATTTGCTTTCAGGAAGTACATATTTTTTTTTAATTTTTCTCTTTATAAGATTCGGACAGATTACATAGTATAAAATTATACTAGAAATTTGTGATAAAGAGAATAAATGAAAGGAAATCAAAGAAAGATGGATGTCTCTTGAAATGCTCTAATCAAGAGAAGGTGGAAAATCAACAAAATATTCAGGCTGGCTGGGCACCGTGGGTCATGCCTGTCATCCCAGCACTTTGGGAGGCAGAGGTGGGTGGATCACCTGAGGTCGGGAGTTCGAGACTAGCCTGACCAACATAGTGAAACCCCGTCTCTACTAAAAATACAAAAAATTAGCTGGGCGTGGTAGCGGGCATCTGTATTCCTAGCTACTCCGGAGGCTGAGGCAGGAGAATCACTTGAACCCAGGAAGTGGAGGTTGAGATGAGCCAAGATTGTGCCATTGCATTTCAGCCTGGGCAATAAGAGCGAGACTCTGTCTCAAACATAAATAAATAAATAAATAAATAATTAATTAATTAATAAATAAAATATTCAGGCTGAAGAGGTCTAGTGGGATCTACAAGTGCCAGGGTAAAGCAAGATGTCCTTTTTGAAGAATGTAATGATGAATAATGAGAAAATATGTGCCTGAAGTCATAAAGATATGCTATATTTTCCTCTAAAGGATTTTTAAGCTTGCATTTTACATATAACTAAATGCAATTTTTAAAATAAATATCCTATTTTCCAGTATTGCTTATTGAATAGTTCACGCTTTTTCTGTGACCAACAGTACTCAATGTATTATAATTCAAGTTTCTCTAAATGTGTGATTTGCCGCTGGGCTCTCTAGGGGTATCTATGCCCACATACATACCCTGTTGTCATAAATACTATAGCTTCATAATAAACCTTGATAGCTGATAAGGAAAATCTCTCTACCCTATTATTTTTCTTCAGAATGTCTTTTTTTTTTTTTTCTTTTCTTGAGACAGGGTCTCGCTTTATCATCCAGGCTGGAGTGCAGTGGTATGAACTCGGCTCACTGCAGCCTCGACTTCCGTGACTTAAGAGATCCTCCCACCTCAGCCTCTCAAGTAGTTGGGACTACAGGTGCTCACCACCAGGCCCAGCTAATTTTGGGGGTTTTTTTGAAGACATGGGGTTTTGCCATGTTTCTCAGGCTGGTCTAGAACTCCTGAGCTCAGGGGATCTGCCAGCCTCAACCTCCCAAAGTGCTAGGTTTACAGGCGTGAGCCACTATGCCTGGCTTCTATCTTCCCTATTCTTGAGACTTTGAGTTCCCACATATGTTTAAGAAAATTGATTTGTCAGTTTTCTCAAAAAAATCCCGATGGGATTTTAGTGGATTTGCATTGTATCCATAGACTGATCTGGGTAGAACTAACTACTATGCTGAATCCACATGGTATACCCCTTCATTTACTTAAGCATTCTTTAATGACTTTCAGTAAGGTTTGTTAATTGTTTCCAAACTGGTCCTACTCAACTTTTGTTAGACTTCTTTCTAAATATCTTACATATTTTTAATGCCATTGTAGGTGATGCTTTTTAAAAATTACATTTTCTTGTGTGTTGTTGGTATTTAGAAATATAATTAGCTTGTGTATCTTATCCAGTCACCTTGCTAAGCTTTAATTATCTCATATTTTCCTTTAGACTCTTCTGCGGGCAATGACGTCTGTGAATAGTTAACTTTTGTTTTCTTCTTTTCAATCTATTTTTTTTTTATCTTATCTTACTGCTCTGGCTGAGACTTCCAGAATTATGTTATACAAAAGTTAACGGCCGGGCGCAGTGGCTCACGCCTGCAATCCCAGCACTTTGAGAGGCTGAGGTGGGCAGATTACAAGGTCAGGAGTTTGAGACCAGCCTGGCCAATGTAGTGAAATCCCGTCTCCACTAAAAATACAAAAAATTAGCCTGTGTGGCAGGCACCTGTAATCCCAGCTACTCAGGAGGCTGACAGGAGAGTCGCTTGAACCAGTGAGGCAGAGGTTGCAGTGATCTGAGATCTCACCACTGCACTCCAGCCTGGGCAACAGAGAATAGGCAACTCATCTAAAAAAAAAAAAAAAAAAAAAAAAGTTAGGCCGGGCGCGGTGGCTCAAGCCTGTAATCCCAGCACTTTGGGAGGCTGAGGCGGGCGGATCACGAGGTCAAGAGATCGAGACCATCCTGCTCAACATGGTGAAACCCCGTCTCTACTAAAAATACAAAAAATTAGCTGGGCATGGTGGCGTGTGCCTGTAATCCCAGCTACTCAGGAGGCTGAGGCAGGAGAATTGCCTGAACCCAGGAGGCGGAGGTTGCGGTGAGCCGAGATCGCACCATTGCACTCCAGCCTGGGTAACAAGAGTGAAACTCCGTCTCAAAAAAAAAAAAAAAAAAAAAAAAAAAAAAAAGTTAACATAGTGAACCTTTTTTGGGGTGGTTCCTGATTTTAAAAAGAAAATCTTTCAACTGTTGATCATTAAGAGGTAGGTTCGCCATACTTTTTGTTTGTTTGTTTTTTGGACAGGGTGTCATTCTGTTACCCAGGCTGGAATACAGTGATGCTATCATGGCTCACTACAGCCTTGACCTCCAGGGTTCAGCTGATTATCCCACTTCAGCCTCTTGAGTAGCTGGAAGTACAGACATGCACCATCTTGCCTGGCTAATTTTTAAATTTTTTTAGAGAGAAGGATCTCACTATGCTGCCCTGGCTGGTCTCAAACTCCTAACCTCAAACAATCCTGCTGTCTCAGCCTCCCAAAATGCTGGGATTACAGGCATGAGCCACTGTACCCAGCCTATATATTTTTTATGGATACCCCCATTTATGCCTAGTGTTCCATTATTGGAACCCTAATCATTTGGGAATTATTTATATCCTACTGCTCAAGGTCATAGCAAAAATTCAAAATATTGCACCCTCAAGCATAAATGGGTTAAAGGAGTTCCTTTCTGTCCCTATTTTGCTAAGAATATTAACATAGGTGTTTTATATTAGTATCTTTTTTTCTTCTTTTTTTAAAAATGAAGATGGGGTCTCACCATGTTGCCCAGGCTGGTCTCAAATTCCTGGACTCAGGCAATCCTCCTGCCTTAGCCAGTATTAAGTTTTATCAAATGCTTTTTCTGTAATCATTGAGGTAATTTTTTCATTTAATCTGTATACTAAATGTCACTTACGGGTTTTTTAATGTAAACTACCCTTGAATTTCTGGGAAAAACTCAACTTGGTGTTTGTGTTAATCAGGGTTTATTTGCAGGGAATAGAAACTTTCTAGTTATTTAAAACAGAAGTGGGATTCTTAGTTACACATGACCAAAAAACCCAACTCAAATGGAATTAAAGACTACAATGGAGAAATATAAATTTGTTAATTACAGGGTAGAAGGTTCCATAGATCTTCAATAAATCAAGTTTGTTAATTGTATTATTCAAATATTCTATATCTTCACTGATTTTTACTTCAGACGAATGTGTGAAGTATCTACCATAATGGTGGTTTTTACGATTTCTCTCTAGAGTTCTATTGCTTTCCTATTTATCTTGAGACTATTTTATTAGATGCATATAATTTATTATTCATATTTATTTAGTGGGTACAAGTGCAGATTTCTCACTGTGGCAAAGTCTGGACTTTCAGTGTACCCATAAAGGTACATATAATTTAGAACTGTTATACCTTCCTACAGAATTGAACCTTTGATCATTATTTATTAATCTTCTCTATCCTTAATAATGATTTTTGTATTTAGTTCTATTTTGTCTGATATTAATACAGCTCCTCGGTTTTATGCTAGCTAGTTTTTACCACATATGCCTTTTCTATGGCTTTTATTTTTAACCTTTCCCTGTCTATTTTTTTAAATAGCCTATAGCTAGATTGGGGCCAAGACCAAAGAATGGATGTTTGTCATTTTTTTGTCTGCCCAACATCTAAATATTCTTCCTGTTTAGAGAAATCTTGTTTTTTCTTTTGAAACCTCCACCTCTCGGTTTCAAGCAATCCTCCCACCTCACCCTCACAAGTATCTGGGATTATAGGGATGCACCATTACACCCAGCTCATTTTTGTATTTTTAGTAGATAGAGATGGGCTCTCACTATGTTGGCTAGGCTGGTCTTGAACTCCTGACCTCAAGTGATCCACCTGACTCGGCCTCCCAAAGTGTTGGGATTACAGGCGTGAGCCACTGTACCTGGCCAGCCATGGATAAATCTTTCTTTATATGAATCTCTGAGAAACAATCTCCACTGCGGAAGCCTAGAGAAATCAAATATTCCCTCTTCCACCCTCTGGCAGCCAAGGTGTTAGTACATGACTCAGCCTTGACCAGTCAGGTGCTCTGGCCAGAGACTGGAATACTGAGTGACAAAAAGATGACACAATTTGTAATTCAGCCATGCCAGAGGCGGCAGTATCCAATGACAGTAGCAGCAGTGCTTGGCAACAGCAGGGTCCGGTGGTAGCAATGTCTAATGCCAGTATTGCCCTAACCAGACCTTTCCTGTGCAGACCCTGGCTATGGCTCCTGATGGCTGGCTTCTTTTGATTCCTGCCTGTTGATAAGAGTAGTTCTCTTTCTGAGAGCTACCTGACCTTTTCACAATAAATATATTTTCTGTTTAAGGGAGAATCCGTTCCTGTTGCTTGCAAACAAGAATCCCCACTGGTATAAAAGTGTTCCTTTTTCCTCTGGAATGGAGTAGGAGAGATGAGAGGTATGGGGAATATGTGAGTTTTGAATTTGCTGGAGCCATTCTTGTTACTGTAAGGGATGCCAAACTGGGGATTAAATCAACATAGAAGAAAGGCAGGGTTAAGAAAAGCCATAGACATAGAAAGGCAGAGCCCTAATAATACTTTGAAACTCTGGATTCAGCCATAGTTAAAGGTAGCCTCACTCTGGACTTTTTGGCCACATGAGTCAATAAATTCCATTTTATTTTTAAATCTCGTGTGAGCGGGTTTTTCTGTCACTTGCAACCGAAAGCACACTACCTGATACCTTTCTGTTCTGCCTGATAAAAGGAATCTCTCACTTAATTCTCCAATAGGCTTTCAGCTGCTATTCTACTTCTCCTCCTTCTTTCCTAGTTGAACTTCTCATAAATGATTTAAAATCTTAGTATCTTCATTTCCTCACTGCCATTTGCTGCTTTATCCACTAAAATCTGGATTCCTTCTTACTTTACGACTCTGCTAAGACTATTTCCTTTTAGATCACCAGCAGTCTTCTGTCTTAATTCAATGCCAACATCATATCTCAAAGCCATTCATTCATTCAACAGTTTTTATATACCCACTTTAGAAACATATAGCGCTACATTCATTCAACAAATATTTATTGAACATCTAATATATCCCAGACTTTTAGGATAAAAAATTCTATATGATCCCTACTCTCATAAAGGATTATAATTTTATCAGTAAGTACAGACTAAAGTAATATAATAAATTATAGTAAATATTACTGAAAGATCTCCCTACAAAATTAATATTTAAGCAAAGCCTAGAAGTTGAATATAGAGGGAGGAGAATAACACAAAAAGAATGTTAAGAAAAAAGGCTTGAAGGTAAAGAGGAAGAGAGAGGCATGCACAATTCATGAAACTGTGAGAAGCCCACCATTGTCAAGTCAGAAAGTAAAAGGGACAGACAGATAAGAAAGGTTAGAATAAATTGTCGGCCAGTCGTGGCGGCTCACGCTTATAATCTCAGCACTTTGGGAGGCCGAGGCAGGCAGATCTTGAGATCAAGAGATAGAGACCATCCTGGCCAACATGGTGAAACCTCATCTCTACTAAAAATATAAAAATCAGCTGAGTGTGGTGGCAGGTGCCTGTAGTTCCAGCTACTTGGGAGGCTAAGGCAGAAGAATCACTTGAACCCAGGAGGCAGAGGTTGCAGTGAGCTGAGATTGCACCACTGCACTCCAGCCTAGTGACAGAGACTCCATCTCAAAAAAAAAAAAAAAAAAAAAAAAAAATTGTAAATAGCCTTGGCACCCAATTAGGAAGTCCGAAGACAGTGGGAAGCTGAAAAAGGATTTTGATCAGATTGCTGATATGTTTATTAAAGATCACTTTATAGTTAGTTTGGAAGGGAGTAAGAGTCTTTTCAGGAAATCAAAGTGTATTTATAGGAATCTGGCATTTGATGGCCTGGATTACAGAGGTGGCTTAGGGAAATAGAGAAGAAAATGTATGTGAGAAATATTTTGAAATAGGCCCAAAAGGATTTTTTTTTTTTTTTTTTTTTGAGACAGGGTCTCACTCTGTTGCCCAGGCTGGAGTGCAGTAGTGCAATATTGGCTCACGGCAACCTCTGCTTTTCTCCAGCCTCAGCCTTTCAAGTAGCTGGGTCTTTCACAGGCCAGTCTCCAAAATGATATTAATAGATACAGGGAGTGAGAAGTCACTGCGATTTTGAATGTAAAAATGCATGTGACCTTGCTCTGAAAGAACACTGTAAAAAGGACAAGATACATAAACAATGTGATATATCTATAAATAATATATATATTTAAAGGGTGGTGCAAATATTTACCAATCTTTCCATACTCTTTAGCTATTGGGAGGAACTCCGGACCAGTTTTCTCTCATCCTAGGCCTTAGGATCGCTTCCTTCCAATTCTCTGGCAAGGCATAGCTCTGTACCATAATAACCACAACGTGTGATATTGTTTCACAGAGCAGTTTAGCTCTGCATCAACCCAATTAACTTTTTACCAAACAAGATTTTAGCTTTGCCTGTGTGTAACCAAAACAACCATTAAACCATTTTTTAAAACAAATCTATTGACTTTTTTCTGTTTAAGAGGTGGGTCTTGCTATGTTGCCCAGTCTAGCCTCAAAGTCCTGGGCTCAAGCAATCCTCCCAAGTAGCGGGCACTATAGATGTAGTTTTTTGGGGGGGGTGTGTGTGTGTGTGTGTGTGTTTTGTTTGTTTGTTTTTGAGACAGAGTCTCGCTCTGTCACCAGGCTGGAGTGCAGTGGCACAATCTTGACTCACTGTAACTTCTGCCTCTCGGGTTCAAGCAATTCTCCTGCTTTAGCCTCCTGAGTAGCTGGGACTACAGGCGCACCACACCCAGCTAATTTTTGTATTTCTAGTAGAGATGGTGTTTCACCATGTTGGCCAGGATGGTCTCAATCTCTTGATCTCATGATCCACCCACCTTAGCCTCCCAAAGTGCTGGGATTACAGGTATGAGCCACAGTGCCTGGCCTAGATGTGTTTTTTTTTCTCTCTTTCCGGGATGATGTTCAGGGCTCTTTTTCTCATGATATGCTTTTTATTGGTTTCTCAGAAATTTCCCCATTAAGGTTATCTAATTGCAGATCCCTCAGAGTCAATATCCTTCTTCTGATTGGTCTTTACAATGCTGAGTCTAATATATTTACCTCTACCCACATTCTGTTAAAGTAACTTCATCCTAGCAGAAAGCCTTCTTGGGTGGAATCTTCTTTTATATGACCCCAGACTGGACCCTATCTGTGGAGTCCATATCTGGTCCTCAAGATTTAAAAAATCCCCCTTGCTTAGTTCAGTACCAGCTCTGCCCTCTTTCTGTGTTGCTGCAGGGCTTCAGGCAATCTCTTTTCTATAGCGCTTTTACGGATGTAAATTAGAAACCATCCACCAACTGGTAACCATTCCTCAATCTTCACCCCATAAACTAAAATAAACTCCAAAAAGTCTAAGCATGGTGGCTAATTCCTGAAATCCCAGTGCTTTGGAAGGGCTGGGTGAGATGATCACTTAAGGCCAGAGCTTCAGCCTGGGCAAGATAGCAAGATCTCCATCTCTACAAAAAAAAATTTTTTTTTTGAGATGGAGTTTCGCTCTTGTTACCCAGGCTGGAGTGCAATGGCACGATCTCGGCTTACCGCAACCTCCGCCTCCTGGGTTCAGGCAATTCTCCTGCCTCAGCCTCCTGAGTAGCTGGGATTACAGGCACACGCCACCATGCCCAGCTAATTTTTTGTATTTTTAGTAGAGACGGGGTTTCACCATGTTGACCAGGATGGTCTTGATCTCTTGACCTTGTGATCCACCCACCTCGGCCTCCCAAAGTGCTGGGATTACAGGCATGAGCCACCGCGCCCAGCTCTACAAAATTTTTAAAAAATTTAGCCAGGCATATTGGCATGTGCCTGTAGTTCTAACTACTTGGGAAGCTGAAGCAAGAGGATCACTTGAGCCCAGGAGTTCAAGGTGGCAGTGAGGTATAATTGCACCATTACGCTCCAGCCTGGGTAACACAGTGAGACCCTATCTCTTAAAAAAAAAAAAACAAAAACAAAACTGGCCAGGCACGGTGGCTCACGCCTATAATCCTAGCACTTTGGGAGGCCAAAGTGGGCAGATTGCCTGAGCTCAGGGGTTCAAGATCAGCCTGGGCAACACAGTGAAACCCTGTCTCTACTAAAAGACAAAAAATTAGCCAGGTGTGGTGGTGTGCACCTGCAGTCCCAGATATTCAGGAGGCTGAGGCAGGAGAATTGCTTGAACCTGGGAGGCAGAGGTTGCAGTGAGCCGAGATTGCACAACTGCACTCCAGCCTAGGCGAGACTCCGTCTCCAAAAAAATTTTGATTTAAAAACTCCAAATAGATCAGGGATCTAAATGGAAAATAATGAAACCATGCAAATGGTAAAAAAAAGAATATGGGTGCATTCTATAGCCTGAATGTAATTTTTCTAATAATGACTCAAAATTTAGAGGTAATAAAAGGAAAAAATTATATATTTCATTATGTTAAATAAAAAATTTTTGCACGGAAAAAATATACATCACAAACAAAAATGAAACACAGCCTGGCGAAGTGGTTCATGCCTATAATCCCAGCACTTTGGGAAGCCAAGGTGGGCAGATTAGTTGAGGTCAGGAGTTTGAGACCAGCCTGACCAACATGGTGAAATCTGTCTCTATTAAAAATACAAAACACTAGCTGGGTGTGATGGTAGGCAACTGTAATCCCAGCTACTTGGGAAGCTGAGCTGGAGAATCACCTGAACCAGGGAGGTGGAGGTTATAGTGAGCTGAGATTGCACCGCTGCATTCCAGCCTGGGCAACAAAGCAAGACTCTTTCTCAAAAAAGAAAAAAGAAAAAAAAAAAAACCTGACAAATTGTGAGAAAAGATTTGCAATATATATTATATAAGAAGGGCTAACATCCCTAGTATATAAACATTTAAAAATTGAGGGGAGGAGCAGACCAAAAATTCAATAGAAAAAGAGACAAAATGCATGAACAGACAACTTACATAAAATATGTAACTGTTAAGAAAACAATTCCAGGCTGAGCTTGGTGACTCACACCTGTAATCCAAGCTGGATCACTTAAGTCCGGGAGTTCGAGACCAGCCTGGGCAAAATAGTGAGATCTTGTCTCTACATAAAAATAAATTAGCCGGGCGCGGTGGCTCAAGCCTGTAATCCCAGCACTTTGGGAGGCCGAGGCGGGTGGATCACGAGGTCGAGAGATCGAGACCATCCTGGTCAACATGGTGAAACCCCGTCTCTACTAAAAATACAAAAAATTAGCTGGGCGTGGTGGCGCGTGCCTGTAACCCCAGCTACTCAGGAGGCTGAGGCAGGAGAATTGCCTGAACCCAGGAGGCGGAGGTTGTTGCCAAGATTGCGCCATTGCACTCCAGCCTGGGTAACAAGAGCGAAACTCTGTCTCAAATAAATAAATAAATAAATAAATTAGCTGTGCGTGGTGGCATGCACTTGTAGTCCCAGCTCCTTGGGAGGCTGGGGCAGGAGAATCCCTTGAGCTCAGGAGGTTGAGGCTGCAGTGAGCCATGATCATGCCACTGCATTCCAGCATGGGTGACAGAGTGAGACCCTCTCTCAGAAAAACACAAACAAAAAGATAGAAAACAATCCCATTTAAGATAAGAAAAGAACAAAATAGGAATACAATTAACAAAAGCAATGCAAAATGTATTTTCTGAAAGCTACAAAACACTGTTGAAAGAAATTGAAAAGATCTAAACAAATGGAAGCATATCCCATGTTCATGGATCAAAACACTTAATATGGTTAAGATGCCAATACTCTCCAAAGTGCTCTACAGATTCAATACAATCTGTTTCAGAATCCCAGCTGATTTGTTTATAAAAACTGACAAGCTGATTCTGAATTCCATTTGGTAACTCAAGAGACCCTAAATAACCAAATACTCTTGAAAATTAACAAAGGTGGGGTGCTCACATGTCCTGCTTTACTACAAAACTACAGTAATCAAGACAGTATGATATTTGCATAAGGATAGATATACAGATAAACAGAATAGAATTGAGAGGCTAGAAATGCATCTATGACCAAGTGATTTTTCAATCAGGGTGTCAAGAACATTCAATGGGTAAAGAATAGTCTCTTCAACAAATAGTGCTAGGAAAACTGGATATCTATATACAGAAAAATGAAGTTGGACCCTGACCTCATACTATATACAAATATTAACTAAAAGTGGAATAAAGACCTAAATTTAAGAGACAAAGCTATTTTTTTTTTTTGAGATGGAGTTTCACTCTTGTTACCCAGGCTGGAGTGCAATGGCACCATCTCGGCTCACTGCAACCTCCGCCTCCCAGGTTCAGGCAATTCTCCTGCCTCAGCCTCCTGAGTACCTGGGATTACAGGCACGCGCCACCATGCCCAGCTAATTATTTTTGTATTTTTAGTAGAGACGGGGTTTCACCATGTTGACCAGGATGGTCTCGATCTCTTGACCTCGTGATCCACCCGCCTCGGCCTCCCAAAGTGCTGGGATTATAGGCTTGAGCCACCGCGCCCGGCTGAGACAAAGCTATTTAACATAAAACTCTTAGAGGAAAACACAGTGGTAAATCAGTGTTACCTTGGATTTGGCAGTGGATTCTTAGATGTGACACCAAAAGCACAAAAACCAAAGGAAAAATAGACAAATACTTTTGTGCTTCAAAGGACACTATTAAGAAAGTAAAAAGACCACACTAGGCCGGGCCAGTGACTCATGTCTGTAATCTTGGCACTTTTGGAAGCCAAGGTGAGAGGATCACTTGAGACCAGAAGTTTGAGACCAGCCTGGGCACATAATGAAACCCTGTCTCTACAAAAAGTACAAAACTTAGCCAGCCAGGTGTGGTGATACATGCCTGTAGTCCTAGCTCCTTGGGAGGCTGAGGTGGGAGGATTTCTTGAGCCCAGGAAATCTAGACTGCAGTGAGCTGTGATCACACCACTGCACTCCAGCCTGGGCAACAGAATGAGACTCTGTCTCAAAAAAAAAAAAAAAAAAAAAAAAAAGTAATATACACTGTAACATCATTTATAATTGCAAATATTGAAAACAATTAAATGTCTGTATGAAAAGAGTGGTTATCCACACAATAGAGTGCTACTCTGCAGATGTTAAAAAAAAAATCCCAGCACTTTGGAAGGCCAAGGCGGGTGGATCACCTGTGGTCAGGAGATGGAGACCATCCTGGCTAACACCATGAAACCCCGTCTCTACTAAAAAATACAGAAAAATGAGCCAGGTGTGGTGGTGAGTGCCTGTAGTTCCGGCTACTCGGGAAGCTGAGGGAGGAAAATCACTTGAACCTGGGAGGCAGAGGTTGTAGTGAGCCAAGATTACACACCACCACACTCCAGCCTGGGCAACAGAACGAGACTCTGTCTCAAAAAAAAAAAAGGGGGGGGGGGTGCAGAAGATCTCTATAAACCGATCACTTCCGATTAGGAGGGATTTGAAGGATATATTGTTAAGTGCAAGTGCAAAAAGGAAAATGCAGGAGTATCCACAAGCTACTATCCTTAGTATAAGAAAAAAGGAGGGCCGGGCGCGGTGGCTCAAGCCTGTAATCCCAGCACTTTGGGAGGCCGAGGCGGGTGGATCACGAGGTCAAGAGATCGAGACCATCCTGGTCAACAAGGTGAAACCCCGTCTCTACTAAAAATACAAAAAATTAGCTGGGCATGGCGGCGCGTGCCTGTAATCCCAGCTACTCAGGAGGCTGAGGCAGGAGAATTGCCTGAACCCAGGAGGCGGAGGTTGCGGTGAGCTGAGATCGCGCCATTGCACTCCAGCCTGGGTAACAAGAGCGAAACTCCGTCTCAAAAAAAAAAAAAAAAAAAAAAGAAAGAAAAAAGGAGAAATAAAAAATTATTCACTTGTGCAAAAGACATAGGAAGTATAAACTAGAAATGAATGAGATTCTTCACCAATAGGAGGGAGGTAGGAATGGGGCGGAAAGAATGAGATGTGGTTGAAATGGAATGGAAAGAATGGTGAGGGAGGGGTGATACTTCTCTGAGTGTAACTCTTCGTATAGTTCTGGTAACTATGTTAGTATTTCACATACTCAAAATAAATAAATAAATGCAATAATAGTAGGGGCAAAAACTCTAAAAATGCAATATAAACAAGACAAAATGACAAAAAAGCAGACCATTATGGCCCACAAATTGCAAGGAACATACACGAAGCTTGAAGGGAAAGCAGTCACCTTTGGTATTTTCCCCCTGTACACCTTTCCCCTGCAGTGTACCGAGGGAAAATGCCAGCATTCCAAAAACTTTCCCCAAGAAAACCCACTGCCTCTTTACTCTCAACTCTTTTTAGACCCTCAAGGTGAATACTGAACTAAATATTTCAAAAATTGTCTAGCTACTTGCTCTGCAATGCCTGGTTATCAGATCCCTCTTTGGAACATAGGGTTCCTGCTATGTATTGTTTTATTTTGGCCTTTGTGCCACAGCTGTCATTGAAACAAAGACAGTCTCCTTTTAATAACCTATTTAATAATCTATTCTATCAATCCATGTGTTTTGTTTTGAAAATCTGATCATTCTGTCACAATAAAATATTTTATTAAAAATTACCCTTTATGAGGAACTTGCAAAATCTGCCCATTCTTTTTTTTTTATTTACATGAGCAAGGATTTCAGAAATCAATATTTTAAAAAATTATTATTATTATTATTATTATTATTATTTTTGAGATGGAGTTTCGCTCTTGTTACCCAGGCTGGAGTGCAATGGCATGATCTCGGCTCATCACAACCTCTGCCTCCTGGGTCCAGGCAATTCTCCTGCCTCAGCCTCCTGAGTAGCTAGGATTACAGGCAGGCGCCACCATGCGCAGCTAATTTTTTGTATTTTTAGTAGAGACGGGGTTTCACGATGTTGACCAGGATGGTCTCGATCTCTTGACCTCATGATCCACCCACCTCAGCCACCCAAAGTGCTGGGATTACAGGCTTGAGCCACCGCGCCCAGCATTATTATTATTTTTGAGGTGAAGTCTGGCTCTGACATGCAGTGGCATGATCAAAGCTCACTGCAGCCTCCCAGGCTCAGGTGATCCTCCCACCTCTGCCTCCCAAGTAGCTGGGACTAAAGGTATATGCCATCACATCCAGCTAATTTTTGTATTTTCTGTAGAGAGGGAGGTTTGCCATGTTGCCCAGGCTGGTCTTGAACTCGAGAGCTAAAGTGATCCTCCACCCACCTCAGCTGCCCAAAGTGCTGGGATTACAGGCATGAGCCACCATACCTTGCCAGTAACTCTTATGTTTAATAATTTAAGGAACTTCCAGACTGTCTTCCAAAGTAACTTTGTCACTTGACATTTCCACCAGCAGTCAGTGAGGGTTCCAATTACTGTATACTCTTGCCAACATTTAATCTGACTTGATTCCAGTCATCCTAGTGGGTGTGAAGTGGTGTCTCAAAGTTTTGATTTCCATTTCCCTGATGACTAATTATGTTGACCATTTAAAAAATGTGTTTATTGGCCATTTGCATATCTTCCTTACGAAGGAGAAGTCATTTCTATTCAGATCCTTGGCCTAATTTTTAATTGAGTTGTTTGTCTTTTCATTGTTTTGTTGTGACTTTAATTGACCAGGTCTCCCTCTGTCACCCAGGCTGGAGTACAGTGGTGCAATCATAGCTCACTACAACCTTGAACTCTTGGGCTGAAAGGATCCTTCTGCGTCAGCCTACACACCTGTAGCTAGGACTACACACACATGCCACACACCTGGCTAATAAAAAAAAAAATTAAGAAACAAAGTCTCTCCATGCTGCCCAGACTGGTCTCAAACTCCTGACCTCAAGTGATCCTCCCACCTCAGCCTCCCAAAGTGCTGGGAGGTGTAAGCCACTGCACCCAGCCCACTTTCTATATAATAATCTCTTGTCTTTTTTTTTGATTTTTTTTTTTTTTGAGACAGAGGCTTACTCTGTCACCAGGCACCAGGCTGGAGTGCAGTGGCACAATCTCAGCTCACTGCAACCTCTACCTTCTGGGTTCAAGTGGTTCTCCTGCCTCAGCCTCCAAAGTAGCTGAAACTATAGCTGTGCACCACCATGTCCAGCTAATTTTTTTTTTTTTTGTATTTTTGTATTTTTAGTAGAGAGGGGTTTCACCATGTTAGCCAGGATGGTCTTGACCTCCTGATCTTGTGATCCACCTGCCTTCGCCTCCCAAAATGCTAGGATTACAAGCATGAGCCACTGTGTCCAGTCTCCGTAATAATCTTTTTAAAGTACCAAAGTTGGCCGGGCGCGGTGGCTCATGCCTGTAATCCCAGCACTTTGGGAGGCTGAGGTGGGTGGATTACTTGAGGTCAAGAGATTGAGACCATCCTGGCCAACATGGTAAGACCCCCTCTCTACTAAATAATAGAAAAATTAGCTGGGTGTGGTGGCACACACCTGTATTCCTAGCTACTCAGGAGGCTGAGGCAGGAGAATTGTTTGAATCCTGGAGTCAAAGTTTGCAGTGAGCCAAGATGGCGCCACTGCACACCAGCCTGGCGACAGAGCGAGACTCCATCTCAAAAAAAAAAAAAAAATTATTTGGTCATAGATATATGGGTTTATTTCTGGACTCTTAATTATTTTTTGTGAGATAGAATCTTGCTCTGTCACCCAGGCTGGAGTGCAGTGGCACACTTTTGGCTCACGGCAACCTCCACCTCCCAGTTTCAAGAGATTCTCCTGCCTCAATCTCCTGGGTAGCTGGGACTACAGGCATGCACCACCACATCTGGCTAATTTTTGTATTTTTTTTTTTTTTTAGCAGAGACAGGGTTTCATTATGTTCGAGACCAGGCTGGTCTCGAACTCCTAACCTCAAGTGATCCACTTGCCTCAGCCTCCCAAAGTTCTGCGATTATAAGCATTAGCCACTGCACCCAGCCCTGGACTCTCAATTCTAGTTCATTGATTTGTATGTCTATCTTTGTACCAGTATCACAGTTTTGATTACTGTAGCTTTGTAGTGAGTTTTTGAAATCAGGAAGTATGAGTTCTCTTACTTTTTCTTTTTCAGCATTTTCTTGGTGGAGTAAGTTTTTTGTTTTGTTTTGTTTTTGAGACAGAGTCTTGCTTTGTCACCCAGGCTGGAGTACAATGGCGTGGTCTCGCCTCACTACAACCTCTGCCTCCCAGGTTCAAGCAATTCTCCTGCCTCAGCCTCTTGAGTAGCTGGAGTTACAGGTGCCCGCCACCACATCCGGCTAATTTTTGTATTTTTAATAGAAACAGTGTTTCACCATGTTGGCCAGGCTAGTCTCAAACTCCTGACCTTGTGATCTGCCCCCCTCACCCTCCCAAAGTGCTGGGATTACAGGCATGAGCCACCCCACCTGGCCTGTAAGTTTTAATAATTGAAATTGATCACTTCTGGGATATACCTAATTTTTCATAAAGATAGGAGAATGAGAAAGCACAATTACATGTAATCATCAGAAAAAATAAAACAATTTCATGTGCATGCCCAGTGAGTTAAGACTATATAACAAACTAGGTACAATAAGTATTCTTGGAATTTGAAGTAATCTTACAGGAGGATTTTTACCTAACACAGAATTCAGATGCTTAAGACAGTTTTACCTGAATCTTAGGGGACAAGAAAGGTCCACCTGAACTCTAGGTTGTATACATTTGTTCACGTTTTGCCTTGGAGTAATTCTCCATATATTTTATGCTTGTGTATATATGTATATCTTGTCAGTCATCTATATGAAATTTACCAGTTTCGTAACTGCTTCTTAAGTAAATCTTGCTGATATTGTTTCAACCATTGGTCCCTTTTTGGTTTTCTACAATGTTATTAAGAAAACACGTACATAGACACACAAACCAGTAAGCCTGTTTTATCCTCCTTTGTCTAGGAATATGACAAATCTGAAGCTGTAGCTGAGGAAGTAGCTGGAGCTGGACAACAGTAACGAGGTGCAAGTCCCCATGGAAGATTCGAGCCTGTCCAGCAGTGTCGATGTGGACAAAGGCTTTGCCATTGCCTTTGTTGTTGTTCTGTTTCTGTTCCTAATAGTGATGATTTTTCGGTGTGCCAAGCTGGTGAAGAATCCTTACAAGGCCAGCTCCACAACCACAGAACCATCTCTGAGCTGAATGTAATAAACCTGGTAGACTCCCCCTTGCAAGAGATTTGAAATATGTTATACACACTTTTTATTATGTCACCTCCCTGTTTCTCAGCCTTGTCCTCTTGCATTCCGCAATGAGATGAAACACAAGCCGGTCTGTACTGTTCCTGTTTGGGGAAATGGCTAGTAAAGTGGGACAGACGTTGAATTTATTGGCTAGAATAAGGCCATGGGTTTTCATTCTTCAGTACCTAAGGTCCTGAGGGTAGGATAGTGAGCCATAATTTTATGATGTAAAGTAACAGGATGTCATCATACTTTGTAAGATACACCTGAAACTAGAAGCTGACCTAGAGGTGGCACACTTGAACGATCCCTTCAGTTATACAAGTGTAGGATCAGCAGGAACCAAATGTCCCGTAAGAAGAGTATAACAAGATTGTTTTAGTGTCTGAAGTTTTACAAAATCTGCTGTTCTTAAGTGGGCAGAACACCGTGGTAGAAGGGGACTAATTTGCTGTGGGTGAATTCCTTAATCTCTCTCATTCTAAATTTCCTCATCTATAAAATAATATGTAGGGGTTTGAATGAGGGCCCCAGAAAAGATGTATCTGTGTCCTAACTCCTGGAATGTGACCTTATTTGGAAAAATAGTCTTTGCAAATATAATTAAGAATCTCAAGATAAATTCATCCTGAATTATCTAGATGAGTCTTAAATCCAATGACAATTGTTCTTATTAAAAATAAATAGGGCCGGGTGCGGTGGCTCACGCCTGTAATTCTAACACTTTGGGAGGCCAAGATGGGTGGATCACCTGAGGTCAGGAGTTCAAGACCAGCCTGGCCATCATGGTGAAACCCCCATCTTAAAAATAAATAAATAAATAGAAGAGGAGAAGACACAGGGAGACAGAGAAAAAGGCCACGTTGAACACACAGAAAGAGATTGGAATCATGCAGCCACAAGCCAAGGAACCCTTGCCTGGAACCATCAGAAACTAGAAGAGGGAAGAAAGGATTCTCCCCTAGAGATTCTGGTACCAATATGGTCTTACTAACACCTTGATTTTTGACTTCTGGCCTTCAGAACTGCGGGAAAATAAATTTTTGTTGTTTTAAGGCATGCGGGGTGGTAAGTTGTTATGGCAGTCATAGGAAATTAATATATATGATGATGCAGATGATGGTCATAATTCTGAATTTTTTTTTTTTTTTTTGACACGGAGTTTCACTCTGTCGCCCAGGCTGGAGTGCAGTGGCACGATCCCGGCTTACTGCAACCTCTACCTCCCAGGTTCAAGCAATTCTCCTGCCTCAGCCTCCCAAGTAGCTGGAATTACAGGCACTCGCCACCTTGTCCAGCTAATTTTTATATTTTTAGTAGAGACGAGGTTTTACCATGTTGGCCAGGCTGGTCTCAAACATCTGACCTCAAGTGATCCACCTACCTCAGCCTCCTAAAGTGCTAGGATTATAGGCATGAACCACTGCGCCCCGCCTCCAGGGATCTTTTAAGAGCAAAGGGAAGAAAATCATAACCCCTACTCTCCAAAGCCTGAAGTTATGGAACTCTGATAGAGTGGTCTATGAGCCATCTTGCAGAGAAGCTTACAAGATAATTCACTAGAAAGAAAGGGAGCACGTAAATTGCTGAACAAGACTCAACATGGGTTTGGCTGAAAAGAATTGGTTTTAGTACAGCAGGTGATGGAAAATCAAAGCCCTCACATCCAGCCACAATGGCCTAATATTCAAGTCAAGAGCAACCTAGCATATGAGTATGAATTGAGAGCCATAATGTTGGAATCTAACTGGGAGGGCATCACTTGGGCTTATGCAGGGACTTGGACCAGCAAGCAGCCACTTCAGCTAAGTAACAACTGCTCCCTGTAGGTGAGATATGGACTATCTAGGTGGTCACGGTCCTCACCTGCTCCGCTTGGCTCCTCTACATTACTTTCCTGGTGTCTGCAACCTTTGAGTTTTCAATCCCTAAAAAGTTCTTTAGTCTTGATTCTGAGATCACTCAACAACCTTTAGATTATGATCTAACTTCCTTTGAGTCTATGTGCAAAGAAAGGATCATTTGGCATTCCAAGATACTGACCTCTGTTCTGATTTCTCAGTCAAGTATTCAGAAGGGTGTGGTTGTGAGCCGGGCACGGTGCCTCATGCCTGTAATCCCAGCACTTTGGGAGGTTGAGGCAGGCAGATCACTTGAGGTCAGAAGTTCGAGACCAGCCTGGCCAACACAGTAAAACCCCCCATCTCTACTAAAAATACAAAAAATTAGTCAGATGTGGTGATGCATGCCTGTAATCTCAGCTGCTAGAGAGGCTAAGGCAGGAGCAGGAGAACTGTTCGAACCTGGGAGGCAAAGGTTACAGTGAGCTGAGATCATGCCACTGCACATCAGCCAGGGCAACAGAACAAGACTCCGTCTCAAAATAAAAAAAGAAGTGTGTGGTTGTGGTTTTCCAACATATATAATTAATTATAGAAGCGAATATGCTGAGCACACCAACATTGAGTTGGTGTACCAGTTATTTATTACTTTATAGAAATAATAGCAATGAATTGTGTATTACAATAATTTATAAATTTTAATAATGTGAGTCACTTATTCAGAGTCTGATCACTTCTGACTAGAGTTAGTCTTTAGAGCTGGGTGTGGTGGAATGCACCTGCAGTCCTAGCTACTTGGGAAGCTGAGGCAGGAGGATCTCTTGAGCCTGGGAATTTGAGACCAGCCTGGCCAACATAGCGAGACCTTGTCTCAAAAAAGAAAAAAAAATTCTGGAGAGAGATCCAAGATGGCTGATCACTAGCAGCTCGGGATTGTAGCTCCCAGTGAAAACGCAAAGAACGAGAGGACGCCACACCTTCACATGAATTCTTGTTGCTCACGCACCAGGAGATTCCCAGCGGAGGAGCCCCACGGGTCGCCAGCGCGACTCTTGTGACCAGCGAGGCGGTTTTGCCGGCGCCTCAGAGCGTCGGTTCTCGGTGCAGAGTCAGAAAAGCACCATCAATCTTAACGCCGCTGATTTAGTCGGTGCAGTGGGTTGCTCAGATTTCGGCGCTGAGAATCAATAAGTTGGACGTCCACTCAGAGACCCAATTACAAAGACGGTAATTATAAAGACCACAGATGGATAAATCTACAAAGAAGGGAAGAAAACAGTCAAAAAAGGCTGAGAATACCCAAGATCAGAACGCCTCTTCCTCAGCAGGGGATCCCAGTTCCTCATCAGCAACGGAACAAGGCTTGATGGAGAACGAGTGGGTTCCAATTACAGAAGCAGGCTTCAAAACGTGGATAATAAGAAACTTCTGTGAATTAAAAGAACTTGTTCTAACACAATCTAAAGAAACTAAGAACTTTGAAAAAAGGTTTGACGAAATGTTAACAAGAATACAAAATTTAGAGAGGAAAATAAGTGAATTGATGGAGCTGAAAAACACAATACGAGAACTACGTGAAGTATGCACAAGTTTTAACAGCCGAATTGATCAAGCAGAAGAAAGGATATCAGAGGTCGAAGACCAACTTAATGAAATAAAACTAGAAGACAAGATTAGAGAAAAAAGGATAAAAAGGAATGAGCAAAGTCTCCAAGAAATATGGGACTATGTGAAAAGACCTAATCTACGCTTGATAGGTGTACCTGAATGTGACAAAGAGAATGAATCCAAGCTGGAAAATACGCTTCAGGACATTATTCAGGAAAATTTTCCCAACTTAGTAAGGCAGGATAATATTCAACTCCAGGTAATACAGAGAACACCACAAAGATATTCCTCAAGAAGAGCAACTCCAAGGCACATAATCGTCAGATTCACCAGGGTTGAAATGAAGGAGAAAATACTAAGGGCAGCCAGAGAGAAAGGTCAGGTTACCACAAAGGGAAGCCTATCAGACTTACAGCAGATCTCTCAGCAGAAACCCTACAAGCCAGAAGAGAGTGGGGACCAATATTCAACATCCTTAAAGAAAAGAATTTTCTTTTTTTTTTTTTTTTGAGATGGAGTTTCGCTCGTTACCCAGGCTGGAGTGCAATGGCACAATCTCGGCTCACCGCAACCTCCGCCTCCTGGGTTCAGGCAATTCTCCTGCCTCAGCCTCCTGAGTAGCTGGGATTATAGGCACGTGCCACCACGCCCAGCTAATTTTTTGTATTTTTAGTAGAGACGGGGTTTCACCATGTTGACCAGGTTGGTCTCGATCTCTCGACCTCGTGATCCACCCGCCTCAGCCTCCCAAAGTGCTGGGATTACAGGCTTGAGCCACCGCGCCCGGCAAGAAAAGAATTTTCAACCAAGAATTTCACATCCAGCCAAACTAAGCTTCATAAGTGAAGGAAAAATAAAGTTTTTTGTGAACAAGCAAGCACTCAGAGAATTCATCACCACCAGGCCTGCTTTACAAGAGCTTCTGAAAGAACCACTACACATAGAAAGGAACAAACAGTATCAGCCTTTCTAAAAAATACCAAAAAGTAAAGAACATTAATATAATGAAGAATTTATATCAACTAATGGGCAAATGGCAGTATTAAACTCACGTATATTATTATTAATTCTAAATTTAAATTGACTAAATTCCCCAATTCAAAGACAGACAGCCAATTTGGACAAAAAACTAAAACTGTATGCTGCATCCAGACCCATCTCACATTCAAGGATACACAAAGACTCAAAACAAAGGATGGAGAAAGACTTACCAACTAACCAGAGAGCAAAAATAAATAAATAAAAAGCAGAAGTTACAATTTTTGCCTCTGATAAAATAGTATTTAAAGCAACAAAGATCAAAAGAAGCAAAGAAGGACATTATAAAAGAATTGATAAAAGAATCAATGCAACAACAAGAAGAGTTAAAGGTCTTAAATATATACGCACCCAATACAGGAATACCCAGACATACAAGACTTATAAAGAGACTTAGACTCCCACACAATAATAGTGGGAGACTTCAACATTAATATTAGACAGATCAATGAGACAGAAAATTAACAACGATATCCAGGACTTGAACTCAGATCTGGAACAAGTAAATGTAATTAACATTTATAGAACTCTGCACTTTACACAAAATATACACTCTTATCAGTACCACATCATATCAACTTAGAAGTTTAAACGAAATGTTGGTTGGCTCTTTGTTTGTTACTCTCTTCCCTTATTTTCTTTCATGTCTCCATTATTAAGGATAATTATAGGCATACCCATATTTAGACTGCATTCTAGCCCGGGCAACAAAGCAATACCCCTATTCTCTCTCCCTCTTCCTCTTTCTCTTTCTTCCTCTTCTTTATTCTTTTTCTTATTATTCTTTTTCTCTTTCTAAAAAAAAAAAAAGAAAGAAAGAAAAAGAAAAGTTAATATCTCTGAATTCTACTTTTTTGTGTGTATCGTGTGAGGTAGGGATACATTTTCTCTGCCATCATTCATTCCTTATATAGCAAATCCATTTCCACAGATTTGTAATGTATTAGGAATACATTTCCTTTGCCATCATTCATTCCTTAAATAGCAAATCCATTTCCACAGATCTGTAATGATACTTCTGTCACATACCAAGCTTCTGTATGTGTTTAGGGCTGTGGGTGGGCTCTCTGTTTACTTCATTTGTCTTTTGTCTATACTGGTGAATAAATACCATGCTTATTTAATCGTCTGCTTCTCTAGTGACTCTATCTGGTGAGATTAATTTTTCTTTATGTCTCTTCATCTACCTAATTGTTTGGGATATTTTTAAATATGAAATTTAGATTAGCTTAACAAGTCATGTGGGTAAAAAAACCCTGTTGGTAATTTGATTGAAATTGCATTGAATTTGTACATTAATTTGGGGGAATATAGGCTTCTGTTTAAATTCTTTAAGTTCCTTTTAATAACTTAAAAATATTTTCTCCCCAAATGCCTTGCGTATCACTGTTAGAATTGTTCCCTAGTACCTTATAGTTATTGTTGATATTGTTTTAAAAACTTCTTTTTTAAATTATATTTTCCTTTTTAAAATTTTTGACCTATAAGAACATTGATGAGTTTTGTGTATTGATTTTATATACAACTTTGTTAAGTTGTCTTATCAGAATTGTAGATACTCTCAGGCATTTTGGGCGAACAGTAATAATTATGTCCTCTGTGAATAATGACAATTTTGTTTTATGCTCTAATTTCCTCCTTTCTTCTTTCCTTCCTTTTTTTTTTTTTTTTTTTTTTTTTTTTGAGACAGAGTCTTGCTCTGTTGCCCAGTCTGGAATGCAGTGGCACGATCTCAGCTCACTGCAACCTCTGCCTCTTGGGTTCAAGCAATTCTCCTGCCTCAGCCTCCTGAGTAGCTGGAAAAAAGAAAAAAAAAAAAAAAAAAGAAAAAAAAATTCTGATTCGGTGTATCTTGAGTGGGACCAGAAATTTTAAATTTCTAACAAGCTCCCTGACTGCACATTAAGTAGCAAGGCCTTAGAAGACACCTCCTGAGTCCCTTCTGCTGATGTCTACAGGACTGACTACTTCAGCTTTCTCAGGGCAATGAAGAAATCAGACTAGAATATGATGAGCCAAAATAGCACTATTTCTCTTAAACATTTCCCATTCCTCATTCTCCACCCTACCTGCTCCCAATAATGGAACGCTGAAAGGATGTAACTGGTAGAAATATAATTCAAGCAGAGCAAAGATAAAGGGAAATTGTTTATTCATCCTATATCAAGGAGCACCAGATGTGCAGGGGCAATATGTCAGGCGCTAGGGAAAACAAGGATAATTAAGACAGGATCTTAGCTTTGAGCTGTTCGCAGACTAGCAGAGGAGACAGGCATACGGGGATAACTCACAAGTGGCATGAACTAAAATAACGGAAGCACAGAGGCAGAAGTTAAGTCCTTAAGAGGATGAGTGCTGGTCTAGGACAGTGATTCTTAAATTCTGGGCTCAGGACGAGTAGCATGGGTATCAATCACGTGGGAAAATGTTAGACATGAGGATTCTCAGACCCACTCCAGCAGTGCATGTGGGGCAGCAAGCTGGTTTAACAAGCCCTCCTTGGCTGGGCACAGTGGCTCATAACTGTAATCCCAACACTCTGGGAGGCTGAGTTGGGTGAATCACAAGGTCAGGAGTTCCAGACCAGCCTGGCCAACATGGTGAAACCACATCTCTACTAAAAATACAAAAATTAGCCGGGCATGGTGGCGCACGCCTGTAGTTCCAGCTACTCAGGAGGCTGAGGTGGAAGAATTGTTCGAACCCGGAAGGGAGAGGTTGCAGTGAGCTGAGATCATACCGCTGCACTCCAGCCTGCGTAGCAGAGCAAGATTTCGTCTCAAAAAAAAAAAAAAAAAAACTTACCAGAGAATACATTTGAATTTTAGAAAATTAATATTTTACTAGACAGAGAAAAGGAGGGGAAATTCTAGGAGGTAGACCATGATGAATAAAGATGTGGAGATATAAAAGTGAAACATGGTCGGGCGCGGTGGCTCAAGCCTGTAATCCCAGCACTTTGGGAGGCCGAGGCGAGTGGATCACAAGGTCAAGAGATCGAGACCATCCTGGTCAACATGGTGAAACCCCGTCTCTACTAAAAATACTAAAAAAATTAGCTGGGCGTGGTGGCACGTTCCTGTAATCCCACCTACTCAGGAGGCTGAGGCAGGAGAATTGCCTGAACCCAAGATGCAGAGGTTGCGATGAGCCGAGATCGCGCCATTGCACTCCAGCCTGGGTAACAAGAGCGAAACTCCGTCTCAAAAAAAATAAATAAATAAAATAAAATAAATAAAAGTGAAACATTTAAACTTGTTGGGAAACAGCATATAATCAGAAGTGTGAAGAGAGGGACAGGAAATACAGCCAAAGAGGTAAATTGGGGCCAAATTATGAAGAGCCTCACATTTTATACTGTGATCATATATACTTGTAATGATCACTTGAGATCAGGAGTTTGAGACCAGCCTGGCCAACATGGTGAAATCCCACCTCTACTAAAAAATACAAAAATTAGCCAGGCGTGGTGGTGAGCGCCTACAGTTCCATCTACTTGGGAGGCTGCGGCAAGAGAATCACTTGAAGCTGGGAGACTGAGGTTGTAGTGAGCTGAGATCGTACCACTGCACTCCAGTCTGGGGCAACAGAGTGAGACTCTGTCTCAAAAAAAAAAAAAAAGATGAAACAAGCTACACTGAATAATGGTTCAAGACCACCAAGGGCATGGCCAAACTGCCTGGCTCTGTCACTTTTTAGCTGTGTGGCTTTGGAAAATTTATGTGCCCCTGTTTTCTCATTCATAAAAAGGGGACAATAATATTAGTTCTTACCTCATAGGAGAATTGTGAAGTTTAAATGAGTTAATAACTGTCAAGTGCTTAGAACAGTTCCTGGTATATAGCAAGTATTCAATAAATTTTGTGTGTGTGTGTGTGTGTGTGTGTGTGTGTGTAGGGAGTAGCACGTCTAAAATTTTTAGCTCAGGTTAGAAGGTGATACCATGGCTAGGAGCGGTGGCTCACGCCTATAATCCCAGCACTTTGGGAGGCCGAGGTGGGCGGATCATGAGGTTAGGAGTTCGAGACCAGCCTGAGCAACATGGTGAAACCCCATCTCCACTAAAAACACAAAAATTAGCCGGGCATGGTGGTGTGTGCCTTATAATCCCAGCTACTCAGGAGGCTGAGGCAGGAAAATTGCTTGAACCCAGGAAGTGGAGGTTGCAGTGAGCTGAAATTGTGCCACTGCACTCCAGCCTGGGCAACAGAGTGAGAATCTGTCTCCAAAAAAAAAGGTGATACCATGATGAAACGAGTTTAGAACATAATGAATGATGAATTTCAATTACCTGGAGGAACCCTTCACTTTTCCACACCTCAATTCTTGCTGTCTTAATTGGAAACAGGTACTTAGGGTGGTCCCAGGAAACTGGTGAGCGGGTGAAATGAGCATAGGTGAAAATGTGATCAACAGGAGAGAATTTCAAGGACTTGGCGTTCTGGCTGCTTGGGCCCTGTTTCCAGCCTCACACACTAGGTTCTGGTTGGGACTTTTTAAAGGCAACGTAGATTCAATAACTAGTAAAGTTAGTGTAAAGACAGCTGAACAAATTAAAGCAATGATAAGGCACTATGGTAGTCAGAAATGCTGGTTCATCAGATACACCACGTTCTCCCTCCTTCCAGAGGTAAGATAACTGCTCTTCCTGGCCCCCTTGTGGTTGTGCGGGATTTTGTGATTCATTCAGGCCAATGAGTGGTAAAAATCAGTGTCTTGGGTTTTTTGCTAGTGTGAGTCCCTCTAGCATTCTCTCCCTATGGCATGACGGTTCATCAGTGTGGGTTCCCCAGTAACTACCATAAGCAGAGCCCCACCATGCCTGCCAGAGATAATTATGTAGTGTGAGCAAGGACTTTTGTTTTGCCTGCCAGAGATAATTAGGTAGTGTGAGCAACACACCTTTTGTTTTGTTTTAAGCTACTCAGATTTTGGAGTTGTTTCCACAACATAACCTAGTCTATCCCTATACCGATACTATTTTAACACATATCAAGTTCTTTAAAATTAAGTAATTAGGCTGGGCACGGTGGCTCTCACCTATAATCCCGGCACTTTGGGAGGCCAAGGCGGGTGGATCACGAGGTCAAGAGATCGAGACCATCCTGGTCAACATGGTGAAACCCGTCTCTACTAAAAATACAAAAATTAGCTGGGCATGGTGGTGCATATTTGTAGTCCCAGCTACTCGGGAGGCTGAGGCAGCAGAATTGCTTGAACCCAGGAGGCAGAGGATGCAGTGAGCAGAGATCGCAACATTGCACTCCAGCCTGAGTAACAAGAGCGAAACTCTGTCTCAAAAAAAATAAATAAATAAATAAATAATAAATAATTAAGTAATTAATACTTAATACTAATGGGGATGTGGGGAAACACTTTTAGATTTGCTAGTAGGAGTAATGATTCTTACAACCATTTGGAAAGGTAATTTGACAGCAGATTCTATTAAAATGGAAAGGGGCCAGGCACGGTGGCTCACACTTAGAATCCTAGCACTTTGGGTGGCCAACGAGGGGGAGGGGTCACCTAAGGTTGGGAGTTTGAGACCAGCCTGACCAACATGGAGAAAACCTACTCCACTAAAAATAAAAAATTAGCCAGGTGTGGTGGCGCATGCCTGTAATACCTGGGGCTACTGGGGAGGCTGAGGCAGAATAATCGCTTGAACCGGGAGGTGGAGGTTGCAGTGAGCCCAGCTTTCACCATTGCACTCTAGCCCGGGCAACAAGAGTGAAACTCCGTCTCAAAAAAAAAAAAAAGCTGGTAGGGGAGAAGGGCCAGGCGCAGTGGCTCATGCCTGTAATCCCAGCACTTTGGGAGGCCGAGGGGAGAGGGAGTGGGTCACTTCAGATCTTGGAGATCTTGGAGTTTGAGACCAACCTGGCCAACATGATGTAAACCCCGTCCCTACTAAAAATACAAAGAACTAGCCAGACATGGTGGCGGGCGCCTGTAATCTCAGCTACTCGGGAAGCTGAAGCAGAATTGCTTGAACCCGGAAGGCGGAGGTTGCAGTGAGCTGAGATCGTGCCATTGCACTCCAGATTAGGTGACAAGAGCGAAACTTCGTCTCGGGGAAAAAAAAAAAAAGGAAAAAAGTGCATATTATTTTACTTAAATTCCATTTTGGGAAATCTTTCCTTTTTGTTTTGTTTTTGCGATGGAGTCTCGCTCGATCACCCAGGCTGGAGTGAAGTGGCAGGTTCTCTTCCCGCTGCAGCTCCCGAGGCTCAGACGATCCTCCCGCCTCAGCTCCGGAATTGCTGGGAAGACAGGTGCGAACTACCACACCTGGCTGTTTTTCTCCCTTGTATTTTGAGTGGAGATGGGGTTTCACCGTGCTGCACAGCCTGGTCTAGAACTCCTGAGCTCAAGCTAGCCTCCCGCCTCTGCCTCCCAAAGTGCTGGGACTACAGGCGTAAGCCACCGAGCTAGGCCTGGGGAATCTTTTCTACAGAAATAAAAGTACTACCTGAAAAGGATTTTTATTTTTACTGTTGCGCTATTTGGAGAGGCTGAGAACGGAAAACAATCTAAACAAATAAGGTTAACCATACTATTCAAATGTCAAAAATACAAGTTTTACCTTTTTTATTGGCTTCAGGTAATGTCCACATATTAAATGCAAACAAAAATATCAACATACAGGAACTAGAAAATTAAGGCTGTGTTACCTGAAAGGAGTGGAGTGGTAAGTGATGGGGCCAGAGAGAATATTACCACGTTTTTCTTACTACATCTTGATAGCCTTTACAATTCGTATCACGTATATAACGTTTTGTTACAAACCCAAGTAAAACTGAGTAAAAAAAGCTCTAAACCAATGAGTGTTACCCCAAGTCTTTACACAATGAACGCAGTAATGTGGCCACAAGTCGAGGGTGGCAGGAGGCGGAGCCTCGGTAAACATACTTCTAGCCACGCCCACTTTGCTCTGCCAGTCGCGTCTCACGTGTGTTTAACGCATGCGTAGTTACCTTAGTGTGCATTGCCTCAGGGGGGCGCCCCGCGGTTTTGGATTTGACCCCATCAGGCTACCGTCGCGGTGACCGGAACGGCATTTGAGGTTTGCTTCCGGGCGTCTCTTTTGCTTCCCCTTCCCTCCATCACGCTTCCTCCCCTCCCCCTCATCCCGTATGCCTTCGCTTTCGCTCTTTTCCGTCGAGGCCGACCCCTGAGTCGTGAGTCTGGGGTCTGGTTGGTGAAAAAGAGCCCTTAAAACCGGAAGCAGGGAGGTGTGGGGAATACTGTTAATCGATTTATTTGGTGACCAAAGGCTTATCTGGGATGTTTTGTTTGTGGGAGGAGGTCGGGCGAGGGTGGGAAGGAAGTCTTCTCCCGAGGCGAGCGGGGGCGGGGCCGAACTGGATTTGCGGATGGAAGGGACGCACTTCTAGAATGGGTAGCACTGGGGTGAGCTGGTGTGTGGGCAAAGGAAAGAGGAGACGCTGAAAATCAGAAAGCATTTCACACAAATGTGTGAAGTATTTGGATTGTGGATATTAGGTAGCCACGTTTTATTCCCAGGTTGCTGAACTTCTCTGGAGAAACCTTTTTGCTGCAAGCTTTTGTGTGCTTGAATACCATAGACTTTTAAAAAGGTTAATTTCCACATGAAAGCAAAGTAATGTAAGGGGAACAACTAATGAAAGAGAAAATAGGCCAGGCGTGGTGGCTCACGCCTGTAATTCCAGCACTTTGGGAGGCCAAAGCGGGCGGATGACCTAAGTTGGGAGTTCGAGACCAGCCTGACCAACATGGAGAAACGCCGTCTCTACTGAAAATACAAAAAATTAGCCGGGCGTAGTGACGCATGCCTGAAATTCCAGCTACTCGGGAGGTAGAGGCAGGAGAATAGCTTGAACTCGGGAAGTGGAGGTTGCGGTGAGCCAAGATCGCCCCATTGCACTCCAGCCTGGGTAACAAGAGCAAAACTGTCTCAAAAAAGAAAGAAAAAATAAAACATTGAATTAGTGAGTTACAGATCAACTCCGTCCCTAGATGGGGGGTTTTATTCAAGTTAGGCATAGCATGGCAAAGATTTATCACATTAGTTAAGGAACACATACAGACGACAAAAATACCACCTTCTAATTGGTTCTCTTCAGTTTTCCAAAGCATTATTTTTAAAGTTTTGTTTTTGAGACAGGGTCACCCAGGCTGGAATGCATGGTGCAAACACAGCTCGCTATAGCGCCTCTCCTGGGCTCAAGTGGTCCTCCCACCTCAGTAGCTGGGCCTAATGGTATACACCACCACACCTGGCTGAGTAGCTGGGCTTAATGGCATACACCACCACACCTGGCTAATTTTTTTTTTTTTTTTTTTGTCAAGGTCGGTCTCGCCATTTTGCCCAGGGTGGTCTCGAATTCCTGCCCTCAAGTGACCCTCCTGCCTCAGCCTCCGAAAGTGCTGAGATTACAGGCACAAGCCATTGTGCTGGCCCAAAACATTATTTTCAGTAGCTCCCTACTGCATAATGAATGTTTTCCATGCCCTCTCAAACTTTTAAATGTTACTCAGGCCTGCTACTGTGTAGATCTGAAGAAATCTCAGCATCAGATTTTGGGGAATGAAGAGAGAGAACATGGACATTTGAATAAATAACAGGCAGCAGGGTAGAAATGAGCTTTATTAGGGAATCAGTTCTCTATTGATTGTGGTTATAAGGACTCCAGTTTAATTTGTTTTCTGTTCCATGCAGAGGACAAAAGCATGTCTTCCCTTCCTGGGTGCATTGGTTTGGATGCAGCAACAGCTACAGTGGAGTCTGAAGAGATCGAAGAGCTGCAACAGGCAGTGGTTGAGGAGCTGGGTATCTCTATGGAAGAACTTCGGCATTTCATCGATGAGGAACTGGAGAAGATGGATTGTGTACAGCAGCGCAAGAAACAGCTGGCAGAGTTAGAGACATGGGTAATACAGAAAGAATCTGAGGTGGCTCATGTTGACCAGCTCTTTGATGATGCATCTCGGTGAGAACTACATAGACAATAGAGGGAAATCTCTCATTGGGAAATAATTTTAGGGCGTAATTGTTCATGACATTGTACTAAACATTTTTAAAATTTTTTTAGTTTAATTTTTTTTTTTTTTTTTTTTTTTTTTTTGAGACAGAGTCTCACTCTCACCCAGGCTAGAGTGCAGTGGAGTGATCCCAACTCACTGCAACCTCCACCTTTCGGGTTCAAATGATTCTCCTGCCTCAGCCTCCTGAGTAGCTGGGATTACAGGCGTGCGCCACCATGCCCAACTAATTTTCTGTATTTTTAGTAGAGACGGGGTTTCACCATGTTGACCAGGATGGTCTCGATCTCTTGACCTCGTGATCCACCTGCCTTAGCCTCCCAAAGTGCTGGGACTACAGGCGTGAGCCACCGCACCCAGCCCATTTTTTATTTTTGTTTGTTTTTTTGAGCTGGAGTCTCAGTCTTTCACCAGGCTGGAGTGCAGTGGTGCGATCTCAGCTCACTGCAACCTCCGCCTTCCAGGTTCAAGGGATTCCCCTGCCTCAGCCTCCCGAATAGCTGGGACTGCAGGTATACGCCACCACACCTGGCTAATTTTTGTTTTTGTATTTTGTAGAAACTGTTTAAGTGTGTTGGCCAGGATGGTCTCAATCTCCTGACCTCATGATCCGCGCCCCCTTCAGCCTCCCAAAGCGCTGGGATTACAGGCATGAGCCACTGCACCTGACCCATTTTCTTTTTTCTTTTTTGTTTTTTTCCTTTAAAGACAGAGTCCCGCTCTGTTGCCCAGGCTGGAGTGCAGCAGTGCAATCTTAGTTCACTGGAATCTCTGCCTCCTGGGTTCAAGCAAGCACATCCAGCTTATTTTTGTATTTTTAGTAGAGATGGGATTTCACCATGTTGGCCAGTCTGGTCTCAAATTCCTGACCTCAAGTGATTGACCTGCCTCTGCCTCCCAAATTGCTGGGATTACAGGCGTGACCTACCACTGCTGGCCAGGATACCTTTTCAGGTAACAAGATAAATAATGAGGTAAGGTTGAAAGTACTGTACTTTGAGCTTAATTTGGATTTTTGAGGAACTAGTCTGGAAACTAAACCACTATTTAAAACATTTTTCAGCCAGGTGCAGTGGCTTATGCGTATAATTCCAGCACTTTGGGAGGCCGAGGTGAGTGGCTCACCTGAGGTCAGGAGTTTGAGACTAGCCTGGCCAACATGGTGAAACCTGTCTCTACTAAAAATAAGAAAATCAGCTGGGTGTGGTGGCAGGCAGCTGTAATCCCAGCTACTCGAGAGACTGAGGCAGGAGAATCGCTTGAACACAGGAGGTGGAGGTCACAGTGAGCCAAAATCTCGCCATTGCACTCCAGTCTGAGCGACAAGAGTGAAACTCCATCTCAAAAAAGAAAATATTTTTCTATAGGAAAAGCATTCTAAATTCTAAACAGAGACACTTTGGAATGTGGCCTATTTAAATTGAGGACAGTCTATACTTAAATATATGTAAATTATAATGGATTCTATACCTGTACTCCCTCTACTGGCTTTGACCTTTTCTACATGTGTTCCAATATTAGGGCAGTGACTAATTGTGAGTCTTTGGTGAAGGACTTCTACTCGAAGCTGGGACTACAATACCGGGACAGTAGCTCTGAAGATGAATCTTCCCGGCCTACAGAAATAATTGAGATTCCTGATGAAGACGATGATGTCCTCAGTATTGATTCAGGTAAGGGATGAGCTTTTGATAGGAAAGTCTCAGGATTGAAGTTGAGACACTGGAATATGAGCAAATAGAAGATAATAGAAGAGAGGAGAAACCATTGTCACTAACTCCATATTTCAAATTGCCTGAGTTGGCTGTTAGAGAAAAAAAATGCAACATTGTTGGTATCATAGATGTTCCCTATGTGCTACACCCTGATTGTATTACTTTGCTTTCCTCATTCTGTGTAACCCCTGGAGTACTCCATCAAAGAGTGGAATTGCCAGGTAAGTGTATGTTTTACTGCTAGGATATAAAAAAATACAGTTGGTTTTGGTGTGTTGATCTTGCAGCTTGCAACCTCATTAAACTCACGTAGCTCTAGAAGCTTGTGTTGATTGCGTGAACCACTGCACCCAGCCGATTCCTTAGGATTTTCTAAAACTAATTCATGCAAATAAAGTCTATATTTTACTTCTTCCTCTCTACTCTGGATATCTTTTATTTTTCTTTTCTTACTTTACTCACTAAAACTCTCAGTATAATGTTGAATAAAAGTTATAAGAGCAGGCCAGGCACAGTGGCTCATACCTGTAATCCTAGCACTTTTGGAAGTTGAAGAGAGAGGATCCCCTGAGCCCAGGAATTTGAGACCAGCCTGGCCAACATAGCAAGACTTCATCTCTAATAAAAATTAAAAAATTAAAAAATTTAAAAATTAAAAAAATAAAAATTAAAAAATTAGCCAGGCATGATAGTGCACTCCAGTAACCCCAGCTGCTTGGGAGGCTGAGGTGGAAGGACCTTTCTTTTCTTTTTTTTCTTTTTTTGGAGACAGAATCTTGCTCTGTCACCAGGCTGGAGTGCGGTGGCATGATCTCACTCACTGCAACCTCTGCTTCCTAGATTCAAGCAATTCTCCTGCCTCAGCCTCCCAAGTAGCTGAGACTACAGGCTCACGCCACCATATCCAACTAATTTTTGTATATTTAGTAGAGATGGGTTTTTACCATGTTGGCCAGGATGGTCTCAATCTCTTGACCTCGTGATCCGCTTGCCTCGGCCTCCCAAATTGCTGGGAGTACAGGCGTGAGTCACTGCACCCGGCCTAGAAGGATCTCTTAAGCACAGGAGGTTAGGCTGTGGTGAGCTGGGGTTGTGCCACTGCACTCCATCCTGGGTGACAAAGCAAGACTCTTCCAAAAACAAAAAAAGTTTTAAGTACAGACATCCTATTCTTCTTTCTGATGTTAATACAAAAGCATTTGGTTTTTAACCATTAATTATCTTAGCAGTAGGTTTTCTGTAGATGCCGTTTATCAAGTTAAGGGAAGGACTTCTAATCTAGTTTAAGAGTTTTTGTCATAGCTGAATTGGATTTTGGATTTTGTCAGGCTTTTTCTGTATCTTTTCCCTATGTTCCTTTGGTCCTTTATCGTATTAAAAATGCATTACAGGCCGGGCATGGTGGCTCACACCTGTAACCCCAGCACTTTGGGAGGCCAAGGCAGGTGGATCACGAGGTCGAGAGATTGAGACCATCCTGGCCAACATGGTAGAACCCTGTCTCTATTTAAAAAAAAAAAAAAAAAAGGCCAGGCGCGGTGGCTCAAGCCTGTAATCCCAGCACTTTGGGAGGCCGAGGCGGGTGGATCACGAGGTCAAGAGATCGAGACCATCCTGGTCAACACGGCGAAACCCCGTCTCTACTAAAAATACAAAAAAATTAGCTGGGCATGGTGGCGCATGCCTATAATCCCAGCTACTCAGGAGGCTGAGGCAGGAGAATTGCCTGAACTCAGGAGGCGGAGGTTGCGGTGAGCCGAGGTCGTGCCATTGCACTCCAGCCTGGGTAACAAGAGCGAAACTCCGTCTCAAAAAAAAAATAAAATAAAATAAAATAAAAATTTAAAAAAAAAAAAATGTATTACAGTGGTTGGTTTTTTTTTTTGGGTGTTAAACCAACCTTGCATTCCTGGAGTAAACCAGCCTTGGCATTGATGTATAATTTTTTCTATATATTGCTGGATTGGATTTGCTGATTAAAAAAAAAAAAATCAATTTTGGCTGGATGCAGTGGCTCATGCCTGAAATCCCAGCATTTTGGGAGGCCAAGATGGGCTGATTGCTTGAGCCGAAGAGTTCAAGACCGGCCTGGGTAACGTGGTGAAACCCCTTCTGTAATTAAAAAAAAAGAAAAGAAAAAAAATTTTTTTTGCATCTATTTCATGAGGGCTGTTGGTTTGTAGTTCTGTTGTGGTGTCCTTGTTTGACTTTGGTAGTAGGGTAATGTAGGCCTTATAAATGTGTTGAGAAATGTTCCCTCCTCTGAGTTTGTATGGAATGATACTTCTTCCTAGAAAGTTTGATAAATTTAATTCAATGGTGAGGCCGTCTTGGCCTGGACCTTTCTTTGTGGATTTTTAAAATCTTTTATTTTGGAATAATTTTAGATTTACAGAAAAATTGAAAAAGTAATAGAGTTCCTGTATATCCTTCAGCTAATTTTTCATAGTGTTAATATGTTACCATGGTACATATGTTAAAACTAAGAAGCAAGCATTGGTATAGTACTTGTGTGTAAACTCCAGGTGTTATTCAGCTTCTGGGCTCTTTCTGCTCTATGATCTAATCCAGGATACCACATTAAATGTATTGTGGGAAGATTTTTAATTGCAAATTCATTTTCTCTACTTGATAAATGTCTATTAGATTTTGTTTTCCTTCTCAGATTGATTTTGATAAGTTGTGTCTTTCTAGGACTTAGTTCGTTTCATCTAAGTTGTCTAATTTATTAACATAAAGTTCACAATATTCCCTTCAATCACCTTTAATATCTGTAGTGATGTCTTATCTTCATTTTCATAATATTGATTATTCAGAGCTCTCTGTTTTTCTTCTCTTTGGCTAGTCTAACATTTATGAATTCTTTTCTCTTTTTGAAATAATTGTCATTTGGTTTTGTTGGTTTATTTTCTTTACTGCTTTCTGTTTTCTGTTTCATTGATTTCCAATGTGATCTTTATTACTTTTTTTTGTTGTTAAAGACAGTTTCACCATGTGGGTCAAGCTGGTCTTGAACTCCGGACCTCAGGTGATCCGCCCGCTTTGGCCTCCAGAGTGCTTGGATTACAGGCGTAAGCCACCACGCCTGGCCTACTTTTCTTCCTTTTACTAACTGGGTTTAATTTCATAGCCTTTCAAAGTGGAAGATTACAGTACAGTATTGATTTTAGACCTTCTTTTCCAATAAAAGCTATAAAACTATTTTCCCTTAAGCATTGCTTTGCTGCATCTTATAAATTTCTTTTCCATACAGTGTCACTCTTAGCATATCATACATTTTTTAATACTGTGTTTTCAGCTTCATTCAACTTGGCATCATTTTTAATTTTCCTTGTGGTGGTTTGATTTCTATTTGGGGATTTTTTAGATTTCTTTCTGTTGTTAATTTTTTATTTTATTGTGGTCAGAGAATATTCTGTGTATAATTTTAGTCTTTTTGAATGAATGAACAAATTGATTGATTGACAAGGTCTCACTCTGTTGCCCAGGTGGAGTGTAATGGCATGATCATAGCTCACTGCAACCTCAGCCTCCTGGGCTCGAGTGATCCTCCCACATCAGCCTTCTGAGTAGCTGGAACTATAAGTGCATGCCACCACACCCAACTGTTTCTTTCTTTTTTAGTAGAATTGATGAGGTCTCAGGCCAGGCGCGGTGGCTCAAACCTGTAATCCCAGCACTTTGGGAGGCCGAGGCGGGTGGATCACGAGGTCAAGAGATCAAGACCATCCCGGTCAACATGGTGAAACCCCGTCTCTACTAAAAATACAAAAAATGAGCTGGGCATGGTGGCGTGTGCTTGCAATCCCAGCTACTCAGGAGGCTGAGGCAGGAGAATTGCCTGAACCCAGGAGGCAGAGGTTGTGGTGAGCCGAGATCGCGCCATTGCACTCCAGCCTGGGTAACAAGAGCGAAACTCCGCCTCAAAAAAAAAAAAAAAGAGATGAGGTCTCATTATGTTGCTCAGGCTGGTGTCAAACTCCTGAGCTTAGGCAGTCCTCCTGCCTTGGCCTCCTAAGGTGCTGGGATTATAGGTGTGACCCACCATGCCTGGCCTGTTTTGTCTTTTTTTTTTCTTTTTTTTTAAAACTGAGTCTTACTCCATTGCCCGCGCTAGAGTACAGTGGCACGATCTCACTGCAACTTAGGCTCACTACAACCTTTGCCTCCTGAGTTCAAGCAATTTTGCCCCAGCTTCCTGAGTAGCTGGGACTAGCAGGTGCGTGGCACCGCACCAGCTAATTTTTGTACCTTTAGTGGATATAGGGTTTCACCGTGTTGGGCAGTCTGGTCTTGAACTTCTGACCTTAGGTCATCTATCCACCCTAGCCTCCCAAAGTGATGGGATTACAGGCATGGGTCACTGTGGCCAGTCCTGTTTCTTCTTTATTGCCTTCAGATCAAACAAACATTTCAGAAAACCACTGTCGTTCTTCTAATTTTTTTTTTCTTTCTTTGAGATGGAGTTTCACTCTCGTTGCCCAGGCTGGAGTGCAGTGGTGTGACCTAGGCTCACCCCAACCTCCACCTCCAGGGCTCAAGTGATTCTCCTGCCTCGGCCTCCCAAGTAGCTGGGATTACAGGTATGTGCCACCACGCCTGGCTAATTTTGTATTTTTGGAAGAGACAGGGTTTCTCCATGTTGGTCAGCTGGTTTCAAACTCTCAACTTCAGATGATTTGCCTATCTCGGCCTCCCATTGTGCTGGGATTAACAGGGGTGAGCCACTGTGCCCGGCCTTTTTTAGCTTTCTCAAAAGGATGGCATCTTTACCTAATCATAATCTATTACAAATTAATACTTAATTCTGGTAAAAATACAGCAACTTTGCACCAGTGTACTTCCACTTTCACTCTCTTCCTATGTGATATTATTGTGAAATATATATCTACACGTTTAAAGCCAATAATTTAGTGTTATAATTACTGCTTTAAGCAGTGTCATGTTTAAAGAAGGTAAAAGAAGAAAGAAAAATATATATATATTTACTCACATGTTTATCATTTCTGTTGCTCTTCATTCCTTCCTGTGGATCTGAGTTATCATTCAGTCTCATGTTTTCCACCCAAATGATTTCCGTTAATTTTTTTTTTTTTTTTTTTTTTTTTTTTTTGCAGTACAGTTCTGCTGACAGTGGATTCTCTCAATTTTGTTGACCTGGGATATAGAATTTTTTATTTTTTATTTTTTTGAGGTGGAGCTTCACACTTGTTGCCCAGGCTGTAGTGCAGTGGTGAGATCTCAGCTCACTGCAACCTCTGCCTCCCAGGTTCAAGTGATTCTCCTGCCTTAGCCTCCTGAATAGCTGAGACTACAGGCGTGTGCCACCACACGAGCTAATTTTTGTATTTTTAGTAGAGACAGGGTTTGACCATGTTGGTCAGGCTGGTCTTGAACTCTTGACCTCAGGTGTGAGCCACTGTGTCCGACCCTACATGGAATACAGAATTCTTGATTCAGAGGGTTCTGTTTCAGCACTTCAAATATGCCGTCCCTGTGCCCTCTGGCCTCTATTTGATGTAAAGTCAGATTAACTTATTTTTATACCATGTATATGAGTCAATTTTGTCTTGCTGCTCTTAAGATTTTGTTTGTCTTCTGATGTTAGTTTGACTAGGATGTATTTAAGTTCTCTCTTAATCCTACTTAAGGTTCATTTAACTTCTTGGATGTGTAGATTCAAGTTTTTCATCAAATTTGGAGGTATTTCATCTATTATTGCTTCATTTTTTTTTTTTTTTTCCTGTTCCCTTCTGTGTCTCCCTGCTTTCTGGGACTTCCATTACATATATGGTAGAATAGTTTAGCTAGTAAGGTGAATGCATTTAGAGTTGCATTTAGCTCTGACATCTCCCTTGGCTTTGACTTCTTCAGCATTGTGTTGATGGGTAATGATTAGTTCATTTGCTTATTGCAGCATGGTATTCCATTGTATGAATACACCACAATTTATCAATTTTCCTGATTGTGGACATTGATGTACATTTTTTGAGATTATAGATGACACTACTGCAGATAATTCTTGTACATGTCTCCTGATGCACATGTGCAGGAATCCTTTTAGTGTGTATACTGTTAGAGAGTCATTCGTTCTTAGGATATAGAAACCTTAACCTTATTTGATTATTATTATTTTTTTTTTTTTACCATGCCTCACTCTGTAACCCAGACTGGAGCACAGTAGTGCTATCACGACTCACTGTAGCTTCAGCCTCCCAAATAGCTGAGCCTTCAGGAATATGCCACCATACCCGCCTGATTTTTAAAAAAATTTTTGTAGGTTGCTCACAATGGCTCACACCTGTAATCGCAGAACTTTGGGAGGCCAAGGCGGACAGATCACCTGAAGTCAGGAGTTTGAGACCAGCCTGGCAAATATGGTGAAATCCCATCTCTACTAAAAATACAAAAATTACCTGGATATGGTGGTGGGCGTCTGTAATTGCAGCTACTGAGGCAGAGGCACGAGAATTGCTTGAAACCAGGAGACAGAGGTTGCTGTGAGCAGAGATCAGGCCACTGCACTCCAGCCTGGGTGACAGAGCAAGAATCTGTCTCAAAAAATATATATATACATACACATATATGTATATATGTATATATAGTGTTACCACCCAATGAATTATTATGCAGCCACTAAAAAAGAAAAAAAGAGACAAACAGGTGAACTTTGAGGACATTATGCTAAGTGAAATAAGCCAGTAACAAAAAGACAAATACTGTATGATTCCACTTACATGAAATAGCTAGAATTCAATGGTGGCCGCCAGGGGCTGGAGGAAGGGGAGAATGGAGAGTGTTTAATAGATACAGAGTTTCAGTTTTGCAAGATGAAAAAAGAGTTCTGGAAATGGATGGTGGTTATGGTTGCACAACAATATACGTATACTTAATACCACCAAATTGTACACTTAAAAATGATTAGAGCCAGGTGTTGGCTTTTGCTTGTGGTCCCAGCTACTCAAGAGGTTGAGGCAGGTGGAATCTTAAATAAACCCAGGAGTTCAAGGCCAGCCTGGGCAACTTAGGGAGAACTTGTCTCTTAAGAAAGACAGTCACAAATGTTAGTAAGGATATGGAGTAATTGAAAACCTCATAAATTGCTTATAGAAATACAAAAGGCTATAGCCACTTTGGAAAACAGTCTTTTTTTCCTCAAAAGGTTAAAAATAGAATTACCATATGACCCACCCACTCCTGGCCATATATGCCCAAGAGAAATAAGAACATATGTTGGGGCCGGGCACGGTGGCTCAAGCCTGTAATCCCAGCACTTTGGGAGGCTGAGGCGGGCGGATCACGAGATCAAGAGATCGAGACCATCCTGGTCAACATGGTGAAACCCCGTCTCTACTAAAAATACAAAAAAGTAGCTGGGCATGGTGGCATGTGCCTGTAATCCCAGCTACTCAGGAGGCTGAGGCAGGAGAATTGCCTGAACCCAGGAGGCAGAGGTTGCGGTGAGCCAAGATTGCGCCATTGCACTCCAGCCTGGGTAACGAGAATGAAACTCCGTCTCAAAAAAAAAAAAGAACATATGTTGATGTAAAAACTGATATACAAATATTCATGTCAGCATTATTCATAATATCCAAAAATAGAAACAGCTAAAATGTTCATCAGCTGATGAATGGATAAACCAAATGTGGTATACACATATACCCATGTATTCACTACCGTAGGATATTATTCAACCATAAAAAGGAATGAAGGGGAGGGGTGCAGTGGCTGATGCCTGTAATCCCAGCACGTTGGGATGCCAAGGCCGGCGGATCATGAGGTCAGGAGTTCAAGACCAGCCTGGCCAATGTGGTAAAATGCCATCTCTACTAAAGATTTAAAAATTAGCTGGGCATGGTGGCATGTGCCTATAGTCCCAGCTACTAGGGAGGCTGAGGCAGACGAATCGCTTGAACTCTAGAAGCAGACGAATCGCTTGAACTCTAGAAGCAGAGATTGCAGTAAACAGAGATCATACCACTTGCTCTGTTGCCCACTCCAGCCTGGGCAACAGAGTAAGACTCCATCTCAAAAAAAAAAAAAAAAAAAGGAATGAAGTGGTGATACATGGTACAACATAGGTGAACCACATATTATATGATTCTCTTTATATGAGATCTTCAGAATAGGCAAATCCATAGAGACAGAAAGCAGATTCGTGGTTGCCAGAGTTTCAGGGAGGGAGGAATGGGAAATGACTGCTATAGGTATGAGGGAATTTTTGGAGTGATGAAATTTTTCTGGAGTTAGATAATGATGATAGTTTAATTACTAAAAACCATTGAATTACATATTTTTTTTTGAGACAGGGTCTCACTCTGTCACCCTAGGTAGTACAGGGGTTTGATCACAGCTTACTGCAGCCTCAGCCTCTCCTAGCTCAGATGATCCTCCCACCTCAGCCCTCTGGGTAGCTGGGACTATAGGCGCACACCACCACACCCACTGATTTTTGTTACTGTTCTTGAGACAGGATCTCACTCTGTCACCCAGGCTAGAGTGCAATAGGGCAATCTCAGCTCACTGCAACCTCCACCTCCTGAGGTCAAACAATTCTCCTGCCTGAGCCTCCCGAGTAGCTGGGATTACAAGCACCTGCCACCACACCTGGCTAATTTTTGTATTTTTAGTAGAGACGGGATTTCACCATTTTGGCCAGGCTAGTCTGGAACTCCTGACCTCAGTTGATCCGCCTGCCTCGGCCTCCCAAAGCTATGGGATTAACAGCGTGAGCCACCATGCCTAACCTTTTTTTTTTTTCTTTTTTTTTTTTTTTGGTAAAGACAGGGTTTCTCTGTGTTGCTCAGGCTTAAACTATACATTTTTGTTTATTATTATTTTTTGAGACCGAATCTTGCTCTGTCAACCAGACTGGAGTACAAGTGGTGCAATCTTGGCTTATTGCAGCCTATGCCTTCTGGATTCCGGCGATTTTCCTGCCTCAGCCTCCTGAGTAGCTGAGATTATAGGTGCACACCACAACACCCAGCTAATTTTTGTGTTTTTAGTATAGACGGGGTTTCACCGTTTTGGCCAGGCTGGTCTGGAACTCCTGACCTCAGGTGATCTTCCCACCTTGGCCTCCCAAAGTGCTGGGATAACAGGTGTGAGCTATCATGCCTGGCCTAATTTTTTTTTAAGAGATAGGGTCTTCGGAGGCCAAGGCGGGGATTCACAAGGTCAGGAGTGTGAGACCAGCCTGGCCAACATAGTAAAACCTTGTCTGTACTAAAAATACAAAAATTACATGGACATGGTGGTGCGCGCCTGTAATCCCAGCTAATCTGGAGGCTGATTCAGGAGAATTGCTTGAACCTGGGAGGTGGAGGTTCTGATGAGCTGAGATTGTGTCACTGTACTCCAGCCTGGGCAACAGAGCAAGACTTCATCTCAAAGAGAGAGAGAGAGAGAGAGAGAGAGAGAGAGAGAGAGAGAGAGAGGGAGGGAGAGGGTCTTGCTGTGCTGCCCAAGCTAGTCATGAACTCCTGGCCTCAAATAATCCCCCCAACTAAGCCTTCCAAGTAGCTGGGATTACAGGTGTGAGCCACCACACCTAGCCATTTACTTTGTATCTTTCCGAACCCTTTCAGTACTTTATATTTGTATGTATACCTATATCAAGATTATTTTCAGTTATTATTGATAATGCTCCCATAATAATGCTTTTAAGTAAGTTCTTGATTTATCAGAAATTTCTACGTGTAAGTCTCTTACACTCATTAGAGTTCTTCTCGTCTATAGGTGATGCTGGGAACAGAACTCCAAAAGACCAGAAGGTAAGTTAGGATGGTAAGAGAAGGGTGAGAGATAAGAATCTGAAAATAGGAGAAATTTTTCTACTGACCATTTAGTCACTCTAGCTGTCAACATCTAATCATTCACTCTGTAATCAACGCCTTATGTTGCAGTCCTCTAACAGACATTGTAAGAATTCAAAAAGAAGTTAGCAAGAAATTCATTCACTAGAAAGGAGTATTGTATGAAAGTATAATTTAGCAGTGTTTGCTAGGTAAATTGAGCAAGAAAAACTTCTTAATGTTGAAACATTGATTTTTGAACTAGGTTTGGAAGCAAGGGCAGCTTTGGGCCAGGCGCAGTGGTTCACGCCTGTAATCCCAGAACTTTGGGAGGCTGAGGCGGGTGGATCACTTGAGGTCAGGAGTTTGAGACCAGCCTGGCCAACATGGTGAAACCTCGTCTCTATTTAAAAAAAATACAAAAATTGGCCGGGCGCGGTGGCTCAAGCCTGTAATCCCAGCACTTGGGAGGCCGAGGCGGGTGGATCACGAGGTCGAGAGATCGAGACCAACCTGGTCAACATGGTGAAACCCCGTCTCTACTAAAAATACAAAAAATTAGCTGAGCATGGTGGTGCGTGCCTATAATCCCAGCTACTCAGGAGGCTGAGGCAGGAGAATTGCCTGAACCCAGGAGGCGGAGGTTGCGGTGAGCCGAGATCGCGCCATTGCACTCCAGCCTGGGTAACAAGAGCGAAACTCCGTCTCAAAAAAAAAAAAAAAAAAAAAATACAAAAATTACCAGGGTGTGGTGGTGCGCACCTGTAATTCTAGCTACTTGGGAGGCTGAGACAGGAGAATTGCTGGAACCCAGGAGGCGGAGGTTGCAATGAGCCAAGATTGTGCCACTGCACTCCAACCTGGGTGACAGAGCAAGACTACATCTCAAAAAAAATAATAAATAAAGCCAGGCGCGGTGGCTCACGCCTATAATCCCAGCACTTTGGGAGGCTGAGGCGGGTGGATCACGAGGTCAAGAGATGGAGACTATCCTGGCCAACATGGTGAAACCTCGTCTCTATTTAAAAAAAAAAAAAAAAAAAAAGGCTGTACGCATTGGCTCACACCTGTAATCCCAGCGCTTTGGGAGGCTGAAGAGGGCAGATCACCTGAGGTCAGGAGTTCAAGACCAGACTGACCAATGTGGAGAAACCCCATCTCTACCAAATATACAAAATTAGCCTGGCATGGTGGCACATGCCTGTAATCCCAGCTACTCGGGGACTGAGATAGGAGTATCACTTGAACGCAGGAGGCAGAGGTTGTGGTGAGCCAAGGTTGTGCCGTTGCACTCCAGCCTGCATAACAAGAGCGAAACTCTGTCTCAAAAAAAAAAAAACAAAGTGCAGCTTTGCTGGACAAAGTAACCATAAGCTTCCAAACATAACTCTTATTGAACTCGTTCCTTTTTTTTTTTTTAAATACAAGTTGTGTTTTATTCTGAAGTTATTTTAACCCATGTTACTGTTTCAAAACTTGTTTTCCTCATCCCCTTTTCCATAGCTCCGTGAAGCTATGGCTGCCTTAAGAAAGTCAGCTCAAGATGTTCAGAAGTTCATGGATGCTGTCAACAAGAAGAGTAGTTCCCAGGATCTGCATAAAGGTTAGGGTCAAAAAATACCTGGGTACAGATGGGAGGTGAATTTTTATAGGGCTCTTAAGTCTTGTGTCTGCTGATTATTTGTGACCTGCCAGACTCATTATCCTTATTAGTTATGAAATCCCAGTTAAACTGATGGTGTAACTTACACTGATGGTGTAATCTTCCAGTCTATGATGGTTTTATTTCAGTACCTCTTTAGGTATTTAGCGTCCTACATTTAGGCTGTATCCATCCTCATGACTACTTCTTCCAGGTGGAGATTAGGGAGAAGAGAGTAACTCAGACTCTTGTTACAAAGAGGTTTGAGGCCAGGTGTGGTGGCTCACATCTGTAATTCCAGCAGCTTTGGGAGGCTGAGGCAGGAGGATCACTTGAGGCCTAGCATCAAAGACCAGCCTGGGCAGCATAGTGAAACCCCATTTCTTTTTTTTTTTTTTTTTTTTTTTTGAGACGGAGTTTCAGTCTTGTTACCCAGGCTGGAGTGCAATGGTGCGATCTCGGCTCACCGCAACCTCCACCTCCTGGGTTCAGGCAATTCTCCTGCCTCAGCCTCCTGAGTAGCTGGGATTACAGGCACGCGCCACCACGCCCAGCTAGTTTTTTGTATTTTTTTAGTAGAGACGGGGTTTCACCATGTTGACCAGGATGGTCTCGATCTCTCGACCTCGCGATCCACCCGCCTCAGCCTCCCAAAGTGCTGGGATTACAGGCTTGAGCCACCGCGCCCGGCTTGTGAAACCCCATTTCTACAGAAAAATGTTTAAAAATTCTCCAGGTGGATAGTGTCAGAAAAAAATAAAGCACATAAAATAAAATTTTTTAAATAGCTTGAGCCAGGCGTGGTGGCACACACCTGTAATCCAAACACTTTGGAGGCCAAGGTGGGTGGATCATCTGAGGTCGGGAGTTCAAGACTAGCGTGACCAACATGGTGAAACCCCATCTTTTAAAAAATGAAAAAGTCTGGGTGCAGTGGCTCACGCCTCTAATCCCAGCACTTTGGGAGGCCGAGGCGGGTGGATCACTTGAGGTCAGGAGTTTGAGACCAGCCTGACCAACATAGTGAAACCCTGTCTCGTTTTAAATAATTGTTTAAAAATAAATAAATAAGAAAAAATAAATAAATGAAAAAAAAATTAGCTTGGCATGATGGTGCACATGTGTAATCTCAGCTTTTCAGGAGGCTGAACTGGGAGAATTGCTTGAGTGCAGGAGTTTTAGGCTGCAGTGAACTGTGATTGTGCCACTGCACTTCAGCCTGGGAACAGAGCAAGAACCTGTCTTTTAAAAAAAAAAAAAGAATTGAGGAAAGCTTTGTAGATTAGGGCTATTCATAGATATCCTACAGGAAAATGATGTATTTATTTATTTATTTTTATTTTTTATTTTTTTTGAGACCGAGTTTCGCTCTTGTTACCCAGGCTGGAGTGCAATGGCGCGATCTCGGCTCACCGCAACCTCTGCCTCCTGGGTTCGGGCAATTCTCCTGCCTCAGCCTCCTCAGGAAAATGATTTATAAATGCTACTTAGCATTTAAGAGTTACTATTGCTGTTAATAAAGAATTGGAAACATTAATTTGGTAAAGTGAAATACTCTTTTTTTTTTTTTTTTTTAAGTTTTGTTCTGTCAGTTTGGAGTGCGGTAGCACGATCATGACTCACTGCAGCCTCTAACTCCTGGGCTCCAATGATCCTGCCTCAGCCTCCTGAGTAGCTAGGACTACAGATGCATGCCACCACACTAGCTAATTAAAAAAAAAATTTTTTTTTTTGTAGAAATGGGATCTCATTTTGTTTCTCAGATTGGTCAGCACTCCTGACCGCAAGCCATCCTTTTACCTCAGCCTCCTAAAGTGGTGGAATAACAGATGTCATCCGCTCCCGGCCCTGGGATTTTCTTGAGTTAGTTACATGTGGACTTGATTTATTTCAGTTTTTTCTGTTAGTATAAACAATGGCGTTATCTGTGCATTGTATTTCTGCCTTTGGCCAAGAGAGCCACAAAAGTGGTGAGGTATAAAAAATTACCCCATCTTCCCTGATTACCTTACTACCCTCTTTGCCTTCCCATTCTCTACGCAATCTATATCATAACTCTTTAGAATAACTTTCTTTCTTCTATAGGAACCTTGAGTCAGATGTCTGGAGAACTAAGCAAAGATGGTGACCTGATAGTCAGCATGCGAATTCTGGGCAAGAAGAGAACTAAGACATGGCACAAAGGCACTCTTATTGCCATCCAGACAGTTGGTACGTGCAGACTTGGAGGAACCACTCATTAAAGGCAGCCTGCACCCTCCACTGCTGATTGTTTCTTTTCCATGTAACCTTCCCATTTGTCTGTCACATAGCAGCCAGGATTTATACAGAAACTGGCAGTTTTAAAAAATATTTATCTTTCCCTTTTACTCAGGGCCAGGGAAGAAGTACAAGGTGAAATTTGACAACAAAGGAAAGAGTCTACTGTCGGGGAACCATATTGCCTATGATTACCACCCTCCTGCTGACAAGCTGTTTGTGGGCAGTCGGGTGGTCGCCAAATACAAAGATGGGAATCAGGTCTGGCTCTATGCTGGCATTGTAGCTGAGACACCAAACGTCAAAAACAAGCTCAGGTACCTGGACAGAGGACTGTAAGGGGGTAGAGGCTGGGAGCACAGCACCTGCCCTGTTTGTGCCATAGACCAGATATCACAATTAGCTTTTGTGTTCTTAGTCCCTAGTGGACTGAAACCCTTACTCTTTCTTGACCACAGGAGTCATGTGGGTGATTCTTTCTCCCTCTTCTTCTTTTTTTTTTTCCCCCTTTTCTTTCCTCAAAGAGAAAACTAGGAAGAGAATAATCAAGAGTGATTAATAGTCAGGGGAATAGGGATTCACATAGAAGAAAGAAATGGAGACAGCAGCATAGGAATCTGATAGAGGAAAAATAATACATGTTTTTTTTGGCTGGGTGCAATGTCTCATGCCTGTTCCTAGCACTTTGGGAGGCCGAGGTGAGTGGATCACTTGACGGCAGGAGTTCAAGACCAGCCTGGCCAACTGGTGAAGCCCTGTCTCTACTAAAAATACAAAAATTAGCCAGGTGTCATGGCACATGTCTGTAATCCCAGTGACTCAGGAGGCTGAGGCAGGATAATTGCTTGAACCCAGGAGGCGGGGGTTGCAGTAAGCCGAGATTGCACCACTGCCCTGCAGCCTGGGCGACAGAAGGAGACTGTCTCAAAATATACATATGTATGTTTTTTGAAAAAGTTGGGATGTGTTGGTTAAATTAAGGGAGAACTCCTAACTCCCAGAGTGGAAAGAAAGAAAACAGGAAGAAAGTGGTAGACTGGAATGTCTTCCCTGGGGTACATCCTGTTATGATCCAGAGAAGTAGAAGCTATGATAAAATAATTTCTGTGGATCATGTTAGATATCAACCCCAGGTCTTTCTACTGTCACTCTTCTCTTACAGGTTTCTCATTTTCTTTGATGATGGCTATGCTTCCTATGTCACACAGTCTGAACTGTATCCCATTTGCCGGCCACGTGAGTGTCCCTACCTTCTTCCTTGGCTCAGTTTTCTCCTCCTCTACCTTATATTTCTTTTTACAACCTCCAGTTGAAAAGCCCTGGTGTTTTTGGTACTTCACTCTCAAAGAGCGTAAGTTTGGTTGATGTCCTTTGGGAGATACAGTTTTATGGGTCTTTGTAGCCAAAGAGTGAGACACTACAAGATCATGAATGACCTTGAGTAGACTGCTCATGTTATAGATGTGTTTCAGTTTCATTTCTAAGTGAGTTAGGTTGGAAAAGGTGTTACTTCTTTCCTAGTGTCATGCTGTACCTAATATTTGTATAAATGTGTAGTCTGCGTAATGCTTTCCACAGAATCTCTGTTAGATGGAACATGATTGTGTTGTCTATATTTGTTATCCTGGCTTGGGAGCAGACTCCTACAGAAACAATCATTTTTAACAACAGAAGAATTATCTAACAGTGCTGTGTTGACACATAACATGGCAGTAAACACATTCTGAGTCTCTTAAAAACCTTATAGAGAATGAGAAGGAAGGACTAATTTTTTCATTTCATGATGCCATCTGATCCTTTTAAATTTACCATTAGACTTACTAACAAGTGAGCAAGAATTTCCTCTTGAATTTTCCAAAGAAGAGACATCCATTTATATAAAATAAGTGAATCCCCTATATTGTACATTACTTGGTTATTAGTTACTCAATTTGCAAGCATATGCAATTTGTGCATTACGTGTATTACTTAGGTGGTCTTGGCTTTACTTCCCTTGAGGTTCTGATTTTACTTTTTCTCTCCTTTTCAACTTGAAAAATGTCAAATGTCTCCTTGCAAAGCCTTTTCCCTATCAAGACATGCCTTACCTGCCCTCTTAGTTCTACTTCTTCCTTGAAACAGTGAAAAAGACTTGGGAAGACATAGAAGACATCTCCTGTCGTGACTTCATAGAGGAGTATGTCACTGCCTACCCCAACCGCCCCATGGTACTGCTCAAGAGTGGCCAGCTTATCAAGACTGAGTGGGAAGGCACATGGTGGAAGTCCCGAGTTGAGGAGGTGGATGGCAGCCTAGTCAGGATCCTCTTCTTGGTACTGTTCTTCCCTAGAATTTTGGAGGCAGAGGTTGGTGGGAGAGACTTAAGAGGCAGTAATGAGGATGGTTTTGTCGCTGTTCTATAGCCATCCTCTTTCTTATCCTCCTATGTGTTCTGGCTTTGGTCAAATTTTACTTTGTCCTTTTTGTTGTTCCTCTGTGGGTCATTGTTGAAAATAAATTCTTGGCCGGGTGCAGTGGCTCATGCCTGTAATCCCACAACTTTGGGAGGCCAAGGCGGATAGATCGTGAGGTCAGGAGTTTGAGACTAGCCTGACCAACATGGTGAAACCCAATCTCTACTCAAAATGCAAAAACTATTATCCGGGCATGGTGGCATGCACCTGTAATCCCAGCTACTTGGGAAGCTGAAGCAGGGGATTTGCTTGGACCAGGGAGGTAGGGGTTGCAGTGAGCAGAGATCACACCACTGTACTCCAGCCTGGGTAATGGAGCAAGACTAGGTCTCAAAAAAAATAAAAAATAAAAAAAAAAATTCTCTGGCCAGGCATGGTGGCTCATGCCTATAATCCCAGCACTTTGGGAGGCTGAAGCGGGCAGAACACCTGAGTTCAGGAGTTCGAGACCAGCCCAGCCAACATGGTGAAACCCTGTCTCTACTAAACATAAAAAAATTAGTCGGTATGGTGGCAAGTGCCTGTAATCCCAGCTGCTCGGGAGGCTAAGGCCGGAGAATTGTTTGAACGCAGGAGGTGGAGGCTGCAGTGAGCCGAGATCATGCCATTGCACTCCAGCCTAGGCAACAAGAGTGAAACTCCATCTCAAAAAAAAAAAAAATTCCATATTAATCTGCATGATTTTGATTTTTTTTCTCTCTCTTTAGGAGCATTCACATTGTGTATAGTAACAGAAAAGGCAGGCAATTCCATTTTTCCAGGGTTAAGGTTTTAATAGGATATTGGTACAGAGAAGAGGGATCTAGGAGTCTTGATTATCTTTCAAGGTTCAGTTTAACTCTTAGATCTTTTGTACTCATCCTTTTCTCCCTTCTCTCTCCCTCCTTAGAATTATATTTCTTTATTTCTTTTTTTAAAATTTTTAAAAAATATTTTTTAATGCTACTTCTTGCAGAACAGGGCTACCCAGTAGACACTGTGCCCAAAGTAGCCGGAAGAAATGGGAAATTGTATTTCTTCTCAGTGTTCTCAGCCCTTTACTCCTAAGGCCTTATGATCTTATGTTTTTAGTTTGCTGTATTTTTGTTTTGTTTTTTTTTTGTTGGTGGTGTTTTTAGGCAGAGTTTTACTCTTGTTGCCCAGGCTGGAGTGCAATGGCATGATCTCTGCTCACTGCAACCTCTGCCTCCTGGGTTCGAGTGATTCTCCTGCCTCAGCCTCCCTAGTAGCTGGGATTACAGGTGCCCGCCATCATGCCTGGCTAATTTGTTGTATTTTAGTAGAGACGGGGTTTCACCATTTGGCCAGGCTGGTCCCGAACTCCTGACTTCAAGTGATCTACCCGCCTCGGCCTCCCAAAGTGCTGAGATTACAGGTATGAGCCACAGTGCTCAGCCTGTTTTTTTGTTTTGTTTTGTTTTTGTTTTGTTGTTGGTGGTGGTTTATTTGTTTTTTGAGATTTTTTTTAAAGACAGAGTCTCACTCTGTCACCCAGGCTAGAGTACAGTGGTGCAGTCACAGCTCACTGCAGCCTCAACTTCCAGGGTTCAAGTGGTCTTCCCATGTCAGCCTCCCAAGTAGCTGGGACTACAAGTGCAGGCCACCACACCTGGCTGATTTTTGTATTTTTAGTAGAGATGGGTTTCGCCATGTTGCCCACGCTGGTCTTGAGCTCAAGCAATCTGTCTGCCTTGTCCTCCCAACTTACCAGGATTACAGGTATGAGCCATTGTGCCCAGCTATCCTAGTTTTTATACTCAGTATAGACATCTGTTCCTCCTGTAATTCCTTAAACAAGGAGTATATATTTTTCACTGTGTTCCTGATACCTTTCGTGGAGCCTGGGATATAAGTTTATTGAGTAGATAAGGAATTTAAGGCTCATCAGGGAGATTTCCCAGAGATGACACATGGTGTATATCCTCTATACAGGTCAGGATAAATTCTAGCCTGTAAGCTATTTCCCTTCATTCTTCTCTCCTTATTTCTCAGGATGACAAAAGATGTGAGTGGATCTATCGAGGCTCTACACGGCTGGAGCCCATGTTCAGCATGAAAACATCCTCAGCCTCTGCACTGGAGAAGAAGCAAGGAGGACAGCTCAGGACACGTCCAAACATGGGTATGTCCTGAAAGATACCTGGGGGAGGGAAGAAACAGGGCCAACCAGCAAAGATTATATACAATGGCTGTCCTTTGTTTATCGCAGTGACACTGCTTACTTGGAAACAGGATATGTGCCGAGTTGTTTCCAATAGTGGTGATTGATTTGTCCTCCTGCTTCCCTGTGCAGTGGCTCTGATTTGTTCTAAACAACCACATAAAAATCTGAAACAGTTGGTTTTAGGTTAGGGTAATAGTAGCTACCCTCTGTTGTCCATGTGAGAATTGTCAGCTGTGTGTTATCTATGGTTAGTTTTCTTCTTTTTTTACATAAACAGAGACTGAGTTATGTTTATTTGCTATGTTGTCCAGGCTGGTCTTGAACCCCTGGGCACATGTTGTCTGCCTGCCTTAGCTGCCCAAAGTGCTGGGATTACAAGCATAAGCTACCACATCAAGCGTTTAGTCAGTTTTCTTTAAAACCCAGATCTGACCAGGCACAGTGGGTCACGCCTACAATCCCAGTACTTTCAGAGGCTGAGACAGGTGGTTTGCTTGAGCTCAGGAATTCAAGACCAGCCTGGGGAACATGGTGAAACCCTCTACCAAAAAAAAAGAAAAACACAAAAATTAGCTGGGTATAGTGGCATTAATCTGTAGTCCAAGCTACTCAAGAAGTTGAGACAGAAGGATCAGTTGAACCGAGGAGGTCAAAGTTGCAGTGAGCTATGATCACACCACTACACTCCTGCCTGGGTAACAGAGACTCTGTCTCAAAAACAAAAAACAGATTTGTTTTTGTTTTTTAATATTACTGTCATACTTTCAGATTGATTTTTTTTCTGCCAAAATTAGTTGGTTAAAGAATGTTTCTGAAAATATTCCCTCAAAGTATAACATAATTAATCAGGTAAATCATCTGAGATAGGAAGATATAAAGTCCTATCTAAGGCTCAGCATGGTGCATGGTGGCTCATGTCTGTAATCTCAGCACTTTGGGAGGCTGAGGTGGGAGGATCATTTGAGGCCAGGAGTTGGAGACCAGGCTAGGCAACATAGCAAGACCTTATCTCTACCAAAAAAAAAAAAAAAAAAAAAAAAAACAAGCTGAATTCACGGTGTCAACCTGTACTATTAGCTACTCTGGAGTCTGAGGCAGGAGGATCACTTGAAGCTCAGGATTTCAAGGTTACAATGAGCTAAGGTCACACTACTGCACTCCAACCTGAGTAACAAAGTGGAACACTGTCTATTAAAAAAAAAAAAAAAGTGGCTGCTCTGCCTCTGCCTATGGAGTAGCTATTCTTTTTATTTTTATTTTTTGAAATGGGGTCTGACTCCGTCACCCAGGCTGGAGTGCAGTGGCACGGTCTCGGCTCACTGCAGCCTCTGCCTCCTGGGATCAAGCAATTCTCCTGCCTCAGCCTCCCAAGTAACTGGGATAACAGGCACCCTCTACCACACCAAGCTAATTTTTGTGTTTTTAGTAGAGACAGAGTTTTACCCTGTTGGCCAGGCTGGTCTCAAACTCCTGATCTCAGGTGATCTGCCTGCCTAGCCTCCCAAAGTGCTGGGATTAAAGGCATGAGCCACCGTGCCCGGCCACTATTCTTTTATTATTTTACTTTCTTAATAAACTTGCTTTCACTTTAAAAGAAGGAAAAAAGAAAAAGTCTTATCTAAGTCAAAGCAACATATCCCGGCATCCGTGACAGTTAATAATAGGAACTGAGAGTCTTAGCACTTACTTAAAACGTGTCCATTGGTGCCTTTTTTTTTTTTTTTTTCTTTTTTTTGAGACAGAGTCTCACTCTGTTGCCCAGGCTGGAGTGTACTGACACGATCTTGGCTCACTCCAGCCTCCACCTCCCAGTTCATGTGATTCTCCTCTGCCTCCCGAGCAGCTAGAATTACAGATGTGCCCCACCATGCCTAATTTTTTATATTTTTAGTAGAGATGGGGTTTCACCATGTTGGCCAGGCTGGTCTCGAACTCATAACCTCAAGCAACCCGCCCCTCTCTCCTTGGCCTGCCAGAGTGCTGGGATTACAGGTGTGAGCTACTGAGTCCAGCCATTGCTGCTTTTTTATATTGTGTAAGTTAAGGATCAGATGTGTGACTGAAAGCATCATAGCTATCATCTTCTCAGTGGTCAGTTTCCTTTTTCCTATAGGTGCTGTGAGGAGCAAAGGCCCTGTTGTCCAATACACACAGGATCTGACTGGTACTGGAACCCAGTTCAAACCAGTGGAACCCCCACAGCCTACAGCTCCACCTGCCCCACCTTTCCCACCTGCTCCACCTCTGTCCCCCCAAGCAGGTGACAGTGAGTGAGTGTTAGTCTTTCTTTTTTCTTCAGTTTCTTTCATATTATGTTTTCCACACCCCTTACTACATGCTCTCTTTAATCTCCTAGAAGTTTGGAAAGCCAGCTTGCCCAGTCACGGAAGCAGGTAGCCAAAAAGAGCACATCCTTCCGACCAGGATCTGTGGGCTCTGGTCATTCCTCCCCTACGTCTCCTGCACTCAGTGAAAATGTCTCTGGTGGTAAACCCGGGATCAACCAGACATACAGGTGAGAAAACCTGAGGCTTTCTGTAGGCAGGATGGCAATGCGTAGTCACCGTGTAGGGGGAAGGTTCCTTGGCTCTGAATGGCTTAGTTTAAGATGGTGAGGAGTTTGGACTTGAAAAGGAAGCTTTACCCATAGAAGTTTCTAATAAATAGAAAGTAAGAATAATTGAATTAGAAGCTGGGTGCTTGTGCTGGGCACAGTGGCTTACACCTGTAATCCCAGCACTTTGGGAGGCCAAGGCAGGCAGATCACCTGAGGTCAGGAGATTGAGACCATCCTGGCCAACATGGTGAAACCGTGTCGCTACTAAAAATACAAAAATTAGCTGGGCATGGTGGCACATGCCTGTAATCACAGCTGCTCAGGAGACTGAGGCAGGAAAATCACTTGAACCAAGAAGTTGGAGGTTGCAGTGAGCTGGGATGGCACCACTACACTCCAACCTGGTGACAGAACAAGATGCTGTCTCAAAAAAAAAAAAAAGAAACTGGGTGCTTGGAAGTATCATATCATCAGAAAGCCATTTGTTAAAACTTCTTATTGAACATGGTGCCATCATTGCTAAAATAGAAAGGAAACAGCTTCTTTCCTTTAATTCTGGGAGTAGTTAGTAAGGACATTTCTAGAACACATAGCAGGCAAAAAAAAAATTGGTAGAAGACTGGACTCTATTTTCATAATTCACAGGCAAATACATTTTAGGAAAGGTATACTGTTGAAATAGAGATGTTATCAGTCAGTGAAGAGTAACCAGGGAGTTTCATTGCCCAGGTTTGGCAGGGCAAGGGAAAATCTTACTTGAATCATCTTTAGCTTCAGGAGCACAGCTGTTTGAAAGTTGAGAGAAATGGCTTAGCTAGCTGGAGGGTTAATTATACAACAGAGGTCCTGTTGCCTTCTGATCTGATCGTTTGCATCTCATTTGCAGATCACCTTTAGGCTCCACAGCCTCTGCCCCAGCACCCTCAGCACCCCCAGCCCCTCCAGCACCCCCAGCCCCTCCAGCACCCCCAGCCTTCCATGGCATGCTGGAGCGGGCCCCAGCAGAGCCCTCCTACCGTGCTCCCATGGAGAAGCTTTTCTACTTACCTCATGTCTGCAGCTATACCTGTCTGTCTCGAGTCAGACCTATGAGGAATGAGCAGTACCGGGGCAAGAACCCTCTGCTGGTCCCATTACTGTATGACTTTCGGCGGATGACAGCCCGGCGTCGAGTTAACCGCAAGATGGGCTTTCATGTTATCTATAAGACACCTTGTGGTCTGTGCCTTCGGACAATGCAGGAGATCGAACGCTACCTTTTTGAGACTGGCTGTGACTTCCTCTTCCTGGAGATGTTCTGTTTGGATCCATACGTTCTTGTGGACCGCAAGTTTCAGCCCTATAAGCCTTTCTACTATATTTTGGACATCACCTATGGGAAGGAAGATGTTCCCCTATCCTGCGTTAATGAGATTGACACAACCCCTCCACCCCAGGTGGCCTACAGCAAGGAACGTATCCCGGGCAAGGGTGTTTTCATTAACACAGGCCCTGAATTTCTGGTTGGCTGTGACTGCAAGGATGGGTGTCGGGACAAGTGAGTTGTTGGGGAATTACTGCCCCTGCCTCCCACTTTGTCATGGTTTCTTTTCATCTCTTCCTTTGCCTTGTATCTGTACTGCTTTCCCCATCTCCCTTTACCTCCTCCCTCACCTGGAACTCCTGCTCTGAGGCCTCCATGAAAGCTGTGAGGTAGGGAGGCTGCAGACTGACATGGCCACACTGAGCAACACTAGATGCATGTATATTGTGTTATTTTGTTCTCTGATCCCCCCGCTCCTTTCCTTTATTTCCCTCTGTCATATAGGTCCAAGTGTGCCTGCCATCAGCTAACTATCCAGGCTACGGCCTGTACCCCAGGAGGCCAAGTCAACCCTAACTCTGGCTACCAGTACAAGAGATTAGAAGAGTGTCTGCCCACAGGGTAAGTAGTCAAGGGATGGCAGAATACCTCAGAGAGACCGAGGAGCATGGTCTTGTTTTTCTGTGCTTATAGAAATCATCAGAAATCTAAAAATTAGAACCAAAAATAGAATACCAGAAGAGGCATTTTATTCATTAGATCTTACTTCCTGACTTCCAAAATACATTTCTTTCTCAGGCTTTCCTTGAAACGAAGACATAGAATGATTGAATAGTATATAGCAATTTTCTGTTGCAAAAAAAAAAGACTATCTTAATTTCATAATTAAATGAATGTCTTAACAGATTGTGATTTACTCCTGTAAGTGAAATGTGTTCAGAGATAAGTAGGCAGAGACTGATTACATAGGGCTTTTTGTAAACCAGAATGAGAAAAGTTAGAATCAGGCCAGCACAGTGGTTCACGCCTATAATCCCAGCATTTTGGGAGGCCGAGGTGGGTGAATCACCTGAGGTCAGGAATTTGAGACTGTCCTGACCAACATGGTGAAACCCTGTCTCTACTAAAAATACAAAAATTAGCTGGGTGTGGTGGGGTGTGCTTGTAATCCCAGCTACTTAGGAGGCTAAGGCAAGAGAATCGCTTGAACCCAGGAAGCAGAGGTTGCAGTGAGCCGAGATTGCACTACTGCACTCCAGCCTGAGTGACAAGAGCGAGACTGTCTCAAAAAAAAATAAAAGTTAGAATCACATTCATGGTGGTCTTTGAGGATTTTAGGCAGCCAAGTGATGTGACCTACCTTTTTCAGATTACTCTGGCTTTTTTGTAGAGCATAAGTCTTAGGATGGCAAAAGTAGAATTTGGAAGACCAATTAGGAGATCATTATAGGAGTATAGCAGAGAGAGAGGTGGTTGTGTCTGTGGCTTGCACTACAATGGAGGTGGTAGTAGAGGTAAGAAGGATAGATTTGGGATGCATTAGTAGGTAGAGCTATTAATGCATCTTGGCACATTGTGGAATGTGGAGAAGAAGCAGAATCAAGGACAGTTCCTAAATTTTTGGCATGAGCAATCTAAGTGGTTGTTGGTGCCTTTTACTGAGATAGAAGACCAAAGGAGTAGTAGGTTTGAGTGAAATTCTGTTTTTGTTTTGGCCCTGTTAAGTTTGAAATGCCTTCAGGCAATCTAAGCAGAAATGTCAAGAAGGCACTGGGATTTCTGAAGAGAAGTGTAAGGGTTAAACATAAAGATTTAGGAATCATCAGCACAGGAATAATATTTAAAGCCTGAATGAGTACACCTAGAAACAATGTTGATAATAGAGAAGGTGGCTCAGGAGTAAGCCCTGGGTGTCCCAAGGCTGAGCAGAGGAGGTGGAGCCAGCATGAGGCTGAGGACAGCTACGGAGGAGGGTAACGCTGAAGGATTACGTGAGGCCAGGAGTTTGAGACCAGCCTGGGCAACATAACAAGACCCTGTGTCTAAAAAAAAATTGCTGGGGCTGGGTACGGTGGCTCACGCCTGTAATCCCAGCAATTTGGGAGTCTGAGGCCGGTGGATCGCTTGAGGTCAGTAGTTCGAGATCAGCTTGGCCAACATGGTAAAAACCCAACTCTACTAAAAATACAAAAATTAGCCGGGCATGGTGGCGAGCACCTGTAATCGCAGCTACTTGGGAGGCTGACACAGGAGAATCACTTGAACCTGGAAGGTGGAAGTTGCGGTGAGCTGACATTGCACCATTGCACTCTAGCCTGGGCAAGAAAAGTGAAACTCCATCTCAATAAGAAAAAAAAAAAAATTATTGGCTGGGCACGGTGGCTCACACCTGTAATCCTAACACTTTTAGAGGCCAAGGTGCGTGGATCACCTGAGGTCAAGTGTTCAAGACCAGCCTGACCAACATGGCGAAACCCCATCTTGTACTAAAAATACAAAAATTAGGCATGATCTTACACGCCTATAATCCTAGCTACTCGAGAGGCTGAGGCAGGAGAATCGCTTGAAGCCGAGAGGCAGAGGTTGCAGTGAGCTGAGATTGTGCCACTGCACTCCAGCCTGGGCAACAGAGTGAGACTCTGTCTCAAAAAAACAATTAAATAAATAATTGTAAAATTTTTTACAGTGTTTTTAAAAAAATTAGTGGGGCATGGTGGTACATGCCTGTAGTCCCAGCTACTTGAGAGGCTGAGGCAGAAAGATTGCCTGAGCCCAGTAGTTCAAGGCTGCAGTGAGCTATGATCACCCCACTACACTGCACCCTCCTTTTTAGAGACAAGAAGGCTTGTCTCTAAAAAACGAGGAGGACAACAAAAGAGTAGGGTATAGCATGGTAAATTGGTGTATATATAAGCATGTGAACTAGGTAATTAACAGCATCAGTGAAATGATTCAGAAAGTCCCCTGTAATTGAAGGGGCTGTTTTTCTGAATTGAAAGGGCCAATTAAGTTTCACCATAATGGATGAAGATAGATTCCCATTAAGAGACATTATCATAAAATGTCAGAACACTGAGCGGGAAAATTCCTAAAAGCTTCTAGAGAATAGAAATAGAACACGTTAACAAAATAGACTTGAAATGACTTCAGCCTTTCCTGAAAGTAATACTAGAAGCTAGCTAGCAATTGAGACATCTATTCAGAATTCTAAGGGAAATTTATGTCCAACCTGGAATTTTAAACTTGAGCAGACTATCAATTAGATAGTAAGGTAGGCTAAAGACATTTTTTTAGACATGCAGTACCCCATTGTTTTTTATCATTCCCCTTCTCAGAAAGTTTCTGGAAATGTTTGCAAAAGTGAGAGGGGAAGCCAGGAAAGTAGAAGGCAGATGACAGTGCAGTGAAAGAGGCTTGCAGGCTGACAGCTGTGTACTAGACATAGAGAAGAGCCAGTGCAAGAGCAGGTCAGATGCTGCAGGGGCAACTTCTTCCGGAAAACTGGTTTAACAGAAAACCTGAGGTGCTGGATACCTTCAGAGGAGATAGAGACTGCCAGGGAGATCAGAGGATGAATTTGTGCTGATTACATTGGAAAACTAAACAAAGGAATAGACAGTTGTTTTAGTTGCATTGCTAATCATGTATGTTTTCATTATTAACAAAAATTTGAATCTAATAGTGTTTAGATTTGATATTGAGTGTTCATGATATATTTTTTACATGTTTGAGATGTTTCATAACAGTATTTTCAAATAACCACAAATACGTCACTCCCCTGCTTAAAAACTCTGTAATATTTTTCCATTGCCGTTTGGATTTTATTCTAACTCTTAACCCTAGGTTATAAAATACCGTACTTATCTGGCCCTTTCCTCTCCCTCCAAACTTGTTCCAGCCACACTGATATGTTTTCAGTTCCTGGACCCAGGTCAGCCAGTGTTTTCCATCCTGCCTCTGGAGACTTGCACATGCTGTGCCCTCTTCTTGGCATCCTTCCACTTTTCTTTGTGTGGCTGTCTTCTTTAACCTTGAGCTTTCAGCTGTAAACTCACCTCCTCAGAGAGACCTTCCCTGACCACTTTAAAACTAGGTCATTTTACTCCCTTAATTCTCTCATTGAGCACCATGTTTGTGTTCTTTGTAGCATTTATGACAACTTCATTGACTTTTCTTCTTTTTCCATTATAAGCTCCTTCATGAGGGCAGGTGTCTTATCTGTCTCTTTGTTTGTCTTGCTCACCATTGTATCACCAGTTTACCCATTGCCTGGCACATAGTAACCACTTAGGCTAGGCACAGTGGTTTACGCCTATAATCCCAGTACTTTGGGAGGCCAAGGCAGGCAGATCATGAGGTCAGGAGTTTGAGACCATCCTGGCTAACATGGTGAAACTGTGCCTCTACTAAAAAAATTTAGCCAGGCATGGTGGCACGTGCCTGTAGTCCCAGCTACTCAGGAGGCTGAGGCAGGAGAATCGCTTCAACCTGGGAGGTGGAAGTTGCAGTGAGCCAAGATTGCACCACTGCACTCCAGCCTGGGCAACAGAGCAAGACTCCATCTCAAAAAAGAAAAAAAAAATGGAAAAGAAAAAGCTAGACATGATGGCTCACACCTGTTATTCCAGCACTTTGGGAGGCTGTAGTGAGAGGATGGCTTCAGCCTAGTACTTCCAGATTTGCCTGGGCAATGTGAGACCTTCTCTCTACAAAAAGAAAAAATTAAATTAGCTGGGCATGGTGACATGCAGCTGTGGTCCCTGCTACTTAAGAGACTGAGGCAGGAGGATCACTTGAGCTCAGGAGGTCAAGGTTGCAGTGAGCTGTGTTTGTGCCACTGTACTATAGATCCGGGAGACAGAGCAAGACCATGTCTCAAAAAAAAAAAAGGGAGGCCGAGGTGGGTGGATCACCTGAGGTCAGGAGTTTGAGACCAGCTTGGCCAACATGATGAAACCCTGTCTCTTATAAAAAAAAATAGCCAGGTATAGTGGCATGTACCTGTAAACCCAGCTACTCGGGAGGCTGAGGCAGGAGAATCACTTGAACCCAGGGGGCAGAGGTTGGGCAAAAAAGCAAGACCTTGTCTCAAAAAGAAAAAAGACCACCACCTATATTAGGGCTGCTTTAAGGATAGAATATAAAAATGTATATATAAGGCATTCACACAATGCCAAACAAAGTATATGCTTAGTAACTAGAAGCTGCTCTAGTTATAGAGCATCTTCATCTGGCGGGATATGACTAAAGCCATGAACAACTGAGCTGTTGTCATCTTTGCAGAAGTAAATTTATCCCATTGATTTTACATATGAAAAAAATAAATAAAATTCTAACACTGAGCAAAGCAAATACAACAAAAACATTGATAACTGAAACAATTAGTTTTCTTAGTATAACTGTATTATCTTCCTTTACCATCGGTATGTACTTGATCCCTATGATTTATAGTTCAAAATATATATATATATATATATATATATTTTTTTTTTTTTTTCCATTTTTAGAGAGGGGGTGATCTTGCTTTGTCATTCAGGCTAGAGTGCAATGGGTATGATCATAGCTCCCTGCAACCTCGAACTCCTGGGCTCAAGTGATCCTCTCACCTCAGCCTCCTAAGTAGCTGGGATTATAGGCATGAGCCACTGAGCCTAGACCAAATTCTTAAATGAGATAAAATATGAGCTCCCTGAGGGTAGAAATTACAATTTTTTTTTTTTCGAGATAGAGTCTTGCTCTGTCACCCAGGCTGGAGTGCAGTGGTGCGATCTCGGTTCACTGCAACCTCCACCTCCCAGGTTGAAGCAATTCTTCTGCCTCAGCCTCCTGAATAGCTGGGATTATAGCTATTCCATGCTTGGCTAATTTTTGTATTTTTAGTAGAGGCAGGGTTTTACCATGTTGATCAGGGTTGTCCCGAACTATTGACCTCGTGATCCGCCTGCCTCGGCCTCCCAAAGTGCTGGGATTACAGGTGTGAGCCACCGTGCCTGGCCTAATTTTTTGTAATTTTAGTAGAGATGTGGTTTCACAGTGTTAGCCAGGATGGTCTCGGTCTCCTAACCTTGTGATCCGCCTGCCTCGGTCTCCCAAAGTCCTTGGATTACAGACGTGAGCCACCGCACCTGGCATGACCTTTTCCATTGTTTTTTTTTTGAGACGGAGTTTCGCTCTTGTTACCCAGGCTGGAGTACAATGGCGCGATCTCGGCTCACTGCAACCTCCGCCTCCTGGGTTCAGGCAATTCTCCTGCCTCAGCCTCCTGAGTAGCTGGGATTACAGGCACGTGCCACCATGCCCAGCTAATTTTTTGTATTTTTAGTAGAGACAGGGTTTCACCATGTTGACCAGGATAGTCTCGATCTCTTTTTTTTTTTTTTTTTTTTTTTTTTTTTTGAGATGGAGTTTCGCTCTCGTTACCCAGGCTGGAGTGCAATGGCGTGATCTCGGCTCACCGCAACCTCCACCTCCTGGGTTCAGGCAATTCTCCTGCCTCAGCCTCCTGAGTAGCTGGGATTACAGGCACGCGCCACCACGCCCAGCTAATTTTTTGTATTTTTAGTAGAGACGGGGTTTCACCATGTTGACCAGGATGGTCTCGATCTCTTGACCTCGTGATCCACCCGCCTCGGCCTCCCAAAGTGCTGGGATTACAGGCTTGAGCCACCGCGCCCGGCTATCGATCTCTTGACCTTGTGATCCACCCGTCTCGGCCTCCCAAAGTGCTGGGATTACAGGCTTGAGCCACCGCGCCCGGCCGACCTTTTCCATTGTTAATGTTTCCGGTGTTTAATAAATGTTGGCTGAATGAAAGAAGGAAAATCAACTTTACCATGAACATTAGTCACAGTTCCTCCTATCCCATTATTTCTTTTCAGTGTCTGTTACGTTGGCTTCTGTTTTCCTCACATTTATTCATTTATGTATTTATGTATTTATTTATTGCTGTTAGTAAGAAACCTCACCTGGAATTTCTCACATGTCTTTATTTTGTGCATCTATTTCTACAGATCGACAGTCTATATAGTGCTTATTTTAATGGTTCTGTAATCTGTATTCCCATTATAGTTTGCTTAGCTTTTCTCCAGGTGTTAGACATTTTGGCATTCACCTTTATAAGCTGTATTGCTATAAACATCTTTCTAAATCTTTTTCCACTCTCTAAATTTTTTCCTTGGGCTGTATTTCCAAATGAATCAAAGAGCATAGATAGTTCAATAGATCCACTCACTTAGATCATAATCTAATTTTTAATCTTTATCCACGACACGTTATAAATGATGATAGCTTAAGAATTATAACAGTTTTATGTATCTCTTGTGCTCTAGTGATCATATCATGATTGATTTTATTCTAACATCCTCCCAGGGTATATGAGTGTAACAAACGCTGCAAATGTGACCCGAACATGTGCACAAACCGGTTGGTGCAACATGGACTGCAAGTTCGGCTACAGCTATTCAAGACGCAGAACAAGGGCTGGGGTATCCGCTGCTTGGATGACATTGCCAAAGGCTCTTTTGTCTGTATTTATGCAGGTTGGTGATAAAATATAAGGGTTGCTTCCTGAGATTGGGACATGATAGGGAATTGAACCAGAGACAAATTCAACTTAAGAAGAAAGGTGCTTGACATGTGAACTGGAGTAAGAGGTGGCCAGGGACTTCTGCAAAGAACATGATGAGTGATGTACCTGTCTAGCTAGACCAGAGAGGGACACAAGTGTTTCACAACGAAGAGAATGAAAAGGGATGAAATTTTGGACATGGTGATGTTTCAGAGGACAGACATGATTGTATAGTCCAGTGTATTATTTTCTCCCACATCACTCCATCCAGAGATTTTAGCACAGCCCAGTACTCTCTTGAGAAAGAAATGGAAAGATAGAAAGGGCAAGATTTAAAACAACAGTAAGCTTCTCCATACTTTCATAGTTAAGATACAAAGGGAGCTATTATCAAAGAGAAACATTGGGCTGGGCGTGGCAGCTAACCCCTGTGATCCCAACACTTTGGAAGGCCAAGGTGGATGGATCACCTGAGGTCAGAAGTCCAAGACCAGCCTGGCCAACATGGTGAAACCCCGTCTCTACTAAAAATATAAAAATTAGCCAGACAATGTTGGTGGGTGCCTGTAATCCCAGCTACTTGGGAGGCTGGAAGGCAGAGGTTGCAGCTGAGCCGAGATCATGCCACTGCAGTCCAGCCTGGGCAACAAAAGCGAAACTCCCTCTGAAAAGGAAATGAGAGACTGGAATGGAGGCTTTTTGACTCTGTATGCTGGTAGAGTGGGAACTGATGGAATAACCCTTATTCTAATAGGTCCCCATGGCCAGGCACAGTGGCTCACACCTGTAATCTCAACACTGTGGGAGGCTAAGGTGGGTGGAACACATGAGGTCAGGAGATCGAGACAAACCTGGCCAACATGGTGAAACCCTATGTCTACTAAAAATATAAAAAAAAAATTAGCCAGGCACGGTAACGCACACCTGTGATACCAACTACTCAGGGGACTGAAGCAGGCAATTACTTAAACCCAGGAGGGGGAGGTTGCAGCGAGCCAAGATCATGCCACTGTACTCCAGCCTGGGTGACAGAGCAAGACTCCCATCTTAAAAACAAACATACAAACAAACAAAAAACACTAATAGATTTCATAACCCTAGAAGGCCTTTAATTCTCTTCATTCTCAGGCAAAATCCTGACAGATGACTTTGCAGACAAAGAGGGTCTGGAAATGGGTGATGAGTACTTTGCAAATCTGGATCATATCGAGAGTGTGGAGAACTTCAAAGAAGGATATGAGAGTGATGCCCCCTGTTCCTCTGACAGCAGTGGTGTAGACTTGAAGGACCAGGAAGATGGCAACAGCGGTACAGAGGACCCTGAAGAGTCTAATGACGATAGCTCAGATGATAACTTCTGTAAGGATGAGGACTTCAGCACCAGTTCAGTATGGCGGAGCTATGCCACCCGGAGACAGACCCGGGGCCAGAAAGAGAACGGACTCTCTGAGACAGCTTCCAAGGACTCCCGCCCCCCAGATCTTGGACCCCCACATATTCCTGTTCCCCCCTCCATCCCTGTAGGTGGCTGTAATCCACCTTCCTCTGAAGAGACACCCAAGAACAAGGTGGCCTCGTGGTTGAGCTGCAATAGTGTCAGTGAAGGTGGTTTTGCTGACTCTGATAGCCATTCCTTTAAGACTAATGAAGGTGGGGAGGGCCGGGCCGGGGGAAGCCGAATGGAGGCTGAGAAGGCCTCTACCTCAGGACTGGGCATCAAGGATGAGGGAGACATCAAGCAGGCCAAGAAAGAGGTAAGTGGTGGCAGAAAACTCTTTTGAGAGCAGTAGCTTTTAGCTCTGGTGCAATCTCACCATGAGTCTTTGCATGTAGATTATTCTGTTTGATGGATATTTCTGTGGCCACCTTGTTTCTCTCCCCCTAACTAGCACATTCCTAATGTTTGTTTAAAGAACCAAATTATTAGTTGGGCACAGTGGCTCAGGCCTGTAATCCCAGCACTTCAGGAGGCTGAGGCTGGTGGCTCACTTGAGGTCAGGAGTTTGGGACCAGCCTGGTCAACATGGTGAAACCCTGTCTCTACTAAAAATACAAAATTAGCCAGGCATGGTGGCACATGCTTGTAATCCCAGCTACTTGGGAGGCTGAGGCAGAAGAATTGCTTAAACCTGGGGGGTAGAGATTGCAGTGAGGTCAGATCACACCATTACACTCCAGCCTGGGCGACGGAACGAAACTCTGTCTCAAAAAAAGAAAAAAAGTTATTTTAAATCAACTTGCCTGGTGGTAGAGCATGGACAAGTATCTGATTAATTCCAAAATGAAGGATTTGTAAGTGATTTTTTTTTTTTTTTTTTTTGAGACGGAGTTTTGCTCTTGTTACCCAGGCTGGAGTGCAATGGCACGATCTCGGCTCACCACAACCTCCACCTCCTGGGTTCAGGCAATTCTCCTGCCTCAACCTCCTGAGTAGCTGGGATTACAGGCACGTGCCACCATGCCCAGCTAATTTTTTGTATTTTTAGTAGAGACGGGGTTTCACCATGTTTACCAGGACGGTCTCGATCTCTTGACCTCGTGATCCACCCGTCTCGGCCTCCCAAAGTGCTGGGATTACAGGGTGATTCTTTTTTTAATGTTAAACACTGTTTCAAGTTCTTCACATCACTGTTTGCTTCTACTAAAGCAGAGAAACAAGAATTGATTTTAAGTACCTTTTTGATGATGTTGATGCTTTCCACGTTTCAGATGGGAAACTGTCCCTGGTTGGTGTAGTCGTGCTCATGGTGTTTTCTGTGAGCATTAAGCCCATCACTGGAAAGGCTTTAAGGCTCCAGCGAGGGATTGTAGTGAGGATTGCTGTTAAGTTGCAGAGTTTTACCCACCCCACTTTACCTGTCACTGGCTGATGTTATCATTGGAAGTCATTTGAAGTCTAGTTACTGGTTTTGCTCTCTTAGGCTGTGAAAGCATTTAACCCTTCACTTGTTCTTTTCCAGGACCCTGACGACCGAAACAAGATGTCAGTGTAAGTGCCTTTTTTTTTTTTTTTTTTTTTTTTTTTTTTTTTTTTGAGACAGAGTTGTCACCCAGGCTGGAGTGAAGTGTGCAGTCTCAGCTCACTGCAACCTCCCTCTCCCAGGCTCAAGAGATCTCCCACCTCTGCCTCCCGAGTAGCTAGGACTATAGACATATAATTACCAGGCCTGGCTAGTTTTTCTGTTTGTTTTTTTTTTTTGGTAGAGACTGGGTTTCACCATGTTTCCCAGACTGGTCTCGAACTCCTAGGCTCAAGCAATGCTTCCAAAGGGGATCCTCAGCCTCCCAAAGTGCTGGAGTTACAGGCATGAGCCACCATGCCCAGCCCGGTGCCTGGCTTTTTGACATGTCTCCAAATCTGCCTTCTCTCAAACCTAGTTTAGAAGCCTAAGAAACAGCCAGTAACCTGTTGGCCTCTCATTCCTTCCCCTCTCATCAGGGTTACTGAAAGCTCTCGAAATTACGGTTACAATCCTTCTCCCGTGAAGCCTGAAGGACTTCGCCGCCCACCTAGTAAGACTAGTATGCATCAAAGCCGACGACTCATGGCTTCTGCTCAGTCCAACCCTGATGTGAGTGACCTTCTCAAGCTTATTTGGTCTAATGAAGGAGCATGGGGCATTCTCACCTCATCAAGTCCTTCACTATAATTCCTGTTAGGTCTTCTCCTGCTTCTTTAGCCTCGACTTCCTGCCTTATTTTCTTTCATCCAGCATCTAATCTTCCTCTTGCCATTGCCCCCTTCCTGCTAAAACATGAGTAACAGCAAAGACTTGAAGGAGTCCTTCCCATTTACTTCTCTTCCTACTTCTTACCCTCCTGCTTCCCCAGGATGTCCTGACCCTGTCCAGCAGCACAGAAAGTGAGGGGGAAAGTGGGACCAGCCGAAAGCCCACTGCTGGTCAGACTTCGGCTACGGCGGTTGACAGTGATGATATCCAGACCATCTCCTCTGGCTCTGAAGGGGATGACTTTGAGGACAAGAAGAACATGACTGGTAGCCTGGAAAAATATTGGGAGTGGTGGGAAGAAATAGTAAGATAGTTGGGCTAGAGCATTTTTTAAGGAAGCTAAAGAAGTAGGGGGAAAAAATTTAGATCCTAAGAATTACAGCATCTCTGGGAGGGCTTTCTGACTCCATGCTAAACCATTAATGTTGTTTGACACATCCTGTCCTTTCCAGTTTGCTACTCTTTTCCCTTAGCTCCTTTGTCTAGAAGATCTGATTCTGCTTGAAAAAAACTGCCACTTAGGATCTTTATCCAAGTTCCAGCTTGCTTGTGTTTCTTTTTTTGTTTGTTTGTTTTTTTGAGACGGAGTTTCGCTCTTGTTACCCAGGCTGGAGTGCAATGGCGCGATCTCGGCTCACCGCAACCTCCACCTCCTGGGTTCAGGCAATTCTCCTGCCTCAGCCTCCTGAGTAGCTGGGATTACAGGCACGTGCCACCATGGCCAGCTAATTTTTTTGTATTTTTAGTAGAGACGGGGTTTCACCATGTTGACCAGGATGGTCTCGATCTCTTGACCTCGTGATCCACCCGCCTCAGCCTCCCAAAGTGCTGGGATTACAGGCATGAGCCACCGCGCCCGGCTTTGCTGGTGTTTCTCAGCTGCAATGTTGGGAGAGAAATAGGGGTAGAATGTCCATTCATGAGTTGGGATGGGTCCTGACCCCATTCTTCCTCCTATCCAGGTCCAATGAAGCGTCAAGTGGCAGTAAAATCAACCCGAGGCTTTGCTCTTAAATCAACCCATGGGATTGCAATTAAATCAACCAACATGGCCTCTGTGGATAAGGGGGAGAGTGCACCTGTTCGTAAGAACACACGCCAGTTCTATGATGGCGAAGAGTCTTGCTACATCATTGATGCCAAGCTTGAAGGCAATCTGGGACGCTACCTCAACGTGAGACCCCACTTCCCACCTCTACATGCTGGATTAGCCCATGTTCCTCAAATTTATTTTAACATACTCTATAAGCCCACCTTTTCTTGTTATAAACTCTTGATCTCAAAGGATCTTAAAGAGGTAGCTTTCTTTCAAAGCATCTGTTATAATGGGGAGGGTAAAATTGCTTTTATTATTTTTATTTTTTATTTTTGAGATGGAGTCTCACTCTGTAACCCAGGTTGGAGTACAGTGATGCGATCTCGACTCACTGCAACTTCCGCCTCCCGGGTCCCGGTTCAAGCAGTTCTCCTACCTCAGCCTCCCAAGTAGCTGAGATTACAGGCACGAGCTACCATGCCCAGCTAATTTTTGTATTTTTTAGTAGAGACGGGGTTTCACTATGTTGGCCATGTGATCCGCCCACCTCGGCCTCCCAAAGTGCTGGGATTACAGGCGTGAGCCACTGTGCCCGGCCAGATGGCATCATTTTTCTTCCAACTCTCACCCTGCAAAGCCAGATTCAGTTTACCTGTTTTTTTTTTATCCTGTCCCTAAACCTACAGCACAGTTGCAGCCCCAACCTGTTTGTCCAGAATGTCTTCGTGGATACCCATGATCTTCGCTTCCCGTGGGTGGCCTTCTTTGCCAGCAAGTAAGGAGTCAGGAAAGGGGATGATGGGGGAGGGGCAAGGACCACTGAAGTTCTAAGGGCCCCTCCTCCATTCATGATCCAACTCCACCTACATATTCAGTAATCCCAAGTGCCTGGGTTATCTGTTGTCTTTGCCACACACCATCCTTTTCTCTCTCTTCAGAAGAATCCGGGCTGGGACAGAACTTACTTGGGACTACAACTACGAGGTGGGCAGTGTGGAAGGCAAGGAGCTGCTCTGTTGCTGCGGGGCCATTGAGTGCAGAGGACGTCTTCTTTAGAGGACAGCCTTCTTCCCAAACCTTCTTGAACTGTCTTTTCCTCAGGAACTGGGTCTTCCTGTTCGTTGAACCCTGACCCGAAGCCTCTGGTCTAGCTATTCCCCCTAGCTCCTAGTAGATAGAAATGGGGGTTCTGGACCAGATGATACCTTCCAGTGTGGTGCTAGCAGGCAGGATCCCTCCTCCACCTCCAAAGGCCCTAAAGGGTGGGGGAGAGACCACCACTCTAACCTAGGCCTGACATCCCTCCCATCCATTTGTGCAAGTGTTCATGCTTCTAACAGACTTTATTCTTGGAATGGAGGCTGTGTATCTACTATCTTGTTTATATTATTTCTTGAAAGTCTTTTAACAATATGATAAAATTTAAGATTGTGTTTTTGTTTCTCTCTCTCAGCCCGATACTCCCAATTCTGGATCTTTCAGTGAGATACTACCCCTGTTCTCCCCTGAGGGCGCTGTCATTAATCTTCTACCTATCTACCTTTGCTTTTTCCATGTGAATTTTTTTAGATGGAGTTCTTGCTCTGTTGCCCAGGCTGGAGTGCAGTGGCACTATCTTGGCTCACTGTAGCCTCCGCTTCCTGAGTTCAAGTGATTCTCCTACCTCAGCCTCCCAAGTAGCTGGGGCTACAGACACCCACCACGTCACTCAGCTAATTTTTGTATTTTTAGTAGAGATGGGGTTTCACCATGTTGGCCAGGCTGGCCTCAAACTCCTGACCTCAATTGATCTACCCTCATTGGCCCCCCCCAAAGTGCTGGGATTACATGTATGTGAAATTTAAAAAAGAAAATGTTACATAACTGCAAGGAAGGCATAAGAAAGACTATTTTCATTTATTTAGTTGATCCCCCTTCTCATTTCCTAATAGTCTGACACTTGTTGCCATGTTTTATTTAATCTTTTTTATTTAATCTTTTAATTAAAAAAAAAAAAAACCCATTAACAGTACATTTTGGTCTAAAATGGTCCCTCTGCTGAAATGCTAGGTGCTAGCTGTAATTCTGGCTTTAAAAACCAAAACCAAATACATAATAAATAAAAATTAGAATTAGTTGCCATTCTACTCCAAACCAGCTAGCCTAGCTGAAGAGAAGAGGGAAGGGGAAGAGGCCAGAGAAAGGAGGAGGCAGTGAAATCTTGGACCTGTGGCTACAGGGACAGCTGAAGGAAGTAGCACAAAGAAAGATCATCCAAGCAGTCCCCGGTAGAGCCCCCACTTTTTGGCAGGGGTAGGATAAGGGTCCTGTGTACCCTCCTACCCTCAATTCATTTGTGTCATAAAGGGAAAAAGTTAAAAGTCAGCTCAGCTTTGGCTTCTGGCCCGAGTTAGGGAGCTTAGAAAGGTAAGCCTTGGTCCAGCTTTGGCAGAATGAGGCCCACAGGTGGGACAATAAGGCACAACCCTGGCTCTGGAGGTCAGGGAGTCAAAGGCAAACAGCTAGGGCCAAATTCTCAGAATAAGGAATGTGAGTTGGAACCCCTACCCCCAGAGAGCTGAGGGAGGACCTCAAAAGCAGTCGGAAGGATGACTCGGAGGATACAGAGGAAAATTCAGCCATTCCCCTCTAAGAAAGGATACAACCAGCCTCCCCCTACCTGGGGATAGGCTGGTTAGAATTTGGTTTAAAGGCAACTGGGTGACAAGAGGGAGGATGTGAAGAACTCTCCTCGCCTTGTCCCTTTTCCCAGAGCTTAAAGTGACCCTATAGTGGGGAGTGGGGATAGTTCCTTGGCTTTATGCATTAATCTGGGAGGCAGCTGGAATAATGGTTCAGTCATTCTTACGATGGTTGTTACTGAGGATGGGGTGGCCATTGGCTAGGGGCCGGCTCTTTGCTCCTCCCCCAACTGCAGCCTCCTCCCCCTCTGAGCTCTCTGTTTCTTCGCGGTCACTGCGTTCATCTTCTACCAGCTGTGGAAAGGGACAAGAAGGGTTATTACATGAGATCCTCAAACCCCTAAGGACTGCTGCTCTCTGAGGGTGGCTTGTTCCTGTTATACCCAGGGCCCCACACTGGCTTTTTTTTATAGTAAGGCCTATACAATGGGAACAGAGTCTTCACCTTTCCAGTTATGAACTTGTGGGCCATGCGCAAAATGAGGTAGGCCCAGAAGATATGCAGCAGCTGTAGAACTCCCATCATGCAGTTGAAGAAGTAATAGCCAAAGAAGGCAGGATAGAGCTCCAGTGGGTACACCAGGGTGCAATGCAGGATCCTGAGGATTCAAGGGGAGAGAGAATTGTAAACATGGGCAGGAACGGGTAAGACACCAGGGAGACGAAGGAAGGGGAGAAAGGCAAGGCTCCTGATTTCAGAACAGGAGTGCAGCCTGGCTGCCTGCTCACCAGAAGGGCAGGATGACCAGTCGAGTGATGATGAAAACGATGGCGAAGACGATGAAGATGTTGTTGCAGGTGTTCTTCCATCCCGCATAGTTAAACATCTTGGCTGACTGCGTAGAGAGCCCCCCCGCCATCATCATGGGCTCCCGACTCCCCCGAGTACATTCCTGCATACACCCCAGTCGGGAGCACTGGCTCTGTGCCCTCCTCCTTGGTCCCAGGATTGTCACCCTCCAAATCCCCACCCGCCACCTCCTTCCCAAAGAAAACCAAGGGACATAAGAGCCTGCAACCAGGGTCTCTGGAGCTGAGGAAGCCTCACCTCTAGCAGGTAATCGGAAGAGTCGTGCAGCGCCATGATGAGAGTCCCAGCTCGGATGTAATTGGCAAACCAGGAAAAGCTGATGAGGATGATGGTGGCCACATGGTGGATGATCTGTTCCTTGAAATCCTGCAGAGATGATGCAGGCCCCAGGGACTTCTTCTTATGCCCCAGCTCTCACTATGTCTTCCTCCCCCTTGCCTTTAGTTTCCCATATCCCAACAGCTCCATCCAGAGTACCCAGAAGTCAAAGGACTGGGTGTTCATCCCAAGGCCTCATGTTGGCTCTTGGGCTTAATTGCACAACCCCTTCACCCACCTTTCGCTTGACATCAGAGGCAATGCTGAAGAGCAGGGACCAGTAGAAGGAAAGTTCAATCATGTAGTACCAATACTGGGAAGGGATAGTGCTCTGGGAGAGGAGAGAGAGGTAAGAGCAAACAGCCCCAAGGGTGTCCCCACTCCACAAACCCTCTTGCCCCTGAGGTTCTCGGTTCCATCACTCCAACCCCTCTGCCGTGGATTCCAAAAGCCATCTCTTCACTGGGGTGTGTCTTAATGTACCCCCATATGAGGAACCAGGACTCATACCTGTATGGGATATCCCTCCCAAACTTTCTTCATGTCATAGAACCAGGGCTTCTGCAGAGAGAGGGTGAGAAGTTAAAAGAGGAGGAACCCGGCCGGTCGCAGTGGCTCACACCTGTAATCCCAGCACTTTGGGAGGCCAAGGTGGCTGGATCACGAGGTCAGGAGTTCAAGACCAGCCTGGCCAATATGGTCAAACCCCATCTATACTAAAATTGCAAAAATCAGCCAGCGTGGTGGCGTGTGCCTGTAATCCCAGCTACCCGGGAGGCTGCGGCAGAAGAATCACATGAACCTGGGAAGTGGAGGTTGCAGTGAGCTGAGATCATGCCACTGCTCTCCAGCCTGGGGTACAGAGTGAGACTCCATCTCAAAAAAAAAAGGGAATCCAAATTCCATGGCCTCACCCAACCTTGCCAGAGAACCTACTCCCCACCCCAGTAATCCCCACTCACATCCACAATGACGGCCATGCCGGCAATGAAGGCGATCAGGTAAAATGTGAATCTCCAGCTGACAGGAAGCAGAAGTGGCTAGGTCAGAGGACAGCACAGTCTCCCAGCAGCCCCCACATACCTGCAGACATCCTCGCAAGATACCGTTAATAACTGAATTCACCTCCTCACGTCTCCCTGCGCACAGCCACCGCCTGCCCCTCCCAGCAAGACACATCAGATCTTCCTTGCCACCCAGCTTCTCCCGCCCCGGCCTCCCCCACCTGGCTTCTCGGAACTTCTTGAGGAGACTGGGCCGGTCCTGGTTGCGGCGGCGGCGGAACCAACGCTCTACCTGACGGCCAGAGAGCCCGCTCTGCCGGGACAAAAGCTCTACCTCCGCCTGGGCAGAGAAGAAGCCCGTTGTTACGTTTACCTTCAGAACTCGGCAGCACCCCCAGCCTCTCCCAGTAACAACCTCGGTCAGCACCACCGCTTCCCCATCTCTTCACCCACCAGAGCGAACATTCAAACCCTTTCCCCTCCCCACCAAACTCAGTGATTCCAAGAGCCAGAGCAGCCTGCGGCTCGTACCTGCTTGGGCTGCTTGCCACTGGTCAGGTAGAAATGTTCCAAGGTGGCGTTGGGAGGTGCCCGCAGCCGAGTTTTCTCCTTGATGTTCAAGAGGGCAGCCAGTGGTGTAGCCACGTACCTGGGACAGGTGTATGAGTAAGGTATCTAGCTTGCTGGGAAGGGAAAGGGCTGCAAGCTAAAGCAACTTTATCCCTGGCCTCAGTTTCCCCAGCTTCCTGGCAACCCCCTTTTCTCTAGCCTCCAGGGCTGCCCATAGCTGACAAAGCTGCCTGTGTTCACTAGTGGCCAGGCGAGTGGCTGGCGGGTGGAGGGTGAGAACAAATAACCATTGATAGAAAGGGCCTGGGGGTGCTGAGCCTTCAGGAAGACAATGGTGCCTTCAGGGGAGGGGGTGCACAGTGGGCAGGAACCTGAGTAGCCAGAACACCAGGGTCTAGGGCTAACTAAACAGCAAGAAACAAACTTGAAGTCCAAGAAACTGCAACAGGCAACTGGGGAAGACGTGAGGGTAGGCTGGAATGCTTACAGCTCAAAGAAGTATCGAATGATGAGGAAGAGCAAGGCCAGGGGCAGCGTGATATAGAGGTCTGAGGCTTTGGCGTACACACGTCCATCTCGGTCTTCTAGGTCAGCCCAGGTCAAGTTCACAGGCAGCCACAGACGTTCCCACCAGAAGTAATCATACAAGGTCTGGAGCATCCTGAGTGAGGCGGGAAAGGTAGAGGGCATCAACAGGGAGCAGCTTTGGGAGAAGAGAGAGACGAATCAAAGTTTTCAGGGTATATCCAGGGGGCAGGGACTGGAGCTCTAGATACAGCCCTGTCCTGGCCATGCGGCCTTGGACAAATCAGTTTCCTCGTCTGTAATACGGTGGCTTTCCGGTTTTAACATTTTCTGTCTACAGTAACCTGTGGATGTGACTGCCTGGAATTGAGAAGCTTGGAGCCTTTACAGCCTCTGATTTCGGGGTGGGGTGGGGGGAAGAACTTGGGGATCTTCTTGTCATTTTGCTCCCTCAACCTGGAAGACAGGCAGGACCTGGCCCCAGAAGCTGCAGCCAAACATCTGAGTCAAGTCCCTCCCTTATCCCCCCTCCTCCGGCGATTTCCTCATGCCTCAAGGCCAACTCAGCTGAAAGCTTCCGAGGGTTTCCCCAAAATATGGAAGGGCTGAGGCTAAACCTTCTTCCCTTTGACCCATCTGAGTATCAGGTCCGTAAAGAAAAATTAAGAGACCAGGGTAGACTGGGCGGTGGCTCAGGCCTGTAATCTCAGCACTTTGGGAGGCCGAGGCAAGCAGATCATTTGAGATCAGGAGTTTGAGACCAGCCTGGGCAACATGGTGAAACCCCATCTCTACAAAAAAATACAAAAATTAGCTGGGTGTGGTGGCCCATGCCTGTAATCCCAGCTAGTCAGGAGGCTGCGGTGGAAGGATCACTTGAGCCTGGGAGGCGGAGATTGCAGTGAGAGTGGATTGAACGCGCCACTGTACTCTATCCTGGGTGACAATAAGACTTTTTTTTGTTTTTAAAAAATGCCGGGCGCGGTGGCTCAAGCCTGTAATCCCAGCACTTTGGGAGGCCGAGGCGGGTGGATCACGAGGTCGAGAGATCGAGACCATCCTGGTTAACATGGTGAAACCCCGTCTCTACTAAAAATACAAAAAAATCAGCTGGGCATGGTGGCGCGTGCCTGTAATCCCAGCTACTCAGGAGGCTGAGGCAGGAGAATTGCCTGAACCCAGGAGGCGGAGGTTGCGGTGAGCCGAGATCGCGTCATTGCACTCCAGCCTGGGTAACAAGAGCGAAACGCCGTCTCAAAAAAAAAAAAAAAAAAAGGCAAGCCAAAAGAAAGCAAAATTATGTCCCCAAATGATGCTGAGCTCTAAAACAATCACTGGACATCAAACTCCTACACACAAGGTTGACACTCCACACCAAGCCATCTAGACCTTACACAGAAGGCAGAAGGGCTCTATATGTAAGACTTTTTTTTTTTTGAGACAGTCTCACTTCGTCACCAGGCATCAGGCTGGAGTGCAGTGGCGCGACCTCGGCTCACCGCAACCTCCGCCTCCTGGGTTCAAGCAATTCTCCTGCCTCAGCCTCCGAGTAGCTGAGACTACAGGCGCGCACCACCACACCCAGCTAATTTTTTTGTATTTTCAGTAGAGACGGGGTTTCACCATGTTGGCCAGGATGGTCTCGATCTCTTGACCTCGTGATCCACCCGCCTTGGCCTCCCAAAGTGCTGGGATTACAGGCGTGAGCCACCGCGCCCGGCCAAGACTTTTTAGAAAGAAAAGTGAGGGTAGGGCTGCAGAGTCAAGGATTGTGGGGCTGGGAACCAAGACACTAGACCAATACATTTGGTGGAACGAAATGCTATTATTTTATTTTCTTTTGAGACAGGGTCTTCCTCTGTCACCCGAGCTGGGGTGCAGTGGTACATTCACGGCTCACTGCAACCTCCACCTCCCTGCCTCAACCTCCTAAGTAGCTGGGACTATAGGCGCACATACCACATCTGGCTAATTTTTGAATTTTTTTTCTTTGGTAGAGACAGGGTTTTGCCATGTTGCCCAGGCTAGTCTTGAACACCTGGACTCAAGCAATCTGCTGGCCTTCGCCTCCCAAAGTGCTGGGATTACAGGCGTGAGCCACGGTGCCTGGCCAGAGCTATTTCATATAACCAAATGCTCATCCAGAAAATACAACCCTGCAGGGGAATACCCATACCCCTTGAGTCTAGGAAAGAGCCGCTATGTACACCTCCTCCCCCCACCAAAAGAGGAAGGAGCGCGGTGGAAGTGACCACTCAGATACCCCGAGGGAGGGAAGGAACGGTCTGTGTGTAGCTCAAGAGGCAGGAGCAGCTGCTTGGAGCTGAGAGGAATGGCCGATGGCCCGGAGGAGCCAGGGATGCTGGGTCCAGCACACCACCTGGCAGTCCTGGGACTCAGCAAGCAGCAGCAGCAGGATGACCAGGACAGTCTTTTCCAGGGTCCCTGGTCCTCGTTCTCCTCCTGGGAAGGAGGTGAGGCAGTGGGATTCGGGTTGGCCCAGAAAGTGAAAGCTCAGACAGAAGGAAGGTGGTCCCCTTCCACATGGTAAGAAGAGAGAGTGGGGAGACTGTTATCCACAGTGACCTAGAGACCAGTTGGTGCCACTGACTGAAGAGGAGCCCTCAGACCACAGCTGGGCTGGGCTGGCCCTGCTGCTGCTCTGACAGCCCCCGCTCCATCCCCACCCGCCGCAGAAGCCCTTGCGAAATCCCTCAGCCTGTCACGGGTCAGTATTCCAGCTCAAGGACTTTACCCCCTTGTCCCCACTCCTGGTCACTGATCTCTCGAATGAAATCAGAGGTCAGCACTGCCAGTAAAGGAGCTTCAGCTCCACCTTCTCCCCTCCTCCTCCCCCTATCACACACGCACATTCCAGGCACTGCCCCTGCCCCCCTCCACCTCAGCCAGAATAAATATTTAATTAAAGAGATGGAAGCCTTCTGAACTGAACAAAATTAAATGTAATTATCCACAGTGGAACTCCCTCCACCACACACACACATACACACACATACACACACACACACACACACACAACTTTTCCTAGAGAAAAGTTGTAGAAAATTGAATAGAGAAGGGACGATACTGAACACCTCCATGTGTTTGCACATGGCCCCCTCTTCTCACTTTTTTTGCTCAGCCAGATTGAAAGTGAGTCACCTGACTGCTGTCTCTTGGAGCCCAACTTCTCCTCCGCAGAAATGTAAAGCCAAAGGTACCGTGCTGCCCAGGCAGTCCTAGACTTTGGGTCCCATCCCCAGCCAGGTCGGTGAAAACCGGCAGGGATGTTTCTCTAGTCAGGCGGCAGGCTGGAGTCCCAGAGGGAGGGCAGAGCCCTTGCTGGACTCCTGGGGCCCAGGAATGTCTCATGCCGGCAAAGCAGGTGAGGAGCTGGGGAAGGGGGTGGGGGACAGGCAAAGTAGGCGCCAGAGAATGGTCAGACACCTGGGCAGTGCAACTTCTCACTCCCCAGGAGGAGACAGAGCCTGTCCTCTTCCGCTACAAGCAGAGAGAGTGGAAGACAGGGAAATGCACACTAATGGGGACTCTTAGACTGGGGCTGCAGGCTTCCCATGAGCACAGCCCTCCCGGGTGGGCCTGTTCCTCCATTAGTAGAAAGGCACTACCCCCATCTCCCCAGCAGGGAGGCCCGAGATTCCGCAGGGTCAGGACCTCTGACTCAACAGCATGGGAGGGGAAAACAGCTGGGGCCCGGCCGGCCTCACTTACACATCCCCGCAGAACCCTCGGCTCCCCAAGGCAGTGCTGGGGCGGCCTCCGGGCATCAGCACACAGATCCAAGCAAGATCCCATCAACAAGAGGCTGGGGCAAGCAAAGGTGATGTGTGCACAGGGCAGGGAGACACCCCTGTTTTTCCAGGTGCCCGGGGCCTTCAGGCCCTTGATTGCTTGTGGAGAAAAATCACAGCTACAAACACTTTTCCACCAAGAATTCACTCCTTCAGACCCACGAAGAGACATGGTATCTGTCTGTCTGCCTACCTTCTCTCTCACATACATACCTACCTTGGAGGCACAGAAGCCACTTTCTGAGGCACAGGCTGGAGAGGGGCCAGAAGAGCAGGGATTTCTCTGGCATTGTATTACCAGGAACTTGAGCAGGACTCTGCCCAGCCCCAACCTTTGCCCTGACTCTGACTGACATCCCTGCAAGACCCCTCTAGGTGGAGGAAAGGAGGAGAGGATCCCCAAGGAAGTTTGCAGATCCAAAGGGCTGAGAGGGCAGAAGTTTGGGGCTGAGAGGAAGGAATTCTCAGACTTCACGTGGTCAGTCTGCCTGGCTCTCAGTCTGGAGGAATAACGGAGAACAGAAAAGGGTTATTGACAAGGGAGGAGAGAGTGACAGAGGTCCCACCAGCTCCCTGCGTGCACTGAAGACCTGAATAATCTTCCCTGTTGAAAACTTCCTTTCCAGGCAGCAGCAGCAGGTCATGAACTAGAACTAGAGGTCTACAAGCATGAATGCAGTCAAGAAGAGGCTGCAGGATGGGCCTCAGAATAAGCCAGATTGTAAAAAAGAGGTGGGTGAGAGGCAGTAAGAACAGCGGTCCGCAGCCGCATCTGGCCTACAGCTCGTCTGTAAAGTCCCATCAAAGGCCTCCAGAGACCCGAACGCTGCAGGAGACCATGGTCCCAGGGGCAGGGAGAGACAGGCAGGTTGGAGAGACAGCTGGGGCGGTGCTGAAGGACACAGTGAAGCATCAGCCAGCCTGTGGCCAGTGGCAGGAGAAGAGAAAGCCCTTCCTCCCAGGGAAAATCTGGCCAAAGGTCCCAGTGAGGGAAGTCGGGGACCAGGGCAGAAAAGGCTCTCTCTCTGGAACAGAGACTGTGCAGATCACGGTGCGGTCAGGGCCAGGTTCTCGGGGACAGGGCTGCAGACAAGTCCTTACCCTTAGGAGCCCCTTTACAAGCGCAGCCAGTCACACCCAGGTGCGGTCACCCCAACTCCGGCATAGGGCAGCAACCCCCACCCACCCCTGCCCCAACACAGATACGAGGGTGACTGCCTGCTAGAGTCCTTCCCGGACTCAATTATCCGGGAAAGGGGGTTCAGTGCATTCGTCACGGTTCTCAGAAGCCCCTGAACCTGGGCCTGGCAACTCAGGTGACTGAAATCAGGTTTTGATGCCAGGGGCCAGGCTTAGGGAGGAACTCCCAGTGCAGGCCAGAGACGAGTGCTCCACACCTGCAGCCAACCCACTTGCCACCGGCCTCTGGTGGTTAACAAGCTGCGGCCCGCCCGGAAAGCCAGTTCCACCGGGAGCTCCCTTGCCAGCCACTCACACCTCATAACGGTATAGGAACCTTAGCCCTCCCCGGCAGGGGCAGGCGCTGCGGGCCGCTCCTTCCTGTTTCCCGTTAAGCACATGGAAGCTTTGACCTCGCCTGGGAGGTGGGCCGGTAGGAAGAAAACGGAGCAGGGCCCCCGAGCCGCGGGACGCGTCCAGGCCGGGGCAACCCCGCGGGCCGCTGCCAGGGTGGAGGCTCTGGCGCCGACAGTCCACCCCCCAACAAAGGGGCGCCGCGGCTCGGCCCGGGCGCCCGCCGCCCCCGTGTCCCCACCTCCCGCCCTACCTGTTGCCCCGGAGGGCGTCTCAGGCTCGGGGCGGCGCTCCAGAGGACGCCGCGGCGCCAGGCCCGCCGGCCCCGGCCGCTCCCTGGAGGCGCTACGCCCGCCCTCCCCGGCCGCCGCCATGAGCGCCCGCAGCGCCCCCCGCCAGCGCCGCCCCCCCGACCCCACGGCCCTCCCAGCCCGGCCCCTCCGCGGCCCCGCGACCACGCGGACCCCGGGGCTCCCAGCTTTTCCGCGGTCCCTTCCGACCCCGCGTGGGGCTCCGGCGCCGGGCGGGGGCCCTGACTCACTCGGCGGCAGCGCTGGCGGGGCCGGGGCCGCTGCTCCGTGCGCTCCGTGTGCACCGTCTGCCCGGGTGGCAGCTCCGAGGCCCCTCGGCCTGGCTCCCCGCGCCTCTCCTCCCCCTTCCGCCCGCCCGCCCGCGCCGCCCTCGCCGCCCTCGCCGCCCTCGCCGCCCTCCCTCCTCCGCCCGCCGAGCCCAGTCGAGCTGAGCCCGAGCCCAGCCCGGAGAGAAAGGCCGCGAGCAGCTCCGGGGCCGGGAGCCTGGGCGTGGACGGGAGGGGAGGGCGGGGCGGCCTCTGCGCTGCGGCTGCCCCTTCCCCCCGCGCGGGCGCGGGGACCCCAGCCCTCCGCTCCCGGCCCCGGAGCCGCGCCCGCGGCCGTCACCACGCGCGGGAGAAGCCCCCGACGGGGGGAGGCGGGTCTGGGCTCCTCTGGCCACTTCGGGGTGGGAGGTCGCCCACCGGGACCGACACAGACGCACTGGGTGCCGCGGGGTCCCGGCACCCGAGCGGCGGCGCCCTTGCCCCCCACCCCTGCCACCGCCAACTGCAGTGCGGCCCCCGCGGTGGCACATTCCACCTCCAGCCCCACGGGGCGCCGGCGGAGAGGGCGCAGCCCGGGGGTCCAGCCCAAGTGCCTCGCGGCGAAGCTGAAACCTCTCCCGGGGCTGACCGAAGCAGCCGACCCTCTAGACCCAGTCAAAGCCTGCGACCCCTCGGGTGACCGTCGCCTACCCCGCCGTGAAAGCCGCGGCCTTTCCACCTGGGTGCTACAGAACCTACCCCCGTGGCCGTAAAGAGCAAACCCGAACTTGCGCACACCCGAGGGCCCTGTCTGAAAGAGCCACCCAACTTTTGTTTTGTAGAAAGTATTTGGATTTTCCAAAACTACTTTTATCCGTATTCGATTTCATGTTAAAAAGTGTTTTCCAGCCGGGCGATGTGACTCACGCCTGTAATCCTAACACTGTGGGAGGCCGAGGCGGGCGGATCACCTGAGGTCGGAGTTCAAGACCAGCCTGACCAACATGGTGAAACCACATCACTACTAAAAATACAAAAAATAACCGGGAGTGATTGCCCACGCTTGTAATCCCAGCTACTTGGGAGGCTGAGGCAGGAGAATTGCTTGAACCTGGGAGGTGGAGGTTGCAGTGAGCCAAGATTGCGCCATTGTGCTCCAGCCTAGGCGACACAGCAAGACTGTCTCAAAAAAAAAAAAAAAAAAAAATAGTTTTCCAGCCGGGTGCGGTGGCTCACTCCTGTAATCCCAGCACTTTGGGAGGCGGAGGTGAGCAGATCACGTGAGGTCAGGAGTTTAAGACCAGGGCGGTCAACATACCGAGACCCTACCTTTTAAATTTTTTTATAAGTGTTTTCCCCTTGAATAGTGTGGTAAAAATGAATGTTTCAGGAAGATGCAACATGTTTTTCCTAGAAAGCTGGCCTTAGCTCTTAACCTGAACGAATGTTGACTAAGGTGTATCTGTGGGCTCACATACAGGGAGAGCTGCGGCTTACTCCGTGGAGAGGTACCTTCATCAAATTTCTTACCTTGAGAAAGTGTTGCCTTTTTTATGCTGCCGCAGTCTGAGCCTCTGACAGTAGCTCGGTTTATCTGGTAAAATCCTGTAGGAAGGAGTGTGACCCCCACGAATCCAGCTAGGGGGCTCATCCCTCACCTCAGGATCTTTCTGGAGGGTAGGGAGGCAGAGACTGACCAACTCACCTGTTTGTTCAGCTGCTCTTTTCTTGGGGACCTGCAACCCAGGCACACCATGGGAGCAAAGAGAGTCACAGTCCCTAACCAGCTCCCAGGGCTTCTCCTGGCTCTTCCCTTGACTGATTTCCCAATTTCCAGCAACCCCTCCAGCCATGTTTTCTCCTCCTTCCCTTATTAGCGGATCTTCTGTCTTATCTTTCTTTTCTTTCCTTTCTTCTTTTGGAGACTGGGTCTCACTCTCACTGCAGCCTCGACCTTCTGGGCTCAAGCAATCCTCCCCCCTCAGCCTCCCAAGTAGCAGTGACCACAGGTGGTGCCACCACACCGGGCTCATTTTTGTATTTTTGATAGAGACACAAGATTTCACCATGTTGCTCAGGCTCTTCATGAACCCCTGAGCTCAAGTGATCCGCCCGCCTTGGCCTTTCTTGATTTTGTTTTGTTTTTGTTTTGAGACGGAGTCTCGCCCAGGCTGGAGTGCAGTGGCACAATCTCGGCTCGCTGCAACCTCTGCCTCCTGGGTTCAAGCAATCCTCCTGCCTCAGCCTCCCGAGCAGCCGGGATTACAGGCATATGCACCACCACACCGGGCTAATTTTTTAGTAGAGACAGAGTTTCACCGTGTTGCCCAGGCTGGTCTCAAACTCCTGAGCTCAGGCACTCTGCCCGCCTTGGCCTCCCAAAGTGCTGAGATTACAGGCGTGAGCCAACTTGAAGGCCAGTTGTCTCTTTCTACCCCTTTGTAACTCTCCTCCCTCAGCCTTCAATGCCAAAGTGCCCTCTTCGTTTCTTCAGTGCCCTCCCCAGAGTCCTTATCTGCTACACACCTACACACCTTTTTTTCCAGCACAGTTCCAGGGGCTCCTCTTTGGGCCCCAGCTCTCCTTTGGGTCTCTAACACTCTCCACACCTTCATCCTACTCATCTTCCTTCTTTTAGTTTTGAATCCCTTTCTTAGGTGGTTTTCCTAAGTGCCAGGCTTTCCTGTAGTTCCCACCAGACTCTCCAAATGCTTCCTCAGGAGGACTGAAGACTGGCTAATTTTTTTTTTTTTTTTTTTTAAGATAACAGAGGGGAGGGGAAGTCCTGGGGCTGAAGTTGGATAACCGGGGCCTGAGAAATAAAGATAAGAGGGTATACTCCTCCCCCGGGGGACAAAGGAGAAGGTGGATGGAGATGGGGAAACTGGGCCTCCGCCAGCACTGGGATGATGCCACCAGCCCTGCCGACATGCTTGGGGAGCACACACACCACTTGCCCTGGCTGGACCAGCGACTGTGATCGCCACCCTTCCAACCCATCCCCCGACGCCCAGGCTGGCACGGCCACGCCCACAGTGCCCCAAGTCCTGCCTGCCTTGCAGTGACTCACTTCCTCTGTATGGGCTGCTGAGGTGTCCCAAGGAGAGGACAGGCCATCTCCAGGCCTTCAGCCCAGAGTGCAGATATCTGACCAGGTTTCGCAGATGAGCAAACATGCGTGGAGCCCAAATGTGGAAGGTGGGTTTATCAGGTCAGGTGGGACTGTTAACACTGAAGCCTATTTGGCTAAGAAGCCGAGCCTGGCTAGTGCCTAAGAGAGATTCAGGGGCCAGGAGTTGCAGGGAGGAAACATTTCCTAACAAGAGGTAAAATAGCCAAGAGGAGTTTCTATGTATTCTGAAATCAGGCAATGGAAAGTATTTGCAGAAAAGCAATGTAGGGACCGGGCACGATGACTCACGCCTGTAATCCCAGCACTTTGGGAGGCCAAGGTGGGTGGATCACCTGAGGTAAGGAGTTCAAGACTAGCCTGGCCAATGTGGTGAAACCCCGTCTCTACTAAAAATACAAAAATTAGCTGGGCATGGGGACGCATGCCTGTCCCAGCTACTTGGGAAGCTGAGGCAGGAGGATCGCTTGAACCCAGGAGGGGGAGGTTGCAGTGAGCCGAGATCGCGCCACTGCACTCCAGCCTGGGTGACAGAACGAGACTCTGTCTCAAAAATAAATAAAAGGCCGGGTGCAGTGGCTTACCCCTATAATCCCAGCACTTTGGGAGGCCGAGGTGGGTGGATCACCTGAGGTCAGGAGTTTGAGACCAGCCTGGCCAACATGGTGAAACCCTGTCTCTACTAAAAATACAAAAATTAGCTGGGCATGGTGGTGGGTGCCTGTAATCCCAACTACTTGGGAGGCTGAGGCAGGAGAATCACGTGAACCCGGGAGACAGAGGTTACAGTGAGCCGAGATCACACCACTGCACTCCAGCCTGGGCGACAGAGTGAGACTCGGTCTCAATAGATAACTAAACAAATAAATCAATGAAAGCAATGTAGGACTTGGGCGCTGAAGAGGTGGACCGGGCACGCAGCGGAGGCACTGTATGTGGCTGGCTGCCTTTCCCCTGTATTCCGCTAAGAGGGAGCCCAAATCCGCTTTGCCCACACCGAGGGATGAAGAAAACACCGAGCGGCAGTTGAGAAACCTGGATGCCGGTTCCAACTCTGCGGCCTTGGGAAGTCACTCGGCCTCCTTGAGTCAGTCATGAAAGGGTGGTAGATGAGATCTTCTCTAAGATTTCCTCCAACTCTCCAGTTCTAAAATGTACCGCATGGGGGTGGAAGGTGATCCGTACGTCTGACAGCAGCTGCAGTCTGGCCCTGAAGTTGAACAAAACAGCACCCAGGGAGAGCAGCGCGCTTGCACCAGGCTTCCGTGCAGCGACCGTGAAGGCATCACACACACACACACACACACACACACTCCTCACAAGCAGGGACTTCGCTTCTGCCACGTGACCGAGCTTCTGCCGGCCTTTCCAAAGTCAGAGTTCAGCCTGGCGGATTGGCCGGGAGTCCCCTGGAGACGTTTGGCGCGGGGGAAGCAGGAGGCCTCACGGTTCCTTCAGTTCCCCTTAAGTCTGCAGGGAAGGTAGCCAGGTACAGAAAGCCGAGGGCCGGGGGTCCCCAGCTGCTGAGCAGCCTCCCATGGCTACCCAGCCTAAGTGCGGTCACCCAGTCTCCCGCACGTGTCCGAGGTCAGCCTCGGCGGCTCCCCTGCGTAAGATCTACCTGAGGCTCTTCCCCTGATGCTACTCGCATGCCAGGGCCACCCAGGAACCTGGCGTCCTCAGGAGGCTGCACTTCCCACGTGGGCTGAGACCGCCCCCTGGTAGGTGGGGCTGGAGCCAGAGACCTCAAGGGACCACTAGGGGGCCCCAGACGCTCAGGGGCTGCGCGCGCCCTCTTGTGGCCATTTTGGGATTGGCAAGCAAAGTTTCAGAAGGGAGCCAAGATCTGACTTCTCAGAGAGGTTAAGTAGCAACAACAGTAACAGTTACCGTATCACAATGCTTACTGTTATATTAGTTAACATTGTGACATTTCCACTTAACGGCGCTGTGCCCACAACTCTTCTAAGTGCTTTATATGCACTGTACTTATTTCTCACAACAACCTACAACGCGAACATCACTGTGTGTCTGTTGATGAGGAATGTGAGCACAGAAAGGTTCAGGTAGTTGCCCAAGGTCACACAGAAGACCAGAATCTCGCCTCTGAGAATCCTGGCTCCAGACGCTTTGTTTTCACCCACCACGCACGCTGAGACTGAGTCCCATTTTTGGGTTGTCAGGGCACACTGTAAACTATAATTTCAGATAAACAAAAAGTAATAATTACAGGAGGTGGCTCACACCTGTAATCCCAGCACTTTGGGAGGCCGAGGTGGGCAGATCACCTGAGGTCTGAAATTTGAGACCAGCCTGACCAACATGATGAAACCCCGTCTCCACTAAAAATGCAAAAATCAGCCAGGCATGGTAGCAGACACCTATAATCCCAACTACTCAGGAGGCTGAGGCAGAAGAATCACTTGAACCCTAGAGGTGTAGGTTGCAGTGAGCCGAGATAGCACCACTACATTCCAGCCTGGGCAACAAAGTGAGTGAGACTCTGTCTCAAAAAAAAAAAAAAAAAAAAAAAAGCAGGCCGGGCGCGGTGGCTCAAGCCTGTAATCCCAGCACTTTGGGAGGCCGAGGCGGGTGGATCACGAGGTCGAGAGATCGAGACCATCCTGGTCAACATGGTGAAACCCCGTCTCTACTAAAAATACAAAAAAATTAGCTGGGCATGGTGGCACGTGCCTGTAATTCCAGTTACTCAGGAGGCTGAGGCAGGAGAATTGCTTGAACCCAGGAGACGGAAGTTGTGGTGAGCTGAGATCGCGCCATTGCACTCCAGCCTGGGTAACAAGAGTGAAACTCCGTCTCAAAAAAAAAAAAAAAAAAAAGTATATTTCATGAAATATTTGGGTCATACTTGTACCAACAAATGATTCCTCATTTATGTGAAATTCTAATTGAGCTGCATGTCTTGTATTTTTCTCTATTTAATCTAAAAACCCTAATTTACAAGGCACTTTTCTCGACCACACGCAATTGCACATATTACCCCATTTTTATATTTTTATTTTGCATTATTAGTTCAGTAGCTTTGGGGGAGGAGGTGGTGTTTCTCTAGAGGTCACATTACTTCATTTAATCATCCCAGGAAACCTGTCCTCGGAGGCGCCAGCATGTTCCACCGCCTCCGTCTCTCTCATTTAGAAAGCTGAAGGACTAGCAAAGCTTCCAGAACATAGATGGCAGAGCCGGGGATTGAACCTTCAGTCTCCAGTTCTGACACAGGTGCATGTTTTCCACTTCAACAGGAGAGAAAGTGAGGCGCCGTGATCACCACCGCAGACATGTCCCTTCGTGTCGTGTCCTCCAGCCTGGTCTACTCAGTGTGCCGGAGCCGCTGCAGTCCCTCCTCCAGGGATACAGGAATCCCAGCGGAGTCCTTCCTAGGTTGGGAGGGAGGCAGAGGAGTGGAGGCAGGCCTCTAGCTTCCGTGACCCTCCAGAGAGGCAGGAAGGAGACTGGGTTCAGACCCAAGGGAGCCAGCTGTGAGGCCGGAGCAGCTGCTGCGTGGGGGCGCCGGGGCTCGGCAGGGCTGTTCACCTGCTGCTCTGCGCACAGACAGCCTCAAGCCCAGCTGCTGCGGTTGCAGCTAAAACAGCCAAAGGGCCCCGGCTGCGGAAGGCAACAGAAGGAATCTAAGAAACCAGGCCAGGGAGCCTCCCCCATCTCCCTGTTGCCTTTTGGGAGCGCAGCGCTTCCCTCTGAAGGTAACACCCTTTGCATTTTTCTCTCTTGACTCTGTTCCTCAGCTTCCACCCCCAAATACTTGGGCCCTTCCTTCTCCACAGATATCAACAGTCCCCGGGCCCTCTCCACCCAGGCTGGCTGGCTCTAATAAGGCAGCAGTCAAGGGAGTTTCTGGGCTGGGACCCCCTCTGGGGTGCAGGCTGGGGTGCGCTGCTGGTATGTGCCCCGACAGGTTTTTCCCTATCAGCCTTGAAACCAGCCTGCAGCCTGTCTGACCTGCCCCCCAGGGAGCTGGAGCCAGGGGCAGAGCCAGGTCAGAAGCCGGACCTTGTGACTAGGCCTCTGTGGTCCCACCTGGACCTGCCAGGGAAGGCGGTGCACAAAGCCGCCTGTGTGTGAGGCTGAGCCGCTGTGAGGCTGAGCGGAGTTTACCCACGTGGGTTGAGACCCAGTTCCTGGGAAAAGAGATGATGGGCAGGAAGGCGTCTGCACGTGGGACTCTCCCGTTCCTCTCCCACGTCGGGGAGGGGCCAGAGCCAGACAGCAGCTGGGTTGGTCCCTGAGCGAGGTCCTCTGACTGGCTGTTCAGCCTAGGCTGCACACGCCCCCCTTTCCTCTACCAGGCCACCCCGGAGCTGGTCCTCTCACAGGCGAGCCACCAGCCCACGACAAGGACACCCACCTCGCCCCTCGCACCTCTAGGTCAGCACTAGGCCTGCGCCCCCGTCCCGGAGACCAGTCGACTGCTTGGGAGAGGGAAGAATGAGCTTTCCTCTTCCAACCCGAGAGCGCCTCCCGTCCCGTCCAGGAATCCATGTACTTTCGAGAACGCTTGCTCACATCAGCGCAGAGATTGCACCTGCTGACCTCGAGATTCCGGCCCCCGGCTCCGAGGGTGAGAGGCCGCCGAGCAGGTAGGCAGTCGTGCTGGCGGGACGTGAGCTCGGCCTGTCACCTGGGGCTGCGGGTCGGGGAAGATGCTATTTGGAGTTGTCTCCCGCTCTGCAGGCTTCATCCTGCCAACTCACCTCAGCCCCCCTACACTGCCCCGGAAGACCCCAGCCAGGCCCGAGAAGGAGGGTCAAAGACCTCAGAAGTGGGGCATCTACCCCAGACCAAGACCTGAGGAGCCTTGGTGCTGACCCTGGCGTCGGGGAGGGCTGGCGCCTGGTCCAGGAGCATCCCACATCAATCCCCACTTCCTAAAGGAACGGAGAGAGCTGGGGAAGGTGGGGGCCCCCCTCTTACCCCACCATTTCAGCTCCAGTTCTGGCTCCAAGCCTAAGCAGGATGATCTTTTTTTCTGCAGCAAGGGAAAGAAGTGACTGGAACCCAGGCTCCAAGGTCTGGGGGGGCGGGGGGCGGTCATAAGGAGTCCACAAAGGGCTGGGGAATTCAGCTCTGTGGGTTCCTGTTCCTTCCCCAGGACAGCCAGTAGCAGCATGTCTGTGAATGGCAGTAAGATGGCACCATCCGTCACCCAGGAGATCCTCAGCCACCTGGGCCTGGCCAGCAAGGTAGGTGCTGTTGAGATTTTAGACGTCACTTTTAACATCTCAGCTCCAGCTGTGAGAGGATGGGAGGCAGGAAGTAGAGCACAGGCCCTGAGAGGGGGTGGGCAGCCTGGCCCCTGCCAACCGCCCCGTGCTCCCACAGACTGCAGCGTGGGGGACCCTGGGCACCCTCAGGACCTTCCTGAGCTTCAGCGTGGACAAGGATGTGCAGAGGCTGCTGAGGGCCATTACCGGCCAAGGTGAGCCCCTTCCCCTCCGCACTTGAGGCTGCCTTTTAGAGCCACTCTGTAGACCACGGAGGACCCAGGAGGGAGGAACTAGCCATGCTGGGGAAACGTTCGTGGATGGCCTTCATTCTTTCGTGCCAGGCACTGCAGTAGGTGTGTCATACCCATCTTCACAACAGCCCTGTAAGGCAAGGCTTATTATTTGCATTTTCCAGATGAGGAAACTGGGCCTCAGGGAGATGAGGAGGCTTGCCCAAGGTGGCTCAGCTCGTAATGACAGAACCGGGATTCTCATCTAGGTCAACCAATCCCCCCAAATCATTTTTTCTTACCACCCCACCAGGCCACCTTTGCCCTGGTCTGGGTCAGATTTGCATGCTGTTTTGGCATTTTATTTGCAACTTCTTTTGAGATCAAATGGAAGGGGGTGAAATAGCTGATGCTCCTTTCCTTCCTAACCCTTTTCCTGGAGCTCCTTCCCTCCTCCAGGGAGTAGGGGCATCCCAACTATGTAAAGGTCCTGCTGGGCCGGGCACGGTGGCTCACACCTGTAATCCCAGCATTTTAGGAGGCCAAGGCGGGCGGGTCAAGAGGTCAAGAGACAGAGACCATCCTGGCCAACATGGTGAAACCCCATCTCTACTAAAAATACAAAAATTAGCCAGGCGTTGTGGCGTGCGCCTGTAGTCCCGGCTACTTGGGAGGTGAGGCAGAGAATCGCTTGAACCCGGGAGGCAGAGGTTGCCGTGAGCCGAGATCGCGCCCTGCACTCCAGTCTGGCAGCAGAGCGAGACTCCATCTCAAACACAAAGACCCTGCTCACAGCCAGCCCTCATCTCGGTTCAGGTGTGGACTGCTGTGCCATTGTCGAGGTGCTGACCAACCGGAGCAGAGAGCAAAGGCAGCTCATCTCTCGAGCTTTCCAGGAGCGCACCCAACAGGTGAGACCACGCTGACCTCCCACAGCAGTGGACTGGGGTGGGAGACCCCCTGGAGGACTCGCGAGACGGCAACAGCCACAGGGGATGAAACCCAGCCCAATCTTCCCAAACCAAACCTCCCCACGCTTCTGGGCTCCTGCCCCTCACCCTCGTGCCCCTGCTGTGGGGACAATCGATTGTAGGACCTGCTGAAGTCCCTACAGGCAGCGCTTTCTGGCAACCTGGAGAGGATCGTGGTGGCTCTGCTGCAGCCCGCAGCCCAGTTTGACGCCCAGGAATTGAGGACAGTGCTGAAGGTAGCAGGAGGGGAGACTTGCTGGGGTGTCTGGGGATGGGAGAAAGCTTCGCCCGCTCCAGAGTCCCCTTCTCGTCATCCCATATTGTCCCTTAGAAGGAGAAGCGGCCAGCGTCTGCCCGTCTGTCTGCCATTCGAAGGACCTGGCCGGTCTCAGAGTCGACTCCCAATTTCCTGTAGGCTTCAAATTCTGCTGTGGATGTGGCCATGGAAATTCTTGCCACCCGAACCCCAGCCCAGCTGCAGGAGTGCCTGGCAGTCTACAGACACGGTAGGAACACGGAGGGAGGGGCCCCCGGTGCGGAGCAGGGTCTGTAGGCGGCCTCTCCTCTCCTGCACTCCCCATAGGTGAGCTATCTGGCAACCTGGCCTCCTAAGTTCCATCCCCTTGTGGTCTTTCCTCCTTCCCCAACCGGTGCTCCCGAGGGGAGAGAGCCAGTGAACTGGGGTGACAAACCCTCTGGAGGACTCGAGATCATTAAAAAAAAAGAGAAGCAAAACTGGGCGTGGAGGCTCATGCCTGTAATCCCAGCACTTTGGGAGGCCGAGGCCAGTGGATCATGAGGTCAGGAGTTCAAGACTAGACCGGCCGACATGGTGAAACACCGTCTCTACTAAAAAATACAAAAATTAGCTGGGCCTGGTGGCTTGTGCCTGTAATCCCAGCTACTTGGGAGGCTGAGGCAGGAGAATTGCTTGAATCAGGACCTGGGAGGTGGAGGTTGCAGTGAACTGAGATCACGCCACTGCACTCCAGCCTGGGCTACAGAGCAAGACTCCATCTCAAAAAAAAAAAAAAAAAAAAAAAAGCAGCAGCAGCAGCAGCACGGCTGGGCATGGAGGCTCACACCTGTAATCCCAGCACTTTGGGAGGCCAACGTGGGCAGATCACCTAAGGTCGGGAGTTCGACACCAGCCTGACCAACACGGAGAAACCCCGTCTTTACTAAAAATACAAAAAATTAGCCAGGTGTGATGGCACATGCCTGTAATCCCAGCTACTTGGGAGGCTGGGGAAGGAGAATCACTTGAACCCAGGAGACAGGAAATTGGGAGTCTACTCTGAGACCGGCCATGTCATTAGGATGGCAGACAGACGGGCAGTTGCGGTGAGCTGAGATCATGCCATTGTCCTCCAGCCTGGGCAACAAGAGTGAAACTCTATCTCAAAAAAAAACGAAAACAAAAACAAAAACCAAGCAGGCCAGGCACAGTGGCTCATGCCTGTAATCCAAACACTTTGGGAGACTGAGGTAGGCGGGTTGCTTGAACCCAGGGGTTCAAGACCAGCCTGGGCAACATAGAAAAACCCCATTAGTGCTAAAAAAAAAAAACAAAAAAAAACAGCTGGGCATGGTGGTGCATGCCTGTGGTCCCAGCTACTCAGGAGGTTGAGGTGGGAGGATCACCTGAACTGAGCTTGGGAAGTTGAGGCCATGGTGAGCTGAGATCATGCTATTGCCATTGCAATAGCATGGGTGACAGGAGTGAGAGTATGTCTCTCTCTCTCTCTCTCTCTCTGTCTCTGTCTCTCTCTCTCTCTCTCTCTCTCTCACACACACACACACACACACACACACATATAAAAAGAGAGAAGCAATGATTAACCATCTTAATCTGGAGCTCCCTCCAAGGCAGATTCCAAAGTGATAGTCCCAAAGGTATTCATGTCACCTTCCCAGCCCCTTGCCGTCCCTGTCATCACACCACATTCCAAGCTGAGCCCAGCCTTGCCGCAGCCTGGGGGAAAGATGGGAACCTGCCCTCTGAGTCATGGGTGTCACCTCTCGTGCCCCTGATGGCTGTCCTTGCTTGGCTGCAAGTGTCTCCCCCACTAATTTGTGGCTTCTTCCCATCCTCATCTCACCACCCCTTCCCCACCCTCACCACGTTGTCTTGCTTTCTAATTTTCCTCTGATGTGTAATCTTGGCCTACATTCTTCTTTTGAGACAACATCTTGCCCTGTAGCCCAGACTGTGAGTGATGTGATTGTGGCTCCCTGTAGCTCTGACCCTCCTGGGCTCAATCCTCCCACCTCAGCCTCCGAAGCAGCTGCGACCACAGGTGTGCCACCACCATGCCCAGCTATTCTTGTATTTTTTGTAGAGATGGGTTTTGCTGTGTTGTCCAGGCTGGTCTCAAACTTCTGGGCTCAAGCCATCCTCCTTCCTCGGTGTTGCAAAGTGCTGGGATCACAGGCACGAGCCGCCACCCCAGCTGTGGCCTGTGTTCTTAATCCCTCTCCTACCCTCCTTCCTTCTTGCATCTGTTTCTCTCTTCTACTTCCTTTTCTCCCTTTCCTGCTCTTTTCCCCTCCTTTTTCTTTTTCTTTTTCTTTTTTTTTTTTGAGACGGAGTTTCGCTCTTGTTACCCAGGCTGGAGTGCAATGGCGCGATCTCGGCTCACCGCAACCTCCGCCTCCTGGGCTCAGGCAATTCTCCTGCCTCAGCCTCCTGAGTAGCTGGGATTACAGGCACGCGCCACCACGCCCAGCTAGTTTTTTGTATTTTTAGTAGAGACGGGGTTTCACCATGTTGACCAGGACGGTCTCGATCTCTCAACCTCGTGATCCACCCGCCTCGGCCTCCCAAAGTGCTGGGATTACAGGCTTGAGCCACCGCGCCCAGCCCTCTTTTTCTTTTTTTTTTTTTTTGAGACCTAGTTTCACTCTTGTCACCTAGACTGTAGTACAATGGTACAATCTTGGCTCGCTGCAAACTCTGCCTCCTGGGTTCAAGTGATTCTCCTGCCTCAGCCTCCCAAGTAGCTGCCTGCCACCACCCCCGGCTAACTTTTGTATTTTTAGAAGACACAAGGTTTTGCCACGTTGGCCAGGCTGGTCTTGAACTCCTCAGGTGACCACCCACAGCAGTCTCCCAAAGTGCTGGTATTAAAGGTGTGAGCCACTGCACCCGGCCTCATATCATTTTTCCTTACCTCCAACGGGGATGCCGGGTCCTAGCCATCTTGTGTTATAATACAGGTTTCCCTAGCCCTTCTTCACTGCCTGGCCCCACCTCTAATAATGGTTGCCTCCTGCCCAGCAGGTTGGGGATGAAGCCACCACACACCTTACAGCTCAGAGACGTTTTCAGGTGGCTGTGATGTTACTTGCGCCTTACATCCTGGGAAGTAGCAGCCGTGAAGCTACTCCAGGCCGGGCCTAGCAGGGCTGGGGGTGCATAGTGGGTCAGGCGTTCGGCAGGTCCTGGGAATATCTACGCTAGGAAAACTCAGGAGGACTCAGAGCGCTCCTTACCCCACCCCAGATTTCCAGGTGGAGGCCGTGGATGACATCACATCTGAGAGCAGTGGCATCTTGCGGGACCTGCTCCTGGCCCTGGCCAAGGTGAGGAGGACTGGCCTGCAAGGAAGGGAGTCACATTCAGTAGCCAAAGAGACGCGCCGGAGCAGGGAGCGTTGCTGTCCTGTAATGGACAAGAGGAGACTTTGGGAGAGACCAGGCTTTGCTTGTTGTTCTGGAGATAAAAAGATGCCCTTCCAAGAGCCTTCTAAGAACAGTTTCTCCTCCTAGGGGGGCCGTGACAGCTACTCTGGAATCATTGACTATAATCTGGCAGAACAAGATGTCCAGGTGAGCAGGGGGTTTAGGAGTGCACAGCCGCCATGCATGTAAATTGCCTTCCTCCACCGTATCTTAGAGCCAGTGACCTACATGCCCATTTGTCCTGCAAACCCTGCCTGGGAGAGGCAAATACCTGCCTGGGAGAGGGAGTTCTTAGTGATGTGATGGGGGGCTGAGGTGTCAGGTATCATCATAGCTGAAACTTTTTCTCCCACCTAGCCTCTGACTCCTGAGCTCACGACCGACAGATTCTCCTCTCATGAGCATTTGGGGGCAGAAAGCTTCCTCAGACCCTTTTGGGGATTATTTAACCTTGGGTACCAGGATATTTCCAAATCAGTGATTAGAGCTGTGAGGCTGGAAGGGCAGAGCCCCTCCCTTCGCTTTATTTCTTTCTTAAAAAGTAAAATAAAGAAAATGACATCACATAAATAAAAACAACTAGTAGGCCAGGCATGGTGACTCATGCCTGTAATCCCAGAACTTTGGGAGGCTGAAACAGGAGGGTCACTTGAGCCCAGGAGTCAGAGACCAGCCTAGGCAACATAGTGAGACTCTGTTTCTAGAAAGTGTTTTTTCAAATTAGCTGCACCTGTAGTTCCAGCTAGCTAGGAGGCTGAGGATGAGGTGGGAGGATCACTTGAACTTGGGAAATTGAGGCTGAGGTGAGTCCTGATCATGCCACGGCACTCCAGCCTGGGCGACAGAGACCCCATCTCACTCTCTCTCTGTCACACACACACACACCCCTAGTTTACAGGTCAAAATAACCTTTTCCAGCTGGGTGTGGTGGCTCACACCTGTAATTTAGGAGGTCGAGGCAGGTGGATCACTTGAGGTCAGGAGTTTGAAACCAGCCTGGCCAAGAGGGCGAAACCCTATCTCTACTAAAAATACAAAAATTAGCCAGGCATGATGGTGAGTGCCTATAATCCCAGCTACTCCGGAGGCTGAGGCTGGAGAATCACTTGAACCTGGGAGGAGGAGGTTGTGGTGAGCTGGGATCATGCCATTGCACTCCAGCCTGGGTGACAGAATGAGATTCTGTCTCAGAAAAAAAAAAAAAAGACAAATATTTTCCACCCTCAATCCCATTTCCATCATGATGGTGATAGATTCTGGGAACATCACACCCGTGGCTCCCTAGGCCCCCACCAGTGATCCTGACTCAGTTCTCCCTCCCAGGCACTGCAGCAGGCAGAAGGACCCAGCACAGAGAAGACATGGGTGCTACTCTTTACCCAACGAAATCCTGAACACCTCATCCGAGGTACACACAAGCCATCTTGTCTTGTCCCCTAGCTTGCTCTAATGATGAGTCTGGGCTGAGGAAGGTGGGGAGGGGCCACCCTTTCCTGTTACAATGAATCCCCCATTCATCTTTCTAACTGCCTCCCACACACACCGCAAGTGTTTGATCAGTACCAGCGGAGCACTGGGCAAGAGCTGGAGGAGGCTGTCCAGAACCGTTTCCATGGAGATGCCCAGGCGGCTCTGCTCGGCCTAGGTAGGGGACTGTGCAGGATTTGTGGAGTGAGTCTCTCTTGGGATGGGAGATCGTGGCCCTAGTCGTGAGCCTCCATCCTTCCCATCTTTGCTTCCAGCTTCGGTGATCAAGAACACACCGCTGTACTTTGCTGACAAACTTCACCAAGCCCTCCAGGTAAGAGGGGCACTCCTTTCCCTCCCCAGAACAGAAACTGGGGAGGAGAGAGGAGCCTCAGGTTGCTGCTAATGTAACCATCCCATATACACTGTCTGAACCTCTCCCTCCCAGGGCTTATGCACTATGGCTTACACAGGGGTGGAGGAATGAGCTGTGGTGAGAACTAACTTAGCTGACTCTCAGCGGCCCTGAGACTAACATTTTGGCCTTGTTAATGTCTAGGTGGCCAAATTGAGATATGAATCTGCTCTGTGAGACGCTGCCTTGTCCAGGTTCAGTTGTCGCCAGAGCGATGGTGATCACACTAGCAAGAATAATGACAAAGGCTGGCATTTCGTAGCTGCTGATTGTGTACGGCCTGTCCTGAGCATGGCACACACATTTGTTAATCCTCACAACTGCATCCGTCCTTATCTTATAGATGGAAAAACTGAAGCACAAAGAAGTTAAGTACCTTGCTTGAGGTCACACAGCTAGTAAGTCATACGGTCTCCCTACACAACACTTAATGATATAAGACATTTACAGTCCTGTGTCCACTCCTTGTGGCCTATACCATGAGTGCTCTTAGCACCCAAGGCCCCCTTTCTCCACACTGGTCAGCTTTTTGTTCCACATTATCCATCTTTTTTTTTTTTTTTGAGACAGAGTTTTGCTCTTGTCACCCAGGCTGGACTGCAGTGGGACAAGCTCAGCTCACAGCAACCTCCACCTCCTGGGTTCAAGCGATTCTCCTGCCTCCACCTCCCAAGCAGCTGGGATTACAGGCACCCACCTGTAATGGGTGGTGCTCAGCTAATTTTTTTAACTTTTAGTAGAGACAGGGTTTCACCATGTTGGTCAGCGTGGTCTTGAACTCCTGACCTCAGGTGATCCACCTGCCTCGGCCTCCCAAAGTGCTGGGATTGCAGGCGTGAGCCACCGTGATCACCCCATATTATCCATACTTAAATTGGCGACCATGGCTTGAATAGTTCCACCAAGAGAATCCAGTCTCTGTTGATTGAATTAGGTCTTCTGTTAGTAGAACTGTCCCTCAAAACCTATAAATAAAAAGTTCAGGTGGGGCATGGCGGCTCAGGTCTGAAATCACAGCACTTTGGGAGGCTGAGGTGAATGGATCACTTGAGGTCAGGAGTTCGAGACCAGCCTGGCCAATATGGTAAAACCCTATCTGTACTAAAAATACAAAAATTAGCTGGGCGTGGTAGCACATGCCTGTAATCCCAGCTACTCAGGAGGTTGAGGCAGGAGAATCACTTGAACCCAGGAAGCAGAGGTTGCAGCGAGCCGAGATTGTGCCATTGCACTCCAGCCTGGGCAACAAGAGCAAAACTCTGTCTCAAAATAGATCCATGAATTAATTAATTTAATAAATAAAAAGTTCACTCAGAGAAAATGTACAATTTGAGGAGACAAAGGTAGTTATCATTTTGGCAGCTGGAATAGCTTTCTGTAGACTGGTTGAGAAGCCGTCGTGCTATGTCGATGGTTGCCCAAAAGATAGTGAATATAAGCAGTTGTTCTGTCATCCAGAGATTTCTATCTTGACGGTAGATTATTATAATTGCCCAATAAAGCCTGTGTTATTGTAATGAGTCAACACTGATTCATTTGAAGAGTTGTAGTTATCTGTCTAAATTCCTGTCATAAATACAAACTATCCCAGCAGTAGATAATTTTGTAGTGTATTTGGATTACAAGACCCACACTTTTTTTTTTTTTCCTTTTGTTTTGAGGTGGAGTTTCACTCTTGTTGCCCAGACTAGAGTGCAATGACATGATCTCAGCTCACTGCAACCTCTGCCTCCCAGGTTCAAGCAATTCTTCTGCCTCAGCCTCCCGCGTAGCTGGGATTACAGGCATGCACCAACGTGCCTAATTTTGTATTTTTAGTAGAGATGGAGTTTCACTGTGTTGGTCAGGCTGGTCTTGAACTCCTGACCCCAGGTGATCCACCCGCCTCAGCCTCCCAAAGTGCTGGGATTACAACCGTGAGCCCCTCTGCCAGGCTTTTTTTTTTTTTTTTTTGAGGTGGAGTCTCACTCTGTCGCCTAGGCTGGAGTGTAATGTCGTGATTTCAGCTCACTGCAACCTCCACCTCCCAGATTCAAGTGATTCTCTTGCCTCAGCATCCCAAGTAGCTGGGATTACAGGCACGTGCCACCTCGCCCGGCTAATTTTTGTATTTTTTTAGAGACAGAGTTTCATCATATTGGCTGGTCTCGAACTCCTGACCTCATGATCCACCTGCTTTGGCCTCCCAAAGGGCTGGGATTACAGGCATGAGCCACCACAACCAGCCAAGACCCACACTGTTGAGTTAAGATGAGAGATTTATCTTAGAAGTAGTAGTCAGGGGCCAACCATGGTGGCTCCTGCCTGTAATCCCAGCACTTAGGGAGGCCAAGGTGGGAGGATCGCTTGAGGTCAGGAGTTCAAGACCAGCCTAGGAGACATAGCAAGACCACGTCTCTACAAAAAGAAAAAGAAAATTGGCCAGGTATGGTGGAACGTGCCTCTACTACCAACTACTTGGGAGGTTGTAGTAGGAGGATTGCTTGAACCCAGGAATTCAAAGTTACATTGAGCTATGATTATTCCACTGCACTTCAGCCTGGGTGATAGAGCAAGACACTGTCTCAAAAGAAGAAGAAAAGGAAGAAATAGTAGTCAGAAAATAACATACATCAATTATTCTGAATCTTTTATTTTTTTCTTTTATTTTTTTGAGACGGAGTTTCGCACTGTTGCCCAGACTGGAGTGCAGTGGCCCGATCTTGACTCTCTGCAACTCCACCTCCCAGGTTCCAGCAATTCTCTTGCCTCAGCCTCCCAAGTAGCAGGGACTACAGGTATGCGCCACCACACCTGACTAATTTTTGTTTTTTTTTTTTGTTTGTTTGTTTGTTTGTTTGTTTGAGACAGAGTTTCGCTCTTGTTACCCAGGCTGGAGTGCAATGGCGCGATCTCGGCTCACCGCAACCTCCGCCTCCTGGGTTCAGGCAATTCTCCTGCCTCAGCCTCCTGAGTAACTGGGATTACAGGCACGCACCACCATGCCCAGCTAATTTTTTGTATTTTTAGTAGAGACGGGGTTTCACCATGTTGACCAGGATGGTCTCGATCTCTTGACCTCGTGATTCACCCGCCTTGGCCTCCCAAAGTGCTGGGATTACAGGCGTGAGCCACTGCGCCCGGGCAATTTTTGTATTTTTTAGTAAAGACAGGGTTTCACCATATTGACCAGGCTGGTCTCGAACTCCTGATGTTGCGATCCGCCCATGTCAGCCTCCCAAAGTGCTGGGATTACAGGCATGAGCCACTGTGCCCGGCCCTGAATCATATTCTACTTCTTTCTTCTTTTTTCCTTTCTTTTTTTTCTTTTTGAGACGGAGTCTTGCTGTTGTTACCCAGGCTGCACTACAATGGCACAATCTCAGCTCACTACAACCTCTGCCTCCCGGGTTCTCCTGCCGCAGCCTCCTGAGTAGCTGAGATTACAGGCCCCTGCCACCATGTCCTGCCAATTTTTGTATTTTTAGTAGAGACAGGGTTTCATCATGTTGGCCAGGCTAGTCTTGAACTCCTGACCTCAGGTGATCCACCTGCCTTGGCATTCCAAAGTGCTGGGTTTACAGGTGTGAGCCACCGTACCTGGCCTGTATTTTTTTTTTGTATTATTTTATGAGGGATATGTAGATATATGAAAACAGATCGTGAAGAATATTTATTCAGAAAAACGACCTTCAGAAAATCAGCAATGGCTGATTCAGGACAAATTTGGACCAATCTCCAGTAAAAATGAATGCTCCTAGGGAAGATCCTGGGGCCATATGCAATGCCAAGTATATGATTAAGTATTGTAATTATAATTAGGCCAGGCACCGTGGCTCACACCTGTAATCCCAGCACTTTGGGAGGCCGAGGCAGGTGAATCACCTGAGGTCAGGAGTTCAAGACCAGCCTGACCAACATGGTGAAAACCCATCTCTATAAATATGCAATAATTAGCCAGGCACGGTGGTGTGCACTTGTAGTCCCAACTACTCGAGAGGCTGAGACAGAGAATTGCTTGAACCTACAAGGTGGAGATTGCAGTGACCTGAGATCGCGCCACTGCACTCCAGCCTGGGTGACAGAGCAAGACTCCATCTCAAAATAAATAAAATATACATATACATATACATATATATATATATATTTAAGGCCAGGCACAGTAGCTCAGTCCTGTAATCCCAGCACATTGGGAGGCTGAAGCAGGTGGATCACTTGAGGTCAGCAGTTTGAGACCAGCCTGGCCAACATGGGGAAACCCTGTCTGTACTAAAAATGAAAATATTAGCTGGGTGTGTGGTACACACTGTAGTCCCAGCTACTCAGGAGGCTGAGGCAGGAGAATCGCTTGAACTCGGGAGGTAAAGTTTACAGTGAGCTGAGATCACGTCACTGCACTCCAGCCTGGGTGACAGAGGGAGAAAAAGAAAAAGAAAAAAAAAAATTATTATATTTAATACAGCTTTGGTGTAAAGAGTACTTGTGGCCGGCCTCGGTGGCTCATGCTTGTAATTTCAGCACTTTGGGAGGCCCAGGTGGGTGGCTTGCATGAGGTCAGGAGTTTGAGACCAGCTTGGGCAACATAGTGAAACCCCATCTCTACTAAAAATACAAAAACTAGCTGGGTGTGGTGGCGGGCGCCTGTCATCCCAGCTACTCAGGAGGCTGAGGCAGGAGACTCACCCGAACCCGGGAGGTGGAGGTTGCAGTGAGCCGAGATCGTACCACTGCACTCCCACCTGGGAGACAGAGGGAGAAAAAGCGTACTTGTACAACGAGAGTATTCAGTTAATGAGTGACTCTTGCCTCAGTTCTATAATTTAGAGTAACAAGAGTTAGAAGAATGGACACTGGGGAGCAACTGGCAATTTTACAACAATACAAAACTAAAGGTGCTTGGGAGTTAGTAGACATTGGGCCCACTGGCACTCAGGTAATGAGTCCAAATGAATTGGAGCATCCTGTTTTACTTCATTTTCTTTTGTTTGTCAAAGGAGTTTATGGTCTGTGGGGATACCTAAGTGTGTGTTATAGGCATTTCTGCGAAGAGTCTTGTGAGCAGAGTGACTCAGGAAACTGAAAATGAGGGTATTGGAAATTAATTGGTGGCCAACACTGGTGCACAGAAAAAAAAAAAAAAACAGCAATTTTACACTTAAAAGTTTTTATTAGAACTCTTTCATAACAACACATTATTTAGTATAATCCATTATAATTCAGGATTTTGATAACTTGTACCTCTGTTATTTTATTAATTAATTTATTTTTTGAGACAGAGTCTTGTTCTGTCACCCAGGCTGGAGTGCAATGGTGTGATCTCAGCTCACTGCAAGCTCCGCCTCCCGGATTCAAGCAATTCTCCTGCTTCAGCCTCCTGAGTAGCTGGGATTACAGATGCCCCCCACCACACCTGGCTAATTTTTATATTTTCAGTAGAGATGGGATTTCACCATGTTGGCCAGGCTGGTCTTGAACTCCTGACCTCAGCCTCCCAAATTGCTCGGATTACAGGCGTGAGCCACCACACTTGGCCTGTTATTTCTTTTCTTTTTCTTCCTGTTTTTTGGGGGGGAGGTGGTGGGGGACAGAGTTTTGCTCTTATTGCCCAGGTTGGAGTGCAATGGTGCAATCTTGGCTCACTACAACTTCTGCCTCCCAGGTTCAACCTATTCTCCTGCTTCAGCCTGCCAAGTAGCCGGGACTACAGGTGTGCACCACCGCGCCCAGCTAATTTTTTGTATGTTTAGTAGAGACGGGGTTTCACCATGTTATCAAGAATGGTCTTGATCTCCTGACCTCGTGATCTGCCCGCCTCGACCTCCCAAAGTGCTGGGATTACAGGTGTGAGCCACCACGCCCGGCCTGTTATTTTTAAACTGAACCTTTCATTATTTAGCTAAAAAGCAGGAGGCCTGCTGCATGTACAGGGGTAAAAGAGCAACGTTGAACACTAAGGGTTCAGCATGGAGAAGCTGACAGGCAGAGACAAGCCCGAGAGATGGCCCTATTGGGTCAGAATCAGAACCAGAAGTCACACCGCCTGATCCTTATCCGAGCCCCGGCAGCTCGGGTTTATCCTCCTTGGATATTCACTAACTTGAAAGTTTAAAACAGTGTTCCTGGTTTTCCTGCTGGCAGTCTTATAATACGCACCAAGTCTCTTCCAGCCTTCCTGGTGTACCTGTCTTTGGAGCTGCTCACCACCAAATTGTGGAGGTGCACAGCTCTAAGCTAATGGCAGGGCCAGGAAAAACATGTGGAAGGAAGGAGAGAAATAAATACTCAAGCTGCCTGCACAGAGACTGATCTTTCCTGCTGTGTCATCTTTCACGAGGATGGACGAAGATAACTTTTGTCCAAGATACTGTATAACGTATACTCCTAGCCCTTGCCCCCCTCCCTACAGGAACCCTCCATGCCATTCAATCCCTTCTCTCAGTGAGACTCTCACTAATTACCCACCATCTGTTTCTTCCCCCTGCTAGGAAACCGAGCCCAATGACCAAGTCCTGATTCGCATCCTTACCTCTCGATGTGAGACCGACCTTCTGAGTATCAGAGCTGAGTTCAAGAAGAAATTTGGGAAGTCCCTTTACTCTTCTCTCCAGGTGAAACTTGGCTACTTCTTAGCCTGGAGCCCCAGGGCCATCACTCCTCACCTCCACCCTCACTCCCTGCACACAGCTGAGCATAGTTTGGCCAGGAGAAACCCAGGAGTCTTTGGTTAATGTAGTGCAGGACTCTGAGCTCCAGGGAGGACCCTTCCCTTCCAGATGAACTGTGAGGGACCAGCCTAAAGAAGGGGAGAGTGTACTTGGGCCATAGTGTGGGTGGATCTTTCTAATACTGAATTCCCTTGTCTGCAGGATGCAGTGAAAGGGGATTGCCGGTCAGCCTTTCTGGCCTTGTGCAGGGCTGAAGACATGTGAGACTTCCCTGCCCTCACCCCACATGACATGCGAGGATCTGAGAGTTCCGCGTTTGGCTGAACCTGCAGGAGACCTGCTGGGCCTCCAAATAGGATAACCCCTCACTGAGCACCACATGCTCCAGCTTCTTGTTGAGGCTGGAACGGTTTCTTTAAAATCCCTTAATTTTCCTCATCTCAAAATTATATCCGTACCTGGGTCATCCAGCTCCTTCTCGGGTGTGGGGAAATGAGTTCTGATCGTTTCTGCCTCACTCATCCCTCCTGTACCCTGGCCAGAACATCTCGCTGATACTTGAATTCTTTTGGCAAACTTCACTGTTGTTTGGGTTCTCTGATCGAAGTTTGGGTGGAGCAGGACATGGGCCAGGAAGAGGCCTTGGAGTTGAGGTGCCTTTGATGTGCACTTGGCTATTCAGCAGGAATCCTGTTTTGCCCTAGTGCTGCAGGAATCAACGCCCACCCTGTCCATGTCTCCCCTCACCCTCATTCTCCAGGAAATTTCAGGCAAAACAATTGAGAAACAGGCGCCAGAACAAGATGAGAAATGGTCAGAGGGAGCAACCATCTGTATGAACTGGGAAGCAAGCGGAGGGTCAAGCTACCCTCGCCAGCCTGGGAACTCTTGGGTTAGCAGAAAGCACAACCCTCAAATTCATGTGTCCAAGCAAAGAGTTGGAAACCCACCTCCCACGAGAGCACTATTTCCCATAAAAGACTTATCAAAGACAGAAACAAACACAAAAACAGGCTTTGGTTCCCCCTGCTGGCTAAATTAGAAATGACAGGTAGCCAGGCACAGTGGCTCACACCTGTAATCCCAGCGATTAGGGAGGCCAAGGCGGGCAGGTCACCTGAGGTCAGGAGTTTGAGACCAGCCTGACCAACATGGCAAAAACCCATCTCTACTAAAAACACAAAAATTAGCTGGGTGCAGTGGCGCATGCCTTTGGTCCCAGCTACTTTAGGAGGCTGAGGGAGGAGGATCACTTGAACCCAGGAGATGGAGGTTGCAGTGAGCTAAGATTACACCACTGCACTCCAGCCTGGGCAACAGAGTGAGACTCCCTCTTGAAAAAAAAAAAAAGAAAAGAAAGAAAGAAATGACAGATAACCACCTTCCCCCCTGATTAAACGCCCACTTTTTGCATTCTTCAATTGGGTCAAATACTTAACCCCATTGCTTCAGCGTAAGGCAAACAACAGATCTCAGGAAATAAGGTTTTTTTGTTTGTTGGTTTGTTGCTTTTTTTTTTTTTTTTTTTTTTTTTTTTTTAAATAAAGACAGGGTTTCACCATGTTGGCCAGGCTGGTCTTGAACTCCTGACCTCAGGTAATCCACCTGCCTCGGCCTCCCAAAATGCTGAGATTACAGGCGTGAGCTACCACGCCCAGCCGCTGTTTTGTTTTGAGACGGAGTTTCACTCTTGTTGCCCAGGCTGGAGTGTAGTGGTGCAATCTTGGCTCACTGCAACCTCTGCCGTTAGGATTCAAGTGAGTCTTCTGTTTCAGCCTCCCAAATAGCTGGGATTACAGGTGCCTGCCACCACGCCCAAATAATTTTTTGTAGTTTTAGTAGAAATGGGGTTTCGCCATGTTGGGCAGGCTGCCCTCTAACTCCTGACCTCAGGTGATCCGCCCACCTTGACCTCCAAAAGTGCTGGGATTACAGGCATGAGCCACTGCACCTGGCCAGAAATTTTATTTCCAATCCCCAGGAAGGCATTACAAATAACAGAGATAGAAACCCAAATTAAGTCTTGAAACAACTGGAGACAGGCCTGGCTGGGTGGCCAGGAGCATCCAGGCAGCAGGGATGGGACGCAGGAGAGATGCATTCCAAATAGAGACCTCCCCAGAGCCTCAGTCTGTATGTATGTGTGACTATTCAGGGACCGGGCATTGAGAACCAGAATCCCATCAGTCCCAGTGTAGCCCTAGGTGGGATTCAGAGAAGGCCGCAGCACATGAGGTCAGGGACATTACCAAGTCTGACCTTCGCCTTTGTCGCCTGCTCTGATCCCCAACAGTCCATAAATAAGTTATCCTGCACATCTCAAGGGTAGAGGCGGGGGAACAAGCCAACTAGCCATAGCCTCTGGAAGAAGGGGCAGACCTAAAGCAGAATGCAGTCTGGCTCGTGCTTCGGCCTCTGCCGACGCTCCCCAGCTGGGCGTCCAGATGTGGCTCCTCTCCCCTGTATTGGATTTAACAACTGGTCATTGAACTGCCTCGGAAGAGCACAAGAAGAGATTCTAGAAGGAGCAGGTGTCAGGATAGGGACAGGGAGTAGGGAGAGGAAGACAGGAAGGGGCGCCAGGGGAGAGAGACAGGCAGGAGAAGGGCCCTGCGAAAAGAAACCTTGAAGAGACCAGTGTGGGAATAACAGGTGTTCCGGACCCAGCAAAGCACAAGGTGGAAACCGGGAGTGTAGGAGCCGGAGCAGCAGCCCACCTGCAGTGACAGGGCCCGCGTCCGCGTCCACACTGGCTGGGCTGCCTGCTGCTGCTGATACTCCTCCTGCTGAAGCTGCTGGGCCAGCTCCAAGTCAGTCAGTCCCAGTGCGCCTTGTGGCTGCTGCTGCTGCTGCAGGGACAGAGCAATCAGGTAGTCCTGGGAAGAATAAGAGTTGCAGGTAGGCTGAAGCCCAAGGCTATTCAGGTGAGGTTTCCAAATCAGTTTTTCTGCATCCCTCAAATTCTCTAGCTCTTTCTCCCTCCAGAGCAGCACACACAGCCAAGTGCATTATCTGTGGTGCCAGAGAATACACACCAAGTGAGGAGCCGGCCTGAGGTGACCCAGAGAGTGAAGCGGCATGGGTTCGAGGGGCCTCTAGCGTTAAAATGCGTGTCGCAAAAGCTCTCCGAGGCACATGTGCTCTCCGCACTTTTCCTAAGGGCCCTACACACCTGGTCTACCTGCAGCTGCTTTTCTGGGGAGCCACTCCCACCTTCTGCTCCAGGCCCCTTGCCCAGGGAATGACTCAGGTGGAAGTCGGAGTCACAGAAGCAGCTGTCTCCATCTACATTGTGCAGGCTCTCCCATACGACTTGCTCCTCCTGTAGAAAGCCCTGGTCAGTGACCAGCAGGTACAAGTGACTCTACAAAGAAAAGAACAGAGCTCATTGCAGGCTAGATGATACAGAGGCAGTTCACTGCCAGAAATCTTCTGAGATGCACAACTGGACACCATTTGAATAGGCTGGTGTGCGAGGTGGGAGATGCCGGTATAAGCATGTGGAAGAAAGGGACATCTGAGCATATGTTCAGCTGGGTGTGAGCACGGTGGTCATTTAGGTCAAGCGTGGAGCCGTCGGGGCTGAGATGCCACACAAGACCCTGCTCCCCTCATCTCCCACTGTTCCCTGGGCTTCCCTGATGGCTCTGAGGATAAAGCCTTTGAGAACCAGAGACCCCTCCCGCTTCTGCTCAAATCCTAGAGAGCTTTGGCAGTTTCTAACTTTTTTTGGTGGGGGAGGGACACGGAGTCTTGCCCTGTTGCCCAGGCTGGAGTGCAGTGCAGTGGTGTGAGCCGAGAGGCTCACTGCAACCCCCGCCTCCTGGGTCCAAGCGACTCTCCTGCCTCAGCCTCCCGAGTAGCTGGGACTACAGGTGCGCACCACCATGCCCAGCTAATTTTTGTATTTTTAGTACAGACGGGGTTTTACCCTGTTGATCAGGCTAGTCTCGAACTCCTGACCTCGTGAACCATCCACCTCAGCCTCCCAAGGTGCTGGGATTACCGGCGTGAGCCACCGTGCCCAGTCCGGCAGTTTCTAACTTTTGAAGACCAGCATCGTTCAAAAATTCAACTGCCCCTTCCTAGGAGAGGATTGTATTTTCCTGTCCTGTTGATAGCAGGCTTATCCCTACGTCTTGCTCTGGCCAGTAGATGTGAGCAGAAATGATACGTGTCATTTCCAAACTGAAGCTCCAAGGTCTACGGCCATACCACCCTGAACGCGCCCGATCTCATCTGATCTCGGAAGCAAAGCAGGGTCGGGCCTGGTTAGGACTTGGATGGGAGACCGCCTGGGAATACGGGGTGCCGTAGGCTTTTAAAAAAAAAAAAAGGAAGAAGCAGCAGCTCTAAGCACGAGTGCACAGTGCCCCCCGCCCCGATCCCCGCATATATTCCAGATAAAGGATCCTTTGTCAGCTGGGCCGCAGAGTAAAGGTGGTGTGGGACAGAACCGCAGCCAATCCGCAGTGGACATGCAGCGGGCGTGGGAAATTAACCTTTGCCGCGGGAAACCAAACCACAGGGATTTCAGGGGTCGTTTGCTACCGCGGCTTAATCTAGCTGATCCCGACTGGACCCATGAGAAAAAGGCACGAGGAAATGAAGGCACCACAGCCCGTCGCCCCCAGACCCTCATTACCTTGTGTTTAGTCATGGTGCTAAAGTGGTTGTTTCGGAAAAAGACGCTAAGTTCTCCCTCCTTAGCAGCTGCGGTCAGCTCGCACAGCCCGTGGTAGGTCAGCTGGGCCGCCGTGGTCTCCAGGAACTGCTCCGCAATCAGGCCTGTCACAACGGCACAAGTCAGGGGAAACGGCTTAAATTCAAGGTCCCCAACAGGAAGGACCATCCAGCGAACCCCCGTCAACAGCCCCGGGGGTCAGTCCCACCTTCTGCCGTTCCCTTCTTGAAACCTGGCTGTATTCATTCACTTAGCAAATACTCAAAGAGCAGCTGCCTCGTGCCAGGCACTGGGGATACCTCAGTGAACGAAACAGAAATTCCCCAGGCTCCTTCTTGTGAAACTTACTTCTAGTGGGATGTGGTGGGAGACGACACACAATAAAAACTAAGCGGAAGGAGCCGTCATTCCCTTACGCCACATAATATCCATGAAAGGGGAGGAATGTCACCTTCTGTCACGAGGTTGGTGTCACTGGAGTGTTTGCAGGTGATGATCTTCTCCACCAGCTGGTTGTAACTCAGCTTCCCAACTGCACGCACAGCCTCAGGACTCTGCTTGGGTAGTGAGTGGGATGGGGAAATACCAAAAAAATTCAGATTTTTTTTTTTTTAAGGAAGGAAACAAAGCTCACAAGGACTGCAGCCCTGTGATGAATAGTTCCTAAACTTTTTTTTTTTTTTTTTTGAGACGGCGTTTCACTCTTTGTTACCCAGGCTGGAGTGCAATGGCGCGATCTCGGCTCACCGCAACCTCCGCCTCCTGGGTTCAAGCAATTCTCCTGCCTCAGCCTCCCCAGTAGCTGGGACTACAGGCGTGCGCCACCATACCCAGCTAATTTTTGTATATTTAATAGAGACAGGGTTTCACCATGTTAATCAGGATGGTCTCGATCTCTTGACCTCGTGATCCACCCATCTCGGCCTCCCAAAGTGCTGGGATTACAGGCGTGAGCCACCGCGCCCGGCCGGTTCCTAAACATTTTTTTTTTTTAAATTCTGGAACCGTTCGTCACAGAGTTGCTCTGCATTGCCTACATTGCCCAGGCTAGCCTCGAACTCCTCCCAGGTAGCTGGAAATACAGGCATGTGCCACCAAGTCCTGAACTTTTGATGTTTAAAGAACTGATCTATTTGCATGTAGTTTGTATTTGTATGTTACCCCCAAACTAGGTTAAAATTCAAAGAATTCTGTACTGTGTCCAGACTCCAAACCCTATTTCCCTCCCAAGCCAATCTCACCCCTAACTCCTTAACCTCTACCCCACAAAAATTTGCCTCTCTCATGTCAGCTTGAGCTGGATAAGGTCCTGGTGGGCCCTCCCACCCTCACCTGAGGATCGACAAGCCAGCCGTGGTACAGAGGTATGCCTAGGAGGTCAAAGACACTGCACTCGGGTGTATACTCAAAATCGGAGACGCCTGTGAACCGCACATTAACATCCAGACCTGTGGCCAGTTTAGGCAGCACCGTCATTGCATCGTCCACATTCTGAGGGTGGAAAACACATGATGGGTATTCTAGCCTTCTCTCCCACCATCCACTCCCACCTCCAGAAATTAAAAATTAATCTTGTTGCTTTTCTTCCCTGATTCTCTTACAAGCCATTCCATTTCTCCCTTGCCTCAACCCTTCTCCGTCGTACATAAATGAACATTGTTTTTCTTTTAGCGTCAAGGTCTCCTTTCATTCAGGCTGGAGTGCAGTGGTGTGATCCCGGCTCACTGCAGCCTCAAACTCTTGGTTTCAAGTGACCCTCCAGCCTCAGCCTTCTGAGTAACTGGGACTACAGGCACGCTCTGCCATACCGGGCTAATTCTTCAAAAAAATAATTTTTTTTTTTTTTTTTTTTGGTAGAGACAGAGGTATTACTATGTTGCCCACGCTGGCCTTGAACTCTTGGCCTCAAGTGATCCTCCCTCTTTGGCCTCTCAAAGTGCTGGGATTTCAGGCGTGAGCACCAGGCCAATGAACATATTTTCTAGGACAAAAATAAACTCCTCTGACTCCTGCAGAATAAAATTATGGTTCAAGGAAACCTCTGAAGAAGCAACAAAAGGCTTCTCTTAATAGCTCAAGATGTCCCCTGACAAACCTGCAGCCCCCTCTGCCTGCAGACCTTTTGTCTCACCTGCTGAAAATTAAGCTGAAGTCCCTCTGACTTCTCTTGGGGCTTGATGGACAGGAGGCAGTTTCCTACAAGACAGGGCCCCTTATCAGCTTACCCCACCAATTTCCCAAAAGCTAAGCTTCCTCTTCTCCTTGAGAATGGGGGTAATTTCACAGAACACAGATTTTCAGAGCTGGAAAAGACTTCAAGTCTAATCTGGACTCTTCATTTCTCAAAGGAGGAGACAGGCTCCTAAAGGTGAAGGGCCCGCCCAGAGTCACATACAAAAGCTAAGGGCAGAATTGGTGTTACAACCCAGGGCTCCTGACACCTTTGCTTTTCATTCTCCAGCCCTGCAGAGAAGCCCCATAGACCCTTACCCTCCTTGCCGTATCAGAACCCTCAAATAGAGATCCCTGAACAGTCTGGATTTCTGGCTGAGTGGATAGCTCTGGAACCCCTTGGGTAATTCCTCTCCAAGGCCCAGTCACTCACCAAGATGGGCCATGAGCTCATCCGATGTGATCACTTCCTTCTGCGGGGGGAGTTTCACCTGGAGGCAGAAGGGGTGATCACGTGTGTGCTCCCCCCACTCCGGGAAAAAGCACTAAAGGAAGAAGCCATAGAAAGGCAAGAGAGAACTCCAGTAGCAGGGTGGGGCAGGAAAAAAGGCTTGCCACTGGCACAAGGGAATGAATGTGAAATCTCGCAAGGCATGTGCATTTGCTAGGGAGTAGGAGCTATAGGGGTAGGACAGACCTTCCTCTTTTTCTTCCTTTGTTTTTAGGAAGATCTTATTTGTTCGAGCTGGAGAAATAGGGACGATAATCTGAAAAGTTTTGACCAGTTTGAGAACATCAGGATGATCAAGGAAGGAGGTCTGGGAAGAATACTCCCCGATACCTTCCGCACCCCTAACTGCAGTTCTCTTACCTTCCACTGAAGAAAGAGGATGTTCATGATGGCAAGGAGAGGGCAAGGGCCGTTAGTGCTCTGGGTGATGATCGGTGTCCGCTCTCCTTTCCAAGGGATCCACTTGACACAGTAGAAATCCGGCTCCGGCTGTCGGGTCCTGGAGGACTGAGGAAGCTCCTGGGGCATGGAGCATGCCCTCACTGTCTCTACTTCAGGCACTGTCCCAAGGGTTGGCCCCAGGGGACTTGAGCTAGCTTCAGGTGTAGGGGACTCAAGGTTGTCCCCACACTGGCCGGGCAGCAAAGCTTGGTCTGCTGGCTCCTGTTCTCCAGCCTCCCCATCAGCATCTCTTGTATCTGTGTCCTGAGGGGGCTCATCTGGGCCTGCCGGGACCTCATGGTTTTCAGGGATGACTGCTTCTACAGTCCCGGCCTTACCGGGGGCTGGATGCTCAGGCTGATGGTGTTCCATGGTCAAAAGGGAGTCCGCTGAGGGGCACTGAAGGTGTTTTCTGACTTCAGGGACTTGCCTAAGCCAGGCTTGGGATGCGAAAGAGGGGCCCGTCCAGTAAGAAGAAAATCATTGGGGTGGAAAGCAAACTAACCCAGAAAAGTCTTGGAAAAAGGAATGTAGTGTGGAAGGCTGGCTAGTGTTTGGGCATCACTGCTGGCTAGGGGCAGTATATGGGTAAACAGAAGGGCCCCGTGCTGAATTCTTTCCACCTCTAACTTGCTGTGACCAGATGAGACCAGGAGGGTACAGGGCTTCCAGGCTCGGGAGGGAAGACTGGTGGGGTTGAAGACATGGGTGGAGTGAGCTTCCCTGAAACAGGTCATGACAGGGAATGGAGAAAAGACAGCGAGAAAGGGAGAGCACGAAGGAGAAAGAAGGAAAAGAGATGGAGAAAGAAATGTTAATCTACATTAACTAACGGTTATGTTATTCATATGACGATCTTTAGCTTACTCTAACAGGCATCACATCAGTAACCCCTTCATAGCCAGGATAGGGATATTCCTCTGCCCTACCCCACATCCTGCCCCTTCACACAACATCCTAAGCATACACAGGCTGCTTGTATTTTTAGGGATACCTTCTCTGTCTCGCCCAACCTTGAAAGACCAACAGTCACATAGCGCTGGGGTGGAGAAGGGAGGAGGCACAGGGAGTTAGTGCAGTGCCCCTAAAGGTGAAATGCTGGTGAGGAAGGGGAAGTCTTTCTCCTCCAAGGGCTCTCCTGAACCTTACACAATCCCAAACCACAATATAAAGGCCTTGGGTGGGGTTTCCTGTAAGCTGGGAGGGGAAATGTAGCTTGTGGGGACTGGAATCAGAGACTGGTTCTGACAAGTAACTTCAGATTAGGGTCACAAAAGGCGAAAAGCACTCCCCACAAGTTCTCCCAGAAAGCCTCTTTTCCAAGAGGGAGTCTCAACCGGGCGCAGTGGCTCAAGCCTGTTATTTCAGCACTTTGGCAGGCCGAGGTGGGCGGATCACGAGGTCAGGAGTTTGAGACCAGCCTGGCCTATATAGTGAAACCCCGTCTCTAGTAAAAATAGAAAAAAATTAGCCAAGCATGGTGGTGCATGCCTGTAATCCAAGCTACTTGGGAGGCTGAGGCAGGAGAATCGCTTGAATCCGGGAGATGGAGGTTGCAGTGAGCTGAGATTCAGCCACTGCACTCCAGCCTAGGCAACAGAGTGAGACTCCATTTCCAAAAAAAAAGACGGAGTCTCGCTCTTTCACTAGGCTGGAGTGCAATGGCGCGATCTTAGCTCACTGCAACCTCCGCCTCCCGGGTTCAAGCGATTCTCCTGCCTCAGCCTCCTGAGTAGCTGGGATTACAGGCACACGCCACCATGCCCAGCTAATTTTTTGTATTTTTAATAGAGACGGGGTTTCACCATGTTGACCAGGATGGTCTCGATCTCTTGACCTCGTGATCCAACCACCTCGGCCTCCCAAAGTGCTGGGATTACAGGCTTAAGCCACCGCGCCCGGCCTAGTCAAATTTCTTTTAGTTACATTGAGACAGGGTCTCGCTTTGTTGCCCAGGCTGGTCTCAACTCCTGGGCTCAAGCAATCCGCCCTCCTCAGCCTCCCGAAGTGCTGGGATTATAGGTGTGAGCCACAGTGCCCAGATGCAATAAGCATCTGTTGACAGCTAGAGCTGAGACCGCAACTTTTCCTCAGTTCATGTTTTTCTTTCCAGAAATTGCCTAAACCCAGAGAATACTCTCTTGCCCACTTTTTCTATGAAACATGAAAATGCTGATTATTGATTTACATAACAATACTCCCTCTACATTCACCTACCTGAAGCTTTCTGTCTACTCCCACACAGGTCATTTTAGATGTGAGCACCAGACGTGTTTAACCTGCTCTCTATCAGCACTTGAGGCACACTGAGGCAAGCACAGACAGACATCTAACTAATGCTGTGGGTATAAATAATAAAAACCACAATCCTGCCCTTTGGAAAACATCTCCCTTCAATCTTCTTGCTCCCCTTCCACTCTTTATCAGGGAGAGAAACAGGGAGAAATTAAACTAATTAGGGGCTGGGCACAGTGGCTCATGTCTGTAATCCCAGCACTTTGGGAGGCTGAGGAGGGCAGATCGCTTGAGGTCAAGAGTTCTAGATCAGCCTGGCCAACATGTTGAAACCCCGTGTGTACTAAAAATACAAAAATTCACCAGTGGCACAGGCCTGTAGTTCCAGCTGCTTGGGAGGCTGAGGTGGAAGAATTGCTTGAACCCGAGAGGTGGAGGTTGCAGTGAGCTGAGATTTTGACACTGCACTACAGCCTGGGCGACAGAGCAAGACCCCATCTCAAAAAAAACCCACAAAATAAAATAAATTAAACTAGTTAGAAATCTTGTCTTTTCTCCACCCTCCTCCTAACCTGAGACTGCTTCCTTCTTGTAAACCTACAGGAATTTGAGGTGAGGTTGAAAACATTAAAGTTACTCAAATAAAATAAGTCTAGTCACTCAAATTGATTACCCTCTTGATTCACATATATTTATGCTAGCTGCATATCATTTACATGTTGTTAATTTAGAATCAGAGTCGCAAAAATTGCCTGCAGGCCTTACACTTTTCTTTTCCTCTCTCCTTCTCTCTCTCCTTTCTTCCTCCCCTTAAATGACACTTAGGATGAACCGCAAAGCAGATGCCAGAGCCTGGGAAAGTGAAAAAGCTTGAAGAAAAGCAGGAGCAGGCTGCATTTCTTATCTTTTCTGTCCAGGGCCAGAAATGATCAATGATGAAGTGGGGGGTTGGGCAGCCAGCTGGCTAGAGAGGTAAGCCAAAGGAACCCAGGAGTGGACACCCAAGGGAGTAGGATCTCAGAAGAACTGGGCAGAGCTAAATGGGCTAAGTCTTAAGAGGCAGGAGCAGGACATGTAATGGAGGGTTTCTTTCTTTTTTCTTTTTTTTTTTTGAGATGGAGTCTTGCTCTGTCACCAGGCTAGAGTGCAGTGGCGTGATGTCGGCTCACTCCAACCTCCCCCTCCCAGATTAAAGCGATTTTCCTGCCTCAGCCTCCCAAGTAGCTGGGACCACAGGCGTGCGCCACCATGCCCACCTAATTTTTGTATTTTTAGTAGAGATGGGGTTTCACCATGTTGGCCAGAATGGTCTCGATCTCTTGATCTGCCTGCCTCAGCCTCCCACAGTGCTGGGATTACAGGTGTGAGCTGCCACGCCCAGCCTGTAATGGAGGATTTCCACTCTGCAAGGTCCACTGCTGCTGGGGACAGCATGGAGCATTTCAGTGTAGGAAAGAATGAGGGAGAGGATACTGAGGCAAATCAAAGTTTTATTCCTTTCCTCCTCTTTCTCAGTTCCTCAAGTCCTACACTTTCTCTCCAGCTGGCATTATAGTAGTGGATGAGGGAGTTAAAATAGCCCTGGTTCCTCCCTAGTCAGCCGAAAGTTGGAAGAAGCATGTAAAACAGGCATGTAGCTTCAAGAAGACGTTCCTCCTCTCCCTAGGAACGAGTCCCTTTCTGCCCCCCTCCAATCTCTTTCTCAGTCTGACATACGTCTTCATGCAATCAATTGTTTAGGTTTTCTTTCTTTCTTTCTTTCTTTCTTTCTTTTTCCTGAGATGGAGTTTTGCTCTTATTGCTCAGTCTGGAGTGCAATGACACAATCTCGGCTCACCGCAACCTCCGCCTTTAGGGTTCAAGTGATTCTCCTGCCTCAGCCTCCCAAGTAGCTGGGATTACAGGTGCCCACCACCACGCCCAGTTAATTTTTTGTATTTTTAGTAGAGATGGGGTTTCATCACGTTGGCCAGGCTAGTCTTGAACTCCTGACCTCAGATGATCCACCCGTCTCAGCCTCCCAGAACGCTGGGATTACAGGCATGAGCCACCACGCCCCGCAATAGTTTAGATTTTCATCTCAGAATATGTCAACCATCTCCACAGTGCCCTGTCTACTTGCTCACAAGGAGAGGGGGGAGGGTTTCGTGATTTCATTAAAAGGAGGAGGACCACGCAGTATCCGCTTTACACCTCTCTCCTGCCTTAGCTTCTCTAAGCAATCCAGACCTGTCGACCGGAGGTGGAAGGACAGCAGGTGTCAACTCCCCAGGAGAAGGGTGGGAGAAGAGGTGAAGAAGACGATTAAAATAAAGTTTTTACCTTAAAGAAGTGGGTGCTGTTCCAAGACTGAGAAGGAGAGTTCAGCTGTGGCAAGGCGATGGGGGAGGTGGGTGCAGCGAGGGGGGCTGCCAGTGCCAATTGCCTTCCAGCTGTCAACGCCTGAGTTTATACAGGTTTACTCAGCTTTATGAGCGGCGGTCCTGGCTGGGTTGTGGCTGCTTCCGGACTCACGCCCAGTACTGGGGGCACCGGAGGAGGCTGAAGGCAGGCAGGGGCGCAGCCCAGCTGCTCCAGGTGGCTCAGAACGTCTTCAGGATTCCTGAGTCGCCCGGTCTAGGGCACGCGCTCCAGGCCCTGACTACCAGCTGGTTTTCAAAGGAAGTTTGTGGTTTTTCTTTTCTTCTCTCTCTTTTTTTTTTTTTTTTTTTTTTTTTTTTTTTTTCTCATCGGGACGAAGAAAAATTAGTCAAGGACGAGCTCCCTGGAGGAGGAGGGGGCCTGCCCAGCACTGGTGGATTTCCATCAGGGCTTTCTGACCCGGTCAGCAGCTTGGTGATCAGCAGAGAGGGAGAGAGAAACAGGAGAGAAAAACAACAGACCCTTTCTCTTCCCTCCGCCCGCCTCTGGAAGGGACGGAGCGCTTGTGCCTCTCTGGTGAGAACAGGGAAGAGCAAGTGCCCTTGCGGAGTGGGGAGGAGCAGGGCTGGACAGAAGCAGCTTGTTGGATCTGAGGTTTCTCTCTGAGTTTGGCAGTCCTTTGCTCCAGATCCACAGAAGCAGGACCAAGGAGCACGATATTTGCATATATTACTCAGTGTTAATGAGTAATGTTAAAAAACAAACAAAAACCCAGCTCTTTTCCCTCTGGAGCCCTCCAGAGAGGGCTCCTTTTCGTCCTTGCCGGATCTTTTTTAAGTCTAGAAATGAAACTGGTTGGGTTGTGCGCCTGGGAGAGCGCAGAGGGTGTGGGAGAAGCCCCAGGCTATGGGAAGAGCGCACAGCAGAGAAAGAACTCGCAGAACCGGCAGGAGACCCAACCAACACCCCTGTGCTCTGGATCTTGGTTCCACCGCAGGCCTCAGCCTCTCATCAGTCACCTCCCCTCAATTTACAGCTGGGGAAGCAGGAAAAGCTGGTGTGAGGTTGATGGTAGGAAAGATAGGGATAGATAAATAAACGAGGGAATATTTGACGGTGAGCTTCCATTTATTTGCAGTACCTGCACTGCCCTGCGGCTGGAAAGTGGCAGTTAAGGGAGGTTGGAACCTAATTCTGCATTCTGAAGGGTCCCCTAGACTCTATGTACAGGACTGCCACAGGATGAAGCTTCAAGCCACTCTGAAGGCTGAAAGAGCAGTTGGAACAATTAGGGAGGCAGAGAGCAAAAAGCCAAGGTTACAACCGTCCAAGAAAGGAAGGAGAAGATATCTGACGAGGCGGTAGAAAAATAAAAAAACAGGCTAGAGTGGCAAAGGAAGCAGCAGCAAGAGTTGGCAGGAGACTGCAGGTATTAAGTAAACAAGAGAGGTCAAAGATTATTCTAATGTTCTCCTAACATGAACAACCACAAAACTGACGGCGATTGAGTCAGTTCGGTTAAGGAGAGAGTTTCCAGAAAGAAGACGAATATCTCTTCTGCCAAGTGTCCTTTAAAATGTCAACCGGATGCTCTGTGCGATGCATGGAAAGATGTTATACTTAGCCCGATCTGAGAGGGAACGTTCAGATGCTACCACAACGGGTTACTGTGACACAGACATTTGTTTGTCAAACGACTGATCACTCAGAAAACTCTCCTTCCCTCGGTTGCTATGGCCATTGCGGAGCGGCGAGACTACGTTTCCCACAACGCCCCGCGCCACGCCCCCTTGGCCTCTCCGGAAAGACGTCCCAGGAGCCTCTGGGCGTAGAGCCCCGCCTCCGCCGCTGGGGGCGGGGCGACGCCGGGCTCAGGAGCGCCCGCTTACGCACTTCCTCCCGGGGTCGGAGGCCGATTCGCCGTATGGCGGGTTCGAGTCCCGCCTCCTGACTCTGGTCTCTAGCCCCTGAGTCCCGGGCTAGGTGCATTCGCCGGGGAACCTCTCCTCGACCTGGGGCGACGGCGTACTTTGGGCTTCATCATGGAGGACTACCTGCAGGGTTGTCGAGCTGCTCTGCAGGTAACCGATTCCTGTCTGTGACTGTAAGGAATGGAGCACGGGGTCCAGGAAGGACGAAGACGTGGGATCTGGGGGAGCCTCGACGTCCGTGCGGAGGGAACACTATGTTGTGGGGAGGCGGGGTTGGGGCCTGATCAGGTTTGGGGCATGAGGAGCGAGAAGCCAGTTTACGAGTGTGAGCATGCTGCTTGCTCAGTCTCCCGGTTTTTGGCTCCCCGCCTTGGGGGTCCGCCCGAGAGCGGGGAGAAGTCTTGGGTCTGAGTCCTGCATTTGAGCCTCTGCTTGCTGTCGTCTTGGTCAGTTCCGTCAAAAGGACCAGGACTGTGCCGCCGCCAGCCGAGCCCCGCGAGGTGTGTTTATTCTTTTCTCCCCGCCCCTCTTTCAGTTCTCTGCTCCCAAGGCCTCGCTTGGCCCACTGGCCTCCAGGTGAACCTCGGGGGTGTGGAGGGAACCGGTGCTCACGGCTTTATTTCCTCTGAATGGCAGTTTCTGTCTGGCGGGCTGAACTCATTTCTAGGTTAGAAGTGGTCGTGGTATTTTACTTTAGTGTTTTTAAGCCAAACATACAGAATCCATCAAGCACATTTCTTGACCCACAACCAGCATTCCTTTGCCTCCAGGTTTCTCCTTTGGCCTTAACGCACACAAATGACGTAAAAATTCTCCACTTGGATAAGCACAAAGAGTGTTTGGAATCAAAACCATAAATACAACTACTGACTGCTTTGTGGCTTATCCGTGGTGCTCTCTGAGCCAGCTGGACTCACCCAGCCATGCTAAGCTGTCATGAGGCATTAGGCTGTTAATCCCAGTTAGCAGCAAAAAGCTAACCAGAGAGAGGCTCCAGGAGGTCACCTGGCCCCTCTACTTTGAGTTATTCTGCCCTGAAGAAACTTAGATGGCTGGCTGAGCTTTCCTTTGTAGATATCTTAAACTCTACAAATTCTCCTGGGGCACAGATTCTGTTGTTTGTTTGTTTGAAACAAGAGTCTCACTCTGTCACTCAGGCTGGAGTGCAATGGCACAATCTTGGCTCACTGCAACCTCTGCTTCCCGAGTTCAAGTGATTCTCCTGCCTCAGCCTCTTGAGTAGCTGGGATCACAGGCATGTGCCACCCCGCCCGGCTAAGTTTTGTATTTTTAGTAGAGATGGAATTTCGCCACGTTATCCAGACTGGTCTCGAACTCCTGACCTCATGATCCGCCTGCTGTGACCTCCCAAAGTGCTGGGATTACAGGCGTGAGCCGTCGTGCCCGGCCCAGATTCTGGTCCTTAACAAATCCTGAAAGTCAGTTAATTCCTGCTGCAGACGTAGCTGCTGGAATAAAATGAATTGTCTTCATACTGAATTGGGGAGAAGGTCCATTTTAACACCAATTACATAGACATTTTCCTTGGGAAAACAAATTTGGGGACAGCTCTTTCAATGCATGAGGCCATTTGGAAGCCATCCCTTTTAGTCACCTCTGATTCCACCACAGGGCACTTATTGGAAGACTAATGTAGGGTTTTGTGACACTGTTCTAAGTGCTAAACACTTAAATTTCCCCCCCAGGTAACCCAAATGACCGGTCTCTTTTTTTTTTTTTTGAGACGGAGTTTCGCTCTTGTTACCCAGGCTGGAGTGCAATGGCGCGATCTCGGCTCACCGCAACCTCCGCCTCCTGGGTTCAGGCAATTCTCCTGCCTCAGCCTCCTGAGTAGCTGGGATTACAGGCACGCGCTACCATGCCCAGCTAATTTTTTTTTTTTTTTTTAGTAGAGACGGGGTTTCACCATGTTGACCAGGATGGTCTTGATCTCTCGACCTCGTGATCCACCCGCCTCGGCCTCCCAAAGTGCTGGGATGACAGGCTTGAGCCACCGCGCCCGGCCGGCCGGTCTCTTTTCTACCATTTGGTAAAGAGCCCTTGGACCTGAAACCTCACCAAATAGTATTTATTTGTATTCATCTACTCCCTGGCATGTATCCTCCAGAGCAGGCGTCCCCAAACTTTTTACACAGGGGGCCAGTCCACTGTCCCTCAGACCGTTGGAGGGCTGCCACATACTGTGCTCCTCTCACTGACCACCAATGAAAGAGGTGCCCCTTCCTGAAGTGCGGTGGGGGGGCCGGATCAATGGCCTCAGGGATTGCATGTGGCCCGCGGGCGGTAGTCTGGGGACACCTGCTCCAGAGCCTCCCCCACCGCCAGGTTAATAGTATAGTCTCTATTTTTATTCTGTGTTTGTTTGTTTATTTATTTTGAGCCAGGGTCTCACTCTGTTGCGCTGGCTGGAGTGCAGTAGTGTGATCACCCCCCAGTCTCAAGTGATCCTCCCACCTCAGCCTCCCATTAAAGCTTCAACTATAGGCATGTGCCACCATGCAGGACTAATTTTTTGTATTTTTGTAGAGACATGGTCTCGCCATGTTGCCCAATCTGGTCTTGAACTCCTGGACTCAAGCAATCCCTCTGGCCTGGCTCCCCAGAGTGCTGGAATTACAGGTGTGAGCCACTGTGCCCGGCCCTAATAGTATATTCTCTACAGCAATATGAAGCTGGAAAAATACTTGATTTTTCCAATATTGCTGGCATCTTAACTTTAATCTCCCTGCATTCTTCCCCGAAGGAGCAAGATCTAGATCTTCTTTTCAAACTTGTAAACTTGTAAAAGGTGAGATTGTGTTCTTAGAGCTTTCATCACCACATAGCCTCTCCAGGGCCTGGAGAAATGAGAAAAGTAGACTCTAGGAAAGTTAGCAGATGAACTGATGGCAAGACATACTGGTAGATGCCAACAATTTAGATTGCTTTAATTTTTTTTTTTTTTTTTTTTTTTTTTTTTTTTTTTTGAGATGGAGTCTTGGTCTGTCGCCCAGGCTGAGTGCAGTGGTGCAATCTCAGCTCATTGCAATCTCCACTTTGCAAATTCAGGTGATTCGCCTGCCTCAGCCTCCTGAGTAGCTGGGATTACAAGCGTGCGCCACCATGCCTGACTAACTTTTGTATTTTTAGTAGAGACAGGGTTTCACCATGTTGGCCAGGCTGGTCTCAAACTCCTGACCTCAAGTGATCCACCTGCCTTGGCCTCTCAAAGTGCTGGGATTACAGATGGAGCCACCATGTCCTGCCTAGATTGCTTTAAATTATAGAAGTAGCAAATGTGCACTTAATGAACAATGAACAAATTTAAATACCAAAAGGATATGAAATGAAAATAATAAGCCAGGCGCAGTGGCTCAAGCCTGTAATTCCAGCACTTTGGGAGGCCGAGGCGGGTGGATCACGAGGTCTAGAGATTGAGACCATCCTGGTCAACATGGTGAAACCCCGTCTCTACTAAAAATACAAAAAATTAGCTGGGCGTGGTGGCGCGTGCCTGTAATCCCAGCTACTCAGGAGGCTGAGGCAGGAGAATTGCCTGAACCCAGGAGGCGGAGGTTTTGGTGAGCCAAGATCGTGCCATTGCACTTCAGCCTGGGTAACAAGAGCGAAACTCTGTCTCAAAAAAAAAGAAAATGATAAAGATCCTCTTTCTTCTCTCCTCTCCATCCAGTTCTCCAGAGGCCACCTGTTAGGTTTCTTTTGTAAACAGAGATGATTTAGACAGATATACTCTTAAGTTTGAATGTTCCTCTTAAACTATAGTTTAATGATAACTTTCAGGAAATCATGAATGCTCCTCTTTGCACAGGATAAAGACAGCTAGTAATCCCGCCAAGTCTCCCATTACTACCACATTTTTAGCATTTGATACCAGAGAAGTTTTTGACAGCCTCTGTCTCAGGGATAATAGGATGTTCCATTAAAAAATTTTTTTTTTAAATTTAACTAAATGTCCTATTTATGGTGACTCATCTTTCACTTTTAGGAAGGAGGAATCTTTGCTTCAGGGTGGGGCTGCATTGCAGTTTAGGTGTTCATCCAGGAGCCTTTGGATAATGCATTGTGTGCATTTCTCAGGCATGAGGCAGGAATCAGGAGCTGGGTCTCCTTAGAAATGTGCTGTCCTGGCATCAGTAGTTTTCCCATTTTCTCTGCTGAGAGGTTTCATCTCTCCCTGGCTTTCTGTCTTGTTTATTTTTCTCCCCCATCAACTATTCCGAAGAGTAGTTACACCATATTTAGCTTCAGAGGGGAAGTGGTTTCCTTTGCCAGTCTAACCCCCTCCCTGCCCCCTTCTCGAGAGGCCACAAAGAACATATCAGGATAAGAGAGTCATTTCAACTAGTGTGTCTTTAAAAAAGAAAGAAAGAAAGAAAGAAAAAAGGTTTGTATTTATTTACTTGTGGCTCTCAGATTGTATTTCTTCCATGGGCAGCTTAGGTTTCCTCATGCTGCTAAGTATAGCTGTTTTTTCCCGAACTCTTTCTCTGATGCTCAGAAAACTGAGGCTGCTGGGCTTGTGCTTTCAGCTGGCGGAGGATGGGCTTGGAATTAAGGGTTACGCATGTGTTTCCTAAAGAAGAAGAGAGTGGCCGGGTGCCTTGGCGCGTGCCTGTAGTCCCAGCTACTCGGGAGGCTGAGGTGGGAGGATCGCTTGAGCCCAGGAGTTCCGGGCTGTAGTGTCCTATGCCGATCGGGTGTCCACACTAAGTTCGGCATCAATATGGTGACCTCCCGGGAGCGGGGGACCACCACGTTGCCTAAGGAGAGGTGAACCAGCCCAGGTCAGAAACGGAGCAGGTAAAAACTCCCATGCTGATCAGTAGTGGGATCGCGCCTGTGAATAGCCACTGCACTCCAGCCTGGGCAACATAGTGAGACTCCATCTCTAAAAAAAAAGAAGAGAGTGATGTCTTAGGAGTTCGGCAGCCGCACACTCGGTTTTCCCAGGGTAGTCTTGGTTTTCCCCAGTATAATCATTAATAGCACCGCTTTCCATTCTCATAAGTGTCCCAGTTTGAACAATAAAGGACATGGTCACCCACCACATAAACCATGTTAAGGATCAGGGATACATGACCATGAACAGACAGGAAGCTCCTTAAGATAGAAGTTAAGTTCTGTCTCAGAGCCACCAGTGCGAGAAGCTGGAGGTTCAGAGGAAGAGGATTGCTTTGGGCTGGGTGGTCAGGGGGGCTTCACAGAGCAAGGGGGCTTCAGGCTGACGTGAACAACCGGGAGAAGTGGAGAAAGAAGATGGGAGGGCCGGGCGCGGTGGCTCAAGCCTGTAATCCCAGCACTTTGGGAGGCCGAGGCGGGTGGATCACGAGGTCAAGAGATCGAGACCATCCCGGTCAACATGGTGAAACCCCGTCTCTACTAAAAATACAAAAAATTAGCTGGGCATGGTGGCACGTGCCTGTAATCCCAGCGACTCAGGAGGCTGAGACAGGAGAATTGCCTGAACCCAGGAGGCGGAGGTTGCGGTGAGCCGAGATCGCGCCATCGCACTCCAGCATGGGTTACAAGAGCGAAACTCCGTCTCAAAAAAAAAAAAAAAAAGAAGAAGATGGGAGGGAGCACGTCTTTACTATTTACAGCATAGGCACTTACGGTACTATTTAATCCTCCTGACAACTTCATGAAACTGGTTACAATATTATTCTCTCCTTTTTTTTTTGAGACAGAGTCTCGCACTGTAGCCCAGGCTGGAGTGCAATGGCATGATCTCGGCTCACTGCAACCTCCACCTCCCGGGTTCAAGCAATTCTCCCTGCTTCAGCCTCCCAAGTAGCTGAGATTACAAGCACCTGCCACCAGGCCTGGCTAATTTTTTTTTTTTTTTTTTTTTTTTTTTTTTTTGAGATGGAGTCTCTCAAGCTGGAGTGCAGGGTTTTGATCTTGGCTCGCTGCAACCTCTGCCTCCCCAGGTTCAAGTGATTGTTCTACCTCAGCCTCCCTGGGACTACAGGTATGCACCACCACACCTGGCTAATTTTTTGTGTTTTTAGTAGAGACCAGGTTTCACTATGTTGGCCAGGCTGGTCTTCTGGGCCTCAGGTGATCCACCTGCCTTGGCCTCCCAAAGTGCTGGGATTATAGGCATAAGCCACCACGCCCGGCTTATTCTCATTTTTATATGAGGAAAATGAGGCTTAGAGGGGCCAAAGTCCTGCAACAAATAAGAAGCAAAGCTGGAATTCAACCCCAAAGTCTGTGATCTTTTCAAGTAGTAGTTCTGCTTTCAGAGAAGAAATAGTGCAAAGGGCAGAGCTGGGAATATGCACATCATGGTTTGTGGGTGGTGAATAGTCCAGTCAGGCTAGGGTGACAGTGGGTGTTGACAGGGGAGAGGAATGTCGCCGCCTCCCTTGGTCACCACAGTTCCAAGATTTGCTGCAAGTCCCAAATATTTCCCCCTGACCCTTTTTTTAAAATAAATTGTAGGATCAACCAGGTATTTTCTTTCTTTCTTTCTTTCTTTCTTTCTTTCTTTCTTTCTTTCTTTCTTTCTTTTGAGACAGCATTTTGCTCTTGTTGCCCAGGCTGGAGTGCAATGGCACAATCTTGGAGTGCAATGGCATGATCTCTACCTCCCAGGTTCAAGAGATTGTTCTGCTTCAGCCTCCCGAGTAGCTGGTATTACAGGTGTGCACCACCACACCCGACTAATTTTGTGTTTTTTTTAGTAGAGACAGGGTTTCTCCATGTTGGTCAGGGTGGTCGCGAACTCCCGACCTCAGGTGTCCACCCGCCGCAGCCTACCAAAGTGCTGGGATTACAGGTGTGAGCCACCGCACCCAGCCAGTATTCCTTTTGTATTCATTCCTTTCGATTGCTCTCTGGGTTTGGCTGAGCGCAACTGATTCATTATTCACCTTCCTCCAGAGATGATTTCTCCTGAAGAATTTCCTTCAGAGCCATGAAGTTGTATTTGGTCCCTACTTTGTGCTTTAACATTATCTTCATGGTGAGGATCTAACTAAGCCCAATTCAGCCGCTGCTTGCAGTGAAGCAATACTGATGTAAATGCATGGGGAAAGGTTCTTCAGCGTCTCTTTGGACCCAGCAGTAGGTCTCTCCTGCTTGCTCTGCCTTTTCTCTGCTGCTCTTACCTTTTTCCTCCAGAGTCAGGGCCATATGCCTCATGTTTATATAGTTTCCTCTCCAAAGAACACTCGCTCCACCTAACGGCTTCAGTGAGCAAGTCATTTCTGCTGCCACTTAGCCCCACAGCCATCTGGGCCATTCTTGGTCTCCAGGAAACAGAGGTCTCTGGTATCAGAGGAATTGTTATAGTATTGGGGTACTGGGTAGAATTCTCTTATTGCTTTGGAAAAAAGGAAAGAATCCCCCTTATCCAGTATTGTTCAGTATGAATGGGCCCTTGAAGTAGACTTAGAGAAATAGGCATGGGGAGGAGCTCAGGGCGAACTTCCCTAGGGGACCTTTGGCCAGAGCCCGGACAGATAACCTCTGTCTCCTGTATTTCTCTCCAGGGATGGGAGTAAGAGATGGGGAAGAAAGGGTGGTTTAAAAACAAAAACTGGCCGGGCGCGGTGGCTCAAACCTGTAATCCCAGCACTTTGGGAGGCCGAGGCGGGTGGATCACGAGGTCAAGAGATCGAGACCATCCTGGTCAACATGGTGAAACCCCGTCTCTACTAAAGGTGCAAAAAATTAGCTGGGCATGGTGGCGTGTGCCTGTAATCCCAGCTACTTAGGAGGCTGAGGCAGGAGAATTGCCTGAGCCCAGGAGGCGGAGGTTGCGGTGAGCCGAGATCGCGCCATTGCACTCCAGCCTGGGTAACAAGAGCGAAACTCCGTCTCAAAAAAAAAAAAAAAAAAAAAAAAAAAAAAAAAAACTGTCTCGTAACTGGATAGGGCAATTGATACCACCAGAAGTCTTCTAAAATCGCCCCTTTCGAGCTGTGGCTTTCCAATTGGGGAAGAGAAGGAGTGACAGCCTGTATAGGGAAGATGATTCTAGGTTTCCCTAGATTCCTCTTTTTTCCTAAAGTTACATTAATTGATAACTGTTCTTTGCTACGTGTTACTCCTCTGAACCTTCCCACTTTGTTAAACTCTTGTGTCTAGCAAATCTTCCCTGAATGAAGAAGTCAGAGTATATGGATTTTCACCTTCCTGTAACCCGGTAGTTCTCAACTGGGGGTGGTTTTGCCCTCCAGGAAACATTCAGCAAGTCTGGAGGCATTTCTGTTTGTCATGACTTAGGGTGCTACTGGCATCCATGTGGGTAGAGGCTAGGGATGCATAGGATAGCCTCCACAAAAAAAGAATTATCCAGCTGGGCCTGGTGGCTTATGCCTGTAATCCTAGCATTTTGGGAGGCTAAGGCTGCTGGATCACTTGAGCCCAGGAGTTCAAGACCAGCCTGCACAACATGGTGAAACCCCATCTCTACAAAAAATACAAAAATTTGGCCAGACGCGATGACTCACGCCTGTAATCCCAGAATTTGAGGAAGCCAAGGCGGGCGGATCACCTGAGGTCAGAAGTTCAAGACAAGCCTAGCCAACATGGTGAAACCCTGTCTCAATAAGAAATACAAAAATTAGCCTAGTGTGGTGGTACACACCTGTAGTCCCAGCTACTCAGGAGGCTGAGGCTGGAGAATCACTTGACCTCGGGAGGTGGAAGTTGCAGTGAGCCCAGATTGCACCACTACACTCCAGCCTGGGTGACAGAGTAAGACTCCATCTCAAAAAAAAAAAAAAAAAAAAAAAAAAAAAAAGTCAGGGATGGTGGTGGATGCTTGTAGTCCCAGCTAGTCAAGAGGCTGAAGTGGGAGGATCACCTGAGTCAGAGGTGGAGTCTGCAGTGAGTCATGATTGTGCCACTGCACTCCAGCCTGGGTTACAGAGTAAGACCCTGTCTCAAAAAGTAAAAATTTAAAAAATGAAAAAGAATTATCTAGTCTAAAATACCAGTCATGCTGAAATTAAGAAACCCTGCTATATTTAGTGTGTCTCGTTTTGCCTCTCTCATCCCATCCTCTCTCAGAATCAGGCTGAGACAGAAGATCAAAAGTAAACTGGTAGGCCGGGCGCGGTGGCTCAAAAGATTTTTGAGCCCAGGAGTTCAAGACCAGCCTGTGCAACATGGCAAAAATCCTGTCTCTACAAAAATCCTGTCTACAGCGGGTGGATCACAAGGTCAAGAGATCGAGACCATTCTGGTCAACATGGTGAAACCCCGTCTCTACTAAAAATACAAAAATTAGCTGGGCATGGTGGCGCACACCTGTAATCCCAGCTACTCGGGAGGCTGAGGCAGGAGAATTGCCTGAACCCAGGAGGCGGAGGTTGCGGTGAGCCGAGATCGCGCCATTGCACTCCAGCCTGGGTAACAAGAGCGAAACTCCCATCTCAAAAAAAAAAAAAAAAAGTAAACTGGTGGGCTCAGCGTGGTGGCTCACGCCAAAACTTTAGGAGGCCAAAGTGGGCGGATCACTGAAAGTCAGGAGTTCGAGACCAGCCTGGCCAACATGGCAAAACCCAGTCTCTACCAAGAGTGCAAAACTTAGCCAGGCATCATGGCGTGTGCCTGTGATCCCAGCTACTCAGGAGGCTGATGCAGGAAAATCGCTTGAACACAGGAGGTGGAGGTTGCAGTAAGACAAGATAGTACCACTGCACTCCAGCCTGGGTGACAGAGTAAGACCCTATCTAAAAAAAAAAAAAGAGGAAGCTCGTAAGAGAGAAGTATTGTGCCCTATGCTGAGCCATAGGATTTATGGTCTCATTCCACCTAGCAGAATATTTATACCTGGAGTGAAAATAATTTAAGTACCTGCAACATCAGGTTGAGGATTAAATGATTAACACATGTAAAAATATTGGAATAATGCCTGGCACACTCAATAGATGCTTAAAAACAAAACAAAAACCAAGATGCTGTCTCCCCAATTTTGGGTACTCTAGTTTTAGTATATTTTATTTTATTTCTTTACTTTTTGGAGACAGAATTTCACTCGTTGCCTAGGCTGCAGTGCAGTGGTGTGATCTTGATTCACTGCAACCTCTGCCTCCCATGTTCAAGTGATTTTCCTGCCTCAGCGTCCCAAGTAGCTGGAATTATAGGTGCCCAACACCACACTGGCTAATTTTTATATTTTTAGTAGAGATGGGATTTCACTACGTTGGCCAGGCTGGTCTCCAGCTTCTGGCCTCAGGTGATCCACTCGCCTCAGCCTCCCAAAGAGCTGGGATTACAGGCGTGAGCCACTGCACCTGGCCTGTTATATTTTATTTAAAACTGTGAAAGCTAAGGATTTGCAAGGGAATAGGTTAAAAACAGCAGATATCCCCCGCCTAGACTTCTTAGCAGCTGGACTTTTCAATGCTTTAAAGAGAGAAGTTCTATGGTGGCTCACACGTGTAATCCCAGCACTTTGGGACGCAGGTGGATCACCTATGGTCAGGAGTTCAAGACCAGCCTGGCCAACATGGTGAAACCTCGCCTCTACTAAAAATACAAAAAATTAGCTGGATGTTGTGGCAGGCACCTGTAATCCCAGCTACTCGGGAGGCTGAGTCAAGAGAATCACTTGAACCCGAGAGGCAGAGGTTGTAGTGAACTGAGATCACACCATTGCACTCCAGCCTGGGCAACAAGAATGAAACTCCATCTCAAAATTTAAAAAAATAAAAAGAAAAGTCCCAGCAGCAGCAGCAGCAACTGTTCTTACTTTAATCTGAACCTGCTGGGAAAAGTGTCTGCTTGGATTGTGAAAGGTAGTGGTTATATATGGTTATCATTGGGCCTCAGAGTAGGGGGAGATTTCCTGGGCATCTGGATAATGGACTAGATGTTATTTTTAACCTTTATTCTCAAAGCCTTTTCACCTGTTCTCATGATTTAGAAGTGTAAGCATTCTTTTCCCTATTATGAAAATGGGAAGAAAAAAATCAGCCAGAGTTAATACACCCAAAAGCATACCTTGAATATATCAGCTACCCTAAATCCCGTCTTTTGACTATTTGAGTGTCCAAAGAAGTATAAGAAATCAGAAGTTACAGGCCGGGCGCGGTGGCTCAAGCCTGTAATCCCAGCACTTTGGGAGGCCGAGGCGGGTGGATCACGAGGTCAAGAGATCGAGACCATCCTGGTCAACATGGTGAAACCCCGTCTCTACTAAAAACACAAAAAATTAGCTGGGCATGGTGGCACGTGCCTGTAATCCCAGCTACTCAGGAGGCTGAGGCAGGAGAATTGCCTGAACCCAGGAGGCGGAGGTTGCAGTGAGCCGAGATCGCGCCATTGCACTCCAGCCTGGGTAACAAGAGTGAAACTCCGCCTCAAAAAAAAAAAAAAAAAAATCAGAAGTTTATTTACTGCTCTGTAAGTTAACATTCAAGGATACAGGAGGAAAGAACACTTTTCTACAAACTGGATATATGTAGAATGCTGTAAGCTTAGCTGAAACACTGAAAGCCATCCATGGAATGGGGACCCATTAGATTATTTGACCTACCTCCTCTGTGACGATCAATGAGAGGAAGTATATGCAGCCCTACATCAGGATAAGGTAAATGGAGAGGCTAGGCACAGTGGCTCACACCTGTAATCCCAGCACTCTCAGAGGCCGAGGTGGATAGATCTTCTGAGCCCAGGAGTTCAAGACCAGCCTGTGCAACATGGCAAAAATCCTGTCTCTACAAAAAAATACAAAAAGTTAGCTGGGCATGGTGGTGTTTGCCTGTAGTTCCAGCTACATGGGAGGATCAATTGAGCCCAGCAGGAGATTGAGGCTGCAGTGAGCCTTGATCCTGCTACTGCACTCCAGCCAGGGTGACAGAGAAAAACCCTGTCTCAAAAGTATATATATCGTTGGCCGGGCGCGGTGGCTCAAGCCTGTAATCCCAGCACTTTGGGAGGCCGAGGCGGGTGGATCACGAGGTCAAGAGATCAAGACCATCCTGGTCAACATGGTGAAACCCCGTCTCTACTAAAAATACAAAAAATTAGCTGGGCATGGTGGTGTGTGCCTGTAATCCCAGCTACTCAGGAGGCTGAGGCAGGAGAATTGCTTGAACCCAGGAGGCGGAGGTTGTGGTGAGCCAAGATCGTGCCATTGCACTCCAGCCTGGGTAACAAGAGTGAAACTCCGTCTCAAAAAAAAAAAAAAAAAAAAAAAAGTATATATATTGTTTTTTTAAAAATGATAAGTGGAAATGGATAGAGATACTTTTGTTAGTTTCCCATTTTCCTTCCTCTCCAGGAGTCCCGACCTCTACATGTTGTGCTGGGAAATGAAGCCTGTGATTTGGACTCCATGGTGTCTGCTCTCGCCCTGGCTTTTTACCTAGCAAAGGTGGGTAAAAAAAGGTAACACCTAGGATCCGAGTCCCTTCGAATGAAAAGATCTGGATTCAAAACCCAGCTCTGCCACTTACCAGCATTTAGCATTGGGTAAATTAAATCCCTTAACTTTGCTGAGTCTCATGTGACCATCTGTAAAATCTAAAATATTTTTCAGTGTTCCTCTGAGGAAAAAATGAGTAAATATATTTTGAGGGATTTGTAAACCATAAAGTGATATTCAGTGTGTTACTGAGTTCCTTATAGGTATCAGTGATCTATTCCTCCGCCCAGGTTAGTCCTTGAGGACTAATAATTCCTTCTCTGTAGCACTGCATCTAGAACTAGGTCTTTACTATGAGTTCCTTGTTGACCTTCATTTATTGCTAAGAAGGAGGAAGGGCGAGATTCATCTTTCAAGAGTCATAGACTGAGTACTTTGTGGCTTTGAGAAAGATGGTAACTTACCTAAGTATGTCTCCTTTGATCCCAATAGTCTTGTTACTTTTTCCTGTCATTATAAAACTTCGCGATATCTTTTTGCTTTCCTATCTAGACCAATGAGGCCGAGGAAGTCTTTGTGCCGGTTTTAAATATAAAACGTTCTGAGCTACCTCTGCGAGGTGACATCGTCTTCTTTCTTCAGAAGGTTCGTATTCCAGAGAGCATCTTGATTTTTCGGGACGAGATTGATCTCCCTGCATTGCACCAGGCTGGCCAACTCACCCTCATCCTTGTCGACCATCACATCTTACCCAAGTAAGTCCAAGGAAATTAAATTGATACGTATCATGTACCATGTTGGGCTCTGATGAGTGAGATATAAAGAGGAAAAAAGAGTTTTTGCTTTCAGAGATCTAATAGGCTAATCATAATTGATAGGTCATATCAGATATAGAAAATCAAAATATTGTCGGTTCTGCAGTTACATGTATGTCTATGGCATAAAGACATACCCTATAATAATAAAAAGAAATAGAACATGGTAAGTTCAAACCAAAGGATAACTCAAAAATCATTTAAATCTGCCTTTGGTATCATTATTTTAAGATTTTGTGGGCTGAGTGTGGTAACTCATGCCTGTAATCCTAGCACTTTAGGAGGCCACGGCAGCTGGATCCATTAAGCTCTGGAGTTCAAGCCCAGCCTGAACAACATGGTGAAACCATGTCTTTACAAAAAAATTTAAAAAATTGGTCAGGCATGGTAATAAATGCCTGTGGTCCCTCAGGAGATTGAGGTAGGAGGATCACTTGAGCCCAGGAAGTCGAGGCTGCAGTAAGCCAAGATCACATCACTGTGATCTGGAGTGGCATGATCTCAGTTCACTGCAACCTCCACCTCCTGGGTTTAAGTGATTCTCCTGCTTCAGCCTCCCAAGTAGCTGGAATTACAGGCATGCACCACCATGCCCAGCTAATTTTGGTATTATTAGTAGAGACGGGGTTTCATTATGTTGGCCAGGCTGATCTTGAACTCCTGACCTCGTGATCTGCCCACCTCGTCCTCCCAAAGTGCTGGGATTACAGGCGTGAGCCACCACACCTGGCCTAATTTTAATTTTTAAAAAGTGGCCTGGTGTGGTGGTTCACTCCAGCCTGGGAGACAGAGGGAGACCCTGTCTCAAAAAAAAAAAAAAAAAAAAAAAGATTCTGAGACAGTTTTATTGTAATATTATAATAGAAACCTTAGAAAAATGTTTGCAATTCTGTTTTTGTTTATTATTTATTTTTGTACTTATTAATTTTTTTGGAAAACAGGGTCTTGCTCTATTGCTCAGGCTCAAATTTATTTTTGTACTTATTTATTACTTTTTTTTAGAAAACAGGGTCTTGCTATATTGCCCAGGTCTCACATCAGGCGTGGTGGCTCCTACCTGTAATCTCAGCCCTTTGGGAAGCCGAGGTGGGTGGATCACCTGAGGTCGGGAGTTTGAGACCAGCCTGACCAACATGAAGAAATCCCGTCTCTACTTAAAATACAAAATTAGCTGGGCGTGGTGGTACATGCCTGTAATCCCAGCTACTTGGGAGGCTGAGGCAGGAGAATCACTTGAATCCCGGAGGTGGAGGTTGTGGTGAGCTGAGATTGCACTATTACACTCTAGCCTGGGAAACGAGCGAAACTCCATTTCAAAACAAAAAAAAAATTATAATTAAAATTAAGAAAAAAAAAGAATTCCTAGGCTTAAGCTGTCTTCCTGCCTCTGCCTCCCTAAGTGCTAGACTACAGGTGTGAGCTACTGCACCTGGCCTGCAACTCTATTTTTAATTTTAATTTTAATTAATTAATTAATTTATTTATTTATTTATTTATTTTTGAGACGGAGTTTCGCACTTGTTACCCAGGCTGGAGTGCAATGGCGCGATCTCGGCTCACCGCAACCTCCGCCTCCTGGGGTCAGGCAATTCTCCTGCCTCAGCCTCCTGAGTAGCTGGGATTACAGGCACGCACCACCATGCCCAGCTAATTTTTTGTATTTTTTGGTAGAGACGGGGTTTCACCATGTTGACCAGGATGGTCTCGATCTCTCGACCTCGTGATCCACCCGCCTCGGCCTCCCAAAGTGCTGGGATTACAGGCTTGAGCCACCGCGCCCGGCTTAATTTATTTATTTTACTTTATTATTATTTTTTGAGGTGAAGTCTCACTCTTGTCACCCAAGCTGGAGTGCAGTCATGCAATTTCAGCTCACTGCAACCTCCACCTCCTGAGTTCAAGCGATTCTCCTGCCTCAGCCTCCCCAGTAGTTGGGATTACAAGCATGTGTCACCACACCCAGCTAATTTTTTGTATTTTTAGTAGAGATGCGGTTTCACCATGTTGGCCAGGCTGATCTTAAACTCCTGGCCTCAAATCATCCACTCGCCTCGGCCTCCCAAAGTGCTGGGATTACAGGCATAAACCACCACACCTAGGCTGGCTAATTTTTTTTGTTTTGTTTTTTGTTTTTTGTTTTTTGTTTTTTTTTTTTTTTTAGAGATGTGGGTCTTGCTTTGTTGCCTAGTCTGGTCTTGAACTCCTGGCCTCAAATGACCCTCCCACTTCAGCTTCTCAAAGTGCTGAGCCACCACGCCCAGCTATTAGTAAATGTTTCTTTAACGGATGAAGTTGAGACAGAGTCCCAGTTTTCATGCTTTCAGTCAAGGAGAGGGAACTAAGCAAACAGATCATTATAATAGGTGTCAGAGGTCAGTGATAACTGTCACCTCGAGGGAACAGCAGGTACAAGAAGGATGGAGTGATTCAGTACACCAGAAAGAAGGCGAGAACATCAGGAAAGTTTTCCTGGCAGAAGTGACCCTTAATCTCAGTCTTTTTAAAAATTTATTTTATGGCCGGGCGTAGTGGCTCATGCCTGTAATCCAAGCACTTTGGAGGCCAAGGCGGGCGGATCACCTGAGGTCGGGAGTTCAAGACCAGCCTGACCAACATGGTGAAACCCGGTCTTTAAAATAATAATAATAATAATAAAATTTTAGTTTATTTTTTATTTTAAATATATATATATATATATATATATATATATATATATGTATTTTTTTTTCTGGAACACTTCGCAAATGTGTATGTCATCCTTGCTCAGGGGCCATGCTAATCTTCTCTGTATCATTCCAATTTTAGTGCATATGCTGCTGAAGCAGGCATTGATCTCAGTCTTTTTTTTTTTTTTTTTTTTTTGAGACGGAGTTTCGCCCTTGTTACCCAGGCTGGAGTGCAATGGCACGATCTCGGCTCACTGCAACCTCCGCCTCCTGGGCTCAGGCAATTCTCCTGCCTCAGCCTCCTGAGTAGCTGGGATTACAGGCACGCGCCACCACGCCCAGCTAATTTTTTGCACTTTTTAATAGAGACGGGGTTTCACCATGTTGACCAGGATGGTCTCGATCTCTCGACCTCGTGATCCACCCGCCTCGGCCTCCCAAAGTGCTGGGATTACAGGCTTGAGCCACCGCGCCCGGCGCGATCTCAGTCTTAAAAGAGGACTAGGTGTTTGCTTGGTGAATGGGGAGGGAAGAGGGCAAGTGGTTAGGAAAGGCATTCCAGGCAGAGGGAGTAATGAATAGAAGCAAACGCAGGCAGGCATGAAATAGCGTGGTGAGCTAAGGGAACTAGAATTTGTTTTGCACAGCTGGAGCATAAAACCTGAGGAAGAAGTAGGACATGGAAAAAGATGAGACAGAGGCAGGCAGGAGGCAGATTATGGAGGCCTTGTAGGCCCTTCTAAGTAGATTGGATTTTATTTTAAGCAATGGGGAACTATTTTAAATTATATTTATTCTGGGTCCTAAAAGAATCAGATTTTCTTTTTTCAAATGATCATTCAGGCCACTTTGTGAAGGACAGCCCAGGAAGGCTTTTGGTTGGATGCAGGTGATTGGTTAAGAGACTGTTGGAATAGTCCAGACGAGAGATATTGAGGGCCTAGAACAGGGCAGTAACAGAGAGTTAGAAACTAGGGCATGGATAGGGATTAAGATAGAATTCACAGGACCTGGTGACCCACATGGAATCTGAGTGTTGAGTGGGTTGTAAAAATAGGAGAGATTTGTTGGGTAGCAAGGCGATAAGACTGGAAAGGCAACGCTAAAGGACAGCAACTGTGGGCGTAAGATATTTGTAGGAGATGCTTCACAGAATTCGCTTATACACCATTTAAAGATGACTCCAATTATAACATTAAAGACAAGAATTGAGAGGAGTGAGGCAGACGTAAAAGTGACCAAAGGTCAGTTTTAAATGCTTACCTGGCAGATCACCTGAGGTCAGGAGTTCAAGACCAGCCTGGCCAACATGGCGAAACCCCGTCTCTACTAAAAAGACAAAAAAATTAAGCCGGGCGCGGTGGCTCAAGCCTGTAATCCCAGCACTTTGGGAGGCCGAGGCGGGTGGATCACGAGGTCAAGAGATCGAGACCATCCCGGTCAACGTGGTGAAACCCCGTCTCTACTAAAAATACAAAAAAAATAGCTGGGCATGGTGGTGCGTGCCTGTAGTCCCAGCTACTCAGGAGGCTGAGGCAGGAGAATTGCCTGAACCCAGGAGGCAGAGGTTGCGGTGAGCCGAGATCGCGCCATTGCACTCCAGCCTGGGTAACAAGAGCGAAACTCCGTCTCAAAAAAAAAAAAAAAAAAAAAAAAAATTAGCCAGGCGTGGGGGTGGGGGGGCCTGTCATCCCAGCTACTTGGAAGGCTGAGGCAGGAGAATCACTTGAACCCAAGAGGCGGAGGTTGCAGTGAGCCAAGAAAGCACCATTGCACTCCAGTCTGGGTGACAAGAGTGAAACTCTGTCTCAAAAAAAAAAAAAGCTTGCCTAAGACAGCTGTGCTTTCCTTGATGGGTGGGGCGGAGACTGGTTAGAAGCAGCTGGAGTGTCCCTACTTATCTTTTTTTCTCTTTTCCCGTACCCTCCCCTCCACAGAAGTGACGCAGCCCTAGAGGAGGCGGTGGCAGAGGTGCTAGACCATCGGCCCATCGAGCAGAAACACTGCCCTCCCTGCCATGTTTCAGTTGAGCTGGTAGGGTCCTGTGCTACCCTGGTGACTGAGAGAATCCTGCAGGGGGCGCCAGAGATCTTGGACAGGCAAACTGCAGCCCTTCTGCACGGTGAGGGTGGCTTTTGGATTGGAACCTGAGTACTTCTATTCCTATCCCTGAGATGGGAGGATGGAAAAGTCTAGACTCTTCCAGCCTAACCATATGCTCTCAGAGCCATTCAGCTCATACCAAAGGATGGGACTCTTTCGGGAGACAATTAAGCATCTGTTTAAAGGTCTGTGGGATACTTGTTGGGGAAAGTACAGGGCAACAGACCAAGAAGCTTCCTGTTGGCATCATTTTTTGATGGAAGGAGGACTCGCCAAAGCAACAGGAAACAGATTCTAATACCAGTTCCTCCAGGAAATAGTGAGGTGACCTTGAGCAAATCTCTTTTTTTTTTTTTTTTTTGAGACGGAGTTTCGCTCTTGTTACCCAGGCTGGAGTTCAATGGCGCGATCTCGGCTCACCGCAACCTCCACCTCCTGGGTTCAGGCAATTCTCCTGCCTCAGCCTCCTGAGTAGCTGGGATTACAGGCACGCGCCACCACGCCCAGCTAATTTTTTGTATTTTTAGTAGAGACGGGGTTTCACCATGTTGACCAGGATGGTCTCGATCTCTCGACCTCGTGATCCACCCGCCTCGGCCTCCCAAAGTGCTGGGATTACAGACAGGCTTGAGCCACCGCGCCCGGCCTGAACAAATCTCTTAACCTTTCTTGTTCTCATTTTTCTACTTATTAAAAAAAAGAGAGAGAGAGAGTTGGACTGGACTGTCTCTTCCAACTTAGAAGATTCTTTGATGGCATTTGGCCTGCTGAAGAGGTGTGTCTCTCTCTGACTAGGCTGTAAAATCTCCAAGCATTGAGATGCTCAGGCTTGCTTTCTACCTTTTCCCCATTTCCCTACCTACATTTTAGTTTGGATTTGGGAGTTCTCGAGACACAGTCAGTCCCAGTTTCTCATTTTGCTTTCAGAGAATTTGCTGTGCAAATAACTGAATTGTGTTCATTTGGTGTGAAGGTTATGTATGTTCTGGTGGGCGTGTGCGGAGGGTCACAGGATTCAAGTTCCACCATCTCCCTTCTCCACAGGAACCATCATCTTGGACTGTGTCAACATGGACCTTAAAATTGGAAAGGCAACCCCAAAGGACAGCAGATATGTGGAGAAATTAGAGGCCCTTTTCCCTGATCTACCCAAGAGAAATGATATCTTTGATTCCCTGCAAAAGGCAAAGTTTGATGTATCAGGTATGAAGTGTTAACTGCCTTTTCTGCTTCCCAGATGGAAAATTGGAAGGCAAGCCTTGTTCATTATATTATTTTTACTTTTATTTATTTATTTTTTGAGAGAGAGTCTCGCTGTGTCGCCCAGGCTGGAGTGCAGTGGCACAATCTCGGCTCACCATAACCTCCGCCTCCCAAGATCAAGCGATTCTCCTGACTCAGCCTCCCAAATAGCTGGGATTACAGGTGCCCACCACCATGCCCAGCTAATTTTTGTATGTTTGGTACAGACAGTGTTTCAACATGTTGGCCAGGCTGGTATCAAACCCCTGACCTCAGGTGATCTGCCCAACTCAGCCTCCCAAAATGCTGTGATTACAGGCGTGAGCCACCACACCCAGCCAGTTATTTAAATCTTATATCAGAGAGAAACAAGGTAGCATATTAGCCTAAGCATGAAATAGCATTCACTGGATTGTTCTATCCTGGCTCTTGGGTAGAATGAGAAAGAATGTATTAAGAAACTTAGGCTGGCCGGGCGCGGTGGCTCAAGCCTGTAATCCCAGCACTTTGGGAGGCCGAGGCGGGTGGATCACGAGGTCAAGAGATCGAGACCATCCTGGGCAACAAGGTGAAACCCCGTCTCTACTAAAAATACAAAAATAAAAAATAAATAAATAAAAAATAAAAGAAACTTAGGCTGGGCTAGGTGGCTCACGACTGTAATCCCAGCACTTAGGGAGGCCAAGGCAGGCGATCACCTGAGGTCAGGAGTACAAGACCAGGCTGACAAACATGGAGAAACCCTGTCTATACTAAAAATACAAAATTAGCCAGGCATGCTGGCACATGCCTATAATCCCAGCTACTTGGGAGGCCGAGGCAGGAGAATCACTTGAACCCAAAAGGTGGAGGTTGCAGTGAGCCAAGATCGAGCCATTGCACTCCAGCCTGGGCAACAAGAGCAAAACCCCATCTCAAAAAAAAAAAAAAAAAAAAAAAACCTCAGAAGGGTCAGGTGCAGTGGCTCATGCCTGTAATCTTAGCATTTTGGGAGGCTGAGGCGGGTGGATCACGTGAGGTCAGGAGTTTGAGACTAACCTGGCTAACGTGGTGAAACCCTGTTTCTACTAAAAATACAAAAGCTGGATGTGATGGTGCGCACCTGTAATCCCAGGTACTTGGGAGGCTGAGGCAGGAATATCACTTGAACCTAGGAAGCAGAGGTTGCAGTGAGCTGAAATCACGCTATTGCACTCCAGCTTGGGCAACAAAAGTGAAACTCCATCTCAAAAAAAAAAAAGAGACTCAGAGGTTCTAGTATATTCAGAGAATGTAGGTCATATACATAAAATATGCTAAGAGTGTACTAAATTATCAGAGTGAAATCTATAGAATTGGTTAGGGAGGCCGGGCGCAGTGGCTCAAGCCTGTAATCCCAGCACTTTGGGAGGCCGAGGCGGGTGGATCACGAGGTCGAGAGATCGAGACCATCCTGGTCAACATGGTGAAACCCCGTCTCTACTAAAAGTGCAAAAAATTAGCTGGGCATGGTGGTGCGTGTCTGTAATCCCAGCTACTCAGGAGGCTGAGGCAGGAGAATTGCCTGAGCCCAGGAGGCGGAGGTTGCGGTGAGCCGAGATAGCGCCATTGCACTCCAGCCTGGGTAACAAGAGCGAAACTCCGTCTCAAAAAAAAAAAAAAAAGAATTGGTTAGGGAGGCAAAAGAAATATTTTGTAAGTATACAAAAGAGAAAGAGAACAAAAAAACTTCCATATTCTTCTACCCAGCTACCACCTGTTGACATAAAAAAGAAGAAAGAGAGAAAGGAATCACATGCAAACAGTATAGGAAGGGGGGAAAATCAAAAGTAAAAGCCTCTGTTCTGGGTTTGCTCTTCTCTCCAAAGTTCCTTGCTGTAAAGGTAACTATTGTCACCAATTATTTAAGATGATTTTTGATTATGTAATATAATTACATTTTCTTTCTTTCTTTCTTTCCTTTTTTTTTTTTTTTTTTTTTTTTTTTAGATGGAGTCCAGGTTCAAGTGATTCTCCTGCCTCAGCCTCCTGAGTAGCTGGAATTATAGGCACCCACCATCACACCCAGCTAATTTTTTGTATTTTTAGTATTTTCACCATGTTGGCCAGGCTGGTCCCAAACTCCCAACCTCAGGTGATCTGCCCACCTCAGCCTCCCAACGTGCTGGAATTCCAGGCCTGAGCCACTGTGCCCAGCTGTGAATACATTTTCCATTATCTCCCGCATTCATTGCCCCAAAGAGAGGTCATGCTTTTCCTTTTCCTTCCTTGACCCATCTGGCTGCCCTGACCTTCTTGGTCTTGGGACCGTGGCCTCCCCTGTTTAACCTCTAGCCTCATGTCTGCTTTCTAGGACTGACCACTGAGCAGATGCTGAGAAAGGACCAGAAGACGATCTATAGACAAGGCATCAAGGTGGCGATTAGTGCAATATATATGGATTTGGAGGTAAGAGCAAGTTGTGGCTGTGGGTGGGGAGAGAAAGCCTTTAGCTATGCATCCTATGCATGCAACCTTGCTCCTCACACCTGGTTTACCTCCAAAATGTACCTTGTGTCTGTCTCCATGTCTCCACCTCCACTGTGACTACCAGAATCCAGCATCTCTCACTGCACCACTAGCCTCGGTACTGGTTTCCCTGCCTCCGCTTTTGCATCCCTGCAAACCATTCTCCCCACAGTAGCCAGAGTGGTCTTTTATAATTTTTTTTTTTTTTTTTTTTTTTTGAGACGGAGTTTCGCTCTTGTTACCCAGGCTGGAGTGCAATGGTGCGATCTCGGCTCACCGCAACCTCCGCCTCCTGGGTTCAGGCAATTCTCCTGCCTCAGCCTCCTGAGTAGCTGGGATTACAGGCACGTGCCGCCATGCCCAGCGAATTTTTTTTTTGTATTTTTAGTAGAGACGGGGTTTCACCATGTTGACCAGGATGGTCTCGATCTCTTGACCTCGTGATCCACCTGCCTCGGCCTCCCAAAGTGCTGAGATTAAAGGCGTGAGCCACTGTACTCAGCCCCCTCCTTTTTTTTTTTTTTTGAGAGAGTCATGCTCTGTTGCCCAGGCTGGGGTGCAGTGGTACCATCGTGTCTCACTGCAGCCTCAACCTTCCAAGCTCAAGCAATCCTCCCAGCTCAGCCTCCTGAGCAGCTGAGTCCACAGGTGCACACCACCACACCCAGCTAGTGTGTGTGTGTGTGTGTGTGTGTGTGTGTAGATGGGGTCTCACTATGTTTCCCAGGCTGGTCTCAAACTCCGGGCCTCAAGCAGTTCTCCTACCTTGGCCTCCAAAGTGCTGGGATTACAGGCGTGAGCCACCGTGCCCAGCCCCATTGTACTTTTCATAAAGTCTAAAGGACTTACTGTGGTTTACAGGGCCATGCTTGATCTGGCCCCTGTCTTTTTCTCTGGCCTCATCTCATTCCAGCTCCACTCCTGCACTACAGTACTGTAGCCACACTGGTGTCTTTTCTGTTCCTTGAACCATTAAGCTCATTCCCAGCTGAGCTTTTCTCTTTGTAGAGTTGGCTCCTTCTTAACATTCCGGTATCAGCTCAGATGTCTCTCATTTTGGGAGATTTTTCCTGGACACCCTAACTGAAATACTATCTCCTAGGCTCAAAAAACCTCTAGCAGTTTTGTTTGTTTGTTTGTTTTGAGCCGGAGTTTTACTCTGTTGCCCCTGCTGGAGTGGAGTGGCATAATTTCAGCTCACTGCAACCTCCACCTCCTAGATTCAAGCAATTCTCCTGCCTCAGCCTCCTTAGTAGCTGGGATTATTTTTGCATGCCATCACATCCAGATAATTTTTTTTTTTAATTTTTTGAGATCGAGTTTTGCTCTTGTCACCCAGGCTGGAGTGCAAAATCTCAGCTTCGCCTCCCAGGTTCAAGTGATTCTCCTAACTCAGCCTCCCGAGCAGCTGGGATTACAGGCACAGGCCCCCATGTGCAGCTAATTTTTATATTTTTAGTAGAGATGAGGTTTCACCATGTTAGCCAGACTGGTCTCAAACTCCTGACCTTAAGTGATCTACCCGCCTTGGCCTGCCAAAATGCTAGGATTATAGGCATGAACTACTGCACCCAGCCATTTTTGTATATATGTATTTTTTGAGACCGAGTCTTGTTCTATTGCAAGGCTAGAGTACAGAGGCACAATCTTGGCTCACTGTAACCTCCACCTCCTGGGTTCAAGCCATTCTCCTGCCACAGCCTCCCGAATAGCAGGGACTATAGGCATGCACCACCAAACCCAGCTAATTTTTTTTTTTCTTTTTCTTTTTTTTTTTTTTTTTTTTAAGTAGAGATGGGGTTTTACCATGTTGGCCAGGATGGTCTCGAGCTTTGAACTCATGATCCACCCACCTTGGCCTTCCAAAATGCTGGGATTACAGGCATGCGCAACTGCACCCGGCTCATTTTTATTTTTTTATTTTATTATTATTTTTTTTGTGAGACGGAGTTTCGCTCTTGTTACCCAGGCTGGAGTGCAATGGCGCGATCTTGGCTCACCGCAACCTCCGCCTCCTGGGTTCAGGCAATTCTCCTGCCTCAGCCTCCTAAGTAGCTGGGATTACAGGCACGCGCCACCATGCCCAGCTAATTTTTTGTATTTTTAGTAGAGACGGGGTTTCACCATGTTGACCGGGATGGTCTCGATCTCTTGACCTCGTGATCCACCCGCCTTGGCCTCCCAAAGTGCTGGGATTACAGGCTTGAGCCACCGCACCCGGCTCCATTTTTATATTTTTAATAGAGGTGGGGTTTCACTATGTTGGCCAGGCAGGTCTCGAACTCCTGACCTCACATGATCCGCCCACCTTGGCCTCCAAAACTGCTGGGATTACAGGTCTCAGCCATGGTGCCCAGCCTGTTTGTTTTGCAAAGCACTTAACATACTAAAATGATCTTGTTTCCTGGCTTCCCTGTTAATTGTCTGTATTCCTTTGCTAATTTATCAGCTCCACCAGAGCAGGGACCATTTCTTTTGTGTCTGTTGTATCTCTAGGACCTTTAACAGTGCCTGGCACATAGTGGATGCTCAGTAAACTTTGATAAATGTGTGATAAGGTAACTTTAACAATGGTGTTCCATTAAATGCTGTGTGTGGAAACTAAAAATAATAATAATGGAATTTTAATACCTGGTTCCATGTCATATTGGTTTAAATCATTTGTCTGGCCAGGCACAGTGGCTCAAACCTGTAAATCCCAGCACTTGGGAGGCCAAGACAGGCGGATCACTTGAGGTCAGGAATTCAAGACCAGCCTGGCCAACATGGTAAAACCCTGTCTCTGCTAAAAATAAAATAAAATAAAAAAATTAGCTGGACATAGTGGTGGGCACCTGTAGTCCCAGCTACTCAGGCGGCTGAGGCATAAGAATCGCTTGAACTGAGGAGGCAAAGGCTGCAGGGGATTGCTCTATTGCACCCCACCCTGGTGACAAAGCAAGACTCCATCTCAAAAGAAAAAAAAAATAAAAATAAAAATAATCATTCATCTGATCTGAATACATACTCTGCACAGCTTTCTACTAAGTACTAAAAATACTACTAAAAATACTAAATAATTAAGTAAAACACAATAGCATGGTCTCTTTTCTTGTGGTTCATAACCTAGTTTGAGAAAGAAACAGGAACATAAAAGGCTTGCCAAGTACCGTAATTACAGTACAAATTGACATATTAGAAATGCCAAGGATCGGCCCGGCATGGTGGCTCACGCCAACATGGTGAAACCCCATCTCTACTAAAAATACAAAAATTAGCCAGGCATGGTGGGCAAGCGTCTGTAATCCCAGTTACTCAGGAGGCTGAAGCACAAGAATCACTTGAACCCCAGGAGGCAGAGGTTGCAATGAGCTGAAATTTCACCACTGCACTCCAGCGTGGGTGACACGGAGACTCTATCTCAAAAAGAAAGAAAGAGGCCGGGTGAGGTGGCTCAAGCCTGTAATCCCAGCACTTTGGGAGGCCGAGGCAGGTGGATCACGAGGTCAAGAGATCAAGACCATCCTGGTCAACATGGTGAAACCCCATCTCTACTAAAAATACAAAAAATTAGCTGGGCATGGTGGCACGTGCCTGTAATCCCAGCGACTCAGGAGGCTGAGGCAGGAGAATTGCCTGAACCCAGGAGGCGGAGGTTGTGGTGAGCCGAGATCGCGCCATTGCACTCCAGCCTGGGTAACAAGAGCGAAACTCCGTCTCAAAAAAAAAAAAAAAGAAAGAAAGAAAGAAATGCCAAGGATTTTTTTTTTTAATGCCAAAGATAGAGAAAAGCCGTTTTCATGTCTCCTCTTATTTATATGCTCCATTATTCTGTTTTAGAATAAAAAGACCTACAAGGCAAAGACCTTGTTTGTTTGATTGCAAGAACAGGAGAGCCTTGAACATGCCAGGCACGTTACATACATTATCAGCTTTGAATTCTTAAAACAATCGTGTTTAGTGTAAGTGTTGTATCCTTATTTCACAAACAAGGAAACCCAGGCCAGGAAGTTAGCATAATTCCTTGATCATACATACCGCTTACAGTTAAGGGCTGATTTTCAAACCAGTTCTCTTTTAATCTAAAGTCTTTTTTCTCCTCATTCTACCACACTGCCTCCCAGCACATAGATAACACAGAATAAATACTAGATACCTTTTTTATGGAGCACAAGTCCCAGGTTAACATGCAAAGAAATCCTTTCTAAGGATGTTTTATTGATGATGATGATAATGAGGAAGTCCTTCATCCCTCTCCGTTTCTTCTCTTTCAGGCCTTTCTGCAGAGGTCTAACCTCCTTGCAGAACTCCATGCTTTCTGCCAGGCTCACAGCTATGATGTCCTGGTCGCCATGACTATCTTTTTCGACACTCAGAATGAGCCAGTGCGGCAGTTGGCTATTTTCTGTCCCCATGTGGCACTCCGAACAACGGTGAGTCTCTCTCCTTTCTCCAACCTAAGAGCCTTACAGAGTCTGCCTGTATGCACCTCTGTGCTCCACAGCTCTGTGCTTGAGGACCTCTCTTTGGTTCTTATATTAATATACTTACACGAGGTACTTTGACCTATTTCTGGACCTGCTTCCTCCCCTTTCTGCTTTTTCCCCATTCTCTCTCTGTATGTATGTTCTTTTTTAAAAATTCTTCTTCTTTTTTTGAATAAATATCCTTAATCATAGCATTGTTGAGAAAGGGGGAATTCCAAGGAGAACTAGAGATTCAGTTACAACTTTGAAAGAACTTGAAATAAATCTGGTTAGAGGGCTGGGTGCGGTGGCTCAGGCCTGTAATCTTAACATTTTGGGAGGCCGAGGCGGGCGGATCACGAGGTCAAGAGATAGAGACCATTCTGGCCAACATGGTGAAACCCTGTCTCTACTAAAAATACAAAAATTAGCTGGGTGTGGTGGTGTGTGCCTGTAGTCCCAGCTACTCAGGAGGCTGAGGCAAGAAAATTGCTCAAACCCAGAAGGCAGAGGTTGCAATGAGTTGAGATCATGACCCTGCATTCTAGCCTGGTGACAGAGCAAGACTCCGTCTAAAAAAAAAATCTGGGGCCGGGCACAGTGGCTCACCCCTGTAATCCCAGCACTTTGGGAGGCCTAGGTGGGTGGCTCACAAGGTCAGGAGTTCAAGACCAGCCTGGCCAACATGGTGAAACCCCATCTCTACTAAAAAAATACCAAAATTCGGGGGGATGGAGGCAGCAAACCACATTGTCATGTGTGTACCTATGCAACAATCCTGCATGATCTGCACATGTACCCCAGAACCTAAAGTACAATAAAAAAAAAATATACAAAAGTTAGCTGGGCGTGGTGGTGGGTACCTGTAATCCCAGCTACTCAGGAAGCTGAGGCAGGAGAATCACTTGAAACCGGAAAGCAGAGGTTGCAGTGAGCCGAGATCACACCACGGCACTCCAGCCTGGGCGAAAGAGCAAAACTCCATCTCAAAACAAAACAAAACAAAAATCTGGTTAGAAAGAAATACTAGAAATCTAGAGTTAAAATTCCCTTCTTGAGCTAGGGACAGTGGCATGTGCCTGTAGTCCCAGCAACTCAGGAGGCTGATGCAGGATTGCTTGAGCTGGGAAATTTTGGTCCAGCCTGGTAAAGATAGCAAGACCTCATCTCTATGGGGGGCAGGGGGAGAGACACCAGCTCTATTCTTGGTTTAATCATTAATTCCTCACCCCTGGAATTTCTCTGTTGCCTTGAAAATTGGAAATAGGAAGTCCCTTTGCTGCTGCTTAGTATACAGGGATTAATTATTCTGTATAGTGCAAACTCTGCAAAGAGTGATCTACATCCAGATTTGTTTTCTTCCCCAATCTTCCATTTCACCATCTTTCCCACTTCCTCCTCTTTCTGTTCCTCTGCTGGTTGCTGAATAGCCTAGGGAAGAATTTAAATGTGGGCTTAAGGCCAGGGACAGTGGCTCACAGCTCTAATCCCAGCATGCTGGGAGGCCAAGGCAGGCAGATCATGAGGTCAAGAGATCAAGACCATTCTGGCCAACATGGTGAAACCCCATCTCTACTAAAAATGTAAACATTAGTTGGACATAATGGTGTGTGCCTGTAGTCCCAGCTACTCAGGAGGCTGAGGCAGGAGAATCGCTTGAACCTGGGAGGCAGAGGTTGCAGTGAGCCCATATACGCCACTGTACCACAGCCTGGGCAACAGAGTGAGACTCCATCTCAAAAAAAAAGTGGAGTTAAGGCAGTCCAGGGACTCTTAGGGTTGCCTAGGCTCTGTGAGGACTGCTGAAGACAGAATACAGCCAGATCATCCTTTGCCCTCTTAGAAGGTATGTCTGCCCTTTCCCACCTCCCTTTGCTTTCGTCTTCTCCCTCAGGGAGCAAATGTGATTTCATTCAGCGTAAGGTAGTTTGTCATTATGAAAAGAATCGGGCCGGGCGCGGTGGCTCAAGCCTGTAATCCCAGCACTTTGGGAGGCCGAGGCGGGTGGATCACGAGGTCAAGAGATCGAGACCATCCTGGTCAACATGGTGAAACCCCGTCTCTACTAAAAATACAAAAAACTAGCTGGGCATGGTGGCGCGTGCCTGTAATCCCAGCTACTCAGGAGGCTGAGGCAGGAGAATTGCCTGAACCCAGGAGGCGGAGGTTGCGGTGAGCCGAGATGGCGCCATTGCACTCCAGCCTGGGTAACAAGAGCGAAACTCCGTCTCAAAAAAAAAAGAAAAGAATTGCAGGTTTTTTTTGTTTGTTTGTTGTTTTTTCAGAGTCTCACTCTGTTGCCCAGGCTGTAGTACATTGGTGTGATCTGGGCTCACTGCAGCCGCCACCTCCCGGGTTCAAGTAATTCTCCCACCTCAGCCTATAGCTGGGACTACAGGACTACACCACTATGCCCGGCTAATTTTTGTATTATTACTAGAGATGGGGTTTCGTCATGTTGGCCAGGCTAGTCTCGAACTTCTGACCTCAAGTGATCTGCCTACCTACCTCGGCCTCCCAAAGTGCTGGGATTATAGGTGTGAGCCACTACATGTGGCCAAGAACTGCAGTTTTTAAAGTTAGGTGGATGTGCTTTTCTGTTCTAGGTTTGCCACTTAACTCACTCTTTGAGCTAAGGCACGTCAGTTGACTTCTGCATCTGGAAGTGGCATAATAGTACCCACTGATAAGTCTGTTATGCTCATTAAACATATCATATGTAAAACACACTTCTGGAGCAGAGTAAGCACTTTGTAAATAGTGGCTCTTACTAATCCTGTCCTGAAGAAAAGGGTACTTTGGCCATTAGAAGTACCTCTTCCACCTTCCTGAATCTTCTCCCTGCTGTTTCGAAGCTGTGGGGATTTCTGTTTTGGTTTTTTAATTTTTTTTTTTTGATGAAGTCTCGCTCTTGTCACCCAGGCTGGAGTGCAATGGCACGATCTCAGCTCACTGCAACCTCCACTTCCCAAGTCCAAGCAGTTCTCCTGCCTCAGCCTCCGGAGTAGCTGGGATTACAGGCACCTGCCACCAGGCCCAGCTAATTTTTATATTTTTAGTAGAGATGAAGTTGCACCGTGTTGGCCAGGCTGGTCTCGAACTCCTGACTTCAGATGATCTGCCCAACTCAGCCTCCCAAAGTGTGCTGGGGTTACAGGTGTGAGCCACTGCGACCAGCCAGCTGTGAGGATTTCTAATGACTCCACCATTGTCTAGGCTGCCCCTATCCTTGGAAACAGGAGTCCTTTCTCTCTCTCTCTTTCTCTCTCTCTCTCATTTTCAAGACAGGGTCTCACTCTGTTGCCCAGACTGCAGTGGCGCAATGAATGGCATAATCTCAGATCACTGCAACCTCCGCCTCCAGGTTCAAGCAGTTCTCCCTCCTCAGCCTCCCAAGTATAAGCATACACCACCGTGGCCAGCTAATTTTTTTTTTTTTTTTTTTTTTTTTTTTTTTTGTAGAGGGAGTCTTGCCGTATTGCTCAGGCTGGTCTCAAACTCCTGGACTCAAGTGATCCACCAGCCTCAGCTTCCCAGAGTTCTGGAATTGTAGCTGTGAGCCGCTGTGCCTGGCCAGGAGTCCTTTTCTCACAGTCTCCTCTACCATCTGTTCTCTTTCTCCTTTGTTACGAGTGGTATAATATATTGCTTTAGACCACTGGCTTTGATGACAGCTCTGGGCTCAGTGCCAGTTTTGCTTCATGCAAATTATGACCTTAGGCTAGTTACCTAATCATCTAAGCCTCAGTTTCCATACGTGTAAGTGAAGGTAATAGTGATACCAGTCTGATTTTGTTCAATTCATTCTTTCTTCCTCCATCCCTCTTCTGACCTCTACATAAATTCTAGTCTCATCCTAGTTCAAGTTCTTTACCACAGTTATAGTCTTGGAAACAACACTAGATTAAAAGCTAACGTTCCTGGGTTCCAGGTTAACTCTGCCATCATCTACATGATTTTACTCACAGCCATCTCACTTACCTTTAGTTACTTCAATAATAAAATGATGTAAATCCAGCACTTTGGGAGGCCGAGGCGGGTGGATCACGAGGTCAAGAGATCGAGACCATCCTGGTCAACATGGTGAAACCCCGTCTCTACTAAAAATACAAAAAATTAGCTGGCATAGTGGCGCATGCCTGTAATCCCAGCTACTCGGGAGGCTGAGGCAGAATTGCCTGAACCCAGGAGGCGGAGGTTGCGGTGAGCCGAGATCGTGCCATTGCACTCCAGCCTGGGTAACAAGAGCGAAACTCCGTCTCAAAAAAAAAAAAATAATAATAATAATAATAATAAAATGAAATATACAATCTAAACTGTTTCTTCTGTTTTTAAAATACTGTGTATGGCTGGGTGTGGTAGCTCACGCCTGTAATCCTAGCACTTTGAGAGGCTGAGGCAGGCAGATCATCTGAGCTCAGGAGTTTGAAAACAGCCTGGCCAATATGGCAAAACTCTGACTCCACTAAAAATACAAAAATTATCTGGACATGGTGTCATGTGCCTGTAATCCCAGCTACTTCGGAGGCTGAGGCAGAAGAATTGCTTGAACCCAGGAGGCAGAGGTTGCAGTAAGCCGAGATCGTGCCATTGCACTCAAGCCTGGGCAACATAGCAAGATTCCATCTCAAAAAAAAATTAAAGTAAAATAAAATAAATAAAACACTGTATATTAATCCCAGCACTTTGGGAGGCTGAAGCAGGAGGATTGCTTGAGACCAGGAATTGGAGATCAGCCTGGGCAACATAGCAAGGCCCCACCCCTATTCTATTAAATAATAAAATACTATGGGTCAGCATGGTAGCTCACGCCTGTAATCCTAGCACTTTGGAAGGCCAAGGCGGGTGGATCACCGGAGGTCAGGAATTCGAGACCTGCCTGGCCAACGTGGTGAAACCCCATCTCTGCTAAAAATACAAAAATTAGCCAGGTGTGGTGACACATGTCTGTAGTCCCAGCTACATGGGAGGCTGAGGTAGCAGAATCACTTGATCCCTGGAGGCAGAGGTTGTAGTGAGCCAAGATCGTGCCACTGCACTCCAGCCTGGATGACACAGCGAGACTCCATATCAAAAAAAAAAAAAAAAAATATATATATATATATATATATATATAGTGAATATTAGTGTTCCTTCGGTCGCAAACAATAAAACCAAGCTCTGGATAACTTACTTTTTTTTTTTGTCTTGCTCTATCACCCAGGCTGGAGTGCAGTGGCAAGATCTTGGCTCACTACAACCTCCACCTCCTGGGTTCAAGTGATTCTCCTGTCTCAGCCTCCCGAGTAGCTGGGATGACAGGCATGCATCACTATGTCCAGCTGTCCGGCTATGGTTGATTTTTGTGTTTTTGGTAGAGACATGGTTTCACCATGTTGACTAGACTGGTCTCGAACTCCTGACCTCAGGTGACCTGCCCACCTCGGCCTCCCAAAGTGCTGGGATTACAGGCATGAGCCACTGCCCCCGGCCTCGAGGATAACTTACTTTTTGAAAGCTTTCTCTTCTGTAGAGGAAGCCTCTCACTTAGAAGCCTCAGTGCTTTGCTACAGCAGGTTATGTAACATTTCCCTGTTATTGTCTCCTCTTTAGATCTGTGAAGTCCTGGAACACTCCCAGTCTCCGCCCCTGAAGCTGACCCCTACCTCAAGCATCCACCCTAACCTCCATGCCTATCTTCAAGGCAACACCCAGGTCTCTCGAAAGAAACTTCTGCCCCTGCTCCAGGAAGCCCTGTCAGCATATTTTGACTCCATGAAGATCCCTTCAGGACAGCCTGAGACAGTGGATGTGTCCAGGGAGCAGGTGGACAAGGAATTGGACAAAGCAAGTAACTCCCTGATTTCTGAACTGAGTCAAGATGAGGAGGACCCTCCGCTGCCCCCCACGCCCATGAACAGCTTGGTGGATGAGTGCCCTCTGGATCAGGGGCTGCCTAAACTCTCTGCTGAGGCGGTCTTCGAGAAGTGCAGTCAGATCTCACTGTCACAATCAACCGCTGCCTCCCTGTCCAAGAAGTGACTGTTGGGAGGAGAGGAGGTAGTGGGTGAGGCACCTGACTCACTTCACATGCATGTTTTGCGATGTTTGGAGATTCAGCAATTCGGTCTTCATTGCTCCGGGATCTGGTGTACTGTTCTCATAAAACTGAGAGGAGAAAAAAGTGAAAGAAGGCAGCTGCTTTAAGAATGGCTTTCCACCTTTTCCCCCTCATCTCTACCAATCAGACACATTTTATTATTTAAGTCTGCATCTCTCTCTATTTCATTTGCCAGGGGCACAATGTGACACATCTACAGTCCCAGCAGAGTGGGACAAAAAGAATATAGACCCCAAAGTGCCCTCAGCATGGATCTTGAACAGAACCAATTCTCTGTCACGGAACTAAACAGTCATTGATGGTCTCCATGTTTTCATTTATTCTCATTCATTCAAGTATTTATTGAATACCTGCCTCAAGCTAGAGAGAAAAGAGAGTGCGCTGTGGAAACTTATTCCAGTTTTCATTCCCCAGCGGATTTGCAGCTCTGTGACTCTCCATTCTGCCACCATTTGGGTGATGGTGTTTGATTCAGAGATGGCTGCATTTCTCTTCTGAGCTCACTGTGACTGTTTCAGATCTAGTTTGGGAGCAGATCAGAGGCCACTGTCTTCTGTCCTGATCAGGTGGCCTGACTGTTTCCTGGATCCCTCTGTCTCAGAGCCACCTAGAACCCTGCTGACTCCTGATTCTCGAGAATTAAGAAAGCACCCAGAAAGGCCTTAACGACCTCATAGGCTGGAATGAGAGGCCTGGGTCTGTCCCCTGGCTTAGCAGGCCTATCATTTTTTTTTTTTTTTTTGAGACGGAGTTTCGCTCTTGTTACCCAGGCTGGAGTGCAATGGCGCGATCTCGGCTCACCGCAACCTCCGCCTCCTGGGTTCAGGCAATTCTCCTGCCTCAGCCTCCTGAGTAGCTGGGATTACAGGCACGCGCCACCAGGCCCAGCTAATTTTTTTGTATTTTTAGTAGAGACGGGGTTTCACCATGTTGACCAGGATGGTCTCGATCTCTCGACCTCGTGATCCACCCGCCTCGGCCTCCCAAAGTGCTGGGATTACAGGCTTGAGCCACCGTGCCCGGCCTAGGCCTATCAATTTCTTGTCCATCTCTCTTTCTCCTTGCTCATTTTAAAAGGGAGGATGGAGTTCTAATGCTGCCATAAACTGTGTCTTGGCAAGATACTTCACTACTCGAGGTCTCACTTTTCCCATCTATAAAACAGGGTTTGGACGAGGTGTTCCCTGGTATTCTGTGATCTGCCTCTTGCTGCCATTCTTTCTCTCCTCTGCTTTTCTGTATTTTTCTTCTGTTATCCCTGGGGATGCTCAGGTTCACATGATTGTCTGTATTTCTGTGTGACTGTAGCAAGGACTCAGCCTCATGTAGCATGAATAGGGTTGTGGTTTATGACATGGTGACCCAGCAGAGAGCTCCCTCCCACTGACTTGTTCTGCATGTGTCGGTTTTTCCCTGACTTTTTTTTTTTTTTTTTTTCAGACCAACCCTTTCCCTCTTTTCCTACCCCACAGCTCTATTCTATGTACGTTGCCAACAGCTTCACTGAACAGTGGGGTATGTGATGGTTTTGGCCTGACATCTTCAGTATGAGGGGGACAGTCTATGACTTCACTTTGAGGGTGTGATGTCTGTAGCTATGTGGAAGGTAAAAATAGTGGTGTGATCACGAACCAAAGGAATTTATGTTTTGTAACTTGGGTACTTTCTTTTGCATTTTGTTAAAGTATTAAATACTTTTTTCCTGTTTGGGATCTTACTGTCTTTTTTTTTTTTACAGGTGTAATTGGGCCTTTCTCTGTGATAATTGTTTCAGTCTCCTCAAAATCCATCTCCCTTCTTCCCATTACACTTAATGGCTTCTTTCTGTTGACTCTTTTTGGGAATAAGAAGCAACAGGCTTCTGTCTCTCCTCATCCTCAGCCTCCCCTTCAACTTGTTTATTCTCCCAGAAACCTCCTTCTAACATTCCGTCTCCCCAGTTTTGCTTATGCTTGAAAAGTAGGCCCAAGATAACAGTCTTAGGAACACAATGATTTCTCCTGGCTTTTTGCTTGTTTGTTTGTGTAAAGGGTATCAGGACTCTGGAAAAGAGAAAAAATTGCCTTCCTGGATTCAGCCAAGACTGCTCCCCCTAGAAAATGCACTCTCCTCCCCAAAGCCCGCCCCCTCACAGGAGGCAGGGTTTTTCTTTTGGGCAAACCTGCTCCTTGGGACAGGAGGTGGCAAAACCTGTTTGAAGATGAGGTTACCTCCCTTCCACACCTCCCTCCTTGGAGGCCAGAACTACCACAGCTGAGACAAAAAAAGGTAAAGAAGTGTTGGGGGCTGGGACACCCAGCTCCCCAACAACTCTTAGGTGTTTAAAGAAGACAGGAAGACTTGTGAAGATGGGAACCACACAAGAGGCAGGCAAAAAGAAGTTAGACGTTGGGTAAGTAAGATCTTGGCTCACTTGATTAGAAACAGAATAAACAGTCCTGAGAGACTTTCCCACCACCCGGCTCTTACTGGGTCAAATCTCAGGTTCCTCAAGGAGACAAGACTCTTAGAGAATTTGCAGAGAAGGGATGAGGGTGGTTTTAGGTAGGAAATGTCAGTATGGTATGGAAAGAGGGAACAGGGGAATCCAGGATAAATCCCTGGCTTAAAAACAAAGGAAGTTTCTGTATCATGTTGTATCTGATCAATCTGCCTGTGTTATTTTCTAACCCTCACCCTCCAGAATGACCATCAGGAAAGCTGAACCAGAACCGAGTTTAGGTCCAGGTTCTGATTCCCGGCAAATCTTTCTTCTTACCTTTTTTCCCCACCCCTCCACCTATGCTGTGTTTTCTCTTAGCCACTCCCCAGCATGGTAGCGGAAAGGCAGGCCTGACTAGGTGCCGTCTTGTCTGACTTTGCTCAGTGATAGCTGGGTGGGTCTAGCTGGGTTCCAGCCAATTGTAATCTGGGACATCTCTCACCCCCCACTTCATAGGTGGAGCAATTGCTGCAGAGCTAAATATGATTAACTTTATATTCCATCTGTTCTCTGCTCCCAAACCCAACAGCAGGCAATCTAGTAAGTGGTGAAGGTGAAAGAAATCCCTGTGTAGGAGGCAAGAGGTCTGAGTTCTTTTGAAGGCCTTCTCTCTGCTCTGTATCTCAATTACTGGTTTTCATCCCAATTATTCTTACCTACTGTTCAGTTCCCTCACCCTTTTCTTCTTGGGGGTCTGTCTTAGGGTCAGGGAGAGTGGAGAAGCAGCAGAACTAGGAGCAGCCCTGAGACGTGGGGAACTGGAGCTGAAGGAGGAATGGCAGGATGAAGAATTCCCTAGGTGAGATGGTGTGAGGGTGGCTGGGGGAAGGAAGGGATGGGCAGCTCATGCCTGTAATCCCAGCAGTTTGGGAGGCCGAGGTGGGTGGATCACCTGAGGTCAGGAGTTTGAGACAGGCCTGACCAACATAGTGAAATCCCATCTCTACTAAAAATAAAAAAATTAGCCAGGTGTGATGGCGCATGCCTGTCGTCCCAGCTTCTTTGGAGGCTGAGGCAGGAGAATTGCTTGAACCCGGGAGGCAGAGGTTGCAGTGAGCTGAGATTGCACCATTGCATTCCAGCCTGGGTAACAAGAGCGAAACTCCATCTCAAAAACAACAAAACCAACCAACCAACCAAACAAAAACCAAACAAATGGATGCAAGGATGGTGAATTAGGACTTGAAGTAAAAAAATTCGCAAAAGGAAAACAGGCCGGGCGCGGTGGCTCAAGCCTGTAATCCCAGCACTTTGGGAGGCCGAGGCGGGTGGATCACGAGGTCAAAAGATCAAGACCAACCTGGTCAACATGGTGAAACCCCGTCTCTACTAAAAATACAAAAAATTAGCTGGGCATGGTGGCACGTGCCTGTAATCCCAGCTACTCAGGAGGCTGAGGCAGGAGAATTGCCTGAGCCCAGGAGGCGGAGGTTGTGGTGAGCCGAGATCGCGCCATTGCACTCCAGCCTGGGTAACAAGAGCGAAACTCTGTCTCAAAAAAAAAAAAAAAAAATTTGCAAAAGGAAAACAGGCCAGGCATGGTGGCTCATGCCTGTAATCTCAGCATTTTGGGAGGCCAAGGCAGGTGGATCACTTGAGCTCAGAAGTTCAAGACTACTCTGGGCAACATGGCAAAAACCCATCTCTACCAAAACACAAAATGTAGCCAGGCATGGTAGTGCAGGCCTGTAGTCCCAGCTACTTGGGAGGCTGAGGTGGGAGGATGGCTTGAGCCCTGGAGGTAGAGGCTGCAGTGAGCCATGATTGTTCCACTGCATCCCAGCCTGGGCAAAGAGTGAGACCTTATCTCAAAAAAACAATAAAAAAAAAGAAAGCAGATGTGATAAAATCATGGCCAGGAGAGAGAACCTATATACGGAGTCCCAGCTTGATGCCTTTGGTGTACATCTCTGCCCCCTTTCAATCTCTTTCCCTCTAGATTGCTCCCTGAGGAGGTTGGACCTTCTGGAGATCCTGAAGATCCTAAAGGAGACTCACAGGCAGGTAGGTCAAGTAGAAACCAGACCTCAAGTTCTTTTTTCTTTCTTTCTTTCTTTTTTTTTTTTTTTTTTTGAGACGGAGTTTCGCTCTTGTAACCCAGGCTGGAGTGCAATGGCGCGATCTCGGCTCACCGCAACCTCCGCCTCCTGGGTTCAGGCAATTCTCCTGCCTCAGCCTCCTGAGTAGCTGGGATGACAGGCACGCGCCACCATGCCCAGCTAATTTTTTGTATCTTTAGTAGAGACGGGGTTTTGCCATGTTGACCAGGATGGTCTCGATCTCTCGACCTCGTGATCCACCCGCCTCGGCCTCCCAAAGTGCTGGGATTACAGGCTTGAGCCACCGCACCCGGCTCTTTCTTTCTTTCTTTCTTTTTTTTTTGTGTGTGTGTGAGACAGTCTCGCTCTATCGCCAGGCTGCAGTGCAATGGCGCAATCCCGGCTCACTGCAACTTCCGTTTTTCTGGTTTCAGGCAATTCTCCTGCCTCAGCCTCCCGAGTAGCTGGGACTACAGGCATGCACCACCATTCCCAGCTAATATTTTTGTATTTTTTAGTAGAGACGGGGTTTCACCATGTTGGTCAGGGTGGTCTCGATCTCTTGACCTCATGATCCGCCCGCCTTGGCCTCCCAAAGTGCTGGGATTACAGGCGTGAGCCATCGCGCCCAGCCTCAAGTTCTTAATCCTAGTCCAGTGAAGGCCTGTGCCACCTCTATTCCCTTACAGTTCCATTTCCCCCTTTCCCAAAGGTCCCCTGTGCCCGTCTTCAGAATTCACCCCCTATTATCACTGCCACATACAAGGAATTCTAGCCCTCTCAGCCCCCCAACACACTCATCCGTCTCGGTTCTCTTTTTCCTCCTTTCTCCAACCGCAGGTACCCCCCTCACTTTAGCCCTGTGTGGCCAGCGCCCCATGCGCAAGCGTCTTTCTGCCCCAGAGTTGCGACTGAGTCTGACTAAGGGGCCTGGAGCTTCTCCCACCCAGTCTGCACCTTCCTCTCCTGATGGGAGTTCTGACCTGGACGTAGACGAATTAGAGACACCTTCAGACTCGGAGCAGCTGGACAGTGGACACGAATTTGAATGGGAAGGTAGGAAGCAAACCAGAGGACCCAGAGCTGGTAGAAGTAGAGGCTAGTGCTAAAGGATCAGGATGGACTTAATGGGACTGTAGTTAGAACTAATAAGGTGGGGGCCGGGTGCGGTGGCTCAAGCCTGTAATCCCAGCACTTTGGGAGGCCGAGGCGGGTGGATCACGAGGTCAAGAGATCAAGACCATCCTGGTCAACATGGTGAAACCCCGTTTCTACTAAAAATACAAAAAATTAGCTGGGCATCGTGGCACATGCCTGTAATCCCAGCTACTCAGGAGGCTGAGGCAGGAGAATTGCCTGAACTCAGGAGGCGGAGGCTGCGGTGAGCTAAGATCGCGCCATTGCACTCCAGCCTGGGTAACAAGAGCGAAACTCCGTCCCAAAAAAAAAAAAAAAAAAAAAGAACTAATAAGGGACCAAGAGCTACCGCCAGCAAAATTAGTTTCCTCAAACGAAAGAGCAGGGCTTATAGGTCCAAAGTGAGAGTAGTCATAGACGGGGAGGGGAGCCCTTGGTTTATTAAGGAATTTTTAATTGAATGCCTGTTACAGCCTATCATGGATAGGACTGGGGTTATAAAGATGAATAAGAGAGGCCCTACAGGGAATTCTCTGCTTAGTAGGAAATAAACATATATACAAATAATTGCAGTTAAAGGTTATGATCTGTATATGCATAGGGTACAGCGTAGGCAGGGAGAAGGAAGAGGTCACTTCAGCCTGAGAGATGTTAGGAAAGGCTTTGTGAAGGAGGTGATTCTGAACTGACTGCTGAAAGCTGAAGCTGGCCAGCCATGGTGGCTCACTCCTGTAACCCCAGCACTTTGGGAGGCCAAGGGGGGTGGATCACGAGGTCAGGAGTTTGAGACCAGCCTGACCAACATGGTGAAACCCCATCTCTACTAAAAATACAAAAATTAGCTGGGCATGGTGGCACACACCTGTAATCCCAGCTACTCAGGAGGCTGAGGCAGGAGAATTGCTTGAACCCAGGAGGCGGAGGTTGCAGTGAGCCGAGATCACACCACTGCACTCCAACCTGGGCGATAGAGGGAGACTCCATCTGAAAAAAAAAAATAAAGCTGAGGCTGACGGTTATCAGGTAGTTGGAGACAGGGCATTCTAAGTAGAAGAAGCAGAAGCAACAAAGCAATAGTATGGCATGTTGGGGAATTCAAAGTATGAAGCATGACGATTTTAATATGAAGGGCTGGGAGGTGAAAAGAGAATGACAAAAGATAGTGCTGCTGGGTTAAGTAGGCGAAGGTCAAATCATGGAAGCCCTTGATGCCATGCTAAGGAGTTTAGGTTTTATCTATAGACAATAGGGAGTCATGGTAAGTTTTTGTTTTTCATACAGAGTCTCACCCCATCACCCAGGCTGGAGTGGAGTGGTGAAATCTCAGCTCACTGCAACCTCTACTTCCTAGGTTCAAGTGATTATCATGCCTCAGCCTCCTAAGTATCTGAGACTATAGGTACACGCCATCACACGTGGCTAATTTTTAGATATTTTTGTAGAGACAGGGTCTTGCTATGTTGCCCGGGCTGGTCTTGAACTCCTGGCCTCAAGCAATCCTCCTGCCTCAGCCTCCCAAAGTGTTGGAATTACAGGACTGAGCCACTGTGCCTGGCTATGCAACTTTTTTTTTTTTTTTAATTAAGCACCTCTTTCTATTGCTATGGAAAGATCATGCAGAAGGGTGGGTATGATATATTATTATTTGAATAAAAAGGTAAAGAGCCTGGGTGCAGTGGCTCATGCATCCCAACACTTTGGGAGGCCGAGGAGGGCAGCAAAAGCCCAAGAGTCGAGACCAGCCTGGGCAACAAAGTGAAACCCTATTTCTCCAAAAATAATTTTTTTTTTAATTAGCGGGTTTTATGGCACATATTTGTAATCCCTACTACTTAACTTAGCTACTCCAGAGCCTGGAAAGTAGAGGTCGCAGTGAGCCAAGATCATGCCACTGCACTCCAGCCTACAAGATAGAGCAAGACCCCATCTCAAAAGAAAAAAAAAGAAAGAAAAGGAAAGCTTGCTCTAGCAGTGGTATAAGAGGGTAGACTGGGAAAAAAACAGACTAGAGGCAGAGGGAAAGTAGTCAGGAGGCTAGTACCAAGGCCAGGTGAGAAATACTAAGAACTCAAACCGGGAGAGCAGTCGTGGAAAAGATGATGAAGGAATAGCAGAGGTAGATAGGAGACAGTCTGGAGTCCAGTTGATTTCAGAGCTGATAGAGTTTCACATGACATGTAGTTTTCTCATTATCCAGGCGCGTTGATGTGTACCCACAGCCCTAGCTACTTGGGAAGCTGGGGTGGGAACATCCCTTGAACCCAGGAGGTCAAGGCTGCGGTGAGCAAAGGTCAAGCCGGTATACTCCAGCTTGGGTGACAGAATGAGTCCCTGTCTCTACAGAACACAATAATAATGATATAGTTTTCGGCCGGGCGCGGTGGCTCACGCCTATAATCCCAGCACTTTGGGAGGCTGAGGTGGGCGGATCGCCTGAGGTCAGGAGTTTGAGACCAGCCTGACCAATATGGTGAAACTCCATATTTAAAATAATAATAATAATAATAATACAGTTTTCTCTCTCAGGCAGCTAGATGAATTGAGTCATTCATCAAGATAGGATATATGGCTGGCATGGTGGCTCATGCCTGTAACCCCTAGCACTTTGGGAGGCTGAGGTAGGCAGATCACCTGAGGTCAGGGGTTTTGAGAAAAGCCTGGCCAACATGGCGGAAACTCGTCTCTATTAAAAATACAAAAATGAGCCAGGCGTGATGGTGTGCACCTGTAGTCCCAGCTACTCAGGAGACTGAGGCGTGAGAATTGCTTGAACCTGGGAGGCAGAGGTTACAGTGAGCTGAGATCGCACCACTGCACTCCAGCCCAGGTGACAGAACAAGACATCATCTCAGAAAAAAAAAAAAAAAGATAAGAAATATGAGGGAGAATAAGAAGAATGATTTGTTTATTATTATTATTTTTAGAGACCAGGTCTCACTCTGTCACTCAGACTAGAGTGCACTGGTTGATCACAGCTTACTGCAGCCTTGAACTCTTGGGCACAAGTGATCCTCCCACCTTGGCCTCCTAAAGCAGAAGAGAATGATTTTGAGCTCCATTTTGTTTTTTTGTTGTTGTTGTTTTGTAGTTTGTAATTTTATTATTTTTGTCACCCAGGCGGGTCTCAAACTCCTGGCTTCAAGCAATCCTTCTTTCTTGGCTTCACAAAGTGCTGGGATTACAGGCATGAGCCACTGAGCACAGCCTTGAGTTCCCTTTTAGATCTGGTGACTTGTTAATGACAAGGAGACACCAAGTGAAGACATACACTCTGGGCATTTAGGGATATGGCTGGAGTTGGGACAGCAGCCTGGGTTAGAGGCTGGGCACAGTGGCTTATGCCTGGAATCCCAGCACTTTGGGAGGCCAAGGCAGGTAGAGCACCTGAGGCCAGGAGTTTGAGACCAGCCTGGCCAACATGGTGAAACTCCATTTCTACTAGAAATGTAAAAATCAGGTGGACATGGTGGCAGCTGCCTGTAATCTCAGCTACTCGGGAGGCTGAGGCAGGAGAAATGCTTGAACCCAGGAGGCGGAGGTTGCAGTGAGCCGAGATCTTACCATTGCACTCCAGCCTGGGCAACAAAGGGAGACTGTCTCTTTTTTATTTTATTTTATTTTATTTTTGAGATGGAGTTTCACTCTTGTTACCCAGGCTGGAGTGCAATGGCGCGATCTCGGCTCACCGCAACCTCCGCCTCCTGGGTTCAGGTAATTCTTCTGCCTCAGCCTCCTAAGTAGCTGGGATTACAGGCACGCGCCACCATGCCCAGCTAATTTTTTGTATTTTTTTTTAGTAGAGACGGGGTTTCACCATGTTGACCAGGATGGTCTCGATCTCTTGACCTTGTGATCCATCCGCCTCAACCTCCCAAAGTGCTGGGATTACAGGCTTGAGCCACCACGCCTGGCCTATTTTTTTTTTTTTTTTTTTTTTTTTTTTTGAGATGGAGTTTCGCTCTTGTTGCCCAGGCTGGAGTGCAATGGCGTGATCTCGGCTCACCGCAACCTCCGCCTCCTGGGTTCAGGCAATTCTCCTGCCTCAGCCTCCTGAGTATTTAGGATTACAGGCACGCACCACCATGCCCAGCTAATATTTTTTTTTATTTTTAGTAGAGACGGGGTTTCACCAAGTTCACCAGGATGGTCTCGATCTCTTGACCTTGTGATCCGCCCGCCTCGGCCTCCCAAAGTGCTGGGATTACAGGCTTGAGCCACCGCTCCCGGCCTTATTTTTTTTTTTTAACATGGGGTTTCACCGTGTTGGTCAGGCTGGTCTTGAACTCCTGACTTCAGGTGACCCACCCGCCTTGGCCTCCAAAGTGCTTGGATTACAGGCATGAGCCACTACGCCCAGCCAAACTGTCTCAATACATACATACATACACACATACACACACACATACATACATACATACATACATAGAATAACCAGACTATTAGAAATAAAAGGCATAACTTTAAATAAAAGACTCTCAAGGCTGGGCGCGGTGGCTCACACCTGTAATCCCAGCACTTTGGGAGGCCAAGCGGGTGGATCACAAGGTCGAGAGATCGAGACCATCCTGGTCAACATGGTGAAACCCCGTCTCTACTAAAAATACAAAAAATTAGCTGGGCGTGGTGGCGCGTGCCTGTAATCCCAGCTACTCAGGAGGCTGAGGCAGGAGAATTGCCTGACCCCAGGAGGCGGACATTGCGGTGAGCCGAGATCACGCCATTGCACTCCAGCCTGAGTAACAAGAGTGAAACTCTGTCTCAAAAAAAAAAAAAAAAGACTCTCAAAAAATACCTGATACTGCTAAGGGTCATAGTACAAGGTCATCCAAAGTCCATCATCTAGTGAAAAGGTGAGGATAGTGAGTCACAGGAGAAAGAAACTAGCAAGACATTGGATTGACTGGGCAAAACAGGGCTAAAAGTCAAGGAAAAGGCTGAGTGTGGTAGCTCACGCCTGTAATCCCAGCACTTTGGGAGGCTGAGGTGGACAGGTGGCTTGAGCTCAGGAATATGACACCAGCCTGGGCAACATGGTACAACTCTATCTCTACCAAAAAATTAGCCAAGCGTGGTAGCACGTGCCTATGGTTCCAGCTACTCAGGAGGCTGAGTTGGGAGGATCACTTGAGCCTGGGAGGCGGAGGTTGCAGTGAGCCGTGATCATGCCACTGCACTCCAACCTGGTTAACAAAGTGAGACTCCATCTCAAAAACAGAAAAAAAAAAAAAAGAATCAAGGAAAAAATCGAGGAATGACAAATTTGAGTAACAAACTAGGATTCTGAGGAAGTTACAAAAAACTGAAGGTAGGAAATCAACCTTGCTGATCCTTTCCCAACCCTCTCTTTTAGACGAGTTACCCCGAGCAGAGGGTCTGGGCGCCAGTGAGGCAGCTGAAAGGCTGGGCCGAGGCTGTATGTGGGATGTGGCTGGAGAAGATGGACATCACTGGAGGGTGTTCCGAATGGGACCACGGGAGCAGCGTGTGGACATGACTGTCATTGAGCCCTATAAGAAAGTCCTGTCTCATGGAGGTAATGGCTAGCATAAATAGAGGGGTAAGAGCTATGGCTTCGCGCCGGGCGCGGTGGCTCAAGCCTGTAATCCCAGCACTTTGGGAGGCCGAGGCGGGTGGATCACGAGGTCGAGAGATCGAGACCATCCTGGTCAACATGGTGAAACCCCGTCTCTACTAAAAGTGCAAAAAATTAGCTGGGCATGGTGGCGCGTGCCTGTAATCCCAGCTACTCAGGAGGCTGAGGCAGGAGAATTGCCTGACCCCAGGAGGCGGAGGTTGCAGTGAGCCGAGATCACGCCATTGCACTCCAGCCTGGGTAACAAGGGTGAAACTCCGTCTCAAAAAAAAAAAAAAAAAAGAGCTATGCCTTCTTAAATAAAATGCCTAAGCTGGAGACTCAGTCATTGATCTGAAATCTATCCTGTAGCTTCCAGAGACCCTGAGAGTCCCTCGACTTAAACAGATGTACTATCTGTCAATACATTACATATTTGTCGACCAAATGAATTTTCCCCTTATACTCTCCAGGTTACCACGGTGATGGTCTCAACGCTGTCATTCTTTTTGCTTCCTGTTATCTACCCAGAAGCAGCATCCCCAACTACACCTACGTCATGGAACACTTGTTTAGGTGAGGTGGAAGGCCTGGAGAGCTCCAGGGCAGTGTTAGCGAGGGAAAAGTGAAAAAGAACTCCTTCAAAGATCAGTAGCTAATTGGAGAGTCTCTAGGAATGTTCCCTCTCACTCCTGCAACCCCCAACGCATACTTTCCCTGCAATTTCATCGCCCAGGTATCTGGTGGGAACGCTGGAGCTGCTAGTAGCTGAAAATTACCTGCTTGTTCATTTGAGTGGAGGCACAAGCAGGGCCCAAGTTCCGCCTCTGAGCTGGATCCGCCAGTGTTACCGCACCCTGGATCGGCGGTGAGACCTGGGACAAGAGGGCTACAACTCACTCTCTCATCGTTTTTCCCACCTTTCCATTCTTTCTTCTTCCATTTGGTCCCTTCCTGTTTTCTTTATCCTACGTTCCTTTCCCAGCTCTTTGGTTTTCTGTCCTCTCTTGGAGTCAGAGATCTAGTTTCAAATCCTGCCATTACCCACGTTACCATTTACTAGCTGTTTGGCTTTGGACAAGTCACTTAACCTCTCTGGGCTTCAGCTTCTTTTTTTAGGCTGTGTGTGTGTGTGTGTGTGTGTGTGTGTGTGTGTGTTTTGAGACAGGGTCTGGCTCTGTCCTCCAGACTGGAGTACAGCAGCACAATCTCAGCTCATTGCCACCTCTGCCTCCCAGGCTCAAGTGATCCTCCCACCTCAAGCTTCCCAAGTAGCTGGGACTACAGGTATGGGCCACCGTGCCCGGCTAACTTTTGTATTTTTTGTAGAGATGGAGTTTTGCCATTTTTCCCAGGCTGGTCTCAAACTCCTGATCTCAAGCGATCTGCCCACCTCCCAAACTGCTGGGACTACAGGCATGAGCCACTGCACGCGGCCGCTTCCGCTTCTTTATCTGTAAAATGGCAATGATGATACTTTTTGCCACTGGGTATTTGTGAAAATCGAGTAAATTAGTGTGGCATATTGCCTGGCGCACAGAAAGCACTCTTCCTCTTCTCTCTCAGTCTTGCCATTTATTTCCTGTTCCACACGTCCATTGTCTTCTTCTCTGCCTTCGTCACTGACCTGCGTGTCTTCTCTGGTGCCCAGGCTGCGGTGCAGTGGCACGATTTTGGCCCACTGCAGCCTCCGCCTCCCTGGCTCAAGTCATCCTCCCACCTCAGCCTCCCAAGTAGCTTGGACCACAGGTGTGCACCACCACCATGCCTAGCTAATTTTGTATCTTTTTCTGTGAGAGACAGGGTTTTGCCATGCTTCTCAGGCCAGTCTTAAACTCCTTAGCTCAGGTGATGGCCTGCCTCGGCCTCCCAAAGCACTGGGATTCTAAGTCTGAGCCACCGCACCTGGCTAGGAGAGTTTTTTTTTTTTAAATGAGGATCATAGGCCGGGCGCGGTGACTCAAGCTTGTAATCCCAGCACTTTGGGAGGCCGAGGCGGGTGGATCACGAGGTCAAGAGATCGAGACCATCCTGGTCAACATGGTGAAACCCCGTCTCTACTAAAAATACAAAAAACTAGTTGGGCATGGTGGCGCGTGCCTGTAATCCCAGCTACTCAGGAGGCTGAGGCAGGAGAATTGCCTGAACCCAGGAGGTGGAGGTTGCGGTGAGCCGAGATGGCGCCACTGCACTCCAGCCTGGGTAACAAGAGCAAAACTCCGTCTCAAAAAAAAAAACAAAAACATAAATGAGGATCATGGAGGGCTAAGTAAGGTGAGTGGAGCTGAGATGACAGCGAATGGAATGGGGATTAGACCCAAGTACCAGATAAATCTAGAAACTAGAGAAGTGAAGGAAATTACAGTACAGAAAAGAGTTCCACGTGATCTTCACACATAAAGGTGGAAGAAGAAATAGGATGATCTCATGTTCTTTTTTAGGCTGCGAAAAAACCTGCGAGCCCTGGTGGTTGTCCACGCCACGTGGTATGTGAAGGCATTTCTGGCACTGCTTCGGCCCTTCATCAGGTACTAGCTCTAGGAACGAGGACTCCCTTCTCCTTCTCCACATTCTCAAAATCAAGATTAAGAAGATCTTTCTCCACCTTGATTCTTTCTAGCCTTAATAACACTCTACTTCCACATTTTTCTTTGCAAGGATTTTTGGGAACGCGTCTCCCAATACGAAACAGTTGGTTTATTCTCTCTTTTCAGTTCCAAATTCACACGGAAAATCCGTTTTCTGGATAGCCTGGAGGAGCTGGCCCAACTCATATCCCTGGATCACGTCCACATCCCTGAAGCTGTCAGACAGTGAGTTTCACACTTGAGGATAAAGTTTTGGGGGTGGGATGTGTAAAGCCAACCCTACTTTTTTAATGCCTTGGGGAACGTGCAACAGAATGAAAAGATAAGAGGCCCTGCTTTTGGGTGCTTCAGTATATATGGGAAAACTGCACACACCCAAAGAAGAAATGAAGGGCACTACCGCATCCCGCAAGAATAAATGAAAAAAACCCTATACATCTAAGTGCAGAGGCGACAAGGAATGATCACAGTGCAGAGAAGATTCAGCCTGGCCCTAGAAATTAGGAAGAGCTGTGTTGGCAGTGAACAGATGATATCCCAGGGGAGGAGAGGGTGCTAGGGAGCAAAAGTGCTAAATGATGACTCAACCCAGTCATCTAGCCCTTCAAATTCACCTGGCCGATCTCCGCAGACCAGAATGTAAACCCCAAGTCCTGCCCCTGAACCGCTTCTCTCCTCCCCCTGTCCCTCTCCTAGGCTGGACCAGGATCTCCATGGCTCAGGAGGGACCTAGCACAGGACTGGATAACGGGCCTTAGAACCAAGCGAAGATGGTGACCTGCCTGCACCCGAATCCCAGAAACATCTGAGCTGTTCTGTAAATCGTCTTATCCCCAACCTCAGTACCACCGGTTCTTCGCTTCTCAGTGGGATTGCGTCCTCTGCATGACCCCTGCCTTCAGCTGGGCTTTGAGACTGGGAAGCTGATCTGCTGGGTGACGTTCATTCCAGCTGTTGGGGTGGAAGGCTGAGTGTAGGGTCATTTTGTATGGGATATGCAGAGCTGTGGGTTTTAATCTTGCTTTTGCTGTAGAAGCTTGGGCAAATACCTTCATCTTTTCGGGTCCTCATTTTCTTCCTGTCTAACTGGAGGGGCTGTGATCCTTCCACCTTGGATGGAAGAGGCCTACTTGACAGCCAGCCTGCCTGCTGGGAGCTGGGAGAGTCCGCTCATTAAACCTTGAAAAACCGCTGTATGCCCTTATTCCTTCTAAGTCATGTCTGCTACCTGAGAGCCTGGGAAGGAGTGCTTTCAAAACCCTGTATGTTTGCCCTCTTGAGTAAATTGAGATCTGTAGAGGCTAATAAACTGCGATGAGACATTTAAGCTCTGCTCCAAAGACGTGAACGACTCTCACCACCCCTTGCATCACAATCCTCCTTTCGGTTCTGGCACTGAGTTCTTGCCACAGAGATTCCTTAGGATTTTTAATTTAGTCCCTTGCGGCTGCAGGAGCAATCCTGCGTGGCGCGCGCCTCTGCGCGTCGAACCCCGCCCCCTTCCCCGCGGGCTTCAGTTCAAACGACCCGGTGGGTCGACAGCGGAAGGGAGGGAGCGAAGGTAAGAGGCAGGGCTTGCCTCACTGGCCTCCCTCCCAACCCCAAGAGCCCAGCCCATGGTCCCCGCCGCCGGCGCGCTGCTCTGGGCCCTGCTGCTGAGTCTGGGTCCCCGGGCGGCGGGGGCCCAAGGCCTGACCCAGACTCCGACCACAATGCAGCAGGGGAGCTTACGCCTGGGGGGCCCCATGACCCGCCGCTACCGGAGCACCGCCCGGACCGGTCTTCCCCGAAAGACAAGGATAATCCTAGAGGACGAGAACGATGCCATGGCCAACGCCGACCGCCTGGCTGGCCCCGCGGCTGCCGAGCTCTTGGCCTCCACAGTGTTCACAGGCTTTAACCGGTTGTCCTCCAGCAACGAGGAGGATGGGTCTTTGGAAGAGGGGGTTGTGATTAGTGCCGGAAAGGATAACACCAGCAGAGCGCTTCCCGGTACGACTCCCAGTACAGCGGGGAGTTCCAGCACGACATTCGTAGCCAATAGTCAGGAGCCCGAAATCAGGCTGACCACGAGCCTGCCGCGCTCCACCTGGAGGTCTACTGGGGCCCTGCCAGGCTCGGAGCCCACCCTGAGCCAGTGGTCCACAGCCGGGTCCACACCGAGCGGGTGGCCGTCACCCTCGCCCACAGCCACAGCCATGCCCCCTCCTGAGGATCTGCAGTTGGTGCTCATGCCCTGGGGCCCGTGGCACTGCCACTGCAAGTCGGGCACCATGAGCCGGACCCGGTCTGGGAAGCTGCACGGCCTTTCCGGGCGCCTTCGAGTTGGGGCTCTGAGCCAGCTCCGCACGGAGCACAAGCCTTGCACCTACCAGCAATGTCCCTGCAACCGACTTCGGGAAGAGTGCCCCCTGGACACAAGTCTCTGTACTGACAACAACTGTGCCTCTCAGAGCACTACCAGGACCACCGTTACCTCCCCGCCCACCATCCACCTCAGAAGCAGTCCCATCCTGCCACCCACCAGCCCCTGCCCAGCCCTAGCTTTTTGGAAACAGGTCAGGATTGGCCTGGAGGATATTTGGAACAGCCTCTCTTCAGTGTTCACAGAGATGCAACCGGTAAGTGTTTCGTGATGAGCGAGGATCTTGGCTGATGGATCTGAAAAGTCTTGATATCTAAAACCCGGTTGCTAAGCCAGCCGGTGTTGCTTACATGAACTGTTACTGACTTACCTGGTTATTGATTCGTAACACGCATTGGTTATTCATGTTATTGTTGGCCATTGATTCTACCTATTATTTATTGAGCAACTGCTGATTGGTCATTAGGTAAAATGTCTTACTGCTCATTACGTGATTATTGACCGAATAGTTAAGATTGGAAATACTGGCCAGGCGCAGTAGCTCACGCCTGTAATCGCAGCACTTTGGGAGACTGAGGCGGGTGGATCAACTGAGGTCAGGAGTTCAAGATCAGCCTGGTCAACATAGTGAAACCCTGTCTCTACTAAAAATACAAAAAATTAGCCGGGTGTGGTAGAACTACAGGTGTGGTGGGACACACCTGTAGTTCCAACTACTCGGGAGGCTGAGGCAGGAGAATCACTTGAATCCAGGAGGCGGAGGTTGCAGTGAGCCGAGATCACGCCATTGCTCTCCAGCCTTGGCAACAAGAGTAAAACTCCATCTGGGGGGGCGGGGGGAGCGGGGGAACGAAAAAGGGAAAAAAAAGGAATTCATTTTAATTTAGCCTCTCGGGTAGCTGAAACTACAGGCGTGTGCCACCACGCCTGGCTAATTGTGTGTGTGTGCGTGTGTGTGTCTGTATATATATAGATAGATAGATAGATTTTTTAGTCAAACCTGGTTTAAATCTCGTGGCTCTGCCACTTACTAGCTTTGTAAACCTGTTTCTTCATCTGAAAAGCAGGGATAATAATACTTCATAGGGTGTAAGGATTGATTGAGGTAAAGAGCACATAGTAAGATCTCAGATTTTGGCTGTTGTTACTGTTAAGCTGTATTAGTTACTATTGACCCTCTTCAGCACTACCATCTAGGAGAACTGTCCTCTGCTTTACCAAGAATCACCAAAGGTTCTGGTTGACTTGATAAGGATGATGGGACTTTGAGGAAGGAAAGGCGAAAAAGCATGTACTTGGTCATTTTGCTTGTTTTTTTTTCCTCCTTGTGTGTTCAGTACCATTACTATACAAAAATAAGTTGTGGGGGCGGGCAGTAGGGTTGAGATGGGTTTGTGGGAGGGGGAGATGAAGCAAGGAAAAGAATATAGATGTGGTTGTAATTTCCCTTTTTCTCTTTTTCCTTACCCAGATAGACAGAAACCAGAGGTAATGGCCACTTCATCCACAGAGGATGTGTCAGCATGTCAACCTCTCTTGCCCTTTCAATCCTAGCACCCACTAGATATTTTGAGTACAGAAAACAAAACTGGAAAATACATTGTTTGGTCTTGTGGGGTTTTTGTTTGTTTGTTTGTTTGTTTTTTTACAGAGGTACCTGAGGGAGGAGAGACATAAATCTTCATCCCTAAGACTGAACTGTGTAATTAGCAGCCTCTGGCTTGTTTCTACTCCCTGTCTCTCAGGATAAAATGTTGATATTGCTCATTTTCCTCATTTCCAACATTGTTTTCAAACAAGTACTTCTTTTACAGACTTGAAAAATCTCAAATAAACGCGAAGAAAAGGGAGTAGGAAGAACAGGGAGCAGGGCCCTTGAAGGATGGCAGTGGTCTTGCTTTCATAGTGCTTAACCCTCTCTCCTCAAAAGGGCAATGTTGGTATAAAATTCCATCTCAGCCACTTTCGAGGAGTTATCTTCATCAGCAGTATCCATCCTTTAATCCAACACACACCTGCAATGATTACTGTGCAACTATTTTGCTTAAATTTTTTATTTGAAAAACGTATTTAAAAGTCCAACAACTTTTTAATATAAATTATGACTCTCAAACCCATTCCCATCACTTTATTAGTGATGGTAGCATACATATTAGAGAAGGTAGCTAAAGGCAAGAGAGCACCAAAGGAGAAAGACTGTGTCCAAAGAAGAGGTATTAGAAGGAGGCTGAATGAATCCAGAGATTCCAGGAGTCTCTAGCCTTTCTACCTATCCTGTGAACCCTCTAGATCTCTAGTATAACACTCAGGCTACTGAGCTATTTTAGGGCAACAAGTTGGGTTACTTTCAGAGCAACTAGCTTGACTAGAACTAAGAGTGAATTGGGAATGTGTGACCAATCTTAGACCCTGAAAAATGGCAGAAAATACATGGAAATTTGAGGGAAAAAAAAAAAATAGAACCTTCTACCTACAGTCACTATTCTGTAGGTAAAGCACACTGAATGGGTGCTGGAATTGGCAGAATGGATACCAGTTCTTACATTCCTGAACCCACTACCATAAAACAGGATGTTTGCTGTCGCAAAGCTAATGAGACCCCAGCCTTCTTGTCTCAGAGCAGGAAGGAGCTCATCTGTCTTGTTCTGCCTTCCTAATTACCCTGGAAAGTCCAGAACGAAGAACACCTGAGAATACTGAAAGTGCCGAAAGACCCCTGCTCCTGTGCTGTTTTCCCATCTAAAGCCAACTCTTCAGCTGGGGGGCAGTGGGACCTGGTCTTCAGACAAAACTCCCTGAGTCTAACGTGCGTCTGGATCTAGGACTAGGGCACAGAAATAGAGCTTAAGATTTGGCGAGGATAAGGAGTGTATCTATGGCTTGTGTCGCCCCTTTGCCCAGTCCTACCATACCCTGTTCATGTCTCTACACTGCAGGAACCACTTCTCCAGAGTGGGAGAACGGAGGAGCATGGTACCTGTCCAGAGCGACATGCGAGCACAAGCAAAACACCGAATAGAGGATTGTTTGAAGATTACGTGCAGCTCTACAGAACCTAATTTATATGGGGTCCTAGTTCATCCATGGCTCAGGCTTAAGATGAGTAACATGATGAGGGTAGCATGCCAAGCAGAAGTCACTTAAGAGAAAAACATCTTGACTTTAGAGCTGTGGTTCTCAAATGGAGGCGATTTTGCCCCCTAGGAGAAATTTGGCAACGTATAGAGAGGTTTTTGGTTGTCGTAACTAGGGTGGGCCAGGGATGCTGCTAAACACCCTGTAATGCTGTAATGCACAAAACAGGAAACAGGTCTCCCTTACAAAGAACTCTTCAGCCCAAAACGTCAAAGGCATCTCGGTTGTGAAACCTTGTTCTAGAGCCTCTCCCTGCTCCCGGGCTGTGAGGATCTTCAGCCTCCTAAACTCACAGATGGTTGTTTTCAACCTATTTATCTCACCATCCTGGATGATCAGAAGTCCACCTTGAGATATAACTCCTAGTTCTGCCGCCTTGTGGGTTTCTCTCCAGACCCCTTTTCCTCCTCTCACCAGGGCCAGCAGGGAGGTGGGCAGAGGGCAGGACAGATGCCCCAAGACTTAAATGGAATGTCATCAGGTGAAGAGCTCCCTCTTACCTTAACTCTTACTCCGTGGGAAACAGTAAGGTTCCTAATAGGATAGAGTTAAGGGCAGAGGCAACAGCAGGATGGGGATAATTAAGAGAACCTGAATTAAAGTTTTAATATTTTTAAAAAGGAAAGTTGCCGGGAAGCTAGTCAACAGAAACAGAGAATTAAAGGCCTAATTAGAGAACGAGACACTGATTAAGAGAGATTGAGGGGCTGTGAGCTTAAGGTTTGAAATCTAAAGATACAGAGTGAAAAAGGGAGTAGGCACCCCATCCAGCCCTTGCTTGACATCTGCTTTAGTTCATTCCAGGAGGAAAGAGAAGGGCAGGGAGGTAGGGAGCTTCTCAGCAAAGCCAGCTTCAGCTCTGATAATCTCCCCCACCTACCCCATTTAAGGAATTCCAGGTTAAGAGTTTAAAAACAGGTAGCACCCAGACCATCATCCAGGAGACAGGAACTCATTCCAGGTTCCTAGAGAACTCCTATCTCAGATCTGAGGGTGTCCAGGGGCTTCAGCTGAGCTCCTCTGGCTAACCAGTAGTCACTTGGTCAGTCCTGCTGCCTTGACCCCATCTCCAGGAGGGGCTATAGCCAGAGGGAGTAGAGGGAGTCCAGCCCCCAAGCCTTGTGAGGCACTGTTAGGCAGATAGGGAAAAGAGGGGCCCTTAGATCACTGGTTCAAGGAGGGACCTGGTGGGGGCAGCATTTCTTCTGGGCTGGACACAGAAAGGGGGTTTCAAGATGGCAGAACCTGAAATTTAAAAAAAAGAAAAAGTTTTTCTTAAAGAAGATTAGCCTTAAAGAAAACCAAGGCTTTAGGAAGAAGGCACCACCAAGTGCAGACACTGTGTTCCTCACACTTCTGTCTGTACAACACCCTCTCAGTCTTTCTATATCCTACTTTTTTTTTTTTCTTTTTTTTGAGACGGAGTCTTGCTCTGTCGCCCAGGATGGAGGGCAGTGGAACGATCTCGGCTCACTGTAACCTCCCCCGCCCAGCTTCAAGTGATTCTCCTGCCTCAGCCGCCAGAGTAACTGGGATTACATGCATGTGCCATCATGCCCGAATAATTTTTGCATTTTTAGTAGAGACAAGGTTTCACCATGTTTGCCAGGCTGGCTCCAAACTCCTGACCTCAAGTCATCTGCTCACCTTGGCCTCCCAAAGTGCTGGGATTACAGGTGTGAGCCACCGCACCTGGCCTAGATCCTACATTCTTGAATCTTCCCTTCTAATTCCTCCCTACCTCCCATTCCTTTTTTATTTTTTATTTATTTTTTGAGACAGAGTCTCATTCTGTCACACGCTGGAGTGCAGTGGTGTGATCTTAGCTCACTGTAACCCCTGCCTCACAGGTTCAAGCGATTCTCATGCCTCAGCCTTCCAAATAGCTGGGACTACAGGTGCACACCACTGTGCCCAGCTACTTTTTGTATTTTTGGGGAGAGATAGGGTTTTGCCTCGTTGGCCAGGCTGGTCTTGAACTCCTGGCCTCAAGTGATCCACCCACCTCAGCCTCCCAAAATGCTGAGATTATAGGCACGAGCCGCTGTGCCCGGCCACATCTCCCATTCTTGCATGAGAAGATCAGGGTTCTGAGTCAGGGTATCAGGTTGTATTGCTATAGGGGTGAGGTGTTGGGTTGGTTCCTCTAATCACTCACCATTCCATTATTGGAGCTATAAGCCCCTAGAATTGCTCCATGGCCTATCTCGGTTTCCCTTGGATCTCATCTGCTCCTGAACTGCACCTGTCTGTGAAAAAAGAGATGTGAGACACCTAAGTCTTCATATCCCACAGTAAGAATTCTATTTTGTGCCCTCCAGGGAAGAGGTTGATGCCATCTCCTTACAACAGCAGCTGCCTACTAACCGCCATTCCTCCTAGGGGAATCTCAGTGCCTCCTTTCATACTAGCCTTCATGAGGATGAGGTAAAATGGACTTTTTACTAAGAACATTCCCTCACAATGGATTCTCCCCTATATATATGAGTTTCAGGATCAGGGAAGAGACTGTATCTCTAGACCCATTTCCCTTATTTTGGGAACAGAAGTACATCTTAGACATTATTGAGGACAAAGGTACTCAGCTTTTTTCCTGTCCCAACACTCCTAACCACATATATATATATATATATACACATATATACACACACACACACATACATATACATACGATTTACTGTAGTACCGAGATAGCAGTTTTTTTTTTGTTTTTTTTTTTTTCTTTAAGAAGGAGTCTTGCTTTGTCGCTCAGACTGGAGTGCAATGACGCGGTCTCAGCTCACTGCAACCCCCACCTCCCAGGTTCAAGCGATTCTCCTGCCTCAGCTTCCTGAGTAGCTGGGACTACAGGCACCCGCCATGGTGCCCAGCTAATTTTTCTATTTTTAGTAGAGATGGGGTTTCACCATGTTGGCCAGGCTAGTCTTGAACTCCTGACCTTGTGATCTGCCCACCTTGGCTTCCCAAAGTGCTGAGATTACAGGTGTGAGCCACCATGCCCAGGTGCGATAGCAGTTCTTTTTTTTTGAGACAGTCTCACTCTGTCGCCAGGCTGGAGTGCAGTGGGGTGATCTCAGCTCACTGCAACCTCTGCTTCCCAGGTTCAAGTGATTCTCCTGCCTCAGCCTCCCAAGCAGCTGGGGCTACAGGGGTGTACCACCACACCCAGCTAGTTTTTGTATTTTTAGTAGAGACAGGGTTTCACCATGTTGGCCAGGCTGGTCTCAATCTCGTCTCATGATCCACCTGCCTTGGCCTCCCAAAGTGCTGGATTACAGGCGGGAGCCACCAATCCTGGCCAAGATAGCAGTTGTTAATTAGGAGAAGGGAGGATTAACAGTTTTTGGAAAAAGCCCTCCCACTATTAAGATATATATGTTCCCTACCCCAGTGAAGAACAATTTGCTAAGCTGTAAAGATGAGGGAACTTAAGCCCAGACACCTAAAATGCCAGGTCTCGAGTTTCCACAACTGGTGACCAGGGCTAGAATCCCAGATTTTTACTTCCCCATTGAGTATTTTCATATGTCCCTAGCTTGAACTTTCAAAAAGAGGGAACAGTTATAGACCTCACCCCCGTATCAACCTCTCCCCATTCCCTTGTTACCATGGCAAGTCCATCTCCGGCTCCCATCTCCCCAGAGCCAATGTGAGTCAGGTGGACAAAATTCATTGGTTCCCCAATCATGGTCCGGTCAATCCGTCTTCTCTTCTTCTTCTGCTTGGAGAAGATAAGGAGTCATGTCTGAAGGCCCCTCCTCCGGTCAGCATGGAGGAAGGGAAAAAGAGTCTTGAAAACCACTAAAAAGCTGGCCAGGCGCGGTGGCTCACGCCTGTAATCCCAGCACTTTGGGAGGCCGAGGCGGGTGGATCACAAGGTCGAGAGATCGAGACCATCCTGGTCAACATGGTGAAACCCCGTCTCTATTAAAAATAAAAAAATTAGCTGGGCGTGGTGGCGCGTGCCTGTAATCCCAGCTACTCCGGAGGCTGAGGCAGGAGAATTGCCTGAACCCAGGAGGCGGAGGTTGCGGTGAGCTGAGATCGCGCCATTGTACTCCAGCCTGGGTAACAAGAACGAAACTCCGTCTCAAAAAAAAAAAAAAAAAAAAAAGAAAAGAAAGAAAACCACTAAAAAGCTAAGGGCCTGGTGGGAAGAGAGGATGTGGCATTGTAACAGGGAGATCATAGGGCCTGAAAGGCAAAGCTGGAACAATGTGAGCGCACAGAAGCCACAGAGCAGGGTGGTGAGGGCAGTGACCTGCAGAGTTAACACTGGACGAAGAAAGGACATGTCAGAGTCACCTCTGACTGATGACGAAACAATGGGGGAAAGTGGCAGGTATGCAGCTCCACCCACACACCCCGCCCAGCTCAGGATGGACAGAACAGGAGAGAACAGCTAGGACTATTCACTTATTCCATCACCCAGTCCCCTTTGTTCCACATACACAGCTGCCTGACCACAGAAGCTCCCGACAGAGAGGAAGGTAAGAAGTTTGCTTTTTTTTTTTTTTTGAGACGGAGTTTCGCTCTTGTTACCCAGGCTGGAGTGCAATGGCGCGATCTCGGCTCACCGCAACCTCCGCCTCCTGGGTTCAGGCAATTCTCCTGCCTCAGCCTCCTGAGTAGCTGGGATTACAGGCACGCGCCACCATGCCCAGCTGATTTTTTTGTATTTTTAGTAGAGATGGGGTTTCACCATGTTGACCAGGATGGTCTCGATCTCTTGACCTTGTGATCCACCCACCTCGGCCTCCCAAAGTGCTGGGATTACAGGCGTGAGTCACCGCGTCCGGCTTAGAAGTGTGCTTTTTAGATGGCAGAGCCTAGATGGTGTGGCTACCTCACAGCACATGGTGGTAACTGACTGCTCTCTGGGTTAGGGTGGGGGTGGGGAGACTCACCGGCTGGGGTTTCTCCACCACACAGCAGCCCAGTTTGTGCCAAAATTCACTCATGTTCCCTGATGGTTCCAGCTTCACTCCTCTGTCTGAGGCCCCGGAGGGCTCTGGCTCTGGTGTTTGGACAGCCCACTCCTCACTCTCCCCAGGTATAACAACAGTCTGGGTTCACTCAGCTGGATAGGTCCAGAGAAAGTGGCCTGGAAGCCTTAACTGAGCAGTGAAGGTCAGCGTCTGAGACCCGGAGAGATGAACAGGACCAGGGAGAGAGGTGGGCAGGCAGGCACAAGGTTATGTCTTCCTCAGACTTGGAACCCTGGATTAGAAGAAAGTAAAAAGAAAGATCAGTGAGAAATCTCTCCCTCCCCCAATCCTTGAGAAACCTCCCTATGAGCCTGTTTCTTCCCAGTGCTCCCTGAGAGACCCTAGGCCTATACACCGACACTCATGTTCGCAAACAGTAAGAACCTCAGTTTGACTCTAAGAAAAAGGAACGGAACCAAAAGGACACCAAGGGGTTAAGGAGCAGTGGCTGGTGGTACCGAGGGAGCGGAAGGGGACTAGAAGCACTTAGAGTTAAGAGGATGGGCAAGGACCAAAGGACAGTGGCAGCAATTAGCAAAGTCAGAGGTGCTACAGGCTCCAGCTCCCTTCTCTCTGGGTTTAGGGCAGAAGGGGAGGGGCGCTTAAGTGACTCTGAAGAGGAAATAGTGGTTTTTTGTTCTCACAAACAAGGTCTCCACCCTGTCCCTCCCTTTTTTCTTACCTTGCCCTGAACACCTCTATTTTCTTTGAGAATAGGAGAGGCCTGGACCACCGAGGTCCTAGGAGACTAGCTGTGGCAGGCTGGACCTCAGGAAAGACTTTCAACAACGAGAAATTTCTTCCCTCTCTGTTTGCTGCCCTGTTCCTTCTGATTTCCCTCCAGTAAAATCCAACCCCTCCCAGAAGCTAGTCAGCAGTTTCTTTATTACTTGACCTTGAGGTCCTTCCTGAAGGCTGTGTACACTCTGTTTATCTGTGTCCTGTATCACTGCACTCCTGTGTGTACACCTCTTTGCACAGACGTGGCATGGCCATATCTCCACGTGTGTCCCCTGTAGGGGGGGTTGTAGGTACATGTGCCGGGTATCTTCTGTCTCATGAGGAATATTTTCCCCACCCTCCACATGTCCTATGTGCCACGCTGCTCTGCCTCACACCCTGTAGGATCCAGGCTCCCTTCCAGCTGGGACCTGTTCTCTCCTCCCTCCTCACCAATTCCACCCTCAAGCTTCATCAGCCAACCAGACACAGGAACTTCCTCCCTTCCCACTACCACCAGCCAGGGTAGGGCTCATCTGGGTTTCTTCTTAGACTCACTGCATTTCCCCAGTCCTATAGTACAGACAACCTCAAAAATTCCAAAAAGGGCAGTTTCAAAAATATGACACTTTAACATAAACAGGAATCTCCCTTTCTTGAAGGCTGGGAACCTTGACGCTCTGGCACCTTAGACTGATTTAAAAACAAGAGATAGTGGGGTGCAGCAGCATGTGCCTGTCACCCAGCTACTGGGGAGGCTGAGGCAGGAGGATTGCCTGAGCCCAGGAGTTGGGAGGCTACAGTGAGCCATGTTTGCGCCACAGCAGTCCAGCCTGGGAGACAGGGAAAGATCCTGTCTCAACTACAAAACAAAATAACCCACACACACAAAAAGGAAAGGTGTTTTTTTTTGTTTGTTTGTTTTTTTAAACAGTCTTGAGATCATGCAAACACTCAAGTGCAGCTTCAGGGGGAGGGAAGAATCCAGGAGGCTGGGCTTTCTCTTACTTCCCTTCCCACCACTGGAAGGGAGGAGTAAATAGAAGGAGCGGAAGCTAAAACACAGCTGTCCAGAGAGGGGAGCTGTGGTCAGTGGGACGTCAGTCAGCCCTAGGGTTTGTCCTGACGGTGGTGGTGGCAGGTGGAAAATGAAGAATTAAAGGAAATTCCCAACACCAGCAGACAGGCGGTGCTGAGACTGGACCTTCCTCAACACCCCCACCCTGCTCAAAGCTGAGGGACGGAGGTGGACAGTGCTGGGAGGGAAGAGGAGAAGGGGGGGGAGCAGAAGGAGAGAGGGAAAGGCGCAGTGGAGAGAACAAGGCCATTTCTGTTTCTTTTCCAGGGACCTGACCAGAGCTGGGTGGAGGGAAAGCGTGCGTGGGGGACTTGGCATGAAATGACCAATGATGAGAAGTGACCAGGAAATTCCATTCCCTAGGACGTTAGGGTCTCTGAAACTTGCGGGTGGGGTCAGAGTGTGAAGAAGACAGGTCAGGGTGAATGTGATGGTGGCGCAGGGCAGGGGGAATGAAAAAAAAAAACAAAGCCAGAAAAGGAAGTAAAGCCATTGGCTTCCACTCTCCTTTACAGCAGCCAGACAAGAGTGGGTTGAGGGAAAATGAAGCCCTGAGCTGGCCAGCCCGGGCGGAAGAGCCACCTGAATCCAACCCACAGTGAATGGGAAGGGGCTGAGAAAACAGGAGGGATGAGGGTTAGACAGCATCAGACCCCGTCCCGAGAGCCAAGTGCCGCTCAGAACTCGGCCTCTCCAACGGGAAGCGTGAAACATGGAACCGGGAAAGACACCCACCCCCGCCCCCACAAAGTCACACTAGGACTGGAGGGGCTCAAAGCTGTCGGGAGGTGAGCAGAAGGGATGGGAAAGAGGAGCCAGGGAGGAAGGATGTACAGAGCTGGTTATCTGGTCCTGTTCTGGCCCCAAACCGGTTCTCCCGGTCCCACCGCCTCTGGCCCTAAGGCCTCCAACCCGCGGCCTAACAAGCCCTCACATGAAGCAGCTGGAGAAAGAAAGAATCGAGGGAATGGAATGGGACGTTCTGGCTAGAAGCCCGGGGCGGCAGCTGGTCCCTGTGTGGGACCCCTAGACACGGAGGGCTGCTGAGGGGCTCTGGAGACGCGGAGTGGACCCCATATTTCAGCCAAGTGACAGGCCCAGCACCAACTCTACCCGTCCCCAGCAAAGGTCTTCTGGGGGCTTAACGAAGAGGAAACAGGCCTGGGCCCTAAGCCTCCCCTCCCCAAACGGATTCAATCACGCAGACTCCGCATCTGTCCCCCCGCCACAACCCAACTCTACGCAAAAGTTCTCCGCCCTTCCCAACCCTGGACCGGACTGGGACCTCTCTGGAAATCTTTCCGACCCTCTCCCTCCCGCCTCCCCCAACATTCCAGTTCCTTCTCTCCCTTCTACTCTTCAGCGGCCTCAGCCAGCGCACCCCGGGAGCGTGGATGAGGACGGCCGCCCCGGGCGCGCACCCCGTTCCCACCGCCCCAGCATCTCCGCAGCCCCGGACACCCGCCTCCCCCACCCCCGGCATCCGGTCCGGCCCCGCCTGGCCCTGCCCGCGCGGCGGGCGGCCCGGGGGCACCCACCGCCCGGCCTCACCTGCCCTTCTCCGGCATCCAGACGTCCAGCTGCAGCTGGTGCGGGTGAGGGGCTCGCCTCCGCGCCCGCCAGTGTGGGCTTCCCGGGCCGGCTCCGCGGCGCAGTGGGGGAGCCGAGGACGAGCCGGCAGAGGTGGGGCCGGCTGAGGGCGGAAGCGGCGGCGACGCGATTACGAAACCCGTCCGGCTCGGAGCCGAGCGCACTGCTCCCCCCTGGACTGCCGAGGCACTGCACCGCGCGGGCGTGGGAGGGGGGCCTCTGCGGCCCCCGAAGGCCGCCGCCCCTGCGGGGCGGGCCGGAGAACGGACACCTCGAGGAGGGCCTGGCACCCAAGCGGGGGCCCCTGGAATCGCACGTTCCCTTTTAGCGCCAGGCATTTCGGGGCAAAACGAAGGGAGCCCCCCCAAACCTCCAGACCTAACCAAGTTCAGAGATAAGCAGAAGCACGCCCACCCTCCCCTACCCCCCCACCCCCCGTACCCCCCACCCCCCATCTCTTGAGCTCTACCCCAAATGGAAGAGGACTAGGTTTATTTACCCATTGCGAGGGTAGAGAGGCGAGTCAGGAGGAGCAGCTATTGGGAGAAGGGGTGGAAAAATTTTCTGATGCTTAAAAATAACCTTGTAACCTGAAGTCCTTAAACTGTGGAAGAAAGGAACACTCCTTTCCCTTGTTGTTTTCTAGAGTTAAGATTTCAAATCCATAAATTAGAGGCCCTAAAATTAGAGAGCAATTAGCTGCTCATTCATTCCACCCCCAGTCAGCACGGGGGTGCTGGAAGAGATCGGGAATAATAGTGCAGACCAATGAGCCTACGGAGATGCTTTAATTCTCTCTCCTTCCCTCAACTGTTCTGGAACCTATCGTTTGAATTAGCCGAGTCAGGCAGGAGGGGGCGGGGAATCCTTCCGCCCTTCTTAGGAGGGGCTGCATTGCAGGGGGAGAGTGAGCAGACAGACTCAGTCACTGAAGAGGGAAAGGGAGTGAGAAGACAAAGCCTTCCAAGCCCCAACAGCTTTGTATTTCTCCAGCCCGGCGCAGACCCCCGAGCCCCCGAGGCACTCCCTCCATCTTTGGAACACGCCAGTAATTGATTGATTACAGGTAAACCAAACTGAGGGAGGGGGGCAGGGGGCTTCAAAGATAGAAGCGCAGCTGCTTATGGTTAGATTGGAGACCCCACATAAGGTGGGGGGGGCAGCTGAAGAGGAGAGAAGGGGGCGCTGTGAACAATGGATAGTTATTTCTTCACAGCATCCATGCCTTGTTACCTTGAACAGACCATTAATTTCTAACCATCTACATGTAGTTATTTCTCAGAACCTACCTCCTTATTTCAAGTGTCCTTTTCTATAACTTATTGTCCTGTGTATTTAACATTTTCAGTCTACTTATCTTCCTTTGCAAGGTATAATTTGTTCTACCAGCTATTTAATGAATCTTTAGTCCTACTCTATCTCTCTGGCCTCTACTTCCCTATATTTGCAATTTTTTTCTATCGTGTTCTATGTGTCTATGTAAGAGGGAGTTTGGGAGGGAATTATATGGGATAATGTTGAGTGTAATTCTGACCTGTCTTTGGACAATCTCTTTCTCTTCACCTCAAACCTTTGCTCCAAAGAAAGAGGCAGCCTGGGGTAGGAAAGGTGGGAGCCTCTGTGTTGGAGAACTGCCTGATTCCACAGTGAAATCTGTATCGTTCACAGGAGCGAGGTGTGGGGACAGATTCTGGAAAAGAATGATTATTTGCAGCTCAGTGGACTAGGTGGGGGAATGCTGACAGGAAAATCCAAGCTCTGAGTGAGGCACACATTATGAGATGCCAGAGAGCTTCTGCTCCCCTCTGCCACCCCCACCCCCACCTTGTCCTTCCCCCTTCCCCATGGTGGCAGCATGACACAGCAAGGCCCTGTTGAGTAGTAGGCCCTGGATAGCCACAAAGGGTCTGGACCAAGGATATTTGGGTGTGTCTGTGTGGCTCCAAGAGACTGTATCTTTCTAATCTATATATTTGCTAATCATGTATCTCTAAGAATAGAGTGATATTTAGAAATTGCCTTTGCCCGAAATACCTGAATACTTTTAAATGAAGGATAGTGGGAAACATTATTGAGCATATATTGTGGTAGAAGGCCCTGTCAAACCCTTTACCAGATAGATGTAAAGATAGTTGAAGTAGGGGTGGAGAGCATTTGTGGAGGGGAAGGGGAAGCTAGCCAAAAAGGGACCTTTTCCAAAATTTGGAGTATTTGATAATTAAATTCATACTATATTAAATCAAAAATTTCATTACTATTTACATTAGTGAATAGTATTTTAACTTCAATTTTTCTGTGTAGTCTTACTTTATACTCTTGACTTGATTTTAATGCCACGTAGGCTTGCATGCGTGTCTTTCAAGAATGTATTTGGTACCCTGTGTACATGCCTCTGGGTCAATGACATAGAGATTTTAGGCCTTTTAATATTTCATAAAATTTCCTTTAGCTTTTTAAATTGCAAGATAGCTCTACCAAACACTTAGGGACTATTTGAGCAGCTTTTTTCTCAGATTCTAGCTTGCTCTCTACTGCCTTTTGCTTTTCCCCATTCGGATCACAATGACAGGAACAATCACCTAACCCACGGAATAGCTATTCTTCAGTAACTAAGAATTCTTTTAAGTTTTGAGAATACTGGTATAGGGTTATATAAAGCTGTTGGCAACTGTCCATGTACAACACAAAAAAGGATCCAATTGGGAATTATGAGACCTGGATTCTACAAACTGGCTGGAAGTTTTCCCAAGTTATTAATTTCTAAGATGTCTTATAGTATTAAAATTCTACAGTTCCCCCCCCCCCCCATGATTCTTTTTTAAAGAGCCTATAATGTGCCCTGCATTATACTAAGCTCATTCTGGAGAAGACTTGTCAGGGAGGAGATAAAACAGAAGCCAGGGAGCTGGGGAAATAACTGGTAACAGTAAGAATTCCTGTAGGTAACAGTACTGACTCCTAGGGTATGCTTCTTAGGATCTCTGTAGTCCCAGATTTAAGCAGGGGGTGGTTGGTTAATGGATACAATCATTTTTTTGTAGCTCTCTTTCTGTGCACGTCTCTGCAAAGTACTATGGAGATGATCAGAGTTGAGTATCATAGGAGGATGACCTCACCTTTCCAACATGCTCCCCCACCCTGCTCCAATCCCTGCATCACCCTCCTTCTAAGCAGCTTCTCTGCTGAGTAATGCTCAGTTCCCAGGGTTTATTTTGGAACTCAAGAAGAAAAAGAACAACTCAGAATTCACTTTTAACATTAAAAACATCCTAGCCTACCCACTCTCCATTCCTGAAGCCCCCACACTCTCACACTTCGCTGCGTTCTAGATTAACACTTTCTTTTTCTGCCTTAGTACAGTCATTTCACATTATATTGGAGCATTTTGGTACCTATTTAAGGCCATTATTTAGGGGTCTCAGGCCTGGTGAGACTCAATAGAGTGTGTTGGAGAAAGGCCTTTTGAAACCTGAGGTTCTGTTTTTTGTTTTGTTTTGTTTTTTGAGGTGGAGCCTCGTTCTGTTGCCCAGGCTGGAGTGCAGTGGGGTGATGTCAGCTCACTACAACCTCTGCCTCCTTGGTTCAAGCAATTCTCCTGCCTCAGCCTCCTGAGTAGCTGGGACTGCAGGCACCTGCCACCACTCCCAGCTAACTTTTTGTATTTTTAGTAGAATTGGGGTTTTACTGTGTTAGCTAGGATGGTCTCGATTTCCTGACCTTGTGATCCACCCACCTCAGCCTCCTCAAGTGCTGGGATTACAGGCGTGAGCCACCACACTTGGCCTGGGGTTCTGTTTTTGGAGGTAGAATGTTCTTTCTGCTCCTTTGGGAACATTTCAACTAATGCTTCTTGACCCTTGGCTAGTAAGCAGCAGGGTGGAGGCTGCAGGCAGCTGTAATAGACATATAATATCCGGCAGGGTGTGGGTAGTAGTAGAGAAAGTGACAGATCCTTTAACGCATGGAAGAGTATCTGATTCCCTTAAGGGACCTTCTTCCAATCTGAACTTTACTTCCTTACCTGGAATTTCCAATTCATTTGCATATCATCAGAATACTTGAGCATTGAGATCAGAGAAAAGAGACCCTGTTACAGCATAGGAACATTCTTTTAGCACCTGAGTTTTGTTCTGAAGGAGAGGTAGGCTAGAGAGAAATTTATTATTATTATTATTATTATTTTGAGACAGAGTCTCAGTCTTGTTGCCCAGGCTGGAGTGCAATGGCACAATCTTGGCTCACTGCAACCTTCGCCTCCCAGATTCAAGTGATTCTTCAGCCTCAGCCTCCTGATCTGCTGGGATTACAGGCACATGCCAGCATGCCCAGCTAATTTCTGGTATTTTTAGTAGAGACAGGGTTTCACTATGTTGACCAGGCTGATCTTGAACTCCTGACCTCAAGCAATCCACTCACCTTAGCCTCCCAAAATGCTGGGATTACAGGCGTAAGCGACCGTGCCTGGCCGAGAGAAGGAGATTATTAAGGCTTACCTATGGGCTAATATATGGGAATGGCAAAGTATTCATAGTGAGATAAAGTTAATCAGCAGCCTTGAATGTCTTTGTGTACAAAGCCCAGCACCTGTGTACAGAGAAAGTAGATTGATTTTTACCCTTGTGGAAACTTCTAGTCTGTTGAAGGCAAGAAGGCCATCCTGTATATAAAATACATTAACAGTGATCTGTAATCACAAACTGATGGAGTTAGGTAAAACTCTACAGCAGGCATCCCCAAACTACTGCCCGGCCGTCGGGCCGCATGCGGCCCCCTGAGGCCATTTATCTGGCCCCCCGCGGCACTTCAGGAAGGGGCACCTCTTTCATTGGTGGTCAGTGAGAAGAGCACAGTATGTGGCGGCCCTCCAACGGTCTGAGGGACAGTGAACTGGCCCCCTGTGTAAAAAGATTGGGGACACCTGCTCTATAGGGTGTTGAGGGAGATGCTGGAGGAAATACAGTAGATGAAGCTGAGTAAGTTTAAGGAAGTTACCCTGGAATAGGTGAGTTTACAGTAGGGTTTAGAAGGCAAGAAGAAAGATAGCAGAAAAGTCATGGAAGGCCTTTTCACACATACCATGACCTATTAAACCAAAGTCAGGAGAAAGTGAAATATTTGTAAGTATAATAGGAGTTTGGGGCTGGGCGTGGTAGCTAATCCCTGTAATCGCAGCACTTTGGGAGGCTGAGGCAGGCAGATCACCTGAGGTTGGGAGTTTGAGACCAGCCTGACCAACATGGAGGAACCTCCATCTCTACTAAAAATACAAAATTAGCCGGGCATGGTGGCACACGCCTGCAATCTCAGCTACTCCGGAGGCTGAGGCAGGAGAATTGCTTGGAGGTAGCAGAATTGCTTGAACCCAGGAGGTGGAGGTTGTGGTGAGCCAAGACTGCACCATTGCACTCCAGCCTGGGCAATAGGAGTGAAACTCCGTTTCAAAAAAAAAAAAAGAGTTTGGGCTAGGGGAACAGGGATCCTCTATAGAATTGAATAGAGTTTGTTTGTTTTTTCTAAGACAGGGTCTCACTCTGTTGCCCAGGGTGGAATGCAGCGGTACAATCTCAGCCCACTGGAACCTTTGCTTCCTAGGCTCAAGTGATTCTCCCACTCAGCCTCCCAAGTAGCTAGGGCTGTAGGCACACCCTACCATGCTATGCCCAGCTAATTTTTTGTAGAGATGAAGTTTCGCTGTGTTGCCCAGGCAGGTCTGGAACTCCTGGTCTGAAGCCACCCTCCTGCCTTAGCTTCCCAAAGTGCTGGGAATACAGGCGTGAGCCACTGAGCCCTTGAATGGAGTCCTGAAATGTGGAAAGTTTTTTTGTTTTTTTTTGAGACAGTCTTGCTCTGTTGCCCAGGCTGGAAGACTGACTGCAATCTCCCCCGGCTAGATTCCAGCAGTTCTCATGCCTCAGCATCTCTAGTAGCTGGCACTACAGGCATGAGCCACCACGCCTGGCTAATTTTTTGTATTTTTAGTGGAGACGGAGGATTTGCCCATGTTGGGTAGGCTGGTCTCGAACTCATGGCCTCATGATCCACCCACTCGGCCTCCCAAAGTGCTGGGATCACAGGCATGAGCCATTACACCTGGCTGAAAGGTGGAAACTATTTTAAGGTGGAGAATGGGGAGTGAAGCAAGACAGGAATGAGTGTAACTGTAACAGAGGCTATACACTGCTAGGAAGAATGGGCTAGATTTTGGAAGGCCTTGAAAATCAGACCCAGTATGGATTTGATGCAATAGACAGTAAATAAGTCATTCCAAGATGGGAAGAAATTTAGGAAATAGTAGAAACTCATAATAAAGGAAGGGTTTCTGAAGCTTGTCCAAGGGAACTTGGATTATCTCCAGAGGCGACTGGGGATGTTGAGTTTCTTTTTTTTTTCCCTCCCCAAATGCCTTTTCACTGGTAGGCTTAGAGAAGGTATAATGTGCTTCGATAGAAAAAAAGAAATTCCTTTTTACCAGTATGTGGAGTATCTAAGCAAGGAAGGGCCATAGGCCACAAATAAGTTGCTGGAGCATGAAGACTGACAAGTGGTTTCTTTCTAGGAAGCTATGAGGGACCCTGTGAGCAGCCAGTATAGCTCCTTTCTTTTCTGGAGGATGCCCATCCCAGAACTGGATCTGTCGGAGCTGGAAGGCCTCGGTCTGTCAGATATATCCACGTACAAGATCAAGGACAGCAGCGCTGACAAAATGATCGGGCAAGCAACGGGAGCAAAGCAGGAGAAAAACCCTGAAGGTGATGCCCTCCTTGAGTACAGCACCTTCAACTTCTGGAGAGCTCCCATTGCCAGCATCCACTCCTTCGAATCGGACTTGCTCTAAGGCCAAGACGTCTCTCTCCCGCCACCTTGCCCTCATTGTCCTTCCTCTCAAGCCTCTTCCTTTGCACTCCTTTCCCATTTTAATCTTGTTCTCTATTGTGTTGGTGGTGCTGATGAATCTGCCAGAGTTGAGTTGTATGTATGTATTTGTTTATCTATCTACTCCATTTCTCTCAAAAGCCCTCAAGTCATAAAGTAAATGGTTCAAGCAATGGGGTACTGGGTCACAGGGATTCCTCCTTTTCCCCCCAAATATTAACTCCAGAAACTAGGCCTGATTGTGGATACCTGAGAGTAGTATAGTAGTGCAAAATGGAAGACTGATTTTTTACTCCATTTTAATTGGCTTCAGAGATTGCTTAAACCTTCCTAATTTCCTGCTCCAGGCCAGTAAACACAAATATTTCTTCAAGGAGTGATGAAAACCTCGGAAGTTTTAATTAGAGATTATCTGCTATGAAATAGTATTTCTAAAAGGCTAAGGTGATAAGTCTCTTGCTTTTTTGATCCTGCTTTCTTGTAATATTTTTCCTCAGAGAAATCAAGGGGGTAGTTAGAAGTATAAAACAAGAGGAAATAATACGTTATGGAAAATGAAAATAGGGAAAATAATTGAATCATTTTAGAAGTAGCTAATTTCTCAAAAGACTGTCCCTTCAGGCCTACTCACTTTACAACTTTGCTCCTGTGGATTGAAAACTCTAGCTAAAGAAAGATATCAAATCTTAATATGCATTCTTGCTATTATGATAGTTTTTAAGGTTTCAATTCAATCTTCCGAACTTTGTAAGTCCTTCATATTTTAGCCTTACCTCCTTCATTTGCAATATGTAATACTGATCAGTGGGCAAAGTTCTTCAGCTGCACTGAGACCCTGAAATGAACAATTACATTCTGACTCTACATCTTGTCCTCAATCCTTCCAAAATTATTGTTGCCGATTTGTGCTGCCATTTACTCATTTATTTAATAAAGACATTCAATTCCAGGACTGGAGTCTAGTTTTTTTCTCTCTTCACAAGGGAAGTCATAGAAATCTGAGAAATTAGCCTTGCTTTCACATTCAGCTTATACATTTTATTTTATTTATTTTGAGACAGGGTCCTGCTGTGTCACCCAGGCTGGAATGCAGTGGTGTGATCATGGTTCGCTGCAACCTCCACCCACCAGGGTCAAGGGATCCTCCCACCTCAGCCTCCCAAGTAGCTGGGATTACAGCTGCCCGCCACCATGCCTGGCTAATTTTTCTATTTCTCATAGACACAGGGTTTTTCCATGTTAGCCAGGCTGGTCTGGAACTCCTGACCTCAGGTGATCTGCCCACCTTGGCCTCCCAAAGTGCTACGATTACAGGCATGAGCCACCACACCTGGCCTCATCTTATCTTTCCCTAATAATATCCAACTTACAGGAAGAATAATTTGAATAGCATTTAGACATTAAATGGTGAACTTCGAATTGAACAGATAAATAATGAAAGGGCAAAATCAACTTAAAATTAGAAAAGTTGTTAGGGAGACAGCTACAACCACTCTTCTGCCTGACCACTGACTACCAACATATTTCCGGTAATAATTCTCCTAGGCGCCCAAGAAGATAAACTAATTCACGTTATCTGCTTAACTGTTAGGTTTTGTGTGTCTACTCTATGAAAGGCACTGAGCCAAACTGAATGTACACGGGAATCAGACCAGACTCCAACTCTCAAAAGAGAAACTAAATACCAATATGGATAGGATAGCATCGGGCAGAGTACCGTAAATAACGATGACACTATCTAAAGTCCCCAAAAGGGAGAGAAAAAGATAAATCCGGCCGGGTGCGGTGGCTCACACCTGTGATCTCAGCACTTTGGGAGGCCAAGAGGATCACAAGGTCAAGAAATAGAGACCATCCTGGCCAACATAGTGAAACCCCTTCTCTAACAAAAATACAAAAATTAGCCGGGTGTGGTGGCACGCGCCTGTAGTCCCAGCTACTTGGGAGGCTGAGGTAGGAGAATTGCTTGAACCCAGGAGGTAGAGTTGCAAGGAGCCGAGATCATGCCACTGCACTCCAGCCTGGCGACAAAGCAAGACTTCGTCTCAGAAAAAAAAAAGACAAATGGGGCCAGGAAGGTTAACTAGTGGGTCCTTTTCTATTCACTGAGTTCTGAAGGGCTCCTTCAGAGTCCTTCGGTCATGGCAATTGGTGGGTGGAAACAGGTATCAACTGTTTGGTTAATAAAATGACTAAATGGATTTGCAAACTCCTGCTCCATCCTCTTGCAGCCCTCCAAAAAGAAATGACTCAGTGCGGGCGCAGTGTCTCACGCCGGTAATCCTAGCACTTCAGGAGGCCGAGGCGGGCAGATGACTTGAGGTCAGGAGTTCGAGACCAGCCTGGCCAACATGGTGAAACCTCGTCTCTACCAAAAATGCAAAAAATAGCCCAGCGTGGTGGTGGCGGACGCCTGTGATCCCAGCTGCCGGGGAGGCTGAGGCTGGACACGGGAGGTGGAGATGGCAGTGAGCCGAGCCACTGCACTCCAACCTGGGATACGAAACGAGACTCTGTCTCAAAAAAAAAAAAAAAAAAAGGAAATGACCCAGTTATTCGCTTCACTGTTCGCACTGACAGCTTGGCTCTGGGGGCCTTACATGCGGGCTGTCACTGGAACAATGTGTCCATCAGGCACAGAACCGAATTTACCAGCAAAGCCAGGAACGTCCCAAACAGCTACACCCGAGGTTAGGATAAGGAAGCGAGGCTCTCCCGCCAACCTAAGCCTGGCCGCCCGGGACCCCCGGAGAAGCAGCCAGGACGTAAGACGCCGACCGCAGGACTCAGGCACAATCTGAGGCTCCCGCTGCGGTCCGTCAGCTTCTGGGCGCCGACACCAGCGCCGCGCTCCGTCCCCGGCTGGAACTATTCAGACGCGCAAGGCACGTAACCAGCAGTCCTCCGCCCCGTCAAGTAGTCCTGCCGAGCATGCCTCGGGGACGCTCTTTTCCACCGCAGAAGTCCCTCGGCAGACAGGCGACGAGCCTCGGGGCTGCATCATCTTTCTGTCCGAATGGGCGTACGGGTTTTCTGATCATTTTCCCTTCACAGATTCCTCCGCCAGCACGCTGACTCGCGGCGTCTTCACTTCCGGGTCCGCCATTTTGTTGCCTCCGTTTCTCCACGAGGGGGGGGGTTAAAGGCCCCCAAAACATGAATACAAGAAAAGAGCAAAAAGTAACCGTCCTTGACTGGGAGCCGTAACCAGAGAAGGACACGGGACTAAACTGGCGGGCTCCGTGGAAGTGCGGCCGGCAGCGTCCCGGACAAGGAGGTGAGGGGGGAAGAGGCGATGTGTGGACTCCGGGGGGCGTCAGGGCTGGGAAGGAAGGTGCCGTGAGAAGTCCCGCTGCCTCCCGGGCAGCCTCCGACTTCTGGGTGCGGGCCGAGCGGCGCCCCGTCACCGAAGCGGGCACAGCTGGGGGATGGGGACGGAGAGGAAGGGGAGGTTGTCGGCAGGAAGGGGAGGGGACTGGAAGGAGGTGAAGCCGGGGCTGGGTGTGAGACCTGCGGCTGTGGAGCCGGACCGGGGACAGCCCCGGCCGCGGAGGCGGCCACTAGGGGGCGGCGCGGGGCCGGGCCGAGGCCTGTCCCCGAGGCTGGGGCCCGCTGCCTGCCCCAGACTGGTTTCCGTCTCTCGGACAGACGTGAGTGTGAGGAATTGGAGGGTGTGCGATCGAGGGGGAAACGGCGACTCTCATTCTCTGGCCCTGATAATAACCTGAAAGATTGTTAGTGAACTCGGTAATCTGAATGAGAACAGTACGGGCCCCGCCTCTGCTCTTTTTTCTTTTTTTCTTTTCTTTCTTTCTTTCTTTTTTTTTTTTTTTTTTTTGAGACGGAGTTTCGCTCTTGTTACCCAGGTTGGAGTGCAATGGCGCGATCTCGGCTCACCGCAACCTCCGCCTCCTGGGTTCAGGCAATTCTCCTGCCTCAGCCTCCTGAGTAGCTGGGATTACAGGCACGCGCCACCACGCCCAGCTAATTTTTTGTATTTTTAGTAGAGACGGGGTTTCACCGTGTTGACCAGCATGGTCTCGATCTCTTGACCTTATGATCCACCCGCCTCGGCCTCCCAAAGTGCTGGGATTACAGGCTTGAGCCACAGCGCCCGGCCATTACCCTTTTTTTTTTTTTTAAAGACAGTCTCGCTCTGTCACCCAGGCTGGAGTGCATTGGCGCGAACTCGGCTTATTGCAACCTCCGCCTCCCGGGTTTAAGCGATTCTCCTGCCTCAGCCTCCCGAGGCGCTGGGGCCACAGGCGCGTGCCCGGCTGATTTATTTTTATTTTTAGTAGAGACAGGGTTTCACCAGGTAAGCCAGGATGGTCTCGATCTCCTGACCTCATGATCCGCCCCCCTCGGCCTCCCAAAGAGCTGGGATTACAGGTTTGAGCCACCGCGCCCGGCCAATTTTTGTATTTTTTTTAGTAGAGACGGGTTTCACCATGTTGGCCAAGCTGGTCTGGAACTCCTCACCTTAGGTGATCCACCTGCCTTGACCTTCCGAAGTGCTGGGATCACGGGCACCGCTCCCGGCCTCGCCGCTGCTGCTTTCACAGTTGTTTGTACCGCTGGCTGCCCAGTGGGGACTTGAGCAATACAAAAAGAACCATGGATTCTTCCATTGCAATTCTTGCTGTTGGCTGCCTCCTATTCTCGTATACTTCCGTGAGCCAGAGGTCATCCCATTCCTCTCCCTTTTCCCAAAAGGGGTTTCTCTTTAGGAGGCCCCCCCACATCAGTGTCTGAGGACAAGGACAGTCTGTGGCTCGCTGTCAACAATGTAACACAGTTTTGGCCATCCAGGACCGTATTTTCATCTAATCACTTGGTCCACTCCATCCAGGAGACATGTTCTTAGGCGTCTGTTTTCACACGTGCTTTGATGACAATAAGGATTAAATTGCTCCATCCAAATTCTTAAGAAAACAAAAGTAATTTTTCTTGGATAATAGAGTACTTTGTGATCAAGAGCACAAGCACTTCATGAATTATTAAAACACACATTTATTGAAAGGTTTTGGCCAGGCACCGTGGCTCACGCCTGTAATCCCAACATATTGGAAAGCTGAGGCAGCAGGAGCCCTTGAGCGCAGGAGTTCTAGATCAGCCTGGGCAAAATAGGGAGACCCCCGTCTCTACAGAAAAAAAAAAAAAAAAGTTTTAATTGGTTGCGGTCGTGCCCACCAGTGGACCCAGCTACTCAGAAAGCTGAAGGGGAAGGCTCGCTTGAACCCAAGAGGTTCAGGCTGCAGTGAGCTGTGATTGCGCCACTGCGTTCCAGCCTGGACCACAGAGTGAGGCCCTGTCTCTTTAAAAACAAACAAACAGGCCGGGCATAGTGGATCATGCATGTAATCCCAGCATTTTGGGAGCCTTAGGTGGGTGAATCACATGAGGTCACGAGTTCGAGACCAGCCTGGCTAACATGGTGAAACCCTGTTTCTACTAAAAATACGAAAAACTAGCCAGGCGTGACGGCACATGCCTGTAATCCCAGCTACTCCGGAGGCTAAGGCAGGAGAATCGCTTGAACGAGGTTGCAGTGAGCCCAGATCGAGCCATTGCACTCCAGCTTGGGCAACATGAGTGAAACTCCATCTCGGAAAAAAAAAAAAAAAAAACCGCTGTATTCAATCCCCTGTCGACATATATTTAGGTTCTATTCAATCTTTTTTTTCTTTGTTTTTTTAATTTTTATTTTTAGAGACAGGGTCTTGCTCAGTCACCCAGGCTGGAGTGCAGTGACCATAGCTTATTGCAGCCTCGAACTCCTGGGCTCAAGTGATCCTCCTGCTTTAGGCTCCTGAATAACTAGGACTGCAGGTGTTGGCCACTATACCCTGCTATTTTTTTTTTATTTTTGTAGAGACTGTCACTCTGTGTTGCCCAGGCTGGGCTTGAATTCCTGGCTTCAAGCGACCCTCGTGCTTTGGCCTCCCAAAGCACTGGAATTTATTTTATTCATCTCTAAAACCCTAGAAGGCAAGTGAGACAAATTTTGTTTCCTCAGTTTATGTGTAGGTCAAGTGGGGATATAGCCAGTAGGGAGGATATTGTTAGCTGTTTGTAATCAAGGAGTCAGAAGTGCCTAGACTGTTTTCTAGTGTATCAGGCGTAAAGGTGCATGCCTTCACCAGACAAGTATTGACCACCAGACAAGTATTGACCACCTGCCAGCACCAGCATTGACTCTTCCCCTCAAAATGCTCTGTGTGTGTGTGGTGGCACATGCCTGTAGTCCCAGGTACTTGGGAGGATGAGACAGGAGAATCACTTGAACCCAGGAGGCAGAGATTGCAGTGAGCTGAGACTGCGCCACTGTACTTCAGCCTGTGGACAGAGTGAGACTCCATCTCCAAAAAAAAAAAAAAAAAAAGGAAAGGAAAGGAATAAAGAATGGCTACTCACTCTTGTTGCCCCCCCCCCTTTTTTTTTTTTTTTTAGATGGAGTTTTGCTCTTGTTGCCCAGGTTGGGCACTATCTCGGCTCACTGCAACCTCTGCCTCCCGGGTTCAAGTCATTCCCCTTCTCAGCCTCCCGAGTAGCTGGGATTACAGGCATATGCCACCACACCCAGCTAATTTTTTGTATTTTTAGTAGAGACGGGGTTTCTCCATGTTGGTCAGGCTGGTCTCAAAATTCTCAATCCCAGGTGATCCGCCCGCCTTGGCCTCCCAAATGCTGGTACTACAGTCTGAGCCACCACACCTGGCCCTGGTTGTCCATTTTTATGATTATTTCTTGATTATATGCTAAATAAGTGGTGGATTATTCATTTCTCCTCTTTTTAGACCATATAGGGTAACTTCCGACATTGCCATAACATTTGTAAATTCCATAGCATGGCACTGGTGGGAGTGTAGCAGAGAGGACAATCAAGAGGTCACTCTTGTCACCATCTTGCTTAGGTTTTAAGACATCTTTCTTTACTGTGGCCTGTTTCATTAGCAAGGTCTTTATGACCTTTATCTTGTGCTGACCTCCTGTCTCATCCTGTGACTAAGAATGCTTTAACTGGCTGGATGTGGTGGCTCACTCCTATAATCCCAACACTTTGGGAGGCCGAGGTGGGTGTATCACTTGAGATCAGGAGTTTGAGACCAGCCTGGCCAACATGGTGAAACCATGTCTCTACTAAAAATACAAAAATTAAGGCCGGGCGCAGTGGCTCACGCCTTTAATCCCAGCACTTTGGGAGACCGAGGCGGGTGGATCATGAGGTCAAGAGATCGAGACCATCCCGGTCAACGTGGTGAAACCCCGTCTCTACTAAAAATACAAAAATTAGCTGGGCATGGTGGTGCGCGCGCCTGTAGTCCCAGCTACTTGGGAGGCTGAGGCAGGAGAATTGCTTGAACCCAGGAGGCGGAGGTTGCCGTGAGCCGAGATCGCGCCACTGCACTCCAGCCTGGGTAACAAGAGCGAAACTCCGTCTCAAAAAAAAAAAAAAAAGAAAGAAAAAATACAAAAATTAGCCAGACAGTAGTGGCATGAGCATAATCCCAGCTACTTGGGAGGCTAAGGCAGAAGAATTGCTTGAGCCTGAGAGGCAGAGGTTGTGGTGACCTGAGATTGTGCTACTGTACTCTAGTATGGGCGACAGCGTAGGACCTTGTCTCAAAAAAACAAACCAAAACAAAAAAAGAATGCGTTAATTGGAATGTAGCCCAGTAGGTCTCAGCCTTATTTCCTCCAGCTCCTATTCATGGTGGAGTTGCTCTGGTTCAAACAGCTCCGACATGTCTCCCCTCCCTTTTATGCGAGAACCGTTAATCCTAAGGGTTGTAAAGGGATAAAGATCCATCTTCTGTAACTTTTTCAGGCTGAATAAGGGTGATGATATTCCTGCCTGACTTTTAGGTTCTCTTGTATTCAGGGTACAGTGGTGCTCAGTCGGAAAGCATCAGTATGGTGAGAGCTGTTCATAACTCTGACTAAAGGTGATATCTGGAAGATTAAAAAGTGTTTAGTTTAAGAAAACATTCGGTAAGCTTATCTTGTATTCCTACACAAAGAGTACAACAGCATTATACTCCACAACAGTCAACCAAACTAAGCAAAACTATTCCAAGTAAACTAAATAAGGTGGTTTCCCATGAACTGGGCGATTGTTGGAACCAAGCTGATTTAGGGTTACTAGCTGATTCCAGTATGTGCCCAGAATTAGAATATTGATCCAGATTTTGACATTACGCATCCTTTTGTTTCTTTTGAGCAACAGCCAGTGATCACGGGTTGGTTCACAGGAATAAGCAGGGTTAGTCTAAATTGCAGGAAAAAAAACCCTGATGGCTAGAATCTAATAACAGGTGTGCCATAGTTTGTGAAACAATTTTTTTACTCTCTCCAGTCTCCCTTTTTTTTTTTTTTTTTTTTTTTTGAGACAGGGTCTCACTCTGACACACGGGGTGACGTGCAGTGGCACAATCTTGGCTCACTGCAACTTCTGCCTCCCGGGTTCAAGCAATTCTCCTGCCTCAGCCTCTGGAGTATCTGAGATTACAGGCATGTGCCACTAGGTCCGGCTAATTTTTATTTTTATTTTTTATTTTTAGTAGAGACGGGGTTTCACTGTGTTGGCCAAGCTGGTCTCCCAACTCCTGACCTCAGGTAATCTACCCACCTTGGCCTCCCAAAGTGCTGAGATTACAGGCATGAGCCACTGCACCCGGCCAGTCTCCCATTTTTACTAAAGGCAAATCATGGTAAAATAGATTTGCTTTATCATACGTGGCATGATTATTTGTACAAAGTGTAGCAAGAATAATTATTTTTCACATAGGCTTTTTAAATTCTCTTTGAAAGCACTCTGTTCCGTAAAAGGAGTCTCACATAAGACTTATAAAGCAATTAGGCCAGGCATGGTGGCTCACACCTGTAATCCCAGCACTTTGGGAGGGCGAGGCAAGTGGATCAAGAAGTCAGGAGTTCGAGACCAGCCTGGCCACCATAGTGAAATCCTGTCTCTACTAAAAATTTAAAAAATTAGCCAGGCATGGTAGTGTGTACCTGTAAACCCAGCTACTCAGGAGGCTGAGGCAGGAGAATCACTTGAACCAGGGAGACAGAGGTTGCGGTGAGCCAAGATCTTGCCATTGCACTCCAGCCTGGGCAACAAGAGTGAGACTCCATCTCAAAAAAAAAAAAAAAATCACACTGTTATGTGGGTATGGTGACTCATACCTATAATCCCAGTACTTCGGGACACCAAGGCAGGAGGATCGCTTGAGCCCAGGAATTTGAGGTTGCAGTGAGCTATGATCATTCCACTGTTCTCCAGCCAGGGTGACAGAGCAAGACCCCATCTCTAAAAAAAGAAGAGAAAATGAAAAACAAGTTCATCATTTAACTTAGTAATAAATCTATTACATGTTAACATAAAATATATTTTTTTCTTTTTATTTCTTGAGACGGAGTCTTGCTCGTTTGCCAAGCTGGAGTGCAGTGGCGCAGTCTCAGCTCATTGCAACCTCCACTGCCCGGGTTTAAGCAATTTTCCCTCGCCTCAACCTCCCAAGTAGCTGGGACTACAGGTGCCCGCCACTACGCCCAGCTAATTTTTTTTTTTTTTTTTTGGTATTTTTGTAGACATGGGGTTTCACCATGTTGGCCAGGCTGGTCTCGAACTCCTGACCTCATGATCTGCCTGCCTCGACCTCCCAAAGTGCTGGAATTACAGGCATGAGCCAGCTCGACCAGCTGACAAGTAGTAATTTCTTATAAGTTAGTTGCACGAAGGCAGGATGATTGCTTGAGGCCAGGAGTTTGAGACCAGCCTGGGTAATATAACAAAACTGCATCTCTAGGAAAAAACAAAAAATTAGTTAGGCATGGTTGTGCGTACCTATAGTCCTGCTACTTCAGAAGCTGAGGAAGGAGGATTGCTTGAGCCCAGGAGTTCGAGGTTTCAGTGAGCTATGATCGTAGCACCATACTCCAGTATGGGCAACAGGGAAAGACCCTGACTCAAAAGAAAAGTTACGATGAGGAATTTGAAACCACATCAGTGAATTTTTGTATTCTGTAACCTTAAAACCCATTGGTCTTTCACTTTGAATTGTTTTACTTGTGCATGATTTCATAACATCAAACAATGGTCATTTGGAAAGTATTGGTTCACCAAATTGTATAGATCATCTAAATATTGATGCATTTTTTTTTTTTTTTTTTTTGAGACGGAGTTTCGCTCTTGTTACCCAGGCTGGAGTGCAATGGCGCGATCTCGGCTCACCGCAACCTCCGCCTCCTGGGTTCAGGCAATTCTCCTGCCTCAGCCTCCTGAGTAACTGGGATTATAGGTACGCACCACCATGCCCAGCTAATTTTTTGTATTTTTAGTAGAGACGGGGGTTTCACCATGTTGACCAGGTTGGTCTCGATCTCTCGACCTCGTGATCCACCCACCTTGGCCTCCCAAAGTGCTGGGATTACAGGCTTGAGCCACCGCGCCCGGCCTGATGCATTTTATTATACAATATCCAAAAATCACATTCATTAATATTACCACTTATTTCATCAAAAAAGCCTTTTTTTTTTTTTTTTTTTTTCCGAGACAAAGTCTTGCTCTGTCACCAGGCTGGAGTACAGTGGCACAATCTCTGCCCACTGCAACCTCTGCCTCCTGGGTTCAAGCAATTCTCCTGCCTCAGCCTCTCCAGTAGCTGGGACTACAGGCATGCGCCACCACACCCAGCTAATTTTTTTTACTTTTTTATTTTTTTATTTTTTATTTTTTTAGACTGAGTTTCGCTCTTGTTACCTAGGCTGGAGTGCAATGGTGCGGTCTCAGCTCACCGCAACCTCCGCCTCCTGGGTTCAGGCAATTCTCCTGCCTCGGCCTCTTGAGTAGCTGGGATTACAGGCACACGCCACCATGCCCAGCTACCTTTTTGTATTTTTAGTAGAGACGAGGTTTCACCTTGTTGACCAGGATGGTCTTGATCTCTTGACCTCATGATCCACCCGCCTCGGCCTCCCAAAGTGCTGGGATTATAGGGGTGGGCCACGGTGCCAGGCCCTAATTTTTGTATTTTTAGTAGATAACAGGATTTCACCATGTTGGCCAGGACAGTCTCGATCTCTTGACCTTGTGATCCACCCACCTCGGCCTACCATAGTGCTAGGATTGCAGGCATGAGCCATTGTACCCAGCCCCAGAAAAGTCTTTAATTAATGGTAAGTTATCAAGTTGATAGTGGTGATTATAGGTTTTCCAAGATTCCAATTCTTGCTTGAAGGCTTAAATTGTAATTGATAATTGGCAGTAAATACTGTCAGTTGACTGAGCACAGTAGCTCATGCCTGTAATCCCAGCACTTTGGGAGGCTGAGGCAGGAAGATCACCTGAGGTCGGGAGTTGGAGAACTGCCTGGACCGCCTGACCAACATGATAAAACCCCATCTCTACTAAAAATACAAAATTAGCCAGGCCTCATAGACTCTGAAAGGGCATCAGGGACCATCAAGGGTCCATAAATCATACATTTTGAACTACTGGCCTAAGCATATCAGTGTTTGATCAGTAAAGGCTTGTTCTTCTTAATTTTTTTTCTTTTCTTTATTTTATTTTATTTTTTTGAGACAAGGTCTGGCTCTATCGCCCAGAGTAGACCGCAGTGGTACAATCTCAGCTCACTGCAGCCTCCACCTCCTGGGCGCAAGTTATCCTCCTGCCTTAGCCTCTTGAATAGCTGAGACTATAGGCATGCACCACAATGTCCAGCTAATTTTTTTTTTTTTTTTTTTAAGATGGAGTCTCGCTTTGTCGCCCAGTCTGGAGAGCAGTGGTGTGATCTCGGCTGTCTGCAACCTCCACCCTCCACCTCCCACGTACAAATGACTGTCCTACCTCAGCCTCCCAAGTAGCTGGGACTACATGCGTGTGCTACTATGCCTGGCTAAGTTTTGTGTTTTTAATGGAAATGGGGTTTCACTATGTTGGCCAGGCTGGTCTCAAACTACTGACCTCAGGTGGTCCGCCTGTTTCAGCTTCCCAAAGGGCTGAGATTACAGGCATGAGCCACTGTGCCTGGCTAATTTTTGTATTTTTTGTGAGACAGTTTCACCATATTGCCCAGTCTGGTCTCAAGCTTGTGAGCTCTAGTGATCCTTCTACCTTGACTTCCCAAAGTACTAGGATTACAGTCCCAAGCCACTGCACCCCGCTTGGTCTCCTTAAATTTTAAGCATGATTATATCATTACACCATAGTCAGAAGATAAAAACAGGATTAAGATGCAGTTTGGGACTGGGCGTGGTGGCTCAAGCCTGTAATCCCAGCACTTTGGGAGGCCGAGGCGGGTGGATCACGAGGTCAAGAGATCGAGACCATCCTGGTCAACATGGCGAAACCTCGTCTCTACTAAAAAGACAAAAAATTAGCTGGGTATGGTGGCACGTGCCTGTAATCCCAGCTACTCAGGAGGTTGAGGCAGGAGAATTGCCTGAACCCAGGAGGCGGAGGTTGCGGTGAGCCAAGATCGCGCCATTGCACTCCAGCCTGGGTAACAAGAGCGAAACTCCGTCTCAAAAAAAAAAGATGCAGTTTGGGCTGGGTGTGGTGGCTCACGCCTATAATTCCAGCACTTTGGGAGGCCAAGGGATGTGGATCACTTCACATCAGGAGTTCCAGACCAGCTGGCCAATGTGAATGTGGTGAAAACCCATCTCTACTAAAAATACAAAAATTAGCCAGGCATACTGGTGGATGTCAATAACCCCAGCTACTCAGGAGGCTGAGGCAGGAGACTTGCTTGAACCCGGGAGGCCGAGGCTGCAGTGAGCCAAGATCGCACCACTGCACTCCAGCCTAGGCAATAGAGCGAGACTGAGTCTCAAAAAAAAAAAAAAATAAAATAAAATAAAAAAAGAGATGCAGTTTGATTTGGAAACCTTGATGTGTCCTGTTTCATTGTGGCATCCAAAGACCTACAAACCTCCGTAGAGAGCAGTTAGTTGCTAAAAAGGGCTCTCATAATTTCTGTCAAACAGTAGTTTCACAGGTGGACATCCATCTTACTCCCTACCTGGAAATCAGAGTGCATGTTCTATTATTTTGTATTATGTTCCTTAAAATAATACTGTACCCTTCTTCATTTCAAGGGAACAAAATGGTGGTAGTATGTTGCAGATATTTCCAGAGTATTTTTCTGGGGATTGAGAGTGATAGAACTATATATTAGGGCTTGAAACATTCCCAGATATTTTTTTGTGTGTGTGTTAGATGAGGTAGAAAGGAAGTGACCTACCAGACAGTCAACTTGAGATGTATCTTATATATACGTTCAAATATAAAAGGTCTGCAAAAAATGTATTGGCAGCTTTCCTTAAGTTTGAGTTATAGCTACCTGAAAACTTTTATTCCTATGCATAAAGATGTCTTTGGTGGACTTGGGAAAGAGGTTGCTAGAAGCAGCAAGAAAAGGCCAAGATGATGAAGTGAGAACATTGATGGCAAATGGCGCCCCATTCACCACGGACTGGGTAAGCTTAGAAGGAAGGCCTCTTGATTATTTCCAATATATGCTTTTACCAACCTTTTTCTTAAAGGCTAACAGACTTTATTGGTTTTTCTTCACTCCCTTTCTACCTCATATCCCTTACTAGAGTTTTATTTTCTTTGTCTCATCTGAATATGTGGTTTTCTTTTTCTTTTAGTTTTCCAAATTGAGAGTCTCCTGTGGCTATATAGGTGATAATTGTAAGGTATTATATACTTGTGATTTTCTATAATGTTTTTTAGAGTATTTTCTAAAGGTCTAACTCTCTCTAGAGTGTACTTGGGTTATAGGCTTCTGTAATTAGCTAGAAATTAAAATCAATATAATAAGAGTGCATTTCTAGACTAATAAACTCCTTGTTTCCTTTTCTCTAATATGCCTTGGTTAATAAGAAATCGTCTAGGCTGGGCACAGTGACTCACACCTGTGATCCCAGCTCTTTGGGAGACCGAGGTGGGTGGATCACCTGAGGTCAAGAGTTTGAGACTCTTGACCAGGCGTCCCCAAACTTTTTACACAGGGGGCCAGTTCACTGTCCCTCAGACCGTTGGAGGGCCGCCACATACTGTGCTCCTCTCACTAACCACCAATGAAAGAGGTGCCCTTCCTGAAGTGCGGCAGGGGGCCGGATAAATAGCCTCAGGGGGCCGCAGTTTGGGGACGCCTGCTCTTGACTAACATGGTGAAACCCCATTCCTACTAAAAATACAAAAAATTAGCCGGGTGTGGTGGTGTGAGCCTGTAATTCCAGCTACTTGAGAGGCTGAGGCAGGAGAATTGCTTGAACCCGGCAGGCAGAGGTTGCAGTGAGCCGAGATCGCACCATTGCACTCCAGCTTGGGCAACAAGAGCAAACTTCGCCTCAAAGAAAAAAAAAAGAAATCGTCTAGCTGTTCTGTTTCCTTTACCACTGTTAAAAAACATTGAAGAGGAAGGTGTAATTTAATGAGCCTAGGCAACATCCTGGAGACCGAAGAGTTTCAGAAGAAACAGGTCCAAGTTATAATGTGGGCTTTCTTAGCAGTCACAGATTTTGTACACATTGCCTAATTTTAACAATTTCACTCTATTCTGGAGTGATTGAGAGGCCAACAGATTCTTAGCACTTAACAAAAAGAAAGAAAAGGAAACTCATGAAATTAGCATTTCTATAAATAGACCTGGAAAGAACAATGTGAATTAAATTCAGTCAAGACCAGAGGCTGAATATATGAAAAGCAAAGAATAAACTGAACAGGCTTAAAATAAAGAGCATAACAAAAAGAAGGGAATAGATATCTGGCCAAAGTGGATGCTGATAGATAACTCTTACAAGATTTACGCTGGGATGACAGACTTAATTATTAACTCTTACAAGATTTACACTGGGATGACAGACTTAATTATTCCTGTTGATACACCATTGTTAATTTTTTATTGCCTCTTCATCTCATCATTCGTTTTGCCCCGCTTTACTATGGCAAAAAACTTTTCTTCCAGTCAGTCAAATTTGTACCTCAAATTCCACATGTAACTTTCTAGTCTTTACCCTTTTTCTTTTTTAAAATTTACTTTATTGCTGGGTTTGGTGGCTTGCTCGTGCTTGTAGTCCCAGCTAATTGGAAGGCTGAGGTGAGAGGATCGCTTAAGCCCAGGAGTTCTGGGCTGTAGTACGTTCTGCCGATCAGGTGCCTGCACTAAGTTTGTCATCAATACGGTGACCTCCCAGGAGCGGGGGCGGGGGGGACCACCCGGTTGCCTAAGGAGGGGTGAATTGGAAATGGAGCAGGTCAAAACTTCCATGCTGATCAGTAGTGGGATCGCGCCTGTGAATAGCCACTGCACTACAGCTTGGGCAAAATATTGAGACACTGTCATTAAAAAAAGAAAAAAAAATTTATTTATTTTGAAATAAGGTCTCTCTATGCTGCCCAGGCTGGTCTTGAACTCTTGGGCTCAAGCAATCCTCCTGCCTTGGCCTCCCAAAGTGCTGGGATTGCAGGCATGAGCCACCACATCCACCCTGATCCTTTTTTTAATTTTCAATCTTCCAAATACTACTTAAAGTCACATCCTTTAGGGACTCTTACCTGATAAATCCACCTGACTTAAAGCCATTATACTTAGCACTTACTCAATTGGTGGTATATTTAATTGACCATTAGCATATTGATTTTTTTTTTTTTGAGATAGAGTTTCACTCTTTTGCCCAGGCTGGAGTGCAGTGGCGCAATTTCAGCTCACTACAACCTTTGCCTCCCAGGTTCAGAGCAATTCTCCCTGTCTCAGCTTTCCAAGTAGCTGGGATTACAGGTGCCTACCACCATACCCAGCTAGCTTTTTTTGTATTTTTTAGTAGAGATGGGGTTTCACTACGTTGGCTAGGTGGGTCTTGAACTCCTGACCACAGGTGATCCGCCTGCCTCAGCCTCCCTCAGCCTCCCCAAGTGCTGCGATTACAGGTGTGAGCCACTGTGCCCGGCTCGTGGCCTTTAATTTGTATTTTTATTTATTTATTTATTTTTGAGACGGAGTTTCGCTTTTGTTGCCCAGACTAGGGTGCAATGGCACCATCTTGGGTCACTCCAGCCTCTGCCTCCTGGGTTCAAGCAATTATCCTGCCTCAGTCTCCCAAGTAGCTGGGATTACAGGCATGTGCCACTATGCCCATCTAATTTTGGTTTCTCCATGTTGGTCAGGCTGGTCTTGAACTCCTAACTCAGGTGATCCTCCCACCTCAGCCTCCCAAAGTGCTGGCATTACAGGTGTGAGCCACCATGCCCAGCCTAAATTTTTTTTTTTTTTTTTTGAGATGGAATTTTGATCTGTCGCCAGGCTGGAGTGCAATGGCACGATCTTGGCTCACTGCAACCTCTGCCTCCCGTGTTCAAGCAATTCCCCTGTCTCAGCCTCCTGAGTAGCTGGGATTACAGGTGCCCGCCATCAGACCCAGCTAATTTTTGTATTTTTAGTAGAGATGGGGTTTCACCATGTTGGCCAGGCTGGTTTTGAACTCCTGACCTCATGTGATCCACCCGCCTTGGCCTCCCAAAGTTCTGGGATTACAGGCATGAGCCACTGCACCTGGCTAACTTTTAAATTTAACCATTTCTTCAGTTTTATCTGCCAACCAGATTCTCTCTTGAAGGACAAGAACCATAGCTTGTTCATTTGTATCTCTCCAATAATGATCTAGGACTCTACACACAATGGATATTCAATGAGTATTATTTTCCCACAGCTTGGAACATCACCCCTTCACCTTGCAGCTCAGTATGGCCATTATTCCACAGCAGAAGTACTCCTTCGAGCAGGCGTTAGCAGGGATGCCCGGACCAAAGTGGACAGGACCCCCTTGCACATGGCTGCGGCTGATGGACATGCACACATCGTGGAACTGCTTGTTCGGGTAAAGCAAGAATAGTGGCAAGGTTATGTTTTAAAGAAGACATCCACCTTCTTGTTTTCTTACTTAAATGAGTGCTAGCAAACCAAGTTGGGAAGGATTAAGTTTAGGGCAGTTTATAGAATTGATTTGAGTCTCCAGGAGTCTTCATGGCTGGAGGACTCTGTTTTCTTATTTATTTATTTATTTATTTATTTATTTATTTATTTAGAGTTTCGCTCTTGTTACCCAGGCTGGAGTGCAATGGCGCGATCTCGGCTCACCGCAACCTCCACCTCCCGGGTTCAGGCAATTCTCCTGCCTCAGCCTCCTGGGTAGCTGGGATTACAGGCACACGCCACCATGCCCAGCTCATTTTTTGCATTTTTAGTAGAGACGGGGTTTCACCATGTTGACCAGGATGGTCTCAATCTCTTGACCTCGTGATCCACCTGACTCAGCCTCCCAAAGTGCTGGGATTACAGGCTTGAGCCACCGCGCCCGGCCCCTCTTATTTATTTATTTATTGAGACAGTCTCGCTCTTGTCACTCAGGCTGGAGTGAAGTGGTGTGATCTCAGCTGACCACAACCGCCGCCTCCTGGGTTCAAGCAATTCTCCTGCCTGTCTCCCGAGTAGCTCGGATTACAGGCACCTGCTATTACACCCAGCTAATATTTGTGTTTTTAGTAGAGACAGGGTTTCACCATATTGCCCAAGCTTGTCTCGAACTCCTGACCTCAGGCGATCTACCCACCACAGCTTCCGAAAGTGCTGGGATTACAGGTGTGAACCACTGTTCCTGGCTGTTTTCTAATTTATTAAAACACTTCTTTTTTTTTTTTAAAGACAAAGTATTGGCCAGGCGTGGTGGCTCACGCCTATAATCCAAGCACTTTGGAGGCCAAGGAGGGCGGATCACCTGAGGTCGGGAGTTCAAGACCATCCTGACCAACATGGTGAAACCCCATCTTTAAATAAATAAATAAATGATTATTATTATTTTTTTTTTTTGAGACGGAGTTTTGCTCCTGTTACCCAGGCTGGAGTGCAATGGCGCGATCTCGGCTCACCGCAACCTCCGCCTCCTGGGTTCAAGCAATTCTCCTGCCTCAGCCTCCTGAGCAGCTGGGATTACAGGCATGTGCCACCATGCCCAGCTAATTTTTTTTTTTTGTATCTTTAGTAGAGACGGGGTTTCACCATGTTGACCAGGATGGTCTCAATCTCTTGACCTCGTGATCCACCCGCCTCAGCCTCCCAAAGTGCTGGGATTACAGGCTTTAGCCACCGCGCCCGGCTAAATGATTTTTTTTTTTTTTTTTTTGAGACGGAGTTTCGCTCTTGTTACCCAGGCTGGAGTGCAATGGCGCGATCTCGGCTCACCGCAACCTCCGCCTCCTGGGTTCAGGCAATTCTCCTGCCTCAGCTTCCTGAGTAGCTGGGATTACAGGCACGCACCACCATGCCCAGCTAATTTTTTGTATTTTTAGTAGAGACGGGGTTTCACTATGTTGACCAGGATGGTCTCGATCTCTTGACCTCGTGATCCACCCGCCTCGGCCTCCCAAAGTGCTGGGATTACAGGCTTGAGCCACCGCGCCCGGCTAAATGATTATTTTTTTTAAAAAAAATGAAAAGAAAAGAAAAAAAGACAAAGTATTGCACCGTCTCCCAGGCTGGAGTACAGTAGCGTGATCTTGGCTCGTTGCAACTTCTGCATCCCTGGTTCAGGCGATCCTCTTGCCTCAGCTTCCCAAGTAGCTGGGATTATAGGTGCCTGCCGCCACACCTGACTAATTTTTTTGCATTTTTAGTAGACGGGGCTTCACTATATTGGCCAGGCTTCTGACCTCGTGATCCACTCACCTCAGCCTCCCAAAGTACGGGGATTACAGGCTTGAGCCACTGCGCCCAGCCCTAAAACAATTTTTTTAAATTTGAGGCGGCTCACTCTGTTGCCCAGGCTAGAGAGCAGTGGCATATTCATAGCTCGCTGCAGCTTTCAACACCTGGGTTCAAGCAATTCTACTGCCTCAGCCTCCCAAATGGCTAGGACTATAGGCATGCACCACCATGCCCAGATCATATATTTTTATTTTTTGTAAAGAATAGGGTCTAATTGTATTGCCCAGTCCAGGCTGGCCTTAAACTCCTGGCCTCAAGCAATTCTCCTACCTCAGCCTCCCAAAGCACTGAGATTACAGGTGTGGGGTTACTGTGCCTAGCCAGTTTTCTAATTTTCTTGAAATCATATATATTTTTTTAAATAAAGATGAGGTCTCTCTATGTTGACTGGGCTGATCTTAAAACTTTTGGCTTCAAGTGATCCTTCCATCCTTGGCCTTCCAAAGTACTGGGATTATAGACATGAGCCATTGTGCCCAGCCTAGTTTTCCAACTTATTATTATTATTTATTATTTATTTTGTATTTTTTTGTAGATAGGGATTTTACTCTATCGCCCAGGCTGGAGTGCAGTGGTGCAATGTCAGCTCACTGCAACCTCCACCTCCCAAGCTCAAGAGATCCTCTCACCTCAGCCTCCCCAGTAGCTGGGACCACAGGGACAGCCTACCATAGCTGGCTAATGTTTTGAATTTTTGGTGGGGATGGGGTTTCACCCTGTTGCCCAGGCTTGTCTCAAACTCTTGAGCTCAAGTTTTTCTAATTTTTTAAAGGCGTTTTAAACAGACTTATTTTTCTTCTTTCCCTTTCCGAAGGTATTATCTGCACTTATGCCTATTTTTGTAGGCACTTGGCTCTCTGTTAATAATGCAACAAAATCTGTTCTTTCTCTCTTCCTCTTCCATCTGTCTAATTTCTCAGTGTCCTTAGAGGACCCACGCATTGAAGACTCACTCGTCTGTCAGCAGTTAGGAGAATTTGAGAAATGTTTTTCCCTTTGATATTCTTTCAATGGCATCTAGATTTGAGTATGTAATCTCTATGGAAATCCTCTGTATTTGATGATGGGATGTTGCGTCTATGCTACTGTAACCACTGTGTATTGAAAAAAAATGCTTTTCTATGACAGAATGGTGCAGATGTGAATGCCAAGGACATGCTGAAGATGACAGCTTTGCACTGGGCCACAGAGCGCCACCATCGAGATGTTGTGGAGTTACTTATCAAATACGGAGCTGATGTCCATGCTTTCAGCAAATTTGATAAATCTGCCTTTGACATAGCTCTGGAGAAAAACAGTGCTGAGATTTTGGTCATCCTCCAGGTATGGTTCTTTTTATACTCTTTTATACTCTCCAGCTTAAACTTCAATTGAAGTTAAGGATTTTTTTTTTTTTGTAGGAATTGAATCAAAACTTAATTTTTCCTATCTTCTTAAAATAGTACTTCTGTCTCAATCTTGTGATTCAGTGTTATTAGTATCTTTAAAATACATATGTATGCCAGGCACAGTAGCTCACGCCTGTAATCCCAGTACTTTTGGAGGCCAAGGCAGGTGGATCATGAAGTCAGGAGTTCGAGACCAGCTTGACCAACATAGTGAAACCTCGTCTCTACTAAAAATACAAAAAATTAGTTGGGTGCGGTGGCACATGCCTGTAATCCCAGCTACTTGGGAGGCTGAGGCAAAAGAATCGCCTGAACCCGGGAGGCAGAGGTTGCAGTGAGCTACGATTGTGCCACTGCACACCAGCCCCAGCAACAATGTGAGACTCTGTCTCAGAAGAAAAAAAAAAAAAAGAAAGAAAAGGCCAGGCAAGGTGGCTCACGCCTGTAATCCCAGTACTTTGGGAAACCAAGGCAGGCGGATCACCTGAGGTTGAGAATTCTAGACCAACCTGACTAACATGGAGAAATCCCATCTCTACTAAAAATACACAGATTAGCTGGGCATGGTGGTACATGCCTGTAATCCCAGCTACTTGGGAGGCTGAGGCAGGAGAATCACTTGCACCTCGGAGGTGGATGTTGCAGTTAGCTGAAATCATACCATTGTACTCCAGCCTGGCCAACAGGAGCAAGACACTGTCTCAAAAGAAAAAAGAAAAAAAAAAGCCAGGCGCTGTGGCTCACGCCTGTAATCCAAGCACTTTGGAGGCCAAGGTGGGCGGATCACCTGAGGTCGGGAGTTCAAGACCAGCCTGACCAACATGGTGAAACCCTGTCTTAAAAAGAATAAATAAATAAAAATATAAATATAAAAAAAAGACAGAACAAAAGGAAAAAAATACATATATATGTGTGTGTTTATATATATTCTATAAAGTCCTGAATTATTCATGGTGATTAAAGAACCATGTCATGGCTAGTACTAAAAATGTTTATTTGTCTTTAGAATGTTTTTTTTCTCCATGAAAATTTCCTTTTCTAATTAAACTTGACTTGGGACAATATTAAAAGTTACTTTATGTTTTCTGAATATTCATCAACTGATGTGAGACAGTATACAGATGCTCCCTGATAGGGTTACACTGGATGCAGATGTAACCCCATAATAAGTCAGATCACTTTCACACCATGGCAAAGCTGAAAAATCATTGAACCCCCTTATAAATTGTGGACCATCTATGAAGTTCTAAAGCATATTGAGTGACAAGGAAACCACTTCAGAATTTAAAATTAACTGTAATGATTTTGTCCTTTTTTGTTTTGTTTTGTTTTTTGTGAAGCAGAGTCTCACTCTTTTGCCCAGGTTGGAGTACAGTGGCATGATCTCAACTCACTGCAGCCTTGATTTCCTGGGTTCGAGGGATTCTCCCACCTTAGCCTCCCAAGCAGCTGGGACAACAGGTGCACATCACCATGCTCAGCTTATTATTATTATTATTATTATTATTATTATTACTATTTTCGAGATGGAGTCTTGCTTTGTTGCCCAGGCTGGAGTGCAGTGGCACGATCTTGGCTTAGGGCAGCCTCTGCATCCCGGGTTTAAGTGATTCTCCTGTGTCAGCCTCCCGAGTAGCTTGGACTACAGGCTCATGCCACCATACCCAGCTAATTTTTGTCTTCTTAGTAGAGACAGGATTTCACTATGTTGGCCAGGCTGGTCTCAAACTCCTGACTTCATGATCTGCCTGCCTCGGCCTCCCAAAGTGCTGAGATTACAGGTGCATACCACTGTGCCAGGCCTGTCCATTAATTTCTTAAAACAGGGAACAACAGGACAGGGGATATAAAAATTAATAGGACATGGGCCGGGCACGGTGGCTCACACCTATAATCCCAGCACTTTGAAAGGCCGAGGCAGGTGGATCACGTGAGGTCAGGAGTTGGACCAGCCTGTCCAATATGGTGAAACCCTGTCTCTGCTAAAACTACAAAAACAATTAGCCAGTCATGGTGGCACGCACCTGTAATCCCAGGTACTCGGAAAGCTGAGGCAGGAGAATCACTTGAACCTGTAGGCAGAGGTTGTGGTGAGCTGAGATCACACCACTGCACTCCAGCGTGGCGGATAAGAGCAAGACTGAATCTTTAAAAAAAAAAAAGGGGGGACATGAAGTGTTCACAGCACGATAAAAGTAAAGACAGGAAATAAAATATTTCACTGCATGTTAAATAGATACCTTACAAGTGCTGTGGGAGCACAGAGAACAGAATAGTAGAATTTGAACTGAATATTGAAGTAGGCAGAGAAGTGAAAAAACTGTATTCTAGGCTAGAAAAAGAGCAAATCAAAGACAGGTATGAAAGAACGTGGAATGTTCAAGAAAAAGCAGTTGAGTGATGAGAGAATGGGCAAAGGAAGTAGAGTTTGGGAGTAGCAGATGCTGAGCTTGAAAGTTAGGCTGGATTCTGAACATAGAGATGTTACACAGCATGCGCAGGAGTTTCAATTGTCATGTGGGTGATGGATTTGGATAGAAGTTTTTAAATAGAGGACTGATATGATTAAATTTATTATAAAAAGATGATTCTTTGGAGTGTGGCACACAGATGAGAGAAAGAAGACACTTAATGCTAAGTAACTATATGGTGACTTTCATTAGGCCAGGCAGGAGCCAATGAGGACTCGAAATAAGGCAATGCTTTTTTGCCATATAGCAATACTACTCTTCCTTCCTCTGTGCTTCCACAGCCCTTACAGGATGTCTGTCATGTCATATTATAATATTTTATTTCTTATCTTTAATTTTATCATGCTGTAAACCAGGCGTCCCCAAACTTTTTACACAGGGGGCCAGTTGACTGTCCCTCAGACCGTTGGAGGGCCGCCACATACTGTTCTCCTCTCATTGACCACCAGTGAAAGAGGTGCCCCTTCCTGAAGTGCTGCGGGGGGCCGGATAAATGGCCTCAGGGGGCTGCATGCGGCCCCGCAGGCCGTAGTTTGGGGACGCCTGCTGTAAACATTTCATGTCCTAGTACAGGACAAAGGAAAAGGGTAAATTCAAGAAGGAATTTAGGCCAGGTGTGGTGGCTCACGCCTGTAATCCCAGCACTTTGGGAGGCTGAGGCAGGTGGATTGCCTGAGCTCAAGAGTTCAAGACCAGCCTGGGCAACACGGTGAAACCCCATCTCTACTAAAATACAAAAGAAATTAACCGGGTGTGGCAGTGTGCACCTGTAGTCCCAGCTACTTGGGAGGTTGAGGCAAGAGAATTGCTTGAATCTGGGAGGCATAGGTTGCAGTGAGCCAAGATCGTACCACTGCACTCCAGCCTGGGTGACAGAACGAGACTCCACCTCTACAAAAAAAAAAAAAAAGAAAAAAATAGCTATTTCTGCTTCATTTTCAGTTTTGTTTGTTTTTTGTTTTTTGACAGATGGCCTATAGACTATATTTAGCCCCTTCAACTTTCAATTCTTTCTTTAGAGCCCTTTCATAACTGGACTTTTTTTTTTTTTTTTTTGTAGAAAGTGATTTATTGGCCGGGAGCGGTGGCTCAAGCCTGTAATCCCAGCACTTTGGGAGGCCGAGGTGGGTGGATCACGAGGTCAAGGTCGAGACCATCCTGGTCAACATGGTGAAACCCCGTCTCTACTAAAAATACAAAAAATTAGCTGGGCATGGTGGCGCGTGCCTGTAATCCCAGCTACTCAGGAGGCTGAGGCAGGAGAATTGCCTGAACCCAGAGGGCAGAGGTTGCGGTGAGCCAAGATCACGCCATTGCACTCCAGCCTGGGTAACAAGAGCGAAACTCCGTCTCAAAAAAAAAAAAAAAAAAAAAAAGAAAGTGATTTATTTAGAGAGAGAGAAAAACAGGAGAAAGAGAAACAACTGACTGAGTGAGAAAATCCAGAAAGATGGAATCCAGGAGAGGAAAGCAGCTTCCACACTGAATGGAAGGGAATAGAGAAAGATGGAGTTTAGGAGGAGAAGACCAGCTTCTACCCACAAAGGGAGTGTTGGTGGAAGAGGACTCCAGAGGGGAAATCCAGGATAGAGAAAAACAGCTTCCACGAGCACAAGAGTGTTCGTGGAAGGGGATCCAAACATGGAGTCCCCATAACTGGACTTTTTAAAGTAGTGATTATGTTTGTAGAAAGCTGCTTCTGCAAGTAATAAAATAAAGATAAGCTACTTTTCTCCAAAATTGAACAGCTATCCCTGGAAGCAAAAGTACAGCATATGGAGTGAGACTTTAAAATCTGGCACTTATTTATTTGCTTGTTATATATTCTCTTAGGAATTTCTTTGATAGCAGAATGGAACAAGTAGTTGGATAAAACTCTAGAGAATATTGTTCTCTGTAGATACTCTGCAGGGATCTTTTGCTAACACACTGACTTGTAGATAATTAATCACAAAATATTAGTGTTGGAAATTACTTTTTAGACTATTCAAGCCAACTCCCTCATTTTTCTTTTTTCTTTACTTTCTTTCTTTTTTTTTTTTTTTTTGAGACAGAGTTTCGCTCTTTAGTTACCCAGGCTGGAGTGCAATGGCGCGATCTCGGCTCACCACAACCTCTGCCTCCTCGGTTCAGGCAATTCTCCTGCCTCAGCCTCCTGAGCAGCTGGGATTACAGGCACACGCCACCATACCCAGCTAATTTTTTGTATTTTTAGTGGAGACGGGGTTTCACCATGTCGACCAGGATGGTCTCCATCTCTTGACCTCGTGATCCACCCGCCTCGGCCTCCCAAAGTGCTGGGATTACAGGCTTGAGCAACTGCGCCCGGCCTTCTTTTCTTTTTTTTTAAAGACAGGGTTTCGGCTGGGCGCGGTGGCTCAAGCCTGTAATCCCAGCACTTTGGGAGGCCGAGGCGGGTGGATCACGAGGTCGAGAGATCGAGACTATCCTGGTCAACATGGTGAAACCCCGTCTCTACTAAAGGTGCAAAAAATTAGCTGGGCATGGTGGCGTGTGCCTGTAATCCCAGCTACTTAGGAGGCTGAGGCAGGAGAATTGCCTGAATCCAGGAGGCGGAGGTTGCGGTGAGCCGAGATCGCGCCATTGCACTCCAGCCTGGGTAACAAGAGCGAAACTCCGTCTCAAAAAAAAAAAAAAAAAAAAGACAGGGTTTCACCATGTTGGCCAGGCTGGTCTTGAACTCCTGACCTCAGGTGATCCGCCCGCCTCAGCCTCTCAAAGTGCTGAGATTGCAGGCATGAGCCACCCCACCCAGCCTTCTTTTTTTTTCTTTTGAGATGGAGTCTGGTTCTGTCATACAGGCTGGAGTGCAGTGGCATTATCTCGGCTCACTGCAACCTTCGCCTCCCCGGTTCAAGCAGTTCTCCTGTCTGAGCCTCCTAAGTAGCTGGGATTACCACCATGCCTGGCTGATATTTTTCTTTTCTTTTTTTGGAGACAGAATCTCACTTTGTCTCCCAGGCTGGAGTGCAATGTCATGATCTCAGCTCACTGCAACCTCCGCCCACACCCAGGTTCAAGCAATTCTCCTGCCTCAGCCTCCTGATTAGCTGGGATTATAGGCGCCTGCCACCATGCCGGGCTAATTTTTGTATTTAGTAGAGATGGGGTTTCACTATGTTGGCTAGGCTGGTCTCGAACTCCTGACCTCAAGTTATCCACCCGCCTCAGCCTTCCAAAGTGCTGGGATTACAGATGTTAGCCACCGTGCCTGGCCCGACTCACTCATTTTTCAAATGGAAAAACCAAGATCCAGAGAGGTTAAGTGAATTGTCTAGAAGTTTTTGCAAATAGTATACCTTTTTTTTTTTTTTTTTTTTTTTTTTTTTTTTTGAGACGGAGTTTCGCTCTTGTTACCCAGGCTGGAGTGCAATGGCGCGATCTCGGCTCACCGCAACCTCCGCCTCCTGGGTTCAGGCAATTCTCCTGCCTCAGCCTCCTGAGTAGCTGGGATTACAGGCACGCACCACCATGCCCAGCTATTTTTTTTGTATTTTTAGTAGAGACGGGGTTTCACCATGTTGACCAGGATGGTCTCGATCTCTTGACCTTGTGATCCACCCGCCTCGGCCTCCCAAAGTGCTGGGATTACAGGCTTGAGCCACCGCGCCCGGCCACGCAAATAGTATACCTTTGCTTTCTACTACCTTTGCTTTCCTGAAGTAGAAGAAGCTTTGAAAGAAGCCTAACAACTCTGTTGGCCTGGTCTGAAAAAAAAAATAGTAGTCTTTTCTTGGCTCACAGCAACCTCTGCCTCCCAGGTTCAAGCGATTCTCTGGTCTTAGCCTCCCAAGTGGCTGGGATTACAGGCATGCACCACCATGCCCAACTAATTTTGTATTTTTAGTAGAGACAGGGTTTCTCCATGTTGGTCAGGCTAGTCTTGAACTCCCAACCTCAGGAGATCCACCTGCCTCAGCCTCCCAAAGTGCTGGAATTACAGGCATGAGTCACCATGCCTGGCTAAAAATGGTAGTCTTTTTTTTTTTTTTTTTTTGAGATGATGTGTCACTCTGTTGCCCAAGCTGGCATGCAGTGGCGTGATCTTGGCTCACTGCAACCTCCACCTCTTGGATTCAAGCAATTCTTCGGCCTCGGCCTCTGGAATAGCTGGGACTACAGGTGTGCACCACCACACTCAGCTAATTTTTTGTATTTTTAGTAGAGACGGGTTTCACTATGTTGGCCAGGCTGGACTTGAACTCCTGACCTCCTAATTCGCCTGCCTCAGCCCCCCAAAGTGCTGGGATTATAGGCGTGAGCCACCACACCCAGCCCTAAAAATGGTAGTCTTTTTTCTTTTTTTTTTTTTTTTTTTTTTGATACAGAGTTTTGCTTGTTACCCAGGCTGGAGTGCAATGGCGCGATCTCGGCTCACCGCAACCTCCGCCTCCTGGGTTCAGGCAATTCTCCTGCCTCAGCCTCCTCAGTAGCTGGGATTACAGGCACGCGCCACCATGCCCAGTTAATTTTTTGTATTTTTAGTAGAGACGGGGTTTCACCATGTTGACCAGGATGGTCTCGATCTCTTGACCTCATGATCCACCCACCTCGGCCTCCCAAAGTGCTGGGATTACAGGTGTGAGCCACCGCACCCGGCCAAAAATGGTAGTCTTAATGAGAACTCTGAGCTCTCTGGGACACTGTATATAGGAAGTAGTTCTGCTTGATGGAGCATTGGGGTGGGACTGAAGTATGCTGTTCAGTAACTGTGAAACTAAAGCTAGTAAGGGTTCTTGGGCTGGGCACGGTGGCTCATGCCTGTAATCCCAGCATTTTGGGAGACCAAGGTGGGCAGATCGCCTGAGCTCAGGAGTTTGAGACCAGGCTGGGCAACATGGCAAAACCCCATCTCTACTAAAAATACAAAAAATTAGCCGGGTGTGGTGGCACACACCTGTAATCCCAGCGACTCAGGAGGCTGAGGCATGAGAATTGCTTGAACCCAGGAGGCAGAGGTTGCAGTGAGCTGAGAACACGCCACTGTACTCCAGCCTGGGCCACTGAGTGAGACTCTGTCTTTTTTTTTTTGAGACGGAGTTTCGCTCTTGTTACCCAGGCTGGAGTGCAATGGCGTGATCTTGGCTCACCGCAACCTCCGCCTCCTGGTTTCAGGCAATTCTCCTGCCTCAGCCTCCGGAGTAGTTGGGATTACAGGCACGCACAACCATGCCCAGCTAATTTTTTGCAACTTTAGTAGAGACGGGTTTTCACCATGTTGACCAGGATGGTCTCGATCTCTTGACCTCGTGATCCACCCGCCTCGGCCTCCCAAAGTGCTGGAATTACAGGCTTGAGCCACCGTGCCCGGCGAGACTCTGTCTTAAAAAATAAAATAAGCCTGGCATGGTGGCGTGTGCCTGTAGTCCCAGCTATTCGGGAGGCTGAGGCTGGAGGATCTCTTGAGTCCAGGAGTTCTGGGCTGTAGTGTGCTATGCCAATCAGGTGTCCGCACTAAGTTCAGCATCAATATGGTGACCTCCCTGGAGCGGGGGACCACCAGGTTGCCTAAGGAGGGATGAACCGGCCCAGGTCGGAAACAGAGCAGGTTAAAACTCCTGTGCTGATCAGTAGTGGGATCGCGCCTGTGAATAGTCACTGCACTCCAGCCTGGGCAAGATAGGGAGACCCCATCTCTTTAAAAAAAAATAGCCGGGCGCAGTGGCTCACGCCTGTAATCCCAGCCCTTTTGGAGGCCGAGGCGGGTGGATCACGAGGTCAAGAGATCGAGACCATCCTGGTCAACATGGTGAAACCTGATCTCTACTAAAAATACAAAAAATTAGCTGGGCATGGTGTTGCGTGTCTGTAATCCCAGCTACTCAGGAGGCTGAGGCAGGAGAATTGCCTGAACCCAGGAGGCGGAGGTTGCAGTGAGCTGAGATCATGCCATTGCACTCCAGCCTGGGTAACAAGAGTGCAACTCCGTCCCAAAAAACAAAAAACAAAACAAAACAAAACAAATATTAATTAATTAAAATAAAAAATAAAAATAAAAGAAAAAAGCTAATAAGTATTCTGACTTTGAAATATCCTGCCTGGTAGGAAGCAATGCAGAATCAGGTGAATGCTAATCCAGAGAGAGCCAACCTTGTGACTAACCCTGTGACTATGTCTGCTCCATTTATCTTCACGTCGGGAGAGGTTGTTAACCTTGCTAGCCTTGTGTCTTCAACCAACAGCAAAACAACCTCAGGTAATGTTCTGATAACATGACATTTATTTTAAACTCAAAACTGCGCAGAACCCTAGATTTTCCTAGAAATGAATGGATACCCTGTCTAATATCCACTCCCTAATTAAAATGTGCCCAAAGCAGAAGATTTGTAATAGATTTCAAAGCAAAGGTACTTATTCTTTCTGGGGAAGGGAAGACCATATGTAGGGATTATAAAGGAATACTCATTGTGTTAAAAGTAAAATATTCTGGCCTGGCACAGTGGCTCATATCTGTAATCCCAGTGCTTTGGGAGGCCAAGGTGGGAGGATTGCTTGAGGTCACCCTGGACTAGGCAACATGGCAAGACCCCATCCTCTACCAAAAATAAATTAGGTGGGCATGGTGTTGCATACATGTAGTCTCAGCTACTAGGGAGACTGACATGGGAGTATCTCATGAGCTCAGGAGTTGGACTTACTGTGAGCTATGATTGTGCCACTGTACTCCAGGGTGGGTGACAGAGCAAGACCCTGTCTCAAAAAAAAAAAAAAAAAAAAATACCGAAGGGTTATACCTAGACCAAAAATGAAAATATAAGGGTGCTTCAATATGGTACAGATAAGGAGAACAACCATTAATAGTTTAAAGCAATAACAAAGCAGAATAAACATAAGTTGCTTTTGGGGTACTGATATAAAAGGTAAATGTGATTATCTGAATAAAGTATAAGAGTCTGGATTTGTTCTTGAGTGCATATATAAAAAGAAAATAGCCGGGCGCGGTGGCTCAAGCCTGTAATCCCAGCACTTTGGGAGGCCGAGGCGGGTGGATCACCAGGTTGAGAGATCGAGACCATCCTGGTCAACATGATGAAACCCCGTCTCTACCAAAAATACAAAAAATTAGCTGGGCATGGTGGTGCGTGCCTGTAATCCCAGCTACTGAGGAGGCTGAGGCAGGAGAATTGCCTAAGCCCAGGAGGCGGAGGTTGCGGTGAGCCGAGATCGCGCCATTGCACTCCAGCCTGGGTAACAAGGGCGAAACTCCGTCTTAAAAAAAAAAAAAGAGCCGGGCGCGGTGGCTCAAGCCTGTAATCCCAGCACTTTGGGAGGCCGAGGCGGGTGGATCACGAGGTCAAGAGATCGAGACCAACGTGGTCAACATGGTGAAACCCCGTCTCTACTAAAAATACAAAAAATTAGCTGGGCATGGTGGCTCGTGCCTGTAATCCCAGCTACTCAGGAGGGTGAGGCAGGAGAATTGCCTGAATCCAGGAGGCGGAGGTTGCGGTGAGCCGAGATCGTGCCATTGCACTCCAGCCTGGGTAACAAGAGCGAAACTCCGTCTCAAAAAAAAAAAAAAAAAAAAAAAGAGCCGGGCACGGTGGCTCAAGCCTGTAATCCCAGCACTTTGGGAGGCCGAGGCGGGTGGATCACAAGGTCAAGAGATCGAGACCATCCTGGTCAAAATAGTGAAACCCCGTCTCTACTAAAAAAATACAAAAAATTAGCTGGGCATGGTGGCGCGTGCCTGTAATCCCAGCTACTCAGGAGGCTGAGGCAGGAGAATTGCCTGAACCCAGGAGGCGGAGGTTGCGGTGAGCCAAGATCGCGCCATTGCACTCCAGCCTGGGTAACAAGAGCGAAACTCTGTCTCAAAAAAAAAAAAAAAAAAAGAGAAATACCTGCCTAAAAAAGAATGAATTATTTATTTTCAGCATCTCCTTTTAAAAATGTGTGTTTTACCATTAAATAACTTGTGTCCTCATTTAAATAAATTTTCGAATTGACTATTGGTTTCTTTTTCTGTTTCTGATTTTTATTTGAAAATAACAGTATTCTTAGTTAAGTTTGTATAATATCAAAGGAAAGATCTTGACTAAGCTATTGTTCTTGAGAGATAGTGTGGTAAAAGAGAAGAAGCAATGTATGTAATAGACATAGAATTTTGGAATCAGAATTGTGTTCAAACAATTATTGGTTCACTAGTTGCTTGACCTTAGGAAAACTACATACTTCTCTATGCCTTGTTTACTTATCTGTGAAGCTCATAATGTCTACTTTATGAGGTTGTTGTGAGAGTTTAAGATTTTGTATTTCAGGGTCCATTTTGTAGCAGGACTTCAATAATAGCTATTAAATGAAAACATAATTTCTTAGCAAAGTTCCACCCTGACATGCCCACAAGGGGGCAATAGTGATCTTCATTTTATAGGCTATCAACAGTTATTTAAAATAAATTTGCATTCTGGCTGGGTGCAGTGGCTCACGCCTGTAATCCCAGCACTTTGGGAGGCTGAAGCGGTTAGATCATGAGGTCGACAGTTCAAGACCAGCCTGGCCAACATGGTGAAATCTTGTCTCTAAAAAAAAATTAAATAAATAAATTTGCATTCAGCTGGATGATAACAAAAACTTTACATTAAATTTATTTATTTATTTATTTTTATTTATTTTTTTTTTTTTGAGATGGAGTTTCGCTCTTGTTACCCTGGCTGGAGTGCAATGGCACGATCTCGGCTCACCGCAACCTCCGCCTCCTGGGTTTAGGCAATTCTCCTGCCTCAGCCTCCTGAGTAGCTGGGATTATAGGCACGCACCACCATGCCCAGCTAATTTTTTTTGTATTTTTTAGTAGAGACGGGGTTTCACCATGTTGACCAGGATGGTCTCGATCTCTTGACCTTGTGATCCACCCGCCTCGGCCTCCGAAAGTGCTGGGATTACAGGCTTGAGCCACCGCGCCCGGCACATTAAATTTATATATACATGTACTCAAAACATTCACAATTTTTTGGATTCATATTGGATCAGTCACGCTGATTAAAACAACTATTCTTATATTCTAAAAGTACTTTGTAGCCAATAAAGTTATATGCTCACAAACCTGTGAAAAGAGCTAGAGTTGGTCATTAGTCTAACTATTGAAATTCTCCAGATCCTGATGTGGAATGATAAGCTAAGTTAAACACATTCAGAATAGAGATTCTTTTTTTTTTTTTTTTTTTTTGAGACAGAGTTTCGCTGTTGTTACCCAGGCTGGAGTGCAATGGCGCAATCTTGGCTCGACACAACCTCCGCCTCCTGGGTTCAGGCAATTCTCCTGCCTCAGCCTCCTGAGTAGCTGGGATTACAGACACGTGCCACCATGCCTAGCTAATTTTTTGTATTTTTAGTAGAGACGGGGTTTCACCTTGTTGACCAGGATGGTCTCGATCTCTAGACCTTGTGATCCACCCGCCTCGGCCTCCCAAAGTGCTGGAGTTAACAGGCGTGAGCCACCACGCCAGGCCCAGAATAGAGATTCTTTGCTTTGGTTCCCATGGGCCAATGTCTTGTTTGTCAGGTAGCTTCTGGCAGACCTACTCGACTTTCCTCTTTATGTAGATAACTGCAATTTGAAATTGCTAAACTATCATATAATAGAGCTGACCTCCCCAATGTCATCTTATTCGTAAAGCAGTTCTACCTAGCTATCCCTCCTTAGCTGGTAAGCCTATCCAGTGTTTAATCAGTATAGATAAAGGAAAGAAGGACACTTATAAGAAAAATTCAGGTCTTATAAAGTGTTAGTTAACTAGCTTAAAAGATATATATATATATTTTTTTTAGATGGAGTCTCACTCTGTCACCCAGGCTGGAGTACAGTGGCATGATCTCGGCTCACTGCAGCTTCCATCTGACTCCCAGGTTCAAGCAATTCTCCTGCCTCAGCCTCCCCAGTAGCTGGGACTATAGGCACATGCTGCCACGCCTGGCTTGTTTTTGTTTTTAGTAGAGACGGGGTTTCACCATGTTGGCCAGGATGGTCTTGATCTCCTGACCTTGTGTGATCTGCCTGCCTCAGCCTCTCAAAGTGCTGCAATTACAGACGTGAGTCGCCACGCCAGCCCCAAGGATATTCTTTTTGGAAATGGTGAGTGGGCTTCTTGTTTCCCATCATCCAATAATATTTTTAATAATTGAAGGAGCTTTCATTCTAATGTATAGAATACAGGCTGCACCAATTTAAAAAAATTTTTTTTTTTTTTTTTTTTTTTTTTGAGACGGAGTTTCGCTCTTGTTACCCAGGCTGGAGTGCAATGGCGCAATCTCGGCTCACCGCAACCTCTGCCTCCTGGGCTCAGGCAATTCTCCTGCCTCAGCCTCCTAAGTAGCTGGGATTACAGGCACGCGCCACCACGCCCAGCTAGTTTTTTGTATTTTTAGTAGAGACGGGGTTTCAATATGTTGACCAGGATGGTCTCGATCTCTCGACCTCGTGATCCACCCGCCTCGGCCTCCCAAAGTGCTGGGATTACAGGCTGAGCCACCGCGCCCGGCCCTAAAAAAAAATTTTTAAAGCCTTAGATTTATTTTAAGATTTTGTTTTTAGATTTAGATTTTTTTAAAGATTTTTCAAAAGTTTTTTTTTTTTGTTTTTGTTTTTGTTTGAGACAGAGTCTCACTCTGTCACCCGGACTGGAGTGCAGTGACATGATCTCAGCTAACTACAAGATCCAATCTCCACTTCTGGGGTTCAAGTGATTCTCATGCCTCAGCCTCCTGAGTAGCTGGGATTACAGGCCCATGCCCAGCTAATTTTTGTATTTTAAGTAGAGACGGGGGTTTTATCATGTTGTCCAGGCTGGTCTCGAACTCCTGACCTCGGGATCCACCCACCTCAGCCTCCCAAGTGCTGGGATTACAGGTGTGAGCCACTGCACCCAGCTGATTTTTTTTAAGTATAAAAAATTATATACATATATGTAGTATTATATATTTGTGTATTATATATATATTTATATAAAGAATTAACTGGCTGGGCGCAGTGGCTCACACCTGTAATCCCAGCACTTTGGGAGGCCGAGGCAGGTGGATTACGAGGTCAGGAGTTCAAGACCAGACTGGCCAACATGGTGAAGCCTCGTCTTTACTAAAAAAAAAAAGAAAAATTAGCTAGTCATGGTGGCTCATGACTATAATCCCAGCCACTTGGGAGGCTGAGGTAGGAGAATCGCTTGAACTGGGACCCAGGAGGCAGAGGTTACAGTGAGCCAAGATCACGCCACTGCTCTCCAGCCTGGGCTACAGAGCGAGACTCCATCTCAAAAAAAAAAAAAAATTAACTGAAAGTATCATAGGATTGTTATTTTAGTAGATATTTTTGATACCAAAATCTGGATTGCAAAGTTTGTTTTCAAATTTTCCATTCATGGCCAGGGATGGTGGGTCACACCTGTGATCTCAGCACTTTGGGAAGCCAAGGCAGGCAGATCCCTTTAGTTCAGGAATTCAAGACTAGCCTGGGCAATGTGACAAAACCCTGTCTTTACAATAAATAGGAAAAATTAGTGAGGCATGGTGGTATGGGCCTATAGTCCCAGCTACTTGGGAGGCTGAAGCAGGAATATCACTTGAGTCTGGGAGGCAGCAGTTGCAGTGAGCCAAGATCATGTCAGTACATTGCAGCCTGGGTGACAGAGTGAGAGACTGTCTCCAAAAACCCAAAATTTCTATTTATGACTAAGGATATCAGTCCTCCTCAGCACCACCATCAAACTGCAGGGATTTGGGAAGGCAGACTAATCTAAACATTAGTCAGGATAAAACAAAGTTACAAAGGTGAATTTCCTGTTTCTGCACTATCATGAGATGCATTCCAAATTAAATATAAATAGGCTGGGCGAGGTGGCTCACACTTGTAATCCCAGCACTTTGGAAGGCTCGTAGATCGCTTGACATCAGGGTTTGAGACCAGCCAGGCCAAAATGGTGAAACCCTGTCCCTACTAAAAATTCAAAAATTAGCCTGGCATGGTAGTACGTGCCTGTAATCCCAGCTACTTGGAAGGCTGAGGCAGGAGAATCACTTAAACTCAAGAGGCTGAGGTTGCAGTGAGCCAAGATCACAGCACTGCACTCCAGCCTGAGCAATAGAGTGCGACCCCACCCTCTATGGGGTCTCTTTTTTTTTTTTGGTCAAAACACACACACATACACACATATAAATAGCTTTATATTGGTTCATAAAGAACATAAATTTTGGAATCAGATGAATTAGATAACTTTATATTGGTTCATAAAGAATATACATTTTGGAATCACATGAATTAGGTTCTAATCTGGGCTTTGACACTTAATAGCTATATGACCTTAAGCAAGTTACTTTGTTTATCTGGTTCTAGTTTTCACTAACTCATTGAGACTATGTGGGCTATCAGAGCACACCCTCCTAAGTCTGGTCTAAAGAGTTTATTTATATAAACTTCTGAATAGTTAACAAGTTTCACGGATATGCTTTTTTCTTTCCAAAAATGTGCATGTGAAGCATCCATGCACATTTTGCTTCATTTAATATTGGGTTTTACATTGAGGAGAAGGAGGCAGTTGACATTTTTTGAACAATGAAATACTTTATTTTCCTATAATTCACTCAAGTAAGTCTAAGGAAACAATTCGCACTATCGGTTTTCAGTTTCAATTGTGTATGTCCTAATATTCAACCTGATTTTTTTTTTTTTTTAATTGAGGCAGAGTCTTGCTCTGTCGTTCAGGCTGGAGTGCAGTGGTGCAATTTTGGCCCACTGCAACCTCCACCTCCCAGGTTCAAGTGACTCTGCTGCCTCGGCATCTGAGTAGCTGGGATTACAGGCACCCACCACCACGTCTGGCTAATTTTTGAATTTTCAGTAGAAAAGCCGTTGCACTCCAGCCTGGGCAAAAAGAGCGAAACTCCACTCCAAAAAAACCAAAAACAATCAAACAAAAGAAACAGCCTTTTTTTTTTTTTTTTTTTCTGGAACAAGGAACTATGGAAAAACATAGCCTTTTCTAAGAATTATTATTATTATTGGTTTTTTGTTTTTGGAGACAGTCTTGCTCTGTCGCCCAGGCTGGGTGGAGTGTAATGGCACAATCTGGGCTCACTGCAATCTCTGCCTCCTAGGTTCAAGCAATTCTGCCTCAGCCTCCCAAGTAGCTGGGATTACAGGAACCCACCACCATGCCCGGCTAATTTTTGTATTTTTAGTAGAGACGGGGTTTTGCCATGTTAGCCAGGCTGGTCTCAAAATCCTGACCTCAGGTGATCTGCCTGCCTCAGCCTCCCAAAGTGCTGGGATTACAGGCATGAGCCACCACTCCTGGCCTATTTTTTTGTTTGTTTTTTTGTCTTTGTTTTTTTGAGACAGAGTCTCATTTCATTGCCAGGCTGGAGTGCAGTGGTGTAATCTCGGCTCACTGCAACCTCCACCTCCCACGTTCAAGTGATTCCTTGCCTCAGCCTCCTGAGTAGCTGGGAGTACAGGTGCATGCCACCATGCCCAGCTAATTTTTATAATTTTAATAGAGATGGGGTTTCACCATATTGGTCAGGCTGGTTTCAAACTTTTGACCTCAGGTGATCTACCTACCTCGGCCTCCCAAAATGTTGGGATTATAGGCGTGAGCCACCACACCCAGCCTAAAAAACTTACTGATGACTTATAGTCATTTATATATATTCCAACCTTCAAGAAGGACATATATTTTAAAAATTAAAAATTGGCCGGGTGCGGTGGCTCAAGCCTGTAATCCCAGCACTTTGGGAGGCCGAGGCGGGTGGATCACGAGGTCGAGAGATCGAGACCATCCTGGTCAACATGGTGAAACCCCGTCTCTACTACAGGTGCAAAAAATTAGCTGGGCATGGTGGCGTGTGCCTGTAATCCCAGCTACTTAGGAGGCTGAGGCAGGAGAATTGCCTGAGCCCAGGAGGCGGAGGTTGCGGTGAGCCGAGATCGCGCCATTGCACTCCAGCCTGGGTAACAAGAGCAAAACTCCGTCTCAAAAAAAAAAAAAAAAAATTAAAAATTGTTTGTTCTTTGTTTCATTTTAGGAAGATTTGTGAGTTCTTACAGCAGCATTTGGTATGAAAGGTTGAATGAAGAAAAAGGCATGAACTACGAAGGAAAAGTTGGGAATAGGCTGTAGCTGAATCTTACTCTGCATAGAGTCATTTGATAGACATAGGGTACTTCTGGAGGTCAAGCATGGTATACCATTCAGACTGTTTGGTTCTCTGGGTATTTTATGAGAGCATTAGAATAAAATTGGTTTACTGAGTATGTGTGTGTGGAGGAAAAGAAAAAAGAATAACATTGGGATATCTCACTACCTCCATCCCCATCCCCACTCCCATAGTCATCATCCGAAAGCTTTAATTAAAATAGTTTATAAGCAGGGCTTGGTGGCTCACGCCTGTAATCCCAACACTTTGGGGGGCTGAGGCAGGTGGATCACTTGAGGTCAGGAGTTTGAGACCAGCCTGGCCAATGTGGCAAAACCCTGTCTGTACTAAAAATACAAAAAAATTAGCCAGCCGTGGTGGCAGGTGCCTGTAATCCCAGCTACTTGGGAGGCCGAGACAGGAGAATCATGAACCTGAGAGGCAGAGGTTGCAGTGAGCTGAGATCGCACTACTGCACTCTGCCTGGGCAACAGAGTGAGACTATCTCGAAAAAACAAAATGGTCTGCAGCTTGAGGATGAATTACTTACTATGCAAGTCATTCATCTTTTTAAGGAATATCTGAAATTTAAATGTATAAACCAGTTAAATGACCTAATCACATCAAAAAAGGATTCTCTGCTCTGTGGAAGGATTTTCTTTAAGGAATGGTAAATAGGAGTTTCCTTAAGTATTTTGCAGATAATTAACTTTTTTCTTTTAATTAAAAAAAAAAAAAAAGTCCAGGCACAGTGGCTCACTCCTGTAATCCCAGCACTTTGGGAGGCTGAGGTGGGCAGGTCATGAAGTCAGGAGATTGAGACCATCCTGGCTAACATGGTGAAACGTCGTCTCTTCTAAAAATACAAAAAAATTAGCCAGGCGTGGTGGCATGTGCCTGTAATCCCAGCTACTCGGGAGGCTGAGGCAGGAGAATCACTTGAATCTGGGAGGCGGAGGTTGCAGTGAGCCAAGATCACACCACTGCACTCCAGCCTGGGTGACAGAGCCAGACTCCATCTCAAATTAAAAAAAAAAAAAAAAAAAGATGAGGTCTTCCTGTGTTGCCCAGGCTGGGCTCAAAGTACTGGGCTCAAGCAGTTCTCCTACCTCAGTCTCCCAAAATGCAGGGACTACAGTTGTGAGCCACCCTGCTTGGCCTGATAACTGACTCTTTTTTTTTTTTTTTTTTGAGACGGAGTTTTGCTCTTGTTACCCAAGCTGGAGTGCAGTGGCACGATCTTGGCTCACCGCAACCTCTGCCTCCTGGGTTCAGGCAATTCTCCTGTCTCAGCCTCCTGAGTAGCTAGGATTACAGGCACGCACCACCATGCCCAGCTAATTTTTTTGTATTTTTAGTAGAGACGGGGTTTCACCTTGTTGACCAAGATGGTCTTGATCTCTTGACCTTGTGATCCACCCACCTCGGCCTCCCAAAGTGCTGGGATTACAGGCTTGAGCCACCGCGCCCGGCCCACTGACTCTCTTTTTTAGGGGGGCAGATACATAGTCTCTGTCACCCAGGCTGGAGTGCAGTGGCACAATCTCTGCTCACTGCAACCTCTGCCTCCTGGGTGCAAGGGATTCTCCACCTCAGCCTCCCGAGTAGCTGGAACTACAGGCACCTGCCACCATACCTGGCTAATTGTTCCGTATTTTGTAGTAGAGATGGGATTTCACCATGTTGGCCAGAACTCCTGACCTCAGTTGATCTGCCTGCCTCGGCCTACCAGAGTGCTGGGGTTACAGGCATTAGCCACTGTGCCTGGCTAATTTTTTGTATTTTTAGTAGAGACAAGGTTTAACCATCTTAGCCAGGATGGTCTCAGTCTCCTGACCTTGTGATCTGCCCACCTCAGCCTCCCAAAGTGCTGGGATTATAGGCATGAGCCACTGCGCCTGGCCCATTTTTTTCTCTTTTGAAATATCCCTGTTTTCTTTTCTTTTCCTTTTTTTTTTTTTTTTTTCTTGAGATGGAGCCTTGCTCTGTCACCTAGGCTAGAGTGCAGTGGCACAATCTCAGCTCACTGCAACCTCTGCCTCAGGAGTTCAAGCAATTCTGCGTCAGCCTCCCAAGCAGCTGGGATTACAGGTGCTCGCCACCACGTCTGGCTAATTTTTGTATTTTTAGTAGAGACAGGGTTTTACCATGTTGGTCAGGCTAGTCTTGAACTCCTGACCTCAGGTGACCTGCCCATCTCGGCCTCCCAAAGTGCTGGAATTACAACCGTGAGCTACCATGTCGAGCCATTTTAGACTTTCAAGATACTTCTTGAAAAAAAAAGGGTTCCAATATCAAATATGTTGGGGAAACAGCATATCTGGTTTTTTTGTTTGTTTTTTGAGCCATGTCTCACTCTGTCACCTAGGCTGGAATGTAGTGGCTCCATCTTGGCTCACTGCAACCTCCGCCTCCCAAGCTCAAGCTATTCTCATGCCTCAGCCTCCAAAGTAGCTGTGACCACAGGCGTATGCTACCATGCCTGACTAATTTTTGTCCTTTTAGCAGAGACAGGATTTTGCCATGTTGGCCAGCCTGGTCTTGAACTCCTGGCCTCAAGCAATTCACCCATCTTGGCCTTCCAAAGTGCTGGGATTACAGGTGTGAGCCACCATGGCAAGACGAAACAATGTTATCTTATACCCTGTTGGGGAATCATAATGCTTATTAGCCGGTGAAGTATATGATACTTCCTACAAAACAAGCAAATTTAAGCATATTTAAACCAGAATTTTGAAAACATATTTATACATAGAACCAATCTTTAGTGAAAGTTATTAACACCTCAATGAACATATTTTATAAAATAGTTTTAATGTATTCTCTATTTTCTTTTCTCCTCTGACTTAGCTTATGCAAACTGTTGAATCTCACTTTTTTTTTTTCAAATTTTCCTCTTCCTGAATGTTGTCAGGTTCAAGGAGGTTGAAATTGCTATACTGCTATTTTTTTAAAAAAAATCTCAAATTTTAAATTTACTTTTGTCATCTCTAGCTAATTCAGAGAAAATTATAGAGAGAAATTCTGTTGACTCATCAATCCAGCAAGTAACGGGGAATGGAGGCCAGAGGGTCATCACCATAGTGACAGATGGAGTCCCTTTGGGTATCTCTACTGGAGGCATTGGCCAGCCATTTATTGTAACTATGCAAGATGGACAGCAAGGTGAGTTACCTGTTGTAGACAATTGTTTATTAAAAGATATATTAGATACTCCATACCCCTCTAAAAATGAGGCATAAGACGAATAGTGGGAGTGGGAGACTACCAGATGCATGTTGGGGCAAAGAAGCTCTGAAAAAGAAAAAGAAACAGAACCAGGCTGGCAAAGGTAATAGCCTAATATGTATAAAATCTGTAGTAAAAACCAGTTTATCTGCTGGGAAAAAGAACAAATAATATGAACCAGTAGTTCACAGAAAAAAAAAATGTATCGATGGCTCTTAAAAATATGAAAATAGGCCTGGTGAAGTGGCTAACAACTGTAATCCCAGCACTTTGGCAGGCTGAGGCAGGCGGATCACTTGAGGTCAGGAGTTCAAGACCAGCCTAGCCAACATGACGAGACCCCATCTCTACTAAAAATATAAAAAGTAGCCAGGCACGGTGGCACATGCCTGTAGTCTCAGCTACTCAGGAGACTGAAATAGAAGGATCACTTGAGCCCAGGAGGTTGAGGCTGTAGTGAGCCATGATTGTGCCACTGCATACCATACCAGCCTGGGTGACAGAGTGAGACTCTGTCTCAAAAAAAAAAAAAAAAGGAAATAAAGAAAAAGAAAATATATGTAATCCCAGCACTTTAGGAGGCCAAGGTGGGTGGATCATAAGGTCAAGAGATCAAGACCAACCTGGCCAACATGGTAAAACCCTGTCTCTACTAAAAATACAAAAATTAGCTGGGCATGGTGGCGAGTGCCTGTAATCCCAGGTACTCGGGAGGCTGAGGCAGGAGAATCACTTGAACCCAGGAGGTGGAGGATGCAGTGCACCAAGATTACGCCACTGCACTCCAACGTGACGACAGTGAGACTCTGTCTCAAAAAAAAAAAAGAGAAAGAAAATATATTCAAACTACTTCATTCATAACAAGAGAAGCGGATATAAATACTGCACTGAGATACCATTATAACACTATGTTGTTAAAAGTGTAGGGAAACAAGCACTCTTATAAATCACTTGTGAGGGTACAAATTAATGGATCCTCTAAAAAGGATATTGGCAATATCCGTAGGTATTAGATGTACATAAAGATATATCTTTGGGTTTTTTGGTTTGTTTGAGATGGAGTCCCTCTCTGTTGCCCACACTAGAGTGTGGTGGTAGGATCTTGGCTTACTGCAGCCTCCACGTACCTGGTTCAAGCAATGCTTGTGCCTTAGCCTCCTAAGTAGCTGGGACTATAGGTGCACACCACCATGGCCAGTTAATTTTTGTGTTTGTTTGTTTTTTTTTTTTTTTTTTTTTTTTTGAGACGGAGTTTCGATCTTGTTACCCAGGCTGGAGTGCAATGGCACGATCTCGGCTCACTGCAACCTCCGCCTCCTGGGTTCAGGCAATTCTCCTGCCTCGGCCTCCTGAGTAGCTCGGATTACAGGCATCTGCCACCATGCCCAGCTACTTTTTTTTGTATTTTTAGTAGAGACGGGGTTTCACCATGTTGACCAGGATGGTCTTGATCTCTTGACCTCGTGATCCACCCACCTTGGCCTCCCAAAGTGCTGGGATTACAGGCTTGAGCCACCGCGCCTGGCCAATTTTTGTGTATTTTTAATAGAGACAGGGTTTCACCATGTTAGCCAGGCTGGTCTCAAAACTCCTGACCTGAAGTGATCCTCTGGCCTCCGCCTCCCAAAGCGCTGGGATTATAGCCATGAGCCATCACACCTGGTCAAGATATACCTTTTGGTTAAACAGTTATTTTTTCTTGTTTGTGTGTGTAACTGGGTCTTGTTCTGTTACCTGGGCTTGTATGCAGTGGTGTGATCTTGGCTCACTGCAGGCTCGACCTCCTGGGCTCAAGCTATCCTCCCACCTCAGCCTGAGTAGCTGGGGCTACAGTTGCATGCCACCATGGCCCGCTGTATTCAGACTGAGGCTATATATTAGTATACTGAGGCATAACATTAGTTGCTTCCAGGGAGGGCAACTGGGTATTAAGGATGGGTAGGAGGCTTTTCAATGTATATGCTTTTGTAACCTTGAGTTTTTTAATTATTTAATGTATTGGTTATTCAAAAAAGACATAATTAAAATTTTTTGAAAAGAGGAAGCCCATCACTACAACTCCATGCCTTAAAAATATTGGAGGTTGAGCTGGGCGCGGTGGCTCAAGCCTGTAATCCCAGCACTTTGGGAGGCCGAGGCGGGTGGATCACGAGATCAAGAGATCGAGACCATCCTGGTCAACAAGGTGAAACCCCGTCTCTACTAAAAATACAAAACATTAGCTGGGCATGGTGGCGTGTGCCTGTAATCCCAACTACTCAGGAGGCTGAGGCAGGAGAATTTCCTGGACCCAGGAGGCGGAGGTTGCGGTGAGCCGAGATCGCGCCATTGCACTCCAGCCTGGGTAACAAGAGCGAAACTCCATCTCAAAAAAAAAAAAAAAAAAAAAATTTACAATCCAAACTTTGGTATTATAAATCCTAATTTATGTATTGCTAATATTTTTGTGAACATAGTTGTCAAAAATTTTAAGTTTTTTGGTCTCACCGTGTTAGCCAGGATGGTTTTCAATTAGCAATAATCGCGCCTCGGATAAACCTCATTGGCTACGATACTGCCACTGCGCAAAGCTAGCCAGGATGGTTTTGATCTCCTGACCTCATGATCCACCCACCTCCGCCTCCCAGAGTGCTGGGATTACAGGCATGAGCCATCATGCCTGGTTGGTATTATTACCTTTATTTTTTGAGATGGAGTCTAACTCTGTTGCCCAGGCTGGAGTGCAGTGGCATGATCTCTGCTCACCACAACCTCCACCTCCTGGGTTCAAGCGATTCTTCTGCCTCAGCCTCCTGAGTAGCTGGCACTACAGGCGTGTGCCACCGCACCTGGCTAATTTTTGTATTTTTAGTAGAGACTGGGTTTTGACATGGCCAGGCTGGTCTCGAACTCCTGACCTTGTGATCCACCCACCTCAGCCTCCCGAAGTGCTGGGATTACAGGCATGAGCCACTGTGCCCAGCTGGTATTACCACTTTTTAAAAAACTTTTAGGCCGGGCACGGTGGCTCACGCCTGTAATACCAGCACTTTGGGAGGCTGAGGCGGGCGGATCACTTTAGGTCAGGAGTTTGAGACAAATATGGAGAAACTCTGTCTTTAAAAAAAAAAAAACTTTTAGCTGCGCACAAGCGTGCCTATAATTCCAGCTGCTCGGGAGGCTGAGGCAGGTGAATCACTTGAACCTGAGAGGCAGACGTTGTGGTAAGCCACGATCGCGCCATTGTACTTCAGCCTGGGCAATAAGAGCAGAACTCTGACTCAAAAAAAAAAATATTTTAGCCATTCAGACAGATGTGTAGTATGTCATGTGTGTTGTGTGTGTGCTGATCCTTCTCTCACTTATCTATGAGAAGAGAATTAATTTAAGTACAGATAATGGCTAATGACTTTTATTAGAGGTCTCAAAATATATAAGGACTTCAGGCCTTCTTTTGACAGATCATTTCTGCAGGGTTTTTTTTTTTTTTTTTTCCAGACAGGGTCTCACTCTATCATCCAGGCTAGAGTGCAGTGGTGAGATCTTGGCTCACTACAGCCTCAACTTCCCAAGCTCAGGTGATCCTCACACTTCAGCCTCCCAAGTAGCTGGAATTATAGGCACGCTCCACCATGCCTGGCTAATTTTTTGTATTTTTTTTGTAGAGTTGGTGTTTGCCATGTTGCCCAAGGTGATCAACATGGGCTCAAGTGATCCTCCAACCTTGGCCTCTCAAAGTGCTAGAATTATAGGTGTGAGCCACCTTGCCCTGCCATTTCTGGGCGAATTGATAAGCTAATTGGCCATAGCTGACCTAGAGTCAGACACCTCTATATAAGAGCCTCATGCTTGGGACTTACTTGCATGGTTTCCAAGACTGCAAATCTATACCCTTCCTTTTTGAGCCGTTCTTAGTGCTCTATTAATCCTTTTTGTTTCTCCCTGAAGGGCCATGCCTTACCTGTTGATTCTAAAATTGAAAGAGATGTGAAAAATAATATATCAGAATATATTTTACTTTCTCTCTCTTTGCTTTTTTGTTGAGATGGGGTCTTGCTGTGTTGTGTAGGCTAGTCTCAAACTCGTGGGCTCAAGAAGTCCTCCAGCCTTAACTGCCTGAGTAGCTAGGACTACAGGCACCCACCACTGCACCCAACCTAGAATATAGTTTAGTTTATTTTCTAATTAAAAGCAAGGAAAACGTCTTTGTTTTATGTATTCATCATCTCCAATTGATGTCTTTTGGCTTGTAGTTCTAACTGTACCTGCTGGTCAGGTTGCAGAGGAGACTGTAATTGAAGAGGAAGTAGAAGAGAACTTGCCACTAACAAAGAAACCCAGGATAGAAGAAATGACAAACAGTGTGGAGGAAAGCAAGGTAATGTTTTTAGGAGTGATGAGAAGAATTAAAAGCCACATTTCTTTTTTTTTTTTTTTTTTTTGAGACGGAGTTTCGCTCGTTACCCGGGCTGGAGTGCAATGGCACGATCTCGGCTCACCGCAACCTCCGCCTCCTGGGTTCAGGCAATTCTCCTGCCTCAGCCTCCTGAGTAGCTGGGATTACAGGCACTCGCCACCATGCCCAGCTAATTTTTTGTATTTTTAGTAGAGACGGGGTTTCACCATGTTGACCAGGATGGTCTCGATCTCTTGACCTCGTGATCCACCCGCCTCGGCCTCCCAAAGTGCTGGGATTACAGGCTTGAGCCACCGCGCCCGGCCGTAAAAACCATATTTCTTAAGGCCTGAACCCTTCTTCATCTTTTTTATTCCTTTTGAGACAGTCTTTCACTCTGTTGCCCAGGCTGGAGTACAGTGGCACGATCTCAGCTCAGTGTAACCTCTGCATCCCAGGCTCAAGCGATTCTCCTACCTCAGACTCCTGAGTAGCTGGGATTACAGGCAACTGCCACCACGCCTGGCTAATTTCTGTATTTTTATTAGAGATGGGGTTTCACCACGTTGGCCAAACTGGTCTCAAAAATCCTGACCTCAGGTAATCCACCTGCCTCCAATTCCCAAAGTGCTGGGATTATAGGCGTGAGCCACCTCAGCTGGCCCATCTTTCTGTCTACTATCTGCATAATTTATGATCAGGAATTTACCTGGTGGTGACATGGCTTACTTTGACAGGAAGGCAATGAAAGAGAGCTACTACAGCAACAACTCCAGGAAGCCAATCGAAGAGCCCAGGAATACCGACACCAGCTCCTACAGAAAGAGCAGGAAGCAGAACAGTACCGTCTCAAGCTGGAGGCCATAGCCCGACAGCAGCGCAATGGAGTTGATTTCACCATGGTTGAAGAGGTTTCTGAGGTAGATGCTGCAGTCGTTACAGAGGGGGAAGAGAAAAAGACAAAAGTGACTGGGTCAGCAGGGACCAAAGAGCCTCACACTGGAGTTTCCATGGAAACGATTTCACCTTAATATGCAAGGGCCACAGTTTGCACTGTGTTCATAATACTCCTCTTTTAAAAAATGAAAACATATAGAAGACAAACATTGTATAAAAAAAATAAGTGTCTTTAAGAAGAAAACTATAGCAGGATACAATGCTTGGGCTCAGGAAGGTTCTCTGTGCAACTGGAAAATTCAAAGCCATATTTAGGGAACATTTCTTCCAAGGGGCCAAAAGAATATGGACCAAATGTCTTAGATCACATCATTGCTTTAAGCATAGAGGTAAAAGAATACTGGCTGGGCGCTGTGGCTCACGCCTGTAATCCCAGCAATTTGGGAGGCCAAGGTGGGCGGATCACAAGGTCAGATCTCACTGCAACCTCTGCTTCCCGGGTTCAAAAGATTCTCCTGCCTCAGCCTCCTGAGTAGCTGAGATTACAGGCATGTGCCACGAGGCCCAGCTAATTTTGTATTCTTAGTAGAGACGAGGTTTCTCCATGTGGTCAGTCTGGTCTCGAACTCCTGACCTCAGGCCTTCCAAAGTGCTGGGATTACAGGTGTGAGCCACCGTGCCCAGCCTAGACTCTAATTTTATAAAACTTTTTTGAATTTTCTAAGTGTCATTTAGGACATATTATGCTTTTCTGTGGCACTTAACATCTTACCCTCTTTTGTGCAAACAAAAGGTGGGTTGGAGGTAAATCCTGATGATGTTGTTTAGTTTTACTTCCATTTGATCTGACATGAGGAAATTGCTCTGTTTCCTTAAGCTGGGGTCTAGTACAGAGCTTTGTGCCTTATAGGGTGCTCAGTGTGTGTTGACAAAGGGAGTAAGAACTATCAGTGCCATAAAATAAAGAACCAAAGATTCTGGCTACTTTGTTTTCCTCCTTTCTCTCCCACTGTGCCTACACTTCCTCTGCCCAGATGCTTTTGGAAAGTGTTTAACTGCTGGGTTTTCTTTGTATGTCAGCATGGAGGAATGGAGTTTTTCCCCAAAGAAAGGGAATATGGATGGAGAGAGAGAGGTTATGGACAGGTTCCATTACAGAAGTTATTGCCTTTGAAATTGGGCCCTCATCATTCTAGACTTGCTTGCTTTGTTATAAATTAAAAGAAGAAACCAGTGGGAGATGTGCCAAGTAAACATTTGCATGACTGTTTAGAATATGGTTTTCTTAATTAGCAATCACGGGGAAAACATGCGTTTTTCATTTGGAAAAAAATACTGATAGTTAACATGGTTCTGTTATCTTGATTAGTGAAATAATTTGCTGCAGTGTTCCAGAGGAGCAGAATCATTTGGGTCTCAAAATAGACTGAAAACTTAACTCCCCAGACCAAATTTAACAAATAGAATTGGTTATTAGAGATTTATAGGCGAAAATATCAGTTTGGAAATTAACCTTGGCTACTGGCCACCTTAGCTAGGTTTTCTCCATGGATCTGAGTACTGAACACTTCCCAGATGATGGAGAATATTCTGGGCTGTTGAGGATGACAGGGAAATGTAAGGGGGAGTAGCCTAGGTAAGGGTGATGAAGAAATTGTTCTGTCTGCTATCAGTCTTTTCATCTTTGCAATGTTTTTATTTTTTCTGAGTCCCTTTGGGAACCAGGTGCTAACAAGAAGCTGTTAGGTGCAGGATTTCAGAGACTTACTTTAATGATAAAGGAACCAAGTGTCATTTTAGATGTCTTTTATTTATGTTTTTGGTGTACATGTTGACTTTAATCCCTCTTCCCTCCACCCCACCCATTAAGGGAGAGGAGGTTAATTCTGCAGATGATACTCAGGCCAAACCAGAGACTTAGTACACAGTCACCACTTTTGGGGGGGAATTTTTTTTTTTTTTTTTTTTGAGACGGAGTTTCGTTCTTGTTGCCCAGGCTGGAGTGCAATGGCATGATCTCGGCTCACCGCAACCTCTGCCTCCCAGGTTCAAATGATTCTCTTGCCTCAGCCTCCCGAGTAGCTGGGATTACAGGTATGTACCACCATGCCCAGCTAATTTTGTATATTTAGTGGAGACAGGGTTACTCCATTATTGGTCAGGCTGGTCTCAAACTCCCACCCTCAGGTGATCTGCCTACCTTGGCCTCCCAAAGTGCTAAGATTACAAATGTGAGCTTTTTGCAGTGAGCCAAGATCATGCCACTGCACTCCAGCCTGGGTGACAGAGCAAGACTCTGTTTCAAAAAAAAAAAAAAAAAAAAACTGGAAAAGAAAAAACACTTGTTTATGTGGGAGAAGTATATATAAAACGAAAATCTAGGCTGTTTCCACGGTGCTGGGAAGTGGCCACAAAGAGGCTCGTGGGGGCTCTGAAACTCTGGTCTTGAGATACACACTTTGTTCTGACCGAGGGAATTCTTTAGCAGATCTTACTGTTCTTTCTGCAGAAAATATCATTCCTACCTCCCTAACCCCCAAAATCTCTAATACAGGCCAAGTCATTTTTGTCGATGGGTCTCTGAGATAGGGGAGTTTGTTGGAGGAGAGGCTGGGGTAGGAAGAGAGAGAATGGAGGTATCTGAAAAAAAGTAAGAAAAAGGCATTCATTTTTATTTACTTGGAAATAACCTCTTGGCATCCCAGATAAGAGAAATAAGATTTGAGCTCCAATTGTATTGCCATGGAGAGAATGGCAAGTGAGGATGCTTTGAAGTAGTTAGAAATTAAATATTGAATACATTAATGGCAATACCATTTCATCATTTTGCGTATCTTTCTGGATTAGTCATGGAAGTTGGGGGAATAGTACTTAGATCTTCTGGGTTAGAGGATTCCAACTGGTTTACTGGCAAGGTTGGATTATTGAGAATCAAATAACACAAAAATGGCTGGGCATGGTGGCCCATGCCTATAATCCCAGCACTTTGGAAGGCTGAGGCATGTAGATCACCTGAGGTCAGGAGTTCGAGACCAGCCTGGCCAACCTGGCAAAACCCTGTCTCTATCAAAAATACAAAAATTAGTCGGGCGTCATGGTGCACGCCTGTATGTAGTCCCAGCTATTCTGGAGACTGGCGCAAGAGAATTGCTTGAACCCGGAAGGGAGAGTCTGCAGTGAGTTGAGATTGTGCCACTGCACTCCAGCCTGAGCAACAGAGCGAGACTCTGTCTCAAAAAAAGAAAAAAAAAAAAGCTGGACTTGGTGGCTCACGCTTATAATCCCAGCACTTTGGGAGGCTGAGGTGGGCAGATAACCTGAGGTCGGGAGTTAAAAACCAGCCTGACCAACATGGAGAAACTAAAAATACAAAAAATTGGCCAGGCATGGTGGCACTTGCCTGTAATCCCAGCTACTCAGGAGGCTGAGGCAGGAGAATTGCTTGAACCCGGGAGGCGGAGGTTGCGGTGAGCCGAGATCACACCAATCCACTCCAGCCTGAGCAACAAGAGTGAAACTCCATCTCAACAACAGCAACAGCAAAAAAGACATATGGATCAGAGTTGGTGCTTGAGCAGGAGAAACTTAGAGCTTAGGATGGTTGTCTACTTCAAAATAAAGCTGCTTTAGGAGCTGAGCATGTAATCCCAGCACCTTGGGAGGCTGAGGCAGGATGATCACTGAGGCCAGGAGTTGGAGACCAGCCTGACCAACAGAGCAAGACCTTGTCACTATAAAAAATTTAAAAAATTAGCCAGATGTGATTGCATGCACCTGTACTCCCAGCTACTCGGAAGGCTGAGGTGAGAAGATTGCTTGAGCCTGGGAAGTTGAGACTGTAGTGCAGGTGTCCCCAAACTTCTTACACAGGGGGCCAGTTCACTGTCCCTCAGACTGTTGGAGGGCCACCACATACTGTGCTCCTCTCACTGACCACCAATGAAAGAGGTGCCCCTTGCTGAAGTGCGGCGGGGGGCTGGATAAATGGCCTCAGGGGGCCACATGCGGCCCTCGGGCCGTAGTTTGGGGACGCCTGCTGTAGTGAGCCATGATTGTCCCACTGCACTCCAGCCTAGGCAACAGAACAATAAACACCTGTCTCAAAACAATAAAATACATAAAATGAAGCTGCTGGGCCAGGTGTGGTGGTTCACACCTGTAATCCCAGAACTTTGAGAGGCTGAGGTGGGTGGATCAGGAGGTCAGGAGATTGAGACCATCCTGGCCAACATGGTGAAACACAGTCTCTACTAAAAATACAAAAAATTAGCCAGGTGTGGTGGCACACACCTATAATCCCAGCTACTCGGGAGAGTGAGGCAGGAGACTCGTTTGAACCCAGGAGGCAGAGGTTGCAGTGAGCTGAGATCACGTCACTGCATTCCAGCCTGGGTGACAAGGTGAAACTCCATCTCAAAAAGAAAAAAAAAAAGCTGCTTTAGCAATATCAGTATTAATGGCAGGAATTTTAGATGCTACATTTTTTAGCCTTCAGCCTTTCTCCCCAGAATAGAAAGAAATAAATTTTAATACTTCTATTCTTGTTCCTAGCTTCAGGGAAATTAATTATAAATGTATAAGTGTGCCTTCCTTTCCCATTACTACCTTTATAGGATCTTCTAATGCTAATGCTAAAGTTGAGGTCTCTTAATTGAAATATGGGAGAATTTGGCTTTACGTTTTGTATGTGTGTGTTTTTTGTTTTGAGACAGAGATTCACTCTTGTTACCCAGGCTGGAGTGCAATGGCGCGATCTCGGCTCACCGCAACCTCCGCCTCCTGGGTTCAGGCAATTCTCCTGCCTCAGCCTCCTGAGTAGCTGGGATTACAGGCACACACCACCATGCCCAGCTATTTTTTGTATTTTTAGTAGAGACAGGGTTTCACCATGTTGACCAGGATGGTCTCGATCTCTTGACCTCGTGATCCACCCGCCTCGGCCTCCCAAAGTGCTGGGATTACAGGCGTGAGCCACCGCACCCGGCCATGTGTGTGTTTTTTTAAGACATGGCGTCTCAGTGTGTTATCCCGACTGAACTTAAACTCTTCCTGGGCTCAAGTGATCCCCTTTCCTCAGCTTCTTGAATAGCTGGGACTGTAGGCACTTGCCACCATACCCAGCTGGCTTTAGATTTTTTGTGTGTTTTTGAAAGGGAGTCTTGCTCTGTCACTCAGGCTGGAGTGCAGTGGTGCAATCTCAGCTCATTGCAACCTCTGCCTCCCGGGTTCAAGCAATTCTCCCGCCTCAACCTCCCAAGCAGCTAGGACTACAGGCGTGCGCCACTATACCCAGCTAATTTTTTTGTATTTTTAGTAGAGATGGTGTTTCACCATGTTGGCCAGGATGGTCTCGATCTCCTGACCTTGTGATCTGCCCACCTCAGCCTCCCAAAGTGCTGGCATTACAGGCATGAGCCACCACGCCTGGCCCTAGTTATTTTTTTTTTGCCCCTTCTTCAGCCTTACTCTCACATTATTAAAATTTTTGTGTCTGCTCAGTAATGTTAGAAACCAAATTGACTTTTTTTTTTTTTTTTTTTGAGACAGAGTCTTGCTCTGTTGCCCAGGCTGGAGTGCAGTGGCATGATCTCGGCTCACTGCAACCTCCATCTTTCAGTTCAAGCGATTCCCCTGCCTCAGCCTCCCGAGTAGCTGGAACTACAGGAACCTGCCACCACACCTGGCTAATTTTTGTATTTTTAGTAGAGACAGCGTTTCACTATATTGGCCAGGATGGTCTCAAACTCCTGACCTTGTGAGCTGCCCACCTCAGCTGGGCACGGTGGCTCACACCTGTAATCCCAGCACTTTGGGAGGCCGAGGCAGGAAGATCACTTGAGGCCAGGAGTTATGAGACCAGCCTCACCAACACGATGAAACCCAGTCTCTACTAAAAATAAAAAAATTAGCCAGGGATGGTGGCATATGCCTGTAGTCCCAGCTACTCAGGAGGCTGAGGCAGGAGAATCACTTGAACCCGGGAGGTGGAAGTTACAGTGAGCCGATATTGCACCACTGTACTTCAGCCTGGGCAATAGCACAAGACTCTGTCTCAAAAATAAATAAATAAAATAAATGAATTGACCAGGGAATTTGCTTAGGCTATATGATAATGCCATGTATGCTGAAAGATTCAAGGCTGGACATGATGGCTCACATCTGTAATCCTAGCATTTGGGAAGGCAAAGGTAGGAGGATCACTTAAGCCCGGGAGAGTTGGAGACCAGTCTGGGCAACACAGTGAGACCTCATTTCTACAGAAAATAAAAAAAATTAGCTGGGTGTGGTGGTGCATGCCTGTGGTCCCAGCTACTCCAGAGGCTGAGGTGGGAGGATTGCTTGAACCTAGGAGATCGAGGCTGCAGTGAGCTGTTTTCATGCCATTGCTCTCTAGCCTGGGCCACAGAGATAGAGATGGACCTGCCTCTCCACAGGGCAGGACTTCTTTCCACTCCTATGGAAGCTATTTTGACTAGCACTTGTAAAATCTTACACCTCTGAACGAACAGGAAGGAAAACCCAGATAAATGTTACGGCAGAAGGAATAGACACTCCATATATCTACTTTCCTGGTTTAGGAATTAGGAATATTAGTTTGGACCAGGTGCAGTGGCTCTCATCTGTAATCCCAACACTTTGGGAGGCTGAGACGGGCAGATCACAAGGAGTTGGAGACCAGTCTGGTCAACATAGTGAAACCCTGTCTCTCTACTAAAAAATACAAAAACTAAGCCAGGTGTGGTAGCATGCACCTGTAATCCCAGCTACTCAGGAGGCTGAGGCAGGAGAATCACTTGAACCTGGGAGACGGAAGCTGCCGTGAAACGAGATGAGATCGCGCCACTGCACTCCAGCCTGGGTAACAAGAGCGAAACTCCGTCTCAAAAAAATTAATTAAAATAAAATAAAATTTTTATTTTTTAGCCTGTCTAGTATTAGGGGATGAGGTGACATTCCCAGACTCCTCAGTAGCAGTTTGGCACGGTAGTAGCAGGAAATCGTGATTCCCTATCTCGCCCTACCCCTCCTTTTCTGCTTTTGTTATTCCATTGTTCCTATCTCATTGAGGCTTTCTCAGGCACTTGAATTTAATTAGTAGGTCATTTCTATTCTCTGGGCCTTGTCTTTTCTCTCTCCATTCCCCTCCTTCCCTACCACATATTTTTTGTTTATTCTGAGGTGGTTTGTTTCTAAAAGTTAATCTAGGTCACCTTCTGTATCATGTGCTTCCTCGTTGGCTTTAAGCATCTTGTTCTAGCAGCAGTGATGGTAGCAGCTCTCTCCCTGGCTTTGCCCCATGTGCTCTCCTTCTGTCAAGGCCATTTGTGTGCCTATTGAGGCAGGTGGGCGGGGGGGGGGGGGGGGGGGCGGTGCACGCAGACTTCTGACAATGTCCTCAGTTTTCCAGATTGTCTGACAGCTTTATGTACAGCATATTTTTAGAAAAACTTAAATATACTTTTTTATTTTGAATAAAATGGGGTTTGATTCTGATGAACAAGTTTGTGTGTATATGTGTATGAGCATCTGTATGTATATAAACTTATACAGATCTATATTACACAGTTTTTGTACTGTCATTTAAAATAAAAATGTTTCTCAATAAAATGTCAAAGCCAACCATTTTAGGGTGTCATTGAATTTGTTTTCATCTCCTGGGCACAATCTGTATCTACTCTCTGATCACAGGTCAACCACAAGAGCTCATTTTCCCTGTCCAACTGAGCCAGTTGCAGGCGGAGAGGTATAGCTCTAACCCATGCACACCCACTGCCTTTTCCTTATCCACCTTTCTCAGCCTGGTATTCTTGACAGGCAGAGCAGGTTGAGGCAAGAAGTGAAATGAGAATGAGGAGGGCTTTTGACCAGCTTCTTAAATGTACATTTTCCTTCTTTCTCTCTCCCCCGACTCCCTTCCCTAAAAGCAAACAACCAAGGGAGGACGGTAGCTGAAGAAAACGATTATGTGCCTTGTGTGGGAGTAAAGTCAATGCTGAGATGTAAGAGGAAAAACATTAGACTCAGGAATGCTTAGAAAGAGCAGATTTACTTTGCCAGCTTCTCAGCTATTCTTGGTTAATAGGGTGCTTGCTGCTATCTTAGTCCAAAATCAGCACACATTTATTTTTAAAAAATAGCAGAGCCAGCCTCAGTGGCTCACACCTGTAATCCCAGCACTTTGGGAAGCCGAGGCAGGTGAATCACCTGAGGTCAGGAGTTCAAGACCAGCTTGGTCAACATGGTGAAACCCCACCTCTACTAAATATACAAATATCAGCTGGGTGTGGTGGCATGCGCCTGTAATCTCAGCTACTCGGGAGGCAGAGGCAGGAGAATCGCTTGAACCTAGGGGCTGAGATTGCAGTGAGCAAGACTGTGCCATTGCACTCCAACCTGGGTGACAGAGTGAGACTGTCTCCAAAAAAAGGGGGGGGGGGGGCAATGATCCAAGTAGCATTTCCTATAAACTCCCCAAAGTAAATTTTGCTCCAAAACTAATTTGGGGTATCTGCCTAGAGTTTCTGGCCAGCAATACTTAAGCAAGAAGGGTAAAAAATAATCTCTCCTGTGGGGAATGAATGGGGTCTTCATCTCTAGGTATGCTGGATGTTTTCTTTCTTTCCTTCCAGATTATGCTCCTCCATTCTGTCTCCTGTTCTCTGTCCCGGGAGAGTGACAAATACGAACATCAATGGGCTTCCTGTGTTTTGGCTTCCAGTTGGATTCAGCCAATAGGGAGCCCTGGCAGGAGACTCGGGGGAGAGAAAAAACTGAAATCACTGTATTGACATTTGCCCGGCACAGTGGCTAACTCCTGTAATCTCAGCTACTGGGGAAGCTGAAGCACGAAAATCACTTGAACCTGGGAGGCGGAGGTTTCAGTGAGCTGAGATCACACCACTTCACTCGAGCCTGCAATGCTATCTTTAAAAAAAAAAAAAAAAAAGTCACTGCTTCTCTCAAGGCACTCTCCCCCTCCAGGACCTAGAAACCAGCATCTCCTTTATCCTTTTAGGCCTAAGGCAGTTATTAGCCTCCAGCTACTGACCTATCCTTAGCCCATACCTTTAAAAATAACCCTTCATTATTTTGAGAATGTTATTTCCTGTTGGGACCCGTCCAATACACCTGGTAAAGACAGGTGATCTTTTAGATTTATAGGCTTCATATTTTATCCATGTACTTGAAACTTACTTTCACACATGGAACCTTACGTTCTTATGAGCTAACAGTTCTGAAGGGTCAATTGCTGGATTAAGTAGCAGAGAATGACACGTACCTGTGTGGTTCTCATGCATGGGATGGTGACATTAAGGAGTTAAAAATCTGAGAGACAATAATAGCTCAGGCCCCTGTGACTTCACTTCCAAAGAACCCAAGATGCTGAACAGCTTTTCAAGCTCTGTGAGTGTGGAACCTTCTGTCTGAAGTCCCCAAAGCCTTACATAAACTGATGGACTCTCCCTGCTGGGGCCATGGTTTCTCCATAATCTCCCAGGATGCCTCTGAGAAATCAGCCTAGAAATCCCTGAGGATGATGCTGCCCTCCTGTTGGCACATTCTGGTTTTCCTTAAGACAAAAACTGAGCTAAGAGTATGATTTTTTCTCTTTTTTTTTTTTTTTTTTTTTTTTTTTTTTTTTTTTGAGACGGAGTTTCGCTCTTGTTACCCAGGCTGGAGTGCAATGGCGCCATCTCGGCTCACCGCAACCTCCGCCTCCTGGGTTCAGGCAATTCTCCTGCCTCAGCCTCCTGAGTAGCTGGGATTACAGGCACGCGCCACCACACCCAGCTAGTTTTTTTTTGTATTTTTAGTAGAGACGGGGTTTCACCATGTTGACCAGGATGGTCTTGATCTCTTGACCTCGTGATCCACCCGCCTCGGCCTCCCAAAGTGCTGGGATTACAGGCTTGAGCCATCGCGCCCGGCCAAGAGTATGATTTTTTAAAAAGAATATTAGCAGATTCCTTGAGGTCCTATTTATCCTGTCATCAGGAATAATTTCTTTGAATTCATCCTCTTAATTTATTATTTACTACTCTCTATCAGGGAGAGGTATCTGTATTAATGAATTGCATACTTGGTAGAAATCTTTACTTTGGGCAAATAACTTTCCCACAAAGCACTTAATTTAAATATATATATTTATACGGTGCTTTACAAATCCCTGTTGGTATATGTTCTTTCCATTTCTTACCAAAAAACAGCCTCAAAGAGGTTAGTTGAATTGCCAAGGTCACATAGAAAAGTGGTAGAGACCAAGGACTGTTGCTGTCACTGCAACATAGTTACTTCTGTTAGCTCTGAGAGTCCAGTTTAGATACTCTTTGGCTAAAGAAGTCATCATACTGATAAATGAACATATTTTACAATTAAACTACAACCAGGACTTTAACCTATAAATTACTACTGCCTGCAAAGAATTGCAAGATTAAATTTCCATTGCATTTAACTCTCCTAGGTCTGATTTAGGATCATTTACCCCTTTTTGTGACCACCTTCGGGGCAAGAACTGTATTTGAGTTTTTGTTTTTTTTTTTTTTTTTTTTTTTTGAGACGGAGTTTCTCTCTTGTTACCCAGGCTGGAGTGCAATGGCGCGATCTCGGCTCACCGCAACCTCCGCCTCCTGGGCTCAGGCAATTCTCCTGCCTCAGCCTCCTGAGTAGCTGGGATTACAGGCACACGCCACCATGCCCAGCTAATTTTTTGTATTTTTAGTAGAGACGGGGTTTCACCATGTTGACCAGGTTGGTCTCGATCTCTCGACCTTGTGATCCACCCGCCTCGGCCTCCCAAAGTGCTGGGATTACAGGCTTGAGCCACCGCGCCCGGCCGTGTATTTGAGTTTTGTCCCTCAGAGGACTGTGAAAGGCTGCAGCCTTGAAATTTTTGCCTTGTCCTTGCAAAATCTCGATTTGAAGAGGATAATGAAATCAAGTGACTGGATTCTCTACTCCTTCCTTGCTTGCTTTCCTCCAGTATCTAGGAAACTAACACTGACCCCAAAGCACCTTGCTTTAAGTAAGGCACCCAATACAGGAAAAACTGGGACCTAAAGGACCACTCCAACCTGGTGAAACAAGAGCCAAGCAAAAAGGGGTCAGACTCTGGAGGACGACCAACCAAATTTGGCCAGACAAGCTTAACTGAAATAGGAGTAATGTTCAGAGGGCATTAAAAAACCCTGAGGGTAAAATCTGTAGATGAAAATTCTAAGGATACAAAGGGAAAGGGATTGCCTAGTAAAAGCAGATCGCAAAGTTGGGAATAGGAATAGCCTATGCGTGAGTTTGGAGGAAATACTATCTCACAAGATGCCATGCCTTTAGAAAGCTTTTTCACATTCTAGTACTTGAGCCTCTCAACCCCGTTTTTCAGATGAGCAAATGGAGGCTCCGGGAGGAGTTTTGACCCGTCATAATCTAAGGTAGCAAAGGGCAGAACTAGGAACAACCTCAGGGTTCTTCCCTTCCTTGTCCTCAGCAGTTTCTCGCCGGGGACTTTTAGGTACCAAACGGGAAAGGGACTGAGGACGTTTCCTTAGCAGCAGTGGGTTGGCCCGGCCCCCAGGGGGCGCCAGCGGGAGAATGTGAGGCTTGAACTGTGCGGACACTGCAGCCACGAACCGGTGAAAAAACCCGATTTGTAAATCCGCACCAACTGCCGCCGCCGGCGTTAGGCCTTAAGCGTCGTTAGCGCGAGGGTAGTGGGCGGCGCAGGTGGTCCTGTTCGTCTCTCCCAGTGGTGCCGGGGATAACGCAGCCACTCCCAGCCCGGGCAGCCAGTTCCAACCGGAGCAAAGGGAGCATCCAGACCGCCGCACGCCGGCGGAGGCGCCTCGTGGGGCGGCGGGGGCGTGGCTGCGCATGCGTGTGACGCCGCGCGCGCCCTCGCCCCCTCCCGCTCTCCGCGGGGGCCGCTCCTCCGGGAAGCGCTGGGGGCAAGACCTTGCCTCCGACAGCGCCGAAGCGTTTGCGTGTTTTGCAGCCTACCCCTCCTGCGACCCAAACTCTTCTAGCCAGAGTCTCAGGACAAGACTTTCTGATGTGGAACTTCAGTTAACGTTACGCTGCAGCTTCATTTTATTTCTCAAAAAATTCCCTCCCCCGCCCCATCCCGTAGACTCGGCCTGTCAGCAGGTCCGTCTTACCTCGATCCGGGAGCGAGCTCCGAGGGTCTTCCCCCCCAGGCCCACCCCAGCTCTCCCGGGTGCCCCGGGCCCCGGCTCACCTCGGCACCAACAGTTCGCTCGCTTCCTTCGGGACCCTTTCCTGACTCCCCCCGGCGGGACCGCAGCCATCCCATTCCCCGGGGGAGCCCGGGGCCCCGACCGAGGCCGAGGGCGAGGGCGCCCCGAGCGAGCCGACCGACTGCCGCCCTCCCCGCCCGAGTAAAGCAGGCAGCGGCTGCGGACACGGCTGTATTGGGAAGCGGAGGCTCCTACACAGTAGGAGAGGCACGTCCCAGCCCCGGAGGCCCGAGGACTCGGGACACAGCGCGCGCGGCCCCGGCCCAGCCCGTCCGCCGCGCGGCCCGCCTGGGGCCCAGTCTCTGGGGGCGCCCCGAGGGGCGAGTTAAGGCAGCTTGGCTGGAAGGGAGCGGGGAGTGGGAGTCCGCCAGCTCCCGCGAAGGGCTGGCCCGCCTCCCGCCCCTCTCTCGAGGGCAGGGGGAAAGCCAGTCGACAGTCAATAAATAGACCGAGGCGGAAAGGGGCCTCGGGAGGCTCTGCGAGTCGGGAAGGCTGGAGGTGCGGGGCGAGGGGGCGGCGAGGCGTCCTGAGGAGCGTCCCGATGGCGGCCGAGAGGACTCCCCGCCCCGCCCGCCCTCCGCTGGAGGCCGGGGGCCGCTCCCTTTAAAAGTTGAAATGGCCGCCGTTCGGGACGGCCTGGCTGGAGGAGGGCCCGACGAGGGGAGGCTTCGGGGACAGCTGGGGCTTCTCCATGTCCACCCTCTTCAGGGCGCGGCCCCGGTAGCTCTCGGGCCGACCCAGGTACAGGAGGTGCCTCCCGGGCCCCCCGGAGTACCTGGAGGGACCCCCCGAGGGGACTCGAGTGAGCAGGGCAGGGGGGGCCCGGTGGCTGGAGAAAGGCAACCTCCGGCCCCCGCCGACGCCCAGCCGGGGAGCGGGGGCGGAGAGCGCGGGCCGGGCGGGGGCAGCGGCGCACCTGCCCTCGGGTGGCACGTCCAGCCTCAGCGGCCGGGCGCACTCTGGGGGCCGGGGGCTGCGGCTGGGGCCGCCCAAGAGGGCGGGGGCGGGCTCCGGCGGGAGCGCCCGCGAGGTTAAAGGAAGTCGGGGCTCGGCCCCCTTCCTGGGCGGTGGCGGGCCGTGCAGGTAGCGCAGCAGTTCCTCCAGGGTGGTGACTTCCACCGCCTGCCCGGGACAGCCGGGCGGTGGCGGCCTCACCAGCACGCGGGGCGCCGGCCCGCCCCCCGCGTTCCCGCCCCGAGAGCGGCCCGGGCCCTCCTTGGCGTTGTTCCTGTTCTGGTTCCACTCCCAGGGGTCCCCGGCGGCGCGCAGGTGCTTGACCGGCAGCTCCGGCGTGGACTCGGGGGTGGGCAGGCAGGCCAGCTCCGGCGGGGGCACGCCCTCGGGAGGCGGCAGGAAGGTGGTGTACAGCTGCGGCGTCTGCACCGCGTCGCCGTCCTTGGACGGCGGCGGGGGCTCTGGGCCCCCACCGTGGAGTCGGGCCAAACTGCGGAGGGAAAGAGGGCGCGGGAGCCCCGGAGTCTCGATGTCCTTGCCTCGACGTCGGTGGGCGCGGCGACAAGCACAGGAGACCAGGAGGCCAGACACTGAGGCGCCCAGGACGAAAGCTGCGGCCACACTGGCCAGGAGGAGTGGGATGGGGACGGAGCGGGAGGCTGAGGCTGGGGGCGGGTCCCGACGCACGCCTGCCGACCGAGAGGGAGGAGGGAGGCTCAGCCAAGGGGAGGCGGCACGGGTGGGGGTCGGGGGGCACCTAGGCTCAGAGGCGCCGTTAGTTCCCAGGCCTGATACCATCCACAGCCTCCACCATCTCAGGATTCACCTCCCCTGACCCCTCAGCAACAGCCCATGTACTGCCCCTCACACTCAGGCCAGAGCTTGGGCCTGGGGAGTCCCCATCCCAGTTCTGGCCCCTGTAGCCATGCCAAGAGCAACTGCCAAACTGCTCGTGCAGACGGAGGTAGGCTCGGATGCCCAGCTCTGGGGAGAGGAGGCTCCACAAACAGGCGTTAGTGAGCACCAAACACCAAACACCGATCAGTGAGGGGCTTAGAACACTCCGAGAATCAGCAGCCCCACACTTTACTCCTGTCCCTCCCAGGTAGTCCCCTTACCCCGAGTGTAAGCTCCAAGAGTGGAAGACTGGGGCCGGGGGTGGGCATCACTGGGGGGACTGAGGGTCCCAAGGTCAGGACCAGGACCCGGAAGCACTGGTGACAGAGACCAGGTCAGAGCCAGTGAGGCTCCTGATCTTTCCCCTTGACACCCTTCCAGGGGTCCTTCCTCCCTCCTGTGGAACCTAGGAGTCCAGAATACCAGCCTCTACTTTCTTCCGGGCATGGGGCAGGGTTCATCATGCAGGACATTGATTTATTTATTCAAAAAGTGCCCTACTGTGTGCCAAGTACTGAGCTACATGCTGGGTATCTGGAGGATGCTGACCCTTTTCTGAGACTCCCAGGGTATTCAGGATGCTGGTCTGCTGCTGCCACAGGACACACACTCAGGTATGTGGGCTGAGCAAGGAAAGGTAGAGTTGGTACAAGAGGACTCACCATAAGCAGAATCCCCAGGGCCAGACTGACTCCCAGTAGCTCCGTCTGTGAAGAAGCAAGAGGGTGAAGATTGGGGAGAGGGAGAAGCTTCGTGAAGAACTGATGGGGTGACTGTGCCACAGGAGAGGACAAGAGCCCAAGCCTGGGATGGTGTCTGTGGCCATCATAGCCATGTGCAGCTTTGACTTCAACCGCAGCCGCCTCTTCTGTTTACCTTGGCAGTCCCCATGCTCCATGGATTCCTTGTTCCCAGCCCGATCCACATCAGTCCTAGGTGGAAAATGAGGTGGCTCTAGAATTCTGTACCTTGTTCCTGTCTCCCACTCTGGCCCTCTTGCTCTTTTAGTGGTGGGGAATTTTATGCTCAGGAAATCCAAGGACCCATCACTCACCCACCAGGTCCCCTGATATCCACACAGCCTCTGGAGCTGTGCCATTCACAGTATGGGTCCTGAGAAGCCAGACAGCTCCTAGGGAAAGCAGAGGCATGTGAAGCTGGAACCCTTTCCACTCTAGTCACTTAACATTCTCCTGCCTCTTCCCGCCCTTGCTTCCAGGAGACTCCCAGCTTCATTCCCTCCTGCCCACCCCAGTCTCTCCACACCCTGGTTGCTGCCCACCTTCGGAATGCTTGAGGTACCCACACACATCCCAGCCATCCCCTATGTTTCCCTGCCAACCCCAAGACCTGTTTCTGTGCTCTTGCTGGCCTGGGGAGCTTGCCCACACAGGGCCTCAGGCCCCTCTCACCTCTGACAGGCCCCATGCCGGGCACACTGGCTGAGAGGGAGGTAGACAATACAGCCAGAAAAAGCCACAAAGAGCCTGTGACCCTCAGTATCCAGCTCCAGCCCTATGATCCGTCGTGCTGTTAGGGCTGTCCGCTTCCCACTGCACCTAGGATGAGGCCAGAAGGAACCAGAAATAGGCAGGTGAGGCTACCTTTACCCTGAGTGAGTAGAAAAACCGAAAGCGGGGAGGTGCACAAGAAACTGAGCACAACCCATGGAGCTGCCCTGCCCGACTACACTGTCCAGTCTTCTTGCCAAGCCTCTCTAGCCCAGAGCTCCCACCCTGCAAAAGCCAATGTTGATGTTTCCAAGCCATTCCCACATACACAGCTGCTACCTCCCATCCCATCCTTCCTCTGCAGCGGGCCTGCTCTCCAAAGGTCTCACCGGGCAGGGCTGTAGGCATCAATCTCTTCCAGGAGGATCGGCTCAGGTCCCCCAGATCGCCCACCTGGGGGCAGCACCTTCAGCACTGTCCCGTCGTTGGAGCCAAGGAACATGACTGTGATGTTACTGTGGGGACCAGCCATGCCATCCACAGCTACCTGGGTCAGTAGGGGCCTGGAGAAAAGGGCCTCAGGTCAGGGAACCTGTCTAGGGAAGCCTGAGCATTTCAGGGAGAGCCCGGCTGTCCTGTGCCCTCCCCCCAGGCCCGAGGGTTCTCTTCTTACTCTCTCCATTCTACTTTTACAAGTTCTTCGTCCCACCAATGTGGTTTACCTTGTGGGGTCAAAGAAAAAGGAGGGTGGCTGAGGACAGGGGGGCAGTGGTCAGTGTTTTTCAGCCCCATACCTGCTAGTGAGAGTGAGTAGAGGCTGATGGGTGGCAGGTGGCACAGCGGGGTCCAGCAGCGGGTGAGCCTTGATGAAGGTCAGGACGTCATCAGGGAGGTCTCGAGAAGAGGAGAACAAGGCAGCTCCCCCTATTCCTGCACAGGATCCTGGCCTGGGGGGTGCATAGGAAGGGGCTGCCTTGGGACTGGGAGCTAGAGCTTAAGCTCCGTGCCCCTCATTGCTCCCAAACATGACTATAAAGCCTTGCTCTCCCTCCACAAAGACACTCATACCACTGCTCCCCTTCCCTGCCACAGCTCTTTGGTCCCACTGCCACCCCACTATAGCTCTCCACCCTGAGGCCTTGGACATCTTACCCCCTCCTCATAATCCCATCTTGCAGAAGCAAGCAGCATCTGCCCCCACAAAAGCCACTCCATCTTGGGTACCTGGGTGAGGGGACCCTGTCCTCAGACACAGGAGTCCAGGCCCCATCCAGACTCCTCTGCTCCTTGAACTTGCCCTCAAACCCACGCTCAATCTCATCCAGGTAGAAGGCGCAGACAGCAGAGCCAGGGATGCTGGAGGAGCCAGAAAAGATGCGGGGTGGGTGTTGAAAGGAACTGCACAACTTTCCCCAGGAAGAAGTGGTGGCTCCCTTCACACACGTTAGGGGGTAGAGACTGAGGAGGTGGGCAGCCAGTGGGTGCCACACTAGGAGAAAACATGGTAGGCAAGACAGCAAACTGGCTTTGCTTAGAGGTTTCCTTGAGGGCCCCCCCATCAGCAGGCTATGAAGGGAGTTTGGAGGCTGGTGAGGCAGGGGACAGATTGGGTCACACTAGTTAGACTAGTACCAACCTATTGGTCTGGGTGGTGAAGACCCCAAAGAGAGCAGAGCGGCCATGCAGGTTCACAGGCCCAGTCAAGGCCTGTAAGACGTCAAAATAGAAGGTAGAGTCCCCAGGGACAGAGCAGTTGAGCCGCAGCTTCAGGAAGGATGTCCAGTGTCGGTCCAAGGCCCGAGGCGAGCCACCCATGTCACGTTTACACACTCGGGCTACTCGGGAGAACTGCACCTGGGGGGAGAGTGGAGCAGACTGCAGTGAAGGAGCCACAGGGCCAGCTGTGTGCACGAGCGTGGTGAGTTAGCACCGAGGGAGCAACATGTGGGGCGTAGTGAATGAAGGGTGTATCGTGGTGGGTCAGTGTGGGTCAAGAGTGAGGGACAAGCAAGATGTGGGGGCACAGGCCTCGGGGCTATTCCAAGCTGGGGGCTGAGGGTCGAGGGGATTGCTTTGTGGAGATGATGGTCAGGAGCTCTCCTCCCACTCAGACTGGCTCCTCAGGATCCAGCAGAACCCTCCAGCTACCCACCCTGATGCCCACTTCCTTACCCTCCCCAGCCGGGCATCCTCCACAGAGACCTCACGGAAGAAGAAGTAGACATGGTCTCCATGCTCCAGGGCATGGACAAAGTGTGGCTCTAAGGTGGGGAGTGACAGGGAAGGGTATAGAAGAGTATCTGCATCTGCTCAGAAGCTCCTGGTCCCACACCCACCTCCCCATTGCGTACATACCCACTTCCACACCCTCTGCCTGCTCCCTGCCTCAGTCCTCCCTCTGCGCCTCCTCCCCGAGAACAGTCTCCTTTCCCCAGGCCCGCCCTGACCTCGGAGCCACTTGGAGTCGTACTTGGCGGAGCGGAGTGGGGGCTGAGGCCCAAGGCTTCTGTAAACTACAGCATCACTGGCCTGGAAGTCCGCAGCTGTGGCCGAGTACAGGCTGCCCTCTGGAGGGATGGGTGAAGTGGGGTCAGGGGAGGGCTCGGGGATCTGCATCCTGCCTCTTCTTGGGCCTCCCACACTCCTGCCTAGGCCTGGCCCTGGCCCCTACCTCAACCCTCCACTCAGGGGAACAGGGGAAAAGACCGGTTGGGAGAGGAGCTGAGGTGGGAGCTCCCTCCAGCCACATACTTGCTTCACACATGCCCAGTTGCACACCTGCAAAGACGGCCACGTTGGACTGGGTGGCGTCAAAGGGGCATCGAGCTTGCCCACTCAGCTCCTCACCCTCCTGCTGCAGCGAAGTTATCTGGGGGCAGAGGGAGCAGATCCTGGAACCTTTAGGGTCTTGGAGTATGGCTCCACAGCCTATCCCCGCCTGCCCCATTGCCTCCTCCCCACTCCCTCTGAACCCTTGCATTCTGGGCACTCCCATTCCGCAGCCCCACTTCCTGGTCCTTTCCCATCAAACTGATTGCCCATCTTGGGGTCCCCCCAACTTCCATCCTGACCCCCACCCTCTCTTTTGTACCCCATAGCTGCGGCACACAGGGCTGAATGAGTTCGTTCCACAGGCAAGGAGCGTCTGGGAGTCCCAGGGAAGAAGAACACGAATATAGTTGTAGCACTCGTCCTAGAGAACCCAAAATTCCAGGTCACTGATGGGGTTCTCGGTCTGAGACAAGGGGGCGATAGGTAAGTGGGCTACTCCTTTAGAGTCCATCAAAGCAATGTGGGATAAAGTCCCAACTAAGCTGTTTTCTGGCCCTCTGGCCTTAAGCAAATCCTTTGGCCTCTCTGAGCCTCACTTTTCTGTGAGGTATGTAAGAGCAACTAAAAATCGGGAATTCTCTTCCCTCCCCATTTTCCCCTGGGGCCGGGATGGAAGAAGTGTGAAGGAAATTGGGCATGGTAGAGACTAGCTGGACGGAGACTGGAGGCAAAGCAGTCCCCTCCTTCCCTCCACATTCTCATCTCCTCACCGTCAGCTTTCCCCGCACAGCACAGTTCTCCACATCTTGGCTCCTCCATGTTAGATACTGAAGGGAGAAGTTGAGGAAGGAAAATCATGGGGCAACTAGGTTCCCTCCCTCCTCACATTATGGCTTCTTTCGGATTCATCTTCCCACCCACCTGACCCCCATTAGCCCTCTCCCAGCCTCTGGACCTCTTCCCACATAGCCCCTCACCTTGTTGGGCACCAGCCCCTCCCCTTCTTCTTGGGCTTGAAGATCAAAGGAGAAAACGTGATCCCTGAAGGGGTAGAGAAGGAGGGATCAGAGCCTAGTCAAGGCACCCCAGCTGAGCTCCTTCGCCCCCACCTTACCCACTGTCAGCTGTTCAGGGACAAACAGTGCAGACCTGCCCCCTGCCTGCCCCTTAACTCCATGCCTTGGCATTTGTGCTCTGGATCCAAGCATGTCCACACCCCACGGCTTGTGCACCTGCATGTGTCCCCTGCAAGATGCTGCAGTGGCCATGCAGGTCCCATGTCTGCCCAGGAGCATGCATGTCTGCCCCACAACTGTGCCACGGCCAGTTTACCGGGCAGCCACTAGCAAGGTCCGGTTCAAGGTCAGGAATCTCTGAAAGTCCAGCCCAAGCTCTGCAGCCACAGAATCATCCTCCAGGCCCCGAAACCAGGATAATGGGGAAGTACCTAGAGGACACAGAGAGGTGGGGTGCTGAGGGCCAGCCAGGATACCACACGCTTCCCAACACCCTCTCCAACCCGATGAAACCCAGCAGCAGCACACCAGATACCATGTGAAGTTAGAGTGCCCAAAAGCTATTCCTAACAATAATACCAACATTGAGTGCTTAACTGCCAAGCAGTGTTGGCACTTTGCACCCACCGTCTCATTTAATGCATAGCCCTGTGAGGTAGCTTTGGCCCCATTTTCCAGATGAGGAGCCTGGGGCTAGAAGCCGTTTAGGAGTCTGCTCATTTAGTTCGGAAGTGGCAGGTATCAGGGTTCAGATCCAGGTCTGCCTGCCTCCAGAGCTGAGCCTCGTCCCTTCTCAGAACTGCCTTGGGGCTGGCAATTTCCTGTCACTCCCACCTTGAGGGCTGTCCCCCCAGAGCATTTACTCTATTTCTCCAAGCCCTCTCTGCGCCCTCCCCTCGAGGCTCATCACAAGCCACCTCAGCCCTCCATGGTTTCTGTCTCCTCTGACCACCTCACCTCCAGCATCCACCTGGCTGGCTCATGGTGGAAACCACAGTCATCAGTGGTCAAAGGATAGTCAGAGTTCAGGGATAAATGCTTTAACATTGCTAATGTGCTTGGAACTGCTTCTAGCACGTAGGCGTGTTTGCTGTTCTTATCTATCCCTCAACAATGACTCCCAGTAACCAAACTGCGGTTCCTCCATCCTTAAAATTCCTCTAAATCCAGGCCAGGAGTGGTGGCTCCTGCCTGTAACCCCAGCACTTCGGGAGGCGGATCATGAGGTCAGGAGTTCAAGCCTAGTCTGGCCAACACAATGAAACCCTGTCTCTACTAAAACTACAAAATTAGCCAGGCTTGGTGGCAAGTGCCTGTTATCCCAGCTACTCGGGAGGCTGAGGCAGGAGAATCACTTGAACCCAGAAGGCAGAAGTTGTAGTGAGCTGAGATCATGCCACTGCACTCCAGACTGCAAATAGATAAAGGTTCTTCTCAGAAAAAGTGGGTTCGTGCTTTCTATCATGGTGGACTTATTGCTGGTACCAATGGTGGAGAGGGAGTTAAGAGTGTTGGCAACCACTGAATTCGTATTAGGTCTTCTCTTTGGAGCCAAGAACAACAGCAAACACGTATCAAGGATTTACTTTGTGCCATACAGTGTTCTCAGCACTTTACATGTATAACCTCATTTAATCCCCAAATAATTCCATGAGGTAGAAGACTTTTTTTTTTTTTTTTTTCTTTTTTTTTTGAGACGGAGTTTCACTCTTGTTACCCAGGCTGGAGTGCAATGGCGCGATCTCGGCTCACCACAACCTCCGCCTCCTGGGTTCAGGCAATTCTCCTGCCTCAGCCTCCTGAGTAGCTGGGATTACAGGCACGCGCCACCACGCCCAGCTAATTTTTTGTATTTTTAGTAGAGACGGGGTTTCACCGTGTTGACCAGGATGGTCTCGATCTCTCGACCTCGTGATCCACCCGCCTCGGCCTCCCAAAGTGCTGGGATTACAGGCTTGAGCCACCGCACCCGGCGAGAGTCCACATTCTTAACCTCCACATGATGCTGCCCCTCAGTGAAGAAACCAAGCCCAGGGATGAGAAACAGCTGGCGGGAGGTGTCAGCTCACTCTGCCTGTTTGCTTCCTTGAGGCTGGGCACCTTCCTGCACCTTGCCTCCCACACAGGGGGTCTCAGTCTCCAACTGCTTACAGAGATGGGCAAGGTAGGTACTGGGCACTCACCTTGAAGGTCAGAGATCAACAGAGGGAGGGGGTCCTGGGGAAAGGCGGCCTGGGTATGGGGAAGCGAGAGCAGCAGCAGCAGTAGCAGCAAGGGCATGAAGTGGGGGGCACGGGGCATCCTGTGCGGGGCAGCTCAGGCCCCAGGGGGTGCCCCCTCACCCATATGCTGGCCCTGAAAGGGGAGACAGGGAAAAGTGGGGGAGGAGCCAAGTTCCCTCTCCCCGATGCAAGCGAGCAGGCTCCTCTCCTGGTCTATCCCCAGAAGACCCTGTGGAGTGGGGGAAAGAACCCTCTCTCCTTGACACTGCCCCAGTCCCAGCCAGCTGTCATTGTCACTCAAGGCCCTTCCCTCTCCAACTGGCCCACACTGGCTGGTGTGAGGCCTGCAGGCATGACCCCAGGTAAGGACAGGACACACCCGCTCCTGCCGTCAGCCTTCTCGCTCGGCTTTTCCTCCTGTCTCCTGACTGGGTCTGGGACATTCAGTAGGTGACACCTCCTGGCCCCCCTCTTGCTAACCCCTTCTTATCTATAATTAGAGACTGAAGCCTTAAAATTATAAATAGTGACTCCTTGGCACTGGAAGGAGGAAGAGGGCACCATGGCTGACTCCCCCTCCCTCCCAGACCCCCACAGTACCCTGGGAGCAATGCAGGCACTGTGCCCAGGCAGGGCAGCTGTGTGGCTGCCACTGTCCTTTCTAGAGTTGAGGAAGACAGAGTTGGGGTAGGCAGCCTAGAGGTCACTGTCTGGTCTAAGCTCATGCTTCAGGGGCCCTTCCCACTGCTAGGGAAGAAGCTGAGTAGGGAGGGGAGTTGGGGTGGGGGGACTGTCTTCACCAAAAATGAATCTGCATCAAAGCCAGATCAGAGGCTAAATTTAGCTCTGGCTGCAGCTGTCTGCCCGACCACTGTGCCACCCCCTCCAGGCTCTCTAGCCCCCTGCTCCCTCCCTGGCTCCTAAGAACCGGTGCATGTACTTGAGGGGGGAAGAGCAGACCCACCAACTATGAGAAGCCAGGGATAGAAGGGATTGGTGAAGCAACATGGCTAAACGTGACCCTCTTTCCCTTCCTTCCCTCATCTGGTGCCTCTGAAATTGAAATATAAATAATTCAGTGACGGGCAGGCAGTTGTAGCCCAAAGTCCAGAAAAAGATGGATATGGTGGAATAGATGGTGAGACAGGTCTCCTTCCACCCATCAGCCTCCGTCCGCCAGATGACCCTGGCTGGGGCCCACAGTAGGAGGTACATACCAGCTTCCTTCCTTCCCCTAAAATTGAAGTGAGGGGCTCAGTCAGTGCCAATAATCAGGTCAGGAAGGTTGAGAATCCTTTCTTTTGTGAACAGGTAACTATCCTTCACCAATCCTTAGTTGCCCATCCCACCGTGTCCCCTAAAACCGACCCTGAGCTTCCAGGTCAAGCCCCCTTCCACCTCCCCAGTAATTCCACTCTTGAAGCCAGGACCCAAGTGTCTCCCCCACCCCCAATCCATCATCACTGGTCCCAAGAGAGCTGGAGGAGGGAAAAGAGGAACACCTAATGATGACTCCCCCCTTCCCCAGGGGCAGAGTAGCAGCCAGCTAACGACCCTCTGGTGTTGAAAGGCCGAGCCTTCCTCCTCCCTCAACATGCTTCCGGATACGCTGTTCCCAGGGGAAGAGAAAGGAAGAGAAAGGGACATAGCTTGTCTCTTATCCTCCCCAACCTGCTCTCCCCACCACCCCACTGCCTCCAAGTTGCCCTGAGCAACTAGTATCTTCACCCTGGAAACAACTTTGGTCTCTGGCAAGTGGGGAGAAGAGCCAGCCCCTGTTCCTGCTCCCTGCTCGTGCCTGCTTCCACCCCCTGCTCTCAGGAGCTGCTGTCCTTTCCTTACCTGGGGTGGTGACTCCTGTGGGGGCGTGAGGGGGATAGGAAACCTCTGACCTGATGGAAGACAGGACAAAGGAGGGAAGAGACTGAGTTACACTCCCCTTCCGCAGCCCTTAAAAGTAAATGTAAAAATTCAAGAAAAGTCTGCTGAGGCTTCGGTAGGGGAGATGCCTTGCAAATGGGAGGGGACTGATGACACTTATTAATAGTTCGGTTACAAAGGTGCCGGTGACTTCATGCCCAGAGATGTAGGGGCAGGGCAAGGCGATGACCCCTTGCTAGAAACTCCTAGAACTACAGGGCCAGCATTGGCAAAGGGGGTCACTGGGAGAGTTTGTGGGGCATGACGACCACTCCCATGTTAAAGCCCTCAGAATCCAACAGCCTTCTTAGCAAAAGCGCCTTAGCTAGGGACAATAGAGGCTAATTTGCATCTCATTTACATGCTCTTCATTTCCAGGCAAAATGCTCTGATCTGATAGCAAGCACCCTCAGCCCTTCCTTCCTCCCTGAGAGAGCAGACTCTGCCTCTCTCCCACCCAGAATACACACACACACACACACACACACACACACACACACACACACACCACTTTAGGGTGGATTAGTCCAGCCTCTAAAAACACTTGACTGGCCTTTGCATTGGCCCTCTAGACTCAACTATGATACGTCTTTAAGAGGGCTTCTTGTAGCTGTTTTTGGGGAGCAGCATCTGGGCAGCTCCTCAACTCCTGGCCTGGAGAAAAGATCACTCTGCCCTGGAAGAATCCTAGCTGCTTCACACCCCCCATCTGAAGCACACGGGAGAGACCTGGCTGACTCCTTCTCCCCTTTCCAGATCCTCCCCCTTGCTGGGAAGAGGAAACAGCCCTTCTCTCTCCTGGCCCTGAAGCCACCTCTGGGGAGTGGCTGGGGTCATAGCCAGAGTCTAGCAGAGCTGGGGAAGGGATGGAGAAGGGGAGACTGGGCTGGGGACAATAGCAGGAAGCCTTCGGGCTGGTGGCCGGCCCCAGTAAACCTTCCTCAGAGGGAGCAGGGTCGCCCCAAGGGGCCTTGTGGAACTGGAGCCTTCCTTTCTCCAAGGCATTTCCCCCACCGTTAGCTCTCAGCCCCAGCTCAGCACCTACCCTCCTTCCCACCCAACCCCCAACCAGGACAATCCAGGTGTCTCGAGCCTGGAAAGAAGTGGGCCTAGGGCCAGGGGCTCGACGTGTCTCCCCTTCACTGGATCCGGGGCTCCAAGGAGGGGCCGGTAGCAGAGTCTGGGCCGGGACCGGGTCCCAGAGCCACGTTAGCGGGAGGAGGGGCTGCAGGGGCCTGCAGGCGCAGACGGAGCGGGGATGGGAGCGGGGGTTGGGGAGCGGAGGCGGGTCTCCCAGGCCAGGGAAACAGGGCCAGAGGCTGAGAACCGACGAGGGCGGGCCTGAGGCCGGCACCGAGTGGGGTCTGTGGGCTCAGGAGGCAGTCGCCGGCTCGGATGTCCTCCTCGGGAAACCTCAGTCTAACAAAGCCCCGGGCCGAGCGGGCTGAAGGACGGAGATGGGCGCTGGGACCGAGGTTGCTCGGGGACCCCATTCGCCGCCTGTGTGCATCAGCCAACCCCTCAAAGGGTGCTCAGTCTCGGGCTTGCACAAGGACAGAGGTGCACCCGTGACACAAAGTCCGGAATGGTGCGCCCCTCTTCCCATCCCTTCGGGGGCGTCAGGAGGGTCTAATTCTCCGCGGGTCTCGGAGCCTTAGTTTCCCTGCCGGGAAAGCAAGCGACCAGGTTTTCCACCCTCTCTACCGTGCGCGCCTCAAATGATCGTTTTCGCGCTTCCCAATCCTGCAGGACGCGACTCGAAGAAAACCCAGTTGAATGAGGTGCCCAGACTCTCCTCCCACCAGTACAGTTACGGGGCTCAGCCACGGTCCCTCCTTCCTCCCTGCACCCCAACTTCGTTGACCCTCTCCGTCAGCCAGGCACACGGGGCGCCGACACACTCCCTGGTCCCCTAGCGCTTCAGGAGCTTGCCCCCCGCCGGCCGCGCCCTCCCGCGCCCTCCCCGCCTCCCCGCAGCCCCTTCCCTGCCCGGGGTACTTGCTCCGGGATCCGGGTCAGCGGGATCGAGATCGCCGCGGACGGCCCTCGGCCACGCGCCGCGCCGAGTTCGCAATCCGTGGTTGGGCTCCGGCAAGCTGCGATGAGCGTCCGAATTGGATGGTGCTCGAATGTGGGGTTCGGGGCGCTGTCGGGAAAGCCCTGGGTCCGAGTCCAGCCGCGGAGCGCGGAGGAAAACAATGCGACCGCCCGGGGCTCTGGGCTCGGCCCCAGCGGCCCCGCCCGCCTCCCCGCCGGACCCACCTCCTGCCCGCCTCTGGGTGGCCGCGACTAATCCCGCCCTCGGAGGGCGGCCAGACACCGCCTTCTCGTCACCTCTCCGCCAATAGTGCCGCCCGGGGAGGGGCGCCCGGTGCACCGTCCACCCGGAGGGCCTGGCCGGGAGGCTGAGATGGAGAGACCCACGAACTGTCGCTGACACCGGGCAGAGGAAGGGATACACACACAAGCAGGGACCGGCTGGCAGAGGAGAGGCCCCTGGGGAGAAATTTCATAAGAGAGGGAAGGGAGCTGGGAGGTTTGAAAGAGACAGGAAACCTGGGAGCCTCGGCAGGGCTGGGCTGGGCTGTCAGAGCCTGCGCGATCCGTCCTCCCTTCCCCTTCTCTACGGCTCCGGCGACCCGGCTCCCAAGGGAGCCTCCTGCCTCTCTCCGACTCTGCCCCTGTCGCTCCGTTCCTCCTCTCTATGCTTTTTCCCTCTGTCTCCTTATTTCTCCCCGTAGGCCTCCTCTGGTTCGTCCTGACCCCAATAAGGAGGCCTAGCATGCGCGTGGGGGCTGGAGGCCTGGGAAGGGAAAGGAAGGTGTCAGCAGGAGGCTTCCCTTGTTTCCAGGATCTCCTCCCTTCCCTCCTCTTGCTACAAAGCAGCAAGGGTTTGGGCCACAGTGGCGGGAACTAGCTAACAGTCAGGCTGCCGGGTAATGGAAGAGGGCAGGTGAGAGAGGCTGAAGTCAAAACAAATGTGGAAACCAAGACTAATTGACTCAGAGAAAGACACAGAAAGAGTAGCAACGCCAAGACCTGAGCGAAAGTAACCCACACAGCCTTCCCGCCCCAAAGACACATGTCCCGTCTTTCCTCAGAGGACCCTGACATCCCTCCAAACAGCAACACTGTCCCTTCTCCCTCCCCACCCTTCATAAAGCCCCTGGGCATGTCAGTGAGGAGGAAGAATAAGGCTACCACAGACAGTACGGCTTGGTACCTTGGTATTGCCTGGTAAGATTCTTCTCTATGTGGGGCTGGGACAAAAGACATTCTCAAAATTCCCCAGGAAAGTGGGTGGCTTGGGAGACACTGGCATTCTCAGATGGTTTTATCTGACCGAACACTTCTACCCACATCTTGGACTCTGGACTAGAGGAAAGGAGGAGGAAGGGATTTGCCACTTTAGGCCAGCCTTAACTGGACAGCGATCAGGGAGGGTAGCATCGACTGCTAGGCTAAGCCCTGCAGTGAGTACTCAGGAGACTTACACACACACGCACGCACGCACGCACACACACACGCACACACAGAGACAGAGAGAGACAGAGAGACAGAGATTTAAGGCCAGGTAAGCTAGTAAGATGAACAGTAACTCAGTAAAGTCAGATCTTATAAAAAAAAAGGAAGATAAAAGGGCAATATCTACGCAGGATGAACTGCTAAGGGATCTTGGGTCCAAAGCAATTCAGCAAGAGATTTTGAGAGAAAGACACCTCAAAATACAGAGGCACTGAGAGGTTAAAAGAAGTCTCCCCCATTCCTAGCACAGGGTTTAGGTACTCAGATACATGCTTATTGAATAGATTAGTGAATGGGGATTAAGGTGTAATTCATTTAAAGTTCTAGGGCCCAGCTCAAATCCCAGTTCAATCCAATGAGTATTAAACACTTACTTTCTACTACAAAATCCACTGTGGGTTGTGGTCCTAGTCTTTAAGAAAGTGATAATATATTTGACTTAAAATTTAAGATTTATAAGTACTAAACTATTAAAAAGCAACACCAATCGGCCGGGCGCGGTGGCTCACGCCTGTAATCCCAGCACTTTGGGAGGCCAAGGCGGGTGGATCACGAGGTCAAGAGATCGAGACCATCCTGGTCAACACGGTGAAACCCTGTCTCTACTAAAAATACAAAAAATTAGCTGGGCATGGTGGTGCGTGCCTGTAATCCCAGCTACTCAGGAGGCTGAGGCAGGAGAATTGCCTGAACCCGGGAGACGGAGGTTGCAGTGAGCCAAGATCGCGCCATTGCACTCCAGCCTGGGTAACAAGAGAGAAACTCTGTCTCAAAAAAAAAAAAAGCAACACCAAGTCTCAAAAAAAAAAAAAAAAAAAAAAAAGAGCTACATTGAACATAGATTTCCAAATGTGCAAACAAGATAATAAGTATTTTCCAGAATACTGCACAGTAAGATGTTGGATACATGTTATCATGGAGGAGAGCAAAACTTTAGTGGGAGTTGGCTTGGTACAAAAGAAAATGTTCACGAAGGACACAGCTTCAGCAAAAGCTTTTACTTGGTGAGTAAGGAGCCTGCGGCATGGATAACAAAAGGGTCCTGTGAGGCTGGTACGTGGGAAAGGCACTAGTTAGGAGCAAGGGAAGGGAAAAGGGGAAGACAAGTGATGGAAGACCTGGAACACCTAGGGTGAGCCAGTTAAAATCATCCGGCAGGAGCAGGATGTCATTTTAAATTCTTGAAAAACGGTGCAACTTGTCTTTTTCGTCTTCTTCTTTCTTCTTCTTCTTCTTTTTTTTTTTTTTTTTTTTTTTTTTTTTTTTTTTTTTTTTTGAGATGGAGTTTTGCTCTTGTTGCCCAGGCTGGAGTGCAATGGCGCGATCTCGGCTCACAGCAACCTCTGTCTCCCGGGTGCAAGTGATTCTCCTGTCTCAGCCTCTCAAGTACCTGGGAGTACAGGCATGTACCACCACAGCCAGCTCATTTTTTTATTTTTTGTAGAGACGGTGTTTCTCCGTGTTAGTCAGGCTGGTTTCAAACTCCTGACCTCAGGTGATCCGCCCTGTCTCGGCCTCCCACCCAAAGTGCTGGAATTACAGGCAGGAATCACCTCACCTGGAGCTTTTTTTTTTTTTTTTGCAAGAAGATAGAGACCTACTAGCAAGAAAATAGGGAGGTCTAAAGGTGAGTGGAGAGGGACAATCAGATAAGGGTAATGGGAACAGAAAGAAACAAAGGAATCTAAGAGACCTATTTCTTTTTTTTTTTTTTTTTGAGACGGAGTTTCGCTCTTGTTACCCAGGCTGGAGTGCAATGGCGCGATCTCGGCTCACCGCAACCTCCACCTCCTGGGTTCAGGCAATTCTCCTGCCTCAGCCTCCTGAGTAGCTGGGATTACAGGCACACGCCACCATGCCCAGCTGATTTTTTTGTATTTTTAGTAGAGACGGGGTTTCACCATGTCGACCAGGATGGTCTCGAACTCTCGACCTCGTGATCCACCCGCCTCGGCCTCCCAAAGTGCTGGGATTACAGGCTTGAGCCACCGCGCCCGGCTCTAAGAGACCTATTTCAAAGGACAAATCAAAATGACTCTTGGCTGGGCGAAGTGGCTCATTCCTGTAATCCCAGCACTTTGGGAGGCAGAGGTGGGCAGATCACCTGAGGTCAAGAATTCGTCACCAGCCTGATCAATGTGTCAAAACCCCAACTCTACTAAAAATACAAAAAAAAAAAAAAAAAAAAAAAGTTAGCTGGGCATGGTGGTGGGCACCTGCAATCCAGCTACTGGGGGAATTTCTTGAACCTGGGAGATGGGAGGTTGCAGTGAGCTGAGATCACACCACTGCCCTCCAGCCTGGGTGACAGAGTGAGACTCCATTTCAAAAAAAAAAAAGACTCTCCTTCCTTCTCCCTTAGTATTCTGAAGAAAATCACACAGTCCCACAGATTGGGTTGGATAAGCACTCTCTTCCAATCCCCAGGAGCTATTTCAAACTTCCTCCTTTTTTTGCAAGTTCTTTTTTTTTTTTTTTTTTTTTTTTTGAGACGGAGTTTCGCTCTTGTTACCCAGGCTGAAGTGCAATGGCGCAATCTCGGCTCACCGCAACCTCCGCCTCCTGGGCTCAGGCAATTCTCCTGCCTCAGCCTCCTGAGTAGCTGGGATTACAGGCACGCGCCACCATGCCCAGCTAATGTTTTGTATTTTTAGTAGAGACGGGGTTTCACCATGTTGACCAGGATGGTCTCGATCTCTAGACCTCGTGATCCACCCGCCTCGGCCTCCCAAAGTGCTGGGATTACAGGCTTGAGCCACCGCGCCCGGCCAGGAAGTCTGTCTATTATCTTTTTGTCCCCAGCACTTAATCCTAATGCCTGACATATAGTGAGTAGAGGAAGAAATAAATGCATCCAAGATTTAAAAAAAACAAATATACTGTGACTCAGAAGGAAAAACAACAACAACAACAACAAAAACCCAAAACAAAAAAAGAGTAAAAGCTGTGAACTATCTCCAGCTGTGTCAGGCTGACTTGGCTGCTTTAAATCACACTAAACTTACTCTTCCTGAACTGATGTGAGAGTTCTGCTCCTAACCATGGTAAAACCTGAGCTAAAACAAACATAGGACTGTTCCATCCTGAATGCTTTTCCAAATAACTGAAGTTTATCCAATTAAATGCACAAATCTTCATTTTGCTTCAAAGTAGAAATTGCTCAAAAAAGTGCTATTCATTTCCTGTAATTACTCAGTGGAAAGAGCACCATTGGGAGCTGTTGAGACTTAGCTAGATTCATCTCTGGAGTATCGCTTTGGATAAACCACTTATCTCTGAGTCTGTCAGTGGTAAGTGGACAAACTAACGTCCTGCCTACCTCTTAGGATCAAATAAGATACTGTAGGTGAAATGTTTTGCAAACTCAAAAGTGTTTTGCACGTTTAAGATACCATCATTTGGCTGGGGTGCACAGTGACTCGCTCCTGTAATCTCAGGACTTTGGGAGACTGAGGCAGGAGGTCTCCTTGAGTCCAGGAGTTTGAGGCTGCAGTGAACTATGATTGAGCCACTGTACTCCAACCTGGGCAAGACAGCAAGACCCTGTCTCTTAAAAAAAAATTTTTTTTTCAGCTGGGTGCAGTAGCTCACACATATAATCTCAGCACTTTGGGAGACCAAGGTGGGTGGATCACAAGGTCAAGAGTTCAAGACCAGCCTGGCCAAGATGTTGAAACCCCTTCTCTACTAAAAATACAAATATTGTCCAGGTGCAGTGGTTCACACCTGTAATCCCAGCACCTTGGGAGGCCAAGAAGGGAGGATCACAAGGTCAGGAGATTGAGACCATCCTGGCCAACATGGTGAAAACCCATCTCTACTAAAAAAACAAAAAATTGAGGCTGGGCGCAGTGGCTCACGCCTGTAATCCAAGCACTTTGGAGGCCAAGGCGGGCGGATCACCTGAGGTCAGGAGTTCAAGACCAGCCTGACCAACATGGTGAAAGCCCTCTACTAAAAATACAAAAATTAGCTGGGCGTGGTGGTGGGCACCTATAATCCCAGCTACTTGGGTACTTGGGATGCTGAGACAGAAGCACTTGAACCCAGGAGGCAGAGGTCTCAGTAAGCCAAGATCAAGCCATTGCACTCTAGCCTGGGCAACAGAGTGAGACTCTGTTTAAAAAAAAAAAAAAAAAAAAAAAAGCACAAATTACAGGTGGGGTGCCATGGCTCACACCTGTAATCCCGGCACTTTGGGAGGCTAAGGGGAGAGGGTCACTTGAGCCCAGGAGTTGGAGGCTGCAGTGAGCTATGAGCATGCCACTCTACTCCAGCCTGGGCAACAGAGTGAGACCTGTTTTTTTTTTTTTTTTTTTTTACCAGAAACCAAAACTTTTATTCACATCATTTTGTTTCTTTTGCATTTTTTTTTTTTTTTTTTTGAGACAGTCTCACTCTGTTGTCAGGTTTCAGGGTGGAGGGCAGTGGCGTGAGCATGGCTCACTGCAACCTCTGCCTCCCGGGTTCAAGCAATGCTCTTGCCTCAGTCTCCAAAGTAGCTGGGACTCTTTTCTCAGCCAAATTTTGTTGAACATCTAACTCGTTCCCACTGAGCTAATTATTTCATTTCCTTGATGAAATACCTTAAGTGTCTCCTTACTACCTACAGGAAAAGTCTGTACTCTGGAGCAACTTTTTTTTCCTTTCTTTTTTTTTTTAGGCGCAGTTTTGCTCGTTGTCCGGGCTGGAGTGCAATGGCGCGATCTTGGCTCACTGCAATCTCCACCTCCTGAGTTCAAGCGATTCTCCTGCCTCAGCCTCCCGAGTTGCTGGGATTACTGGCATACACCACCATACCCTGCTAATTTTGTATTTTTAGTAGAGATGGAGATTCTCCATGTTGGTCAGGCTGATCTTCAACTCCAGACCTCAGGAGATCCACCTGCCTCAGCCTCCCAAAGTGCTGGGATTACAGGTGTGAGCCACTGAGCCCAGCCTGGAGCAACTTTTTTTCTCCCCAATTGTGAAGATTGTTTTTCATGGAGCAACTTTTTTTGTTGTTTTTGTTTGTTTGTTTTGTTTTTTCTTTTTCTTTTTCTTTTTGAGACGGAGTTTCGCTCTTATTACCCAGGCTGGAGTGCAATGGCGTGATCTTGGCTCACCGCAACCTCCACCTCCTGGGTTCAAGCAATTCTCCTGCCTCAGCCTCCTGAGTAGCTGGGACTACAGGCGTGCGCCACCATGCCCAGCTAATTTTTGTTTTTTTAGTAGAGACGGGGTTTCACCATGTTGACCAGGATGGTCTCGATCTGTTGACCTCGTGATCCACCCGCCTCGGCCTCCCAAAGTGCTGAGATTACAGGCATGAGCCACCGCGCGCAGCCTGTTTTGTTTTTTCTATAAGACGGGGTCTCACCATGTTGGTCAGGCTGGTCTTGAACTTCCAACCTCAGGTGATCCGCCGGCCTTGGCCTCCAAAGTGCTTGGATTACAGGCATGAGCCACCACACCTGGCCGGAGCAACTTTTTTAAAGCTTGCCATGATCTGATCTTTTTCCTTCTTCACTTATCTACACTCCAGACATAAATCGCCACTTCCTCAGAATGTCCTGTATTGTTTTTTTCCTGTATGTGCTTATGCTGTCCCCATTATCTGAGACTTCTTCCTCATCTCTGGCTACTAAGTAGTTGAATCTATCTTTCCAAGTCTACCTCTTCAGCCCTATCATAATTAAGCTTCTTTACTCTCATAATTCTTTTTTTTTTTTTGAGACGGAGTTTCGCTCTTGTTACCCAGGCTGGAATGCAATGGCGCGATCTCGGCTCACCGCAACCTCCGCCTCCTGAGTTCAGGCAATTCTCCTGCCTCAGCCTCCTGAGTAGCTGGGATTACAGGCACGCGCCACCATGCCCAGCTAATTTTTTGTATTTTTAGTAGAGACGGGGTTTCACCATGTTGACCAGGATGGTCTCGATCTCTTGACCTCGTGATCCACCCGCCTCGGCCTCCCAAAGTGCTGGAATTACAGGCGTGAGCCACCGTGCCCGGCCTACTCTCGTAATTGTTTAAATCTCTATTAAAGCTAATGGCATTGTTTGACTAGTATTACTGTTATTTATGCTTAAGCTTCTCTCCCTGGCCAGATTCCCTGTAAGATTCTTGATGGTCAGTATTTTTGTCTCATTCAACAACTATGACTTCCAGGATCGGTGCAGGTGGCTCATGCCTGTAATCTCCACACTTCGGGATGCCAAGATGGGAGTATTGATTGAGCCCAGAAGTTCAGCCTGGGCAACATAGTGAGACCCTCCTCTCTACAAAAAAAAAAAAAAAAAAAAGAAAAAGAAAAAGAAAAAGAAAGGCTTGGTGGTGTGCACCTCTGGTCCCAGCTACTTGGGAGGCTGGGGTAGGAAGATCGATTCCTGAGCCCAGGAGGTCGAGGCTGCAGTCAGCTGTGATGATGCCACTGCACTCCAGCCTGGGTGACAGAGCAAGACCCTATCCCAAAAACAAAGCAACAAACAAACAAAACCCAACTGTGGCTTCCGCTCATTTTTGTATCCCTTTAGCAGCTACAAAGCTCAATAGGCACTGCCAGGTGAGATGGCTCACACCTGAAATCCCAGCACTCTGGGAGGCCAAGGTGGGTGGAATCACCTGAGGTCAGGAGTTTGAGACCAGCCTGGCCAACATGGTGAAACCCCGTCTCTACTAAAAATAGAAAATTTAGCCGGGCGTAGTGGTATGCACCTGTAATTGCAGCTACTTGGAAGGCTGAGGCAGGAGAATTGCTTGAACCCAAGAGGCGGAGGTTGCAGTGAGCGGAGATCATGCCATTGCACTCTAGCCTGGGTGACAAGAGCAAAACTTCATCTCAAAAAAAAAAAAAGAAAAGAAAAAAGGCTGGGCTCAGTGGCTCACAGCTGTAGTGCTAGCACTTTGGGTGGCCAAGGCAGGTGGATTGCCTGAGCTCAGGAGTTCAAGACCAGCCTGGCCTACACAGTGAAACCCCGTCTCTACTAAAATACAAAAACTTAGCTGAGTGTGGTGGTGCGTGCCTCTAGTCCCAGCTATTCAGGAGGCTGGGACAGGAGAATCGCTTGAACTCGCGAGGCAGAAGTTGCAGTAAGCCAAGATCGCGCCATTGCACTCTAGCCTGGGCATGCGAGACTCCCTCTAAAAAAAAAAAAAACCCTCAGTAGTCTTGTTCCTCTAGGCTACTAGGCTAGTGATTCAGTGCTGTGCTGACACCTGCTGGTCACCTGTGGTTCAGCAGCCCTGGTCTCCACACCTTCCTCCCTTCAATATTAAGGGTTGTGGCAGTCTGTGCCTTTACCTGCCAGGCTCTGGAATAATATATTAAATACTTTCCCCAAAGCACCACCTTTCAATCTTCAGAACTTTTCCCCCTGACTCCCTACCCCAGAAATCTGGACTTTACATCCTTCCCAGTACTGTAGAAATATATAAGGACAGGATCTCCAGAAACTGGGCAGCAAGAAAAGAAAGAAGCAATTTGAGAGTGGAGGATGCAAATCCCTTTCCCCGCTTCAAAAACTCAGAGCTGCTTCGCACAGAATTCCACTCTTTTCTATCTTTGTCTGATTTCTAGGTTGCTCTTGGGCCATAGGCCTTTTTGGTGACAGTAGCGATGAACCGGAGGTTGAGCAGAGAGTAGGTAGGCGGGGCTCAAGGGGTGGGGCCAAGCCAAAGGGCTCTCACACTAAGTGAAGCTTCTCCATTCTGTCAGCTTTCCGGGAACATCCAAGGCAAGACTGGCATCCAGCACAGCAGGTGAGGGACTGGCAGTGACAGAAGGGCAGGCTTTGGGAGACATGGTGGCCGAGGAGTCTCCAGCTCTTTCAGTCTTCGATTTTCATATTGTGAATCTCTCGTTGGTACCATTCTTGGGTCCTTTGTAGAGCCTAGCTTAGTTCTTCTGGGGCCAAGGCAGCCTCAGAAAGACCTGGTTTGGGATGGGATGGGGTGGGGCAGGGCTGAGGGATGCAGGTGGATATGGGCGTGTGAGAAATGCAAGGAACTCTCAGGAGACACGAGATGGACAGATAAGGGCCAGAGGGAGAGCATGGCCAGGCCAGAGGATCACAAGGGAAGACCCAGACAAGAGAAAAAGGGAGACTGAAGCAGGGAGAGAGGGAGAGGCCAGCAGACCAACTGTGAGATGGCAGTGGAGATCTGGGTAACAGGAAGGCCACGGAGGAAGGAAGGCTCACATGGAGCAATCTCCTCTTCCGGCTTGGTGGTCCAGAAAGCCCCAAGGCGAGCTGGGAGCAAAGCAAGGTTCAGGTTTCCACTGGAAGGATTCAGCTGGGGAAGAAACCCCCTCAGTCCCACCTCCCCTGCCTCTTCAGACTCCCATTTTGGTTTGGGGGAGAGGGTGAGGCTGCTCCTCACTGCGGTCACAGCCACATCCTGCAGAGCAGGGGAGGGGGAAGTAAGAAGCAAAACAACCAGAAGCACAGGCGAAGACCATGGGGAGAGAAACCTGGACACACGGAGCCGACATGCCGCCCAGAGGGTCCTGAGCTCAGCGCAGCAGAACGCTCCGACTCTCGGGGCCGCCTGCCTTGAGGTGCTTGTTTCTCATGCTGCCTCAGTGTCCTTTAACCACACTGGGAGCGTTCCAGGGAAGGCGGGTTCTCTGGATTATTTGCTTTGAAGCTCATCTTTACCATTTACTAGTGACTTTGGCCAAATTGCTAAATTTCTCTTAGCTTCAGTTTTCTCATTGCAAAAACGGGGATACCTGCCTTAACCTTATAGAGGGTTGGGAAGACTAAGATGATTGACATAAAGCACTTGGCACATAGTAGGTTCTCAGTAAATGTTAGTTGTTATTCTTATTAGGATTCCTGGGATGTTTATGCTTCTTACTTCTTTAAAGGCAGTTCAGGACACTAGCTGCCACTTGGCTTGTGGGCCAAAACATGAGTTGATTTGAGCTTGGGTAAATTATTTAATGTAAGTCTCAGTTTGCTCAGCTGTAAAACAAGGATGGTAATATCTATACTACACAGACATCTGGCACAGAGTCAGTGTCCAAAAATGGTAGCTGTAAGGATTCTGTCAGGTGGCCAGGCGTGGTGGCTCACGCCTGGAATCCCAGCACTTTGGGAGGCCAAGGCGGGCAGATCATGAGGTTAGGAGTTTGAGACCATCCTGGCCAACATGGTGAAACCTCATCTCTATTTAAAAAAAAAAAAAAAAACAGGGCGCTGTAGCTCACACCTGTAATCCTAGCACTTTGGGAGGCCGAGGTGGGTGGATCACCTGAGGTCAGGAGTTCAAGACCTGCCTGGTCATCATGGTGAAACCCCATCTTAGGAAAAAAAAAAAAAAATTGGCTGGGCGCGGTGGCTCACGCCTGTAATCCCAGCACTTTGGGAGGCTGAGGCGGGTGGATCACGAGGTCAAGAGATCGAGACCATCCTGGTGAACATGGTGAAACCCCGTCTCTACTAAAAATACAAAAAATTAGCTGGGCATGGTGGCGCGTGCCTGTCATCCCAGCTACTCAGGAGGCTGAGGCAGGAGAATTGCCTGAACCCAGGAGGTGGAGGTTGCGGTGAGCCGAGATCGCGCCATTGCACTCCAGCCTGGGTAATGAGAGCGAAACTCCGTCTCAAAAAAAAAAAAAAATTAGCCAGGTGTGGTGGTGCACACCTGTAGTCCCAGCTATTTCGGAGGCAGAGGCAGGGAAATTGCTTGAACCTGGGAGGCGGAGGTTGCAATGAGCCGAGATTGTGCCACTGCTCTCCAGCCTGGTGACAGAGCAAGACTCCATCACAAAAAGAGAGAGAGAGACAGAGAGAGAGAGAGAGAGAGAGAGAGAGAGAGAGAGAGAGACAGAGAGACAGAGAGAGAGACAGAGAGAGAGAGAGAGCGAGACAGAGAGAGAGACAGACAGAGAGAGCGAGAAAGAGAGAGAGAGAGAATACCTATTTTCACTGCAGCAGCAACAGCCCACTTCCCCTTGAGATGGAGCTTGTGCTGGGCTAGCCCCCCATGTGCCCACATTCCTCCAGCTGTCGCCACTCCCCTGGGCCGTTTTGGAGTCAAGAGTTCCTACAGCAGTAAGGGGAAAAGCAGGAGCAAGGCATGCAGGACTGTGGGGTCCCGGGGGGCAGCGGGGAGGATGCCAAAGATGATGATGATGACATGGAAACTAAAGAAGCCACAGAAAGGGGAAAAGCCATTTCTCTCTTTCTAAGGAAGCCTGTGGCCTTTCTTCTAGTGACTGACCACACACCCCACTCTCCAGGACCCATGGAGACCTTCAGCTCAAAGAGTCTGGCACTGCAAGCAGAGAAGAAGCTGCTGAGTAAGATGGCGGGTCGGTCTGTGGCTCATCTCTTCATAGATGAGACAAGCAGTGAGGTGCTGGATGAGCTGTACCGTGTGTCCAAGGAGTACACGCACAGCCGGCCCCAGGCCCAGCGCGTTATCAAGGACCTGATCAAGGTGGCCGTCAAGGTGGCTGTGCTGCACCGCAATGGCTCCTTTGGCCCCGGCGAGCTGGCCGTGGCCACGCGCTTTCGCCAGAAGCTGCGGCAGGGTGCCATGACGGCGCTTAGCTTTGGCGAGGTGGACTTCACCTTCGAGGCTGCTGTTCTGGCCGGCCTGCTGACCGAGTGCCGGGATGCCCTGCTGGAGTTAGTGGAGCGCCACCTCACCCCCAAGTCACACGGCCGCATCCGCCACGTGTTCGATCACTTCTCCGACCCCGGCCTGCTCACGGCCCTCTACGGGCCTGACTTCACTCAGCACCTTGGCAAGATCTGTGACGGGCTGAGGAAGATGCTGGATGAGGGGAAGCTCTGAGAGCCCCGCACCTGCTGCATTCCACCGTGGCAAAACGGCTGACTGAGAAAACAGAGAACGGGCTTCCTAACCCCGCTCCTCCCGGACTAACGCTTTTCGGTCTTCAGGCTTCATTCCTTCCCCAGAGCGCTTCTGACTCTGAGAGCAGCCCGCCCCCAAACTGCGGGTGGAGAAGCAGCCACGCGAGGGGCGAGGCCTCTCTCCCACTCCAGCCCCAGGACAGGAAACAGAACCGCCTGAAAAAGGCGAAGTGAAACTTGGATCTGAAACAGGGAAGCCCCCTCCCATGTGAACCAAGGAAAGGAGGCGCAGGCCATGTAACCCCTCTGGGGACACTAAAGACAGAAGAGGGGAAGGTGGCCTTAGAGACAGAGCCGGGACAGATGCCAGAGGCGCTGCTGCCGTGAGGAGGAAGGGGCCAGGGCGAGGGAGCCTCTCACAGGGGAAATAAAACTACTAAAATATGCACAGGGCTCAGTGTTTAATCGCTCCAGCTTCTTACACCTTATAATCATCGCAGAAGAAAGGAGGTATATAAACACCACTTATCTCTCCTCTCATCATTTCCAAACAGGAGACTGAGGCAGATTTCCATTATTATTGAGGTTCCCTTGCCTACTTCTGTTTAAGAAACAAGCAAAACAACGGTACCATAGATCAGTGCTACAAATCGCAAAGAAATACGCAGTGAGGAGGAAGCACGGACAGAGGGGCTCTGGGCGGGGGGTCAGGGGACAAAGAGACTTCCACAACTGGCTTCCTCTTCCAACCCCAAGGAAAGCCTTCTTCCACCCGTTCCCCTGACCACAGGCTGAGAACAGGGCAGAGGGGTGAACTGGTAGGATGGAGCCTTCAGGTCCCCACAGTGCTGCTTTTTCTAAGAGTCAAGAGTTGTGAAAAAGTTACAGAGAATTGATTAGTCAAGACTGAGCCCGTTCAACAGGTATGGGGTACCAAAAAAAAAAAAAAAAAAACACACAACTCAGCCCAAATATATGACTTTGAGATTGGAGAAAAGGCCAGTAGTCATCCATTCTCTGTGGTGGGCGGGATCACTGATCGCCTCATCCTCAGTAACCGGTTTGGCTAACAAGGTGGGGAAGGTGGAGAACCAGCAGTCACTGGCTCATTATTCCTGGTTCTCCTCACCGCAGGGCTACAGAGATTCCATTTTTCAGCTCAGAGTGGGAAGGCATAAAATATAGCAAATAAATACTACTTCAATATAGCACCAAATAAATTATGTCACATAGTTGGAGACGAGGAAGAAGCTGAGGGGGAGTCTCTGCTTCCCTGTTCTAAGGCCAGGGAATGGTAAAAAGGATAGGAAAGGCAACAGGGATATAAAAAGAGCCAGCTGAGTCTAAAGGACTCAACTCTAGATTCAGCCCAAGAACTGGGAAAGGTCCAGTCCCCATTCCCTAATCTTGCCAATAAAACTGCCCCAGCCAAGGAATTTTTGGCAGACAAAGAGGCTGGGGAAGGTGGCTGGAGTGGAGGCAGGCAGGCTGGTAAGCCATGGTCTTGAGCCTCACCTCAGGCTCCTCTCCCCCTGAAGTTTCTCCTTGAACATCTTGCTTCTCTCAGTGATCAGAGTTTGAAGATCTCATCCTCCTGGTCCCGTAGCGTCCGGGTCCGAGAGGTACGGGTCAGCGGCACGGGACCCAGGACTGCGCGTTGCTGCATCCGAGGGGAGCTCAGGTGGGGACCTGCATCCTCCCCGGGTACCCTGCAGGGGAGGAAAGGAGGGAAAGAGTGACAGATCAAGGGAAGAGCCTGAGAGGTACATGGGCAGCTGTCTTCTCATACATAAGCTGGTTGCTCCAAAAGAGTCTCTATACCCTCTAGATCAGGCGTCCCCAAACTACAGCCCGTGGGCCACATGCGGCCCCCTGAGGTCATTTATCTGGCCCCCCACTGCACTTCAGGAAGGGGCACCTCTTTCATTGGTGGTCAGTGAGAGGAGCACAGTATGTGGCGGCCCTCCAACGGTCTGAGGGACAGCGAACTGGTCCCCTGTGTAAGAAGTTTGGGGATGCCTGCTCTAGATAAATCCTAACCAACCCTGCCGGGCGCGGTGGCTCAAGCCTGTAATCCCAGCACTTTGGGAGGCCGAGGCGGGTGGATCACAAGGTCAAGAGATCGAGACCATCCTGGTCAACATGGTGAAACCCCGTCTCTACTAAAAATACAAAAAAGTAGCTGGGCATGGTGGCATATGCCTGTAATCCAAGCTACTCAGGAGGCTGAGGCAGGATAATTGCCTGAACCCAGGAGGCGGAGGTTGCGGTGAGCCGAGATCGCGCCATTGCACTCCAGCCTGGGTAACAAGAGCGAAACTCCGTCTCAAAAAAAAAAAAAAAAAAAAAAAAATCCTAACCAACCCTAATGCTCCTTCGTGGCTGATCAGAGCAGTAAAAACAGTGAACTGTCTGACTCCGATAAGAACACAGAACCCGGTTTCCCACTGCCTCTGCCCATTCCGGCAGCCATCGCCTCTGCTCGCTATCTCCGGGCCACACGGGGAAACGGTATCACCTTGCCTCTGCTGGCACTCTGCTGACTTCTTGTGTTTGTGGTTAGGTAAGACTGGAAGAATGGAGGGGTCTAGGGAGGAACTTACAAGGAACCATTCAAGACTCACCCACTTGGCCCCTTCTTCAGCTTCTGCGCAGCAGCCTTCTTGGACAGGCTGATCTGTGAATCAAGCTTCTTAAGGAAATCAGAGGCAGAGAGGTCATGGCCAGGTGCCGGGAGGCCTTCGCCATTGGCACGTGCTGCTCCTGTCTCTTCTTTCTTCCTCGCAGTTGAGTGTGGCCAAACTTCATCGGTACTTGGGTGTACTTCTTCCTCTCCATCTTTCTCCTCCTCAGAATCCAAACCATTGAACAGGTCTCTGGGCTCTGTCAGGATGGGGATGTAGAGGGTTTTCTTCAGGAAGATGGAGTCGTTAGTGTAAAGGCGGTTTGCACGTTTAATCTGTTCCATCTTTAAAAAAAAAAAGTCACCAAAATTAAGGACAGTAATAATGATCAATCTTATATTGCATCTAGAGCTTTTTGAAGTGATTGTAGAGTCTTTGATTCCGTGACAACCGAGCTAAAGTACAAAGGGCTGATGTCATTTCTATTTTATAGATGAGTGATTTTCACACTTTCTGGTCTTGGGGCCCCCTTACATTTAAAAAAATTATTATGCAGGCCGGGCATGATAGCTTACGCCTGTAATCCTAGCACTTTGGGAGACTGAGGCGGGTGGATCACAAGGTCAGGAGTTTGAGACCAGCCTGGCCAACACAGTGAAACCCCATCTCTACTAAAAATACAAAAATTAGCTGGACATGGTGATGGGTGCCTGTAGTCCCATCTACTTGGGAGTCTGCGGTAGGAGAATTGTTTGAATCCGGAAGGCGGAGGTTGTGCTGAGCTGAGATCATGCCACTGTATTCCAGCCTGGGCAACAGAGTGAGACTCCGCCTTGAAAAAAAAAATTATTGTGCAAGCTAGGCGCAATGTCTGATGCCTGTAATCCCAGCTACTCAGGAGACTGAGGCGGGAGGATTCCTTGAGCCCAGGAATTAGAGTCCAGCTTCAGCAACATAGTGAGACACCATTTCTAAAAATAATAAATAAATAAATAAAAATGAGGGAACTGAGGCTCAGAGAGGTTAAACTACTTGCCTAAAATTATCCAGCAAGTTAATGACACAGCTAGAATGTCAGTCCACTGCTTCTGGGAATGCTTTTCACACTATACTATTTTTTTTTTTTGAGACAGAGTTTCACTCATGTTGCCCAGGCTGGAGGGCAATGGAGATCTCAGCTCTCTGCAATTTCCACCTCCTGGGTTCAAGCAATTCTCCTGCCTCAGTCTCCCAAGTAGCTGGGATTACAAGCATGTGTCACCACACCCAGCTAATTTTGTATTTTTAGAGATGGGGTTTCACTATGTTAGTCAGGCTGGTCTCAAACTCCTGACCTCCGGTAATCCGCCCACTTTGGCCTCCCAAAATGCTGGGATTACAGGTATGAGCCACTGTGCCCAGCCCACACTATACTATTAACAGTTTCATTAATAATTTTTTTTTTTTTTTGAGATGGAGGCTCGCTCCTGTCCCACAGGCTGGAGTACAGTGGCACGATCTTGGCTTACTGCAACCTCCACCTCCTGGGTTCAAGTGATTCTCCTTCCTCAGCCTCCCAAGTAGCTGGGATTACAGACGTGAGCCACCATGCCCGGATAACTGTTGCATTTTTAGTAGAGACGGGGTCTTGCCATGTTGGTCAGGATCAAACTCCTGCTCTCAGGTGATCCACCTGCCTCAGCCTCCCAAAGTGCTAGGATTACAGGTGTGAGCAACCACACCTGGCCTCATTAATAAATATTTATTTTGACCTATTTATTCATCACTGGACATACTTACTGGCCTCACCATCTATCTGCCTAGCCTCCTAAGGTGGAAACATCCGTGTCATCCTTAACTAATACTTTTCTTCCATCACTTTACCAAGTGGTCAACAAAACTGCTTCAAAAATCTCTCTCACATCTGCTCTTATCTTCAGGTCTACTGCCAAACATTTAAAATAGACCCTTAGTACTTCTCATTTGAAGTTATTGCAATGGTTTAACTGGCCTTCCTTGCTCTATTTCTTCTTCTTCTTTTTTTTTTTTTTGAGACGGAGTTTCGCTCTTGTTACCCAGGCTGGAGTGCAATGGCACAATCTCGGCTCATCGCAACCTTCGCCTCCTATGTTCAGGCAATTCTCCTGCCTCAGCCTCCCGAGTAGCTGGGATTACAGGCACGCGCCACCATGCCCAGCTAATTTTTTGTATTTTTAGTAGAGACGGGGTTTCACCATGTTGACCAGGATGGTCTCGATCTCTTGACCTCGTGATTCATCCGCCTCAACCTCCCAAAGTGCTGGGATTACAGGCGTGAGCCACCACGCCTGGCTTTTTTTTTTTTTCTTTTTTCTTTTTTTTTTTTTTTAAGACGGGCTTTCATTATTCTTGTTTTTCAGGCTGGAGTGCTGTGGCGCGATCTTGGCTCTCACCACAACCTCCACCTCCCAGGCTCAGGTGATTTGCCAGCCTCAGCCTCCCAAGTAGCTAGGATGGCCCAGCTAATTTTGTATTTTTAGTAGAGATGGGGTTTTTCCATGTTGGTCAGGCTGGTCTTGAACTCCCGACCTCAAGTGATTTGCCTGCTTTGGCCTCCCAAAGTGCTGGGGTTACAAGCCTGAGCCACTGCGCCTGGCCCCTCATTCTAATTCTACTCATCCTTCTCTTGGCATCTATTTTTCTGAAAAAATAAATCTGATTAACCCACTACCCTGCTTCTAAATCCCCTATGCCTCCTCATTGGCTAAAAGATAAAAACCAAATTAGCATTCAAGGGCTTTCTCAATCCGGCTCTCAAAGGAAATGTCTAGATTAATATCCCTCTGCCACCTATACATTTTGCTATCCTGAATTTTTAATTTTTCTTTGAACATTCCATGATCTTTTTCACACTTTATTCATGCTGTTACTTCTGCCTGAAATGGTCCCGTCCCACCCCCCACCCACCACCACTATCCCATTCTCTGCTTAGAAAACGTCTATTCATCAACTATCAGCCCCTTTGTGCTACCTTCTTCAGGGCTCCCAATGCATACTGTAAATATCGCTGTAATAATACATACCCTACTATATTATTCATCTCTTTAAATATTTGCTTTGCCTAAACCCTATGAGTCCTTTAAGGGCAAAGATTGTAACTTGCTGTTTCTGTATCCCCAGGCAGTGGCTAGCATCCTACAGACCTTGACACATAGCAGGGACTCATTAATGCTTTATAAAAAATTATTAATTATAATAGAGATAATGAAATATAGAAACTACAGATATAGTACATTAGTTCTTTCTTTTCTTTCTTTCCTTTCTTGTCCTTCCTTCCTTCTTTCTTTCCCTTTCTTTCTCTCTCTCTCTTTCTTTCTTTTCTTTCTGTCACCCAGGCTGGAGTACAGTGGTACGACCTCAGCTCACTGCAACCTCTGCCTCCTGGGCTTCACTGATCCTCTGCTTCAGCCTCCCCAATACGTGGGATTACAGGCGTATGCCACCACACTGAGCTAATGTTTGCATTTTATTTGTAGAGATGGGGTTTCACCATGTTGCCCAGCTTGTCCTGTATTCCTGAGCTCAAGCGATCCACCCACCTCAGCCTCGCAAACTGCTGGGATTACAGGCACGCGCCACCACACCTGGCCTACCCCAGCTGCTTTCCAACTAAAACTTAATCTTTTCTGATTTCCTGTCCTTCTTTTTTTTTTTTAACGGAGTCTTGCTCTGTTGTCCAGGCTGGAATGCTGGAGTGTAGTGATGTGATCTTAGCTCATTACAACCTCCACCTCCCGGGTTCAAGCAATTCTCCTGCCTCAGCCTGCTGAGTAGCTGGGATTACAGGCAAGCACCACTACACCCCGCTGATTTTTGTATTTTTAGTTGAGACGGGGTTTCACCATGTTGGCCAGACTGGTCTTATACTCATAACCTTAGGTGATCTGCCTGTCTCGGCCTCCCAAAGTGCTGGAATTACAGGGGTGAGTAACCGTGCCCAGCCCCTATTCTTTGTTAATACCTTTACAAACTCACCACATTCTGTCACTTGTAATCATTATCTGTGTCCCTGTCCATTTCTCATTAGGCCATACATTACAGAGGACAGCAACCATATAGTTTATTTAAGTTTCTGTCTGCCAGGAAAGTTACCACAGTGCTTTAAATACAGCACGCATACAAATGTTGGCTAAATTCAACATTTGTTTGTGTGAAATTGAACAAGAAAATAGGGGAGGGGGTAGGGAAAGTAACCTCATCAACTTTAACGATGTACATTTTTACATCTATCAAATGTTCCCCATGCATGACCTGATATACTTGGTGTAGAGAGTACCTGTTTTGCACCAAGGAAGCCGCCTTATTGGAAAGAAGACAGAGGAGGAACCAAGATCAAGGAGAGGTAGGCACTTTAGGAACTGAGAATTAAAAATCAGCTCTCCATTATTTGCTATAAATGTTTAATCACTCTCAAGGTAAAATTTTCTGTGTGGCCTGTAATCCCAACACTTTGGGAGGCTGAGGCAGGTGGATCATGAAGTCAGGAGTTCAAGACCAGCCTGGCCGACATAGTGAAACCCTGCCTCTACTAAAAATACAAAAATTAGCCAGGTGTGGCAGCAGGCGCCTGTATGCAATCCCAGCTTCTTGGGAGGCTGAGGCTGAGAATTACTTGAACCCGGGAGGCGGAGGTTACAGTGAGCCGAGATCCGCCACACTTCAGGCTGGAAGACAGAGCGAAACTCCGTCTCAAAAAAAAAAAGAAAAAAGAAAAAAAAATGTTTCTGTGTGGTTAATAGGGTCAGATAGACCTGTTTGAATCCCAAACCTGACACTCATTATTTGACTTTAGTCAAACTGGTTAACCAATCCAAGGCTCAGTTTCTTCATCTGCCAAAAGGGAACAATAAATGTATACTTGATAGGGATGTGAGGGTGAAATGAGCTAATGTATGTGAAGCCCCCAGCACAGTGTCTGGCATACGAAAATTGGAGCTGTTCCTTTCCATTGGAATAGTAGGACAGGACTTGTCCCCACCGGGCAGTGCCACGCTGCGATGGGAACACAAAGACAAACGCAGAACAGCGTGTAACACATTAGGAACATTTCAGGGGAGTTCACCTAGAAGGGCCACTACGTTCTTCTCAGGACTAAGTCCCTCCTGACTGTTGTCTACACCCCAATCCTGGAAAACTCACCGTCACCCCATATTTGAGTGCTAGTCCAGCCAGGGTGTCTCCAGGCTCCAAGTGATGCTCCAGGCGTCTCTCCCTCACTGGGGAGCAGGCTGATTGCACCAGGCTTCCATATGAACGAGCCCGGCTCCCTTGAAGAAGTCCTGACCCCCCTGGGGGGGGCTGTCTAGACGGGGAAGCCATCTCTTCACCCTGCCGACAGCTAGGGTTGCAACTGGCGGAGGCCCGGCCGAGACTGAGGGTGACAGGCCTTAAGTCTGGGAATGGATATTCAGGGGATTCCTCTCCCCTTCTCTCTTCCCCTGTGTCCCCGCCTCCCCGGCACTCCGCCACCTGCCCCCTCCCGGCTTCTCCTCCCTCCAAGCTTGTTATCCACGAATCTGTCCCTTGGTTGAGTATTCGGTCCCTCCCTGAATCTCTCCCCTAAGCACCTCACCGACTTTGAACTCCCCCACAACCCCTCGCTACATTGACCTCTGACCTTTGAACTCTAGAAATAATCCTCAACACTCTTTCCTCAGTTTGCCCCCAAGGCCGGTAGCCTGGCCTCAGGGGGCTCCCACATCCCGGGTCTGCCCGGTCCCGGGGTTCGTCTGCTAGGGTCAGAAACAAATCAGGCCCACCCCAGGGGAACTGTCGCCGCAGACGAAGAGCGTGAAGATTGCGAGAGTTTGTAGTACACCTTCCACGCATCAGATAGGTCACACCCTCACATTTCGGCTCCACATCTAGCTTCTTGTCCCTCGAAACGCCGCAGATCCGCCAAGATGCGAGGGCCTGGATCCAGCTGAGCGGCAAGCTCTTTGAGAAAAGACTTCATTTCCCAAAAGGCTCCGCGGCTGCGGTGTCGCAGGGCACCATGGGAAATGCAGTTCCCTCCGTGCACCAGAGAGTAGATTTCCGGATCGCGCAATGCATGCGTGGAAGTGCGTCCCCGGAAGTACGGAAGCCGACAGGAAGAGACTGAAAACAGAGAAAGAGTTGTCCCACTCTTGCTACGGTGGCCTGGAGGAGTTGAGAAACAGGAACAAGAGAATTTATCATTTCTGGAACTCACAGTCGTGATGTCTTTCAAGAGGGAAGGAGACGATTGGAGTCAACTCAATGTGCTCAAAGTAAGCGTGAGCCGAGAGGATCTAGAGCAGCTTCAGTCGCTCTCTGAAGGTTGGGAAGGAGCTTTTTTTCGTTGCTCTGGCAGCAGCTCGGGGGTGCAGGAGAGAGCCAGGCGGCTTAGAGCTGGATAGTGACACCTTTTTCGGTCTATGATCGCTGTTCTCCCCAGGGTCCTTATTCCATTTGACTCCTCATTTCTCTCATTTCACTTCCATCCGTCTCTTTTATCTGCTGATGCCGTGCGAATTTCTTCCCCTTCTCCCTGCAGAAAAGAAGAGTCGGGGATCTGCTAGCCAGTTACATCCCAGAGGATGAGGCGCTGATGCTTCGGGATGGACGGTAAGAGCGAGGAGTGGCCCAGGCCTGAGGGTTCTATGGTTAGAGGCTCCACAAACTTTTTTTTTTTTTTTTTTTCCTTTGAGATGGAGGTCTCGCTGTGTTGCCCAGGCTGTCCTCAAACTCTAGAGCTCAAGTGATCTTGCTTCCTCAGCGTCGCGAGTAGCTGGGATTACAGGCGGGCGTCACCATGCCCGGCTTCAACAAACTTTTGTTATTAATCAGGACAGCAGCAGTATCTAGGATTCCTTGGCGGGAAGCAAGGATCGGAGGAAGAGGGGATTGGGTGACCTGGAGTTGGGCTTTGGAAAGGACTGCTAGGACAGGGTGGGACTTACTGTGAGGACTGGCCCAACCCTCCTCCCCTGGACCCCTTATCCTCTTCTCTCCCCCCCGCTCAGTTTTGCTTGTGCCATCTGCCCCCATCGACCAGTCCTGGACACCCTGGCTATGCTGACTGCCCACCGAGCAGGCAAGAAACATCTATCCAGTAAGTTTGGGGAAACTCAGGGTATGGGGAATAAACCCTCGAAATTTCTGCACACCACTCTTGGTGTTATGCTTTTAATCTTGTTTCCCTTTCTCCTCAGGCTTGCAGCTTTTCTATGGCAAGAAGCAGCCGGGAAAGGAGAGGAAGCAGAATCCAAGACATCAGAATGAATTGAGGAGGGAAGAAACCAAAGCGGAGGTATTGAGAGAATGGAGACTGTATTCTAGTCAAGACCCTGCTGCACACACCAGGCTGAAAGGGAAGAGGGCTGAAGCCTCTGACTCTGTCTCCCATCTCCTTATCAGGCTCCTCTGCTAACCCAGACACGACTTATCACCCAGAGTGCTCTGCACAGAGCCCCCAACTATAACAGTTGCTGCCGCCGGAAGTACAGGTATGGGAGGGGAAAGCCAGAGGTCGGAAGGCTCAGAAGGAGACAGTTGCCTCTAAGAGTTCTCCAATGTGTATTCTAAGGAACACTGGTGTTCGGGAGATGTTACTTAGTGTTTCAAGAAAAGGAGAATTTTGGCAAGGCACAGTGGCTCACGCCTGTTATGCCAGCGCTTTGGGAGGCCGAGGCAGGCGGATCACTTGAGGTCAGGAGTTCAAGACCAGCCTGGCCAACATGGTGAAACCCTAACTCTACCAAAAATGTAAAAAATTAGCTGGGTGTGTGACGTGTGCCTGTAATCCCCAGCTACTCGGGAGGCTGAGACAGGAGAATCGCTTGAACCCAGGAGGAACAGGTTGCAGTGAGCCGAGATCATGCCACTTCACTCCAGCCTGGGTGACAGAGTGAGACTCAGTCTTAAAAAAAAGAAAAAAAAAAAAAAAAAAAAGGCAGGGGCTGGGTATGGTGGCTCTTGCCTGTAATCCCAGCACTTTGGGAGGCTGAGGTGGGTGGATCACGAGGTCAGGAGAGATCCAAGACCATCCTGGCTAACATGATATAGCCCTGTCTCTACTAAAAATACAGAAAATTAGCCAGGCATGGTGGCAGGCACCTGTAGTCCCAGCTACTCAGGAGGGTAAGAGAGGAGAATTGCCTGAACCTGTCGGGAGGGTGAGAGAGGAGAATTGCCTGAACCTGTCGGGAGGGTGAGAGAGGAGAATTGCTTGAACCCAGGAGGTGGAGGTTGCAGTGAGCTGAGATCATGCCACTGCACTCCAGCCTGGGTGACAGAGTAAGACTCGAAAGAAAGAAAGAGTCGGGCGCCGGGCGCGGTGGCTCAAGCCTGTAATCCCAGCACTTTGGGAGGCCGAGGCGGGTAGATCACGAGGTCAAGAGATCGAGACCATCCTGGTCAACGTGGTGAAACCCCATCTCTACTAAAAGTGCAAAAAATTAGCTGGGCATGGTGGCACGTGCCTGTAATCCCAGCTACTCAGGAGGCTGAGGTAGGAGAATTGCCTGAGCCCAGGAGGCGGAGGTTGCGGTGAGCCGAGATCGTGCCATTGCACTCCAGCCTAGGTAACAAGGGCGAAACTCCGTCTCAAAAAAAAAAAAAAAGAAAGAAAGAAAGAAGGAGTCGGGTGGGGGGAGAGAGGATGTGATTTTTTTTTTTTTTTTTTTTTTTTGAGATAGAGTCTCACTCTGGAGTGCAGTGGCATAGTCTTGGCTCACTGCAAGCTCCATCACCTGGGTTCAAGTGATTCTCCTGCCTCAACCTCCAGAGTAGCTGGAATTACATACAGGTGCTTGCCACCACACCCGGCTAATTTTCTGTATTTTTAGTAGAGACGGGGTTTCACCATCTTGACCAGGATGGTCTCGAACTCTCGACCTTGTGATCTGCCTGCCTCGGCTTCCCAAAGTGCTGGGATTACAGGCGTGTGCCACCGTGCCCAGCCGAATTTTGTGATTTTTAAATAAAGTTTGGGAAATGGCACTTTGTAATTCTACTTGAAGAATAGTAACAGTATATTTTAAGAGCTATACAAAGTCTTATTTTTATTTATTTATTTATTTAGAAATGGAGTCTTGCTCTGTTGCCTGGGCTGGAGTGTAGTGGCCCGGTCTCGGCTCACTGCAACCTCTGCCTCCTGGGTTTAAGCAATTCTCCTCCTTTAGCCTCCCAAGTAGCTGGGACCATGTGCGTGCCACCATGCCAAGCCAATTTTTTGTATTTTTAGTAGAGGCGGGGTTTCACCATATTAGCCAGGATGGTCTCAATATCCTGACCTCATGATCGGCCCTCCTCAGCCTCTCAAAGGGCTGGGATTACAGGCGTGAGCCCCCTTGACCAGGCCAAAGTCGTAAGATTTAAAAAACTTTAGGGCGAATCACCCGAGTTCAGGAGTTTGAGACCAGCCTAACCAACATGGAGAAACCCCATCTCTATTAAAAATACAAAATTAGCTGGGCATGGTGGCGCATAGCTGTAATCTCAGCGACTCAGGAGGCTGAGGCAGAAGAATCGCTTGAACCCAGGAGGCGGAGTTTGCGAAGAGCTGAGATTGCACCATTGAACTCCAGCCTGGGCAATAAGAGCAAAACACTTATCTCAAAAAAAAAAAAAAAAAAAAAAAAAACCTAAAAATATTTATGCTAGCCTTTCTCAAATTCATGATTCTAAAATCCTTTGTATGCAGAACTTATTAATATATCTTGAGAAATATAGTTATACAGTTTGAGAAGCACTGTTTTAAGCGGTTGGGAGTCATAGGAGAGTTGGCCCTTTCAGCCTTACTGCTTTTACAGACTATTCTTCTCTACCTAGACCAGAAGCCCCTGGTCCCTCTGTCTCCCTTTCCCCTATGCCACCCTCAGAGGTCGAACTCCAGAGTGGGAAGATCAGTAGGGAACTCGAGCCTGGGGCTGGCCCGCAGGCAGAGGAGTCAGCAACTGTCTCAGCCCCTGCACCTGTGAGCCCCACAAGAAGACGAGCCCTGAACCATTATCTCACCCTTCGAAGGTGAGTGTGCCTAATCAGTTTCCTCAGATTTTCTTTTCTCTCTGACCCTCCATTTTTCAAAGCTATTTCACTGAATTTTTCTTATTTTTGATCTTTTTTTTTTTTTTTTACTTCTATTTTTGTTTTTTATCTTTGGTTCCATTTTGTTTTAGCCACCCAACTTACATGACTCTCAGTTTTTTCTCACCACTGACTTTTTTTTTGCTGGAGACAGGGTTTCACCATGTTGGTCAGGCCGGTCAAACTCCTGACCTCAGGTGAGCCACCCGCCTCAGCCTCCCAAAGGGCTGGGATTACAGGTGCGAGCTCACCGCTGACTTCTTAATGAGCCTCTTTCCTGATCAATGCCATTTTCTCTGATGTTTTCAGCTCTGGATGGATCCCAGATGGACGAGGTCGATGGGTAAAAGATGAGAATGTTGAGTTTGACTCTGATGAGGAGGAACCACCTGATTTCCCCTTGGACTGACACCCTTTTCCCATTCATTCACAAATAAACTGCAATGGGTCCTGAGAACTTAATTTTCCTCAAGTCTGGTTTCTTGTCAGATCTCAGGATTTCTGATCTGTTCATTCTCATTCCAGCTCTTCCTTTCTCTTGCAATGTACACAGCTCCCCATACTTCTAACCCCTCCCCCATCTTCTACCAAAGCCATGCCAAGCGTCAGCTGCATCAGCCCGGTGCCCTATTAATAAGACTGTCTAAAACAGGTCTTTGCCCTTCATGTTTTCTGCCTCCTTCTCCACTGCCACTTAAAGTCCCTTCCTCTTCAAATCACATGAGGACTGTGGGTAGGTTCCGGGGGCACCTGGCCACATCTGGAAACAGGGCTGAGGCTAAGTACCCTGAGAAAGTAGAAGAGTCTAAAGGCATTGGCAAGGTTATGGGGAACACCAAGGGAGGGAGCTCCCCCACCTCCTACTGGTAACCTGAACCTCCCTGCCTGCTGATCCCCAGAGTATAAATAATCCCCTGGTGAATTGGCAGTAACCCTGGGGGGTTAGCGCCAAGATTCCCACCGAAAGCCCAAGGAAGGAGGCAGGCAAAATGGACAGAGGGCTTTTATTTACAGGCAAGGAGGGCAGATGAGGATTTAAGTGTCCAGTGCTCCCAGCTCCGGTTGGTAAAGGGAAATGCAGTGTTATCTCTTCTTTTGCTGTCGACCTGTAAAGGAGGAAGATTAAACCTAAGTGTTTGTTCCAGCTCCTGCTTTCTGCGAAGACACTCTTCTCCTTTCCAGTCCCTTAGCCAAACTTACAAATTGGTAGTATCTTAGGCCACCTTACAGGCCCATCCCACATAAACAAAACAAACCAAACCACACCGCAAATAAAATGATGATACCTCTAAACAAGTATTCTTTTTTTTTTTTTTTTTTTTTTTTTTTTAATGAGACGGAGTTTCGCTCTTGTTACCCAGGCTGGAGTGCAATGGCGCGATCTCGGCTCACCGCAACCTCCGCCTCCTGGGTTCAGGCAATTCTCCTGCCTCAGCCTCCTGAGTAGCTGGGATTACAGGCACGTGCCACCATGGCCAGCTAATTTTTTGTATTTTTAGTAGAGACGGGGTTTCACCATGTTGACCAGGATGGTCTCAATCTCTCAACCTCATGATCCACCCGCCTCAGCCTCCCAAAGTGCTGGGATTACAGGCTTGAGCCACCGCACCCGGCCCCAAGTATTCTTATCTCTAGCATTCTTTCTGCCTCTCTACTGGTCTATGTTTGAGGCAGGTGGAGTTTTCTGTCTCCTTTCTGATCACCATTGAGATTTGAACTTCTCATGTGAATACCTCTTTGGAAGCACCCCGAGCTGTTAGTCATCAGGGCTGCTTTCAGGAGGACCCGCCCATTTCTGCATTTCCCCGCCCACCCCACACATGGTGTGTGCAGTTACTCACGTAGTTCATTGTTTCGGGTCATGGCCTGGGCTGCCCGAGCGCGTGGCCCCTGCTGCGTAAAGTGGTAGCCGAAGCGGACAATGGAGGGACACTGCTCTAGCACGGTGGCCATTTCCATCTCCACCGCATCACCCGGCCACTGGCGCTGGGGGAGGGACAGGCAAAAGCTCATGGTCACCCTCTCTGGGCTGTTTACCATCCCAGACCATAGATCCCTTCGGGAAGTCAAAGAGGCTTGTTTCTCCACAGTAGGTGATGAGAGATGCTGACTTGGCTTTCCTCGTAGAAACAACGAAGAGGAGAATTCAAACAAGATTTAAAAAGATACCTGGCTCAGTGGCCGGCTCAGGGAGGAAACTCAGTAACACTGAATGCTAACATCAGGGAAGGGAATACTGACCTGATTGTCTACACGGAGCTCAGTGAGTGTGGCATTTTCCCGAACTGCCTTCAGCACAGCCATGAGTCCTGTGCTGCTAATGAAGTTGGATTCGATGTTTAGGCTCTGGAGGCTACGATTCTCACGCAACATGTCAGCCACTGCCTGAGTAGTAGGGACTTGGGTTAGGATTAGGGAACAGTTTCACAGATGACTGAGGAGAGAGAGAACAGGAGCAAGAGGGAAACACAAACTCTGAGAAGAGTCCTTGAGGAGCTGTAAATGGGGCTAGAGGGACACAGAAAGCAAGGGGGATAGCAGTGGAAAGTAGGGAGATTAATGTGCTGTTAAGAGAGATGGGCTGGTAGAGAGGTTGAGAGCTAGGAGCCATGGCACTGAGGGTAGGAGTCCCCATGAGGGCTGCCCTAAGAAGGCTGATGAGAATAGTACTCCCTAGTAAAACCCTTCATGACAGCCCTGCAAGGGGTGCCTGGGAGATGTGGGGAGAGGGCTGGGGATGCCAACTAGCCTTACATTGGCGATGGGGTCACCACTCCTCGTGGCTACCAGGCTGAAGCTCCGCACATAGGTATTTGTCTTCATTGCCTCACACAGCTCACTTAGCATGGCTATTGGGATGTCCTACCAGAGCGGAATAGGAGATGGTGGGTGAAGGGGCTCTCGGGTGTCAGCAGGTATCTGGCGTTATGGTTTGGAGGACGGGAGTCAAATACCTGTATATTGTTCAGGTTCACCTCCTCCAGCTCCTTGTCATTGCTTCGGACCCTCTTTAGCATCTCCTCAATGTTTGTGGGATTTGGGGGTTCATCCGGCACTGGCTTATACTTGTCAGGCTGTACCACACCTAGTGAGTGAGAGCATCAGGGGAACCCCAACATATTCCCCGCAATCTCCTCCCCATTGGTTTTCTTTTCTTTTTTTCTTTCTTTTGAGATGGAGTCTTGCTCCATCCACCCAGGCTGGACTGCAGTGGCACAATCTCAGCTCACAACAGCTTCAACCTCTCAGGTTCAACCAATTCTCATGCCTCAGCCTCCCAAGTATAATATCTGGGATTACAGGCATGCACCTGACTAAGTTTTGTATTTTAGTAGAGAAAGGGTTTCACCATATTAGCCAGGCTGGTTTTGAACTCCTGATCTCAAGTGATCCACCCGCCTCAGCCTCCCTAAATGCTGAGATGACAGACATAAGCCACCATGCCTGGCACCCCACTGGTTTTCTTATCACTCATGCAGCATGTACTCTCCCAGAATTATCTGTTTCACCCTTTTCTACCTTCTCCCAGACACTAGGACTACCTGCCCAGAGCCCTGAGGACCATGCTCCCCAAAAACACTCACTGCTAATGCCTTCAGTGTTGCAGATTTCTCCGCTGCAGAGGGCATCATAGTATTGCTTGTTGCTCATCAGTGTGTACATGTCCAGAATTGCTGGAGAGGGCAAGCAGAGGGGTCACAGGAAGTGAAAAGGGACCTGTTCCAAGCCTGCCTCCTACCTCATTCTGAATCTGCATTTTTAAAGCCTGACTACTTACTTACACTTTTCCAAAGAAGTTCCTCAACCTCTCTTAGCCCCAGGGGTCCTTTCCATAAACTTCTTAAGGCTGTAGTTCCTAAAACATTGAGAAAGGACTAAGGGAAAGTCCCTTATGAGCCACTAGAGGGTAAGGAAGTCTGCAGAGACTCCCTCCTGCTTTCAGCCAGGATGGTTCCACTTTTTTTGCTTTTTGAGATGGAGTCTCGCTCTGTCGGCCAGGCTGGAGGGCAGTGGTGTGACTTTGGCTCACTCCAACCTCCGCCTCCTGGGTTCAAGCAATTCTCCTGCAACAGCCTCCTGAGTAGTTGGGACTACAGGCGCCTGCCACCATGCCCAGCTAATTTTTTGTATTTTAGTAGAGACGGGGTTTCACTGTGTTTCCCAGGCTGGTCTCAAACTCCTGACCTCAGGCAATCCACCCACCTCGGCCTCCGAAAGTGCTGGAGTTTCAAGCGTGAGCCACTGCGCCCAACCCAACGGTTCCACTTTTATTTGCTCTTACGATCCCTCTAAAATTGCTTTTGAGTGCTATTAAATTTAAAAATGAATAAACGTGTGCACAAATAAAAGCTTGAAACCACTGCTTGAGGCTTTCTGAAGACATGCATGCATTCCGGTTGAGGGCTTTCCTCACTAGTCCCATGTCATGGCTAGGATCCACCCCTGATCCTCCCATCCTCAACTTCCCACAGCTGCCCACCTGCAATGTCACACATCTCAGCATCTGTGGCATTTGCCAGTGCCGCCTCCAGCTCGGGCTCCAGGGTGATCTGCTCCTCTGCTGGAATTTCCCTCTTGGGCTGAATATAGGGTTTCCCTGATGGGGAGATGAAGGATGGTTCAGGTAGAAGTAATGTCTCCCAAGATCCTGGCCTCTAGGTTCCTTTTCTTCTTCAGGAGGTAGAATGCTGGGTCACAAGGGGACACTGGAAAGCCTGAATCCTCTATAAGCTTAGTACTCCTGAGTTCCCTGATCTCTCAAGAACTGAAGAGTGCAAGCTGCCATTTAAGTGTCAGGGCCTCTGAGTCCCTAGGCAGCTAGGAGCTGGAAGGTGAGAGGGAATCTGGAGGGGGGACATGTGAGAGACAGCACAGCCACTTGGGTTCTACCAGGCATGGATGTCAGGGTCCTCATACCCTTCTTCTCGCCTGTGAAGGGCACCAAGTCATCACGCTCTTTGACTTCTAGTGCCTGCTGCTCCAAGTACTGCAAAAGGGCATCTCGGTCCAGTGGCCCCGTTGGGCTCTTCTTTGTCTGGTCACGTTGTCTTAGTCCAGCTGGCAGGAGCATGTTCTTAGGGATGAGTTTTGGGGAGCAAGTCAGACCTCCCCTCTGACCTAGGCACTGCAAGGGCTCCCTAAAACATCTCTAGACACCTTTCCCCTGGCCTTCTTAGGACTGTAGGTCCTGTAGCAAACCCTATTCTCAGCCACCCAGAGCCCAACACCCTTCCCAAATGCCTGGGATGGCCCCTGGTTCCCTGTGCTGGAGGCCCTACCTCAGGGTCCATCTCCTGCAGCTCGCAGTCCAGCTGCTCTAGCTCCTCAGGGCTCAAGGTCCTTAGGATCTCATCTTCATCTATGTCTCTGTATTTCTCCAGTTCCTTCTGATATGATGACATGGTGGCCCTCACCCCCTCCCCACTGTGTGGCACTCACAGAGCCTGGGGAATATGGGACAGAAGGATGGACAATGGTAAGATGAACAGAGACACAGCAGGGACACAAAGAGACCAGCCAGCGGGGCAGAACATTGAACTGGATTTCTTGGAGATTAGAAATCCAGCCGAAGATGGGAAGTTGGGAGATCAGGTCATTCTGAGTTAGAACTAGAGTCTCCTTCTTTCTGCTTCCCCAGCTGCCAGCTACCCTGGATGGGAATCCCAGACATCTAAGCTGGATTTGTCTTCCCATGGTATGACAGAAATCATGGAGCACCCCTCCGCTCTAACCTCACTTGTCAGTGCCTTCGCCCTGGCACAACTGCTGGAAGCCCTGCCAACCCAGCTGGTCCCTTGCCCAGTTCCTATTGAAAGGGGGCGAGGGGCAGGGGGAATAGAGAGTTTCAGGGAAATTCCTCCCCTCCTCCTCATAATCCAGCCTTTTTCCTAAACTGGATAAAGCAAGGAAAATGGGGACTAGGGGGGAAAGACTGTCTCCCCCATCCTCCTTTCCCTTTTATTGTGGGGGATCAAGATTTCACTTTCTGTGTTTGCTAAAATTTGAAATCTTAAGGGAAAGCAAGGGCCCAGAGCAGCCGGAGGACTTCCAGATTGGGGGAAGGGTACTAAGGCCTCTGCAGGAGGGACTGAGTTCCCATAATCTGTCCCTTGCTTTGGACAGGAAGGTGACACCAGACCAATGGGTGTAAATGGGGTAAAGTTTCTTTAAAAACAGTGGGAATATTAAACTTGCACAATCTTGTACTATGTAAGATCTACACAGGAGCTATACATACACACCATGCTGAATATGAAAGATCTGGAAAGTACGTGAGACATTCACATCGACAACGTAGACCACACAGTTTAGGGAAATAGTGACAGAGACAGGGACACACTCCACATCATTCCCCGAAGGAGCCACTGTTCTCCTCCCATCTCCCACCGGGCGCTCATCCATAAGCCCCCGGGCTTCCCCACCTACCAGTGCTGGTGGCCACCTCCCTTCTCACCTCGCCCGTGTCAGTAGGTCGGTCTGTTCTACTACAGCACTGCCCCAGCAGCAGCAGGAGCCCGGTGCCGGGGGAGAGGGTGGGGGAACAGTGAGCTCAGCATTTTATTATTTTAGCTCTGGCCAGGTGGGGGGTAGTGGGAGATCACATATACACAGCCCCCATACCCTGCCCAGCCCTGAGAGCCTCTAGTGGCCATTGACAGCCATGGCACCTCCTCCACTTCCCTTCATACAAGCCCCAGTCCTAGACATCAGAGTTCAAATAGAATCAGGCAGTTCCTCCATATTTGGTGCCTGCTATATTCAAAACAGTGAGTGTAAAGTGATATAAAGGTCAATATAAGGTTGTGTAATTTTGGGTGTGTGATTTTCAGGTGTTTATAATTTAGTTGGAAGAATGAATACAATTTAGAAAGGACAGCTCATAATAAATGCTACTGAATAAATAGAAAGACCCAATATATTCAGGTATTCAGAAATACTTCTTGCTCCCAACCCTAGACTGGACACCAGACAAAGGGATCTTTCTCTATTTATTAGATTTAAAAACCTGGATGAACTATGAACTACGGGAAAAGGAGAAAGAAATAGAGAAAAGGATTGGGCAAAGATCGGAGGTGACAAAGGGGAGACGCAGGGAGAGGAAAGGGAACAGCAAGAGCTCCAATCAGAGCAGGGAAGGAGTTTCTGAGGACTAGACACCTCTTCATTTAATGATAATTTTCTGGCGCAAGGCTCGGGGCCCAGAGCCAGGGAGAGGCTCAGGAGGTGGTGGGCCGGGGCCCAGGGCTGAGGCAGTGGGTGGCAGTCCGTGGGCAGTAATGTACTTCTTGTAGGCCTCACGAATGATCTTGAAGGCTCGAGCAGTGGCGTAGGGTATGTCTGTAACAGGGTCCCGGTATAGGGCTGGACGATGGGTCACTGGACAGACTTCCCGAACAGGGACTTTTGGGGGCCGCCCTTGAGGGAACCATTCCTCGAAAGTTGCATCATCACTAAAAGTGATGAAGGTACGTGAGCAGCGAGCAGGGGAGTTGACAGGTCCAGTCCCAGCATGGGGAGTCAATGCAGACACCGAGGGAGCAGGATCAAGTCTGAGGACAAAAGACAAAAAAAAAAAAAAAAAAAAAAAAAAAAAAAAACACAAATTGCTGACAAGAGAAGACAACAGATATACAAGATGGAAATCAGACTGGGCGTGATGACTCATGTCTGTAATCTCAGCACTTTGGGAGGCAGGCAGATGATAAGGTCAGGAGTTCAAGACCAGCCTGACCAACATGGTGAAATTCTGTCTCTACTAAAAATACTAAAATTAGCTGAGCGTGGCGGCGGTGGCCGGCGCCTGTAATTCCAGCTACTAAGGAGGCTGAGGCAGGAGAATCACTTGAACCCGGGAGGCGGAGGTTGGAGTGAGCCAAGATTGCACCACTGTATTCCTGCCTAGGTGACAGAGTGAGACTCCATCTCAAAAAAAGAAAAAAAAGAAGGAAATCAGAGAGATGAGGAAAGAGACAAAGAAGGCAGGGTGCTGGGAACATTCTGAGGAAAGGACTAAGTCATAGATGGGAAAAGAAAGCTAAGCTAGAAGGAAAAACAGGAAAGAGAAGAGAGAAGCTGGGCTGGGCGCGGTGGCTCACGCCTGTAATCCCAGCACTTTGGGAGGCCGAGGCGGGTGGATCACGAGGTCAAGAGATCGAGACCATCCTGGTCAACATGGTGAAACCCCGTCTCTACTAAAAATACAAAACATTAGCTGGGCACGGTGGCGCGTGCCTGTAATCCCAGCTACTCAGGAGGCTGAGGCAGGAGAATTGCCTGAACCCAGGAGGCGGAGGTTGCGGTGAGCCGAGATCGCGCCATTGCACTCCAGCCTGGGTAACAAGAGCGAAACTCCGTCTCAAAAAAAAAAAAAAAAAAAAAAAGAGAAGAGAGAAGCTAAAAGAAAAGGGAATAAGAAAGAACTAAACTATTACTCCGTATATTCTCCAGAGACAATCTAAAATTAAAAAAAAGAAAGAACTAAACTGGGCTGGACGCAGTGGCTCACACCCATAATCCCAGCACTTTAGTAAGCTGAGGTGGGAGGACTGCTTTAGCTCAAGGGTCTGGGTGACACAGAGAAACCCCATCTCCACAAAAAATACAAAATTAGCTGGGCGCGGTGGTGTGTGGCTGTATTCCCAGCTACTTGGGAGGCTAAGGTGGGAGGACTGCTTGACCCAGGAGGTGGAGGTTGTAGTAAGCACCACTGCACTCCAGCCTGGGCAACAGAGCAACACCCTGTCTTAAAACAAAGTCCAGGCACAGTGGCTCACGCCTGTAATCCCAGTACTTTGGAAGGCCGAGGCGGAGGATCACAAAGTCAGATGTTTGAGACCAGCCTGATTAACGTGATGAAACCCTGACTCTACTAAAAATACAAAAATTAGCTGAGCATGGTGGCACGCGCCTATAATCCCAGCTACTACTCAGGAGGCTGAGGCAGGAGAATCACTTGAACCCAGGAGGCGGAGGTTGCAGTGAGCCGAGATGGTGCCATTGCACTCCAGCCTGGGCAACAGAGCGAGACTCTATCTCAAAAAAAAAGAAAAAAAGAAAAAGAAAAGAAATGAGCTGAAGGGAGTGAGGAATCTGAAAGAGATCTCCAAGGGTTAAGGAGACCTATGTGAGAAAAGCAAGCCAAATGGGCCAAGGGAACATGAGCTGAACACACAACCTCTTTTCTCTTGAGATTCACTCACCCTTCTATGTCAACGTTTTCTTCCTTGGGGCCCGGCTCCCCCACAAGTGGCACTGTCACCGAATGATAGGTGATTATGGGCCCAGGGCACTTCCGCTTCTTGTGAACCTGCTTCTTTTTGTCAGCCTCGAGCCGCTCATATGTCTCTTTAGGGTCAAAGGAAGGAATAAGGGGATGATCAGAATGCCCTTTTTTCCCACATCCCAGTTCTGTCCCACCATCTCTCAATTATCTTCCTGTCTATCTGGTCACTGCCAACTACCAGAGATACCTGTGGAAGTCCTGTAAGGCCCGTGGCACCTCCCATTTTGTAAGCTTTCTTGTAATCCTCTGTATGCTCCTCATTTCTTTTTCTTTTTTTTTTTTCTTTTTTGAGATGGAGTTTCGCTCTTGTTACCCAGGCTGGAGTGCAATGGCGCGATCTCGGCTCGCCGCAACCTCCGCCTCCTGGGTTCAGGCAATTCTCCTGCCTCAGCCTCCCGAGTAGCTGGGATTATAGGCACGTGCCACCATGCCCAGCTAATTTTTTGTATTTTTGGTAGAGACGGGGTTTCACCATGTTGACCAGGATGGTCTCGATCTCTTGACCTCGTGATCCACCCGCCTCGGCCTCCCAAAGTGCTGGGATTACAGGCGTGAGCCACCGCGCCCGGCCAGCTGCTCCTCATTTCTAAAGTACACCTGGGACCTGTATAGTACCTCACAGTTGGAAGGTACCCCTTGAAGAGGAGTTATTTGCTTTCCTAGATACCAAAATCTCCTCTACAAATACCCTGTCAATTCACTCCCACAGCTGGGTGTGCTGGCACATGCCTGTAATCCCAGCTACTTGGGAGGCCATGGTGGAAGGATCACTTGAGCCTGGGAGGCAGAGGTTGCAGTTAGCTGAGACGGCGCCACTGCACTCCAGCCTGAGCAACAGAGTGAGACCCTGTCTCCAAAAAAATAAATAAAGTAGGAAATTATATTTAAATATAGTCGCTCTTCAACTATATTATGGTCGCTCTTAAACAACAAGAAAATCTGGCAACCCTGGGTCTGCATTCTCATAAAGGAACAATTAGCCAAGCTGAGTAACTTCCTGCTTTCAGCCACTCCTCTCCAGTTCACCACCATCCCTCTGGCTGGCCGCACGCTTCATGTTACCTGCCTGGTCTCTGTGACACTGCTCTGTGGCAATTCGCTGTTGGTATACATGTCTCCTCCTTAAGAGCAGTGACTGTAAGTCATATTGCCTAAATATTTTCAAGATGTTACAGCATTCTGCACATTACAGCACTCATTAAATATTTGTTAATGAATCAATGAATCAAGGCCGAGCACAGTGACTCACACCTGTAATCCCAGCACTTTGGAAGGCCAAGGTGGGTGGATCAGCTGAGGTCAGAAGTTTAGAAACCAGCCTGACCAACATGGTGAAACCCCATCTCTGCTAAAAATACAAAAACTAGCCGGGCATGGTGGCACATGCCTATAATCCCAGCTACTTGGGAAGCTGAAGCAGAAGAATTGCTTGAACCTGGGAGGCAGAGGTTAAAGCAAGATTGTGCCATTGCACTCGAGCCTGAGCAACAAGAGCGAAACTCTGTCTCCAAAATAAAAAATAATTTTAAAAATAAAAATAAAACATGGTCAAAGGTATTAAGATAGAAAAAATTTTAAAAATAAGATAAAATAAAAATAAAAATAAAAAGGGCTGGGCACTGTGGCTTATGCCTATAATCCCAACACTTTGGGAGGCCAAGGTGGGCAGATCATGAGGTCAGGAGATTCAGACCATCCTGGCCCACATGGGTAAAACCCCATCTCTGGCCGGGCGCGGTGGCTCAAGCCTGTAATCCCAGCACTTTGGGAGGCCGAGGCGGGTGGATCATGAGGTCGAGAGATCGAGACCATCCTGGTCAACATGGTGAAACCCCGTCTCTACTAAAAATACAAAAAACTAGCTGGACATGGTGGCGCATGCCTGTAATCCCAGCTACTCAGGAGGCTGAGGCAGGAGAATTGCCTGAACCCAGGAGGCGGAGGTTGCGGTGAGCCGAGATCGCGCAATTGCACTCCAGCCTGGGTAACAAGAGCGAAACTCCATCTCAAAAAAAAAAAAACAAAAAAAACCCCATCTCTACCAAAAATATAAAAAATTAGTTGGGCGTGGTGGTGTGCACCTGTAGACTCAGCTACTTGGGAGGCTGAGGCAGAAGAATAGCTTGAACCCAGGAGGTGAAGGTTGCAGTAAGCTGAGATCACGCTGCTGCACTCCAGCCTGGTGACAGAGCGAGACTCTGTCTCAAAAAAGAAAAGAACAAATTTTTAAAAAATGAGTCAAAAAAAAAAAAAAAAAAGAATCAAAATATTCCTTGTCCTTTTCCTCTGAATGACTCCAAATTTCTGTGTCCTTAAATATGGTTACTATGGGCCGGGCGCGGTGGCTCAAGCCTGTAATCCCAGCACTTTGGGAGGCCGAGGCGGGTGGATCATGAGGTCGAGAGATCGAGACCATCCTGGTCAACATGGTGAAACCCCGTCTCTACTAAAAATACAAAAAAACTAGCTGGGCGTGGTGGCGCGTGCCTGTAATCCCAGCTACTCAGGAGGCTGAGGCAGGAGAATTGCCTGAGCCCAGGAGGCGGAGGCTGCGGTTAGCCGAGATCGCACCATTGCACTCCAGCCCGGATAACAAGGGTGAAACTCCGTCTCAAAAAAAAAAAAAAATATGGTTACTATGAACACAATTCTCTAAAGTTTGACCATAAGAGAGCACTCTGGAGGATGGCTCACACCTGTAATTCTAACACTTTGGGAAGCCGAGGCAGACAGATCACCTGAGGTCAGGAGTTCGAGACCAACCTGGCCAACATGGTAAGACCCTGCCTCTACTAAAAATACAAAAATTAGCTGGGTATGGTGGCTTGCGCCTATAATCCCAGCTACTCGGGGGACTGAGGCAGGAGAATGACTTGAACCTGGGAGGCAGGGGTTGCAATGAGCCAAGATCATGCCACTGCACTCCAGCCTGGGTGACAGAGCAAAACTCTGTCTCAAAAAAAAAAAAAAAAAGTCCAGGTGCAGTGGCTCAAGCCTGTAATCCCAGCACTTTGGGAGGCCGAGGCGGGTGGATCACGAGGTCAAGAGATCGAGACCATCCTGGTCAACATGGTGAAACCCCGTCTCTACTAAAAATACAAAAAAGTAGCTGGGCATGGTGGTGCGTGCCTGTAATCCCAGCTACTCAGGAGGCTGAGGCAGGAGAATTGCCTGAACCCAGGAGGCGGAGGTTGCGGTGAGCCAAGATCGCGCCATTGCACTCCAGCCTGGGTAACAAAAGTGAAACTCCGCCAAAAAAAAAAAAAAAAAAAAAAAGAATACTCTGGAAATCCTTCTAATGACTGAACCTCTCTTGCTTGAATTGTTTGATAATACTGATAATACTGCTTTCTCTCCCTTGCACCAATCTTCCAAACCCTCCACTTTTGAACACTTGCCTACACCCTCTGGAACTCAAGCTCTATAATGAGCCAGCTCATCTATATCCTCAGCTCCTCACTCAGCATTCCTTCACATGACTTGCCTTACCAGAAACCTGGTCATTCACTAAGACCACCACTCCTCTCTGCAGACCTCTGGTGGAGGCTGCTCATTCTCTTACTGCCCCACAGGATATACCTATGACCTACTGGGCTTCACCCTGTAGCTTTCGGATCACTACTCTTCCGCCTACCAGAAGAATCACGCTTCTCTTTTGAGACCTGTGCTAAGAGTCTAGATTAACTTCTCTCCTTCCTAGTCATGATCACTCCCTCACTCACTGAAGATTTTGGCAGTGGCTTCTACTCTTCACCTCTACCACAATTCCTATCACCTTAGGTCACCCTGGTGACTTCGAAGTGCACATGGGTAGCCCCTTCAACACTCTATTCCCAGTATATCACTGCATCTCTAACAACCCTCTTTTCCACATCACTTTATTTTTTTTCGAGTCTCACTCTGTCACCCAGGCTGGAGTGCAGTGGTGTGATCTCCGCTCACTGCTACCTCCACCTCCTGGGTTCAGGTGATTCTTCTGTTTCAGCCCCCAGAGTAGCCAGGACTACAGGTGCACACTACCATGCCTGGCTAAATTTTCTGTATGTTTAATAGAGATGGGGTTTCACCATGTTGACCAGGCTGGTCTCAAACTGCTAACCTCAGGTGATCTGCCCACCTTGGCCTCTCGAAGTGCTGGGATCACAGGCGTGAGCCACAGTACCCGGCCCCCCTTTTTTTCTTTTTTTAAGAGACGGGGGTCTCACTGTGTTGTCCAGGCCGGTTATGAACTCCTGGCCTCAAGCAATCCTGCTTCAGCCTCCTGAGTCATTCAGTGTACGCCCCATTTTAGAAACAAAAAAAGCAAAATATGAATAGGTTAAGTAATTTACCTATAGTTTTAATCACCTACTCTCCGCCATTTCTTACTTCTGATTCCTTTATCCCAAATTTCCATTTCTCCAGTCCTTTGGTCCTCCAGGTCTCATGGTTTTTCTCATGCCCCTCAGCCCCTCTACCCACTTTTTCTGAAACCACAGACTGACCCAGTGAACGTAAATTAAGCTCTTCTGTGATCTTGGCCTCTCTGAGCAGCTCCTCCTGGGTTAGCGGCCGCTCACAGTGGGGCCCCTTTCGCCGTCTTGATTGGCCCTGCCTCTCCTGTACCCGAAGGAACGTTTGTCGTGTATGCTCAGCTGTAGACTGACGCATAGACTTCCGACCTGGAAAAGAGTGAGATCAGAAGAAATCTTTGAATTCATGTCTACTACTTTACTTATTTATTTTTAAATTTTGTGTTTGGAAATAATTTCAAATCTACAAAGTTATAAGAATAGCACAAGGAATACTCATGTATCTTCTACCCCATCACCTGTTAATAACATTTTGTCCCTTTTGCATTTTGTATGTGTAGTTTTTTTCAGAATGATCTAAGTTAGATAACTAAAGTTGTATACATCATGGCCTTTATCCCCAAATATTTCAGTGTGTATTTCCTAGGAATGAGGATTTTCCTATCCATAGTAAGTTATCAACATCAGCAATTTTTTTTCTTTTTATTATTGTATTTGAGATGGAGTTTTGCTCTTATTGCTGAGGCTGGAGTGCAATGGCATGGTCTTGGCTCACTGTAACCTCTGCCTCCCACGTTCAAGTGATTCTCCTGCCTCAGCCTCCTAAGTAGCTGGGATTACAGGGGCCTGCCACTCGCAACCACGTCTGGCTAATTTTTGTATTTTTTAGTAAAGACAGAGTTTCACTATATTGGCCAGGCTGGTCTCGAACTCCTGATCTCAGGTGATCCGCCTGCCTTGGCCTCTCAAAGTGCTGGGATTACAGACGTGAGCCACTGCGCCTGGCAACATCAGAATATTTAACACTGATACGATATTTTATCATCACATTCCAATTCTGCCAATTGATCCAAACATCCCTACTCACTATCAGATCCGTCATCCTGTAGTTCTAGTGGCAGTAGAGCCTTCTCTTCTCGGGCCTTCTGAGAGCTACTGGCCGGGGTGTTGACCTTTCGAGGCCTTAAACTCTTGAGAGGCTCCTGAGGACAGATTGGAATTAGATACCAGGGAACAGAAGAGATAAGGAGAAATATGAGGATCTCAATGAGAGAAAACTAGCATTGCCAGAAATGGAAGTGGCTTAGGGAGTACTGACGCCCGGATGAAAGAGAGAGCAGGAATTGAGGAAATCCAAGACAACTAGGACTCCCCCTGTACCTTATAGGCCTTGGTGACTACTCGGCGCTTCCTCCTGGGCTCTTCTGCTTCTCCATCACTGGATGGTTCATCCCCTTCATCAATGTCAAAGTCAGAGTCCACTTCGTCCTCTGTGTCTGACTGGTCCCCTTGATACTCATCATCTCCGGATTCCTAAGTACACAGGGAGGTGAGGGTTGGCTGGAAATGGAAGCCTTAACACCCCTTTAGGAGGAAGAGTCTCTCAACTTTCTTGATTAAGAGTTGCCATACTTGGCCGGGCGCAGTGGCTCACGCCTATAATCCCAGCACTTTGGGAGGCCGAGGCGGGTGGATCACGAGGTCAAGAGATCGAGACCATCCTGGTCAACATGGTGAAACCCCGTCTCTACTAAAAATACAAAAATTAGCTGGGCATGGTGGCGCATGCCTATAATCCCAGCTACTCAGGAGGCTGAGGCAGGAGAATTGCCCGAACCCAGGAGGCGGAGGTTGCGGTGAGCCGAGATCGTGCCATTGCACTCCAGCCTGGGTAACAAGAATGAAACTCCAGGCCGGGCGCGGTGGCTCAAGCCTGTAATCCCAGCACTTTGGGAGGCCGAGGCGGGTGGATCACGAGGTCGAGAGATCGAGACCATCCTGGTCAACATAGTGAAACCCTGTCTCTACTAAAAATACAAAAACTAGCTGGGCGTGGTGGCGCGTGCCTGTAATCCCAGCTACTTAGGAGGCTGAGGCAGGAGAATTGCCTGAGCCCAGGAGGCGGAGGTTGCAGTGAGCCGAGATCGCGCCATTGCACTCCAGCCTGGGTAACAAGAGCGAAACTTCGTCTCAAAAAAAAAAAAAAAAAGAATGAAACTCTGTCTCAAAAAAAAAAAAAAAAAAAGAGTTAAAGAGTTGCCGTACTCTCCTTCCTAATCCAGCCCTTCATTTTCCTCAGACAAGAAAACTTTCTTTTTTTTTTTTTTTTTTGAGACTGAGTTTCGCTCTTGTTACCCAGGCTGGAGTGCAATGGCGTGATCTCGGCTCACCGCAACCTCCGCCTCCTGGGTTCAGGCAATTCTCCTGCCTCACCCTCCTGAGTAGCTGGGATTACAAGCACGTGCCACCATGCCCAGCTAATTTTTTGTATTTTTAGTAGAGATGGGGTTTCACCATGTTGACCAGGATGGTCTCGATCTCTCGACCTCGTGATCCACCCGCCTCGGCCTCCCAAAGTGCTGGGATTATAAGCTTGAGCCACCGCGCCCGGCCACAAGAAAACTTTCTAACTGACAGCCTTTGGCTCCAGCACTACCTCCTTCAAACATTAATTGATAGCCCTTTACCTACATGGCACTGTGTTAAGTACTGGGGAATAAAAGGATATGGTTTGGTCTCTACCTTCAGAGGCTTACAGTATACAGGTATTGATCAACTTACGACCTATGCAACATACGGCTATTCGACTTTACGACCACAATCGCTAGCCACAACTGCTCCGTGTCTGGCAGCGCAAACGTTGCCCAGCTGGGCGTACGACAGTGCGGACCAGCTTCCGGCAGCACTACCATCTCCGGGTGCACCATTTCAACTGTTATCCCAGACTTGGTACAGCAATTTGTGTTTTGTACATGTTTATATATTTTGATTTTTTTTTTTTTTTTTTGAGATGGAGTTTCACTCTTGTTACCCAGGCTGGAGTGCAATGGCACGATCTCGGCGGCTCACTGCAACCTCTGCCTCCTGGGTTCAGGCAATTCTCCTGCCTCAGCCTCCTGAGTAGCTGGGATTACAGGCATGCACCACCATGCCCAGCTAATTTTTTGTATTTTTAGTACAGACGGGGTTTCACCATGTTGACCAGGATGGTCTTTTTTTTTTTTGACACGGAGTTTCGCCCTTGTTACCCCGGCTGGAGTGCAATGGCGTGATCTCAGCTCACCGCAACCTCCGCCTCCTGGGCTCAGGCAATTCTCCTGCCTCAGCCTCCTGAGTAGCTGGGATTACAGGCACGTGCCACCATGCCCAGCTAATTTTTTGCGCTTTTAGTAGAGACGGGGTTTCACCATGTTGACCAGGATGGTCTTGATCTCTTGACCTCGTGATCCACCCGCCTTGGCCTCCCAAAGTGCTGGGAATACAGGCTTGAGCCACTGTGCCCGGCTGATATGTTTTACAATTGGGAAAATGTTTTCTATGGTATTTTTTACACCTTTATTTTGTATTTTTGTGTGCACCTGTATTTTGTAATTTTGTATGTTCTGCAAACATTAAACCAGTTGTACTGGTAATGCAGTGTTTTACTTAAACCTGACGAATGTAAAAATAATAAACAAAATGGTGTAGAGATGATACAAATGGCATAAAATGAACAAAGAAAATTATTATATATCTGGCCGGGTGCGGTGGCTCAAGCCTGTAATCCCAGCACTTTGGGAGGCCGAGGCAGGTGGATCACGAGGTCAAGAGATCGAGACCATCCTGGTCAACATGGTGAAACCCCGTCTCTAATAAAAATACAAAAAAATCAGCTGGGCATGGTGGCGCGTGCCTGTAATCCCAGCTACTCAGGAGGCTGAGGCAGGAGAATTGCCTGAACCCAGGAGGCGGAGGTTGCTGTGAGCCGAGATCGCGCCATTGCACTCCAGCCTGGGTAACAAGAGCGAAACTCCGTCTCAAAAAAAAAAAAAGAAAATTATTATATATAACAATAATGAAAGAAAATTATGATAAAATATGACTTAAAGATTTTTATAACATCATTTCACAGTACTGTTCATATAACCTACTCAACTTACAACCAAATCGTGTTACGACTGGTCTGTCGGAACCAATCATGGTCGTTAAGTCGAGCACTCGCTGTAGTGAAGGGGAGAACATAATCTTACTTTTTTTTTTTTTGAGACAGGGTCTCTGCCAGGCGTAGTTGCTCATGCCTGTAATCCCAATACTTTGGGAGGCCAAGGCAGGCAGATCACTTGAGGCCAGGAGTTCAAGACCAGCCTGGCTAACATAGTGAAACCCTGTCTCTACTAAAAACACAAAAATTAGCCAGGTGTGGTAGTGCACGCCTGTAATCCCAGCTACTTGGGAGGTTGAGACATGAGAATGGCTCGAACCTGGGAGGTAGAGGTTGCAGTGAGCCAAGATCGTGCCACACTGCATTCCAGTCTGCGTGACAGAGTGAGACTGTGTCTCTAAAGAAAAAAAAAAAAAGATAGGGGTCTTGCATGTTGCCCAAGGTAGTCTTGAACTCCTGAGTTCAAGTTATCTGCCTGCCTCAGCCTCTCAAAGTGCTAGGATTACAGGCCTGAGCCACTCCATCAGGCCCATAATCTTATTTTTTTAATTATGTTAAAAATAGAGGTGGGATCTGGCTATGCTGCCCAGATTAGTTTCAAATTCCTGGCCACAAGTAATCCTCTCATTTTAGCCTCCAAAAGTGCTCAGATTACAGGCATGAGCCATCACACCTGGCAGGAACATAATCTTTTTATTTATTTATTTATTTTTTTGAGACGGAGTTTCACTCGTTACCCAGGCTGGAGTGCAATGGCGCGATCTCTTGACCTCGTCATCCACCCGCCTCGGCCTCCCAAAGTGCTGGGATTACAGACTTGAGCCACCGCGCCCAGCCTATTTATTTTTTTTTGAGATCGAGTTTCACTCTTGTCACCCAGGCTGGAGTGCAATGGCGTGATCCCCGGTCACTGCAACCTCTGCCTCCTGGGTTCAAGCAATTCTCCAGCCTCAGTTTCCCAAGTAGCGGGGATTACAGGTGCGTGCCACCATGCCCAGCTAATTTTTGTATTTTTAGTAGAGATGGGGTTTCACCATGTTGGTCAGGCTGGTCGAGAACTCCTGACCTCAGGTGATCACGAGGTCAAGAGATCGAGACCATCCAGGTCAACATGGTGAAACTCCGTCTCTACTAAAATACAAAAAATTAGCTGGGCATGGTGGCGCGTGCCTGTAATCCCAGCTACTCAGGAGGCTGGGGCAGGAGAATTGCCTGAACCCAGGAGGCGGAGGTTGCGGTGAGCCGAGATGGCGCCATTGCACTCCAGCCTGGGTAACAAGAGCGAAACTCCGTCTCAAAAAAAAAAAAAAAAGAAAGAAAAGTATAAGCAAGCAAGCAAACCAAATCCAATTACAAGCTGAAATATGTTCTGTGAAGGTAATAAATGGGGACACTGGTTAGGATAGCCAAGGAAGGGTTATCTTTCGCAAAAAACATGTACACTGAGACCTGACGCTGAAAAAGGAGTGGGCTAAGCTCCTCTACATTCGGAGCAGTTCCTTTCCATGTCTCCGATGAATAACCCAGCAGTAGGCCAACGAGTATACACGGAGCAGCTGACTGCTACGTGTGAGCCTCGCAAATGCTGGACGTCAGCAGCACATGGGAGACGCAACCAGAGAAGGACACGGCAGGCTTCCGCCGTTCTCTAGGGCGCCTCCTGAGAGCGTCTCCCTCCCAGGCCCCTTTGACCCCATCCAGAGCTCTCCCTTCTAGGCCTCCACATACCATCCGCCCCCTCCACCCCCCGCACACCCCCAGGTTCACCCAGCCATCTCCAACATCAGCTCCCAGGGCTCCTCTCTACTCCCCGCCCTCCCCTTTTTCCGGGGTTGCTTCCTCCAGGGCTCCTCTTCGCCTCCTCCCCTCCCTTTCCCCAGGCCCGGATCTTGCCTCTGTGAAACCCCCATAAGTCGTCTGGTAGAACTCATCTTCTTCCTCTGCCTCCAGAAGCCCAGAAAGCCGGTTCCCAGCGGTCTTCCGGGGGGCCCGGCCTCCAGCCAAACTCATACCGCCTACCCAGACTGCGCCCCTCTCCGGCGCGGTTCTGGGAGCTCGACGCTCAACACCACTACCTGCGGGTGGCCGCCAGGGGCGGAAGTTGGGCGTTTACAGGCAGAAGTAGCAGAGTGTCGAGAGATTCCTAGTCTCTGCCGCTAAACCCTCTTTAACTCTTCAGCCTTCCCTACGCCTGTGCGGAGCCTCTAAGCCGCTTGCCTTAAGGCCCAATAATCTGCCTTGCTCAGTGAGTCCACTTGGTGACACAATGACCCCCACAACCCTAAGTCAACACATTTTATTTTATGTATTTTATTATTATTTTGATACCGAGTCTCGCTCTTGTTTCCCAGGCTGGAGTTCAGTGGCGTGATCTCGGCTCACTGCAACTTCCACATCCCCGGTTCAAGCAATTCTCCTGTCTCAGCCTCCCTAGTAGCTGGGATTACGGGCGCCCGCCACCATGCCCGGCTAATTTTTGCATGTTTAGTAGAGACGGGATTTCACTATGTTGGCCAGGCTGGTCTCGAACTCCTGACCTCAGATGATCCACCCTCCTCGGCCTCCCAAAGTGCTGGGATGACCACCGCACCCGGCCTATTTTATATTTCTATTTTTTTTTTTTAATTTTTTTAAGAGATGGGGTCTTGCTGTGTTGCCCAGGCTGTAGTGCAGTGGCTATTTACAGGCGCGATCCCACTACTGATCAGCAGGGGAGTTTCTACCTGCTCTGCTTCCGACCTGGGCTGGTTCACCCCTCCTTAGGCAACCTGGTGGTCCCCCACCCCCTGGAGGTCACCATATTGATGCCGAACTTAGTGCGGACACCCAATCGGCATAGGGCACTACAGCCCGGAACTCCTGGGCTCAAGCGATCCTCCCACCTCAGCCTCCCTAGTAGCTGGGACTACAGGCACGCACCACCTTGCCCGGCTAATTTTTTGTATTTTTAGTAGAGAGGCGGTTTTGCTGTGCTAGCCACGATGGTATCAATCTCCTGACCTTGTGATCTGCCTGCCTCGGCCTCCCAAAGTGCTGAGATTACAGTTGTGACCCACCACGCCCAGCCACATTTTGTTTTCCTTTTTTCTCTTTCCTTCTATTTCCTTCCTTCCTTCCTTCTTTTTCTTTCTTTCTTTCCTTTTTTTCTGTTTGAGACGGAATTTCACTCTTGTTGCCCAGGCTGGAGTGCAATGGCACGATCTCGGCTCACTGCAACTTCCGCCTCCCAGATTAAATCAGTTCTCCTGCATCAGCCTCCCTAGTATTTGGGATTACAGGCGCCCGCCACCACACCCAGCTAAGTTTTGTTTTTGTTTTTGTTTTTGAGACGGAGTTTCGCTCTTGTTACCCAGGCTGGACTGCAATGGCGCGATCTCGGCTCACCGCAACCTCCGCCTCCTGGGTTCAGGCAATTAATTCTCCTGCCTCAGCCTCCTGAGTAGCTGGGATTACAGGCACGCGCCACCATGCCCAGCTAATTTTTTGTGTTTTTAGTAGAAACAGCGTTTCACCATGTTGACCAGGATGGTCTCAATCTCTTGACCTCATGATCCACCCGCCTTGGCCTCCCCAAGTGCCTTAATTACAGGCTTGAGCCACTGTGCCCGGCTTACATTTTCTTTTATAAGAGATCACTCTTTCCCCGCTCCAGTCCGTTTTCTATACTGCTGCCAGTAGGAAACTTCCTAAAAACCCAGACTTTGCCACTCCTGTCCCCAAAAGTTTTTAGTGGATCCACATCATCTACAAGATAAAGTTCAAAATCCTTGAGGAAGAAAGCGTAGTATTGTGGTTGAAAACACAGCCACAGACTTTTATCCAAAGGAAAGGGCATAATTTAACCTGAGGAAGCTGATTTAGGAGAAAAAAAAAAATCAGTATATCCAAGAGACATCTGCATCCCATATTTATGCATCCCCATATTTATTGCAGCACTACTTATAATGGCCAAAATATGAAATCAATCTCGGTGTCCAACAACAGATGAATAAAGGAAGTGTATGTATCTACACAGTGGAATACTACTCAGCCACTAAAAAGAACAAAATCCTGTCATTCACAGCAAAATGGATGGAATTGGTGGATGTGTTAACTAACTTAAGTCACAAACGGAAAGTTAAACACCACATGTTCTCACTCATATGTAGACACTTTCAAAAAGTTGATTTCGCTGGGTGTAGTGGCTCATGCCTGTAATCCCAGCACTTTGGGAGGCTGAGGCAGTTGGATCACCTGCAGTCAGTAGTTCAAGACCAGGCTGGCCAATATGGTGAAACCCCATCTCTATTTAAAATACAAAAATAAGCTGGGTGCGGTGGCTCACGTCTGTAATCCCAGCACTTTGGGAGGCTGAGGCGGGTGGATCACGAGGTCAGGAGGTCGAGACCATCCTGACCAACATGGTGAAACCCTGGCTCTACTAAAAAGTACAAAAATTAGCTGGGCGTGGTGGCACGCGCCTGTAGTCCCAGCTACTCGGGAGGCTGAGGCAGGAGAATTGTTGAACCTGGGAGGCGGAGGTTGCAGTGAACCGAGATTGTGCCACTGCACTCCAGCCTGGCACCTGGCAACAGAGCAAGACTCTGTCTCAAAAAGAATAAAAAATTAAAAATTAAAAATTAAAAAAAAAATACAAAAATTAGCCGGGTATGATGGTGCTCACCTGTAATCCCGACTACTCAGGAGGCTGAGGCAGAAGAATCACTTGAAACCAGGAGGCAGAGGTTGCAGTGAGCTGAGATCATGCCACTGCACTCCAGCCTGGGCAGCAGAGTCCCTCTCAAAAAAAAAAAAAAAAAAAAAAAAAAGTTGATTTCATAGAAGCAAAAAATAGAACAGAAGATACCGGAGGCTGGGAAGAGCAGGGTGAAAGAAGAGACAGGAAAAGATTTGTTTTTGTTTTTGTTTGTTTGTTTGTTTGTTTGTTTTGAGACAGAGTTTCACTCTTGTTGCCCAGGCTGGAATGCTTGGCTCATCAAAACTTCTGCCTCCTGGGTTCAAGCGATTTTCCTGCCTCAGCCTCCCGAGTAGCCAAAATTACAGGTATGCACCACCAGCCCAGCTAATTTTGTATTTTTGGTAGAGACAGGGTTTCTTCATGTTGGTCTGGATGGTCTTGAACTGTGGACCTCAGGTGATCCACCCACTTTGGCCTCCCAAAACGCTGGGATTTTACAGGTATGAGCTATTGCAGTGGCACTCAGCAGAAAGATTTGTTAAGAGACACAAAATTAGAAACCACAGTGCGTCCATAAATTTAAAAAAGAAAAGACACAAAATTACAATTTTTTTTGAGACAGGGTCTCTGTTGCCCAGGCTGGAGTTCAGCAGCAGGATCACTGCTGGGTGATCCCAGGACCTTCTGGGTTCAAGCTGTCCTCTCACCTTGGCCTCCCAAAATGCTAGGATTACAGCAATGAGCCACCACACTAGCCCCAAATTACATTTATTTGTTTGTTTGAGGTAGGGTCTTACTTCGTCGCCAAGGCTAGAGGGCAATGGTGCAATGGCTGCTAACTGCAGTCTTGCCCTCCTGGGCTCAAGTGATCATCCCACCTCAGCCTCTGGGTAACTGGGACTACAGGCTCATGTCACCACACCCAGCTGATTTTTTGTACTTCTTCAGGAGACTAGATTTTGCCACATTACTCATGCTGATCTCCTGGGCTCAAGTAATCCACACTCCTCAGCCTCTCAATGTGCTGGGATTATAGGTGTGAGCCACCTCGCTTGGCCCAAAATTACATTTAGATAGGAGGAATAAATTCTAGTGTTCTTGGCTGGTTGCAGTGGCTCACACCTGTAATCCCAGCACTTTGGGAGGCTGAGGCGGGCAGATCACCTGAGATCAGGAGTTTGAGACTACCCTGACCAACATGGTGAAACCACATCTCTACTAAAAATACAAAAACTAGCCAGGCGTGTTGGCAGGAGCTTGTAATCCCAGCTACTTGAGAGGCTGAGGCAAAAGAATCACTTAAACCTGGGAGGTGGAGGTTGCAGTGAGCCAAGATCATGCCATTGCACTCCAGCCTAGGCAACAAGTGTGAGACTCCATCTCAGGAAAAAAAAAAAAAAATTCTAGTGTTCTATATCACTGTGGGATAACTATAATTAACAATAATATATAGTTTCAAATAGCTAGAAGAAAAATATTGAATGTTTGTGTTGGAAACAAATAAATGATACATTTTTTTTTTTTTTTTTTTTGAGACTGAGTTTCGCTCTTGTTACCCAGGCTGGAGTGCAATGGCGCCATCTCGGCTCACCGCAACCTCCGCCTCCTGGGTTCAGGCAATTCTCCTGACTCAGCCTCCTGAGTAGCTGGGATTACAGGCACGTGCCACCATGCCCAGCTAATTTTTTGTATTTTTAGTAGAGACGGGGTTTCACCATGTTGACCAGGATGGTCTCGATCTCTCGACCTCGTGATCCACCCGCCTCGGCCTCCCAAAGTGCTGGGATTACAGGCTTGAGCCACCGTGCCTGGCCTAAATGATACATTTTTTAGGCCGGGCCTGGTGGCTCACACCTGTAATCCTAGCACTTTGGGGGGCCAAGGTGGGCAGATTATTTGAGGTTGGTAGTTCAAGACCAGCCTGACCAACATGGTGAAACCCTGTCTCTATTTAAAAATTCAAAAATTAGCCAGGAGTGGTGGCAGACACTGTAGCCCCAGCTGCTTGAAAGGCTGAGGCATGAGAATTGCTTTAAACCAGGAGGTGGAGGTTGTAGTGAGCCGAAATTGTGCCACTGCACTCTAGCTTAGGCAACAGAGCAAGACACTGTCTCAAAATAAGTAAATAAATAAATAAATGATAAATTTGTTAGATGATAGATATGCTAATTATCCTGATCTGATCAATATATATTTTATGTATTGAAACATCACTATGTACCCCATAAACATGTAAAATGTTGTATCAATTAAAAATTAAAATAAAATAAAACAACAGGGCCGGGCCCGGTGGCTCAAGCCTGTAATCCCAGCACTTTGGGAGGCCGAGGCAGGTGGATCACGAGGTCAAGAGATCGAGACCATCCTGGTCAACATGGTGAAACCCCGTCTCTACTAAAAATACTAAAAATTAGCTGGGCATGGTGGCGTGTGCCTGTAATCCCAGCTACTCAGGAGGCTGAGGCAGGAGAATTGCCTGAACCCAGGAGGCGGAGGTTGCTGTGAGCCGAGATCGTGCCATTGCACTCCAGCCTGGGCAACAACAGCGAAACTCCATCTCAAAATAAAATAAAATAAAATAAAATAAAACAACAAACAGAGAACACAGCTTTAGAGCCAGCCAGACCTGAATTTGAGCATGAGCTTTAAGGTCTTCCAGCTGTATGACCTTGGACAAGTTGCTTTACTTCTCTGAATCTCAGTTGTCTCATCTGCAAAGCAGAACTGATAATAATATCTATCTTTTGAGGTTGTAGAAGATTAAGAGATATAGTTCTTGGCTGGGTGCATGGCTCATGCCTGTAATCTCAACACTTTGGGAGGCTGAGGCAGGTGGATCACTGTAACGTTAGCCGAGAGAAAGAATAGACTCAAAATCAGGCAAGCGGCGGGGCACAGTGGATCAAGCCTGTAATCCCAGCACTTTGGGAGGCCAAGGCGGGTGGATCATGAGGTCAAGAGATCGAGACCATCCTGGTCAACATGGTGAAACCCCATCTCTACTAAAAATACAAAAAATTAGCTGGGCATGGTGGCGCGTGCCTGTAATCCCAGCTACTCAGGAGGCTGAGGCAGGAGAATTGCCTGAACCCAGGAGGCGGAGGTTGCAGTGAGCCAACATCTCGCCATTGCACTCCAGCCTGGGTAACAAGAGCGAAACTCCGTCTCAAAAAAAAAAAAAAAAAGAAAATCAGGCAAGCAAGTTTTATTAGCCTGCCTGGCTGCGGGGTAACAGTCAGAGGAGGCAGCCCTGAGCTTACAAAAGGAGGGGTTTATATGAGGTGAGAGGGGCATAAAGGAGTTTCAGGACTGAGATAATCTATCAGGTTGTAACAGGCACAGAGATAGTTTGTTAACTTGTGACCGACTTATTTATTTATTTATTTATTTTTTGTTTTTTTTTGTTGTTGTTTTTTTTTTTTTGAGACGGAGTTTTGCTCGTTACCCAGGCTGGAGTGCAATGGCGCGATCTCGGCTCACCGCAACCTCCGCCTCCTGGGTTCAGGTAATTCTCCTGCCTCAGCCTCCTGAGTAGCTGGGATTACAGGCACGTGCCACCATGCCCAGCTAATTTTTTGTATTTTTAGTAGAGACGGGGTTTCACCATGTTGACCAGGATGGTCTCGATCTCTCGACCTCGTGATCCACCCGCCTCGGCCTCCCAAAGTGCTGGGATTACAGGCTTGAGCCACCGCGCCCGGCCCTATTTATTTATTTTTTGAGACGGAGTTTCGCTCTTGTTACCCAGGCTGGAGTGCAATGGCGCGATCTCGGCTCACTGCAACCTCCACCTCCTGGGCTCAGGCAATTCTCCTGCCTTAGCCTCCTGAGTAGCTGGGATTACAGGCACGCACCACCATGCCCAGCTGATTTTTTTGTATTTTTAGTAGAGACGGGGTTTCACCGTGTTGACCAGGATGGTCTCGATCTCTCGACCTTGTGATCCACCCACCTCGGCCTCCCAAAGTGCTGGGATTACAGGCTTGAGCCATCGCGCCCGGCCTGTGACCGACTTATAATACATCATCCTGTTACCTTTGTGGTGGCAGTTTAAAAAAAAAAAAAAAAAAAAAAACAAAATTTTACAGGTATGTGTCAAACAGGAATTTACGGGTATGGATAACAAACATTTGTTTTCCCTGTCCTCCCCTGAGCTGCCCCAGGTGGCTGTAATCAGGCTTTGCTTAATTGTAGCCATCTGGCAGCCTTGACACAGCACACAGATAGTAGTTCAGAGATGCAGCTGCAGAGCAATCAGAGTTGGGGGTGGGGTCAGCTTACACGGAGGGGTTTTCCCAGGCAGCTTGTCCCTAACAATCACAAGGTCAGGAGTTGGAGACCAGCCTGGCCAATATGGTGAAACCCCATCTTTACTGAAAATACAAAAACTAGCCTGACATCTTGACTCCATCTCAAAAAAAAAAAAAATAAATAAATAAAAGATGTAATTCTTGTAAGCTTAGCATAGTGTTTAGCATAGTGTTTAGTAAGTACATAGTAAATGTTTAGTAGGTGGTAACTACCATTTGGCATTCAGTATTCAGAGTCTTCATAATTTAGAAAGATAGCCTCTCCCTGTTTGTCTTTCTGGTCACACCTCCTGCTACATCACTACTCCAGCCTTACTCCCCTGACACCCAATTCTCTGTCATGCCTCTATGCTTTTCTTTCTCCTTAGAATCCCTTTCCTTTCTTGTCTAATTTTATGGGATAGTAGAGTCTTCTGAACACCCATTCCTTTCTTTCCAGGCTCAATTCCCTTAACTGTGGAGATGTTTTCTTTTTCTTTTTTTTTTTTTTTTGAGACGGAGTTTTTGCTCTTGTTACCCAGGCTGGAGTGCAATGGCGCGATCTCGGCTCACCGCAACCTCCGCCTCCTGGGTTCAGGCAATTCTCCTGCCTCAGCCTCCTGAGTAGCTGGGATTACAGGCACCCGCCACCATGCCCAGCTAATTTTTTGTATTTTTAGTAGAGATGGGGTTTCACCGTGTTGACCAGGATGGTCTCGATCTCTCGACCTCGTGATCCACCCGCCTCGGCCTCCCAAAGTGCTGGGATTACAGGCTTGAGCCACCACGCCCGGCCTGTGGAGATGTTTTCTATAGTCTCTGGAATAGTTTCAATCTCAAATATTATCTGTTGTATTATCAAGACTCTGTTCCCATTTTTTTTTTTTTTTTTTTTTTTTTTTTTGAGACAGAGTTTCGCTCTTGTTACCCAGGCTGGAGTGCAATGGCACGATCTCGGCTCACCGCAACCTCCGCCTCCTGGGTTCAGGCAATTCTCCTGCCTCAGCCTCCTGAGTAGATGGGATTACAGGCACGTGCCACCATGCCCAGCTAATTTTTTTGTATTTTTAGTGGAGACGGGGTTTCACCATTTTGACCAGGATGGTCTCGATCTCTTGACCTCGTGATTCACCCGCCTCGCCTCCCAAAGTGCTGGGATTACAAGATTGAGCCACCGCGCCCGGCCCATGTTCCCATTTTTAATTCCTAAAATATGGTGATCAAACCATAGCACTTATACAAACTCTACGATGGCACCTATTACATTGTATTCTTTTGTGTGTGTGTGAGATGGAGTCTTGCTCTGTTGCCCAGGCTGGAGTGCAGCAGCACCATCTCAGCTCACTCCGACCTCTACCTCCCCATTTCAAGCAATTCTCTGCCTCAGCCTCCTGAGTAGCTGGGATTACAGGTGCCCACCACCACATCCAGCTAATTTTTGTATTTTTAGTAGAGATGAGCTTTCACCGTTTTGGCCAGGCTGGTCTTGATCTCCTGACCTCGGCCTCCCAAAGTGCTGGGATTATTGGTGTGAGCCACTGCTCTAGGCCTATATTGTATTCTAATGATTTACATGTCAGTTCCCCTCATTAGTCTGTGATCTTTTTGAGGGCAGGGGCTTAATCTTTTCCTTTTTTTTTTTTTTTTTTTTTTTTTGAGACAGAGTCTTGCTCTGTCACCAGGTGCCAGGCTGGAGTGCAGTGGCGCAATCTTGGCTCACTGCAACCTCCGCCTCCCGGGTTCAAACAATTCTCCTGCCTCAGCCTTCCAAAGTAGCTGGGACTACAGGCGTGCACCACCACGCCCAGCTAATTTTTGTATTTTAGTAGAGACAGCATTTCACCATGTTGGCCAGGATGGTCTTGATCTCCTGACCTGTGATCTGCCCGCCTTGGCCTGCCAAAGTGCTGGGATTACAGCTTAAGCACCGCGCCCAGCCATAATCTTTTTCTTTTTTTAATTAAAAAAAAATTTTTTTAAAGACATAGTTTTGCTCTGTTGCCCAGGCTGGAGAGCAGTGGTGCAATTTTATCTCCATGCAGCCTTGACCTTCAGGGCTCAAGTGATCCTCCTACCTCAGTTTCCTGAGTAGCTGTGACTACAGGTATGCACCACCATGCTCAGCTAAATTTGTATTTTTTGTAGAGATAGGATTTTTGCTATGTTGCCCAGGCTTATCTTGAACTCCTGAGCTCAAGCAATCTGCCTGCCTCAGCCTCCCAAAGTGTTTGGATTATAGGAGTGAGCCATCGTGCCGGACAAGAGGCTTAATCTTCATCTGTGTATACCAGGAACTCTAGTAGTGCCTGGGACGTAGCTTGGGCTAAATAATGTTTTTTTGTTTGTTTGTTTGTTTGAGATGGAGTCTTGCTGTTTCCAGGCTGGAGTGCAGTGACAGGAACTGAGCTCACTGCAACCTCCACCTCCCAGGTTCAAGCAATTCTCTTGCCTCAGCCTCCCAAGTAGCTGGGATTATAGGCACACACCCTCAGGCCCAGCTAATTTTTGTATTTTTAGTAGAGACTTCAGGGTGGGGGGGGTGGTTTCACCATGTTAGCCAGGAATGTCTCGATCTCTTGACCTTGTGATTCACCCAGCTTGGCCTCCCAAAGTGCTGGGATTACAGGCCTGAGCCATCTCGCTTGGCTAGGCTAAATACTGTTAATCGAGTGAATTAATTAATGAATGATGAATTGAATAAAGAACTGGTCCTCTTATTGTAGAACCCTTTCCTTGCTCTTGCCAGTCCCACCCCTTCATTCTAATCTTAGAACGTGTTCTAAGCAGCTGGGTGTGGTGGCTGATGCCTGTAATCCCAGTACTTTGGGAGGCGGAGGAGGGCAGATGGCGAGGTCAGGAGTTCTAGAACAGCCTGGCCAGCATGGTGAAACCCTGTCTCTACTAAAAATACAAAAATTACCCGGAATGGTGGCAGGCACCTATAGTCCCAGCTACTCGGGAGGCTGAGGCAGGAGAATCACTTGAACTGGGAAGGTGGAGGTTGCAGTGAGCTGAGACTGCGCCATTGCTCTCCAGCCTGGGGGACAGAGCAAGACTCTGTCTCAAAAAAAGAAAGTGTTGTAAGCTATAAGGGACACTTTAATCAAGGTGTGGGTGTGCATTCACATGTACTGAAGTCTGTACCTGTGGCCCTGCTTTAAGATGACCAGATTGCACCCCCTTTCCCGAAGTACGTATTGGTGAACTCTCTTTTCTGTTTCTTTGGGGGCACCAAGCCAACATGTCCTGCTCTGTCCCATTTCCACACCCTGCCACGTCACCGCAGCTCTACTATGCCAGGAATGTTACTGGGGAAGAGTGGTTCTATGACTCAGAGGACACCCCAGGGACTGAGTAGGAGTTGGTGAAATTAAAAATAAAAATAGTGGGAGTTCTAAAAATACAAAAATCAGCCGGGTGTGGTGGTGCATATCTGTAGTTCCAGCTACTCGGGAGGCTAAGGCAGAAGAATTGCTTGAAGCCAGGAGGTGGAGGTTGCAGTAAGCCAAGTGCCACTGCGCTCCAGCTAAGCGACAAGAGCCATACTCCGTCTCAGAAATAAATAAATTAATTAAATAAAATTCACAGATTAGTTCACAGGGAGATGATTCCTGTCTGACTGCATTGGTCATTCTGGGATTTATTAGTCTGTTTCCAATTTAAAAATCAGAAACAGCTTTACATCAACACCAGCTGATTTCTTTTTTTTTAATTTTTTTGAGAAGGAGTTTCACTCTTGTTACCCAGGCTGGAGTGAAATAGCGCAATCTCGGCTCACCGCAATCTCTGCCTCGCCTCCTGGGTTCAGGCAATTCTCCTGCCTCAGGCTCCTGAGTAGCTGGGATTACAGACACGCGCCACCATGCCCAGCTAATTTTTTTGTATTTTTAGTAGAGACGGGGTTTCACCATGTTGACCAAGATGGTCTTGATCTCTTGACCTCGTGATCCACCCACCTCAGCCTCCCAAAGTGCTGGGATTACAGGTGTGAGCCGCCGCACCCTGCCAACACCAGCTGATTTCTTTTTTTTTTTTTTTTGAGACGAAGTTTCGCTCTTGTCACCCAGGCTGGACTGCAATGGCGCGATCTCGGCTCACCACAACCTCCGCCTCCTGGGTTCAGGCAATTCTCCTGCCTCAGCCTCCTGAGTAGCTGGGATTACAGGCACGCGCCACCACGCACAGCTAGTTTTTTGTATTTTAGTAGAGATGGGGTTTCACCATGTTGACCTGGATGGTCTCGATCTCTTGACCTCGTGATCCACCCGCCTCGGCCTCCCAAAGTGCTGGGATTACAGGTTTGAGCCACCGCGCCCGGCTTAACACCAGCTGATTTCTAAAGTAACTCAGAAAATGGTAGCAACCCTATGCCTTTTCAGGAAACAAGGATAATTTATTCAACAAATATTTATTTCTTGAATATCTATGAGCCAAATCCTGTGATAGACAGTGTGCCCCTCACTAGTTCCTGCCCTGTTTAGCTGAATGTAGGGTATAGGTATAGGCAATTATAAAATACTTCAACACTACAAAATTCTGCTGTGGAATTACAAATGGCAAGATTTTGTCTACCTTCGGTGCCCAAAGGAAGACGAACAATCCAGCAGGTGGCAGCAGGGACACAATTATTTTAGATCTTGATAAGAAGTAGAAGGCTGAGGTAAATGCATGGGGAGATATGTATATATATATATAGATACACATATCTATATGTGTATCTTTTTTTTTTTTTTTGAGACAGAGTTTCGTTCTTGTTGTCCAGGCTGGAATGGAATGGCGCAATCTCAGCTCAGTGCAACCTCCACCTCCCAGGTTCAAGCGATTCTCCTGCCTCAGCTTCTCAAGCAACTGGGACTACAGGCGCCCGCCACCAGGCCCAGCTAATTTTTTGTACTTTTAGTAGAGACGGGGTTTCACTATGTTGGCCAGGCTGATCTCAAACTCCTGAGCTCAGGTGATCTGCCCGCCTTAGCCTCCCAAAGTGCTGGGATGACAGGTGTGAGCCACAGCACCCGGCCTGCATGGGGATATTCTATGGATGTTCGGGTCCTAGGTTCTCTTATGAGGGCCACAAAACATCTGGAAAGAGGATAACCAGGTCATTCTGGGGTTTACAAAACCTGTTTTAATGGGGTTCTTTCATGGGCTGTGAGTTTGAGAGGATCTATCCGTCCATCACTTTCTTTTCTTTTTCTTTTCTTTTCTTTTTTTTTTTTTTGAGATCTAGTTTAACTCTGTTGCCCAGGCTGGAGTGCAGTGGCTTGATCTCGGCTCACTGTAGTCTCCGCCTCCCGGGTTCAAGCCATTGTCCTTCCTGAGCCTCCCAAGTAGCTGGGATTACAGGTCCACGCCACCATGCCTGGCTAATTTTTGTATTTTTTAGTAGAGACAGGATTTCACCATGTTGGTCAGGCTAGTCTCGAACTTCTGACCTCGTGATCTGCCAGCCTCAGCCACTGAAAGTGCTGGGATTATAGGCGTGAGCTACCGCACCCGGCCCTGACGGACTCTTACCCCAGTGTTTTCCCATTCCTATTCATGTATTCATTCCACAGATAATTATTGAGCCCCTACTATATACTAAGTCATGGGAGGAGCTGGAGATACAAGAGTGAACCAAAGAATCCTTGCTTTCCAGAATTTTGACAGTCAGCTCAGAAAGACAGGACTTCAGATTCCCACCATGGTTCATAGCCTACGGGGTACTTTGTTAAAAACGAGCAGGGTTACTACGAAGATTACAACGGGAGATATTTTTCTGTGTCTCTCCATGCCCTTTAGAGCATAGATAATTGACAGGTGGAGGCTAAATGGCTTGGGTTGCGGGAAGGTTGTGGTAAGTTCCTGATTGCCTCCCGCGCCCTTTTTTGACAGGGCTTCACTGATTCATACATCGAATATTTACTGAACTCCATCACTGTGCCTAGCTTTGTGCTTGAGGCAAAGAAAACACATACCTATTTTCGAATGCTATTCGGAGGAAGGTAAGACATGCACCCAAGTTTAAGTAAATAGTAAACAGGGTAGTAAAACCCTGAAAAAGGCTAGGAAGAGTTCTTGGTGGCATGTAATGTTTTGTAATATTTGACACCTTAACGTCGCTGACTTGACACCAGTACTCCCGCTGTGAGTTATGTTCTGGGTTAGAAATTTCAGAAGACCTGCCGGAGTGACTCTTTTTTTTTTTTTTTGAGACGGAGTTTCGCTCTTGTTCCCCAGGCTGGAGTGCAATGGCGCGATCTCGGCTCACCGCAACCTCCGCCTCCTGGGTTCAGGCAATTCTCCTGCCTCAGCCTCCCGAGAAGCTCGGATTACAGGCACGCGCCACCATGCCCAGCTAATTTTTTTGTATTTTTAGTAGAGACGGGGTTTCACCATGTTGACCAGGATGGTCTCGATCTCTCGACCTCGTGATCCACCCGTCTCGGCCTCCCAAAGTGCCGGGATTACAGGCGTGAGCCACCGCGCCCGGCCCGGAGTGACTCTTATCCCGAGTTCGGATCATTCAACCCAAACCGCGCAAAGAACTGAACCTAAATGGATCTGCTGAGCCACCGTACGGACGGTTGGCCAACCCGCGCGCGCGCACGTCTTCCACCCGTGGACTCGTCAGGGAGTGAGGAGCCGCCTCACGTGACCATTAGCGGCCTCCCGATTGGCTTTGCTGCTTTTCTCTCTTTGATTGGGCAGATAACCCGAGAAGGTCGGGCGCATGCGCAGTGGTCGGATTTTATTTATTTTTTTTTTTCCCCCACCCGTGGCCACCCGGAGTGAAGCAACGGGGTTGGGCGTTAAACAGGCCGCGGCTAGGGTGGATGGAGAGGGGGCGTTCGCTCCTCTGGGACTTTTCATGCCTCGTTTTTTTTTTCTGATGTGGCTTGGTCCGGACGCGGAGTCCCAGCAGCCAGCTTGAGCTTACTCTTTTGTGAAAGGGGACAGTATCCCCTGTGGGAAGCGGGTAAACTTGTGGAGGGGGTGCTAGACGGGAGTTCTCCCCCATGCCCGGGCCATGGCGCGGCCTTGAACGGGTCCAGGGGCCGGCTGGAGGTGTCTGAGGGAGGCCCCGGAGGGGGCGGGGAGGTGGCCCGCAGAACGCGGGTTCTGTAGAGAGACGTCGGGAAGATTCAGTTCCGAGAAGAGGAAGAGCCGGATTGAAGGAGCCAGGCCGCTGAGGGGGAGGGGGCTGCCAAGATGGCGTCGGCCTCCTCCGGGCCGTCGTCGGCGGGCGGTTTTTCATCCTTTGATCCCGGGGTGCCTTCCTGCACCGCGTCCTCAGGTAAGCCGGGCAGGGCGCGGGTAGGGAGCTGGTGAGGAATGCGGGCTGGGAGGAAGAGCGAGACCTCGGAGGGTACCTGTGGCTGGGACTGTCCTAGGGGCGAGCGCGGCGGGGCGGGGGGGGCGAGCCGGGCTTTCCCATGGCGGTTTCCGAGTGGGCAGAAGGCGTTTGAGGAGACGGTGAGTTTGACCGAGAAAAGAAGCTGTCGAAGACGTTGGTTGTCTTTGAGGAGGAGGCATGGAGATTGAAGGTGGGGGTAGACAACGAGAAACGGAAGGGAGTAGAGAAGCTAGAAAAGGCCACGGAGGTCTAAGAAGTAGCGAGGAACTAGTTAGTGTGAGAGGCAGGGAGGATTTGAGTTGATTGAGGTCTGTTTGGATGCAAATGTCGAAGAGAAGCCGTGGGACTTAAAAGGTATCGAAGAGTTAGGGGACACTTTTCGATGGCTAAAGAGGTAGGGAATCGTGAATTTTGTTAGGGGTGGGAGTTGGTGAAGCCATCTTTTCCCTCGGAGACGCCCCCTCATGTGTCATCCCTTTCCACTTCGCAACCCCACTCCCCCCCCCAGCGCGGGCAGGGATACTGTCTCAAACTAACTCCTTTGGTGACTCCCAACTCTAAACTGCCTAACTTTGGGAAGGAATGGAAGTTTTGAAGAGAGCCTAAAGAATGTAGGAGATGAAGGTCAAAGATCTTAACAGCGAATGGGAAAGATCGAACGGGGTCTTGAATTGCAGTGCGACTGCGAGAAGTGATGTTTTGGAAATTGGGCCTGAGAAGAAGAAAGATGGGTGGAGGGGGGGTGATTGTAAGTGTTGTTGGGGAGTATTGCCTAATAGAAAATGGACTGGAAGAATGCTTAAGCTGTATCAGGAGATTGGAATTTGGAGAATGGAGCCAGGTGAATGTAGACAGCTCGACGTATTAAGTTAAAAACTAATGAAGATTGAGGAAGGGCCGAGGAGGCCCACAAGAAAAGCAACAAACAGATTGTGTGTAGGAGAGAAAATGTGTGTGTATTGCGGTGGGGGACGGGAGGTGAGTCAGAAACTGTTCCAGCGCTTCCATCAGAAATGTCTGGTGTTTCACAGTAACTGCTGCCTCTACACCGTGAATAGATGCTGCCAGATGTTGGATGTTTTGCTTGATTTTGGTATTTCCTCAGGCCTGGTATTGCGGTTTTGCCGTTTTGAATTGGCTGAATAGGGTTCCACCTTTCACATTCCAGCTCAGATGCTGGACTGTCAAGTCACAAATACTTTCTTTAATAAGCTGCAGTTTTATTTATGTATCTCTATTTTTAGTTTCTTGGGAGGGGATTTTTACTTTTACTATAAAAGTGTTAGGGGGTCAGAACAACTCTTGCTGCATTATAAGCGTGAAAAAGGATAAAGTAAAAGTGACAAGAGTTTCTATTTTTATTTATTTTTGAAATGGAGTATGGCTCTGTCGCCCAGGCAGGAGTGCATTGGTGCGAACTCGGCTCACTGCAACCTCTGCCTCTTGGGTTCAAGCGATTCTCAGCCTCCCGAGTACCTGCGATTACAGGTGTCTGCCACTACTTCCGGCTAATTTTTCTATTTTTAGTAGAGATGGGAGTTTCACCATGTTGGTCAGACGGGTCTCCAACTCTTTTTTTTTTTTTTTTTTTTTTTTTTCAGACGGAGTTTTTGCTCTTGTTACCCAGGCTGGATTGCAATGGCGCGATCTCGGCTCACCGCAACCTCCGCCTCCTGGGTTCAGGCAATTCTCCTGCCTCAGCCTCCTGAGTAGCTGGGATTACAGGCACGTGCCACCATGCCCAGCTAATGTTTTGTATTTTTAGTAGAGACGGGGTTTCACCATGTTGACCAGGATGGTCTCGATCTCTTGACCTCGTGATCCACCCGCCTCGGCCTCCCAAAGTGCTGGGATTACAGGCGTGAGCCACCGCGCCCGGCTTGGTCTCCAACTCTTGACCTCAGGTGATCCACCTGCCTTGGCCTCCCAAAGTGCTGGTATTACAGGTGTGAGCTACCTCGAAGGGTTTTTATTTTATTTTATTTTTTTTGAGACGGAGTTTCGCTCTTGTTACCCAGGCTGGAGTGCAATGGCACGATCTCGGCTCACCGAAACCTCCACCTCCTGGGTTCAGGCAATTCTCCTGCCTCAGCCTCCCGAGTAGCTGGGATTACAGGCACATGCCACCATGCCCAGCTAATTTTTTGTATTTTTAGTAGAGACGGAGTTTCACCATGTTGACCAGGATGGTCTTGATCTCTTGACCTCCTGATCCACCCGCGTCGGCCTCCCAAAGTGCTGGGATTACAGGCTTGAGCCACCGCGCCCGGCCAGTTTTTATTTTTATTTTTATTTTTTATTTTTTTTTTGAGACGGAGTTTCGCTCTTGTTACCCAGGCTGGAGTGCAATGGCACGATCTCGGCTCACCGCAACCTCCGCCTCCTGGGTTCAGGCAATTCTCCTGCCTCAGCCTCCTGAGTAGCTGGGATTACAGGCACGCACCACCATGCCCAGCTATTTTTTTTGTATTTTTAGTAGAGACGGGGTTTCACCATGTTGACCAAGATGGTCTCGATTTCTGGACCTTGTGATCCACCCGCCTCGGCCTCCCAAAGTGCTGGGATTACAGGCTTGAGCCACCGCGTCCGGCCCAGTTTTTATTTTTAATAGTAGTTTCTTAATTGGAAACCTGCTTCCCCTCTAATCTACAACCCAGAAAGAAGGGTTGTATATGGTCCTTCAACTTCTCAACTATGAAGTCAGATATTTGCTCTGTACTGTTTGATATTTTTGTAGATCTCTTTGTATTCTGTCACTTCCTTTTGCTTACAGTTAATAATACAGATTGTAGCCAGGCGCGGTGGCTCAAGCCTGTAATCCCAACACTTTGGCGGGTGGATCACGAGGTCGAGAGATCGAGACCATCCTGGTCAACATGCTGAAATCCCGTCTCTACTAAAAGTGCAAAAAATTAGCTGGGCATGGTAGAACGTGCCTGTAATCCCAGCTACTCAGGAGGCTGAGGCAGGAGAATTGCCTGAGCCCAGGAGGCGGAGGTTGCGGTGAGCCGAGATTGTGCCATTGCACTCCAGCCTGGGTAACAAGGGCGAAACTCCGTCTCAAAAAAACAACAACAACAAAAATAATAATACAGATTGTATAAATTGTATAAATGTTTTTGTGTTTTCTTTTTTTCTTTCTTTTTTTTTTTTTTTTTTTTTTTTGAGACAGTATTATTCTGTCACCCAGGCCAGTGTACAGTGATGTACTCCAGCTTACTGCAGTTTCTGCCTCCTGGGTTCGAATGATTCTCCTGACTCAGCCTCCCAAGTAGCTGGGAATACAGGCATGTGCCACCAGGCCTGGCTATTTTGTGTGTGTTTGTGTTTTTTTAAATGTATTTTTATTAGAGATGGGGTTTCACCATGTCAGCCAGCCTGGTCTCAAACTCCTAACCTCAAGTGATCCACTCAACATTTCTTTTTTTTTTTTTTTGAGACGGAGTTTCGCTCTTGTTACCCAGGCTGGAGTGCAATGGCATGATCTCGGCTCAACGCAACCTCCGCCTCCTGGGTTCAGGCAATTCTTCTGCCTCAGCCTCCTGAGTAGCTGGGATTACAGGCACACGTCACCATGCCCGGCTAATTTTTTTGTATTTTTTTTTTTTCAGTAGAGACGGGGTTTCACCGTGTTGACCAGGATGGTCTCGATTTCCTGACCTCATGATCCACCCGTCTCAGCCTCCCAAAGTGCTATGATTACAGGCTTGAGCCACCGCGCCCGGCTAACATTTCTTTAATGAAATGTTTTTGAGGAGGATAAGATGTTTGATTCTGATGCCAAAAAAGAAAAACCTATTAAAGGATTTTAGGCCAGGCTAAATCCTTTCTAAATGGTGGCTCATGCCTGTAATCCCAGTACTTTGGGAAGCTGAGGCAGGAGGATCACCTGAGGACAGGAGTTCAAGACCAGCCTGGCCAACATGGCAAAACCCCGTCTCTACTAAAAATAAAAAAATTAGCTGGGTGTGGTGGTGGGCGCCTGTAATCTCAGATACTCAGGAGGCTAAGGCAGGAGAATCGCTTGAACTCAGGAGGCTGAGGTTGCAGTGAGTTGAGATTGCCCTACTGTACTCCAGCCTGGCAACAAAGACCCTTAAAAAAAAAAAGACTACTGGCCAGGCGAGGTGGCTCACGTCTGTAATTCCAGCACTTTGGGAGGTCAAGGCGGGTGGATCACCTGAGTTCAGGAGTTTGAGACCAGCCTGGCCAACATGGTGAAACCCCGTCTCTACTAAAAATACAAAAAATTAGCTGAGCATGGTGGCAGGCACCTGTACGCCCAGCTACTGGGAAGGCTGAGCAGAAGAATCACTTGAACCCAGGAGGCTGAGGTTGTAGTGAGCAAAGATCACCCCATTGCACTCCAGCCTGAGTGAAAAGAGCGAGAGTTCATCTCAAAAAAAAAAGAAAAAAGATTTTATTTGTGATTGGAAGAGATTGCTTCTCTGTCTGAATGTACCAGAGGAATTAGAAAGTTGGCAGGAACAAGTGATGGTTTATGAGTTTCTAAATTATTATTATTATTATTATTATTATTTTTGAGACGGAGTTTCGCTCTTGTTACCCAGGCTGGAGTACAATGGCCCGATCTCGGCTCATCGCAACCTCCACCTCCTGGGTTCAGGCAATTCTCCTGCCTCAGTCTCCTGAGTAGCTGGGATTACAGGCACGCGCCACCATGCCCAGCTAATTTTTTGTATTTTTAGTAGACACGGGGTTTCACCTTGTTGACCAGGATGGTCTCGATCTCTTCACCTTGTGATCCACCCGCCTCGGCCTCCCAAAGTGCTGGGATTACAGGCTTGAGCCACTGCGCCCGGCCTGAGTTTCTAAATTATTAAAGGCTCGAAGGTTAGCTCTGTAGAAATTCAAGGAGTGTGTGTGTCAACCATCCTAAAATCATTTATTGTTCTTAGATGTTTAGCTGACTTCACTTAAATTTTGGTGAAACTGTGAAATCCTAAAGGACAATGTTCTCTGGCGGTGTTGAAAATGGATATAAGGCCGGGCGCAGTGGCTCACTGAGGCCTGTAATCCCAGCACTTTGGGAGGCCAAGGCGGGTGGATCACGAGGTCGAGATAGAGAGCACCCTGGTCAACATGGTGAAAACCCCATCTCTGCTAAAAATACAAAGAATTTGCTGGGCATGGTGGCGCGTGCCTGTAATCCCAGCTACTCAGGAGGCTGAGGCAGGAGAATTGCCTGAACCCAGGAGGCGGAGGTTGCGGTGAGCCGAGATCGAGCCATTGCACTCCAGCCTGGGTAACAAGAGCGAAACTCCGTCTCAAAAAAAAAAAAAAAGAGGCCGGGCGCGGTGGCTCAAGCCTGTAATCCCAGCACTTTGGGAGGCCAAGGCGGGTGGATCACGAGGTCGAGATAGAGAGCACCCTGGTCAACATGGTGAAAACCCCATCTCTGCTAAAAATACAAAGAATTTGCTGGGCATGGTGGCGCGTGCCTGTAATCCCAGCTACTCAGGAGGCTGAGGCAGGAGAATTGCCTGAACCCAGGAGGCGGAGGTTGCGGTGAGCCGAGATCGAGCCATTGCACTCCAGCCTGGGTAACAGGAGCGAAACTCCGTCTCAAAAAAAAAAAAAAAGAGGCCGGGCGCGGTGGCTCAAGCCTGTAATCCCAGCACTTTGGGAGGCCGAGGCGGGTGGATCACGAGGTCGAGAGATTGAGACCATCCTGGTCAACATGGTGAAACCCCGTCTCTACTAAAAATACAAAAAACTAGCTGGGCATGGTGGCGCGTGCCTGTAATTCCAGCTTCTCAGGAGGCTGAGGCAGGAGAATTGCCTGAGCCCAGGAGGCGGAGGTTGCGGTGAGCCGAGATCGCGCCATTGCACTCCAGCCTGGGTAACAAGAGCGAAACTCCATCTCAAAAAAAAAAAAAAAGAAAAAGAAAAAGAAAATGGATATAAAACAAAAATGTCATAGTCCAAGGACAGATTGACAGTTTTTGGTAAGCCATTCATAACTTTAGGCACTCCAAATCTTCTGGCATTTAAATTGGGAAGAAGAGTTTATTTAGGAGAGTTTGTTCCCCTGCCAATATTAACCCCTGTCTAGATTGTTTCACCATTAAGCCAGAGCCAGACTTTCTTTTTTTTTTTTTGAGACGGAGTTTCGCTCTTGTTACCCAGGCTGGAGTGCAATGGCGCGATCTCGGCTCACCGCAGCCTCCGCCTCCTGGGTTCAGGCAATTCTCCTGCCTCAGCCTCCTGAGTAGCTGGGATTACAGGCAGGTGCCACCATGCCCAGCTAATGTTTTCTATTTTTAGTAGAGACAGGGTTTCACCATGTTGACCAGGATGGTCTCGATCTCTCGACCTCGTGATCCACCCGCCTCGGCCTCCCAAAGTGCTGGGATTACAGGCTTGAGCTACCGCGCCCGGCCCTTTTTTTGTATTTCTAGTGGAGATAGGGTTTCACCATGACCTGGCTAGTCTGGAACTCCTGACTTCAGGTGATTCACCCACCTCCGCCTCTCCCAAGTGCTGGGGTTATGGGTGTGAGCCACTGCTCCTGGCCCATTGATGTTTCTTTGATCTATGTTCTGTTGTGTATAGTGTAAGCCATTTGTAAACTGATTTCTTTCCCAGTTCTTCCTCTTAGTGTAAAGTAAAGCAGTTTAGATCATGTTGAGTGAGAAACTGAAATTTGGAAATGTAAGCATAGGACACACTGTCAGAATATCACCAGGTGTCATTTTGGTTGATTATTTTTTTTTTCCTCTTTTTTGCTTTTTTGTTATTCTTGGTTGATATTTTATAAGTAGGGAAATATTTTCCTGTTTACAGGGGTTTTGACACCCTTCACCCACCCCTTTTTCCTTTTGACAACTTGGTATATTCCGCCAGAAAACTGACATCAGAATGTCATTGCTTCTGATTTATATCTGCAGTGACTGCTCAAGCCCAATGTCAAGTATAATTAACTAGTCTTACAGGCATCCAGTTTCTGATATTGATAATGTGTACTTACAACTTAGCTTTGAATATCAAAATAGTATGTTTTGCTTGTTAATGTCTGTGGGCTTTTGTAGGTTAATTTAAAACTCTTTGATTAATACCTTCAATTAAATGTGTACTACCTAATAGCTATTAAGTATTTTATTAGCCTGTTTTTCTTTGACAATAAAATGGAAACTATAGCCTATGAAGTGAACAACAGAGATAATACCAGGCCAGCCAGCAGACTGGGGAGAGAGAAGGTGGTAATTTTATCCTTTAAGCTGGACATTGTTCTCTCCTAGAATTGTATTTATTCATTTATTTTTTTCAGACAGAGTCTTATTCTGTCGCCCAGGCTACAGAGCAGAGCAGTGTAGTGTAGTGGCGAGATCTTGGCTCGCTGCAGCCTCTGCCTCCCAAGTTCAAGCAATTCTCCTGCCTCAGCCTCCCAGGTCACTGGGATCACAGGTGTGCACCACCATGCCTGGCTAATATTTGTATGTTTGGTAGACACAGGGTTTCACCATGTTGGCCAGCCAGTCTGGTCTTGGACTCCTGATCCACCCACCTTGACCTCTCAAAATGCTGGGATTACAGGCGTGAGCCACTGTGCCCAACCTGAAATATGTTCGTTTTAACCCAGCAAAATTCGTTGCTTTTTCAAGATAGATAGAACAAGATTTGGACATAGAATTGGTAGGTGGCTATCTGCCAAAAATTTCAAGTGCCTCTTGGCCATGGGTGACTTATTCAGGGAACCCAGGTCTTTTATGGAAGGATTTTTTTTTTTTTTTTTTTTTTTGTAGTTTCAAAGAAAGTTTTGGTGCCAAGGGATACATATTTGAGGTCATGAAATTTGTTTTGTAGAACTAGTTGACTAGAGGAAAATGTAGAGTTATTTTTATTTAACCCTTTCATTTTCCAAATTAGGAAACTGAGGTTCAGAGAGATTGTTACTGGGGCAATGATGTTGCATGAAGGCTGTGTGTTACCAAGATTAATCTTAATAAACATGTGGTTCATTCTTTGATATACTGCTTTTAGTGGGCTATTGTAGATCAAATCGCTTCAAGCTTTTGTTTCTAGTGGCATCCTTGCACTTCTGACTCTTTCCTAGCAGATCCTTAGGAAAAATTCACACCGGCTAGGAAACAAAATTTAGCTTTTCTCTGAGATGTGGCTTGGTTTTCTTAATTCATTTGATGTAGTCATTATTGAGGATGTTGTGATGGTATACTTTTTTTTTTTAACACAATTCCTTTTAAACACAGTATTGCTATGTGTTTAGCATTACTTCTCAGGAGGCAGGGTGACATTTCAAGAGTATTTTCTTTTTCTTTTTTTTTTTTTTTAAATTTCAAGAGTATTTTCAATTGAAGAACATACTGTGTCTCTCACCTGCAGGCGTGTAGAGTGGCTTTCAGTATTTCAGGTTAACTAGGACCAGAGAGATTGCTTCAGATAGTCCGGCAAATAACTGGGTAGATTTTGGTTTTGTTCTGTTGTATTGTAAGGAGTTTTGCTTTTTTTTTCCCCAAGACAGAGTTTTGCTCTGTCGCCCAGGCTGGAGTGCAGTGGCACGATCTTGCCTCATTGCAGCCTTCGCCTCCTGGGTTCAAGCTATTCTCCTGCCTCAGCCGCCTGAGTAGCTGGGATTATAGGTACGTGCCACCACACCCAACTTAAGTTTTGTATTTTTAGTAGAGGCAGGGTTTCACCATATTGACCAGTCTGGTCTTGAACTCCTGACCCTGTGATCCGGTCACTTCAGCTTTCCAAAGTGCTGGGATTACAGGCGTCAGCCACCACGCCAGCCTGCTCTTTTTTTTTTTTCCTTTCTTTCTTTTGAGATGGAGTCTTGCTTTGTCACCCAGGCTGGTATGCAGTGGCGCGACCTGAGCTTACTGCAACCTCTGCTTCCTGGGTTCAAGCGATTTTTGTGCCTTTACCTCCCGAGTAGCTGGGATTACAGCTGCCTGCCACCGTGCCTGGCTAATTTTTGTGTTTTTAGTAGAGACGGGGTTTTGCCAGGTTAGCCAGGTTGGTCTTGAACTCCTGACGTCAGGTGATCCACCCGCTTTGGCCTCCCAAAGTGCTGGGATTATAGGCATGAGCCACTGCTCCAGGCCCTTTTTTTTTCTTTTTTCCTTGAGACTAGATCTGATTCTGTCTCCCAGGGTGGTATCCAATGACATGATCATAGTTTACTATAGCCTCAAACTCCTGGGCTCAAGTGATCCTCCCACCTCAGCCTACACAGGATTACAGGCATGGGCCACCACACTTGGCTATTATTTTTTTTTTTTTAAGTAGAGACAGAGTCTCACCATATTGCTTAGTCTGATCTCAAACTCCTGGCCTAAAGCCATCCTCCTCCTCAGCCTCCCAAAGTGCTGGGATTATAGGCATGAACCACCGTACTTGATGTGGCTAATTTTTGTATTTTTAGTAGAGATGAGGTTTCACCATGTTGGCCAGGATGGTCTTGATCTCGTGACCTTGTGATCCTCCCGCCTTGTCTTCCCAAAGTGCTAGGATTACAGGAGTGAGCCACCGGCACGGCTCTCTTTATCTATCTTGAAAAAGCAACGAATTTTGCTGGGTTAAAACGAACATATTTCAGGTTGGGCACAGTGGCTCACGCCTGTAATCCCAGCATTTTGAGAGGTCAAGGTGGGTGGATCAGGAGTCCAAGACCAGACTGGCTGGCCAACATGGTGAAACCCTGTGTCTACCAAACATACAAATATTAGCCAGGCATGGTGGTGCACACCTGTGATCCCAGTGACCTGGGAGGCTGAGGCAGGAGAATTGCTTGAACTTGGGAGGCAGAGGCTGCAGCGAGCCAAGATCTCGCCACCAGCTCTCCATCTTTATCAACTAAGAGTCCACTGAGAGTTAGCATTTTAATTTCAAAAAAGCTGCTTATCTCTTTGTGCTCTATGTAGGAACTATTCACACACACACACACACACACACACGTGCATTTTGAGATGGAGTCTCCCGCTGTCGCCCAGGCTGGAGTGCAGTGGTACCATCTGGACTCACTCCTGGGTTCAAGCCATTCTCCTGCCTCAAGCACTTGAGTAGCTGCGATTATGGGCATGTACCACTATGTCCAGCTAATTTTTCTTGTATTTTTAGTAGAGGTGGAATTTCTCCATGTTGACCAAGCTGGTCTTGAACTCTTGACCTGAGGTGATCCACCTGCCTTGGCCTCCCAAAATACTGGGATTACAGGCGTGAGCCACCGCACTCAGCCTTATTGACATGTTTATGTAGTAGTGTTGGCAGGTAATTGAATTGGGCCTCTGGGATTGTTTCCCTATGACCTGTTTGGGCAAAACTCCAGTTGTCTGAGGAATGCATATCCGGCCAGCCTCTAGCGTCCCCTAATTATATGTGTATTTCAAACATTAAAGTCATTCACACACTGCTTCTTGGTTTCTCATCGGTAGATGATGTCATTGCATCTCTGACAGAAATGCTTCTGCTCTGAAAGTGCAGGGAGAGGCTGTGCTATTAAGGCTAACTCTTTTGTTCCACACACTAGGGTGAGGGGAACTCATTTCAGAACTATTTGGCTGGGCACAGTGGTTTAGACCTGTAATCCCAGCACATTGTGGGGCCCAAGGCAGGCAGATTGCTTGAGCTCAGAAGTTTGAATCCAGCCTGGGGAACATAGTGAAAGCCTGTCTCTACAAAAAATATAAAAACTAGCCAGGGCTGGGAACAGTGGCTCACGCCTGTAATCCAACTTTAGGAGCCTGAGGTGGGTGGATTGCCTGAGATCAGGTGTCAGTGACCAGCCTGGGCAACACGGTGAAACCCCGTCTCTACTAAAATACAAAAAAAATTAGCCGTGCATGACATCGTGTGCCTGTAGTCTCAGCTACTCGGGAGGCTGAGACAGGAGAATTGCTTGAACCTGGGCGATGGTGGTTGTAGTGAGCCGAGACTGCACCACTGCACTCCAGCCTGGGCGACAGAGCAAGACTCTGTCTCAAAAAAAATGTATTTTTTTGTGGTACTGCTCCTTGCAGAGCAGGGCTACCCTATAGGCAGTGTGCCCAGAGTAGCCTTGACATGTATTTTAGCAGGATTTGACTGGGTTGTTTTCACTTTGGGGTTTGACTTGACTGGTTCTGCTGTTCTGGAATTATTTTAGTAATAGTGATTTCCTTGCTTATTTTCATAATTTAGAAGCTAGATCTTTAATATTTTTGAAATCTTGGCATCCAGGAGATATGCTGAAATTGGATATCCCTGTTTTATAGGAGACTGTTGATTTCTGAGGGATATGGTTCCCTTTTTAAGAGGGAATCTCTTATCTGTGCTGATACAGGTTTATTTCAGGTTGTATAGGCATCTGTATAGTTGAGAAAGAGCATATGAGAACATAAGACTTTATTTTCACCTTAGGATTGTCAGCAGCATTCCTGGCATTTTCTTTTCGTATTTTTTCTTCTCCCTTATCTTTGCAATAGCATAATGTGGTTGTAATGAGCTTGAGTGAATATGTGTGTGGGGAGTGCAGTGGTTTATATGCGTGGGACTGTTGAGTAGTGGTTTACTGGGAAAAATGGGGTATAAAGCAAAGAGAATGACAGTAAAGCCATTCCTTTAATTGTTAAATTATGTAATGTGCACACTAAAATATTTGTTATAGAAAGTTTATATAGGTAAGGAAAAATATAAAGTTACAAAATAAGCCTATTCCTACTACCAAGAAATGGTCATATTTTAACATTTTGGTATATAATCTTTTGTACCTTTTCTATGTATATAAGTACATGTGAATTTATAGATAAATGTTTTACAGGAAATGGTATTATACCATATGATATAATATATGGTATAATACCATTATATATAATTATATATATAATTATATATAATATAGTGGTATTATATATATATAATATAGTGGAGTTATATATATATATAATATGGTATTATATATTATATGGCATAATATATGGTATAATACCATTATATAATGGTATTATATAATATAATGGTATAATACCATTATATAATATATATATAATATAATAATTCGGCCTTTTTCCACTCAACAATATATTGATATCCTATTATTAAATATACATAAAAATAACGGTTATATAGTATTCCATTTTATGACTGCAGCATGACGTATATTATCAGTCTCCTATTGTTCATTTAGATTCTTTCCAATAATGGGATCTCTGCAATTATAGTTATATATACACTGCTGTAATAAATATCCTTGTATATACATCTTTGTTCGCTTTACTAATTACTAAGATAACTTAATAACTTAGTACTTCTTGGTCAGATTGTACATAATGATTTTTTTTTTTTTTTTTTGAGACGGAGTTTCGCTCTTGTTACCCAGGCTGGAGTGCAATGGCGCAATCTCGGCTCACCACAACCTCCGCCTCCTGGGTTCAGGCAATTCTCCTGCCTCAACCTCCTGAGTAGCTGGGATTACAGGCACCCGCCACCATGCCCAGCTAATTTTTTGTATTTTTAGTAGAGACGGGGTTTCACCATGTTGACCAGGATGGTCTCGACCTCTTAACCTCGTGATCCACCCACCTCGGCCTCCCAAAGTGCTGGGATTACAGGCTTGAGCCACTGCGCCCGGCCTGTACATAATGATTTTTAAGGCCTTTTAGTTTTTTTTTTTTTTTTTTGAGACGGAGTCTCGCTCTGTCACCCGGGCTGGAGTGCAGTGGCCCAATCTTGGCTCACTGCAACCGCCGCCACCCAGGTTCAAGCGATTCCCATGCATCAGCATTCCTAGTAGCTGGGATTACAGGTACACAAACTCCTGGTTTGGAGCTCCTGACCTCAAGTGGTCCACCTGCCTTGGCTTCCCAAAGTGCTGGGATTACAGGCATGAGCACTCGGCAGGTTTTTTGCAAGTTAGTTCCAAATTACCTTCAAGCAAAATCTACCTTGAGGCAGAGGCTGTTGCCCAGATTGGAACTGAATGGCTTGATCTCAGCTCACTGCAACCTTTACCTTCTGGGCTCAAGCCATCTTCCCACCTCAGCCTCCTGAGGAGCTGGGACTACAGGTGTGCACCACCACACCTGGCTAAATTTTTGTATTTTTAGTAGAGACAGGGTTTCGCCATGTTGCCCAGGCTTGTCTTGAACTCCTGGCCTCAAGTGATCCACCTGACTTGGCCTCCCAAAGTGCTGGGATTTTTTTTTTTCTTTTTTTCTTTTTTTGAGACAGAGTTTCGCTCTTGTTACCCAGGCTGGAGTGCAATGGCGCAATCTCGGCTCACCGCAACCTCCGCCTCCTGGGTTCAAGCAATTCTCCTGCCTCAGCCTCCTGAGTAGCTGGGATTACAGGCACGCGCCACCATGCCCAGCTAATGTTTTGTATTTTTAGTAGAGACGGGGTTTCACCATGTTGACCAGGATGGTATCCATCTCTCGACCTCGTGATCCATCGACCTCGTGATCCACCCACCTCGGCCTCCCTAAGTGCTGGGATTACAGGCGTGAGCCACTGCACCCGGCCAGGGATTTTTTTTTTTTTTTTTTTTTTTTTTGAGACGGAGTTTCGCTCTTGTTACCCAGGCTGGAGTGCAATGGCACGATCTCGGCTCACTGCAACCTCCGCCTCCTGGGTTCAGGCAATTCTCCTGCCTCAGCCTCCTGAGTAGCTGGGATTACAGGCAAGCACCACCATGCCCAGCTAATTTTTTGTATTTTTAGTAGAGACGGGGTTTCACCATGTTGACCAGGATGGTCTCGATCTCTCGACCTTGTGATCCACCCGCCTCAGCCTCCCAAAGTGCTGGGATTACAGGCGTGAGCCACCGCGCCCGGCCGGGATTTTTTTTTTTTGAGACAGAGTCTTATTGTATCACCCACCCTGGAGTGCAGTGGCACAATCTTGGCTCCCTTCAACCTCTGTCTCCAGGTTCAAGTGATTCTCCTACCTCAGCTTCCTAAGAAGCTGAGGTTACAGATGGCCGCCACCATGCCTGGCTAATTTTTATATATTTAGTAGAGACGGGATTTCACCATGTTGGCTAGGAGGCTGGTTTCCTGAACTCCTGACCTCAGGTGATCTGCTCACCTTGGCCTCCCAAAGTGCTGAGATTACAGGTGTGAGCCACTACACCCAGCATTATTTTTTAAAAGGTATACCTGAAATTTTTTGCTGTCTGAATTCATTCCAGAGTGAAATGAAGTACAAGTTTTGTGACTGCTCCTAGAATTTTTGTGCCAGAGCTTCTCCTTCTGCCATTTTTTGAACATTTACCTAGAATTACAAAAAAATCATTTCACAGTATGGTGCTAGGAGTCTGATCAGGTCCAGTTCATAATTTTAAACTTTAGAGTTTTTAAAACATGTATGCTTATTCTGCTGTAAGCAAATGCAACCCCAGAAGTAAGTGGTAACTTTCTGTTTTTCCTCATTAGGTTTCAACTTTCTGTGCTGTGGGGTCAGCCGTAAGAGAGGTAGATCTGATGTGTATCTGTGCCAAGAAGCATGAGCTACTCACAATAACTAGCAGCCAACTCCTCTTCCCCGTAACAATTGCAGACTTCTCGTAGTGGTAGTTCATGGTCGTCCTCTGAGAAGGTTTTGGATGTCTTACAAGCATTGTTTGACTCTAGTGCCCATATCCCACTGCCCTCTCCAAAAAAGATGTTATCTTTTTTTTTTTTTTTTTTTTTTTTGAGACGGAGTTTCGCTCTTGTTACCCAGGCTGGAGTGCAATGGCACGATCTCGGCTCACCGCAACCTCCGCCTCCTGGGTTCAAGCAATTCTCCTGCCTCAACCTCCTGAGTAGCTGGGATTACAGGCACGCGCCACCACGCCCAGCTAATTTTTTGTATTTTTAGTAGAGACGGGGTTTCACCATGTTGACCAGGATGGTCTTGATCTCTTGACCTCGTGATCTACCCGCCTCGGCCTCCCAAAGTGCTGGGATTACAGGCTTGAGCCACCGTGCCTGGCAAAAGATGTTATCTTAACATAGAAATATCTTTTCTTACAATTCTTCAGTATATTATAAATAAGTGACTACCTTTTTGTCTCACATGAAGTTTTCCTGACTTCATTTCCTTTTGTTTCAATAAACCAGTCTCAACTCTTTTCCTTTTCCCTTTCTGTTGTACCTCTCATTTCCCCTGACCCTTCCTTTCCTGTAGATGGCATTTCATAAATCACAATGATAATAATAATTGCTGGAATTTATAGAGCATTTATTGTAGATTAAGTAGAGCATTTATTATAGATTAGCCTATAGGTAACTTGTTTAATTCTCATAACAACCTTATAAGGTATATGTTGTTAATTCCACATTTTGTAGATAAGGTAGACCAGTCTGCTCTAGAGAAATTTTAACCAACCTACCCAAGGTTACCTACTTAGTAAATGCTTTTTTTTTTTTTTTTTGAGACGGAGTTTCGCTCTCGTTACCCAGGCTGGAGTGCAATGGCGCGATCTCGGCTCACCGCAACCTCCGCCTCCTGGGTTCAGGCAATTCTCCTGCCTCAGCCTCCTGAGTAGCTGGGATTACAGGCACGTGCCACCATGCCCAGCTAATTTTTTGTATTTTTAGTAGAGACGGGATTTCACCGTGTTGACCAGGATGGTCTCGATCTCTCGACCTCGTGATCCACCCGCCTCGGCCTCCCAAAGTGCTGGGATTACAGGCTTGAGCCACCGCGCCCGGCCTGTAAATGCTTTTTTTTGAGACAAAGTCTTGCTCTGTCACCCAGGCTAGGGTGCAGTGGTGCAGTCTCGGCTTACTGCAACCTCTGCCTCCTGGGCTCAAGCAATTCTTGTGCATCAGCCTCCAGAGTAGCTGGGACTGCGGGGGCGCATCACGACACCCAGCTAATTTTTGTATTTTTAGTAGAGACAGAGTTTCTCCACATCGAGCAGGCTGATCTTGAACTCCTGGCCTCAAGCTACCCACCTGCTCGGCCTCCCAAAGTGCTAGGATTTACAGGCTTAAGCCATTGTGTCCAGCTGTAAATGTTAAATCTAGTATTCAAACCTAACAAACGTAGGTGTTCTGATTTATTTTTCTATTTTGGTTTTGTTTTCCCTGGGATATAGATTTTGAGGTGTTCTGATTTCTGAGCCTGCAGTCCTACCCACTGTGCTGCTCCCCTCACTAATTTGAAAAGTCTGTGTGTGAACTAACTTGACTTTAAATCAGGTTAAATATTTGTTGTTACTCTTTGAACCAAGAGTCATTGGGGTAAAGAATAGTACAGAAGGAAACTTCTCCTTCTGACCTTAGCCTTCCTAAATCAATAAAATTCTGAGCTCCTTTGTGCATAGTAGGTGGAATTATTGTTACTCTTTCAGAAGCATTTTAATTTTATTAATGTATTAATTTATGTATTTTGAGACAGGATCTTGTTCTGTCACCCAAGCTGGAGTGCAGTGCCACGATCATAGGTTACTGCAGCCTTGACCTCCCAGGCCCGAGCCATCTGCCCATCTCAGCCTGTCAAGTAGCTGGGTTACAGATGCATGCCACCCATCATGTTCGGCTAATTATTTTTTCTTTTCTTTTTTTTTTTTTTTTTTGAGATGGAGTTTCGCTCTTGCTACCCAGGCTGGAGTGCAATGGCGCGATCTCGGCTCACCGCAACCTCCACCTCCTGGGTTCAGGCAATTCTCCTGCCTCAGCCTCCTGAGTAGCTGGGATTACAGGCATGCACCACCATGCCCAGCTAATTTTTTGTATTTTTAGTAGAGACGGGGTTTCACCGTGTTGACCAGGATGGTCTCGATCTCCTGACCTTGTGATCCACCCGCCTCAGCCTCCCAAAGTGCTGGGATTACAGGCTTGAGCCACTGCGCCCGGCTTATTTTTTCTTTTCTTATTTGAGACGGAGCTTGCTCTTTTGCCCAGGCTGGAGTGCAGTGGCCTGATCTCAGCTCACTGCAACCTCCACCTCCCGGGTTCAAGCGATTCTCCTGCTTCAGCCTCCTGAGTAACTGGGATTACCAGTCATATGTCACCATGTCCAGCTAATTTTTGTGTTTCTTTATAGATGGGGTTTCACCATGTTGGCCAGGATGTTCTTGAATTCCTGGCCTCAGGTGATCCACTGCCCACCTTGGCCTCCCAAAGGGCTGGCATTACAGGCATGAGCCACCGTGCCTGGCCGTGTTAAAATTATTAATGTCTTTTTGGACAAAAAAGATACTTTATATGCTAGTGAGGACTTTAACATCTGTAAAACTGTAAAATTATGATTTCAAGTATCAGACTTGGAAGTTTCTGCTCCTCTAGAATACTAGCATTGCCTAATTCAGAGGTAATCTCTCTTAAAGAAAGGTACTTTCCTATTCTTTGCCAATGATGTTGATAAATGTTGCTAGAGGAACAGTGTTGTTAATTTCCTTGAAAGGATCTGAAGGAGGACAACTGAATTCCTAATCCTATCAATGAAATTGAAACATTTCTTTGTCTCAAGGAAAAAGGAGTACCTTGAGGAAAATATGTTCATATTGTCCATTAGTAAATCTGACATTTATTTAGTTTGTTAGAGCATTTTAGTTCTATTGGTGCTTTCTGGTTCCAACTATATTCTAGGTGGCCAGGAAATTAAAAACCAAAGATGATTTAGAAGAACATATTGAATTAGGGATTAGAAATGTGGGTTCTAGTTTCGGCTCTGTCACTGCCTGTGCTTTGATTTTGAGCCCATTCCTTAACCTCTTCCTCTTTGCTCTTATAATAAAAGGGATTAGATTAAAAATCTCTTTCTGAATGATTTTGTTCTAATATAAGTGGTTATTGATTTGTAATAAGTGGTTTCATTGTGAAAATTGGAAAGTAGGCTGGGCGCAGTGGCTCATGCCTGTAATCCGAGCACTTTAGGAGGCTGAGGTGGGTAGATCACTTGAGGTCAGGAGTTCAAGACCAGCCTGGCCAACATGGTGAAACCGCATCTGTACTAGAAATACAAAAATTAGCCAGGCATGCCGGTGTGTGCCCGTATTCCCAGCAGAGACAGGAGAATTGCTTGAGCCCAGGAGGCAGAGGTTGCAGTAAGCCGAGATCTCGCCACTGCACTCCCGCCCGACACAGCAAGACTCCCATCTCAAGAAAGGGAGACAGAGGAAGGAAGGAAGGGCGGGAGGGAGGGAAATTGGAAAGTAGGCCTGGTGCAGCGGATCATGCTTTTTTTTCTTTTTTTGGACATGGAGACTGTAGTGGTGCAGTCTTGGCTCACTGCAACCTCTGCCACTCGGGTTCAAGCTATTCTCCTGCCTCAGCCTCCTGAATAGCTGGGATTACAGGTGCCCATAACCACACCGACTAATTTTCGTATTTTTAGTAGAGATGGGGTTCTCCATGTTGGCCAGGCTGGTCTCTAACTCCTGACCTCAGGTGATCCACCCACCTTGGCTTCCCAAAGTGCTGAGATTACATGCATAAGTCACCGCGCCTGGCCGGATCGTGCTTCTAATCCCAGTATTTTGGGAGGCTGAGATGGAAGGATCGCCTCAGTCTCCCGAGAAGCTGGGACTACAGGAGTGTGCCACCACACCCAGCTAATTTTTGTATTTTTAGTAGAGATGGGGTTTCATCATGTTGGCCAGGATGGTCTCAATCTCCTGCCCTCGTGATCCATGCACCTCGGTCTCCCAAAGTGCTGGGATTACAGGTGTGAATCACCGAGCCAGGCCGAAGCCCTGTCTTTATATTTTCTTTTCTTTTTTGTTTTTCTTTGCTGAGATGGGATCTCCCATTGTTGCCCAGGCTGGTCTCAAATTCCTGGGCCCAAGTAATCCTCCCATCTTTGCCTCCCAGAGTGCTGGGATTATAGGTGTGAGCCACTGTGCTCAGTGCCTGTCTTTATTTATTTATTTATTTTTTGAGATGGAGTCTCACTCTTGTCACCCAGGTTGGAGTGCAGTGGCGTGATCTTGGCTCACTGCAACCTCTGCCTCCCAGGTTCAAGCAATTCTTCTGCGTCGGCCTCCCAAGTAGCTGGGATTGCAGGTATCTCCCACCACGTCCAACTAAATTTTTGTATTTTTAATAGAGACCAGGTTTCACCATGTTAGCCAGGGTAGTAGTGATCTCCTGACCTCGTGATCCACCTGCCTCAGCCTCCCAAAGTGCTGGGATTACAGGTGTGAGCCACTGTGCCCAGCCTGCTGTCTCTACTTTAAAAATTAAAAAAGCCAACTCAGATCAAGACATTCTATTATCCAGATTTGCATTTTTCCCTTAATTTATACAATTCCTCAAATGTACATGAAGTAGAGAGAATAGTATAATGATCCTTTATATACTTATCACCTAGCCTTTGTTTTTGTTTTTTTTTTTTAGATGGAATTTTGCTCTTTTGCCCAGGCTGGAGTGGTGTGGCATGATCTCAGCTCACTACAACCTCCGCCCACCCCGGGTTCAAGCGATTCTCCTGCATCAGCCTCCCAAGTAGCTGAGATTACAGGCACCCACCACACCTGGCTAATTTTTATATTTTTAGTGGAGGCAGGGTTTCGCCATGTTGGCCAGGCTGGTCTAGAACTCCTGACCTCAAAGTGATCCACCCGCTGTGGCCTCCTAAAGTGCTTGGATTACAGGTGTGAGCCACTGCGCCTGGCCTATCACCCAGCTTTGATAGCAACATTTCGCCAATCCTTCTGCATCTCTATTTCTCTATTTTTCTACTTCTACCTCGCTGGACTATTTTAAAGGAAGGCCAGTCCTCAGGTGATTTCAACCCTAAATACTTCAGAACCTATTAATACACATAAGGAATCTTTTAAAGGTGAGGATGGCAGAGTATAATTGCAGTAGTATTGTCACATCTATAAAGTTAATAATTATTTAACTTTACTTTTTAAGACTGTCTTCTCAGAAATGTCTTTTTACGGTTCCTTTTTTCTAATCAGCATCCAAGCAGGTTTCACATATTTTGTTATTTCTCTCTTAAATCCTTAATTAAAATAGTTTCCAAACCCTGCAGTATTTTTTGAGGGCCAAATGAAATACATTTATAAGCTTCCAAAGTGTTTATACAAACATAAGTTGTCCAGTCATAGGAGAGAAATAACCTTTCTAAAAATGTTAGCGTTAAAGAGAAATGAGAGAATGTGCAGATGCCTGAGTGATGGAGAAAAAGCAGGAATAATTTGGCATTAAACTGGGTCTGAGGTATATTAAAATTGATCCAGTATGGAGAAGCTGGCATAGGACCTTCTCTGTAGCATTTATAGCCAAGCTATCGGCGTTTGTAGCCAAACTATCAGCCTGTATACCCACCCTTGGGTAATAGGCTCTCCTCTCTTAATAACACATGCCACACTTCAAAGTGCGGACTGATGATAAAAGACATTGGAATAATGCTCTTTGAGAGTTTTGCCTTGGATGTGGAGATGCAGGTCTCAAGATTCTCAGACGAAAGATTTTTTTTTAGGGAAGAGTAAATTTTAATGCTGTTTACCCACCCAAAAAATATTTATATAAATCATGAGTATGAATTCCAAAATGATAATGTATACCTACAGTATTTTTCACAAAGACACTAGAAAACATTTTCTGTTGAACAGTATTCTGGTCTTATCCAGAGGGATGAATCTCATTCTCTTGAAAAATTGGCTGTCTGGCTGTCTGGGTGTGGTGTCTCCCACCTGTAATCCCATAACTTTGGGAGGCCAAGTTGGTCAGATCATGAGATCAGGAGATTGAGACCATCCTGGCTAATGTGGTGAATCCCTGTCTCTACTAAAAATACAAAAAACTAGCGGGGCTTGGTGGCATGCACCTGTAGTCTCAGCTACTTGGGAAGCTGAGGCAGGAGAGTCGCTTGAACCTGGGAGGCAAGCGATTTAACTGTACTTTTTAAGGTTGCAATGAGCCAAGATTGCACCACTGCCCTCCAGCCTAGGTGATAGAGCAAGACTCTGTCAAAAAAAAAAAAAAAAAAATTGTATGGCTAACAGCCAGGTGCAGTGGTGCAGGCTGATAGTCCCAGCTACTCAGGAGGCTGAGGTGGGAGGATCACTTGAATCCAGGAGTTTGAGGCTGTAGTGAGCTATGAGTGCACATGTAAATAGTCACTGCACTCCAGCCTGTGCAACATAGTGAGAGCCTGTCTCTAAAAAATTAGGAATTAAAATAAAATAGGCTGGCTGGCATTACCAAGCAAGGCGTTGCCATGCTGAGTTGGTTTTCTTTTTTTCCCCCACTGGTCCTTCTCTTCTCTCTCCCTTCTTCCTCTTCTTTCTGTTTCTCCCTCTTCTATACAAAGAAGAGAAGGCTTGATTATGAGGTGAACAGTTAAATGCTTGTCAACACTTCAGTTTCATGGACTTTCTCAGTAGATGATTTCTCCATTGGCAGATCCTTGGGTCGAGCAGTCAAGCCTTAGCAGATGATATCTGGTTCCTTATACTGCCATTCTGCTCTGCATTGGGTTTGTGGACCAAGCTTGGTGTTAAAAAACTTTGGTAAAGTTCTCTAGATAATTTTCTTGGCTGGGTGTGGTGGCTCATGCCTATAATCCCAGCATTTTGGGAGGCTGAGGCAGGAGGATCGCTTGAACCCAGGAGTTTGAGACCAGCCTGGCCAACATAGTGAGACCTCACAGCTACAAATAATAATAATAATAATAAAAGCAAATAGTAAAAAAAACAAAATCAGCTGGGCATGGTGGTACATGCCTGTAGTCCCAAATACTCAGGTGACTGAAGTGGGAGCATCACTTGAGCCTGGGAGGTAGAAGCTGCAGTAAGCAGAGATTGCACCACTGTACTCTAGCCAGGGTGACATATAGATACATGTTTTTTCTTTTTTGATATAAAATATACGTGATGTTTTTCTCTTCCGCTCCTTGGCAGATTGTATCTCTGATGTGTGCCATTGGGGCAAAACTTTACACAAGGAAGAGAGTAGGTCTTGTATCCTGATTCTCCTCCTTAGTCACTTGGTCTGAGTATTATTACTTAGATCTTAATATCATCATCATCCTGTGTGCTCTTGGGATTAAAATAGTTGGGATTAGTCCCAGTTTTGCAGTTGCAGATACTAAGCATTTGGCACCAAAATTCCATCTCATCTTTATTTATTTTAGGTACTTTAAAAGAGTGTGGCAGCCCTAGAGCTACACGTTTGTGTGATAAAACTAAGGGTAGCAAGGTAGAACTGTTTAGGGAGTGAGAAAACTTGAGAAACCCACTCTGTATTGAAATTACTTATCTGCTTTTTTTCTACTGTTCAACTTTATTGAGTGACTTTTTGCATATAGAGGAGCTTACTCTCTAGGTGATAACTACCAGACTAGAAGATGCCTGGGCAGTAGAGTGAGATTCTGTCTCAAAATAAATAAATAAAATAAAAAACTTCAGTCAAACTCCAGGGTCTCCAGTGAGTCTTGAATATCTTTTATGCTTTTTCTCTTTCAACGGTCATATCAAATGAGACCCCCTGACTCTGATGGTTAAATGTATTAAAAAGTTGGCAGGGTGCGTTGGCTCATGACTGTAATCCCAGAACTTTGGAGGCCAAGGCAGGCAGATCACTTGAAGTCAGGAGTTCGAGACTAGCCTGGCCAACATGGTGAAACCTCATCTCTACTAAAATTAGAAAAAAATTAGCCGAGCTTTCTGCCCGTGGACGCCGCCGAAGAAGCATCGTTAAAGTCTCTCTTCTCCCTGCGATCATGTCTAAGTCAGAGTCTCCTAAAGAGCCGGAGCAGCTGAGGAAGCTCTTCATTGGAGGGTTGAGCTTTGAAACAACCGATGAGAGCCTGAGGAGCCATTTTGAGCAATGGGGAACGCTCACAGACTGTGTGGTAATGAGAGATCCAAACACCAAGCGCTCCAGGGGCTTTGGGTTCGTCACGTATGCAACTGTGGAGGAGGTGGATGCAGCCATGAATGCAGGGCCACACAAAGTGGATGGAAGAGTTGTGGAACCAAAGAGAGCTGTCTCAAGAGAAGATTCTCAAAGACCAGGTGCCCACTTAACTGTGAAAAAAATATTCGTTGGTGACATTAAAGAAGACACTGAAGAACATCACCTAAGAGATTATTTTGAACAGTATGGAAAAATTGAAGTGATTGAAATCATGACTGACAGAGGCAGTGGCAAGAAAAGGGGCTTTGCCTTTGTAACCTTTGATGACCATGACTCAGAAATACCATACTGTGAATGGACACAACTGTGAAGTTAGGAAAGCTCTGTCAAAGCAAGAGATGGCTAGTGCTTCATCCAGCCAAAGAGGTCGAAGTGGTTCTGGAAACTTTGGTGGTGGTCGTGGAGGTGGTTTCGGTGGGAATGACAACTTTGGTCGTGGAGGAAACTTCAGTGGTCGTGGTGGCTTTGGTGGCAGCCGTGGTGGTGGTGGATATGGTGGCAGTGGGGATGGCTATAACGGATTTGGTAATGATGGAGGCAATTTTGGAGGTGGAAGCTACAATGATTTTGGCAGTTACAACAATCAGTCTTCAAATTTTGGACCCATGAAGGGAGGAAACTTTGGAGGCAGAAGCTCTGGCCCCTGTGGTGGTGGCGGCCAATACTTTGCCAAACCACGAAACCAAGGTGGCTATGGCGGTTCCAGTAGCAGCAGTAGCTATGGCAGTGGCAGAAGATTTTAATTAGGAAGCAAAGCTTAGCAGGAGAGGAGAGCCAGAGAAGTGACAGGGAAGCTACAGGTTACAACAGATTTGTGAACTCAGCCAAGCACAGTGGTGGCAGGGCCTAGCTGCTACAAAGAAGACATGATTTAGACAAATACTCATGTGTATGGGCAAAAAACTCGAGGACTGTATTTGTGACTAATTGTATAACAGGTTATTTTAGTTTCTGTTCTGTGGAAAGTGTAAAGCATTCCAACAAAGGGTTTTAATGTAGATTTTTTTCTTTTTCTTTATCTTTTTTCTTTTTTTTTTTTTTTTGCATCCATGCTGTTGATTGCTAATGTAATAGTCTGATCGTGACGCTGAATAAATGTCTTTTTAAAAAAAAAAAAAAATTAGCCGAACTGGTGATGGGCACCTGTAGTCCCAGCTACTCAGGAGGCTGAGGTATGAGAATCACTTGAACCCAGGAGGAGGAGGTTGGCACTGAGCAGAGAGCAGAGATCATACCATTGCACTCCAGCCTGGGCAACAGAGTGAGACTCTGAAAAAAAAAAGAAAGAAAGAAAGAAAAAGGGCTGGTTGCAGTGGCTCACACATGTAATCCCAACACTTTGGGAGGCTGAGGCAGGCGGATCACTTGAGGTCAGGAGTTTGAGACCAGCCCAGCCAACATGGTGAAACCTTGCCTCCACTAGAAACACAAAAATTAGCCTGACATGGTGGCAGGCGCCTGTACTCCCAGCTACTTGGGAGGCTGAGGCAGGAGAATCTGGGAGGTGGAGGTTGCAGTAAGCCGAGATCATGTACTGCACTCCAGCCTGGGCAACAGAGTGAGACTCTATCTCAAAAAGAAAAAAGAAAAACATATATTTCCCAGAGAAAATATGAATACTTGAGTAAGAAAGGAGGCTAGAACAAAAATGAAATATGCATAAGGCCTCTGTGAGTACGGAGGAGGAGGGAGGGACATAAAAAGTTGCTGTCCAAAAAGATCTGGTGTCACTGAGCAAGAGGCAGGAGTTTATATTCATGTTTAGTTTGATTCAAACTCTGATGCTTTCAGTGTGCTTGATAGAGATCATGTGAGTATGTGTATATATTCTTATGATTGTGTGTTTTTTTTTGTTTGTTTGAAGAAACATCTGGAATCAAGAGACCCACAGCATCTGAGGTGAGTTTCATATTGATAAAATTGTTACTAAAACTTTAACTCTGGGATAGCAGGATACCTGTTTATGATATTTTTATTTTTTCTTTACTTAGGTCTTGGAAGCTAGACAGGATTCTTACATCTCATTGGTAGGCTAGAAATTATGCAACTCAACTTTTATTGTAGTTTATTTAATATCTCACATTTATTGAGCATTTTTAATGTACCAAATGCAATGTGTACCCAAGAATAAATACTGTACCTAAGTACTCTTTAAGATATTCTCATATTGGCCAGGTGTGGTGGCTTACGCCTGTAATCCTAGCACTTTGGGAGGCCGAGGCAGGGGGATCACCTGAGGTCTGGAGTTCGAGACCTGCCTGGCCAACATGGTGAAACCCTGTCTTTACTAAAGAATTAAAAAAAAAAAAAAAAAAAATTAGCCAGGCCCTGTGGCAGACGCCTGTAGTCCCAGCTACTCGGGAGGGTGAGGCAGAGAATCACTTGAACCCAGGAGGCAGAGGTTGTTGTGAGCCAAGATTGTGCCACTGCACTCCAGCCTGGGCAACAGAGCAAGATTCTGTCAGCCAGACATAGTGGTGCGCGCTTGTAGTCCCAGCTACTTGGGAGGCTGAGGCGGAAGAATTGCTTGAACCTGGAAGGCAGAGGTTGCAGTGAGCCAAGATTGCACCACTGCACTCCGTCCTAGGCGACACAGCGAGACTCTGTCTCAGAAAAAAAAAAGATATTCTTATTTAATCCTTCAAATAACCATAGTGAGGCAAATACTGTTGTTACCTGTTTCACAGATGAAGAAAGTGAGGAGAATTCCATAGTTAATAAGTGGGATTAGTAAGGCTGGGATTCAAACTCAGGCAATCTGACACTAAAGCTCACTTTCTTTGTTTTACTGTTATGGCCTCCTAATTGTGTACCTTTGATGAATATAGAGAACTTCTTTTGGAAGCTATTAGTTTCCCAAGTTTCTCTTTTTTGTTCAGAATATCTTTTTTTTTTTTTTTTTTTGAGACGGGAGTTTCGCTCTTGTTACCCAGGCTGGAGTGCAATGGCGCGATCTCAGCTCACCACAACTTCCGTCTCCTGGGTTCAAGCAATTCTCCTGCCTCAGCCTCCCAAGAAGCTGGAACTATGGGTGTGTGCCACCATGCCCAGCTAATTTTTGTATTTTTAGTAGAGACGGGGTTTCACCATGTTGACCAGGATGGTCTCGATCTCTTGACTTTGTGATCCACCCGTCTTGGCCTCCCAAAGTGCTGGGATTATAGGTGTGAGCCACCGCGCCCGACTGTTCAGAATATCTTTAGTTTGCTCAGCTTTCTTCCCATGGAGTACAGTATTTCCTAATTCTCTTCTTACTTCTTGCCTCTCTCCTGGGTTTTGTGAAAGGGGCCTCAGAATGCAGGCCCTTTTGACCTGGGACTTAAAGCTTCTTTCAGAACATCTTCTAGCATCTGTCAAGTGATATACTGAGAGTTTTCTGGCACTAAGGGCCTTGGCTAAAAAAGTAGAACTTGAAAATCATGTCTTAAGATTGTGACATCTAGCCAGTCATCGTGGCTCATACCTGTAATCCTAATACTTTGGGAGGCTGAGGTGGGAGGATTGCTTGAGGCCAGGGGATCAAGACAGGCCTGGGCAACATAGTGAGACCCTGGTTCTAAAAAAATGAAAAAATAGCTAGGTATGGTGGTGCACACCATAGTCCCAGCTACTCAGGATTACTTGAGCTGCAGAGGTTGAGGCTGCAGTAAGCCATTATCACACCACTGTAGTCTAGTCTGGGTAATAGAGACAAGACCCTGTCTCAAAAAAAAAAAAAAAAAATTGTGACATCCTGTTTCCACTAGTCTCTCAGCCTTCTGGCTTATTAACTTAATGAGTATTAATGTCATGAAGAGTAACTTCATGTTTGTTACTCTGGCATCTGGCTCTGGGGATAACTTTCTAGACTGCTATACTATAGGTTTACTCTTTCTTTCTTTCTTTCTTTTTTTTTTTTTGAAATGTCTCGCTCTGTTGCCCAGTATGAAGTGGAGTGCAGTGGCGCTATCTCCACTTACTACAATCTTCGCCTCCCAGATTCAGGCAATTCTGCCTCAGCTTCCCAAGCAGCTGGGATTACAGGCTCATGCCACCACGCCTGGCTAATTTTTGTATTTTTAGTAGAGACGGGGTTTCACCATGTTGACCAGGCTGGTTTTGAACTCCTGACCTGAGGTGATCCACCCGCCTTGACACCTCCCAAAGTGTTGGGAATACAAGTGTGAGCCACCCTGCTTGGCCTATGACTGCTATTCTATACTTCCCCTCCTTCAACCTTGCTTTCTTTGTTTCTTTGTTCTTTTCTTTTCTTTTTTTTTCTTTTTCCAGACAGAGTCATTCATTGAGTTGAATGCTAGAGTACAGTGGCACGATCTCGGCTCACTGCAACCTCTGCCCCCTGGATTCAAGCGGTTCTCATGCCTTAGCCTCTTGAGTATCTGGGATTATAGATGCATGCCACCATGCCAGGCAAATTTTTTGTATTTTCAGTTGGAGATAGGGTTTTGCCATATTGCCCAGGCAGGCTGGTCTCAAACTCCTAGGCTTAAGTGACCTCCCTGCTTGGCCTCCTGAGTAGCTGAGATTACAGGTGCACGCAACAGCACCCAGCTATGTTTCTACTACTATTTAAAAATAATTTTATTTTCTGGCTGGGCATGGTGGCTGACATCTGTAATTGCGGCACTTTGGGAGGCCAAGGTGGGTAGATCATTTGAGGTCAGCAGTTTAAGACCAGCCTGGCCAACATGGTGAAACTGCATCTGTATTAAAAATACAAAAAATACGTGGCCGGGCGCGGTGGCTCACGCCAATAATCCCAACACTTTTGGAGGCCAAGGCAGGTGGATCACGAGGTCAAAAGAACAAGACCATCCTGGTCAACATGGTGAAACCCCGTATCTACTAAAAATACAAAAATTAGCTGGGCATGGTGGCACGCACTTGTATTCCCAGTTACTTGGGAGGCCAAGGCAAGAGAATTGCTTGAACCCAGGAGGCGGAGGTTGCGGTGAGCCGAGATTGCACCATTGCACTTCAGCCTGGGTAACAAGAGCGAAACTCCATCTCAAAACAAAACAAAACAAAACAAAGGAAAAAAATACAAAAATACTAAAATTAGCTGGGCATGGTGGCTGGTGCCTATAATCCCAGCTAGTCAGGGGGCTGAGGTGGGAGAATCGCTTGAACCCAGGAGGCAGAGGTAGCGGTGACCTGAGATTGTGCCACTGTACTCATGCAACAAGAGCGAAACTCCATCTCAAAAAAGTAACAAAAAATAAAAATATTTTTATTTTCTGTGTCTTCTGGGGACTGAAGGGAAAATATGTGTCCCCTGGAGTTTTCTTCTGTGATCTTTTAGCCACTTAATTCATTGGGAAGCAGCATTATAGCTGTATATAGCATGGGGTCGATCTTCTGAAGATTTTGTAAAATGTTTTTACAAACATTCTAGAAAGAATATGTTGTTTCAGTTAATTTTGTTTTGATGTACCATTATGGTAGCTATTTGGTATCTTACATGGGAATTGTGTTATAATCTTGACTCTTCTTCTGATAGGTGCCTTATACCTCTGGCATGCCCATCAAGAAAATAGGCCATCGAGGTGTTGATTCCTCAGGAGAGACAACATACAAAAAGGTGTGTCTGGATGGAACCTTCTCATCTTACTCCAGGAGCTCAGCATCTTACTCTGGGAACTCAGACTCCTTGTAATTACTCCACGTACTGTCCTATTTGTTGATATCCTGAGTTTTTGCACATTATACAACTTAGACTTTAGAATTTATTTCACAAAGGGTAAATTGTCTCCTTTTTGTATATGAATGTTTAAATGAGAATTTTTTTGGCTGGGCGCAGTGGCCCAAACTTGTAATCCCAGCACTTTGGGAAGTTGAGGCAGGCAGATTATTTTAGGCCAGGAGTTCAAGATCAGCCTGGCAAACATTACAAAAGTCTGTCTCTACTAAAAATGTAAAAATTAACCAAACGTGGTGGCACGTGCTTTTGGTCCCAGCTATTTGTGATATTCAAGCAGGAGAATTGCTTGAACCTGGGAGGCGGAAGTTACAGTGACGTCAGATTGCGCTACTGCACCAGTAGCAGTGAACAGAGCAAGACTTGGTGACAGAGCAAGACTCCATCTCAAAAAAAAAAAAATTTTTTTTAGTGAGCAAATCTGACATTGGTTGTTGTTTTACTGAGCTGAAGAAACTGGGTTTCCCTGTTAGGTATAAATATGTAACAAGGCCATAAAGCCATTCTTATCTTACTACAGGGAACTGTAACTCTCACAGTCTTTCAGTCTTTTACTCCATTGCTTGATATATATCAATTGAAGGCCAGATCCCAGCCTGTTGACAAAAGTATAGGCAGTAGGTAAGATTTTTTTTTTCTCTTTAATGTTTTTTTAATTCCAGGGTATCAGTCTGTCATCCAGGCTGGATTGCAGTGGCATGATCATAGGCAGGTGGTAGGAGGCTACTGTAACCTCCAACTCCTAGGCCCAAGTGATCTTCCTGCCTCTGTCTCCTGAGTAGCTGGGACTACAGTTACACACCACCATGCGTGGATAATAAAAAATTATTTTTGTGAGATGTACTCGCTATGTTGCACAGGCTGGTTTCAAACTCCTGGCCTCAAGCAGTCTTCTGCCTGAGCCTTCCAACGTGCTGGAGTTACTGGAGTGATTGACCATGTCATGCCCCTTTTTTCTTCCCAAAGACAGTCATTTAACTGGTGAATAGTACCTAGAACACTGGAGTAGTGACAGTAAAGTGAAAATTGAACTGGTGAAGGGAAAACAGAGAATCATCCAGGATCCTTGAGTGATCCCAGTTCTTCAATTCTGGATCAATTTGCCGATGGTTTAGGATTCCTCAGGGACAGTGTTCAGTCTCCCATTTAGCATCTGTACTTTGTCTAATATGGGGTATGAAGATTTCTTGGAATCCTATTTCTGGCCTGTGTAAATTTTGTGTGTGTGCTCTATTTCATCGTCTCAAGTAGAGGTGGACTGGCTCATTCTCAGTCAAGGACCCGACAGTCCTCAGAATGGGCTCTGAGGTTCATGTTAATTACTTTTATTGAGCTCTTAATTTTTAAATTTTCTTTTTTTTTTAAGAAATGGGATCTTGCTCTGATTGCCCAAACTGTAATGTAGTGGGTGCAATCATGGCTCACTGCAGCCTTGAGCTTCTGGGCTCAAGCTATCCTACCTCAGCCTCCAGAGTAACTGGGACTAGAGGCCTCAGCCACCACACCTGGCTTATTTAACCGGTTTTTTTTTTTTCTTTTTTTCTTTTTTTTTTTTTGAGATGGAGTTTTGGTCATTTCCCAGTGGAGTGCAATGGCACCATATCAGCTCACCGCAACCTCTGCTTCCTGGGTTCAAGTGATTCTCCTGCTTCAGCTTCCTAAGAAGCTGGGATTACAGGCATGTACCACCATACCCAGCTAATTTTGTATTTTTAGTAGAGATGGGGTTTCTCCATGTGGGTTAGGCTGGTTTCAAACTCCTGACCTCAGGTGATCCGCCTGCCTCAGCCTCCTAAAGTGCTAGGATTACAGGTGTGAGCCACAGCGCCCGGCTACATAGCTCTTTTTATATGTTGAACGTTGAGATAAAAAAGATGGGGAGGCAGACACTTTAAAAATGATAGTAATAATTTATTTTCCTTTGACCTATTTGTACATGAAAAAACCAGTTGTAATTTAATGCCCATTGAGGACCAAGTAGAAATAGAAGTAATGTCTGGTAGAGTTTGGAGATGAGAAATAGAGCAAAGCTCTCTAATAAAAGTTTCTGCAGTGATTGAAATATATGCTGTCTGTGCTATCCAATATGGTAGCTAGTAACCACAGTTGAATTGTAGCTAGTAAGACTGAGGAAATGAAATTTTAAATTTAAATTTTAATTAACTCAGCCTCCCAAGTAGCTGGGACTATAGGTGCATACCACCTCACCCAGCTAATTTTTGTATTTTAGTAGAGACAGGATTTCACCATGATGGCCAGGTTGGTCTTGAACTCCTGGCCTAAAGTGATCTGTCCATCTTGGTCTCCCAAAGTGTGAGATTAGAGTGGTGAGCCACTGCACCCACGCCACTCTGACTCTGTTGTCTTTGAGACACTAGTCAGGCCCTTTTTTAGAGGACTGAAGTTTCTGCCACCAGGTAGTCAAATAAGAATATTGATTAATTTTAGGTCTGGGCATGGTGGCTCACGCCTGTAACCCCAGTGCTTTGGGAGGCTGAGGCAGGCAGATCATTCTAGGTCAGGAGTTCAAGACCAGCCTGATGACTAATATGGTGAAGCCCCATCTCTACTAAAAATACAAAGAGTAAGTCAGGTGTGGTGGTGCATGCCTGTAATCTCAGCTACTCGGGAGGCTGAGGCAGGAGAATTGCTTCAACTGGGGAGGTGAAGTTTGCAGTGAGCCAAGATGGTGCTGCTGTACTCCATCCAGCATGGGTGACAGAGTGAGACTCCGTCTCCCCAAAAAAAAAAAAAAAAAAATTGGTTAATTTTAGTTATATTCTTTTTTTTTTTTTTTTTTTTTTTTTTTGAGACAGAGTCTTGTTCTGTCACCAGGCACCAGGCTGAAGTGCAGTGGCACAATCTCTCGGCTTACTGCAACCACTGCCTCCTGGGTTTAAGCAGTTCTCCTGCCTCAGCCTCCTGAATGGATGGGACTACAGGCGTGCACCACCACACCCAGCTAATTTTTGTATTTTAGTAGAGATGGAGTTTCACTGTGTCGGCCAGAATAGTCTTGCTCTCTTGACCTTGTGATCCACCCCCGCTTGGCCTACTAAAGTGCTGGGATTGCAGGCTTGAGCCACCGTGCCCGCAATTTTAGTTATATTCCATATCAGATGAAGGAAGTGTTTAGTGGCCTCCAGCAGATACACTCTGGGGGCAGAAACCTTAGGAGTGAGAAACTAAGAATGTTCTGTCAATACAATGTATCTTCCAAATACAGATATGGAACTCTTGTTTAGGCAGGCCAATAGGAGGAAGCACCTTGTCTAGCTGAGGCTGGCTCAGAGAGTCCCAGTTTTGCTACTCTGTATCCTCACTGTTCTTCCAATCTTTGCTATGCTTAATTGCAGAGTACAGCATCAGGATGGGGAAACTGGATTATCCCAGTTTAATCTGAACTATTGCTCAGACTAAAGGACATTTGTGGGTTTTGTTTTTGTTTTTGTTTTTGTTTTGAGATGGAGTCTTGCTCTGTCACCCAGACTGGAATGCAATGGCGAGATCTCAGCTCACTGCAATCTCCACCTCCTGGGTTCAAGCAATTTCCTATCCCAGCCTCCTGAGTAGCTGGGACTACAGGTGCCCAACAACATGCCAGCCTAATTTTTATATTTTTAGTAGAGACAGGGTTTCACCATATTGGCCAGGCTAGTCTTGAACTCCTGAATTTATAATCTGCCTGCCTCGGCCTCCCAAAGTGCTGAGATTACAGGAATGGGCCACTGCGACCGGCCAGCCATTTGTTTTAAAGTGTTTCTTTTTCTAGTTTCTCCCTTCTGAATTTTTATTGCTGTGGTCCTACTTATACTAGAAGTTTTCTTCTCATTTCTCTTTGTTTCTTAGACAACCTCATCAGCCTTGAAAGGTGCCATCCAGTTAGGCATTACTCACACTGTGGGGAGCCTGAGTACCAAACCAGAGCGAGATGTCCTCATGCAAGATTTCTACGTGGTGGAGAGTATCTTCTTCCCCAGGTACAGAGTTTAATGTTCAGAAGCATGTCCTGGAAATGTGGCCTTTTCAAATCAGCCCCATGGCAGTTTTAGGGGTTCAGGTCTGACAATTGAGGCGTGCATCCAATTCTTTTTTTTTTTTTTTTTTTTTTCCCGTAGCCATGCATGAGCAAGTGTCCAGTTCTTAATCAGGTTGTCAGGGTGATGTGGAACTAGAGAGTTTGGAGAGTAGGTGCTATCTTCTAGATGCTTCCATGAGCCTCTCTGGCCTATGGAGTGACCCGTTTAAAAAAAAAAAAAAAAAAAAAAAAAAAAAAAAAAAACCTAATGCATTGGATAGCAGGCAGAGTGATTCCTTCCTTTTTTTTTTTTTTTTTGAGACGGAGTCTCGCTGACTCCAGGCTGGAGTGTAGTGGTGCAATCTCAGCTGGCTGCAACCTCTGCCTCCCAGTTTAAATGATTCTTCTGCCTCAGCCTCCTGAGTAGCTGGGACTACAAGCGCACACCACCACACCCAGTTAATTTTTATTTATTTATTTGTTTGTTTGTTTGTTTATTTATTTTTAGTAGAGACGGGGTTTCACCATGTTGGTCAGGATGGTCTCGATCTCTTGACCTCATGATCCTCCCTCCTCGGCCTCCCAAAGTGCTGGGATTATAGTGGGAGCTGCCATACCCTGCTGTGATTCTTTTTTATGTCTTGCTGTCCATCCTGTGCCGTTGTCTCACTAAGAAGCTCATCTGAGTGCTCTGTGTCTCTTAGGAGAAATGTATTCCTCCACTCCCCCTACCATTAGGTGACTCTGAGTGTCTTCGCAAGGTAGATTCTCTGGATGATAGGTACTGGCAAATTATTGCTACTTCTGTTTAACCCCACAGTGAAGGGAGCAACCTGACCCCTGCTCATCACTACAATGACTTTCGTTTCAAGACCTATGCACCTGTTGCCTTCCGCTACTTTCGGGAGCTGTTTGGTATCCGACCTGATGATTACTTGGTAAGCTTCTGGATATCAGGACCCTGTGACTCCAGTATCAGAGGATATTCCCAAGGGAAGGCCCCTTTTCTCCGTAGTCTCGCTCTGGTTTTTATTTAGGAAAGAATTGCATCTGTAGTTGATTTTTGCATTGGGCAAGGCCCTAATGTGTCTCAATCGCTTACGCTCTTCCCTCTTTGCCCCAGTACTCCCTCTGTAGTGAGCCGCTGATTGAACTCTGTAGCTCTGGAGCTAGTGGTTCCCTGTTCTATGTGTCCAGCGATGACGAGTTCATTATTAAGACAGTTCAACATAAAGAGGCGGAGTTTCTGCAGAAGCTGCTTCCAGGATACTACATGGTAAGGGAGAGAGAAGCACTCTCCACCTGTGCTGCCTGCTTCTGGGCAAGGCTGGGGAGGCTGTCTTCAGCAGGGTAAAACAGTGTCAGCACTTCTGTCTTAAGACTGTAGTTCAGTTTTGTGCTTTTCACCCCATTTCTTTTGCTTCTCTATGGTAAAGAGGTTTTGTTTATCTGTTCTAAGTATTGTTGATCTCCCAGGTTCACGTGATCCTTTCACCTCAGCCTCCTGCATAGTTGGGACTGAAGGCACGCACCACCACGCCTGGCTAATTTTTATTTATTGATTTTTGTTTATTATTATTATTTTTTTAGATGGAGTCTGGCTCTGTTACCCAGGCTGGAGTGCAGTGGCGTAGTCTTGGCAATCCTGGCTCATTGCAGCCTCTGCCTTCCAGGTTCAAGCGATTCTCCTGTCTCAGCCTCCTGAGTAGCTGGGATTACAGGTGCACACCACCACACCTTGCTAATTTTTTGTTTTTTAGTAGATACAGGGTTTCTCCATGTTGATCAGGCTGGTATCGAACTCCTGACCTTGTGATCTGCCTTCCTTGGCTTCCCAAAGTGTTGGGATTACAGGCGTGAGCCACTGCGCCTGGCCTAATTTTTATAAATTTTTAGTAGAGATAAGGTCTTGCTATGTTGGCCAATGCTGGTCTTGAATTCCTGAGCTCAGGTGATCCTCCTGTTTGGATCCTCCTGTTTGGCCTCCCAAAGTGCTGGGATTACAGGCATGAGCCACTGCACCTCACTGTTTTCGTCTTATGTTCCCAGTTCAGCTTCTAGTTTGGTGAATGAGGTAGGTTGCTTCCCTTGATAATACTCTCTGCAGCCTTACTCTCTTGACTGACTGCTATTGGAAGTTCTGGAGAAGTTAGGTAACTCTTAATACCTTCCTTAATACCTCCAAGAATATACTATACTACCAGGGCAGAGGGTGTAGTCTTAAACTTCTCCAAAGGAATATATCCATCTTATATTGGTATAGATATCCCGTACTGATTTCTGTATTGGAGAGTCTGTGGCACAACTTGATGATGAACTCATCATTGAAATACATGTATAGGGAAATTATTTATTTATTTATTTTTGTAGACGGAGTCTCACTCTGTTGCCCAGAGTGAGTGCAGTGGTTTGATTATGGCTCACTGCAGCCTCTGCCTCCTGGGTTCAAGTGATTCTTCTGCCTCAGTCTCTTGAGTAGTTGGGACTACAGGTGCGCACCACCATGCGCAGCTGATTTTTGTATTTTTTTAGTAGAGACCGGGGTTTCACCACATTGGCCAGGCTGGTCTCGAACTCCTGACCTCGTGATCTGCCCACCTCAGCCTCTCAAAGTGCTGAGATTACAGGCGTGAGCCACTGTGCCCGGCCAAAATAGACGCATAGGGAAATTTTTTTTTTCTTTTTTTTTTTTTTTTTTTGAGATGGAGTTTCGCTCTTGTTACCCAGGCTGGAGTGCAATGGCGCGATCTCGGCTCACTGCAACCTCCGCCTCCTGGGTTCAGGCAATTCTCCTGCCTCAGCCTCCTGAGTAACTGGGATTACAGGCACACGCCACAATGCCCAGCTAATTTTTTGTATTTTTAGTAGAAACGGGGTTTCACCACGTTGACCAGGATGGTCTCGATCTCTTGACCTCGTGATCCACCCGCCTCGGCCTCCCAAATTGCTGGGATTACAGGGTTGAGCCACCGCGCCCCGCCCGCATAGGGAAATTTTAAGCAAACATGTTGTACTAAAGGCAGACAAATCGTGTCTGAATCTCTTATTAGGAGATAACTTTTGTCCTTGAGTTTCACTGAAAATCAGCTAAGTTGTTCTCCTACTTCTGTTTACTTTTGTGTTCTCAGAACCTCAACCAGAACCCTCGGACTTTGCTGCCTAAATTCTATGGCCTGTACTGTGTGCAGGCAGGTGGCAAGAACATTCGGATTGTGGTGATGAATAATCTTTTACCAAGATCAGTTAAAATGCATATCAAATATGACCTCAAAGGCTCAACCTACAAACGGCGGGCTTCCCAGAAAGAGCGAGAGAAGCCTCTTCCCACATTTAAAGACCTAGACTTCTTACAAGACATCCCTGATGGTCTTTTTTTGGATGCTGACATGTACAATGCCCTCTGTAAGACCCTGCAGCGTGACTGTTTGGTGAGTTTGTTATTTAGACACCAAAAATCTCAGTTACTAAAACAGCTAGATTGTTCTTAGGCATTAAGTCTGTGGGAGATGGGACTCTGTTCCTTAGCACCATATGTCTCAGGCTGTATTTAAAATAACTTTTAATTAGTTCATTGCCATTCCTTTACATTTTTGCTTTCTCCCTGTTTATCGTCCCCCAGTGGGCTTTATTTCCTTTTCTAGCTAGCCTGGGCCTCATAGTCAGATGTTCTGCTTATTTTCACACCAGCATCATTCTTCCTCAGATTTCGGTCCTGCCTGCCAAATCCAAATTTATATCTTAGAAGCTGAGTGCTGCTGAAGAATATTATACAACCCTGTATACTGGTGTCTCTACAGCTTTATGATATCTAACTCCACCTGGGCTTTCAGTATTGTTCTTCAGTCCATTTCCTGTTGTTCTCAACAGGGATTTCAGATGTTTGGCACTCTAATCAAACCATTTTCTGACTTTCATCTTCCTAGCTTTGTTTGTCAACAAGTTACCTTAACTTTTCGTCCTGTTTCTTACCTTCAGGCTGCCCCTGTCACCAATAGATACATGTATCTACATTTATTTTTAATTTTTGAGATGGAGTTTCACTCTTGTCATCCAGGTTGGAGTGCAGTGGTGCAGTCTCAGCTCACTACAACCTCTGCCTCCCAGGTTCAAGCAATTCTTCTGCCTCAGTCTCCTCAGTAGCTGGGATTACAGGAACCTGCCACCACACCTGGCTAATTTTTGTAGTTTTAGTAGATACAGGGCTTCACCATGTTGGCCAGGCTGGTTTGAAACTCCTGACCTCAAGTGATCCATCTGCCTTGGCCTCCCATAGTACTAGGATTACAGGCATGAGCTGCTGCACCAGCCTAGATAATCACTCTTGACCTGACCTCCTCTGTACTCTTCTGTTGTATGAACACTTCCCACTGTTGAACATATTAAACTGTATTGTGTTTATTTTACATTTGTATGGCTTTCTAAATGTATAATGTCCTTGAGGAAAGAAACTCTTTTAAATATCTTTCTATCTCTGTAAGCAGGCACAGTGCCTGCATGGTGGAGATTCAGTAGATGTCTTTTTTTTTTTCCAAGACTGAGTCGTGCTCTGTTGCCCAGGCTGGAGTGCAGTGGCGCGATCTCGGCTCACTGCAACCTCTGCCTCCGGGTTCAAGTGATTCTCGTCTCTGCCTCTCCAGTAGCTGGGACTACAGGCATGCTCTACTGTGTCCAGCTAAGTTTTGTATTTTTAGTAGAGATGGGGTTTCACCATGTTGGTAAGGCTGGTCTTGAACTCCTGACCTTGTGATCCACCCATCTCGACCTCCTAAAGTGCTAGAATTACAGGTGTGAGCCACCGCGCCCAGCGTCAGTAAATGTTTCACTGAATTGAAGCTAGTCGTATAAGGTCCTGCCACAGATCTTTTCTGTCACCAAGTGTACTTTACCAGACCCTCATTGTGGAATCTTCACAGCACACCACATGTATTCCATGTTCCTTTGAGAAGGTAGTGTTCTCTTCATGGAGACATACTTGGAAAGAACAAAGACAGTCTTGTGGGCTAGGCAGTGGGACTTGGGAAAATTGTATTTTCTCAAATGAGAGAAAGCTAAGGGGATATAAATAAAGATTAACCATCATGCTGCTGCACTCCAGCCTGGCAACAGAGCAAGACTCCGTCTCAAAAAAAAATAAAGACTAACCAGGCCGGGTGCAGTGGCTCACGCCTGTAATCCCAGCACTTTGGGAGGCCAAGGTGGACGGATCATGAGGTCAGGAGATTGAGACCATCCTGGCCAACGTGGTGAAACCCCGTCTTTATTAAAAATACAAAAATTAGCTGGTATGGTGGTGCATGCCTGTAATCCCAGCTTCTCAGGAGGCTGAGACAGGAGAATCGCTTGAACCAGGGAGTTGGAGGTTGCAGTGACCCAAGATTACGCCACTGCACTCCAGCCTGGTGACAAAGCAAGACTCCTAAATAAATAAATAAACAAATAAAATTAAAGACTAATCAGAGGAGATTAACATGCTTTTCTTGAGGGAGTAGGAGGAGCAAAAGATAATCCTATGTTTAGCCTTACATGTTCACTATTAACAATAATTAAATCATGAAAGCTGTCAGACTGGATGTGGTGGCTCATACCAATAGTCCCAGTGCTTTTAGAGGCTGATTTGGGCAGATCTTTTGAGCCCAGGAATTAGAGACCACCTGGGCAGCATGGTGAAACCCTGTCTCTACTAAAAATACAAAAATTAGCTGGGTGTAGTGCTGTGGGCCTGTAGTCCCAGCTACTTGGGAGGCTGAGGCAGGTGGATCCTTTGAGCCTAGGAGGTCGTAGCTACAGTGAGCGGAGATCACACTACTGCACTCTAGCCTAGGTAACAGATTGAGGCCTTGTCTCAAAAAAACCCCTGAAATCCTGAAAAATATTTTCATATTTCCCAATGCTTAGATCATGTTTTTCCTTCCATTAGGTGCTGCAGAGCTTCAAGATAATGGACTATAGCCTCTTGATGTCAATCCACAATATAGATCATGCACAACGAGAGCCCTTAAGCAGTGAAACACAATACTCAGTTGACACTAGAAGACCGGCCCCCCAAAAGGCTCTGTATTCTACAGCCATGGAATCCATCCAGGGAGAGGCTCGACGGGGCGGCACTATGGAGACTGATGACCAGTGAGTGGGCTCAGGGGCACTAGGGAGGAGAACATAGGCTCACAGCACTTTTTCTTGAGGAAGGGACCCAGCTTCTGGAAAGGAGTAGCCTTGACTCAGCAGTTGAGTCAGTAACATTAATGTTTACAGAAGTATAGAATGAGCTTTAACAGGCTTTTATAATATCAAAAGGAAAGAATTTCAGGTTTATACTATATCTGAGAAGGAGAGCTATTCAAGAGTTAAAGACTGAAAAAATTATACTTGAAGTCTTTTTTTTTTTTTTTTTTTTTTTTTTGAGACGGAGTTTCGCTCTTGTTACCCAGGCTGGAGTGCAATGGCGCCATCTCGGCTCACCGCAACCTCCGCCTCCTGGGTTCAGGCAATTCTCCTGCCTCAGCCTCCTAAGTAGCTGGGATTACAGGCACACGCCACCATGCCCAGCTAATTTTTTGTATTTTTAGTAGAGACGGGGTTTCACCATGTTGACCAGGATGGTCTCGATCTCTTGACCTCGTGATCCACCCGCCTCAGCCTCCCAAAGTGCTGGGATTACAAGCTTGAGCCACCGTGCCCGGCCATACTTGAAGTCTTAAATGCATGTCTGTGAACTATGTTAGAACTTTATTATTTTTTAATCTACCCTTTTTGTTAGTAATATATTAAAACTTTATCAAAAATAATTAATGGGCTGGGTACAGTGGCTCATGCCAGTAATCCCAGCACTTTGGGAGGCTGAGGCAGGCAGATCACTTGAGTCTGGGAGTTTGAGACCAGTCTGAGCATCATGATGAGACCTTATCTCTACAAAAAATAAAAATACCTGAGTGTGTTGGTGAGCGCTTGTGGTCCTGTATACTCAGGAGGCTGAGGCAGAAGAATTGCTTGAGCCCAGGAGGTCAAGGCTGCAATGAGCCACTGCACTCCAGCCTGGGCAACAGAATGAGATCCTGTCTCAAAAAAAAAAAAAAAAAAAAATTATTATAGACTTTGTGGAGGCCTTTTCATCATGGATCTATCTAGTAAGTGTAGTTACTGAAATATCACAAGTATCTTAGGTGGTGTCATTTTTTTTAAGGGGTCCTGTAACATGACTCAATAAGAATGTCTTAGTGGGCATAAATTAAGATAACAAAAGTACTTAAGAAGTTCAGGGCCTGGCGCGGTGGCTCAAGCCTGTAATCCCAGCACTTTGGGAGGCCGAGGCAGGTGGATCACGAGGTCGAGAGATCGAGACCATCCTGGTCAACGTGGTGAAACCCCGTCTCTACTAAAAATACAAAAAATTAGCTGGGCATGGTGGTGCGTGCCTGTAATCCCAGCTACTCAGGAGGCTGAGGCAGGACAATTGCCTGAACACAGGAGGCGGAGGTTGCGGTGAGTCGAGATCGCGCCATTGCACCCCAGCCTGGGTAACAAAAAGTGAAACTCTGTCTCAGAAAAAAAAAAAAAAGAAGTTCAGAGTTAATTTGGAGAGCATTCCCAAAATTGCTGAGTAGTGGCAATTTTAGATTCTCTTTGGTGGAATTGGAGTAGTAGGCACGGAGATTTGGAGGAAACTAGATTATAATACATACTGTACAGAGTTCCTGAGTTTAGAGGAGGGATCTCATTTTCTCCTGGTTTTTTAATATACTTCTTTCTGTTTTTGTCTGATAGCTCCTGGTTTATGGAGGATGAGGCAATTATGTTTAGGTTTCAGTTCCCTGTCCTGATCTGACTCAACTAGCCAACAGATTTTCTTAACCTTTCCTTTTTGCCTTTTCCAGTATGGGTGGCATCCCTGCCCGGAATAGTAAAGGGGAAAGGCTTCTGCTTTATATTGGCATCATTGACATTCTACAGTCTTACAGGTGAGGAGCATATGGATCCCAAATTAAAAGAGGGTGGATATAGATAGCCACTCACATTTCTCTTTTAGATGTGTTTGTTGCCAAGTTCTTGCTGAAGCAAGAACAGTGAAGTAGTAAGTGGCTACTTACTTCATTAGTTTTCAGGTGGTTATTTCCTTGATTTTGTTACTTTCCCCAGCCTTTATAACCTCCCTTCCCAAACATAATGTATACCTTTTGTGGAAAGCTGAGTCATTCCTTGGAAGCACCAGGATAGAATATGCCATCTGTCTGGCTCTTTGTAAAAACCGGTAAGATGAGTCATACTCCATATTGGGATACAGCTGGAAATGTTACCCTTTTCCATGGAGGAAAAACAGGAGGGTCACTGTGTTCTGTAACAAGTATTGGCCTGTGGAACTAAGAGGCAATGACGTGATCATCAGGGAGGAGCTGGAAATGTTAGACCCCAATTTTTTTCCTGTAAGGTTTTAGGTACTAATGAGGGGGGCCAGTACTTAATTTGTTCGTTCAGTTTTATCATCCAATTTTAACTACCCTTTCCAGTCTTGTCTATCTGTTCCTTCAGCTCTCCTTTTATAATAAATATTCATGTCCCTGATTTGCCAGGGACATAAATTGTCCTCTTCCAGTGGGGTAATAGTTGACTTACCTAGAAGCAACATTGGTCTTGTGAGGAACTAGCACTGCCATGCCTGTTCTTTGGAAAACCAGTGTACCAGTGGATATGCTTTCCAGCTTCTGTCTTTCCAAGGTTTTCTGTTACCCCTTTAACTCCCTAAAATAGAAAGTTATTAAGGTCATTTATTTTAAAATGTCATGCATAGGTGATGTACATTTTTATTGCAGGTTTGTTAAGAAGTTGGAGCACTCTTGGAAAGCCCTGGTACATGATGGGGTGAGTAGCAATACTAGAGGCTCTCTTCTCACTTCTGCCTCCGTCACTTCTGATTTGCTTTCTCAGTTTCTTGCATTTCTTTTTTTTTTTTTTTTGGAGACACGGTCTCACTCTGTCACCCAAGCTGAATGCAGTGGCATGATCTTGGCTCACTGCACCCTCCGTCTTTCAGTTTCAAGTGATTCTTCTGGCTCAGCTTCCGAAGTATCTGGGACTACAGGCATGTACCACCATGCCCAGCTAATTTTTTTTTTTTTTTTAGATGGAGTCTCACTCTGTTGCCAGGCTAGAGTGCAATGGTGCGATCTTGGCTCATTGCAGCCTCCACCTCCCAGGATCAAGTGATTCTTCTGCCTTAGCCTCCCGAGTAGCTGGGACTACAGGCATCCGCCACCACACCCGGCTAATTTTTTTTTTTTTTTTTTTTAAGATGGAGTTTCACTCTTGTTACCCAGGCTGGAGTGCAATGACGTGATCTCGGCTCACCGCAACCTCCGCCTCCTGGGTTCAGGCAATTCTCCCGCCTCAGCCTCCTGAGTAGCTGGGATTACAGGCACGCGCCACCATGTCCAGCTAATTTTTTATATTTTTGGTAGAGACAAGGTTTCACCATGTTGACCAGGATGGTCTCCATCTCTCGACTGATCCACCCGCCTCGGCCTCCCAAATTGCTGGGATTACAGGCGTGAGCCACCACACCCGGCCTCACACCCGGCTAATTTTTGTATGTTATTAGAGATGGGGTTTCACCATGTTGGCCAGGCTGGTCTTGAACTCCTGACTTCAAAGTGATCCGCCCACCTTGGCCTCCCTAAGTGCTGGGTTGAGATGGAGTCTCACTCTGTCACTCAGGCTGGGGTGTAGTGGTGCAGTCTTGGCTCACTTCAGCCACCACCTCCTAGGTTCAAGTGATTCTTGTGCCTCAGCCTCCCATGTAGCTGGGATTACAGGTGCCTGCCACCATGCCTGGCTGATTTTTGTATTTTTAGTAGAGACGGGGTTTCACCATGTCGGCCAGGCTGATCTCGAAGTCCTCACCTCAGGTGATCCGCCCACCTTGGCTTCCCAAAGTGCTGGGATTATAGGCGTGAGCCACTGCACCCGGCCTCTTACATTTATTTCTTATTTCATTTGTCGATTTTTCTCTTTTCCTAGGGGCTCGGTCTGGGGGAAGATGACCCTTGAATTAGAGATTCTCCTGCTGGGCCTCGCTTTTTAACTCTATAGCCATTTCTTCTGTTCTGCAGGACACTGTCTCAGTGCATCGCCCAGGCTTCTACGCTGAACGATTCCAGCGCTTCATGTGCAACACAGTATTTAAGAAGATCCCCTGTAAGTGGCTTCTATCATATGACTGCCTACTCCTACCCAGTGGCTCCCTTACCCCAAGAGAACAGGGAACAGGATACCTCTGGTAGGGAGCTGCCAACGCCAGAGGCCTCTCCTTCCACCTACATCCCACGAGAGTCCTTTCTTGTCCTTTATGATAGTCAAGTCTGTCATAGTTGTTTCCAAGTTGCTGTTTTCCCCTTAGCTCTTCCTGTATATGTCAATGAGGTGAGGGCCATTTAAGTGCAATTGTGGGTGTAGGATCCATGCCACAGAGAGGGATAGGCAGAGCCCGACTTTTATGTACAGAGATATGCAAAGAGGTTACCAGTGTTCTGTTTTTTCTTCTTGACTGTCTCAAGTGGTTAGAGAAGCATTTACTGATTTCTGCTTAGCACATGTTCTTAGTCTCTTTCCTCAGCTTTCTTATTTAAGAAGTGCCTTTTTTTTTTTTTTTTTTTTTTTTTTTTTTTTTTTTTTTTGCAAATCTTCCATGCTGCTGCCACAGCAAATTCTAGCTTTTCTTTTACCGTCTTCTCATATTAGTCATCATTAGTCCCATAGTGAGGGAGAGGGACCTAGGCATGCCAGACAGTCTTAAGGGACATGGAAAAACCAGGCTGGGTGCAATGTCTCACACCTATAATCCCAGCACTTTGGGAGGCCAAGGCAGGAAGATTGATTCAGCCTGAGAGTTTGGAACCAACCTGGGCAACATGACGAGACCTTGTCTCTACAAAAAATTGTAAAAAGAAAAGGAAAAAAAAGAATTTTAATCTTTACAAAGTGATATACAAGAGTAAATTGTGCTGAGTGCATATCTGCTATGAAGATGTAGAGCAAAAGAGTTATCTTTGTCGGCCAGGCACAGTGGCTCACACCTGTAATCCCAGCACTTTGGGAGGCCGAGGTGGGCAGATCACCTGAGGTCAGGAGTTCGAGACCAGCCTGACCAACATGGAGCAAAACCCTGTCTCTAAATAAATAAATAAGTAAATATATATATATATATATATATATATATATATATATATAATAAAAATAAAAAATTAGCCGGGTGTGGTGGCGCATTCCTGTAATCCCAGTTACTCAGGAGGCTGAAGCACAAGAATCGCTTGAACCCTGGAGGTAGAGGTTGCAGTCAGCCAAGTTTGTGCCATTGCACTGCAGCCTGGGCAACAAGAGTGAAACTTCATCTCAAGAAGAAAAAACAAAAAGGGAATTATGCAATAGGGGACATTTCATCTGATGAAAGCAAAGCCATCAGAGTTCCATGTTGGAGGGGTAGGTGTAGATAAATTGCCTTTCTTCAAGGCTTTCCTGCTTCCTGGAAAGTGAGCTAATACTTTGTTCTCTGAATAGCAGTTCATAGAACCTATCTCTGTTGACATTAGCCTTTTCACTTTTCAGAACAGCTTTGAGTGTGTGTTGGGGATACTAGCAATTTACATCTGTGTCTTGGTAATGGTTGCTAAGGTGGTTTCTAAGTAGGCTCTCTCTTTCCCTTTTGAAGTGAAGCCTTCGCCTTCCAAAAAGTTCCGGTCTGGTTCATCTTTCTCTCGGCGAGCAGGCTCCAGTGGCAACTCCTGCATTACTTACCAGCCATCAGTCTCTGGGGAACACAAGGCACAAGTGACAACAAAGGCAGAAGTGGAGCCAGGTCAGTGTTAGGGCTGGGGTCCCCATGTGATTGGGTACTCCCTCTCTTCCTTCTGAGCCCTTTCCTTGTCCAGCCAGGACCTTTGCTCCCCATTTCTATCCAGGAAGCCAAGCTGCTACATATTTTTCCCTGTATTTTCCCAACCACATCTTCTCTTTCTTTTTCTCCAGGAGTTCATCTTGGCCGTCCTGATGTTTTACCTCAGACTCCACCTTTGGAGGAAATCAATGAGGGCTCACCTATTCCTGACCCCAGTTTCTCACCTGTAGTTGGAGAGACTTTGCAAGTGCGAACTACAAGGTTGGTTTATTGGCTTCTTTCTTCGTGTAATCTTATCTCTCAAGTCCTTGAAAATCTTCGTAATTTGATTGCATCATAATAAATTACCCCAAAGGTTAGTGGCTTAAAATAACCAACATATATCATACTTTCTGTGGGTCAGGAATCCAGGCCCAGCTTAACTGGGTCCTCTGGCTGAAGATTTCTCATGAAGTGGCATTTAAGCTGTTGGCCAGGGCTGGGGTCCCATCTGAAGGCTCAAATGGGAGGATCTGCTTCTAACTTATTTACGTGGTTACAGGTAGGATTCTGATCCTTGGGGGTTGCTGAACTGAGGGCCTTAGTTCCTTGCTGGGGGCTTCCCTCAGTTCTTTGTTACATGGACCTCTCCATAGGACAGCTCAGTACATGACAGCTGGCCTCTGACAGTGAACAAGAGAGCATGTGCCTATGCAGAAACCATAGCCTGTTACAGCGTAATCTCAGAATTGACATTTTACTTACTACTTGTGCTACATTCTGTTCACTAAATGCAGCCTACACTCAAGGGGAATGAATTACCTATGGATATGAATGCCAGGAGGCACAGGGATCATTGGGAGCCATCTTAGAAACTGCCTGTCATAGTCTGCCCTCTGGTCTCCAGTAGTTTACATACCTCCATGTCCAAAATACACTGACTCCCTCCCAAAGTCTCCAGAAGTCTCATCCCATTGTAGCATTAGCTCAAAGTCCAGAGTTTTATTACCTAAATCAGGTCCAGGTTTGGATGAGCCCCCCCCCCCCGCCCCCCTCCCCCGGTATAGTTCCTTAAGCACAGCTCCTTGAATACAGTTCCTCTCAATCTGTGAACGTGTGGAACTAGAGACAAGTTATCCTTTCCCCATGTACTTAGCATACAGTCATGAGACAGGCATTAGATAACGAATATACACATTTCTGTACGTAAAAGTGGAGAATGGGAGGCACAAAAAGGAGTCATTAATTTTATTAGCTGTTCCAAAATCCAGGAAGTGTTGGAGTTTCTCTTATCAGGCCTTAAAACAGGAATAATTCTCCATGGTTGTTGGCTCTACCCTCTAGACTCTTGGTTTTGTCTTCTGAGTCTTCCTTTTTCATCAAAGCTAGAGTATATTTTTACTTGAGTTCTTTTCTCAGCCTGCTTCTTTCCAGTAGAATTTTGGGGGAACTGGTGGTCTCTTTATTTTGTACTGTTTCTGTCCTTTTTGATCCAAGATGGCAGTGTTTTTATGATACCGAAGATTTTGTGGGCCTCCTGTGATTCTCTTTGGATTTACTCCATTAGACAAAAGCCACAGTCATAAATATCTTCATGAGACCTAAGCTTCTTAGAGGCCCTGTTTTTCACTTGAAAGAATCTGTGGAACATAATCTTTTTGAACAGCCTTTTGTATGGCTGAGTAGTACAATCATACTCCGTATCCACAGGTTCCACATTCCAGATTCAACCATATGTGAACTGAAAACACTTCAGAGCCTGGTGTGGTGGCTCATGCCTATAATCCTACCACTTTGGGAGGCTGAGGTGGGAGGATTGCTTGAGGTTGTTTGAGACCAGCCTGATAAATACGAGACTCTGTCCCTTAGAAAAGGCCAGGCACAGTGGCTCATACCTGTTATCCCAGCACTTTGGGAGGCAGAGGCAGGCGGATCATGAGATCAGGAGATTGGAACCATCCTAGCTAACATTGTGAAACCCTGTCTCTACTAAAAATATAGAAAATTAGCCAGGCGTAGTGGCACACGCCTGTGGTCCCAGTTACTTGGGAGGCTGAAGCAGAAGAGTGGCTTGAACCTGGGAGGCAAAGGTTGCAGTGAGCTGAGATTGCACCACCGCACTCCAGCCTGGGCAACGGTGTGAGACTCTGTCTTTAAAAAAATTATTGTATGTTGTTTCTGACATGTACTGTACAATCAGGCCTACAGTGGTTGTGTCTGTACTTAAAAAATATGGACTTTTCTTGTCGTTATTCCCTGAACAATACAGTATAACAACTATTTACGTAGCATTTACATTGTATTAGTTATTATGAATAATCTAGGGATGATTTAAAATATATGAGGGCTGATTGCAATGGCTCATGCCTGTAATCCCAGCACTTGGGGAGACTGAGGCCAGATCACATGAGCCCAGAAGTTTAAGACCAGCCTAAGAGCAACATGGCAAAATCCTGTCGCTACCAAAAATACAAAAAAATTAGCCTGGCTTGGTGGTACATGCCTGTAGCCCCACCTGCTCAGGAGGTTGAGGCAGGAGGATTGCTTGAACTGGGAGGCGGAGGTTTCAGTGAGCCATAATTGAACCAGTGGACTCCAACCTAGTTGACAGAGCAAGACCCTATCTCAATATATAAATAAATCAAAATAAAGTATATGGAAGATGTCCGTAAGTTATTTGCAAATACCATACCATTCTATATAAGGGACTTGTGCATCTGTGGATTTTGGTATTCAAGAGGAGATCCTGGAACTAGTCTCCCACAGGTACTGAGGGATGACTATACTCTGAGCCAACACTTTTTGTTTTTATAAGGTCTTAATGAAATGTTTCATAGTCATATATTTGGCTTCGTCTTTAGATCACATTTTCTTGGCAGTGCCCTGGTTCTTATCCTTGCTCAAAAGCCTTTTTTTTTTTTTTCGATGTCTCATTGTGTTAGCCAGGCTTGTCTCAAACAGTCCTCCTCCCTCTGCCTCCTGAAGTGAGCCACCGTATGTGGTCTGCCATTTCTTAATTTTAGCATCATTTGTTCTCTGGAGAATTTTCAAGACCTATCATGTTCGAAAATCTTTTTTTTTTTTTTTTTTTTTTTTTTTTTTTTTTTTTTTTGAGACGGAGTTTCACTCTTGTTACTCAGGCTGGAGTGCAATGGTGCGATCTGGGCTCACCGCAACCTCCGCCTCCTGGGTTCAGGCAATTCTCCTGCCTCAGCCTCCTGAGTAGCTGGGATTACAGGCATGTGCCACCATGCCCAGCTAATTTTTTGTATTTTTAGTAGAGACGGGGTTTCACCATGTTGACCAGGATGGTCTCGATCTCCTGACCTTGTGATCCACCCGCCTCGGCCTCCCAAAGTGCTGGGATTACAGGCTTGAGCCACCGTGCCCGGCTTCGAAAATCTTTTTAATAGTCCTTCCCATAATTTCTTTCCTTTTTTTCTCTTCTCTTCTCTTTTTTTTTTTTCTTCTCTTCTCTTTCTCCTCTCCTCCGTCTCCCTTTCCCTCTCCCCCTCCCTCTCCCCTCCCTCTCCCCCTCCTCCTCTCCCTCTCCCTCCCCCCTCCCTCTCCTCTTCCTCTCCTCTCCTCTCCCTCTCCTCTCTCTTCCTCTCCTCTCCTCTCTCTTCCTCTCCTCTCCTCTCCTCTCCCTCTCCTCTCTCTTCCTCTCCTCTCCTCTCCTCTCCTCTCCTCTCCTTTTCTTTCAACAGAGTCTTACTCTATCACCCAGGCTGGAGTGCAGTGGCATGGTCTCGGCTCACTGCAACCTCCACCTCCTGGGTTCAAGCAATTCTCCTGTCTCAGCCTCCCGAGTAGCTGGGACTACAGGTGTGCACCACCACACCTGGCTAATTTTTGTATTTTTAGTAAAGACAGGATTTCACTGTGTTGGCCAAGCTGGTCTCGAAATCCTGACCTCATGAGTTGCCTGCCTCTGCCTCCCAAAGTGCTGGGATTACAGGCGTGAGCCACAAGACCTGGACTTTTTTTTTTTTTTTTTTTTGAGACAGGATCCTCTGTCACTCAAGTTAGAATGTAGTGGCATGATCTTGGTTCATTGCAACCTTCGCCTCCCAGGTTCAAGGCATTCTCTTGCGTCAGCTTCTCAAGTAGCTGGGATTACAAGTGTGTACCATCACACCTGGCTAATTTTTGTATTTTTAGTAGAGACGGGGTTTCGCCATGTTACTCAGGCTGGTCTTGAACTCCTGGCCTCAGTTGATCTTCCTGCTCAGGCTCCCAAAATGCTGGGATTACAGGCATGAGCCACTGTACTGGGCTACCACCCCCAAATTTTAGGTTTTTGTTATGGCAGCACCTGAATTCCAGGTACAAAAATCTATATTATCTATTTTTGTGTAACTAATTAACCCCATACTTACACCTGTAATCCCAGCTCTTTGGGAGGCTGAGGATGGTCAATCACCTGACGTCAGGAGTTAAAGACCAGCCTGGCCAACATGGTGAAACCCTGTCTCTACTAAAAATAGAAAAATTGCTGGGCATTTTGGCACATGCCTTTAATGCCAGCTACTCAGGAGGCTGAGGTGGGAGAATCACTTGCACCCAGGAGGTGGAGGTTGCAGTGAGCTAAGATCGTACCATTGCACTGCAGCCTGGGCAACAAGAGTGAGATCTGTTTCAAAAAAAAGTAAAAATGTGTTATCTCAGTTTCTGTACCTTAGCTGGATGCCTTTGGTTTGGGTTCTCTCTGGAGATTACAGTCAAGCTGTTAGTCCCAAAGCTTATCTGAGGGAAGATCAGCTTCTCAGCTCACCTACGTAGTTGTTGGCAGTATATGGTTCCTTGTCACATTACCCTATGCATAGCCAGCTCATAGCATAGCTGCTATGAGCAGGCAAGCAGGGGCGAGAACATGAGTCCAAGAAGCTACAGTCTTTTTGTAACCTGATCTCGAAATGGACATTCCATCACCTGTGCTGCATTCTGTTGATGAGAAAAGAATCACTAAGTGCAGCCCACGCTCTAGAGGAGAGAGAATTACACAATGGCATGAACCTCAGGAGGTGGGGATTATTGGGGGCAACTTAGAGGGTACCCACCACACCTGGAGATTGAAACAGAAGAGGGCAGGGTACTGGGAAATATAGTCTTCAAAAAGCTAAATATAGTTAATTAAAAGTGTGCAGAATTCTAAATGTAGTAGCCTCTTAGCCTCGTTTCCAAATTCCAAATTGATTCTGAAGTGAAAATTAGAGAAGCAGTATGAGATTTTAAGAGGAGAGTCCTTTCTTCTTGTCTTCTAATTCTTTTTTTCTCTGCTTGTATTTTTTCTCCTGTTAGTACAACCTTGGAAAAGCTTGAAATTGCAGAGTCAGAGTTCACCCATGTGAGTGTCTGGGATGTGTGGGAGGTGAACGTTTTGGAGGGTATAAAGATGATCACTGATGGCCTGAAGCTGGAAGTTAATTAGCAAGGTTAGAGGATTTGGGTACCTCCTAAATCTTGTTCTTTTAAAAAATGTGTTTTTGGTACCTCGTATTTGGAGGGTAAGGCTGAAATAGAAACTTTTTAATGCTTGAATTCCATTCCTGCCTTATCTTATCTCATATTCCACTTTTTTTTTCTTTTTTTTTTTTTTTTGGAGATGGTTTCGCTCTTGTTACCCAGGCTGGAGTGCAATGGCGCGATCTCGGCTCACCGCAGCCTCCACCTCCTGGGTTCAGGCAATTCTCCTGCCTCAGCCTCCTGAGTAGCTGGGATTACAGGCACGTGCCACCATGCCCAGCTAATTTTTTGTATTTTTAGTAGAGACGGGGTTTCACCATGTTGGCCAGGATGGTCTCGATCTCTTGACTTCGTGATCCACCTGCCTCGGCGTCCCAGAGTGCTGGGATGACAGGCTTGAGCCATTGCGCCTGGCCCGTACTCCACCTTCTTAACTTTACACTCTTTCCTTTTCAGTAAGTGCAAAGCCTCAGAAGACCTGGAACAAGATTCTGTCATCTCTGTGATCCCAAGATGTCAGCCTTTGCCCCAACAATGGTGAATTTTCTTCTACTTGGTCATCAAAAAAGGAGTGTAATAGAAGTGAGGGGAGTTCTCAATTTTCTTCCTGAAGAAGAACCTCCTCTCCTTCCCCTTCCTCATGAGTGGGCATTGGTGCCTCCGACAGTTGAGGGCCGCAGCATCTCCCCCTCCAGAGTTGGGTAGCACGGATTTTCAACTGGCTAACCTTGGCTTCCACAATTGAATTTTTTCCATACTCCTATTCTTCATGCTGGAAATGGGATTGCTGGACTTGGCAGTTTTCTTTTCCCTTGTCTTTCACCAGGAACTGGACTCTTTAATTTCCTCAGGACAGACTAGCTGGCACATTATCTCTACCTTAGTTCTTTCTCTCTGATCCCTGGAAGAAGACCCCTGTAATCTCTGTAAAAGTTTTTGGGGGATAAGGGTATTTAAACCACCTCCCAACATTTTTTTTTTTCCTGAAAAAAGGAAAAAGCGCACAGCACACAATTTTAAGCCAGTTTCAGATCAAAACTCCAGAAGTGTTGATGAGATGCCTATTCTTAGGGTTCCCTCAGAAGAGCCATGGTGTTTGTGAAGAGTAGTGATTGCTCTGCCAGAAACAGCTCCTCTAAACTCCTCCTCTCTCGATGAATTTCTTAAGGCTGAAGGAATGGAGAGAGTGGGACATGGGGTATTCTTTACCCTTTTTGTTAAAACATGAGGCAGCCATGGGCTCGGAGATCATACCCCTTTCTAGGCAGAATCCTATTCACTGCCGGACTATAATGATTATTACTATTTTGCAATTTGAAGTATATTCTGGTTGTTTTTTTAAATATGAAGACTTAACCAAATGAATTTTAGATCATTCTTCAAATTTGGAGATTTTTTTTTTTTTTTTTTTTTTGCTCTTCCCATCTTTTCCAACAGTGTTCTCCTATTTGTGGAGCTAAGTTGAAGAGGGGACACCTCTGTCTGTTTAACAGGCAGTCCATATCTACGAGGCCAGCAAATATTTTCTTAAACTCATGGGAAGACAGCAGATTCTTGCCTTGGTGAGGTCATTGCTGTGCCGTATGTCCTACCCACCAGTCTTCATGCAGGGAAGTTGGAAAAGGGGGCTACACATGCCCTCTCCTCCCCATCTACAAGAGTTACGGTTTTCCATCTGATCCTTCTATTCTTATCAGGGGAAGAAGGGGCCTGGTATCTCAGGCAGCTTGTTGAATTGCTGTTCTATCCCTTCTCTATCCCACCCTGCCCTGATAGTAGGTTAGCTCATACCCCAAATAACTGTCTATATTAGACACCCCCAGCCAGTTTCTGGCTGCCTGTCTTTGCTGCCATGTTCTTTTTTACAAGAAGGAAAGAAACAGTTCTTGCTATTTTTTTTTTCATAATTTACTATTTATGATGTATTTAAGTGTTTTATTAAGGGCAGAGTTCTGTAAGGGGCGGGAGGGAATATTTCAGGGAGGGCTGGGTCTTAAGGAAAGGAATGGGGAGTCAACATTTTTATGAAGTGTCACTATTTGCCTCTACTTTGTATTGTTCAGAAATGGCAAATGCAGTATAAAAGTGATATATGGTTTTAATGTAATAAACTTTAATCAGTTATTTAAACTTCTTCTTGATTCTTTTTCATACACCATCTGCTTACCCTCCTACTCCGCCACCCAGGCTCAGTTTTGTTCATGTTACCCTAAACAAAAGCTGCATATTTTCCAGCTTGCAACACTCCAGCTTCACGCTTAAGGCTTCATGTCCTCCTCCTCAGCAACCCAATTATCTTCAAGGAAAAGCAGTGAATGAGTATGAGGGAAATTACTGTTCGGTCTCTTGCCTAGGTTGCAACCCAATTTAACAGGGATTTGGAGGTTCAAAGCTAATTTTACTCAGGTTTAAGAGGAAAGGAACAGTGAGGAAAGGAACAGTGGGAAAAGCAAATTTGAGGTTAGCTGGCCGTAGTGATTCCCTCCCTTTGCTTCCCTTGACCTGGACCTAGGGTGTCACTCTTGGAAGATTACAGAGATTGCTTCCCTTAGCTGGTTTCTTCTGTGAGGTTGAGCTAAGGCTCCTTTACTCTGATAGGACAAAAAACTAGACAAAAAAGGGGCGGGCAGGGCGCAGTGGCTTACACCTGTAATCCCAGCACTTAGGAGGCAGAGGCCAGTGGTTCACCTGAGGTCAGGTGTTTGAGACCAGCCTGGCCAACCTGGCAAAACGCCATCTATTGCAAATGGAAATTAGCAGGGCATCGTACGCACCTGTAGTCCCAGCTACTTGGGAGGCCAAGGGCAGAGAATCACTTGAACCTGGGAGGTGGAGGTTGCAGTGAGTGAAGATCATGCCACTGCACTCTAGCCTGCACGACAGAGTAAGACTGTCTCCAAAAAAAAAAAAAAAAAAACTGAGTGAGGCTCATTCTGAGGCATGAAGATGGGACACCTTTATTGAGAGAAGCAAGTTAAGCAAACAGCTGCTTTTCACACCACTATTCCCTATCTTGTTAACGTCATTCTGCAAATATTTATAGAGCAGCTAATGAGCAATGGATGGAGTAGTTGGAAATCAAAGAAATAATTGTCCTTCAAGACTTTCTAGTGTCCAGCAGGAACACAAATACACACATAACACAAAAACAATGTTAGATGTGAGGCAGCTACTTAAGCTCTCTGAAGGTGGCACAGAACATAAAAGGGTAAATTAGAGGTTACATGGGATAAAAGGGTCAGAATGTTTCACTTCAGCACGAGGACCTAGAGGCATGAGAATGGTCTGTTTTTGAGAACAAGGAAGAGGCCATGGTGAGAATATTGGAAGAGGAGGTATACTTAGAGGCAATATTGGGAACTCTGAAATATTTTTTGCCCCTAAGTAGGATGTGATAACAAAATACTTGAGGGACTAACAAAAGTTCTATCAGAATGGATAGTGGGTTGGCCAGGTCCAGTGGCTCACACCTGTAATCCCAGCACTCTGGGAAGTCAAGGCGGGCGGATCATTTGAGGCCAGGAGTTTAAGACCAGCCTGGCCAACACAGCAAAACCCCATCTCTACTAAAAATACAAAAAATTAGCTGGGCGTTGTGGTGCATGCCTGTAATCCCAGCTACTCAGCAGGCTGAGGCAGGAGAATTGCTTGAATCAGGGAGATGGAGGTTGCAGTGACCCAAGATAGTGCCATTCCACTCCAGCCTGGGCAACAAGAATGAAATTCGGCCGGGCGCGGTGGCTCAAGCCTGTAATCCCAGCACTTTGGGAGGCCGAGGCGGGCGGATCACGAGGTTGAGAGATCGAGACCGTCCTGGTCAACATGGTGAAACCCCGTCTCTACTAAAAATACAAAAAATTAGCTGGGCATGGTGGCGCGTGCCTGTAATCCCAGCTACTTAGGAGGCTGAGGCAGGAGAATTGCCTGAGCCCAGGAGGCGGAGGTTGCAGTGAGCCGAGATCGCACCATTGCACTCCAGCCTGGGTAACAAGCAAAAACTCCGTCTCAAAAAAAAAAAAAAAAAGAAATTCGTCTCAAAAAACAAAAAAACCCCACCAAAACTAATTAGGCATGGTGGTGGGCGCCTGTGCTCACAGCTACTCAGGAGGCTGAGGCAGGAGAGTCACTTGAACCTGGGAGGTAGAGTTTGCAGTGAGCCAATCTCAGTTCACTACACTGACTCATGATTGCACCACTGTCAGCCTGGGCAACAGAGTGAGACTCTGTCTCAAAAAATAAATAAATAAATAGAGGGCTGAACACAGTGGCTCATGCCTGTAATCCCAACACTTTGAGAAGCTGAGGCTAGAGGATCTCTTGAGTCCAGGTGATCAAGAACAGCTTTGGCAACATAGGGAGACATTCTCTATAAGCAAGTAAAATTAAATAAAACAGGCCTGGCACAGTGGCTCAAGACTGTAATCCCAGCACTTTGGGAGGCAGATCACCTGAGGTCAGGAGTTCAAGACCAGCCTCGCCAACATGGTGAAATGCTGTCTCAATTAAAAATAGAGAAAATTGGGCCAAGTGTGGTGGCTCACGCCTGTAATCCTAACACCTTAGGAGGCCAAGGTGGGCAGATTGCCTGAGCTCAGGAGTTCAAGACCAGCCTGGGCAACACAGTGAAACCCCATTTCTACTAAAAAAAAAAAAAAAGACAAAAAATTAGCTGGCTATGGTGGCATATGCCTGTAGTCTCAGCTACTAGGGAGGTTGAGGCAGCAGAATCGCTTAAACCTGGGAGGCGGAGGTTGTAGTGAGCCGAGATCATGCCACTGCACTCCAGCCTGGGCAACAGAGCAAGGCTCCGTCTTGCAAAAAAAAAAAAAAGAAGAGAAAAGCAAGTACTTGGATTGGAATAGAAATAGGGGATTCTCAGTTTCTTTTTCTTTTCCTTTCTTTCTTTCTTTTGTTGTGTTTTGAGACAGAGTTTCACCACGTTGGCCAGGCTGGTATCGAACTCCTGGCCTCAAGTTAACTGCCCACCTCGGCCTCCCAAAGTGCTGGGATTACAGGCGTGAGCCACCATGCTCAGCCCAGATTCTCAAAGTTTTGAATTTGATTTTCCCACAGCCCCAGCTAGCCCGCCTTTTGTCTAGATAAGGAGAAAAATTTTTTCCCTAATAGGAATCGGATATTAACATGTTTTAGGCATACATGTTCTGCTTCCCTGGCCTTGTCAGTCCGAGCGTACTCAAAACTACTGAGTGAGTGCTATAGATAATCCTTTTGTGATCAGAGGGTCCCTCTAGCGGTGAGCAGCGACTAGTGCTTATTCTCTAGCTGTGTGCCGTAATTTATACTCAGTTACAAGTAGGGCCTATTAGTGTAAAACTAACTAAAAGGGAAATTAAAATCGTAGGATAATAGTTGAAAATCGTCATCTGGTTTAATATTTTACTCTTAAAATTTTTTTGGTTAATATTTTACTCTCAAGCATGTTAATCTCAGCTCTTCTGAAAATTATTCAGAGATGAAGTCTCATTATTAGTTTTTTAGCCAGGTGTTGTAGTCGCAGCTACTCTGGAGGCTGAGTTAGGAGAATTGCTTGAACCCAGGAGGCAGAGTTTGCAGTGAGCCCAGATCGCGCCACTGCACACCAGCCTGAGCAACAAGAGCCAAACTCGGTCTCAAAAGAAATGAAAAGCAAATTAAAAAAAAAAAAAAAAAAAAAAAAAAATATATATATATATATATATATATATATATATATATATATATATATATACAAATAAATTCAAGGCCGGGCGCGGTGGCTCAATCCTGTAATCCCAGCATTTTGGGAGGCCGAGGCGGGTGGATCACGAGGTCAAGAGATCGAGACCATCCTGGTCAACATAGTGAACCCCCGTCTCTACTAAAAATACCAAAAATTAGCTGGGCCTGGTGGCGCGTGCCTATAATCCCAGCTACTCAGGAGGCTGAGGCAGGAGAATTGCTTGAACCCAGGAGGCAGAGGTTGCGGTGAGCCAAGATTTCGCCATTGCACTCCAGCCTGGGTAACAAGAGCTAAACTCCGTCTCAAATAAATAAATAAATAAATAAATTCAATTGAAAGGTATAGATAGGTCTTGTAGTTAGATGAATAAAATGCTACAGGGAACTGAGAGCTCTCGAACGTCATTGGTAGTTTCGACACTTTTTTTTGTTGTTGTTGTTGTTTTTTGAGACGGAGTTTGCTCTTGTTACCCAGGCTGGAGTGCAATGGCGCGATCTCGGCTCACCGCAACCTCCGCCTCCTGGGTTCAGGCAATTCTCCTGCCTCAGTCTCCTGAGTAGCTGGGATTACAGGCACGTGCCACCATGCCCAGCTAATTTTTTTGGTATTTTTAGTAGAGACGGGGTTTCACCATGTTGACCAGGATGGTCTCGATCTATTGACCTCGTGATCCACCCGCCTCGGCCTCCCAAAGTGCTGGGATTACAGGCTTGAGCCACCGCGCCCGGCCTTTTTTTTTTTTTTTTTTTTTTTTTTTTTTTTGAGATGAGTCTTGCTCTGTAACCTAGGCTGGAGTCAGTAGCGCGATCTTGGCTCAGTGCAGACTCAGCCTCCTGGGTTCAAGCGACTCTCCTGCCTCAGCGTCCCGAGTAGCTGGAATTGCAGGCGTGTGCCACTGCACCCACCTATTTATTTTTCCTTCCTTCCTTTCTTCCTTCCGTCCCTTTCTCCCTCCCTTACTCCCTCCTTCCCACTTTCCCTCCTCCCTCCCTCTCTCTTTCTTTCTTTTTTTTTTATCCAGACGGAGTCTCACTCTGTCACCCAGGCTGGAGTGCAGTGGTGTCATCTCGGCTCACTGCAACCTCCGCCTCCCGGGCTCAAGCGGTTCTCCTGCCTCAGCCTCCTTAGCAGCTGGGATTACGGGCATGCGCCACCACGCCCGGCTAATTGTATTTTTCGTAGAGACGAGGTTTCAGCACATTGGCCAGGTTGGTCTCGAACTCCTGACCTCAGGTGATCCGCCCGCCTTCGCCTCCCAAAGTGCTGGGATCACTGGTGTGAAGCACCGCGCCCGGCCGATCCCGACTTTTTTTTTTTTTTTTTTTTTTAAATGACAAAGCTAGAGCAGACACAGAATTTTCAAAGATTCATCCATAGCTCCCCTAAGATCCAGCCGGCGGGAAGCCCCAACTGAAAACAGCAATGGCAGGTAACGCGTAGGCTAGATCTTGTTTTTTCGCTACTGCGGTTCCCTCTACCTCCAAAACGCCCCTTTGTTTGGCGGCGCCTACAACTCCCAGAACGCAACGCGAGGGACGCAGGCGGAAGCAGCTGTCCCAGCTGAGGTCTGTGATTGGTGAAGAGCGATGGGCCAATTGGAGGAGTTGTTGTTAAGACGTCCCGGAGAACCGGTCGGGAGGGAGGAAGGTGGCAAGATGGTGTTGGAAAGCACTATGGTGTGGTGAGGCGCTATCTCCGGGCTGGAGGGGGAGAGCTGGGTCCGGGCGCGTGTATAGCCGAGGCCGGGCGGGCCTGGGGTGGGGGCTGGAGGCTCATGGGCGAGAGGCGGCCCTGGGCCGGGAGGGAAGGAGCCCGCTGGACTCCCTGAGTCATCCCGGGGCCCTGGAGAGGCGGACAGGCCCGGGTTACCCCTGTTACCCCGAGGGGGACGGTCATTGACCGGCCAGTCCTGCTGCCTATCTCTATTCCAGCGCCGTCTTCTTTAGAGCAGGCGGAGTCTGTCCTTAGTTCTGCTTCTCGGACTCATTGTAATAGTCTTCTGCCCTCCTTCTCAACATAATGTCTATTAGGAAAATAGATTATTAATCCCTTACTCTCTCTATTCCCTCGTCTCTAACGCCATTACCTTTCCCTGTATCATCTTCAAAGGTACCATCTACAGACTGCTTTTTATATACCATTTTGTTTACTTTATCTCACTTAGACCTCACAGCCACACCTTTGGGTAAATTCTCCATGTTACTGTTCAGGATACAGATTTTTTTTTTTTTTCGAGACAGAGTTTCACTCTTGTTACCCAGGCTGGAGTGCAATGGTGCGATATAGGCTCACCGCAACCTCCGCCTCCTGGGTTCAGGCAATTCTCCTGCCTCAGCCTCCTGAGTAGCTGGGATTACAGGCACGCGCCACCATGCCCAGTTAATGTTTTGTATTTTTAGTAGAGATGGGGTTTCGCCATGTTGACCAGGATGGTCTCGATCTCTTGACCTCGTGATCCACCCGCCTCAGCCTCCCAAAGTGCTGGGATTACAGGCTTGAGCCACCGCCTCCGACCAGGATACCGATTTTAAGTAATTTGTCCAAAATCACACAGCTAGTTAAGTGGTGTAGTCAAGATTTAAACCCAGGGCTGTGTGACACAAAGGCTTTATCCGGCGAGCTAGCTCTCCGTCAGTCTCAGGTTTGGGCTGAGTTCCTATTACGAGTCACATTAGATGCTAAGGACATAAATTTTTGGTGGGTTTCAAGAATTCTAAGTGTAGTCATAGGATGTAATACAGAATAGTAGAAGAACACAAATCATCAATTGTGTGAACAGACACCTATGAGATTTCTTCTTTTTATTTTTTGGGGAGAGCATAGCAGATAACATACAGGATACCCAGTGAAATATGAATTTCAGATAAATGATTAATAATTTTTTATTTTGAGACAGTCTTGCTCTGTTACCCTGGCTGGAGTGCAGTGGTGCGATCCAGCTCACTACAGCCTCCGCCTCCCGGGTTCAAGCGATTCTCAATGATTGAACTAATTTACACTTGCACCAACCATGTGTGAGTATTCTCTTTTCTCACAATCTTGCCAGCATCTGTTATTTTTTGACTTTTTAGTGATAGCCATTCTGACTGGTGTGAGGTGGTATTTCATTGTGGTTTTGATTGGCGTTTCCCTTTTTGAGAACGAGTCTGGCTCTGTCACCAGGCTGGAGTGCAAGTGGCACGATCTCAGCTCACTGCAACCTCCGCCCCCCAGGTTCAAGTGGTTCTCCTGCTTCAGCCTCCCAAGTAGCTGGGACTACAGGCACGCACCACCACACCCAGCTAATTTCTGTATTTTTAGAGATCGGGTTTCACAATGTTGGCCAGGGTGGTCCTGATCTCTTGACTTCGTGATCTGCCCGCCTTGCCCTCCCAAAGTGCTGGGATTACAGGCATGAGCCACCGTGCCTGGCCTTGATTGGCATTTCTCTAATGATCAGTGATACTGAGCTTTTTTTCATGTGCTTGTTGGCTATATGTATGTTTTCTTTTGAGAAGTGTCTGGCCGGGTTCGGCGGCTCATGCCTGTAATCCCAGCACTTTGGGAGGCTGAAGTGAGTGGATCACCTGAAGTCAGGAGTTCCTGACCAGCCTGGCCAAGATGTCGGAAACTCCGTCTCTACTAAATGTAATTAGGTTCCACTTGTCAATTTTGCTTTTGATGCAGTTGCTTTTGGTTTCTTTGTCACAAAATCTTTGCCTCTTCTAAATCTAGGATGGTATTGCCTAGGTTGTCTTTCAGGAATTTTTTTTTTTTTAGACTGAGTTTTGCTCTTGTTGCCCAGCTAGATAGAGTTCAATGATGCGAGCTTTGCTTACCGAAACCCCCACTTCCCTGGTTCAAGCAATTCTTCTGCCTCACTTCCTAATAGCTGATATTACAGGCATGGGCCACCACACCTCGCTAATTTTGTATTTTTAGTAGAGACAGGGTTTCTCCATGTTGGTCAGGCTGGTCTCGAACTCCTGATCTCAAGTGACCCACCTGCCTGGGCCTCCCAAAGTTCTGGGATAACAGGCGTGAGCCACCATGCTTGGCCCGTTTTCCAGGATTTTTATAGTTTTGGGTTTTATATTAAGTCTTTAATTCATCTTCAGTTAATTTTTGTGTATGGACTTAGAAAGGAATCCAGCTTCAATCTTCTGCATATGGCTAGCCAGTTATCCCAGCATCAAGTATTGAATAGGGAATCTTTTCCTCACTGCTTGTTTTTGTCAGCTTTGTCAAAGAGCAGAGAAAACAGGCAGGCCGGGCACAGTGGCTGAAGCCTGTAATCCCAGAACTTTGGAAGACCGAGGTGAGTGGATCACGAGGTCAGGAGATCGAGACCATCCTGGCTAATATGGTGAAACCCCATCTCTACTAAAAATTCAAAAAATTATCCAGGCGCGGTGGCACGTGCCTGTAGTAGCAGCTACTCGGGAGGCTGAGGCAGGAGAATTGTTTGAACCTGGGAAACAGAGGTTGCAGTGAGCTGAGATTGCGCCACTGCACTCCAGCCTGGGCGACAAAGTGAGACTCCGTCTTAAAAAAACAAAACAAAACTAAGAGCGGATGATTGTAGGTGTGCAGCCTTATTTCTAGGCTCTCTATTCTCCTGCATTGGTTTGTGTGCCTGTTTTTGTACCAGTACCATGCTGTTTTGGTTATTATAGCCCTGTAGTAATAGCTTGAAATTCGGTAACATGATGCCTCCAGCTTTGCTTTTTTTGCTTAGGATTGCTGTGGCTTTTCCGACTCTTTCTTGGTTCCATATCAATTATTTTTTGACATTGAGTTTCACTCTAGTTGCCCAGGCTGGAGTGCAATGGGACGATCTTGGCTCACCACAACCTCTGCCTCTCAGGTTCAAGTGATTCTCCTGCCTCAGCCTCCTGAGTAGGTGGGATTACAGGCATGTGCCACCACTCCTGTTTAATTTTGTGTTTTTAGTAGAGACAGAGTTTCACCATGTTGGTCAGGCTGGTCTCGAATGCCTGACCTCAGGTGATTCACCCATCTTGGCCTCCCAGAGTGCTGGGATTACAGGTGTAAACCGCCATGGCTGGCAGTATGGCCATTTTAATGATATTGATCCTATCTATGAGCATGGGATGTTTGAGCAGTATTTTGTAATTCTCATTGTAGAGATCTTTGATTGCCCTGGTTAGCTGTATTCCTAGGTATTTTCTTCTTGTGGCAGTATGCACATATTTCTTGGCCCCATGTGGGGCATGATGGGGAACCTGCTGTTGATGTGACTGCCCTGCACATGTGCCATTATATTACTCTTTTTGAGTGTCCTTTTTTTTTTTCTTTTTGGAGACAGAGTCTCATTCTGTCACCCAGGTTGGAGTGCAGTGGTATGATCTTGGCTCACTGCAGCCTTGATCTCCTGGGCTTGGGTGATCCTCCTGCCTCAGCCTCCTGAATAGCTGGGACTACAGGGGCACATCACCGTGCCAAGCTAGTTTTTATATTTTTTGTAGAGATGGGGTTTTGCCATGTTGATCAGGCTGGTGTCGACCTGTTGGGCTAAAGAGAGCCTCTCTCATCGGCCTCCCAAAGTGCTGGGATTACAGGCGTGAGTCACTGAATCCAGCCTGTATTCTCTTTTAAAACAAAGATTTTGGGGGTAATCCCAACTACTTAGGAGGCTGAGCAGGAGGATAGGTTAAGCCCAGGAGTTTGAAGTTACAGTGGGCTATGATTACACCACTGCCCTCCAGCCTGGGTGACAGAGCAAGATCCTGTCTCAAAAAATATGTGAAATGGCCAGACACATTGGTTCACACCTGTAATCCCAGCACTCTGAGAGGCCAAGGTGGGCAGATCATATGAGGTCAGGAGTTCAAGACCAGCCTGGCCAACATGGTGAAACCCCATCTCTACTAAAAATACAAAAATTAGCCAGGTGTGGTGGTGTACACCTGTGGTCCCAGCTACTTGGGAGGCTGAGGTGGAAAGATGTATTGAGGCTACAGTGAGTTGTGAATGTGCTTTAACCTGTACCTGAACACTACCCTAGACAGGCTGACTATCCCCTATTTGAAATGGCTAGAGTAGGACCAGAAGCATTTAATATTTTGGATTTTTGTCAGATTTTAGAATATTTACATTATACCTAACCAGCTGAGTATCCCTCATCTGGAAGTCTGAACTGCTCCAGTGACAGTTTCCTTTGAACATCATTGCAACACTCAAAAACTTTCTGATTTGGAACATTTCAGATCTCAGAGTTTCTGATGAGGTGTATTCAACCTATATTCTCTTGTCTGTTATTACTCGTTTTCTAGTACCTTCTTAATTACCTTTGTTTACCAGTTTTGGTTTATTGCCAGACAAAGCATACTAAAGAAAAAAAATTGCCCCAAGCTCATATTTGCTTGCAAGTAGAAATGAGATGTTTTGGCCAGGTGCTGTGGTTCACAACTATAATCCCAGCACTTTGGGAGGCCAAGGCAGGAGGACTGCATGAGTCTAGGAGTTTGTGACTAGCCCAAGCAACAAAGTGAGACTCCATCTCTATAAAATAAAAAATAAATAAGAAACTTTTTTTTTTTTTTTGAGACGGAGTTTCACTCTTGTTACCCAGGTTGGAGTGCAATGGCACGATCTCGGCTCACCGCAACCTCCACCTCCTGGGTTCAGGCAATTCTCCTGCCTCAGCCTCCTGAGTAGCTGGGATTACAGGCACGCACCACCATGCCCAGCTAATTTTTTGTATTTTTAGTAGAGACGGGGTTTCACCGTGTTGACCAGGATGGTCTCGATCTCTTGACCTCGTGATCCACCCGCCTCGGCTTCCCAAAGTGCTGGGATTACAGGCTTGAGCCACTGCGCCCGGCCTAAGAAACTTTTTTTTCTATAGAGACAGGGTCTCCCTATGTTGCCCTGGCTGTTCTGCAACTCCTGGGCTCAAGCGATTCTCCCATCTTGGCCTCCCAAAGTGCTGGGATTACAGGTGTGAGCCACTACACCTGATGCTATTTTACAGATTTTTTTTAAAAAGATGAAGTCTCACTCTGTTGCCCAGGCTGGAGTGCAGTGGCGTGATCCCAACTCACTGCAACCGCGGCGTCCTGGGTTCAAGTGATTCTTTTGCCTCAGCCTCCCGAGTAGCTGGAACTGCAGGTGTGCACCACCACATCCGGCTAGCTTTTGTATTTTTAGTAGAGACAGGGTTTCACAATGTTGGCCAGTGCTGGTCTCTAACTCCTGATTTCAGGTGATCCGCCCACCTCGGCCTTCCAAAGTACTGGGATTACAGGCGTGAGCCACCGTACCCAGCCTGTTTTATAGATATTTTTAAGTTACCTTCTTCATTTCCTGTATTTGGATTACTGCCATTTAATGGCAGACTTAGAGTATTTATCCATGACAATGCTCAGTAAGTACTTAAGTGCAGCTTGTAAGAAGGTGCTGTGGTTCATCAGTAGATCACCACCTTTGGTGCTTATCAGAATCACGTTATAAGGATTTAAAAATTTTTTTGGCTGGGCACCAGGTGGCTCATATCTGTTATCCCACCACTTGGGGAGGCAGGAGGATCACTTGCTCTCAGAAGTTCAAGACCAGCTTGGGTAACATAGCTAGACCCATCTCTACAAAAAAACTTAAAAGGTAGCTGGGCATGGTGTCATGTGCCTATAGTCCCAGCTAGTTGGAAGGCTGAGGCAAAAGAATCACTTGAACCCAGGAGGTGGCGACTGCAGTGAGCCATGCACTCCAGCCTGAGTGACAGAACAAGACCTTGTCTCAATTAAAAAAAAAATTCCTCGTTTCGTATTCTGAGTCAGTAAGTGTGGGCTAAGGCTTGGACATCTGCATATTTAAAAAAGAAAGCTACAGATGACTCTACGAAGACAGAGCTGCTGCTGTAGGGGGCCCCTGGAACTGGAGAGATGGTTTTGGAGAGCTTCTACAACAGTTCTTCTGTTTTGTCCTTCAACCCTAATCTGACAGTGTGGACAACAGTGAATATATGCGGAATGGGGACTTCTTACCCACCCGGCTGCAGGCTCAGCAGGATGCTGTCAACATAGTTTGTCATTCAAAGACCCGCAGCAACCCGGAGAACAACGTGGGCCTTATCACACTGGCTAAGTATGGGGGACAAAGGAGGAAGGGACTCGGTAGCTGGGTGGTTGTTACATGCTACTCTTTAGATTCCATGAGGCTGCTTTTGCCCATCACCTTCCTAAACTGCCTTCTTCCCTATTCAGTGTAAATGTCAATAGCAACTCGTTTTTGTATTAACCTGAATTTAATACAGTACGGAAGCTAAATCTCCTGGGGTGAAATTTCTGGGTTTTTTTTGTTTTTTTTGTTTTTTTTTGAGACGGAGTTTCGCTCTTGTTACCCAGGCTGGAGTGCAATGGCGCGATCTCGGCTAACCGCAACCTCCGCCTCCTGGGTTCAGGCAATTCTCCTGCCTCAGCCTCCTGAGAAGCTGGGATTACAGGCATGCAACACCATGCCCAGCTAATTTTTTGTATTTTTAGTAGAGACGGGGTTTCACCGTGTTGACCAGGTTGGTCTCGATCTCTCGACCTCGTGATCCACCCGCCTCGGCCTCCCAAAGTGCTGGGATTACAGGCTTGAGCCACCGCGCCCGGCCAGAAATTTCTGTTTCTTTTTATTGTTTGTTGGGCAGGGCTGCGGTAGGGGGTGAAATTTCATAATATATTTTAAAGTCAGTGAAAAGTGATTTTGGGCTGGGCACAGTGGCCTACGCCTGTGTTAGTTATCCCAGCACTTTGGGAAGCCAAAGAGACCAGCCTGGGCAACAGGGCAAAACCCCATCTCTACTGAAATTACAAAAATTAGCCAGGCATGGTGATGTGTGCCTGTAATCCCAGCTACTCAGAAGGCTGAGGCAGGAGAATCGCTTGAACTCAGGAGACAGAGGTTGCAGTGAGCCGAGATTGCGCCACTGCACACCAGCTTGGGCAACAGAATGAGACTCTGTCTCAAAAAAAAAAGAAGAAAAGTAAAGTAAGTTTTGGATCAGAGCCCATGGGCATATATCACATATCCTTTTACCCCAAAAGTGTTTTTTTTTTTTAGGAACTGATCATTCCTTAATGAGTAGTCTCCCACTCCAGTGTACATACCGTTAGTTGGGAATATGGGTCTGGAGGTGCAGGAGACAAGAGAGATGCAAAGTAGCATCCAGTTATTGTGGTGGCGTCTGGGCCCTGTGAGCCTTTAAGTGGAGTTAAGGGAAAACATTGGGAAGTAGAGGGCAGGTTTCTTACAAAGCCAACCACTTAATTATTTCTGTGCTTGGTTTCCATTAAACACTAGATATTTGATTAAGAAGAACAGAGGCTCATGCCTGTAATCCCCGCATTTTGGGAGGCCGAGGTGACTGGATCACAAGGTCAGGAGATTGAGACCAACCTGGTCAACATGGTGAAACCCCATCTCTACTAAAAATACAAAAAAATTAGCTGGGCATGGTGGCGCACACCTGTAGTCCTAGCTACTCCAGAGGCTGAGGCATGAGAATCGCTTGAAGCCGGGAGGCAGAAGTTACAGTGAGCTGAGATCACACTACTGCACTACAGCCTGGGCAACAGAGCGAGACTCTTGTCTCAAAAAAAAAAAAAAAAACAAAGAATAGAGGCTAAACCTAGTGGCTCATGCCTGTAATCTCTGCATTCTGGGAGCCTGAAGCAGGTGGATCACTTGAGGTCAGGAGTTCAAGACCAGCCTGGCCAATATGGCAAAACCCTGTCTCTACCAAAAATTAGCTGGGTGTGGTGGTGCACATCTGTAATCTCAGCTAATTGGGAGACTGAGGCAGGAGAATCGCTTGAACCCGGGAGGCAGAGGTTGCAGTGAGCTGAGATTGTGCCACTGCACGCCAGCTTGAGTGACAGAGCAAGACTCTGTCTCAAAAAATAATAAGAATAGAGATTATAGTTAGAATAGAAGTAATGGTTATTATCCCAGTCTCTGAAGAAAAGTCAGACACAGTTTAGAGGTACCTGCGCTGACCTGAATTCACTGAAATGCTTTTCCTACGTCCCAGTGACTGTGAAGTGCTGACCACACTCACCCCAGACACTGGCCGTATCCTGTCCAAGCTACACACTGTCCAGCCCAAGGGCAAGATCACCTTCTGCACTGGCATCCGCGTAGCCCATGTGAGTCTTACTGGGTTCCCTCGATTGTTCCTCTCTGCTCTGAGGTCCTGCCTCCATCATACTCATTTCTCCCCTGGAATCCTGAGCTAGGACCACAGCAAGAGAAAGCTAACTTGGAGCAGAAAGGATGTGGGGGATGAATCCCAGGGTAGTAGAGGGTTGTGAAGGGAAAAGTCCCAGAATTGAGAATTAAGGCTGGACGAGGTAGCTCACACCTGTAATCCCAGCCTTTGGGAGGTCAAGGGAGGAGGATTGCTTAAGGCCAGTAGTTCAAGACCAGCCTGGGCACATAGCAAGACCCTGTTTCTCTTTAAGAAAAATAAATGGGCTGGGCAAATGGCTCACGCCTGTAATCCCAGCACTTTGGGAGGCAGAGATGGGCGGATCATGTGAGGTCAGCAGGTTGAGGACAGCCTGGCCAATGTGGTGAAACCTTGTCTTTACTAAAAATACAACAATTAGCCAGTACTTGGGAGGCTGAAGAAAAGGAGGCAGAAGAATTACTGCAACCTGGGAGGCAGAGGTTGCAGTGAGCCAAGATCGCACCACTGTACTCCAGCCTCAGGGACAGAGCATGATGACTCCATTTGAAAAGCGAGAGAGAATTAACCTCCCTTCTTTATGCACAGAAGGCCACAGCAAGATTGGAGGAATTGGGGGTGTTAAATCTTGTGTGAGTGTGAAAGGGAACCGTGTGATAGGAAAGAGCTGAGTGATTCCTCTGGTTGACTCTGAGAACTTCCTCTTCCTTTACAAGCTGGCTCTGAAGCACCGTCAGGGCAAGAATCACAAGATGCGCATCATTGCCTTTGTGGGAAGCCCGGTGGAGGACAATGAGAAGGATGTGAGTCCAAGTGGCAGCTGGGGAATGTGGGCAGCCCGTGTTTGGGACAGGTCTCTCAGCCCTCAGGAGAACCTGGCAGAGGCATCAGGCTCATCACTCTGGGGAAAGGTGAATGTGCAGAATTCAGTAATTCTGTTTGAGGACCTTGAGGAGGCCAATAGATTTCTGTATGCTTTTATGAAGTGAGTCCTTTCACCCCTCGAGTGTGAACAGATTTCTTGATTTTTCTCTCCTTCTTCCCAGCTGGTGAAACTGGCTAAACGCCTCAAGAAGGAGAAAGTAAATGTTGACATTATCAATTTTGGGGAAGAGGTGAGTAGGGACTGATTGGGGGGGATTGGCTTAATTTGGTCATAAACAGAATGGTCCTTAACCCTGAGGAGTGCATGCACTGTGGCAAAGTAGTGCAGAAATGGCAAAGAACACGGAGCAAGGCCTGAAGGAGGGCGTCATGTGATCTTTCCTCCCCAGGAGGTGAACACAGAAAAGCTGACAGCCTTTGTAAACACATTGAATGGCAAAGATGGAACCGGTTCTCATCTGGTGACAGTACCTCCTGGGCCCAGCTTGGCTGATGCTCTCATCAGTTCTCCGATTTTGGCTGGTGAAGGTGGTGCCATGCTGGGTCTCGGTGCCAGTGACTTTGAATTTGGAGTAGATCCCAGTGCGGATCCCGAGCTGGCCTTGGTGAGCAAATGTTGACCCCAGGTGGGGCCCAAAGGTCCTTCTTTGTTCTCCTCTTCTGGCACACACATCACAGAGCTTCTACCAGGCTGAACAGTCCTAGACACTCCCAGTCACTTATTTTCCAACACTTCCTTTTGCCCTCTCTTCCCTATAATTCTGTCTGATCTCTAGGGGTACCAGTGTCAGACTCTTGTTCACTCTCCTGATTAAAACCCAGGCTTCTCCCAGGTCTTTACTTTTTTTTTTTTTTTTTTTTTGAGACAGAGTTTCGCCCTTGTTACCCAGGCTGGAGTGCAATGGCGCGATCTCGGCTCACCGCAACCTCTGCCTCCTGGGCTCAGGCAATTCTCCTGCCTCAGCCTCCTGAGTAGCTGGGATTACAGGCACGTGCCACCATGCCCAGCTAATTTTTTGCACTTTTAGTAGAGACGGAGTTTCACCATGTTGACCAGGATGGTCTCGATCTCTCGACCTCGTGATCCACCCGCCTCGGCCTCCCAAAGTGCTGGGATTACAGGCTTGAGCCACCGCGCCCGGCCCAGGTCTTTACTTTTTAATCCCATACCACTGCTTATCCTTCTAGCTTCTTTGTGTGATACACCAGAAGCTGCCCCTTTATGTTCCTTTCCCACACCCCAGCTGACTTTCCCAGCTCCCTGTCGGAGTGAGGGCAGGGGAGTGCTGATCGTGCCCTGCCCTTCGCCAGGCCCTTCGTGTATCTATGGAAGAGCAGCGGCAGCGGCAGGAGGAGGAGGCCCGGCGGGCAGCTGCAGCTTCTGCTGCTGAGGCCGGGATTGCTACGACTGGGACTGAAGGTGAAAGAGGTGGAATCTGAAGTCCTGGGACTGCGGGATGCTAAACATTGAAAGCTAGGTGTAGGCCCTGCAGGGAGAGTGTGGAGGACTGACAGGGTAGGAAGACGTGGGAGGGCCGGGCTAAGGGAATGACTCTGGAGGCTGGCCTGTGTGCATATGGCACCAGTTCTGCCCTGATCCTCTTTTTCTTTTCCCAGACTCAGATGATGCCCTGCTAAAGATGACCATCAGCCAGCAAGAGTTTGGCCGCACTGGGCTTCCTGACCTAAGCAGTATGACTGAGGAAGAGCAGATAGCTTATGCCATGCAGATGTCCCTGCAGGGAGCAGGTGAGCCAGAGCCTGCGTGGTGCCTGGGCAGAGGGTGGGGTGAGGAAGTGGAACTGAACAGACTGACCTCTCTTCCTCAGAGTTTGGCCAGGCGGAATCAGCAGACATTGATGCCAGCTCAGCCATGGACACATCTGAGCCAGCCAAGGTGAGAGCCATCCCTGCCCATGTCAGGTTTAACGTCCTTGAATTTAGATACTCATGCCTCTGGGGCTGGGAGCATTTCACCATAGCTAAGTCCTTGGAGGAGCAGAGGGAAAGCCATGGTGATGCATTTCTTACACGTAAACCTTGCTAAGGTAGCAGTGCTAGTGGTCAGAGCTGGAGAAATGCCCTCATGTTCTGTAATTTGCCTTCCTTGCTGGTGGGAACAGCCTGGGCAGTTCTCTAGGATGTCTTTCCAGGAGGGAGAAAAGAGGGTCTGGGGAAAAGAAAAAGGAGAACTGTGTGTCATGAGAGCAGGAAACCTGAATGTGGTGGCATCTGTTTTCCTCCTCAGCGCTCAATTAGCAGAGTTCTCAGCAGGCCCCTCTGTTTGGTTAGTAATAACTGTTTGCATTCATGCTGTATATAGGATTGTGCTGACTTGTCCTTTCCTTAGCCTCGGCCAGAGGTGCCCATGTCCCCACACAGTCAGAAGGCAGCGGCGGGGGGGGGCTCCTGGCCTTCACGCCTGCTTATTCCCTGCTGCTCCACACCCTGCCCTGAGCTCACACTGCCTGTTTGCAGGAGGAGGATGATTACGATGTGATGCAGGACCCCGAGTTCCTTCAGAGTGTTCTAGAGAACCTCCCAGGCGTGGATCCCAACAATGAAGCCATTCGAAATGCTATGGGCTCCCTGGCGTCCCAGGCCACCAAGGACGGCAAGAAGGACAAGAAGGAGGAAGATAAGAAGTGAGACTGAAGGGAAAGGGCAGCTGAGCCTGCTCAGGGGACTGCATGGGAGGCGCGGAATGCAAGGTTAGCCAAGTGTTCCCTGTAACCATTACAGCCTAAATAAAGCTTGGCAAGCTTTTTTCCTTTTTTGCTTCAGGTAGTGATGGTTTTGATTGCAAGAGGTGAAGAATCCACTGCCTGAAGGAGAGCCTTCCTTTTTGAGTTCTCCAAGTCTCTGCTTCCACCTGGGCCTCCTAAAGTGCTGGGATTACAGGCCCAGGAGCTGTGCTTCCGTTTCTAATGAGCCAGGACCTCATTTAAACCACCTTCTTGCCAATAACTTTTACTCTGCACTCACACAGCTAAACCCCAAGTGTGGATTGGAACTCAGCCTTTTCAGTTTTTTTCAGCAAGTTTAGGTTATTTGGCCAAGGATATTTAGCTAATGAAGAGGCAGAACCAGGATCTAAATCCAGACCTGTCTCAGACCTGTCTCACCAGGAGTTGAGTCACTATCAAACAGTAGTTTCCCATTGCCCAGCTGCCTTCAGTGACCCTGGTCAGCCCTGCAAGTCAGTTCCCTGTAGCAGCTACTCCACCTTCTTCTACTCCCCCATCACTCAACAGAAGCCTGGCATCTTTACATAGAGAGTCAAGGCCATGAGGCGGGAAGCTCTGGCCCCCTTCCCTTGGCCAGTACCTCCCTGCATCAGGTATATGCTCTCTCCCGAACCTCTGCTGTCCTGAACACTCTGCTGATGTTCTCCTCTCACTGTAAACGCATCAAGTCCACTCTACAAGTAACCTCACCTTGAGACTTTACATAGTACTGGTTAAATATTATTTCATAAGGAACATCTATTTCCTTTATAATTTAAAAAAAAAAGTTCTTTTATTTTTGTTTTTAAATAGAGATGGGGTTTCACTATGTTGGCCAGGCTGATCTTGAACTTGTGACCTCAGGTGATCCGCCCACCTCAGTCTCCCAAAATGCTGGCATTACAGGCATGAGCCACCACGCTGCGCCATTTTTTTCTTTCTTTTTTTTTTTTTTAGACAAAGTCTGTGTTCTGTCACCCAGGCTGGAGTGCAGTGGTGTGATCATAGCTCACTGTAGCCTCAACCTCCTGGCCTAAAGGATCCTCCTGCCTCAGCCTCCTGAATAGCTGGGACTAAGACACACAGTACCACACCCAGCTAATTTTTTTTTTCTTCTTTTGAGACGGAGTCTTAACTCTGTCCCCCAGGCTAGAGTGCAGTGGCGCTGTCTTGGCTCACTGCAACCTCCGCCTCCCAGGCTCAAGTGATTCTCGTTCGCCTTCCAAGTAGCTGGGACTGCAGGTGTGTACCACCATGCCAGGCTAATTTTTAATTTTTTTGTAGAGCTGGGGTCTATCTTTCCCAGGTTGGTCTTGGCCTCCTAGGCTCAAGCAATCCTCCCACCTCGGCATCCCTGAGTGCTGGGATTATAGGTGTGAGCCACTGTGCCTAGGCTATATAGTTTGAAAAGTCAGACTTATAATAAAAATTGGTAGGGTCCTGCCCTATCCCTCTGCACGCTTGAAGTCTACTCCCAGAAGTAATCAATTTTAACTTTAGCTCTTTCTGTACTTATTTACTTCTTTTCAAAGAATGAATTTATATGGCTATTTCTTTTTTTTTTTTTTTTTTGAGGCGGAGTTTCGCTCTTGTTACCCAGGCTGGAGTGCAATGGCGCAATCTCGGCTCACCGCAACCTCCGCCTCCTGGGTTCAGGCAATTCTCCTGCCTCAGCTTCCTGAGTAGCTGGGATTACAGGCATGTGCTACCATGCCCAGCTAATTTTTTTTTTTTTGTATTTTTAGTAGAGACGGGGTTTCACCATGTTGACCAGGATGGTCTCGATCTCTTGACCTTGTGATCCACCCACCTCGGCCTCCCAAAGTGCTGGGATTACAGGCTTGAGCCACCGCGCCCGGCTATTTCTTAATTTTTCCATTTTAGCCATTATCTGGACTGTTTACTATAGACTATTATAATTTAGAATTTTTTTTCTTCCTTTTTTTTTTTTTTTTGAGGCTGTTTTGCACTTTTATTGCCCAGACTGGAGTGCAATAGCACGATCTTGGCTCACTGCACCCTCCACCTCCTGGGTTTAAGCATTCTTCTACCTCAGCCTCCCAAGTAGCTGGGACTACAGGCATGTGCTGCCGTGCCTGGCTAATTTTTGTATTTTTAGTAGAGACAGGGTTTCACCATGTTGGCGAGGATGGTCTCCATCTCTTGACCTCGTGATCTACCTGCCGTGGCCTTCCAAAGTGCTGAGATTACAGGCGTGAGCCACTGCGGCCGGCATGGAATCTTTGTTGTTGTTGAGACAGGGTCTGGCTTTGTCATCCAAGCTGCAATGCAGTGGCAGGAACATGGCTTAGGCTCACTACTGCCACTATCTCTGAGGCTCAAGCAGTCCTCTTGCCTCACTGTCGCAAGTATCTGGGATTATAGGTGCATGCCAGGCTGGTTTTTATATTTTTTGAAGAGATGGGGTTTCACCACGTTACCCAATCTGGAACTCCTGACTAAGTGATCCGCCCACCTTGCTTGGCCTGCCAAAGTGCTGGGGTTACAGGCATGAGCCACCTTCTTGATGGCCTGGATTCGTTTTCATGGGGTATTATTAAGAAACCAGGGATGGCCGGGCGCGGTGGCTCAAGCCTGTAATCCCAGCACTTTAGGAGGCCGAGGCGGGTGGATCACGAGGTCAAGAGATCAAGACCATCCTGGTCAACATGGTGAAACCCTGTCTCTACTAAAAATACAAAAAATTAGCTGGGCATGGTGGCGCGTGCCTGTAATCCTAGCTACTCAGGAGGCTGAGGCAGGAGAATTGCCTGAACCCAGGAGGCTGAGGTTGCGGTGCGCTGAGATCGCACCATTGCACTCCAGCCTGGATAACAAGAGTGAAACTCTGTCTCAAAAAAAAAGAAACCAGGGATGGGTATAGTAGCTCATGCTTGTAATCCTAGCACTTTGGGAGGCTAAAGTGGGAGAATCACTCAAGCCCAGGAGTTCAAGAGCAGCCTGGGCAATATGGCAAGGCCCCATTCCCCCAAATTTTATTAATTAAAAAAAAAAAAAAAAAAAAAAGCTGGCTGTAGTGCAGCACACCTATAGCCAGCTGCTCAGGAGGCTGAGGTGAGAGTATCACTTGAATCACTTGAGCCCAGGGGTCCAGCCTGCAGTGAGCTGTGATCACGTTACTGTACTCTGGCCTGGGCAACAGAGCTAGACTGTCTAAAAAAACAAAAGAAAAAAAAGAGCATCCTGTTTTTGTATCATGGGTGCAGTATCTTCATATTATATATATTATTTTTTTAAATTAATTAATTAATTTATTTATTTTTGAGATGGAGCCTCCCTTTGTCGCCCAGGCTGGAGTGCTGTGGTGCAATCTTGGCTCACTGCAACCTCTGCCTCCTAGGTTCAAAAGATTCTCCTGCCTCAGCCTCCCGAGTACCTAGGATTATAGGCGTCCGCCACCACGCCTGGCTACTTTTTGCATGTTTAATAGAGATGGGATTTTACCATCTTGGTCAGGCTGGTCTTTTTTTTTTTTTTTTGAGACGGAGTTTCGCCCTTGTTACCCAGGCTGGAGTGCAATGGCGCGATCTCGGCTCACCGCAACCTCCGCCTCCTGGGCTCAGGCAATTCTCCTGCCTCAGCCTCCTGAGTAGCTGGGATTACAGGCACGCGCCACCATGCCCAGCTAATTTTTTGCACTTTTAGTAGAGACGGGGTTTCACCATGTTGACCAGGATGGTCTCGATCTCTCGACCTCGTGATCCACCCGCCTCGGCCTCCCAAAGTGCTGGGATTACAGGCTTGAGCCACCGCGCCCGGCGCCAGGCTGGTCTTGAATTCCTGACCTTGTGATCCACCTGCCTCAGCCTCCCAGGGTGCTGGGATTACAGGCGTGAGCCACTGTACCTGGCCAGTCTTCTCTTATATTTCTAAGGATAGCGATTGCAGTTTTGGGATGTTTTCTTCTGGTCCCTTCATTATCTGTTACTCTCTTGGCTCCTCCTCTTTTGTCTTCTATCATTTATGTTGGAGGCTGCCTTCAACTCTCAGATGATCCTTGGCTGTCTGTCCCCACTTAAGAGAGAGCTGCCTGGGAACCCCATGGGTGGGGTGGGCCGAGACTGTCAGATGTGGGCCTCCCTGGGAGTAGGAAGAGAGGGAGCGGCCTTCAAGTTCCTGTTGGCTTCTTCTCCTGGGTCAGTCATTATCTCCAAAAAGGAATTTACCAGTCCTTCCACTGCTTTTAGAGGACCAAGGACTTTTCTGTTTTTGAGCCTTTTGCGTTCTAAGACTTATTTTGTTCTTTGTTGGCTCTTCACTCCGTTCATGAGTAGAATGGAAAAAATCCCCAAACTTGGCCAGGCACGGTGGCTCAGGCCTATAATCCCAGCACTTTGGGAGGCTGAGGCAGGTGGATCATGAGGCCAAGAGATCGAGACCATCCTGGTCAACATGGTGAAACCCCATCTCTACTAAAAATACAGAAATTAGCCGGGCACGGTGACGCACGCCTATAGTCCCAGCTACTCAGGAGGCTGAGGCAGAAGAATTGCTTGAACCCAGGAGGTGGAGGTTGCGGTGAGCCGAGATCGCGCCATTGCACTCCAGCCTCGGTAACAAGAACAAAACTCCGTCTCAAAAAAAAAAAAAAAAAAAATCCCCAAACTTAAATCCCCAAACTTAAATCAGTCATCCTGCACATTTGGTTTTCCATTTATCAAACTAAATCTCTCGTTTGCTCTCGTCTTCTCTTTGTCCTTGTGCTTTTTCTTTTCTTTTTTTTTTTTGAGACGGAGTTTCGCTCTTGTTACCCAGGCAATGGCACGATCTCGGCTCACTGCAACCTCCGCCTCCTGGGCTCAGGCAATTCTCCTGCCTCAGCCTCCTGAGTAGCTGGGATTACAGGCATGCGCCACCATGCCCAGCTAATTTTTTTTGTATTTTTAGTAGAGACGGGGTTTCACCATGTTGACCAGGATGGTCTCGATCTCTCGACCTCGTGATCTACCCGCCTCGGCCTCCCAAAGTGCTGGGATTACAGGCTTGAGCCACCACGCCCGGCCAAGCTGAGTCTTAAGGACAGAAGTGCATACAGGTGCCCCCGCATTGTAGAAAAATACTTCTCTGGCCGTGCAAAGGACAGCACAACTCCTCCAGCTGCCATGGCCCCCACTGCCGCCTGCAGCCTCTATGAGATGACACGTTTGACACAGGAAAGAGAGCACTCTTATGGAGCTGGAGCTGTTATTGATGCTAATCTGTCTGGAGTGCTTTGATATTCCTACTTTCTTGTTCTTTAGGGGTGAGGGGAAGTCGCAGACTAAGGTAGGACAGTACCAGGAGACTGGGAGTGCCTGCAGGAAACTGAGATGGGCATCTGAGTCTTGGCTGGATGTTTCCTGGGTGGCAGAACTCCTGACCCAGCATCATCAAAGACCACAAACAAGTCACTGAACGAGTGTTCTGGAAGAGCCTGACATGAATTTACTGGTCTTTGGGAGATATAAATGAACATAGAGACAAATGTCTGCTGACAGCTTAGTGACTATGGGAGGTTGGCTGGAGCCCAGACCTGGAATGGTGGCACTAGTGGGTAGGCTTTACTTTCAGCACCTGGCATGCTAAGAATGTGGGAGTTTCCCATGGGCCAAGAGGATAGCATGGAAAGTACCCAAGCTTGAGCCATCCAGTTGGAACCTGCCCAAGAGGAGTTCCTACAGGGCAAGAAGATGCCAATGGTAAGATGCCAGGGGGCAAAAGGGCAGAGTACTATGCAAGAGGTCGGCTGGAGAGTGCACTGCAGATGCCAGAAAAAGGGGCAGTGGAGAAGTCCCTGTAGGTCTTCTAGGAACCCTCAAATATGCCCCACCCAAGAGAAAGCCAGCATTTAGGTACATGTCACACAGAGGGCTCTGTGAGCCCCTGCCATGTAAAATTAACTCCTTTCCTTCCTCATACCATCTCAACTCTGGAGAAGCCAGAGGCAGGAAGGGAAGGGAGGGTGAAAGAAGAGCAACAGGCCGAGTGCAGTGGCTCATGCCTGTAATCCCAGCACACTGGGAGGCCAAGGCGGGCAGATCACCTGAGGTCAGGAGTTCGAGGCCAGTCTGGCCAACATGGTGAAACCCCTTCTCTACTATAAATAAAAAAATTAGTCAGGCTTGGTGGTGGGCACCTGTAATCCCAGCTACTCAGGAGGCTGAGGCAGAAGAATTGCTTGAACCCAGGAGACGGAGTTTTCAGTGAGCCAACATGATGCCATTGCACTCCAGCCTGCGCAGCAGAGTGAGACTCAGTCTCCAAAAAAAAAGAGCAGCAAGTCTGGGTATAATGGCTCACACCTGTTACCCCAGCACTTTTGGAAGCCAAGGCAGGAGGATCATTTGAGCCCAAGAGTTTGAGACCAGCCTGGATGACAAAGTGAGACCTCCACCCATCTCTAAAACAACAAAAAGCTGGGCGCAGTGGCTCACGCCTGTAGTCCTAACACTTTGGGAGGCCAAGGTGGGCAGATCGGGAGTTCAAGACCAGCCTGACCAACATGGAGAAACCCTGTCTCTACTAAAAATACAAAATTGTCCGGGCATGTTGGTGCATCCCTGTAATCTCAGCTACTCAGGAGACTGAGGCAGGAGAATTGCTTGAACCTGGGAGGTGGAGGTTGCGGTGAGCCAAGATCTCACCATTGCACTCCAGCCTGGGTAACGAGTGAAACTCCATAAAATGCACATGCACACGCTCATGCTCATGCCTGTAATCCCAGCATTTTGGGAGGCCAAGATGGGTGGATCACCTGAGGTCAGGAGTTGGAGACCCGCCTGGCCAACATGGCAAAGCCCCATCTTTACTGAAAATACAAAAATTAGCTGGGCATGGTGGGTCGTGCCTATAGTCCCAGCTACTTGGGAGGGTAAGGCAGGAGAATTGCTTGAATCTGGGAGGCAGTGGTTGCAGTGAACCAAGATCACACCACTGCACTCCAGCCTGGGTGACAGAGCGAGATACCTGTCTCAATAAAGAAAGAAAGAAATACAAGGGTTCTTTTATTAAGGTGAAGCAAGAATGCAGGGAACAAACCTCTCGAACACAGAACTGAGGAAGTGGCTTTTTATTTGGCTGGGAGCTGAGGGGGGCTACAGCCTCATTCACCGAGCTCCCCAAGCTGCAGCTTCTCTCCCTTTTTATAGGCTTACAACCATAAAGGGGAAAGTGAGGCTTTCCCCTTTATGAACTATGTCATTGTCCATTTGCTGGATGTCCAACCTTACGATCTTTGGCTTCATTGATTTGCTAATTCATATGCAGCGTGAGTGGGGACCAGCAGGGGAGGGGGCTTACAGAGACAAGACAAAAGCAACAAGCTGTTTGTTGGCAGAGGTGCTTCCAGGAGGAGCCTGGTCCGTGGAGACCCACCTGGGGGTGTGACCCAGTGCTGGGCTCCAGCCGGCAGGGATAACATTCATTTGCAGCTCTTTGAAGGTTAACAAATAGCAGAGACGCTGGAAACTAAAAAGGGAATTATTTTCCCAGCTCTTTGGTATTTTATATTATTTATTTTTTCCTTTAGCCTCCTTCCCATCTGGAAGGTGGGGAGGGAGGAGGTGAAATAGAAGGAGGTGAGGAATTCTCCCCTCTCAAAGGAAGAAGAGAATAGCTTTTCTTTTCTTTTTTTTTTTTTTTTGAGACGGAGTTTCACTCTTGTTACCCAGGCTGGAGTGCAATGGCGCGATCTCGGCTCACCGCAACCTCCGCCTCCTGGGTTCAGGCAATTCTCCTGCCTCAGCCTCCTGAGTAGCTGGGATTACAGGCATGCGCCACCATGCCCAGCTAATGTTTTTTGTATTTTAGTAGAGACGGGGTTTCACCATGTTGACCTGGATGGTCTCGATCTCTTGACCTCGTGATCCACCCGCCTCGGCCTCCCAAAGTGCTGGGATTACAGGCTTGAGCCACCGTGCCCGGCTGAGAATAGCTTTTCTTAGGTAACTACCAGACTCTGGAGCAGCACATCCCTTAAGCTACTCAAGGTCTCTTTTTTTTTTTTTTTTTTTTGGAGACAGAGTTTCGCTCTTGTTACCCAAGCTGGAGTGCAATGGTGTGATCTCGGCTCACCACAACCTCCGCCTTCTGAGTTCAAGCAATTCTCCTGCCTCAGCCTCCCGAGAAGCTGGGATTACAGGCACGCGTCACCATGCCCAGCTAATTTTTTGTATTTTTAGTAGAGATGGGGTTTCACCATGTTTACCAGGATGGTCTCGATCTCTTGACCTCGTGATCCACTCGCCTCAGCCTCCCAAAGTGCTGGGATTACAGGCGTGAGCCACCGCGCCCGGCTACTCAAGGTCGCTCTATTAGTTCCTCAGGTGGCTATTTGTGGTTGAGCAACCTATAAACCAAAGACAAGTTATCAGCTCTCAACACACCTGATACACAGTAGGAAGACCACGATCAAAATTCCCATTTGTGAAAACAGAGCACAGGAGACAGCCCATTGAGAGGTGGGGTCTGTGTTCCATCCTTGGACCTCAAGGTGCCTGCGGTTGGTTGACCAACTGAGTGTGGCAGAAGGGATGCTTTGTAACTTCTGAGGTTAGGGCCTGAAAGGTGATGCAGCTTCTGCCTTGTTTTCTGGAACGATTATGATGGGACCTTCGACATCTCAGCACTCCAACTGCCCTAAAGCATCTTGTGAGGAAGCCCAAATCAGCCACATGCAGGGGACGGGGTAGTGGCCGTTCAGTAGCCCTGAGAATACACAAAAAGAGTGAGATCCATTTGACAACAAACCAGTTAAAAAAAAAAAAAAAAGAAAAGAAAAGAAAGAAAAGAAAAAAGGCTAACACCTTTTCCGGCCTTAGCCTACCGGCGGCACCCAGGTGAATTAAAAAAAATGAGATCCAGTCAGCCGCTACTTGCTCTGGCTTTAGTCACTGCCTGCCTACGACCCCTGGGGCCAGATGCCCGGGGCCAGAGTGCCCAGTCAAGCCCTTTGGATCCATGGAAACAATAAGCAGCAATAAAATAATTGTTATTTTAAGCCACCACATTTTGAGGTGATGCATTTCACAGCGTTAGGTCACCAGAACAACAGTATGTAGCAAATCTGGGGGTGGGGGCGAGGATGACTTGCCCTGACAGAGGGGTGAATTGCTGGGTGAGTCTACCTGGTTTCCGCTGGTTCTACACCTGGGAAAATCTCTGATCTTCATGGCCCTGGCTCTGCCCTCAGGTTGT